>NC_134859.1:47765000-48965000 GCF_049852395.1 Peromyscus maniculatus bairdii | reverse complement strand
CCAGCACCCACATGGCAATTCACAACCATGTGTCACTCCAGTTCCAGAGGATCCAACACCCTCTTCTAATGTCTACAGGCACCAGGCATGCTCGGGGTGCACAGATGTACGTGCGGGCAAAACACCCATATGCCATACACATAATACACATGCCAAACACCATACACATAAATAAATAAACCTTTTTTAAAAAAACTATTCTTTAAAAAGCCTTGTGTCTCATTTGTCTGACTCCTAGTTTGGCTCTTTCTGTTGCTCAAGGCCTGTCACTTGAGTAAAGGCTCCTCTGTCCCTAGAGGGAGTTTCGGGGTGGGGACTTTTCACCCCTGCTCCTTTTGCACCTGCCATCTAGAAGAGAAAGAAGGGAAGGATAGTGTCTCTGTGGGCGAGCCAGGAGGGAACATTCCTCTGAAAGGAGGGGAGGCTCATCCTGCCTGGAAGCAACAGGTGCTGTGAGGATGGGAAGCAACCAGCCCACTCGGGCCTTCCAAAGGAAAGGAGCATGGGACACACAGAATGTGTATAGAGTACAAGCTGCCTCGGCTGTCCCATGCGTTCTTCTTGATTTCTTTGTTGTCTTCATGTGGGGTTTTAGGATAATTGTAGGTATTTAAATTACACAAAATAGCACAAAGAAATTCTCAGTACATAAACTTTACTACCGCCGGGTGTGGGGGAGGTTATCATTATACAGGTACAGGTCAAGTATAACACAATGATTGAAAACTAAGACACTCATCTCGGTCAACTAGACTGGGTGTGGTAGCACACGCCTATAATCCCAGCATGTGGGAAACTGAGGCAGCCAGCCTGGGCTACATGCAGAGATGGCATCTCCAAACAAGAAACAAAGCATGCAAACCTCAGAAAATAACCCCTCCTTCTTTTCACCCTGGAATTCTTCCAAGAACCCCAGAGAGTGCCTGACATAGCACAGCACTAAATGCAAACCATTTATATGTGCTCACACACAAATGTAATGGCCTTTACCGCTCCACTAAGCACTTATGTGTTATGGCCACAGCTTCTGCAGTTTGGGGCATGCCAACAAAACTTGTCTGGCTTTCTCTTTCCTTCAAAATTCTGCAGACAGAAGATTCCTTTCTGCCATAGGTCTCCGCAAGTCCGCATTCAATAGAAATTCTTTCTTGACTGAGGTTTGGACTTTTCACTTTAAGGGAAACACTTTGTGCCCCTTCTTCATCTTGTCCAAGTGGCCAGCATACCTTCTCCTGTGCTTCTTTCATTATTAAGTAAAACAAGGATTAGTTGCATCATCGGAGCATAGGGATACTTGGTGAGAGGAACTGAGAAGGGAGACGGCTGCTAAGTGGGTAACAGGTAGGTATTATATGCTGTGGGATAATGCTTTTGTACACTGGCTTAATAAAATGTTCATTGGCCAGTAGCCAGGCAGGAAGTATAGGCGGGATAAGTAGACAAGGAGAATCCTGGGAAGAGGAAGGCTGAGTGAGGAGACGCCAGGCCACCGTCCAGGGAGCAGCATGTAATGGCACACAGGTAAAGCCACAGAACACATGGCGACATATAGATGAACAGAAATGGGCTGAGTTTAAGTGTAAGAGATAGTCAGTGGTAGGCCTGAGCTAATGGCTGAGCAGTTTTTTAATTAATATAAGCCTCTGTGTGTTTACTTGGGTCTGAGTGGCTGTGGGCCTGGCGGGACACAGGAAAACTTCCAGCAACAAATGGCCCCAAAATATTCAGCTACAGTTATATACAATGTGAATACACTGGACAGAGGGGTGACTCACACGCTTTGTGGAGAAGCAAGAGATTTCATCCTGCTCTTTGGGGAGAGGCACAAAATTTAAGATGTATGACTTCTTTGTTTCCAGGATTCTGCATTAGCATTTTCAGACTGTGATTGACCACTGGTAAGTGAAGCCTCAAGTACATAGAAGCTACTACCTAATGCTGCTCACTCAACTACCCATATCATTCACACGTGCCTAGTGTATTCCCAAAACACTTATTCTTCTGTTCTAGGCTGAACCAGTGTGCTGTAGAGTGCTGCTCAATTTGGGTTTTCTTGGGGTGTCATGTTTACAGGGGTTCTGGATGCAGGGGAAAATACCCCACAGATGAAAGTTATGTTCCGTGAGTAGTATCAGGTAAATGGACAAGAACTTAGCCAAAGGGCGTGTTGACCTCAGCCGCTGAGATACTTGGTTAAAGTCTCTTCTGCCGGTTTTCCAGTAATAACGTTCCTATGCCTCGCCTCCCTCTTCCACTGTTTGAACCTGACTCCACCTGCCCTTAGGCACAGGAACGCATCTCTGACTCCTGTGCTGTCCCACGAGTTGTCCTGCATTGGATGAGCACAAGGCAGGTACTCCAAGGGTTAAGCTGGCTTCTGTATGACTCTTTTTCTGTTAAGAACCACAGGACCCTCCTCCAGAGCAGGCACCACACAGGGGAAGGAATAAGCCTTCTGGAATAAAGTCATCTGGAAGCATTTTCATCTGAAGCCAGCTTTCAGAAACAGAGGCAAAAACGCACTAACAAAAGTAATCTGGGGCATATGGCATTCCTTCCTCATACACATTTCTAATATAAATCCTCTAATCATTTGTATCTTGCTTTTCAGGTTTATTGTCAAGTCAAGTCTCCTTTATTTCTCTCCAAAGAATAAACTGCCTGCCTAAAATAAGGGAACTGTCCCTACCTATAAGAGGCAAAATGTAGCAGCTGTCCTAGGTGGATGGTACCTGTTATATAAGTGTTACATAGTTCGTTATTCTCTCGCCCCCTCCCCCTCCCTCTCTCCCCTCTCCCCTTCTCTTCCTCCCCCCTCCCCACCTCAATTTTCTCTTCTACAAGACTACAAACACAACCTGATCACAACCTTACCTTAGAGCTCTGGCAGGGAGATTTACCGACTGCTCATTTGATCACTAGGTGGCGCTACACATCACATTCAAACTAGGCTGCTCTCAGGCGAGAAGGAATTTTGTTTATACCCTTTCAAAGAATCTCTCTTGCATTCCTAATGGCAAGTACTTAACTGCATTATTAATAAACACTCCCCCTTTCCTGCCACCCATCTGCCATCATCTGACAACTCCCGAGACCGGCTAAAACTGTGTTCTGCAGTACAGAACTCAAGTGACCCTAGGGCGATCTTGTGTGTTAGGCACCCGAGAAATGCCAACTATTCAAGGGTTGTATCATTGGAAGCAAGAATTAGGAGAGAACTGAGCACCGGCTTAGTTTGTAAAGTTTGGCTTCACATATGTTTTCTTAGTAGTTGTGTGCATGTAGCCCACAGAGATTTTTAAACTGTATCAAATGAACACACAACCTGAGCGTTGAACATCTGATTAAGGAGAAGAGCAGAGGGCAAGCGTTGCTTCCGCCCAGGCTCGCTCCTTTGTGTATGCATGAAAGGCACATATCTGGTAAGAAACTTTACTTCCACGATTTTAACGCACTGCTTAAGGATAACAAAATCCCCAGACATTCATGGTTTAATACTATTGGGAAACACAGACCAAGAAGCTACACTCGATTGTTGAGTTTTGTCTCCGGGTTTTTTGATGTAGTGCCTCATTAGGGAGCCGGGCTAGTTTCAAACATGTGGTCTTCCCCCGTTCAGCCTCCAAAGCGCTGGGGTTACAAGGTGGGGTACTGTGCCTGGCAAATCCAGTTCTCTTTATTGGCCATACCTCTATGAGGTGGGGGTGGAAGGTGTTTCCCCCTCAGGAAAAGAGCTACTCACACAGGGTTCCTGCCTGGACCCAGCAATAGAACTGATGGGGACCACAACTTACAGTTGTTCAAATGTGTCCCATAGAGAGATGACCAGTTCTTATAGTTGTTTATATCAAGGAGGTTTGTTTGCTTTGTGACCAACATTCTTCATGATGGGAACATCTGGTCTATGTAAGGTTAGCCCCTGTTGTCATTAATTGCACAGGCTTACTTTATTCCCATGACCCCTCTAAAATACAGACTTGGCACTTATTCTTCCCTGGCCAATCAACCGGTTTATTTATATGAGACAAATATTTAGGCCAGAGTGTTTTCTTTTAAGGGAAGGTGGGGCAGGAGCTCACAATGCTGTGGGGGATTTCCACCCAGAGACTGTCTTTGCATTCTCATACAAAGTCTGTCAGCACATTGCACCCCTCAGATTATAAAAGGGTGCATACACAAAGAAGTGCAGACTCAAGGTATTTCATCTCCAGGATAATCAGTGCCTCCTCTATACCTGGCGCATCTAAGTCATTCCCTAACCATTTATTGAAGTTCTTCATACAAATTCTATACCTTCCCCATCTTTACATATCAACTTCTACACACATATACATGTATACCACACACATACACACACACACACACACACGCACGCACGCACGCACGCACATGCATGCACATGCACACTGTTGGTTAAATTACCATTGACATCTCCAGGGGTAGAACCCAGAATTCAGACAATGACAGCAGGTGGGTCGTATCCAGTCACTCAGAGCTCCTGGGAACTATATCCATGGAAGAAATAGCTTCGTTTTTCTCCATAGGCATGGTTCCCCTGGGCTCAGAGTCCTCCTCGGCCCTTGTTCTTTGCTTACTCAAGGACATAGTTTCTGGACTTCAGGCCATATGACCTTGCATGGGTGGCCAGGATCTGCACCTCCTTTGGCTTAAATTTCAAACTCTTTGTGCAGAAGGGGATGGTTGTGCAGAGGGTGGGAATGGTTCCTGGAGGTACTCTGCAGCTGCTCCCAGCTGCCACAAAATGCAGAATTCTTCCAGAAGCCAGAAGTTCCTCTGCTCAAGTTGACTCTCTAGTGGCCTTGAAAAATAAGGCCATGATCATGAAAGGTTAAAATTTTCACATTTTGATGAAGTCAGGAGAACACTAATTCCAAAACTCCAAGCTGAGGAATTTTATCTTTACTGTATGCTATAATGTGATATTCTTCTCTGATGAAATGGTCCAGACTTGCTAATGAAGGGAGTTAACATGTGGAACATGCTAGCACCAAAGACAGCATAATGAAAGCTATCTATCATGGGCCAAATAAAGATATAGAGTGTTACAGGGGCCATGTACAAGCATATGTGTTTATGTGGATATGTGGATGGTAGAGGAGAGACAGATGCATGGCAGACCCTCTGTATTCACAGGTTGTACATCCAGAGACTCAGCCAACTGCGTATGAAAACATGCAGAAAAAAATTACATCTGTGTTGAACATGTCCTAACTTTGTTCTGTTATTATTCCCTAGACAATACTGTAGCAGCTCTTTACATAAAATTTACATTGTATCACGCATTATAAATAATGCACACATGATTTAAAGTGCAGAGGAGGATGCTTTAAGTTATGTGCAAATACTGTACCATTTCATAAGAGGGACTTGAGCATCTGAGAAGTTTGATGCTTACAGGGGGATGGGACCAATGCCCCACAGATACTAAAGGAGGAGTGTATACATGCATGAATATGGACATGTGTAGTTTATTTAGATGGTTTACAAATAGATGTCCTTTGTCTCTGTAGGAAAAGTGGATTACCTCTCCAGGGGTAATAAACAAGCAGGAAGAGGGCCCTTCTCATGCAGTTAAAGCTCACCTGCCCTTGAACTACAACAGAGGCCACTGGTCTGGACTTCCAGTAAACCTCTCCACATTTTGAAGAGAGGGTGAAACTATTTCCACTTTCCTTTGTGACCACACCACTCAGGCAATGGAAATGGATACTATTCACTTCCAATGACTGCTGTCACGTGACACAAAAGCTACAGGTATTTGTTGTCTTGATAGCATGTCCTGCTAAACGAAGTCGTGAAGAATGATTTTCAAAGCCCACAGGGTGGAGTTTTATAGCCAGAAACCTCCACCGGAGTGTCCTGAGTGATTAGGAACAAGTCTCCACACACACCAACATTGGCAGGAAACTTGTTGAGACATCAAATACTCTAAATCAGTGAGAAGAACATCCTGTTTAGATGCTGAATAACACATTCATGTTCATTTTACTATAGAGTTTTTCAAAGAAGGATTTATACTCTACTCTGGAAACATAGCTCATATTGTATTTTCTTCTCGGTGGTGGAAATATATAGAAGTGGCCCAGCAACAGGAGTTTCTAACTCTCAAACTCCTTCTCCAAAAGATTTTTTCAACTTCCTAAAAGCAAGCGTTTTCTCCCTTTATGGGGACAGTAGGGGGCAGTGCTACAGCAAACTGTTGTTGGGACAAACAGTTAAAAGAAAGAAGAAAGAGGGGGTGGAGGAAGGAAAAGAGGGTGGGGGTGGAGGGAGGGAAGAAAGAAGCAGAGGCTAGACATTTTTTTTTAATTTCCCTCATGTCCACAAGCATCTAAAAATACTACCCATATTTTTCTCTTCCCTAACTTTCTTCAAATTTTCAATAGAAAGTTTGTTTTTTGTTTCTCTCTCTCTCTCTCTCTCTCTCTCTCTCTCTCTCTCTCTCTCTCTCTCTCTCTCTCTCTCTCTCTCTCTGTGTGTGTGTGTGTGTGTGTGTGTGTGTGTGTGTGGTCTTAAATGTGTGGTAGAAATTCACTATTGCAAATTTGGGGCAATGTAGGAAGGTCTGCTCAGATCCTTGTTCTGAATATTAGGTAAATATAAGTAGCCCAAATACACAGTAGCTTCAAGGCATTCTGTGTGGGG
Organism: Peromyscus maniculatus bairdii; assembly: GCF_049852395.1. Taxonomy (NCBI): domain Eukaryota; kingdom Metazoa; phylum Chordata; class Mammalia; order Rodentia; family Cricetidae; genus Peromyscus; species Peromyscus maniculatus. The sequence goes on along the minus strand of NC_134859.1, from coordinate 48,958,334 downwards.
TTTTCTCACAGAGAGAGTTAAGTCTTCAGTCTTTCTCACAAACATCAAACCCCAGTTTCAGAGTCAAGATGAAAAAGAAGTGTGGGGGAAATTTCATTAAATAATCCCATAATCCAGGCTCCACAGGTGGTTTTTTTTTTTTTAAGGAGTTTTTCATATAATTCAGTGAGCTTAAATTTATGCATTCAATAAAAAAAAAAAACACTCACTATGAATGTTAAAACAAAGACATTGTTCCAACACTTGGAAAATTAAATTCACCAAACCATGAAGTCTACTGTGCAGTTATTTTTGTAACCACCATAAATTGCTTTATAGAACTCCTCTGCCGGGGTAAACAACCCAAGGAGATTTCCTTCATAGCATGCAACCAGTTTCCAAAGGGCAGGGCGGCCTCCAAGTTTATGACTTTTTATTTTTATTTTTATCCCTGCCTTTAAAAAAAAAAAAAAAAGTAGTTGTGTTTCTAGTTACCCCGAAACCTTCCTGCTTTTACATGATTTCAGAAAGTTTCACAGAAAATCAGATCCAGGTCTATAGGTATACTGTGCCCTCAAATAGACGTTGTTGGAATAAGAAGAAACAATCCTACCTTGTGGAAATAAGGTTTATAGAGCAAAACGAAAATAAAGGAGGTTAGCACTAAATATTTCACCATATTTAATAGTTCCTCAGAGCCCACGGCTGGCCTAGATGTTTCAGACTGATGGTTTGAAATGTGTCCCTCCCAGCTCTGTACGAGGCCGAATTCAATTCGGTCGGCTATAGATAAGAGTTTTAGGGTGTTTAATCACTTCTTTCTTGTGTCCTTGAGGAATAGCACAGAACCGCCTTTGTGTTGAGAAGAAGGACCTGTTGTCCAGATTCAACAGGTCAGTTTATAAGCGCTTCCCAGAGGGAACACCGTAAATGACGGAAACACGGGGAGGGGGAGGTTTTTAAGTGGCTGATGATTTTAAATGATATATATTCTGTATCGGGGAAGGCTGATTGTTTTTCTTTCCAATGAATGGAAAGTTACTGTTTTTAGAAGTGTTTAATGTTTGAATCAGATTTTTTTTTAAGAGCAAACTATAAATTCAGCTCCTGAAATCAATCTGAACATGTTCTTGACCCTACACATGAATACACTCGTCACATCATGTCCGTCTCTATTTTATGAATGGTTCCTTCGGTGTATCTCAATTGTGTCATAACTTTTCTAATATTGTTTCAGTTATAATGAGAATGAATATTTTATGAACAGGCTGAACTTTATAAAATGGGAAAATTCTAACCATATGATTTTTCCTTGAACTTGGAAGGGGGGTGGGAATCAGTATTTTTTTTTTTTTTACCACAAACCAAATCCAGGCCAGCTAGAATTTATTAGAGTTTGGCTAACTCTTATATTATAGGTAATCTGAATTCGACACTGGCAAATAAGCTTACCTTGTAAGTGAGATTTACTTCCATGCTTTTTTCCACGATTCTTTCCTTTCTTAAAAAAACAAAAACAAAACAACAAAAAAAAAACCTCTTTTCCCTTTTAAAATTAGCTATCTTATTTGTAAAGATAATTGTTCGGAGCTCTTTAGAAAAGTTTCTGTGAGGCCAATGGTATTACCAAGGAAATGTCCTTTAAAATACAGCGACTGGCTGCTGGCACTTGCTGGGACATAGATTATCCAAACTACATGGACTCCCCGGCACTTGACACTTTTACTAAGTCTCTATATGACTTACCACCTTGGACAACTATCTGGCAAAGGGTCAAGGCAAATAAATACCAGAGCAAATACCGTGTTAACCACAGGGAATTACCCCAAAGATAAAGGAATAGAAACAAGTTTCCTTTGGTGAGATAACCTCGTAATGACGAACAGGTTTTTAATTTTAAAGGAAACTCTTTTCCTTTTCCTTTATTTAAATACAAGTGTGACTTCAGGCTGTTTGGGGGGAAAGGGAGTCCTGAGCATTAAAATCAAGACAACCTCCTTTCCTCTTTCAATCTGCCCCTCCCCAAAAGAGGAGAAGGGAGGAATGAAAGCCCTAGCTGGGGACAGCTACTGTTTCTCCTTTGCCACCCCTCCCAAGTCTCGCCCTCTGCGCGGCCTGCCCTCAGAAACACCCGTGGAGGTCCCCGCGCTCACCGGTACCAGGCGAGGCCCTTGTGGTAGCTGCGGTCGAAGAAGTGGGGCTCGGCGCCCACGGCGCGCACGTCGGGGTGCACGCGCAGGAACTCCAGCAGCGCCCTCGTGCCGCCCTTCTTCACGCCGATGATGATGGCCTGCGGCAGCTGCTTGCTGCCCTCGTCCAAGAGAAGGGCCAGGGTCCCCGACTGGGCCTCCACCACGCTGCTTCCCGCCCCGGAGCCTCCTGGAGCCGCGGCCAGCCCGGGGCTCTGCTCGTCCTGGTCGCCGCTGTCGCCTGGCCCGGGCCGCCCGCGCCTCCGCCGCTGCCGCAGCTGCAGGAGGCGCTTCCTTTGCGCCCCCGCGGGCCACGCCGCCAGCTCCCTCGGTCCTGCAGGGACGCCGCGCCCCGGGACCCCCGCGACGGGGCCTGACCCGGGCTGGCAGCGCTCAGCCAAGCAGTAGAAGACGTAGAGGGAAGTGAGTAGCGAGCAGAGCATCAGCAAGAACTTCCTGAAGATGCTGCGCGACAGTGGCTCAGCCGGGCTGGGCTGGGCGCCGGCGGGGCCCGAGGGGGCCATCCTAGCCGGAGGCGACTGGCGAAGAGCGGGCCATGCTAGGCCGGGACTGCGCAGGGAGCCCTGCCATCCCGCGCCCTGCCCTGCGGCCACATCGCCCGAGCGCCTCTGCGTGCGGGAGAGCTGTCCCGCGGGGAGGCTGCCAGAGCTGGAGCAGGGACCAGAAGCCGAGAGCCCTTCTCGGGATCCCGGGCTCCGGACGAAGGGACAGGAAGGGGTTCGGGGCCGTGCTTAAGAAACCATCGTCTCGGGTCTGAAGTGCGCCCCGAGTCGGTCCTGAGCCTAGCTGGGCAGAGCTTGGCGCCCCGGGCCCCCAAGAGTCGCCGGACAAGGCAGTCTCTGCGGCGGTGGTGGCGAAGGCGCTGGGCTCAGCAGGGTTCTGAGCGGCCACTCGGTGCGGATCTGGGCTCAGCGACCGTGCATCCTTGGCTCGGTCCCTGTGGAGGGGACGCGGGGCTCCCGGACCGCAGAGCTGTGTGCGCTCCGGACAAAGCGAGTGACCCTTTTCCCAGCAGCTGGCTGCTCTGCTGTCCTGGCCCTCCAGGAGCGCGCTCCGAGTCCTGGCTCAAATCGTCTCAGCACAGAGCAAGGTCCCCCTTAGTCCCTCTGTCTGAGTGGAACTCGAGCCTTCTGGCCTCTTGGGGCGCTCCGGAAGTCTACCCACTCCTCTGGGGCCCCAGCTGGGAGCCACCTGGAGTGGACCCTCTGCTTGGGACCTGTCATCGGTCGCTGCCACTGTGCTCCTAGACGCTCCCCGCAGCCTCCTTGGCCGCTACCGCCACACGTGGGACGCGAAGGACAGCAAACTTGGTGGTGACGTCAACGGCCCAGGCCAGACCAACCCAGGGATCCGCGCCGGGGTGCCGAGCAGAGGCGCAGGGGCCGGGCTAGAGGGGCCAGAGGGGTGGGACCGAAATAAGAAAAAAAAAAAAAAAAAGCGGTGGCGAGGCACAGCCCAACACACTGGAGAGGGTGGTGGCGACAGAGATGACGCCCCTTCCCCACAGTCCCCCCACCCACCCCCAGGTCTCTGGGCCGCTGTCAGACTGACAGCTAGGGCCTGTGCTTGATTGCCCACCCTGTCAGCCCCTCACCGGATTAGGGGTTCCTAAGCCTTTCCAGCTCAGCTTAGACCTTCTGGGCCTTGACTCTTCCCAGATCCCAGTTTCCTGCTTTCTCTTGCCCCAGCATAGGCAGCGTCCCTACCCTTCTCCAACCCACCCTTCCCATTCCCTCCTTTTCATCCCAGAGACTTCTGAAGTTTTGTTTTCAGGAGTTCCTGGCGGCCAAGGCAGGCCACACCCCGATTTGTCTGGGCAAAGAGAATTTTTGAGCGTAGATTTGACTTCTACTTCTCTATCCACGGAGAGGGCTCTTGACAAGTCTTCTGTTGCTTTTTCCCTTGGACTTACTTAAAAAGGATTAAGAATCACGTCATGCAGGACCTAGAAAGGAACCCCCTAGGAAGTAGATCAATAAATAAATCAAAAGTAGAAATTAAGATTTTAGAAAATGTAGGTCCGATTCCAAACCCATATACCCAAGTTGTTGGTAAAGTTGAATACTTTGCATGTATGTAAGGATGTATTTGAACTGTTCTGGGGTTAAGAGTCCTTTCATAGACAGTGGTTTCCTCTTCCTGTTATTTCCTCTGACCCTAGATGTCCTTCCTGTGGCCCCAGAGCAGGTCACAAAGGGGCAAAATCTGCCCTTTGCTGGCTCCTGGGGAGGTGGCCAGTAGAATCTGCAGATGCTGGAAGTTTGATTGTTTTCTTTGAGGCCACTTCGTGGGGGGTTTGTTTTTCAATTTTATTCATTTAGTTTTGTTTTATGTGTATGGCTGTTTAGCCTGCATGTATGTCTATGTACCACCTGGGTGCCTGGTGCCAGCTGGGTTGGTGGTGGATCTCTTTGAACTGGAGTTACTTAACAGTTGTGAACCTAGATATGGGTGCTGGGAATCTCACCCAGGTCCTCTAGAAGAACAGCCAGGGCTCTTAACTGCTGAGCCATCTCTTCAGCCCCCAAATATTTCGGTTTTGTTCTAATTTTATTGCTTCCTTATTTCTGGCTGTCTCCTTAAAAAGGCTGGCAATGTGGGTTGTGCCCTGGTCACTTTATCCCAATCCCTGTGTGTGGTAGACATTTTCCTGCCCCACCCCCATCCCCCAACTGGCATGCTAACAGGGGCTTAGCAGACACCTCACTTTGGAATCCTGGCTGCCCAGTCTTGACAATCAGATGTTCTCTCCTCCTCCTGACTGTACCCTATTTGACCAAGGAAGTAGAAGTTAGGGGATTGTCTTTCAGCCTCCCCAGGATCCTACCGATTGTATGTTTGCCTGGATAGAAGTGGATCATGTCTGGCCTGCTGGCTAAGAACTCACTGATGGGTATAGTCTTGTGTTCATAAACTACCAATCACAGTTGATTCTACAACCAATGACGAGCTGGTTAGATTCTAGGGCCGGGAAACGCTGGCCTTTGCCCAGGATGAGCAGCATACCCTGCCAAGTTTCCATCTCCTATTATGTCTGAAAATTGGATATTGGCAAACCACTTTGAAGTTTAATACTGACTTAAGGTTTAATATATTTTGAAACTTTCCTCCGTGTGTTTCAGTCTGGTTTGGAGAAGGAAGACAACAAAAACAGAGGCCATTTAAAATTGTTCTAAAAGCAAATAGTCACACAGTCACCAGAACATCTGTTTTCTCATCTAGAAAACAAGCGCTGGGCTCCAAGTTCATCTGTAGCTCACCATGAGGTGATTTTATACCTGTGTATCCCTCTAAGTATTACTGATGTGGCCCCAAACCCCCAGACTTCCCAGCATCCAGGATCGTAAGATGAATAAACATCTATTGGCCCAGTTTGTAGGACTGTTTGAACAACAGGAAATGAACTAGCAACCCTTCTTTCTTCTTCTTTTTATTTTAATCCAAGTCTTTGGAGGTAGTCTGTATTTTCCTCTTCTTACCCACCTTAATTGGAGCCACATTTCAGATACTCGGTACCCACACATAGCTTGTCACTACTGAAGTGGCAGCTTAGATGACAATGTTGTTTCAGAGGAGGAAGGCCCCTATGCTGTGGGGTGTTCTGTATGGCAAATATGTTAATAAATAAAACACTGATTGGCCAGTAGCCAGACAGGAAGTATAGGCGGGACTAACAGAGAGGAGAATTAAGGGAACAAGGAGGGAAGGAGGAGACTGCCTGAAGCCGCTGCCAGGACAAGGACGATGTAAGGTACCAGTAAGCCAAGAGCCACGTGGCAAAGTATAGATTAATAGAAATGGGCTGAATATAAGAGTAAGAGCTAGACAATGATAGGCCTGAGCTAGTGGCCAAGTAGTTTAAATAATATAAGCGTCTGTATGTTTATTTTATAAGTGGGCTAAGGGACTACCGGGGCTTGGTGGGGCCCGGAGAGAAAACTCTCCAGCTACACCCCTATCCCTATAGGGTCTCAACAGGAGTCAGACACCCACAATCAAATACAGATAATTCATGGACGCTTTAGCAACACAAGATTTGCTTACAGAGAAGCGGCAGTGACAGTGCCCAAGTCTATCACAGGACTCCTGGGGTAGTTGCCTCCGAGCAACTAACTTTACATCTGCAAAAGTCAGACAGATCATAGTAGAGAGGGGATCATAGCTAGAAGGAACAGTTGCATAGCAAAGCTCTACACCTTGGTGTTTGGACAAAGCTGGCCCAAGTTGACCTCCTAGGGAAGGAATCAGAAAAAGAAGTATGTGGTGTGGGGTAGTGTGTGTGTGTGTGTGTTAGTGTGTGTGTGTGTGTGTGTGTGTGTGTGTGTGTGTGTGTGTGAATAAACAGACAACAGATAACACAGATAGCATTGCTGCAGACCTTTTTTTTTTTAACCTCCCCTTCCCCAGAAAGCAAGCATCGGTAAGAAACAATTCTTACGGCTCTCCGCTGCCGCCCCTTGTTTGCCCCCATCCATATCCCCATCTGGGACAGCTGGAGTCAGCACACCCTGCTGGACCAACCAACATAGAAGTCAACAAGAGACAGTGCAAAGAGATTGTGTCCCACCTGTGGGGAAACATGGGTTTGATGAGCCCATACTCTTAACAAGACAAAATACTTACCCATGCTCATCAGAATGTAACATTGTACTACTCAACAAACTACCAGATTGTATGTTCCACATTCTGTCCTGGATGGTCCTTTTTCTTGTTCTCTCAGGGCATATGGTGTTCACTTCTAATCTATCCTGCAGAATCCAACTCAAAAGTCATCTTCAAGATTGCCTCTGGCTTAATGAAAGCCCCTGGTTCAGAATCTCAGAAGGGACCATAGCTACACAGAGGTCTGGCCACCTCTGTGTTCTAGCCACCTACTTACTATAAGTACCTGTAGACGATTTGTTTGTTTGTTTTTGTTGTTTGTTGTTTTTTAATTATTTACTTATCTTTATGTGCATTGATCTTTTGCCTGTGTATATGCCTGTGCAAGGGTGTCAGGTCCCCTGAAACTGTAGTTACAGACAGTTGTGAGCTGCCATGTGGGTGCTGGGTATTGAACCCAAATCCTCTGGAAGAGCAGTCAGTGCTCTTAACCTCTGAGCCATCTCTCCAGCCCCTAGACGAATTTCTAAACAAACTTATTAAATAAAAAACACGGAGCCAGATATAGGGGTGAAAACCTGAGAGATCTGGGAAATAGGGAAAGCCACAGCTAACCTTACCTCACCAACTCCGCAGCTTCCAAAGAGACCTACTCTTGTATACCCACAATTATATGTCTTTCTGTTCTGTTCTCTCATTTGCTCTCTCAGCCCAGCTACATCACTTCCTCTTCCTGCCCAGCTCTGTCACTTCCTATCTGTCTGTACAGACCTCCAGACCTCTATGATTAGTGCTTGGATTAAAAGCATGTATCCCTATGCCTGACTCTGTTCTCCATTGTAGCCTTGAACTCACAGAGATCCAGACAAATCCTTGCCTGCCAAGTGATAGGATTAAAGGTGTGTGCTACCATTACCTGACTTCTATGTTAATATAGTGGCTGGCTTTATCCTCTGATACTCAGGTAAACTTTATTGGGAGACATGGTATATTGGAGGACACAATACATTACCACAATTACCTCCAGGAAATCACAATCACTGCTCACTGGCACACCTAGAAGATTAACATATTACTTGATGCAAGGATGTGCCCTGGAGAGGTGTGCTGAATGAGCCAATGAATCAAGAGAAGAGCTGGAAGATGGGGTCAGGGGTGTTTCAATGAGAGAAAGAAAAGCTAAGGGATCAGAAGGGTAGTACTGTGTTGTGAAGAGTCCATGTATCAGTTGGAATAAACTACCTGATTGGCCTGGGGAAGGAAGGTATCAGTGGGAGACATGGCTGCTTTTGCCTTTGTAGTGAGCTTTTCCTTTTACCTCATCAAGACAGGGGAGTATGCCAATGGAGTGGTCATCCTTATTACAGACAGCAGATGTGACATCCAGTTATTTACTGGAAATGGAAGGATGGTGGAGAGGTCATAGATTTCAAAACAAGTCTCACAAGAATTCAGGTGGGGCCACTGTATTTTGAGTGACAGCACTAAGCATAATGACACCAAGGCAGTCAATAAATATCTACCGATGATGATCCATAACCAGAACCTTTCTTGTTTGCTGTTTTTTTTTTCTTTTTCGCTTTAAGAAAACATTTCTATGACCTATAAACTTCAGAAAGTTTCCCAGAAGCAGAAATTTCTCTATCAGCCTCCTGCCTTGTCCTGACGTCTCTTTTCTCTCCCTCTGGTTTACACCTCACTCCTAAGCATACAGTGATGAAGCTGCATTCCTCTTTTTCTGGGTTCTTTCACCAAAGAGTTCTGCCACTGTCATTTCTACCTTTAAAAACTTGCATTAGGACTTGATTTCCAGAAATCATCCTTTAGAGCAAACGGGAAGACTACAGTCAAGAAATTACTGAGGACCTTACAAAATTTCCCTCCTCACCTGTAGTATGAGAAGCCAGGGGAAACCCAACTTTAGGCATTGTTGGGCTGTGTGGGCTGTGAACAAATTTATGTTCATTTATTGACATGGATGCTCTGTTCTCTTGCTCTAACTGAATACCTGAGTCTGGGTAATTTGTAAGAGAAGTTTTGGTTGCCCAAAGTCCCAGAGACTGGGAGGTCCAAGGGAGGAACCCTTTCGTGAAAGTCTTATTCACTGGTGAAGAGTCTCTGTCAAATCCCTAGGCTAGGCTGGACAAGGAATCACTTGGTGAGGGGTTCATGAGAAACTGCCAAACTGTCTTTTATAATGTGCTCTGTCTTTGATAACCAACCCACTCCCTTGATAACCATCCATTCAGTCAATGTCCTTATAATGTAGTCACCTACCAAAGGCTCTACCTTGAAGTGTCATTAGCACATGACTTTAGGGGGGAGTGTTTTTCTAGCCCATGAACTCTGGAGTTGATAAAACTTCAAATCATAGTAGAAACCACTTAAGATTTGTGAATTGCAATGAGAGTTTCCTCTCAGATGGAGTAGCATGCTTTGATTAGCAGCGTCCTACTGATCTAGTTCGTGCAGTGAGATCAAGCCAGGTCACATGGGTTCTAGTACTTTCCCAGACCAGTTTTGCCTTGGCCCATGTGAGACACATGGGAAGGTCTTTCCCACTATTTGCATGGAGAAGCTACCACAAGGCTTCCGGTAAGCATCTGCCTTCCCTTCTTACAGCAGCACCCAGACTTTCTCCAGGGCAAACACTTCTTCCAAACCCCAAATAAAGCTGGCCTCACTCCTGGGCTGTAGGCATGATAGTTCTTTTTCCTGTCTAGGGTGGGTTGGTGTAAATGATACAAGTATATCGAGAAAGGGCATAAGAAAGACCCGCCATTTCCCGAGTCTTTCCATATTAGAAGGATACAGCCTGAGCTGCTGAGGCCCAGTTTTCCTTTATGATAAGCAGAGGTGAGCAAGAGACCAGAAAACTTGGTCTGAGGCACTGGTTTCATCTCTGCCTGGGAGCATGTAACTAACTACACATGCTGATGCACTCTGGAGTTGATGATGGTATTGTTTTCAACAGTCGCTGGGCTGTTAGAGCATCATGTCTCCCTTAATTGCACCAGATATCCCTGTGATGGTCTAATCAATGACCCCAGCTGGAGCTGCTTATGTTCACCAGCTGAGGCCAGTCAGGATATACCTACTCTCACCTGTCCGTCTGGACCTGCTCTCCTACCCCTAGGCTGCTGATCTAACTTGAATAGTGGCCAGGTCACCTAACTCTAGAGAGCCTAGGACAAACAAAAGGAGAAAATTCACCACTAAAATAACAGATTGTTGACTCTGTGAGGGGTTTAACAAACTAGGTTTTGCTTGATGGTTTGCTATAAACTAAATTCTGTGCTTTTGCGATTCAGCTGATTATTCTCATGCAGCAAATCCACCTGCTTTGGCTTGTATGTGCACATCTCCCCAGTGCAGGTTCTGAAACGTCTCTTATTCATGAATAGAAGCTATTTCACTCTGAACTGACTTTAGTCCCAACATTATTAGGAGACTAGGAGTCTGACCCAGCCCTTTTTGGAACCTAAAGCTACTTGGTCTCAAAACATCAGATATATGTATAGTTCAAAACAAAACAAAAAACGAGAACAAGGACACAAAAATTTCAGGTCCAAAATCTTCAGACCTCCAACTCAAGTGCCTGGTTTCTTGTTCTTAGACTCAGAGATAACAAAGAAAAACCATAAAAGCAATTACTCTGAGATATGGGTGCTGGGTAAATTGGAAAAGTTGAAAGTCAACTGCACATTATTAAGTGTTCCTTTGGTGCCGGCCATGAAGTCACGTAATGAAAATGTTAGCAAAGAGTAAAACAGAAGGATAAAAAATCTAAGCTAGCCTACAGAGAAGAATAAGCCAAGTTTTGTGATAGAGGAGACACAGCAGGTGAGGAACAAGAAGTCCAAAGCTCCGCATGCACCACAGCAGAACCAAGCCTTTCATAGTTAGCCTGGCGTATTTGCTAGTCTGTTTTAGCATCTGTATTTGCAGCTGGGCCTGCATGTCCCCTGACTTGGGGACATGCGAAGAGGACATGGAGGTGGAATAATTGGGCAGCAGACAATGGCCAAGGAAATGTCTGGGTAAAGTCACTCTCAGACTCTAGCCCATGGCTGAGGCTACAAGCCTCAGGGCACAGGAATCTAAAATGACATTTCACTATTTCCACCGCTGTCTAAATCATACACAGTTCTTCTTAATCTCATGCTGTAGGCCAAATTATTTTCAATCTCAAGATGAGATGATGACTAAAACCAGATTTGATATTAAGCTATGAGGTCTGGAAAGTGGACCCCAGTGAAGTGTGAGTCGCTGGGAATTCAGGGAGGGCTCTGTAGACATTTGCAATGGAGGTAAGCAGGTAGTTGCTCCAGACTGAAAATCATAGGAAATAAAAGGTTTACTTAGAGTGTAGTTGTCAGAAGTGTTCTTAGTTCTGTGGCTGAAAAGAAAGGAAGGAAAGTGTGAGAGACAACGGGGTGGTGGTCAGGGAGGGCTGGCCATCATGACTGGCACCGGAACTTGCTTCTAGCAAGAGTCTCTTTTTGGATAATCAGTTCTTCTCTTGTTGTTTGCGATATTAGATGAGGCCAGTGTGTCCCCAAATGTGACCATGATCCTGGGAATCCTTCCATAAGACAATCAATCAATCTTTGATAGAAATACATCTGGGAAATGGTATCCTTTCTGGAATATTTGTGATACACATTAGCATATCATCATCTCTGAGATGACTTTGCAGAAAGGGCCCCCACTAAGTGTTGTTTACTGCCTCTGTAGTCTAAGCCTTTTGGACCACAGGCCCCCCTTACCTGTACCTTACCCAGTAATATCCATTGTTGCAAGGAACATGCGTCAAGAAATCTGAACCAGTGCTTTGCAGGGCACCTGGGAGGATGGATGCTTTCTGAACATACTGGGGCCTCAGCTGCATGGAGTCAGGGCTTGGTTTAGCTGGAGACCAGGTGGAGGATATTTCACCACGTCTCTGGGATTTCCTTTGTTCTATCATTTCTCCCGGGGACCACATTCCTCAAGGGATGGGTTTTAACTAAGGTCTTGACAAATGGTAATTTTCATGAATTATTGATTTGGCCAAAAATAATTGGAAAGGTTGATAATTACATAGACAGCGCACACTCCTTGCTTTTGTTCCTACTCTATTCTTTCTTGTGCTGTGACACATGAAAGAAGTGGGTGCAGGATTTGAAAGGCACCTCACCAAGCAGGCATCAGACTGCAATAGCGTCAGAGAGATTTTTTTTTTTGAATACACATTTCCAGGTTTTCAAAATTGGCTGAAATAAAAATTATGCATCAAGAGAAACAGAACTCTCAGTTGGAAAACAGACATTTAAATCTGCCACATAGTGCTGAAAGGTGCTTCGATGATACGGTTATTCTATGTGGTCTCAGTTGACTTTCCGAAAACAAAGAACACAGGCCGTGGTTGCCTTTATTTTAGTATTAATATTGACACTTTTGTTTTAAAGACGTCATATGCTTTCATAGTAAAATTAGTTTTTAATTAATCTTTTTATTAAATTTTTAAAAAATGTAACTTTTATTTAAAAAAAAATAAACTCATCTTTTCCGTGGCTATGTAAAGGATATGGGACATAAACAGCAGATCTGGGCAGTAAGAGGGTCTGTGGGTGAGTGTCATGGTTTCCCACCTTTCAGGAGAGTTGGAAACAAGCTCTGTACTGTAGGCAAGGAAGGCGAGTGAGAGACAGAAGAGGGTAGTTCTGCAGAAGCTGAGCAGGAGGGGTTGTTCCCAAGTCACGAGTCCAGCAGGAGCTGGAGCAGAGACATGGATCCTTAGGTAAGCCACAGGAATGAAACAGCAATGGAGGGAGGCTGGGGCCTTGGCCTCCAGGAAGGTCCCGGAGGGGAAGCCTCAAAAAGGCACCCACCACAGAGCTGCAGGAGAGGAGAAGGGCTATGATGCTCTCCAGCAGGAGGCACCTCTGCAAAGCCTTCTTCAAAGGCCCAACGGCATGAAAGAGGGGCCCCAGACAAGACTGAGAGGTATAAGGTGTCTAGAGAAACCAGAGGGTCTACAGAGGATATTGCCAGGAAAGATGTGGACTGGTGACCAAGAACCAGGCCATGTCTAGTACCTCACCCTAGCTCTCAATGAATGGGACAGGGGCAGCCTCAGCCCCCTGGGAGTCTTCGTGCTCTCTAAAACCACTCAGGAGACTTGGAAACAACCAAGGAAGAATTGGCATCGGGTGAGGGATTCTGAAACCCTCTTTGGTTTGACTGTGGTTTGTACCTACCTAAACCCATGTTGAGGCTTCATTCCCCCATGTGAGGATATGGAGGTGGTAGGCTCTTGAAAAGGGTGAGTAGGTCTGTAAGGGGATTCACTTTCCTCACAGTGACTGAATGAGGAATGGGGGAGACGGGTCTCCAGGTGAAGTTGTTGTTCCATCATCATGTCTGTCTTTATCTATCACTGCCTCTCACACAAACCCCTATCATGGCATCATCCCCTGTCACCCCTATCACCCCGACACTGTGCTAACAAGTCATCGTCACAGTCTTTAACCCTGGACTACAACCTGAGCTGAAAGAAATCCCTCTTCATTAGAAATCATCCAGTCTTTGGTATTGTGCTCTGCGGAGCAGAAGATGGGTTCGGAGCCCTCTAACGAAGGCACGTGTCAAAAAGCAAATGGAAGAGGCTCGTGGCACACTGACTTCAGACTGAGATTTTTGTGTCTGCAGCACTCACGGAGGGAAGTTAGTTCCTCTGTGTGTTTGATAAGAATGAGCGCAGGTAGCAGGACCGGAAACACCTGCCTACCTCACTTCTTAACAAAAAGTTTAAAGTTGTTTTTTTTTTTTTTTTTTTTTTTTTTTTAGTTTTAAATATTTTTTGTGTATGCATGACAACATAGGTTTTTCCAGCCATAATATTAAACACGAAAAGTAACGCACTCCTGATGGCTGAATGCACTGCCTTGGATACAATTAAGTACAGTTTTAAAGTTTGGATGGTTTAATCTCCTTCGATCTAAACAGTGCTTAATTTGATTACAGTATTAGATGTCCACGAGCTTTCAAGAACTAAGGTACGGGGGCTGGAGAGATGACTCAGAGGCTAAGAGCTAGTGTGGATCCTGTAGAGGGCTCAAGGTTGGTTCCAAGAACCCACCCGGCTCCAGGGCTATCTCTGATACCTCTTTCAGCCTCCATGGGCACTTAAACTCATGTGAATAGACACATACACATGATTTTTAAAAGTAAGACAATTTTTTTTTAAAAAAACTGAGATATTTTCAAATGAGATATTGTCTCTACTTCTTTGGCCAAACGCATCTCTTCTGTTGTTCTCTGGAGGGCAGGGCTGCATCTCCATAAGGATCCAGACATACATAAACAAATTGTTTCATATTGCTGCAAGAAGTTTTCACCGATTGTCCTCTCAGGACTCCTCTTATTTTCCCTCTTTGTAATCGATTTTTAAAAAGTGAATCTATCTGAGTAGGAATATTAACTGGAAGGAGAATACTCCTTGCATAGACCCCTCAGTTATTCAGTAATTCACTTAAATGAATTTATCTTGGATTAGTCAACTTTCCAAAAATGTGACAAAATACAGGAGGCAAATTGACTTAAAGGGGGAAAAGACTTATTTTGATAAATGGTTCCAGCCGTATATAGCCACTCGGCCTTATTGCTTTGTGCCTGTAGAGGCACAATATTCCCTGGTAGTGACATATGGTGGAAGACTCCTATTTACCTCATGATGCAAGGATGCAGGGTCGGGGAGGAACTGGGGTACATTGTCTCCCTTCACGGGCATGCCCTCTATGACCGAATTTCTCCTGCCAGGCTGCACTTCTTAGAGCTTCTATTACCTTCCAACAGTGTCTTAAGTCTAGCAACAAAGCCTTGAAAACATGAGCCTTTATGTGACACTCAAGACATAAACTGTATAACCTATAATGTGTACATGTATCTATACAAACAGGTGTAAATACAGGTATAATCTAAAATTCCAAAAGGAAACTGAGCAAGGTTTGCATGAGTTGATGAGGAAGGACAATATCTAGGCAACAGGATACATGAGTCATGAAAGGAGGCAGAAAACTAATTTTTTTCTGATAAAAAAAGGAGATGACATTGCATAATTTTAAGTAGTTAGTGGATGTTTCTACATTCCTTGGAGAAAGGTATAGTCAAATCCAATTTGACTTGGTTGTCTGCTACTATTTAGTTCTGTATTCTTTATGAATTCTGAACATTAATCTTCTACCAGATGTGTGACTCACAAGCATTTCCACCTGCTCCATGAACTGGCGAATTGCTGCTCTTTGTGAGTTACTTAATTGATCCCAAAAATGTAGCAGAACTTTCTGTATGGATGGGGTATTGTTTTCAGGCTCCTCAACCTTACACGAAATGTTTTTATGTTATGAGACATGACTTTTCTTTATTATCACTTAAAACGCAGTGGATTTTTAAAATACATAACTATAACATATCCTCAGCAAGTTTTCAAGGCATGTCAAACAAGTGGAAAGGAGAGCCGTTTTCACCAAAGCCTGTAAAATCGTAAAAACCCTTGATGCACACACTCAGGCAGCTGAAGAGGAAGCAAGCGCTGGCCAGAGCAGGAGGGTTCCCGCTTTCCTCCCTCTGGAGTCCTGTTCCAGCCAGTGCTGTGAACCATACCCCTTCCTCCTCTGCCTTCCCTCCCTTACATATTTGCCAGTGGAGCTGCGGGTCCACGAGCGTCCGCCTTTTCCCTTGTCAATTTGTGGTAAATCATACCAAACCTTGTGGGACGAATGTTTGCATTGATTTATTTATTTTTAAAACTAAAGAGGAAGAATGTAATAATAAAGAAAAGGCATACATTTAGTCATAATTATTGATTCTTACACCACAATCAAGCTTTGAAGGCATGCTATGAACCAATTAAAGGACACACTGTGTTCATCCCCCAGGACTGCTGTGATAGATTACCACAAACCAGGAGACTTAAAATAGTATTAATTTATATTCCCATAGTTCAAGGCTTAAAGTCCAAATTCAAGATTCGAGATGGGTCTACTCCCCTGGAAGACTCTACAAAGGGTATTTCCTTGTCTTCACTAAGCTCCTAATGGCTGCTGACATTCCCTGATGCCCCTCCCCCATGGCCTCATGGCCCTCTCCCCTCTGTGTGTCCTCGTCTATGTCCTTTCTTGTAAGGGTACCAAGGATTGACTTAGTGTTTATTCCATCCAGTATGACCTCATTTTCAGTTACATCTCGATTTGCAAAGACACCGTAGTGGCTCGGTGTGGTGGTATTGTGTTCCCCAAAATATTGTGTACTCTAATAAATTTATCTGGGGTCAGAGAACAGACAGCCACTAGATACAAAGGCTAGAAAATGGTGACACTCACACCTTTAATCCTAGCATTCCAGAGATAGAAATCCCTCTGGATCTCTGTGAGTTCAAGGCCACATTGGAAATAGCCAAGCATGGTGACACACACCTTTAATCCCAGAAAGCCAGCCTTTAATCCCAGGGAGTGGTGGTAGAAAACAGAAAGATATATAAGGCGTGAGGACCAGAAACTAGAAGCATTCGGCTGGTTAAGCATTCAGGCTTTTGAGCAGTAATTCAACTGAGACCCATTCTGGATGAGGACTCAGAGGCCTCCAGTCTGAGGAGACAAGACCAGCTGAGGATCCGGCGAGGTGAGATAATTGTGGCTTGTTCTGTCTCTCTGATCTACCAGCATGGACCCCAATAACTCACCTCAGGTTTGATTTTATTAATAAGAACTTTTAAGATTCCTGCTACAGCTCGGTCTGATTCTGGAATGTGCTACACAGCCTTAGGTCTTGAGCACTTGCTCCCTAGCCTTGACATCGTTTTGAAGGCTGTGGGGCCTTCAAGAGGTGAAGTCTATTTGGTAGAAGTGGGTTGGTCATTAATGGTGTGTTTTCCAAATGTCCAACCCCTGAAGCTTTCTTCTCTTTGCTTCCTGTCACCACAGGCTCCTGCTGTCGTGAACTCTGCTCCACCTTCCCAGACTGAACCCAAATACATCTTACCTACCTCAGGTTGTTTCTGTCAGGCATTTTATTACGTCAAAGCCCAAAGTAACTAAGACGCAGCATTACCAAAGAAGATTGCATCTGTAGGCGGTGAGGACTAGTCCTTGAACATGCCGTTGGAGAATACACGGCTAGTGTGTCTTAGGTTTTATTGTATGTAGACATTATGACCAGTGCCTGGCATTCTTGGTGTCAGTTCTCATGTGGCCAGCCCACTGAGAGGGCACTCCATTTGACAGATGGGGAAACTGAGGTTCAAAACAAGATGGATAACCACAGGCCTGAATTGACTAGCCAGTGAGTGGTAGGGCCAGACTTGCAGGCACCACTTTCTGACTCCAGAGGAGGTGACCTCCACCGGGAGGCTGGGCGTCTCCCTAGCCAAACAGTTGCCTCTTGAAGGTGCTTACAGCATCTGGGACTACAGTAAATACTCCCTGGTCCAGCCTCCAGCTCCTGCTGATCGTTTTCACATTTGCAGGTCTAAGACGGTCACCCAATTTTAAAGCCCTGGTGATTTTTATCATTTGTAATTTTGTCAGTTCTCTGGAAAGACCGCAGATTTTTTTTTTTTCCACAGAGTCTTCATCCTCAGGTACTTCCTATAGCTCAAGAGGAGAAGAGGAGCAAAGAGGAGCAGGAGAGAGGAGAGGGAGGGGAGAGAGAGAGGGGGGAGGGGGGAGGGGGAAGGGGAGAGGGAGAGGGAGAAAGAGAGAGAGAGAGAGAGAGAGAGAGAGAGAGAGAGAGAGAGAGAGACCTGATTTGAGTTCTCTGAAGGTGCATTTAATGTCCAGCTTTAAAATAGGATCACTTCACACTTCACCCGTCTGACTGACCTGGCTGCCACAGCTCTCTCGCCCCCGACTCTTTAACTGTTGGAATAATATTAGCTGAGCCTGCAAAGATAATACATAACTTTGCTAATTAAACACTGAAGGTTCGAGTTTGCCTTTGAGCTTTTTATAGGGTGACCTCTAACACAGGGCTCCTTCTTTTTAAGGACTGAGAATAACTCAAACCTTCGACCGTGTCGACCACGTGAGGAGTATGTGGCTTTTAGAGAGCCATGTCACTGAAAGCATAACACTTTTAGAACAAGACTACATTGTGATGATGTGAGTCCTTCCACTGAGTGCACACGGTCGGGTCTTTTTCCTCAGATGGCGGCAAACAGACACTTCTGTGATGAATAGCCCAGGAAAGAACAGAAGGTGAGTGCCTGATGCTGGAAAATAGGTCCGTAGCAGGGCTTCCCATGTCTCTTAGTCTGCTTTTTGGTTGCTATAACAGAACACTGGAGGTTGGGTCATTTGTAAAGGAAAAGGGTTTCTTCTGACTCACTGCCCTCAAAGTTTGAGGACGGAGTGCCACAGTCATCTGGCTCCTGGTGACAGCTTCATGTCGTACTAACTCCTGGCAGAAAACAGAAGGGCAAGCAGGCAGAAGCAGAGCATGTGTGTGTGTGTGTGTGTGTGTGTGTGTGTGTGGTATATGGTATGGAGGACAGGTGCCTTAGAGCACACTGCTTTCACAGAGGTCCACTCTTGTAGGAGCTATATTGACCCCTCATGAGGACAAGTCCCCTGGGGGATGCCACACCTCTCAATGGTCCCACTAATCTCAGTCATTACAAGTAAATCCCACTGTGAATTTTGGTGGGACAAACCTTGTTCAAGCTGTAGCACTTACCTCATTGGTTTCTCTGCGGTGTGGAAGCAAGCCAACACCCTCCCTGGCCCTCGTGATGAGTCAGTTTCCCACCACCTCTTCTTACAACATCCCTCTAAACTATATGTTATCTCGTACCTAACATGATAACACTGGAATCCATTTTGAGACATTTTATTTTGTTGGTGTTATTGTTGAACAGAACCACATACTATTATCATAGAATTATGAACTCATATTACGACCCCCCAGACAAACTATTATGGATGAAATGTCAGTGTCTCCCTCAGGCTCTGCATTAAAGAATTAATCTCCAGGCAAGGAGGTAGAATATTTGGAGATTATGTGAGTGGGCGCTCCATGGATGGGATTAATGTCTTTGGCATAAAAAGATGGGATGGGGGAAGGGCGTCATCATTGCCCTACAGACTGAGAGTACAGTGTGAAGATTCCTGAGAGTAAAGGACAATGAGTGTCCTCACCAGACACCCCTACACCCCTGTCCCAGGCTGTGACCTGACCTTAGACTCCCTAGCTCTACAAGCATGAGGAATAAATGTTCACCACTGAAGCCCACACTGACTAAGACACTACCCTGATAATGTGGATTAACCAGTTATGTGTATTTATTTCTCCCCAAGTATTTAGTATTTCTTTTCATTTACTGGTGGCATGTTTATAATGTAACTTTGCCCAAGAATACCTTATGGTCCTATTTTCTCCTTCAATGAAATTATCATTCAGGAAATATTTTTGTCTGTATAGAAATCCCCATATCACTTACTGTATATGTGCCCAAACGGTTTAGATGCTTGTTTAGTGAATGAATCTCCATCCCTTGATATTTTTCATGGTTGTGAGCAGATGTATATGCAAGGTACTAACCTTTCCATGCATGTCTTCAGTAAATGCCATCTGTGTGGGGCACCTCTCATAGTTACATTACTTCTCAGTAAATAGTCACCTGGCCTGCAGATAATTAAATGGAAAATCCTTTTTCCAAAAGACACATCATTCATTGCCTTTGCTGCACTGCGTTGGATAGAGAGACTAGAGAGGCTAATGCACGGTCCAGGGACAGCAATGTCCTGGGTGTTCTGTGAATGTTACCCATGAGGATGCTTCTGAAGTATCATCATTAAGCATGTTCTTGGTTATTTTCTTCCACAGTGAGGCAAACCTCAGAAGGAGTCATTTACATTTCTTTCTAGTATTCAAAGTACACACTTACTGGAAGTGGCTGCTGGACTTCAATACATTTTACAAATAATAAAATACTTCCCTGTCATCGTCCCCTTCTGAAATCTAATGACATTTCATCTCATATCAATTTGTTTGAATTTTTAGGTACTTTCATTTGTCTATCTGGTTATGTGGTAATGTTATTATTTATCTTGCTTTTTATATGAGTTTTACTAAGGTTTTATCTAGGAGCTTGTTCCTGTGGTCTTTGGAAAAGCCAGGCTGTATTAAAATATTTTGTTGTTTCTTTTTTAAGATTATAATATAATCACATCATTTCTAGCCTTCTGTCAGATTCAAGCTTAGGTTTTGACAATGATATGAAGAAAAATTTCCCTTTTTTGCTGTTTTCACTGTTGTTCATATTTTTACATGTTCAAAATCATTAAAATTGTTTCCATTTTCATTATATTCAGACTGTCTATTATTTTTGGTTCTAAGTATTCTTCAAACCACTCACAAGAAATAAGAACAATGTGATAAAGTGACCATAGTCACACAGATTCTTACCCACTCAAAATGAATCAATGAAATTATGGATAGAAAGGAAAAATAGGCTCACTTAAACTAGACATGTTGCATAATGCATGGATGCAAAATGGGGTGGTGGGTAGGGAGACGGAATCCACCTACAGTTGACAGACATCCGAATTCATTCAATTTCAAGGCCTTGGAGTGCTGCCCAGGAGGCTGTCTGTTTCACTACTTAACACGTCTCTGTTGATGGATATTTAGGAACGCACTAGTTTTGCTATGACAAGGACATGGAAATCAGATGTAGCTGAGCATATGGTTTTGGCACAAGTGCAAGTTTTCCTTTGGCCTTGAGCACATTGGAGAAAAGCATTTGGGAGACAAGAGTGGCCCTGGGTGGTTCCAAGGCCAGAGGCAGCAGGTGGGCTGTGCTGAATAGACAGGACCGGAAGTGAAGTGCTGCTCTTTGTTTCTCCCCGCCTCCCACCTCACTGCTTGTTTCATGGCACAGTGGGGGAAATTCTCAGAGGTCAGTTGTCCACAGAGCTCTGCCAGACACAGTTCCTGTCTTTGCCACAGTAACCAAATCTCATGGAGAAGCCTAGACGAGGATATAAGGCTTGACAGACTAGCCAAATATCAGACAAATTCTAGTATGAAACTGCTGTTTTTGTCATCGACAAAACAAACATCAATTGCGACATTTGGTTACACCAGGTTTGAAGCACTAAGAAAGGACAGAAACTAAGTGGATCAAGAGCAGAAAGAACACTGGGAGGTTAAAGGGCTGCCACACAAACAGCAGCAGAACCACTTTCCAGAAGCAAAATTGGGATCAGTGAACATCAAGGGGATTTCATTCTCTCATAAAAAAGATTAACTCAAGCTGATGGGTCCCTTCAGCAAACAAAGGTGCTTGCCTCCTCCAAGCCTGAAGATCCAAGTTTCATCCCCAGGACCCTCATTATAGAAGGTAAACTTCCACGGGTTGTGCTCTGACATCCACATGTAGGCACATATTACACAAATGTAATACAAAAATTAGAGAAAACGTTTAAGTAGACTTCTGTCATATGACTGTAATTTCTTCATAGAAAATATCTTTCCCAATATGACAAAATGGGGAAAATTACAAAACCATTCATTTCATTCCCATTGTGAAATCTATCAACTTATTACAATAAATGAAAGAGAATTCAATTCAAGGCGGAGTAGAGGAATAAGACTTAATTCTGGGTCAGTACCTTCATTTACTCACCAAAAGCTATTCTGAGAATTTATAAGGATTATACTAAGATCTCTGAGTCTAGAAAGAAGAAAACTGAGGCAGGGTCTTGATTTTTCGTTTTTTTGGCCAATGAGCAGTAGTTTCCTCTAACGGGGAGCCTCAAAATTTGTGAGTGAATTCCCAGGTGGACCCCAAAACTTCAGACTAAAACCACTGGAGACAGAAAATGTTTCCAAGAACAAGGAGAAAATGGAAAATCTAAGAATTATGAGGAAAGTATTGACTTGTAGAAAGGCAAAGTCCCATGCCCAATCAATAGAGAAATGATGGCCTCTCTGGGGATTTATGCTGAAGGAATGATTGCAGGGGTGTCTGAGACTGTATTTACTGACATGCTGGATTGGTGACATTTGTGGATAAAGTAGCTATGTAGTTAAAAGTGAGCCTTCCTGGGGAATTTAAGTTAAAAGAGTTAGCCAAAAATGTGCTTAAGCTAGGATGAGCATTCAAAACTAATAATAAGTCACTGCGTCAATATTTGGGAGCTGGTTGGTGGCCCAAAAGAAAAAACCTATGACACACACTATGACCACGGCAATTTGTTTGTTTTTCAAGACAGGTCTTCTCTGTGTAACAGCTGTGGTTGTCCAGGAACTTCCTTTGTAGACCAGGCTGGTCTTGAACTCTCAGAGATCACCTGCTTCTGTATCTCCTGTGCTTCGATTAAAGGCCTATGCAACTATCACCTGGCTACCAAGGCGACTCATAAGGAAAACATTTAATTGGGGCTGGCTCACAGTTCAGAGGTTTAGTCCATTATCATCACGGCAGGAAACATGGCAGCATGCAGGCAGACTTGGTGCTGGAGAAGGGGATGAGAGTTCTACATCTTGATCCACATGAAGCAAGGAGAGACTCTGACACTAGGCCTGGCTTGAGCATATATATGAGACCTCAAAGCCCGCCTCCACAGTGCACACTTCCTCCAACAGGGCCCCACCTACCAATAGTACCACTCCCTATGGGCCAAGCATTTAAACACATGAATCTGTGGGGACCATTCCTATTCAACCCACCACATGCACCAACAGGAAATGAAGGAATAGACACTCCCCTTTCTTTGCAGTGTCTGGAATTGAACCGAGGGCTTTGTGCTCACAAGGCTAATATTTTGTCACTGACCTATGTCCCCATGCAAACACCCAACTCTTAGCAAGTACAAGGGAGAGATGTGTACAAGGGAATAATCTTCATGTAGACTTTAGTTCTTTGGCATCCTTCCGTGATAATACACTAACTGAAGGGCAATAACATGACAGGCATGTAAAAACCATTGTACCCTTCAAGTCCCATGTATAGAGTACAAAGCTTTTCAGAGCTGTGCCTTTTTAAAAACTCACTAACATCCTTATTGTCCAATTCATTTTGTTTTTTTTTTGCATGTAACATTATTTCCTTTCATTTTTCTTCCGTTGTGTTTGTTGCACAACTCTAGAATCTTGAGCAAAAACAGATAATGTGTTTTGTCTGTTTTTATTTTTTTCTTACTCGCCAATAGACGTGTTTAGGGTTAGAGGTTTTATCTGAGTAGAACAGCCCCCATCTCCAAATATTTGTTTTCATGCTGTTTGTGTGTGTAGCTGGAGTTTTCTCTCCAGGTCCCGCCAAGCCCCAGCAGTCTGACAGCCCACTTATAAAATAAACACACAGGTGCTTATATTATTTACAAACTGTATGGCATGGCAGGCTTCTTGCTAACTGTTCTTATATCTTAAATTAACCCATTTCTATAATTCTATACCTTGCCACGTGGCATGTGGCTTACCGGCATCTTCACATGCTGCTTGTCATGGCTGCGGCTAGGAGTGTCTCTCCGAATTCTCCTCTCTCCTTGTCCCACCTATACTTCCTGCCTGGCCGCTGGCCCATCAGGGTTTTATTTATACAGAATGATGTCCGCAGCATTTGTGTTGTACTCAGTTAACACCAACAGACGACTTGCTGTGCACACTGTGCCGATGAGCCTTTATAACAACTCTGGGTGCTAATGGTCTCTTCAGAGGTGCCCCTATGTTCAGTCCTGGAAAGCTGTGGGTCCAAAGAGGAGCAAGTAAACAGATAAGCTGGGAACAACCATGCGTTAGCCACAGTGCTTAGTGTAAGACCAAGCAAGTGACCCACACTCAAGTGAATGGTGGATGTTGCCTGAGCTTGAAGAAAAACACAGGGGGACTTGTGGGGGTTTATGGGTAATATGAGAGAAATCCTACAACCAGAGCCTCCAAAGCTGTACAGGAAGGCAAGATCTTCTTGTTTCACAAGCTCCTTTAGTTTAGGCAAGTCGGGATGGTTTTCTATCACCCGACACCCAAACAGTCCTTAAAGAGTTAAATCCTCAAGATCCTTAACTTTTAATTGGTGAATCCAAAATGTGTTTGCAGGAAACCAGTACCAGCATTTATAACCATTAAGAATCACTGCTTTATTCATCCATTATTCACGTATTCTTTCATTGAACACATGTGACATTGAAGACACAGGCTAGATCATTTAGTCTCTCGAGTCAAGGGAAAGAATTAGTTATGTTGGTTAAACATGGAGGTATTTTGAACAAGATCAGCAGGTGTGATCTATTGTTTGAAGGGTTACTCTAGAGTTGTCTGGAGAAGAAGCACAGCCATGGAATAGCAGCTCCCGTGAGGGCACTGGTACCGCACTGTGCATGGCATCTTGCTAGCTTCAACTGTTTTGGTGAAGATTCTGGTAAGAGGGAACATGTGACATGGAGTGGTTAGCAAGATCTGCTGGTGGATTGGTGTGAAGAATGAAGAAGAGGGTGGGAGAGGGTGAGAAATGGGGAATGGGTAGGGGTGAGAAATGGGGGGCAAGCGTGAGAAATGGGGGAGCGTGGGCAAGAGTGAGACATGGGGGAGAGTGAACAAGGGTGAGAAATGAAGGGAGGTTAGGTCAGGATGAGGAGTGGGGGTGTGAACATGAATGGGGAGATGACAGGCAAGGGAGGTTTCTACAGCTTTGATCTAAAAAACTCAGAATGATTGTGCAATTACACAAACATTCAGAGAACCGGATGGCTCGCTGTGGCTAATGAATGAATGACTTGGAGTAGAATATTTCAGAGCAGGAATCGAAGAAGAATTGGCTCATCCTGAGTTGGAGGTGGTGACCAGCCCTCCATAAGGAGATGTCAAGTAGATAGATATGTCTGATGATCACAGGAGAAACTGAGATTAGAGATGTAAATGTGGAGCCCCAGCTTGTTGAATGGAGTCAAAGCTGTGAGAGTAAACAAGACCTCCTCAGAGAGCAGATAGAAGTGTGGAGAAAGATCGAGTTTTGAGACAGTTTTATACTAACATTAGAAACACAGGGAATGCCATCATCTGTTTTTGCTGCATAACAAAATGAATAGTAGACTCTAGAGAACTTGTAAAGAAGAGAAATTTCTCTTCTCAGCATTTTGGAGACTATGAAGTTTGAGTGAGGGCGCAGTGAAACCACTAAAGTGGACCACACCATGGGCAGAAAGAGGTTTATTTGAGGAAATTCAAAACTGCCATGGCTATCTCTCAGGGGGTGGGGGCTGAGAGAATAGGAGACTGGAGGTGGTGGAGTCCTGCCAGTTTTAGGGAGACAGGTGATTCAGCAGGAGGAGCAGCCTGGATGATAGGGCAGCAGTGGGGGAGGTCTGCAGGCTGGAAGAGCCTAGGGGCTTGCATGGGGAACTTTGATATGTGTTTGGGGTTGTGTGTTAATGGGGAACTAGATGATAACCCATTTGCCAGAGGCAGTTAGCTGCAGGGGCAGATAGGGGAAGCATGGCTCTTCCTGACAGACAGAAACCTGATTTTGGGCTCCTGTTGACCCTGTCAGAGTCCAGCATGAACTGAGCCCAGACTGTAATTTATGACATTATCAGTGGCACTGCCATTTGGGGGGTCCACTTTGGACCTAACAGAAAATCCAAGGTGAAAGCATGGGTCCCAAGGCAGGTGACTGGTTCTCCATTTCTAAGATGCTGTCTTGCACACTCATGCTTTTGGGGGGCAAGAGCACTGTATCCTTGTCTGACAGAAGGGGAAAAGGGGAGAAAAGCTGGATCAAGTCTCTCTTATAAGGACCTTAATCCCACTCAGGAAGGAGCCTTCATGGCCTAGTCCCCTGTTAATAGGTCACACTGACAGCACCCAGAATTTGAAGTGGGCCGTTGAAACAACGGGAAGGGGCAGAAAACCCAGAAGCAACAGTCAGTTGGTAGATGGAAAGTGAGCTGAGGACACTGAGGTAGGGAAAGAACCCATTTCCATCACCCACGTCAAATAGTGCTAGCTGTCTACCAGGTAGAATCTGGTGTGTGAACTCACGAGGATGGAAGGCGTCATCTATATCCGAACTCAGTGTGAATGGTTTATCAGCTTAGTAGAGCCTAGGAATGAGCTCATCTTCTCCAGGTGGCGAACACTATCCATGGGAGGTGTTTGTATTTAATGAAGATAATTTAACAGAGGAGATAATTGTGGATAACTGAGGAGAAAGTGAAGGAAAGCTGAAATGGACAGGGCACTGGAGAGAGAGGTGGGGCAGAGTTGAGGAATGGGCAGATGTGCTATATTGTATGTTGATGGAAAGGACTTGGTCCAGAGGGGACAGAGGAAACTATAGGAATCAATTACTTGGGAAGACAACAAGTAAGGGGTGGGGGAGTTGGTCCCAGGTGTAGGAAAGAACCAGAAGTAGGCTGGTAGGCTAAGCACCTGGGCACAGGTGTGGAGTAATACAGCCTTTCATGCAAGAGGATGAGGAGTTGGCCCTTTTTTCAGGCACCTCACACACTGACCACCGACCACTCACACAGGAAATCCTGACTCATGCTGACACCTCTTCCAGGACTCCAGTAAGCTTTTTCATTTACCTATTTTAAACTAACCATTTCTGCTTTCTCAAGGCAGAGGGAAGGTAGTAGTGGAGGAGGCCCCAGATGGGGAGCAAAGGTGTGAAATTTAGTTCTCTAATAGTGGGAGGGTGAATTTGACAGAAGATAAGGCGTAGACAGCTTACTCATCTTTAAAAAAAAAAAACTTTTAAATTAACATAGGGACATTTCCTTGTGTCTGCCTAGATGTTCAAGCTCACGTAAGTCCCAGGAGGGATTCTTACTACAAACAGGATGAGGAAAGAAGAAAGGAGAATTTTAGAGGGTGCAATGGAGAGAGTGGATGAAAGCTCTCGGACTCTAAGCTAGGAGAAGAAAGGAAAGGTGTCAACAAGAATGTAAAAGTCAATGTGCATGGGACAGTGACCAGATGTGATGATTACAGGACTCTGGAAATGACATAGTTATGGCCATAAGAAAATCTAAGGTGCCGTCTTGAAGACTGACTGATCTTAGCCTACAGTTAAAGCATGTTAGAGCCCAGTATACACACCTGTAGACACAGTGGACAAACTTCCCAAGCCTCTAATCATGTTGAGCCTTCTGACTGAGATGCACTAAGATGATACCGGAAATACTCTGGCCCTTTCCGGCTAGTTCCATCACAAAATGTGGACTGTGATCTACTCTATCCAACTCACAACATAGGCATGAATCACGGTGTAGCATGGAAAGCATCAGGGTTGGGTGTGACTGTGGGAGTGGGTGGCTTAGAAGGGATGAAGGGGGAAACTGGAAAGGAGGATGAGGGTGTTAAACAATTCAGAGAACAAAATTCAGGATGTGTCTTAAACGTGGATTCTGAAGTCCCCACAATGCCTGGTGAACCAGCCTGGCTTTTGTTCTTACTTTTGTTTTTTGTGTTTTTTTTTTTTTTCCTAGACTGCAGCCACATCTGCGTAAATCAAATGAAAACTTTAAACATTACTGTTTTTATTTTTTATTTATGCATATATGTGTGTGCACACGTGCTCACTCACATACATACCTACATGTTTGTGGGTACCCCTAGAGGCCAGAAGAGGGCGTTGGATCACCTAGAGCTGGAGCCACAGGCAGTTATGAGCCACCCAACATGGAACCTGGAAACCAAACTTGGGTCCTCTGCAAGAGAAGCAATTGCTCTAAACTACTGAGCCATATGGAGCTGTAACCTGTAACTGGCACACACACATTGAAAATGTGCCTGTTTATAGCTTTTGACACATAAATATGCCCAGGACCACAATCGAGATAAGAAATCTCTGTGACCCTCTTTTTATATCTTCCTGCTCCATCTCTGCCTTAGCCCTCTTCCTGGCTCTATATTGTCTTGCATCGTCCAGAATTCCATGTAAATAGGACAAAGCCCTATTCGACCCCTGCAGTGTGACTTCTCTAAGGATGTTCACTTGATTCATCTTGGTTCTTAAGACTATCAGTAGTTGATTACCTCCAGTCCTGCAGTAGTGTCCTGTTATAGGGCTACATTGCAGTTTGCTTCTCTGTTTACATGCTATGGACATATGGGTATGTTTTTTCCAGTTTGGGGCTGTTCATGTAAGTTGCCATACACATTCATGCCTAACACTTTTAATAGACATGTGCTTGCATGTCCCTTGGTAAATACCTAAGAGTGCTTGCTATGAATTTCGCTTTACTCCTATTTTTTTAATTTGAATAGAAATTGACATGTCCTGGTCTTCAAGGAAGAATCAATACACAGATAAGCCTAGCCTGTGTAAGTCAACTGTGAAGACTTTGTAATCACACCTTTGATGGTGGCTTCTATCCGTAAGTGAAAATTTGTAATGTCTCCACTTTCCAGTGGTACTGATAAATATTTGCCAAAGAGCTACAATTTAAATCCAGTCCATTCTCATCCCAATATCACTACAGGAATTCTACTTTAAATCCCAATTGCCTCTCATGAAGGTGGTCGCTATTCCCTTTTCTATGATGTTCTAGCTCTTATTGTGACTAAGAGATCAGCTCTGTGATGAGTAAGGCTAGTCCAGCCACAGGCATTTATCTGAGAGCATAGCACTAAAAAAAAATTCACATATTAATAGATCATTAGCGAAAGTACATTTTAATGAAAGCCACCTGTAGCAGAGGACAAGAGAGCAGAAGGTCTTAACACTAGTTCGCTTTCTGTTGCTGTGATACACACCATGATCAAAAGCCACCAAGAGGAAAGGGTTTATTGTGCTTACAGGTATAGTCCTTCAGGAAGAGAAGTCAAGGCAGGAAGCTTGGGCAGGATCCCGGAGGCCGGAACTGAAGCATAGAGGAATCATATAAAAGTCCTGTAGGAATACTACTTACTGATTTGCTCCCCGTGGCTTTCTCAGCCAGCTTTCTTATGTAGCACAGGACCACATGCCCAGGGGTGGCACTGCCCAAGTGGACCAGGCCCTCCCTCATGAATCATTAATCAAGAAAATGTCCCACAGACTTGCTTATAGGCCAACATGATGGAGGTATTTTCTCCATTGAGAGCCCTCTTCCCAGATGATCCTAGCTGTGTCATGTTGACAAAAAACCAACCAGCACAGACACTCTGCCTTTGGAGCTCATAAATTATGGACCACTGGCCCCACCCACAGGATGTCTAACTGGCTGAGGCTAAGGTGTAGCAGTTTGCATTTCCTAACTAGAGTTTACTATGGTTGTTTCTTGAAGGCCAGGTTGAGGACTCTTGTGAGAGCAGGTACAACTGTAGACGCATCTGAGTTCAAGTCACAGCCTAATTATTCAGCAGCTCTGGGACCCTGGCCACACTACTCTAATCCTCATTTTTTTTTTTAAGATTTATTTATTTTCTTTGATGGGTATAGATGTTTTCCCTTCATGTATGTCTGTGCACCATATATGTGTCTGGTGTCCTTGGAGGCCAGAAAAGTGTACTGGATCCCTTGAGACTGGAGTTACAGATGGTTATGAGCCACCATGTGGGTGCTGGGAATTGAACCCAGGTTTTCCAGACAAGCAATCAGTGTCGTTGGCATTGGTTGTACAGTGGATACTTTCTTTATACTAATTCTAAATCTGACACCACTCAAATGGGATGCTGGGATATTGGACCAGATACAGGATGCTTAAAAAGGTATAAGTTATATGAACATGGACCTATCTGCCTGTTCATCCCTCTCTTCTGTGCTTGAGGTTGCTTGATGCCTGAAGGTATGTACACTTAAGAAAACTGGAGTATGGAGATATGTGCCTATCACCCTAGCTCTCAGAAGGTGGGGCCAGCAGTAACGAGAGTCCAAGGCCAGTCTGCCCACACAGTGAGACCTCCTCTCAAAAATACAACCATAACAAAATAAGCAAACCCAAAAGACTCTTCAGTAAATGGCCTTTGACAATTTGGCCAATATGAATGACTCCACAGGGCAATAAGCATTTATTGGTAGCCCATAGTTTCCATTGACTAACTTTGCCAGGTGCCCTATCAGAATGCTTAGGCAAGTATCAATCTTGCCTAAGTACAATGCCATTACTCATGGAATTTTGAGCTGCTCAAGTTTAATGGCATTAAATTTATATCACGAAACTGACATAATGAAAGATTATCAGCAGAAGGAAAATAGGCATAAATTATAATTTCATGCACACTTGAATCATGGTTCAGTCATAACCTAATATTTAATCACTAAGTGATGACTCTCTCAATTCAATAAAGTTATTATTTAATACTTGTTTGGAAACTTAGGCACAGATGAAATTCTGACCAGAAATGTAACTGCACAGAGTTAACATCCCCATAAGCCCATCATAAACTGAGTATATTCTGAGTTGAAATTCATATAATAAACAAACCAGCTGCTTGACAGCCAAGCTCAGCAACACAGTGCACCTCAAATGGGCTATTCCCTGGAGAATGCTGCTGAGCATTGCATGGTACCCATCTAAGAAAGGATCAAAATTCAGATTTCTGAGTAGAGTGTATCACCTATGTACTGTTGTAGAATGAAAAATAAAAGCAAGCCTACTCTAACATGACATCTAACATGTGATGTCATTTTATGCACAAGGAACTGGGAGCTAAGAGATGGTGACATACACGTGTTTCTTCACACATTTTTCACCCTTAGTTGCCTCTCACTAACAACCCTACAAAGTAATTTTCATCCCCACTTTTGGGAAACTGAGGCAAGAAGATGAAATGCAGTAAGAGGATTTGAATTGCAGAGAAAGGTTCACACCCCTCCCCAAGAGCACTCAATGATGCCACATGTAAGACCATGGCTGGGAATCAACATTAATGTCAGAGTCGCTGGCTTTGGTAAAGCCTTGCTCTCCATTGCCCCCATTCTACCACATTTTCTTTCTCTACTCACTCCAGACTTCCTTCCATGCACCTCTCTTCAAACAATGAATGGAAAAATGCAGGAAGAAATTATAACATTGCTGAGGTAGAAAGTCACTTTCTAGGCTGGGCGGTGGTGGCACACGCCTTTAATCCCAGCACTCCGGAGGCAGAGCCAGGCGGATCTCTGTGAGTTCGAGGCCAGCCTGGGCTACCAAGTGAGTTCCAGGAAAGGCACAAAGCTACACAGAGAAACCCTGTCTCGAAAAACCAAAAAAAAAAAAAAAAAAAAGAAAGTCACTTTCTAAGAAAAATGTCTTTGGGGGCTATTGAGGTGGCTAAGCAGGTGAAGAGTGCTTGCTGAGAAGCTTAAGGACACAAGTTCGATCCTTGGGACCGACATGGAGGAAAACCTACTCATACAAATTGTTCTATGATAGCCACATGGGTGCTGCAAAATGTGCATAACCACCCCCCCCATGCACATGCACACACATAAATAAATAAATATACATGAATAAACGTTGTACTATACTATGGTATGATATAATGTAATATATGATATAAAAGAAAAATACCTTGGAAATGTAAGCATCTCTCTGCCTTCTGCAATCAGTTCTTCTAGATTTGATGGAAGGAAATCTTACTTCCAAATCAATACTCTGGGCATTTAGAAAAGATAGGAGCAGATTTTTATAATGAGAAAAACATGAAGAAGAAACTTACCTTGTATGTTTATGAAAGCTGTGAAATTTTAAACCTTCAAGCCCATGTTAATGGTTAATTTACAGTTCAGTGCCAGTCAGTGATGTTTAAAACTAGTCTTCAAAGGGAGGCATGAGAACAATATACTCTAATGTAAATTATATGAATATGCTTTATTTTTCTCAGAAAAGCTAATGTGCTGAGTTCAGCCTTCTTAGGATGATGTGAGATGAGCATCCTGAGACTCCTCTTTGGAGCATCCAAATTTCTAAAACCACTTCTCTCACGCTTGGAGTCTGTGATGGTTTGAATGAAAAGTATCCCCCATAGGTGCATGCATTTTAGCACTTGGCCACCAGGTGGCGACACTGCTCGCAAGAGAGTTTATGGACTTTCAGGAGGTGCAGCCTAGGTACATCCTAGGGGTGGGCTTTCAGGGTTTATAGCCTTACCCCATTTCCTGTTTTGTTGCTCTGCTTCCTGTGTATGGATTAATATGTGATCATCTGCTTCCTGCTCCTGAAGCCATGCCGTGACTTCCCCACCATGATAGACATAGCGTCTATCATGGAACATCAAGCCAATACTAAATCCTTTCTTCCTTTAGGAGTTAGTAACAGAAAATTCACCAATACAAAGCCCTTATTAATGAAGATAAGGATGACTTGAACACAAACATAGAAACATAATGACAGTCAGCTAGTAACCAAGATGGCACCTAAGGGACTCCTCATGGGAGGGTAACATACAAAGAGTGAGAACACAGAATAAAGGGTGAGATTTAAGCATGCTGTTTGGAATGTCTCCTAGTAAAACTTAGGAGTCCTCTTGTCCTAGAATTTTCCTTCCATTTTTATATTTGTAGACTGTGGTTGACTATTGGTAATTGAAACCTTGGAAATTGAAACCGTGGATAAAGGGGACTTCTACAGCCTTTTCTAAATAAAATGGTCTCAGTGTGGGATGAAATACAATTATACAAATTCCTGGGCACAGATGGGGGCAATCAAAGTATCTGGTGACAGGGACTGACAAAGACAAAGATTGGGAGGACCCCTCATTTCTTCACCGTGGATGGAACATATTCACATCCTGCTTGGGAATCATAGATCCTAACACTGGCTGAATCAGCATATTCCCTGCCTTCTCCAGGAGCTTCCAGAAGGATGCCAAGTAGAAGAAGTAAAGAAGTTATATAAAGGGAGGCAGTAGGAGTTCAGTTTTTCGGATTTGCTTTGAATGAAAATTAAAAATGAAGGTCTTGCTGACTCTGTTTGCAACTTTACAATAATGTGGTAAGATGTGAGGTTCCACCATGAACATTTTGTTTTAGTACCCAAAGCCTTGATATTACCCATGTAACAGCCAGGGACTGCTTGAGCCCACTCAATACTGGAAGAAGATACACGCTCACTAATTCCCACACAACTCAGCACACTTGATCTTTAGATATTCCTCATAGCCCCAGGGTCAGTAAGTCCTTTAACTATTTAATAAAAACGGAGTTTGAAATGAATTCATTTGCCTTGTTTTTCTTTATGTGACAGACTCTGTTTCACCTTTCCCATACCCTTGTCTGTGAGTTCACTGGGATTACAATACAAAACACAGAAAAGTTCAAAGAAATGCAGAAAGAACCAAGTCAAAGAACACAGTTCCTAGACAGAAGCTTACACACAGGTGGATAATGGGAATGGAAGGAAATTAGACCTCCAGAAAACTAGAAGTTTCTAGCTAGCACTTGCACGTAGAATCTCAAGTGCATTTGCTTGGCTCTCAGTGAAATAAAACAAAGAATGCTTGCACACTGAAGCAAGAAATAAGAATGAGAAGGCAAGATAGACGAAAAGGAAGCTGGAGAGTACAAGACAAAACAGAAGAGAAGATGGATGGCATGAGCAGGTACCCATTAAAATTCATCAGAAGTAAAATCAAAATCTGCGGGCAAGAAGATGGGAGACGGAAAGTAACTGGCGGAAGTCTTCCTTGGGTGGAGGAAAAGTTGTTCATTTCTAGAATTTTTCATTTGATATGTGTAGACTATGGATGACTATTGGTAAATGGAGCCTTGGAAAGTGAAAACGTGGAGGGAAACAGCAACCATGAGAAAGGAGATAACAGAAATGGAGAACAAAGAAATAAAATTGCGTATATAAATCTTTAGTGTTCAGAGATACATCCCAGAACAAATGGGCCAAAGCGGGAGCTGATTTCAAATGCAGGAGGAAGGCAAATTGTCTTGAGGAAGGCAAGCACAGAAAGTCTTTGTCCTATGAGGGGACGTTCATAAAGACAGGACACCCAGGAACCTCAGAAATAAAGGCTACCCAAGCAGGGCAAGCTACCAGCCTTGGCCCTTGCTATAACTTCCAGTGCTCATGAACAGCAGAGTGATGCATATACAATCTTAATGAACAATTGCCATAAGTAAAGTACTACAAACCTATAATATAAACTATAAAGGTACTGAAAAAAAGCTACCTCTCAGACAAACAATGTCAAGATTATATTCAGAGGTATAGAAAGTACTGTCTCTTTTTATACATACAGGAAAAATCTTTTTGAACTACTAGTGCTTCAGAAAAGCTAAATAGCAATAAAACTTTAAACTGATAATATTAATTTTTTAATGATGAAGCTCTTTATAGGTAGTTTGGGAATTGAATTTAAATAAGAAAATTAAATCTGAAAATGTACTAATTTAAAAATACAAACAAGCTAGGCATGGTGGTGCACGCCTTTAATCCCAGTGCTCAGGAGGCAGAGGCAGGTGGAACTCTGTGAGCTCAGGGCCAGCCTGATCGTCATAGTGAGTTCTAGGACTGCTAGGGCTACATGGTGAGACCCTACTACAAAAAAGGAAAGGAAAGGAAAGGAAAGGAAAGGAAAGGAAAGGAAAGGAAAGGAAAGGAAAGGAAAGGAAAGGAAAGGAAAGGAAAGGAAAGGAAAGGAAAGGAAAGGAAAGGAAAGAAGGAAGGAAGGAAGGAAGGAAGGAAGGAAGGAAGGAAGGAAGGAAGAAAGAAAGAAAGAAAGAAAGAAAGAAAGAAAGAAAGAAAGAAAGAAAGAAAGAAAGAAGGAAGGAAGGAAGGAAGGAAGGAAGGAAAGAAAGAAAGAAAGAAAGAAAGAAAGAAAGAAAGAAAGAAAGAAAGAAAGAAAGAAAGAAAGAAAGAAAGAAAGAAAGAAGAAAAGTAGGAAAGAAAATCCTAAAAGTACAAAGGAGATTTGCAACATCATATAATAACAGTTCCAGAAACAGGGTCCCCGTGCTGGGGAATCTGAGTCTTGGAGCTGAGCTACCTGGACTGGAGCCTGGCTCTCTCATCTTGAAGCTGTCCCATCTGGGCAAGCCATTTGCCTCTCCTTGCTCCAGTCTCCTGGTCAGCAGAGGCACAGCAATAGTTCCTCAAGAGATGGTCAGGGTTGACTTGTGCACAGGGATTGTGTTCATAGCATAGAAGGGCCCACTAAGTGTCCGGCCAGAAAAAAAAACACTCAGTTAATGGTAACTATTGTCATTATTACATTTGACTGATTTTAGAAGGAAGGTGGGAACAGTGTGAAGCCAAACTCATGGAGGGTGTTTTGTGCTGTCATTTGAAGGCATCTCAGCAGTGGCCATAAAAGACATTAGCATATGTGATTGTCTTAGGGGAAATAAATATGGCTCCTGTTTGGAGGCAACTGGAAGTCCCAGACTTGTTGGTGACAACTAGTCTAGTTTGCTAATGAGGGTCTTCAGCACAAGGGTGGCATCCAGCCAGCCTTTTCTAGCTGACCCACTAATTGAGGGACATGGGATAGACAGTGAAAAGCATATTAGCTGTGAAAGGAAGAAATTAAAGATCTGTCACAGACATAAAATTTGGTCAATGGAATGCCAGACAGAGAGCTAATGGTGCATCTGAATGATGCTTAATGATACAGATAACACCGTTAAATTCAAAACTGTGTTGCAAATAGTTAAAAAATAATGATCTGACCAGGACCTTAATCCACTGTTTTAGGAACATTTTTTTCCCTAGGGTATTGGGAGGCAAAGCCTGAAGAACTCCATCCCTCCCCTGGACATAGGAAGATGATGAGCAAGAAAGCCTTGCAGGGGAGTGAGGGTGAGGTCTCTGCAGGCAAATGGCTAGAAAGAGCACAGATACTAGTGAAGGGAGAGGAAGCGTCCTGAGGTATTTAGGCTCAGAAATGGTCCCTCCCAACAGCTAACCTGCAGAGGAACACAGATAGCATTGTGACAGAAGGAGAAAGGCCAGGCAAGGCAGAGGGCGCCTTGCTTAGTTTACATGGCAAACCCCCACTCACCCCATGAACAACTCACATCTTTTAGCTGAGTGACCCAGATGTTTCTGTTGTCCATACTCACCTGGGCTTGTAATGGTCCTGCCTTAGCCATGGAATGAGACTCTCTAAGGGAGCTGACGGGAAGTTCCATGTTTAAGAAGCCGTCAGTGCATTCTTGTGACTCGGGACATCTAAACCACTGACTGAAGAGAGCTTAGAGACCTGCCCACTTAGCATGCAGAAGTTCTTGGTGCAGCAGACCTGTTAAAGTGAGTGATGCGAGCTGGTAGGACACAGTGGACGTTTAGATGAAAGGTGTAAACCATCCCGAGTTGGCATGCCTTGCAGATGTCAACCTCTGTCTGTGGCGTGCATTAAACAGCCCACAAATCCTGGACAAGGGGGACAGTATGCCATCAGCAAATGCATCATAAGTCTGTCTCCCTGTGAATTTTCTTGATGACAGTGTAGAAAACAAATCTAGATATTCGAATGAATCAACATTGTCATTAACAGAATTACCATTTCATCAATAATATAGGCACTTCGATCAAATGGGCCACAGAAGAGTAACAGTATTAAAAGCCTGACAGCTTCCAAAGTTATTTATCTGTCTCCCTCTGTCTCCATCAATAAGAACCGAAATACAGACTGAAACGGAGGTAGATCCTTTGGACAACTACCAGCTTCCAATTAAGCTAGCCTCAATTCTAACAATATTTTAAGTATAAAGTAATTAAAACATGACTTGCATTTCTCAAGTAAATCTTTGGAGGCCAAAGTATAGATTTCTTGCCTCTAAGGATGAAGCTATTGCACAGTGAAGAGAGGAAAACATTTTCCCACTGGTAAGCGCCTCCTGTGTCTTTATTGCCTTTATATTATGTGAATGCTGTCTGCATTACAAGCTGAGCATATCTCCCCACCGTCATATTCTTTTACATTTCTTGGGTCACATTGGTTTGGCTGAAGTTCACATCACCTGCAGCACTCAGGCCCACCGAAAAGAAAGTCATTGAAGTGGACTTCCATTTCTCTCTGGAATGCATTCCAGGCCCCTCCTTGCCCTCCCCCTTCACCTTCGCCCCTCTCCCAGCCCAACTCTGCCCTGCCCGTTAAAAAAAGTTGCATTAGTTCTTTACAAGTGAGCAAGAACAGAGCCAAACGTTTCACATCTGCTCTGGGAGTTCACGGATTAGCATGAGAATGAGTAACCAGTGTTTCAATGATGCACAGTCCAGTGGATGAGAAAGGGGGCTCCAGCCTGGTATCAGAGAGCTCCCCGCTCTTGCCAGATGTCCTAGGCCTGGGACACAAAGGCATGAACCCAGGGTTTTAACAAATCACCTTTCTCTGGGGCTAATCACTCAAGAAAAGGTTTTGTTGAGGGCTGGAGAGGGTCAGGTTGGTATTTCCCCAGTGATCTGTAGCCTTGCCCAACCCCTCACGCCTTGGCCCTTCCAGGCTTTCTAAAGAGACCTCTTATTTCTTTCCTCTAAATGCAGGGCTTGGAGGGCAAAAGCTGCATGCCAGTGAGTCCTGGAGGCATGAGGGCAGCAGGGGGTTCATTAATCAACGGTGGCCATGTTGCTGGTCTATCACTCACCCTCCTTCTCTGAACAATCAAGACTTTAGAAGAATAAAATAGCTCAATGGGCATGTCCAAGGTCAGATTAGTGGCAAGAAGGTTCCGGTGTCATCACAGTTGGGGGAATCTGGCACTTTCTGCAGGAAGCTCCCTCAGAGGTGGAGCATGCATCTTGGACTGTGGACCTGTGTAAGCAGCACACTATCATTCCGCAGTCTTTCAGGAGCACACCCTCTCTGTGCAGCCCTGACCTAGGGAATCAGGGAACCCTGGTGGGCTCCGCCATCTGTGAGTCTCACACACCCTCTACAAGGCCCTGAGCTACATACAGAAAGTCTCCTTGCTTCAAGGTAAAGGAAGTCTGGGCAGAGGGCTCCTGGTGTTCCACTGATTCATTATCCAGGCCTCAACCATTGTTTTCCAGTTCCATCTCATTAGGTTGGTGTGATCCGCCACCCTATCTGTCCAAGACTTAGTGGTATCTCAGGATGCTAGGATTAAGCTCTCATGTAAAAATATTCAGGACAAGCAAGGGCAAGCTGGTCACTTTAGCTGAGAATCAAAGCCAGTTCTCATATCACTGAGCTTAGCTGTAGACCTTCTTAGCTATCTGTTGGGACCTGCTGTTCCATTACGGACTGAGGTCACAGAAAACCAAGAAGGAGACACCCAAAGAGCTCCAGCTGAGCATGGTTCAGTGGTGCAGATGCAGAAAGGGGTTCAGCAGGGCAGGATAAAAGCCCAAGATCTATAAGCTCACGGGATTCAGGATACACACGAGGGAGGGGCTAGTCCCTCTATGGGTTTCGAGGAGTGCTCCTAGGAAAGGTGTGCAGATGTCTCAGCAGCAAAGCCACTAGCCTTGTCCTTGAAATCATGTGTCATAGGGAGTAATGCCATTTGGACAAACCAGGAAGGGAGGCAAATGTTTTGTTTTGTTTTTTTATTTTTCCCCAAGATAAACAAACAGAGGTTCGGTAGCGATTGTGAAGAATATGTTAATAATGGCATAGCATATAATGTGTTTGAGAATGTTTGTTAAACTACAGGAAGAAGTTAAGGAGATCATTTATTTAAAGATTTATTTTAAAATTGTGAGTGTGTGTGTGTACACACACACACACACACACACACACACTTCTGAGGCAGGTAGTAAGGAGTCTAGAGACAGGGTTGGATCCTCTGGAGCTGGAGTTAACAGGTCTCTGTGAGCCACTTGACGTGAGTGCTGGGAATAGAACTGGGGACCTCGGGAAGAGCAACAAGTGCTCTTAAGAACTGATCCTTCGCTCTAGCCACATTTTTTTAAAGATAGAAATCTGATGATACTATGTAGAAAGAGCATAGATTTGTTACAAATGGGACAAAACAGAACTTAACTTTTGTTCTATTGCTAATTGTAAAACTTTGCTAAGTTACTAAAGACTCATTTTACCATAAAGTAGGACAAGCAATGGCTACCTCAAAGGGACTCTCAGAAGATGAACTAAGGTGGTATATACATTGTACCTTGCAAACTACTTGGTATGCTGTGGGTGCTCCATAAATGATGAAAAACAATGTAATACAGGAAAAAATGGCATTTTGTTTCAAATCAGTCTTCAATTCCTCCCCTGCTGTGACCTTTTTGAGCGCATGATTTAAGTCCCATGTGTGAAATGGCTTAAATTACATTTATCTCTCGGACAATGTGTTTAAGAATTGGATGGGTTTCGTACTTGAAGTGCTCAGCACCTGATTGGATACCATCCCACTTCCTCATTAGCCCCATCCTTCTGTGACTTCCATCAGCCTGGCATTTAAACGTGTGCTATCCTCTACCAAGCTGTTTGTCTGAAAATGTCTTTTGTGTATCTCTAACATGACATCTGGCAATGAACTCTGAACACTGGGTCATCATGAAGGTTGAACATCTTGGGAAGGCAGGCCCAGGAATGCTGCAGATGGTCTCTCCCCTCTCTGACCATAAAGCCTGTGCATGGTGAACATGGAGAGACACTCAGGCTTCGCCCTCCTAGGGAGCATTTTTTTCACTGTCCACATTTCTTCTTGCTGGTACCCACCCCACATCTGTGAGGACATGGAATGGAAGTCAGAATTCTATGTGCAGAATGGAATCTGTGTTGGATTTCATGGACCTCTGACCTATGTGCAAGCTTTGGTGCCCATCAGGCAATAGACAGTCAAAAAAGCCATGGAGTTAGCCATTGGGACCAGAACCCTGGGCTGGGCCACTTTGGTTGCGTGCTGCAACTGGGCTCCACCCTGGGTGGTCCTCACCATAGTTTTGTGAAGCAGATGTGACAGGTGAGACTTCAGGATGTGGGATCACACTAAAATGTGACTTAGAAAGGCTGGGGTGTGAGACGTCATTAGCTGGTGTGACACAGTGACAATGCTCAGCAAAGTCCCTTTGATTTTCAAACTTCTATACCAAACTCACTCTTGGAAGTCACTTTACCCTCAGCTTCCTTCCCTGGAAGATGAAATAGTTCATTCAGGTCTAGCGGGGAGCTCTATATAGTCAAATCAGACCTCTGGGGTCATTAGACTGTACTAATTAACTGAATATCACAGTGACAAAATTGCTGCGGGCCGCAGGAATATATCATAAGAACTCAGCTGGTTATGGCAAAGTCACTACCTGGAGGGATCAGGGAATTCCTCCAGAGGAAGCCAAATCCCAAGGAGTTTTTGGTGTTACTTGGCTTGTTATTATCAGCTGTATTCTGTTATGAAAATCATGTGTGCCTTCATAGCTTTCCCAATTGACTTTTCCCTAAGAAGGACTAACAGTGTAGACTGAGCACTCTCTGGACATACACATTCCAGGTATTTGGAGAACAGCCTCAGGGAAAGGCTTTCTCTGGAATCAGATATCTCCCTTGGCCACTTTCAAGGACTACAGGAAACACCATCCAGGTGGGCGCCCATTGTTAGTCCCAGGTGGACTAACAATGATAACAGCCCACATGCAAGTCTCCTGACTTACGGTAAATTCCACAAGGAGACACCGCCTAGGAGAGGTGGACGTTAAGTAATAGCTTTACACGATTTAGCTCGGACCCTCCCTTTATATACCGAGACTTCCAGGAGGCAGGGGAGAAGAGAAAAGAGAATGGAAGAACTAGATGGGTAAGAACTTGAGAGGAACGAACTGAGATGGGGAAGAACTAGATTGAAGGGCTAAAAGAGAGGACTAGAGGAACGAGATGGAAGATGAGGAAGAGCCAGATGGGGAAGAACAAGATGAGGAAGAGTCAGATGAGAGAGAAGGAGACGAGAGAGGAGCTGATAGGGGAAAGAACTAGATAGATGAGAACCTAGAAGGGGCAGAACTAGATGAAGGAATTAAGATAGAACCTAGAGGGGACAGTAGATAAATATAGAGAGAAATCAGGCAAGAAAGGAGCTAGACATGAGAACAGAACTGAAGCTGTGTATAAAGGATGTTATGCCAGAGGAATTACAGCAAGTGGACTATAGAACTCGGTGTGCTGAGATTATATTTCCTGAAAATAGTTCTTGCCGTTAGTAGATCTCTCTCCTGAGCCCCTGGGATGTATAATATTAAGGCTGGTCCCACTAATATTATACAAGATAAAATAACCCAAGAGAATCATCTAATAAGGAGGGAAGGTTTATTCGGGCATATAGTTTGGGAAATTTCAATCCACAGTCAGTGGTCTATGTGACTATGTAGTCTGTGGAGAGTTATAATCTGGTGTGTGTGGGGGGGTATGTGGAGAGTTATAATCTGGTGTGTGTGGGGGGGTATGTGTGACAAGAAGCCAAGCTACCTACTTCATAATACCTAGCAAGCAAAGAGAGAGAGAGAGAGAGAGAAAAGACCAAGATCCCAACATCCTCATCCAAGTCCTATCTCCAGTGTACTAAATTCCTCCTGCTAGTTTCCATCTATGAAAGGTCCCACCTGCTCCCAACAGTGTGAAAGGGAGGCCAAAGCCATTCCCTCATAGACCACTGAGAGCATCCCAGATCCAAAGTACAATACTCCACACCAGCATTAGGATTGCAATGTTCAGCTGTGTGACTACAGAGTTATTGCACGTCTATGGGCCTCACGTTTTCTCGTGTGAGAGATGGTGATAATAAAACTAGTAACAACCTCACAAAATTGTAAAAATTGGAAGGAGTTAATGTACGGAAGTGACACGGACTGTGGCCTGAACTTCTGTTCTCAGGTGTGAGCCACCATCCTTGCCGTGTGGAGTGGATGCACTCATACTCAGGGTAACATGTCTGTCTTTGATCCCATACATCTAGTCTGGTTCACTAAAGAGTGTGTGAGTGAAATATGGCAGTGATCACACTCACATTTGCTGAGACTCACTCTGGGCCAGGTACTGGCTAAACCATCCTCATGCCATACCCAATATCCCTAAGTAACGCTAATGAGAAGATGAGAAACATGGATTCTGTGATGGGAGCTATGCCAAAATAGCCAGTCAGTGACTGAGTTTGACTTGACACCATGGAGGCAAAGGTACAGCAATTTACTGAACATCAAGTATCTGGAAGTGGGGAAGTCAGGAATAGAGACGAATGAAGCCCAGAAGCCTAGACTTGATGACCAGAATTAGTCGGCAAATCTAGCCGCTCCCAGAGGGCTTCCTGCAGCCACAGTGATCCTGTAAGAGGAAAAGAAGAAGAGGTGGGGGCTTAAGAGCTGATCTCTCAGCAGCAGTTGCCTAACAACCACTTCCCCTTGTGTTTGTAAATCGTCACTGGAAGATGAAGCCTCTGTAATCCCAGCGGTGATGTCTGTGGGCCAGCCGCTGGCTCTGCATCTTGTTTAGGATGATGCTAGTGAGCAAAACATCCTTGGCTGGCTGATCCCATTTCCAGTTCAGGATATAGCTAGCAGCTGCAGGGAGGGGGGAAAAGGGATGGGCTGCTTGCGTGTCCCTGTCGCAGCATCACAAGCAGATGGCAGCCTGAGCCCTGCTGTGGTGGGGACAAATTGACGAGTATCAAGCCCCAGTGTGCAGTAGGTTCTCTTCATGCTGTAAATCAGGGCATAAGCAGCCTGTGGGCTCTGCAAACTGAACAAGGGCCAGCCAGCCCCGTCACCCGGCTAATTGCCCCTGAGCACAGGGGCCGAGAGGAAATGAAACAAAAGGCAAGCCCTATGCAGAGTGGAATCATGAAGAAGAGCCCAGGCTGCCTTCCATAGGCTGCTCTGAATCTGTAGTTGGGATTCAAGTGCTATTTAGCACTGGTGAATTGGGACCTGAAGCAGAATTAATTGCCTCCAAATTGTATCTTTCCTCCCAGCCATCCATTAGTTGGCTGTGGCAGAAGGATAATGACACTTCATGAAATATAGCTACAAAGTCAAGCCTTGTTCACTGCAACCCTGGAAAGACAGAAGGAAAGTCGGAACTGTCAAATGATAGAGTTTCCCCGGGTGAGAATGCACATAAATATTAGGTCACCACAGCTGCCCTTAAAAAAATAGATAAATAAAACGCATTTTTTTTCAAGTAACGGAATTCCTGTACCTTCCAAATAAAATCTTACAGAGGGAAGTGTTTATTTAAAATCATAGCTGGGAAGAGAATCTGATCTTTGTTTGGTTGAAGCTATTTCACTCTTCAGAGTTCCTCTCTGGTGAAGATCACAGCTCCAGATCACTGAGGACCACTGAGGCAGAGTGGGTGCTGGAATGCAGCTCTCCTTTAAAAGTCTTGCCAGAGGCTTTGGAAATTGGGCAAAGTCAGGGCCAAGGTGTGAATTCCAATGGATGCTCAAGTGAGGCTAATGATGCTTGCAGCACCATTCAAGAAAGAGCTATCTCAAAGAAGACCATCAAGGATGCTAAGTGTCCAGTGTAAGTAGCGAGAGGGTGTCAATGATCTGCTTCTACCCCTGTCTTAACAAAAATGACAATATTCTGAAAAGTACTTGTGCCTTCTCCACATCTTTCAGATTATTGAAACAACCATCAACCAAACTATTTAAAAAAAATGGGGTCTCCCCAGAAATCTCATGTTGGGAGAAAAAGGCTGAAGCCTGGGGGATCCTGCCACCAAGGAAGTGGTTTCACATCGTTCTGACAACTTGTCAAGCCACCTTGCAAAAGAGACTGCAGACCAGAAAATAATGGATCAGTGATGGGCAGGACCAGGATGATTAGTTATGTGCAGTTTTTCCCTCTGTCTAAAGCTAAACTTCATGTCTAGATGATGGTCTTGGGGGTGGGCAGGGCACTGTGCCTTTGCTATGGGATGCCCTGTATGTTGGGAATATATGTTGCTATGACTGATTGATAAATAAAACTGCTGATTGGCCAGTAGCCAGGCTGGTAGTATAGGCAGGACAAGTAGAGAAGAGAATTCTTGGAAGTGGAAGGCAGAGGCAGGAAGATGCTGCCAGCCCAGCCACCGCCATGAAAAGCGAGATGTAAGGTACCAGTAAGCCACAAGCCACGTGGCAACTTATAGATTAATAGAAATGGGTTAATTTAAGATATAAGAGCAGTTAGCAAGAAGCCTGCCACGGCCATACAGTTTATAAGAAATATAAGTCTCTGTGTGTTTACTTGGTTGGGTCTGAGCAGCTGCAGGACTGGTGAGTGAGAGAGATTTGTCCTGACCATGGACCAGGCAGGACCAGAAAAACTCTAGCTATACCTCTTTCTTCCTTTCACAGCATTACAGGAATCTCCTTTTTCTGATTCTCACTATTACCATATCTCTATTTGTTATCATGATTGCTTTCCTTTTTCCTATCCCTTGTGTATATAGTATATGCATACTTTGTGCACGGGCATGAAGACCAGAGGATGATGGTTCATGTTCTGCTCTATTATTCCTCACCTTATCCAGCTGATTCACTGATCTAGAAGTAGGCTGGCAGCCAGAAATCCCCAGGGGTTCTCCTGTCTCTTCCCACCATCCCCACCCATACACACAATCCACAGCACTGAGATTATGAGCTCCCATGAGATCATGCCCAGTTATGTGAATGCCAAAGATTCTAACTCAGATTCTCATGCTTGTACAGCAGTCAGTCTTATCCACTAAGTCTTCGCCTCAATTCCTACTTTGTCTATTTAAATAGCCTACTGAGGACAGGTTGTCTAGCAGACTCTGACTCTGCTAACTCCAGTAATTCTGACATCTAATTTAACAGAAATACTCAAGGATGAAGGGTATCAGCCTGCAGCTAAAAATAGCCAATCAGTAGTGTGTAC
Source organism: Peromyscus maniculatus bairdii (assembly GCF_049852395.1). Classification (NCBI taxonomy): domain Eukaryota; kingdom Metazoa; phylum Chordata; class Mammalia; order Rodentia; family Cricetidae; genus Peromyscus; species Peromyscus maniculatus. Next base: position 48,913,858 of record NC_134859.1, on the reverse strand, counting down.
ACTGTATTAGTCAGGTTAAGCTTCTGTAACAAAAAGGCCATAGACGAGGTAGCTTAACAAATGAAATTTACTTTTTCTTAGTCCTGGAGGCTGAGAATCAAAAATCAAAGTGCCAGCATGGTTGGACGTAATGAGAAAATTCATGGCTTATAGATAGCTGCTTTCTTCTTTACTGTCATGGGGGCAGTACCCTGGTCCATGTGCATGGAAGGTATGATCATGTTGGAGTCTCCCCTTAGAAAGATGTTCATCTTACCAGAGCAAGGGTGTACTATTGTTGTATTATTTAGTATAAATTACCTCCTGTGGTGGTTTGAATAGAAATGGCCCCAACAGACTCATGTTTGACTACTTGGTTCCCAGTTGTTGGAACTATTTAGAAAGGAATATGATGCATGGCCTTGTTGGAGGAGGTGTGTCATTGAGGGTAGGCTTCAAGGTTTTAAAAGACCCATGCCAATCCCAGGGCACTCTGTTCCCTCCTTTCAGATCAAGATGTAAGCTCTCAGCTATTCCTGCTAAAGGTCTTTGCTCCTGCATCATAGACTCTAACCCTCTGGAACCAGAAGCTCAATTAAATGCTTTCTTTTATAAGTTGCCTGGGTCATAATATTTCATCATAGCAATAGGAAAGTAACTAAGACAGAAGCTGGTACCAGGAAGTAGGCTACTGCTGTGACAGGCCTGACCCTGCTAGTTTTTGGAGGGCTGTGGAAGACATTGGGACTTTGGACTAGGAAAGCTGTTGAATGCTGTAAGCAGAACTTAATGGGCCATCATAGTAGGATCTTGGAAGACAGTAGTTCTGAGAGCTATGTGGATTGTGGAGGCCCAACTCAAGAAATCTCAGAGGAAAACAATATTAGCAACTGGGCTAGAGACCATTCTTGTGATCTTTGGAAAAGAATGTGGCTTCTTTATTCTTTTGTCCTAAGAATTTGCCTGAGGCTAAATTGAAAAGTAATTCACTAAATTCTTCAGTGGAAGAGATTTTATGACTCTATTATTCACTATGTTGTGGGGTTGTTAGTAATCACCCACATGCAGGTCTACAATGAAAAAAAGCAAGCGGTATAAAAATAAATACAAAATATACAGTTTGAAGAGAAAAAGAGCACCAGGACATTTAAAGTTGTATCCAAGGCTATGCTGAAAGAAATAAAGAGACTAACATGTGATCCTCACTTGAATAAAATGAAAGATGCCCTCAGGGCAAGACTCTACCCAGTTAAGCTTTCAACTTGTGAAAATAAATAGCCTTAGGAATTTTCTGCTCCTAAAATATAAGGAATGAAAGTTTCTATAAATGTGATTCAAAGGAGCAAGTTTCCATTTCAAGCAGGCTGCTGAACTTGGCAACACTGCCCAAGTGGTTCTGGCTTTAAAGTCATGAAGGATACAAGAGTAAAGGGGTTGTAGAATCTTCCTCCATGGATAAGGAGAGCCTCTAAGGCACAGAAGTCCCTGCGTTGTGTGAAATTATGAAGTTGAAGCCTGGATTGCATTGACGATGTTGGAGATGCCAGAGCCGTGAGACATCTTCCAAGGAGATCTTGTGCAGAAAGTGGAACCAGCCCAAGAGAGAAAATTGTATTGCTGTCTATTGTTGCTGAGAGGTCTGAACTTCCTCCATTTTACAAGCTGGGTCTAAGTTTCAGTTCCTTAAACAAAGGGTTATTAATCAAAAACACCCATGACAATAAGGACAAGAGAGAGAACATATACAGAGCCTGGTCAGTCCCATAGTATCTCACAGCAATGACCAAAAAGGAACAGTTTCTGTAAACTCCTGAAACATGCCTGGACTTGCCCAAGGATGCCCAAATATGGAAAAACGAAAATCAAGGTTGTATTAACGTGACTGCTGCTTGTTTAACCAATCATGTTAGAAATGACATAGATGTTCCTGGAATTTCCCTAGCTATGCTTACAAAGACCTGTGGGACTTTGTCCCAGGTCGCCATTTTGTACAAGTGGTTGACCCCACATGCTGGAATAAATGTTCTTTGTCTTCGTATATTATTTGAGTCTGGAATCTTCCCTCAGCGATTCTCCAACCCTCACATTGGCTGAGGGTGGAGCTATCTAAGCCCTCTGACGTCAGACATGAAGTTTGTCCTGCTGGGTTTTGTCCTTGCTTTAGTCCAGTGTTTCCTCATGATACCTTCATTTCTCCCTTTTGGAATGGTAATGGATAGTCTGTGCCATTGTATGTTGGAAGTGTGTGATTTGTGATTTACTTTACAGGGGGTTAAAAGTTAAGAGATTTGCCATGTGTCACAGAAGAGATATTGAACATTGGACTTTGAAACAAGAGTTGAGACAGAAAGACTGTGGGGGACTTTTGAAGTTGGACTAAATGCAGCTTTGGGGGCCAGTGAGTGGAATGTGGTGATTTGAATAAAAATGGTCCCCATAGGTTCTTATGTTTGAATACTTGGCCCTTAATTAGTAGAATTATTTGGGAAGAATTAGGGGGTGTGGCCTTGTTGGAGGAGGTATGTCTCTGGGGGCAGGCTTTGAGGTTTCAAAGAAGTGATATCATTCCCAATGTCCTCTGTTGCCTCCTGCTCACAGATGTGAGTTCTCAGCTATTCCTGCATCCATACCTTTGCTTCTCCATCACTGACTCTGAGCTCCTGAAATCACAAGCCCAATTAGACACTTTCGTAAAGGAGTCACCTTGGTTGTAGTGTTTTGTCCCAGCAACAGAAAAGTAACTAATCTACTTTCTTATAGATTTTTGTCTCTCTATATAGGGTTAGGGCTTCAGCATCCTTATCTATGGGAAGGCTACATAATTCAGTTCACTGTGCTTAATTACATTCTTCTATCTCTTCTGTCTGTTTCTGTTTCTTCCTCTGTCTCTGTCTCTGTCTGTCTCTCTGTCTCTGTCTCTCTGTCTCTCTGTCTGTCTGTCTCTCTCTTTCTCTTTCTCTCTCTCTCTCTCTCTCTCTCTCTCTCTCTCTCTGTGTGTGTGTGTGTGTGTGTGTGTGTGTGTGTGTGTGTGTGTGTGTGTAAGGTAAGGATATAATTTGGTTATAAGAAGAAAATAATGCCATCTCACTTATGTGATAGTTTAAGCCAGGGCTCCAAATCTGATCCCACTGAGGGAAAATAGGTGATAGAAATGACGGACATTAGATGAAAGAAGGCAAACTTGTCCAGCTTAAACACATCATTTGTCAGGTCAAAATGCAAGCACAGTAGTGTCATGATAGACTGATTTTGTTTAAAGAGAACCCAGAGAGTCGATTTCATTTTTAATGTAAAAATGGTTCACTAGGTTGTTTGATAGACAAATGACTCCATCTATTGCCCCCCTCCCCTCCCAGGCCCCCCAACTTGCAATCTCTGATCTAAAGACCTGGTTTTTCCTCAGGAAGAGAGGGAGGCAGAGCTGCTGCCATCCCTAGCACTCTTGGAGCCCCTTCCCCGGGCCTTGGATAGGGGAGCAGGGCTCACAAGCTAGCACACACTGCCTGGAAGGAATGCCAAGTCCACTTGCAGCGACCTTCAGTGCACAAGCCTGTGTGTGAGGGCAGTGTCCCCCAAGGTCAGCAGTTTTGACTCCTCTACCTTTCCCGCACCTCTTCTCCACATCTAAGTTCATTATCTTTTAATTTCTTGCTGATTGCCTTTCGCCAATTCAACAGGGATGTTAACTGCATAGCCCTTTTGTTTACTCATGGAGTTAACAGTGAAGCAATCTGACAGCTGACACTTATGGGAGGTCTTTAAAAATGGCTCGTGGACTTTTCAGAAGGCTTTGAAACGTGAGGGAGGTCTCTGTGATGTATTAAAGGCCAGACAGTGGCTACCAGGGTATAGATATGAGAACACCCTTGACTGATACAGTCAGATTTGTAGACTTACCTTCTCTGACCTTTCAGTTCGAAAATATAAGTCATGGTTTTAACTCACACTTTGGGATGATCCAGGGTCACCGTCAAAGCTTAGTATTGGGCTGGGAAGGAGCTCAGTGGATAAAATCATTGGTGTGCCAGCCTGACAGGGTTTAGATTCCAGAACCTACACAAAAGCTGGGTGCGGTAGGTAGCCCACATATTTGTAGTCCCTGTGTGCCTTTGGGGAATGAGAGACAGAGGTAGTAAGTCTCCAGATGCTCACAGGTCAGCAAGCCTGGCTGACACAGTGGCAAGGACATTTGGTGTCAAACAAGCTGCAGGTGGGAGGATTGGCACCCAAAGGTTGTCCTCTGACTCCCACATGGGTGCAGTGGCACATGTGCATCTGTGCATGCATGGGCATACCACACACACACACACACACACACACACACACACACACACACACCACGAGTGCACACACATTCTCCTTTATTTAATTCTAACATTCGTCAATAGAAACTGGTTATCTCAGGTAACTTCAGATTGTGGTAGACATGGTCCAGTAGCTGGTGACAGTAGACATTCTTCCGAACTCTGGTGTCACAGCCTTAGAATTCTCATCAGGAATATTATAGAAGACAGAAGACAAAGAGTCTTCTCCAAGACCCTTTGAACAGGAGACAGAGAATAAAGGACACTCCAAGATGGCTGCACCGGCCTTCTCCATGGCCTCCCAACACCACCACCACCACCACATCACCACCACTTCCGGCAGTTATGCTCCGGTAGCATTGCCACCAACACTGGGTCAGACACATCCCATGTGACCCTCAGAGCAGAGCAGCAGTCACAGTGTGTCACTTCTAAGGCTGGTAACTGGCCCTGCATTTCCCTTCCACTCTCCTGAACTCTGTGGTCTGCCGGAAGCCAATGGCTGTGCCTCCAGGAGACGCAGGTAGACTCACAAAGGAATTCTCGAAGAGCAGCCTGGAGATTGCTCAGCCAGGGCCCAGCCCACACTCTCCCCTGCGCTGCACATCCATAGGTCTTGCTGTGCATTTTGGAAAATCTGGAGCTCTGTGAAGAGCATTGTGAGTAGTACATTTGGTCCATGTACAGTCTTTGCAATTACCAATAAGACTTATTGATGTCCTCAAGGTCATGATGGAAAAAAGTACAGAGACAACCAGCCACACAAGTGGAAACCCCTGAACTGTGGACCAATAGTTGCAGAGCCCCCATGGGACTGGACTAGGTCCTCTGGATCCACGAGACAGTTGTTTAGCTTGAACTGTTTGGGGAGCCCCCAGGCAGGGAGATTGGGATCCATCCCTGGTGCATGAGTGGGCTTTTTGGAGGCCAGTGCCTAAGGTGTGACACCTTTTACAGCCTTGGTGCAAGGGGGAGGGGCTTGGAGCTGCCTCAACTGAATATGGCTCTGCTGACTCCCCATGGGAGACATTGACTTGGAGGAGATGTGAATGGGGGGTAGGTTGTGGGGGGGAGGCTGTGGGGTGGGAAGAGGGAGGAGGGGGATCTGTGGTTGGTATGTAAAGTGAACAGGAAATTTCTTAATATTAATAATAAACATATAAAAAGACTTATTGATATCCGTATACAAATGTCTTTGTGAATTTATTTATTTACTTATTAATTAAGATGTTTTGTCTAGTGGACTAGTTTAAAGACAAGAATCCTGTTTAATCATATGCAACACTGTCAAAGGTGTTTACTGCATCACTGTACCATGTTTTACCTTCAGCATAGTGTGAGATGGTTCCTGTTGCCTCCTGTCCTACTCAGCCCTTGCTGCTATCAAATGCTATTCTGTTATCCTGACAGGACCATATCTGCAGCGCACCTTCCCTGACAGTGGATACCGAGATTACTTAATTTTCTTTTAAATTTGTGTGGGTGGGGTGGCCCAGCAGGGTCTTCCCCCTCTGGCTTGGAACTCACTGAGTATGGCTGGCCTGGTCGGCTGGCTTGTGAACCACTGGCACTAGCTTGGGTCTGCCTCCCTGGTACTGGCATTACGAGCGTACCACAATGCCAAGCATTTCTATTTGAGATCTAACAGGGAGCCTCCTGCTCGCAAGCCAAGCACTTGACCAACTGAACTGTCTTCCCAGCTCTAAGGTCCACCCAACAGTGCCCCCTGAGAAGCAAGCTGCCCTCTTGAGGGACAAACCAAGCGACATGCAAACCACAGCACCCAGGTGATGTGGACAGCGGTAATACTTCCTCAGAGCTTCCTGCTGTAACCAGATCTGAGATCACTAAACCTGGGTGCAAAAGAACTTCATGGGCAAGTAAGATTCCTAATGGGAATTCTAAGGCTGTGACACCAGAGTTCACATGGCCTTTGATTGACTCTGGATTTCTCTTGTAAAGCTACACTCCTTGGAGACATCCAACTTCAACCAATCTTACCAAGCTCTCTGTGCAGATTTCTTCGTGGTCTCATTTCCTTTTTACACTGATTCATCTGTTTATTCATATTATGAAGTAGAGTAAATGCACACTAAACAAAGGTGCAATCATACATCAATCACACGGACAAAACTGATCCCTCCATTGAGATCTGAGTGATCTGAACCCCACTTCCTTGTCTGCCAGGGACTAAGTTGATCCCCTTGGTTGGTGGTGGGAGCTTATTTGAGCCCCAAGATTCACGTGCAAATGAGGGGGATTTGAACTAGAACTAGATACCATGATGCTGTCTGTCCCTGCAGAGCTCTGCTGGCTGGCAGATGGGCTGCAGGGTGAGACTGTGCCCTGCACTGAGATAGTGGGAATTGCCTCCACCTGTGGCATTTCAGACAGCAGAAACACCAGCAATTGCTCCCTTCTGAAGGACATAGACCCCTTGCATCAAAATCCCCTGTCTCTGGACCATCTGGCTGCTAGTAACATCCACAGTCAATTAAGCTGAGCTCCCCATGGGGAAACAAGGATTGAAAAAAAGCAATTTCAGAAAAAAAAAATCCATAGAATCCAAACCCTCACACACAGAGCAACTGGTTGGGGGGTATAGCATGAATCTTAATAGGTTTTATGAATAAAATTAAACCTGAGGCCAGTTATTGGGGTGAATGCTGGAAGATAAGAGAAGCAGAATAAGCCACAGCTTCCTCACCTCAACAATTCCTCAGCTGATCCTGTTTCCTCAGACTGGAAGCTTCTGTGTCCTCATCCCAATGGCTCTCAGCTGAACTGCTTGAAAGCCTGAAAGCTTAACCAGCCAAAAGCTTCTAGTTTCTGGTCTTCATGCCTTATATATCTTTCTGCTTTCTGCCATCCTTCCCTGGGATTAAAGGCTCACTTCTTGGGATTAAAGTCGTGTGTCACCATGCCTGGCTGTTTCCAATGTGGCCTTGAACTCACAGAGATCCAGAGGGATTTCTGCCTCTGGAATGCTAGGATTAAAGGTGTGAGTGCCACCATTTTCTAGCCTCTGTATCTAGTGGCCGTTCTGTTCTTTGACAGCAGATAAGTTTATTAGGGTGCACAATATTTTGGGGAACACAATACCACCACAGGGGTGGGGGCTGAGGTCATAGATGATGACACGGGTGTGCACTCAGAATGTACCTGCCCCTTTGATAACTTAGTGGGCAGTGTTCTGAGGTGAGCCTTAGGAAGATAAAAGGCCGCAGTGAAAGATGTAGGGCTTCTGTTTCCTCCCGATTCTAGAAGGAAGGGTTCAGCAGTAGATGGAAAACTTCAGGGATTATTTCATCCAAGGATGGCAACAAGGCTAAGGTCCTAAGACTCAGCCTGATTTCAGGGCACGTGCTGCTGCCGAGAACATCTTATTATCTTAGCCGTTCTTATCTCCCATGGGAGATCAGGCCATGTGTTGAGCTGGAGCTTTGGCTCTGGAAGCCATTGAAATTGTGCTTTCAAACTTTAAGTAAATAAATAAATATTTTATATACTCTATTTATGCATTTATACATTCATATGGGTATATATACATTGTATACATTATAGGCATTTAAATGGATATTTATATATAATGTAATATATATTATATAATATAAATTCTTGTCAATAAGAGTTTGTATTTAAATTAAAATTCACATTCTTCTGTACCAGATAGAAAAGAGGGGGAGCATCTGAATTTCTCTGTTTTATCTTCCTTTGCCAACCAACATCACTATTGTTAGGGTTAAATTTAAAATTTTTCTTTATTTTTGAAAATATTTTTTTGTTACTTTTACTTTATGTGTGTTTTCATTCTTTAAAGATATATTGGCCATGGGGCTTGAACTCAGTGCATGCTAAGCGCATGCTCTACCCCTCAAACACTCTCCCAGCCCACTCACACCATTTTAGATTCAGCATTTATCTTTGGCACTTTAGCCTAGCTCTGGGATTTGGGCTCTCTGGGAGAAAATTTGGAAGATCATGGGAAGTAAGACTTGCTTGTGGTAGTTCTCTGGGAAGCCCAGGAAGAGGAGGGGATCAGATGGTTTCTAAGGAAACCATGAATATGGGAAATCAGTTATAGAGACAGTAGTGTGGGCCTTTCTTCATTAGGAGCTCCATCAGAGTTTGGTTTTGTGAGTAAACAGATGCTAAGTCAAGTTTACTTCTATAGCAAAGGATTTCTTAGCAAGTGTCTTAGTCAGGGTTACTTTTGCTGCTATGAAACACCATGACCAAAGCAATATTGAGAAGAAAGTGTTTATTTGGCTTACACTTCCATATCCTCATCCATCATTAAAGGCAGTCAGAGCAGGAACTCAAACAGGGTAGGAACCAGGAGGCAGGAACTGATGCAGAAGCCATGCAGGGGTGCTACCTACTGGTTTGCCCCTGTGGCTTGCTCAGCCTGATTTTTTTTATAGGACCCAGGACCACCAACCCAGGGATAGCCTTATCCACAATGGGCCAAACCTTCCCTCATCAAGCACTAATTAAGAAAATGCTCTGCAGGTTTGCCTGCAGCCCAACCTTGTGGATATGGGTATTTTCCCAATCATGGTTCCATCCTTTCAGATGACTGTAGATTGTGCCAAGTTGACATAAAACTAGCCAGCACTGTGAGCCAGATCTGAATGCCAAAATCAGTGCCCCATTTGGTCACAAACATAGCAGCTACCTTAGATAGTACATCACACACATGTCTTAACCTGGAACTAATGATGGTGGTATGACTCCTGACATCCTAGAAAAGACTAAATTAGCAACATCTTAGAGGAAGCTAATACTGATGGCACTTTGAAGCCATCACTTCCAGCCTGGGACACTACATCCCAGTTTGTAAAGCACAAGGGTCCCAAGATAAGACCGTCATCACTGAAAGACCTCCAAAGGACACAGCGGCTTACTGTGAACCCTCAAACCCCGCCTCTGCGTGGAGTGAAGCCCACAGCCGGCTTGCTGGATCTTTCTCCCCATCTCTGCACTGGCCACACCCACATCTGTGCCCTTTCTTCACTCTGCTCCCAAAGTGACCAACTTTATATGATGAATGAGGTTTAGAAGCTCCTTTTACCATCTGAACAAGGTTGTCACTGTGTGGAAATGTGAACAACAGGAACTCGAGCTTTCAGAGCACCTGAAAGCTTTAGCATCTCCTATATGGCCTTTTCTGTGGAGTCTTTCATTCCCTTAGGGGATGACATTTGTCAATGAGTCTCCAATGTACTCTTTCCCACCCCCAATGGTTCCACACATGGTGGTAGGTGTGTGTGTGGCAGCGGTGGGGGGGGGGGTTGTCTATAATGTCTCCGCAAAGAGAAGTCTGCAACAGACATCATTTACAATTTATTTATAGATATAAGATAAGGAGAACTTCTTAGAAAATGGGGAAACTTGATCACAGAAGTTAGTCTGTGTGGCCCCGGGACTGCAGAGCCTACACGTGGAGCCAGGAATGCCATCCCTTGTGTACTCAGTCCATAGATTCGTAAAATGAGAGTGTTAAACTGAAATAACAGATTTCCCAACTCCACTATTCAAAGCTTCCATGGTTTTAGTATTTGTTGATGTTTTAAATAATACTATTTCATTCCCAGAGGCCCACCGATCTACCCTACCTCCCTCTCTCTAGATTCCTCCACAAATAAATAGTTCCAGGTGGGATTCATATAGATTTATTAGTATTATTTTAATGGCTACCATATATCCAGCACTCACTATGTACAGAATATATATTATCTAACATAATCCATATGCAGCCCAAGTATTCGCTTTGGCTTTCCTTTCCCTGTTCTTTGGGGAGAGGGAGTTTGTCCTAAAGTTTGACTAAGTGTTTGTCGAACTCCTGGCAGCTGCCCCTCCATGCTCTATCCTTCCCGCCTTTTCTCTTGGTTTTTTCCTTGGACCCTGTGCTCCCTGCTGTTGTCAGCCATCATTAAAAACTTCTGCACTGCAACCATGCTGAAGGTGGTGCTGCCTCTACCAGGGAGGCATCAGGAAATGGGGAGGTGGAGAGGGACACCTGTCTTTCTCTTTGCTATGGTTTGGATCGTAAAGACCCTGGTATTAGTTAGCGGTACTATTACTGTGTTGACACACCATGGCCAAATGCAACTTGGAGAGGAAAGGGTTTGTTTGACTTCCCTATCCTGAATCACAGTCTGATGAGAAACGCCAAGGCATGAATTTGAGAAGAGCAGGAACTTGGAGGCAGGAGCTGAAGCAGATGCCATGGAAGAATGCTGCTTATAGGCTTGCTCAGCTTGCTTTCTTATGGCACCATCCACAATGGGCTAGGTCCTCCAAAATCAATCACTTAGTGGGAAAGTGCCCTACAGAATTGTCTATAACCCAATCTTATCTTATCAGTTTTTAATAAGCATTTATCAGTTGAGATTCCCTCCTTCCAGATGTGCCAAGTTGATATAAAATCAGCCAGCACATCTCTCAAGGGCTCAGTTGCTATAGTTCTGGTCAGCTGCTTATGATGCTATTGGAAGGTGGTGGGCCCTTTAGGAGGCAGGACCCACCGGAAGGACATTAAGTCATTGGGGGAATGACCTTAAGGGGAATAAGAGAAGTCCACCTTCCTCCTTTCTGACTTCCATGATGAAACTGGGTTTGCTCTACTCTGAACTCTCGTGTCTCTTCATGGGCTCCTAGTGATAAGACCAAACCACCACAAACAGATGCTTCTGAAACTGTGAGCCCAAATCAGTCCTTCCACCTTGGAAAGTAGAGTCTTGGGTGTTTTGTCACAGCAACCAGGATTAATGTGCTCCCTACATCCTACATCTTCTGAACACACACATCTCTGTGTCTAGAAGAGATGTGACTACAGAGTTTGAGTCAACTAGGCCCATTTAACAGATGAAACGGGAACTTAAGACTGAATGCAAAACCTGTCCTCCGTTCCCCAGAGAAGACAATAAAACAGAGGATGGACAGATGGACAGCTGCATGTGTAATGAGCAGCATTTTAGCAAGCATCCTCATTTACACCCCTGTTCAATCTCTAGCACCCACCCCCTTTCCTACTATGGGAAGTGTGGGGCGTTTACCCACCACCCCCACAGCTTCCCAGAGTTTTCTTGAGTGCCATCAGCAGGAAATATTAGATAGAAGGATTTATCGTGGAGCATATCTTGGAGATAAACAGAAAATAAAGGATAGCCTCGAGAGGGCCTGGAACCTATTCCAATGGGCCCCGACTGTCTCTGGCCCAGGGTTTTTATAGAGACGCCAAGGGGTGGAGCAAAAGACCTACTCCCCCAGCACAGCCAAGTACAGACCATCTCAGACACCTGCACTCAGGCCCGTGGTCCTGATCATCCTCTATTCGGACCTGCTGGGTAAAGCCACGAGGAACCCGAGAACGGGCTCCCACAGGGAAGCACCCCTTTGCTTCTTATTTCAAACTCCAACTTGTCTTCCTAAAAGCCACACCTGTGGTGCACAAGGGTTGACTCAGCTCAGCTTTTATCAAGACAAAAGAGGCCAAATTCACCTACAGTTAACATATTTCTCCAAACTCTAAACTACACATTGAAAATGACATCACAGGTTGGGCATCTCTAAAGTACTTCAGACAAGGTCATGGTAGGGTTGAAGCCTTCAATTCTAATCGCACTCAGATTCTTTTCAGTCCTAGCTATGGCCAGACATGCCTTTCCATTCTCCCCATGCTTTCCTTATTCTAGGGCCAAAGAGTTACGCATTTCCCAATAAATAACAACTTTTTCATAGAATGCATGATCTTAATGGGAAAATGAGAAACATCTTTGACCTAAATGCAACATAATCTATATTTGTCCAAAACGGAGGCAGTATCATCCATCACACACACACACACACACACACACACACACACACACACACACACACACACACACACCAGTGTCCCTCTCTTTTATCTCTCCTCCAATCACTTGCAGAAGAAATGAACAATACAAAATTGTTCCTGTTTTTTGCTTATTTAATCCCCTAAAACAATTGTCTGCCAGTAAAATATGCCAAGAAGCTTGGAATCAAGTCAAATCTGTGGACTGAATACCCTCCACTCACGGGTGATTTCCCTGTGTTCCAGGCAGAATCCCCAGGTGGGAAGGGGAGTCTGTAAGTTATATTTACAGTTAGCTTTTGAGTAGCAATCATTATTGCCATCTTCAGTAATGGAAGCCCAGAGAATCAAGACAAGGTAAATCTCATGCACAGTGCATATTCGGTGCTCTGCTGAGAGTCTGTGGGAGTCAGGGAGCGATTGAGATGTTTTTGCTGTGGTAGGAAGGTCTCTTTCTTCAGGAAAGTGGTTTTATTTCACTATAGAGACCATCGCTCTTTCTCTTTCCTGTCCTCTGGTATCTCTATTTATACTCTTTTCTCTGGTCCTTGGTTAATACTACTTCGTTATACATATATTTGTCTTTGTCTCTCTGACAATGAATTTAAAGGAAAAAATCAAATTCTGTCTAAGAAATACCAGGATTTAAACATTGGGACGAGAACACATTTCCTTGAAGAAACAGAACAAAACCATTTTAGCATTTCTCATACTGTTGGTCATATATGCAGAACTTAAAAAAGAGCCACACTCACAGAGGCAGGGAATGGAATGCTAAGTTCCAGGCTCCGAGGAAGGCAGGGTTTGGGAATGTGTTCATTAATGGCTATAAACTTTCCATTAGGAAAAATAACTCAGGTTTGTTGTATAACATGATGATTATGGTTAATAACACATTTTATACCTGGAAGTTGATAAAATAGACAATTTCAATTTATTCATTGCACACAAAAGGGAAAATATGTTAATTGCTTCATTTAGTCATTTACCTTTCTACAAGGCAAACACATTTCAAAATATCATGTTTATTTGGTTTATAATCCCGGGTTACTCTTCATTGTAACAGGGAGGTCAAGGCAGGAACTTCAAGTACTACACATATACAGTCCAGAACATGGAGAGAATAAATGTAACCTCCCTTGCTTGCTAGCCTTTTTTCTCAGCCAAATTCCTTCACTTTCATACAGTTCAAGTCCCAGCCCATGAAATGGTGTTACCTACATTTGGGATGAATGTTTATAGTAGCTAGTGTTTCTATTGCTGTGAAGAGACACCATGACCACAGCAATTCTTTTTTTTTTGTTTTTTTTTTTTTTGTTGTTGTTGTTGTTGTTGTTTCGAGACAGGGTTTCTCCGTGTAGTTTTGCGCCTTTCCTGGAACTCACTCTGTAGCCCAGGCTGGCCTTGAACTCACAGAGATCTGCCTGGCTCTGCCTCTTGAGTGCTGGGATTAAAGGTGTGCACCACCACCGCCCGGCCACAGCAATTCTTATAAAGGAAAACATTTAATTGGGGCTAGCTTACAGTTCAGAACTTTAGTCCATCATCATCATGACTGGAAGCATTGTGGCATGCAGGCACACATGGTACAAGAGAGGTAGCTACATCTGGATTGGTAGGCAGCAGGAAGAGACTGAGTCACAGTGGCCTTGCTTGAGCTTCTGAGACCTCAGAGCCTGCCCCCAGTGACACACCACTTCCAACAAGACCACACCTACCCCAACAAGGCCACACCTTCCAATAGTGCCATTCTCAGTGGGCTTATGGGGGCCATTTTTATTCAAACGACCACAATCTTCTCACCTCAATTAACATCAAGACAATCACACACATACAGGCCCCAGGCAAACCTTGTCTAGATAATTCCTCATTAAGACTCTCCGCAAGTGATTCTAAGTTGTGTCAAGTTGACATTTAGAACTAACAGTGCAGCTCTTTTCATGCTCCTGTTCATTTCATTTCTTCATGTACTTAACCCTTTATGATGTTTGCGGGTTGCGAACATTGACTTTTATCTCGTAGGCAGACTGACTGCATCTACTGAGTCTGCTTTTAATGATCACATGTTCTCTTCTGACTGTTTCTTCCCTCCTTTAACATCCTTCCAGTCACATGCCTTGCAAGGTATTGTTGCTGACTGGCGACAGGAACTGAAGACTATAAACTGATTGTCGGGGCTGATCGCAACTGGGCCGGGGTTAGACTGTGTTTTCAGTACTTGTTGTGGCTTTAGTGGAAGAATTTTCCACTTCTGTTTGCCCTTCTTCTTGACTGTGGGCTTTCCCAAGTATTTTTGTAAAAGAGAATCTCTTCTCGAAGAGATTGTAGCTGGCATCAGAGGCTGCTGTCCAGGAGGTCCACCAACATGGTGGTTGTATGTGAAGGACTTGGGATGTTCTGTAATCAGAAACATCTCATGTTTTATTGGTCCTGATGGTGTCTAGTAGGCCTTTGTCTTAGAGGCTGCATCTCCTCCAAGTGACTCCTCCAGTGACATGAATTCCCCTGCTTGTCCCTGTGGTGATCCCTATTGAAACACTGACTTCAACCCCTCCCCCACCCCCAACACTCACACCCAGGTAAGCACTGATGGAGAACCATGTGTTGTCCTTTGTGGAGAGCACTCTGACAAAGCCTCTACCTGGAAAAGGTTCACTATTCGCTCTTAGGTCACCTCACATGGTGATTCTTTCCACCTGCCCAAACCATGAGAGCGGTTTTTCCCAGATCAGCACTGGGAAGCCTAGTGGAACTTTGAGATAAAGCCCATGAACACACTAGGGCCTCCCCTAAACCTACTCTGCAGGGGTTTCTCCTTGTCACAATAGGCCACACCTAGCCTCCAGCTGAGCCCTGGCAGTTTCTGCCCCAGATAAGGTCCTCAGCTGAGCAGCTCTGAAGGTGTTTAGAGGCAACTTTATTCTACAGCCTCTATTTTCTGACTCATCTGTATTGGCGGAATGAGCTTTCTCTCTGTTCTTTGAAGAATCGATAATAGCATCTTCTGAAGTAAATTGAAAATAAACAGAATAAAAAGAAAGGAGTTGTGTAAATGTATTAGCATACACGTGTGCTGAGGAGCCACACAAACATATGAATGCCAAAGGAGGGCCAGATGGCTGAGGCTGAAGTAACCCTCTTTAGCGTGGAGAGGGGCGTGGTGGATGTAGGTCATTTGAGAAGGCTCGAAAATAGTTTTTAGGAGAGATGAATTTGTCTGGATGACAGACAAGGGCCTGGGCAAAGTTCAAATGCTATCTAAGACAGACTCTGGGAAGGCAAGCTGGCAGATGCCGCTGTAAACAAAAGTTGTCTTGCTATGTGGATAAACTCCCTGAGGTAACAGCCTGCAGATGGAGAGATGCAACTTTGGACATAGAGGCATGGTGGATCTGTTTATGTAGTCTGGTGATCAATCTCCCTTGTTAATGAGATTCCAGGGAGGGAGTTTAAGACATTTGCTTTTCTTTTAGGAGAAATTCATCAGGTAACATGAGGAAACTTCAAGAGAGAGAGAGTGAGAAAGAAGAGCCTCACCCTGAGCTTGGAGACAAAAAGAAGAATCAGAGTCCCTGAGTGTGAGGCTTCATGAGGTGCCTTCCAATGACTTGCAGTTCCTTTTACTCTGAATGGCTCCACATGCTAAGTTGCCATCTCTGGACTTTGCGAGCCCCAAAGAACTATCATTGATGATAGTTTGCTTGGCTCTGGAACCAGGAATGGAGATACTGCTTTTCTTTTAAATTGTGGAGGGTTGGGAGGGGACCTGAAGGGAGGTGTACGGGTGCCTGCAGAGTCCAGAAAAGAACATCAAATCCCTTAGAGCTGGAGTTACTGGCACTTGTGAGCTGCCTAATGTGGGTGCGGAAACAGACGTGAGTTCTCTGCATGAGCAGCATATGCCCTTAGCCACTGAGCCGCTTCTGCAGCCCCGAGGACCGAAGATTCTAGTTTGTGCCCCTCTAGTCAACTTTCAGACTACTGAGACAGTGTCTCCCAAGAAATTGAGTTTCCCTGGGAATCTTGGGCTTTCTTTTTTTCTTTTCTTTTCTTTCTTTTTTTTTTTTTTTTTTTAAGAAAAAGTCTGAAGGCTGATACAGCCAGAGGAGGAGCAGATTTCACACAGTCTGATGACTTATCAGACTGACCACTGCCTTCAGAAGAGCCTGGAGCCAAGAGGATGATGGGTCCGTGATGGGAGGGACACATGTTGACTATGATTGTCTACTTACGCATATCTCTTGTCCCCTGTTTAAACCTAGACCTGATGTCAGGGCCCTGAAGATTGACTCGGGTCTGGGAGCAGGGAGCACTCACTGGACCTGTCTGTTTCTCTTCCCAGTGTGGTTGCTGTTGGACCACAGACCTGCCACTTGAAGATGCATCCTCTCTAAGAAAGCAGATGCCATGCTGCAGCCTGAAAGAAATCAGGCTGTGTTCTCTGCAACCTGTCCTCAGAAAAGACCCACAGCCCTTGGTGTGAAGGTTAGAACATGCAGATCCCAGAGCTTGTTCCTTCCCACTTGCCACTGCATGATGCCCTGCCCAGGACCTGTTTGCTCCTCTCCTGCGCCCTTGATGTGTAGATGAAACCAAACCAGTCATATGGGGTGGAACTTCCCAATACCTTCTGCCAACCTGAAAATATCAGAAACTTCCCTGTGCTCATGGGATTTGAAGGCTCTCTCCTCAGGACCCGTGATGCTACCCACAGCCATTGTCTCTCCTAATGCTGCTTCTTTCAGAATTTTGAAAGGAAGGCTCTTTCTGTCAAGGCCCCCACATGCTGCCTCTGGCATGATGTTCGCTCTCTCTCTCTCTCTCTCTCTCTCTCTCTCTCTCTCTCTCTCTCTCTCTCAATACTTAAGGACTGAGCATGGTCCCTAGACTTTCTCCTAACAAAGCTCATTCTGAGGGGTAATTTGTGTCAGCTTCCTATCCTGAACCGGTCTGCTTCATCTGACATGCCAGCCACCAACAGATACATCAGCCTAGTCTCTGCTCAGGACTGGTAGCTGGGCCTTGCTTGTTAGGGTTGCCAAAGGCCAGATTCTGACTTTAACAATTATAGTACCACTTCTTGCTTTGTGAACAGGTGTGGTGGGATGGGAAGATGTTCCAGTCTGTAAAGCAATTGCTGTGCAAGCGTGAGGACCAGATTTCTGAGCGCCGGAACTCATTTAAAAAGCCAGAGCACTCCTGTGACCCGGGCACAGTAAAGTCAAGACAGACCGATCCCTAGAGCTCACTAGCTAGCCAGTCTAGCTGAATTGATGTGCCCCCCAAATTAAATGTGGAGAGCAATTGAGAAAAGACACCCAGTGTCAACCCTAGCTCCTAAACACATACACACCCATGGGTACCACATGCATGCATACATCTACATAACAAGTACACAACACACACACACACACACACACACACACACACACACACACACACACACACTAAAAGCAGAGTTATGATTTCTAAGCTCCTGATATGTCAGAGTTGAAATCAGAAGATGCCCATACATTCTTTTTTTTTCAGTTCTAGGATTTCAGTTTAATTCTTGTTTCAATTTTCATTTTTCTGAAATTCTGTCTGCTTTTCCATTCTGTGCTTTTTTTTTTTACATAATTCCTTTTGCACATTTGTACCATCAGTTTAAAACACAGTTCTTACTCTAAGAGAGTAAAAATTACTGTACTCAGAGCCAAATGTGAGTGACTATGGCCTGGAAACACAGATTCAGTTTGCTCTAAATTACATGTTCCCCTGTGGGAAAGGCTACATGAACTTTTATAGTCACAAATGTAGGGAAGTCATAAATCAAGGGATTTACCAAATACATTAGTGTGGGCTTTGGATAGCAGGGCTATAGTGAGTGGGAAAATCTATCTGTTCCTATGTTGTAATGTTCATAGCTTTAAGGTTGGTGGCAGTTAGGGGTGTGCTAAATTAAACAATATTCCAAATGTTTTACCTGACTATCACAGGATGTTGTTCAGATATAGATATTGGTAGGAAATGACTCTCAAGGAGAATAAAGATAGCATAAGATAAATTTGGGTTCACATCTGCAACATTCCATGTCCCTGCACTCACAGCATTTTGACAAACCAGTCTGCAGGATCTTCCACACAAACTCCACTTTTTGTTTTTGTTGATTTGTTTGTGATATGTTTTTACAAACTGCCTCTATTTTACAGAATTTCAAATTCTATAGCATCAGGCAACTGCTAAAAATCCCTACGAAGTTATATTGACTTCTAATTGTGCCTTTCTGCCAGACTCCTTGAACCTGTCCAGGACACATGGAGAATTGGAAGTTCAGGGGTCTTTAGAGGAAGTCTTATACAAATTTTAAGGCTCCGTGTTCTACATTTTTGTCCTTTGACTTCTCCTGTTAATTTCTAGAGACCAAGGCAGCCCTGAACTGCTTCATGGTTTCTTTATTTTATTTAATTTGTTATTTTTCAGTTTGGAAAGACAGTGACTTCCTTCTTACATTCTGTTTCTCCATATGAACTTGAGAGGCTAGAAGTACCCTCAGGGGAAGGAGCCATGTAAACTCACGTGATTTTTTTTCTCCTCTTTCATATTTCACATTCTTTCTGGTTTCTGCAGTCTTTGGATTTTTCTGCTGTCTTTAGTACATGTTTACATCTTGGGAAAAGTTCAAAATTACTACTGGTAGGTAGTGGACTTCTAAAGTAGTTTTCAAACTGAGCTTGTGAGGCATTCAACTCCAATGACACATGGTGCTAACTACTCCTGGATACATCACCATCCAGGATTTAGGCTTCTCCATGGTAGATTTGGAAACCTCATCTTGCCAGGAATCTATGCTCACTAAATAATCAGAAGACCAAAACATAAAACCCCCCAAGATACTTCATTAATTTTCAGAAGAAGTGAGACCTAGACCAGAGTCCTTAGAGCTAGATAACTAACAGCTGTCTTTTCCTGGAGACAAACCTACATGGGATGTCAAATTACAACCAGGAGTTTATTGAGCATGAAATCTGCAAAGGACAATCAGCTGGAAGCTTAGTGAAATCAATCAATCTCAGCCTCAGGTGTTTGCCTCTACACAATGGGAAGGTAAGCAGTGGGCAGGTGGGCAATGGGAAAACAGAAAATAGGAAGGTCCTGTGAGGTCATTGGCTGAGCTGTTCCTCTTCCTCCAGCACACTCCTACATCCTTGTGCCTCTGATTCTTCTGACTTCTGTGGTAATCCTATGCAATGATCATATTCTTCAGTAAAAAGACCAATAACAATAAATACTTAGAGATTATACATGAAACTGAACACAATTATTCTTCTATCTCTTATGACTTTTCATATCAATATTTATCTCCTGTATTTCTTATTCCAACTTTAATGCTAACATAAATATCTAATCCCTCTAAATTCAAAAATAGATGAGGGCAGCTGGAGAGATGGCTTATCATACATTCTGTCTTCCTCCTAGAATTCCTTTTTCACATTCATACTGACAACTCAAAATATAGCTCTTGCTCCAAAGGAAGTAAAAGTGACCTTGTTCAGAAGCCAGATGCTAAGAGCATTCACTGCTCTAGCAGAGGAACTGAGTTCAGTTTCCAGCATCCACTTCAGAAAGCTAACAACTGCTTCTAACTCCAGCTCCAGGGGATCTGACATCCTCTCTGGCCTCCTCAGGCACTACACTCATTATGCATATACCCACACAGAGACAGAGGCATTTGTACAAAATTAAAGTTCATTAATTAAATTTAATCCAAAGCAGGCAAGAAGAGAGGTCTGATAATATTTTCAAAGCAAGAGTCTGCCTGTGGTATTTAAAGGTTAAATGGGACAATATATGCAATGCTCTTACCTCTTACATGATGAGCATTTAGTCTCCTTCCCCTTTCTTAATGCAAACACTTGTTGAGGAACAAATATTAATTCTTGCCTTGTATATATCCTACATGGTGATGGTCTTGGTAAGTTTTCACTGACCAGGAAAATTGTGTCCCGGAATAATTTTTCAACTATAAGGCTGAATGGAGATTAGAACAGGAAGAAAACAAAACCTTAAGGTTTTTAACCTTAAGGACACTGGTTAAAAAAAAAGATCATAACATTATCCAACTTGTTCATACTAGAACACTGTCTATTCTGACTTCCATCCATCCCTAGGAGTTCCAAGCCAAAGTGAGTATAGTGTGGAAACTAATGTGGATGAGAGAGGCAGGCTTTTCCCAGGTCACAGACCAGCTTGTATCAAGGCCAGGGTGTAAGTGCTCATAAGTCTGTGTTGCTTAGACAGTTCACCATTCTTCTGAATTCTATTCTTAATTTTAGCCACAGTTTACAGAGGTAATGGTGAAAGCAATTCACAAATGAGTATTTGAGGACCTGGGGGAGCATTGGAAAGTGCTATTTGAAAAGAATTCATTTGGGGCAATGTCCCTCAGAAACAAAAAGCCACCCCTTTAGGTCTTGTTCCTCTGTCAACAGAGATATGTTTTAGTCTGAACATGGGTGAGTTCATCACTAACATAATTATAGGTATTAGGAAAAGTCCCCATGCTTAGAAAAGTATTGTGATAAAATGGAAAAAGCATTGGATGAAAACTCTGGAAATTTTGAGTGTGGCCTCTGTTTTCCCGTGGTTCAAAGATGTTGTTATCCCAGAGGACGTCTAAGCTCCCAGAGTTGAGTCCCATCCTTCCATCACAGCCATTCTCTCCCCATGCCCCACTTTCCCAGGCAGAGTCCAACTGAGCAGATTGACAGCAGCAAACACAGAGTCAAATTCCCATTTAAAACACAGGTCGTGTTATTTCGGTACCAATTACAAGGTTATGGATCATGCTTAAAGGTGTTTAATATGCTGTAATGTTTAGACACACTTGGCTCCAACATTTATGAGGGCTGTTTGCAGCAACAAAAAGCATTCTCTCACTGAGCAAGTATGCAGGCCTGCTGTAAAAGCAGCACAGATGGGCCGGAAAGACTGCCTCCAACTGGCTCTGCAAACAGCAACAAGTGTTGTAGGCCATGCTGTGTGTAGTCTTACCTGCCGACTAATCTCTCAACAGCCACGGGCAGATTTTATTGGGATCTGCGTCTGTGGCTTTTTACTTTGTTTCAGTCATTAGGGTGGAGTATTTGTAAAAAAAAAAAAAAAAAAAAAAAAAGGAGTTTACGACCTTGTGTGACTGTCTTTTTACTTGGGAGTCATGATTCTTTTTTATTTTAATGATATCAGTTCTGTAGCCTGCTCCTCATCACATCTTTTCATCATTCTCACACAGCAAGTGACTAGTTCTCAGCTGATGGAGATCATGAGGACACTTAGAACACAATAGCAGTGAGATGGACAGCAGGCGTCTGCAAACCCAAACTCCAGATGTGTTTGGAATGAAGGCATCATGTCCAGGAAGAATCCTTTTGACTGGAAACAACTACTTTAATAAACCACAACATGTACACATAAGTACACACACACAAACACACACATGTGCCACACATACACATATGTAAACACACACACACATACATGCAAGAGAGGGAGACAACAGACACAGAGAGAAAGAACATATGTATTTAACTGTGTTACTAGAGGTAACAATTATTTGAGGGAGGAAAATAATTCAGCCTGAATATATAGGGTTCTGTTTAATTTCATGAAGCATTTGGAGCATCCTTCTGGGGTTGTTCTAGGTGGTGAGGAGACAAAGGCAGACAAGATCAGATAAAATGAGACAGGAAGTATGCCTCCACAGCAAGCTACCATCAGCAACCAAATGGATCAACAGCAATCAACAGCAAATGGATGGATGGGGACTGGTTTTTTTTTTTTTAATTCCTTCAAACTAAAAATGGTTTTGTGTATTTTTATTCTTTAAGCACAAAATATATGCATACAATGATTTCAATCTTCACACCCATCCACTAGCATCCTATAAGTCCTCCAGATTTTTCACCACTTCACATTCAGCTCTCACTGTTACGTTCTCCTTAAAAAAATAATAATCCACCTAGGTAAATTAGGGTTGTCAACATATGCATGGATGTGAGGCTGTTAAATGACTATATTTGAAGCATAAGTGTTATATATACTGAGAGTTCAGAGTGTGCATTTTACAGCTTGTGGTATATAATGTGTAGAGCTCACAGGGCCCTATATAGAGCTGATAGTGTTCTGTACAGAACACTTAATGCCCAGAATAGAACTCATACTGCCCTATATACAGCTCAAGTACACTTTAAAGAGCTCATAGTGTCCTGTGTACAGTATATCCTGTATATAATTAAAAATGATCTGTGTAAACATAATGAACTGTATAAAGATCATAGTGCCCTTATAGTGCTCAGTGTCCTATATACATCTCATAGTGCCCTTAACACAGCACACAGTTCTCTGTATAGAGATCATAGTGCCCTGTTGTAGATGTAACCGTATGCCCCTTCTAGAGCTCAAAGTGACCAGGATCAACAAACACTACCTGGTATATAAATCAGGATTCACTGTGTACAGTACAGAGTGCCTGTAAAGAGCTGTTTATAGCTCATAATGAACTGTATATAGCTCTAACTGACCTATATAGACTTCATCATGTCTGAATACAGCACATGAATCACTGTATAGAGCTCATAATGCTCTGTAAGGTGCTTGTAATGCACAGTATATAGTGCATACAGCCATGAACAGAGCTCACAGTCCTCAGTATAGACCTCATAGTGTCCACTATACATTTAATAGCATCCAGTATAGAGCTCATGGAGTTCTGTATGGAGTTTAAAATGTCCAGTACAGACCTCATACTGTCCCTTTAGGGAACCCATAATTTCCATTATAGACATTAGGGCGCCCTGGATATAGCTCACAATGACCTGTGGAGTGCTTCTAGTGTCAAGTGTAAATCTCAGAATCCACATATGGAGCTCATGGTGCATACAGAACCCATGTTTCCCTGTGTAGGGTTCATAATGCTAAATAGAGGTGTTATAGAAGCCAGTACAGAGCTCCGTGCCCTGCTTGAGCTCATAGTGCTGCATATTTAACGCATAGTGCCCTATATAGAGCTGATAGTGTCCTGTAGAGAGCTCATAGTCCCCTGGACAAGCTCATATTACTATTGCTCTACAGCTTGAGGTCAGGGATCATGATGCCTCCAGAGGTTGCTTTATTATACAGGATTCTTTTAGCTGTCCTAGTTTTTTTTGTTTTTCCATATGAAATTGAGTATTGTTCTTTCCAGGTCTGTGAAGAATTGTGTTGGGATTTTGATGGAGATTGTATTGGATCTGTAGATTGCTTTTGAAAGATTGTCATTTTTACTATGTTAATTCTACCTATCCATGAGCATGGGAGATCTTTCCATTTTCTGACATCTTCTTCAATTTCTTTTTTCAGGGACTTAAAGTTCTTGTCATACAGGTCTTTCATTTGCTTAGTTAGAGTTACCCCAAGGTATTTTATATTATTTGTGGCTATTGTAAAGGGTGATGCTTCTCTGATTTCTTTCTCAGCCCCTTTATCAATTGCTGTTATTATGTTTAGGTATGTTCCTTGTATTCCTGATCTCTCTAGAACCTTTATCATAAAGGGCACCCTGTTTATAATTCACAATGCCTTGCATATTGACCTGCACAGTAGTATGCATTATGACTTGTACAGAGATTACAATGCCCTGTATGGAGCTTGTAGTATCTTGCATAGGACTTACAGTGGCCTGTATGGAGTTCAAAGTGGTCTGTACAGAGATCACAGTGCCCTGTGTAGAGCTCATAATGCCCAGTATAGAGCTCATAATACCCATTATACAGTTCATAGTGCCCTATACATAGCTCATAATGCCCTGTATAGAGCTCATAATGCCCTATATAGATCTTATAATGCCCTGTATAGGGCTCATAGTGCCCTGTATAGACATCATAATACC
The DNA here is from genome assembly GCF_049852395.1 of Peromyscus maniculatus bairdii. Classification (NCBI taxonomy): domain Eukaryota; kingdom Metazoa; phylum Chordata; class Mammalia; order Rodentia; family Cricetidae; genus Peromyscus; species Peromyscus maniculatus. The sequence goes on along the minus strand of NC_134859.1, from coordinate 48,889,830 downwards.
CTGTATAAAGGTCATAGTACACTGTATAGAGTTCATAATGCCCAGTATAGAAATTCTAGTGCCCTCTGTAGAGCTCATAGTGCCCTTATATAAATCATAATGCCCTGTATAAGCTCATACCTCATAGTGTGCTGTGTAGAGCTCATAATACCCTATATAGAGTTCATAATGCCCTGTATAGACCTCATAGTCTCCTGTATAGAGCTAATAGTGACCTTTATAGAGCTCATAGTGCCCAGTATAGAGCTCATACTGCCTGTGCCTTGTATAGAGCTCATATTGGCTTGAATAGACTCATAGTGCCCTGTGTAGAGTGCATAGTACCCTGCATAGACCGAACAGTGTCCTTGTAGAGCTCATAGTGCCTTTTACAAGCTCACAGTGCTCTGCATACAGCTCACAGAGCCCAGTATATACCTGATAGTGCCCTGTGTTGAGCACATAGTGCCTTGCATAGAGCTCATAGTACTCTCTATAGAGTTCATTGTGTCCTTTATAGAGCTCCTTATGCCCAGTATAGAGGTCATATTGATCTGTATAGAGCTCATAGTGCTCTGTATAGAGCTCATGAAGCCCTGTATAGAGCTCATAATACCTAGTACAAAGGTCATAATGCCCTATATAGAATTCATAATGCCCAGTGTAGAGGTCATACTGCCCTGTTGAGAGCTCATAATACCTTGTATAGAGCTCCTAGTGCCTGTGTCTTGTATGGAGCTCATAGTGCCCTGTATAGAGCTCATGAAGCCCTGTATAGACCTCATAATACCCTGTATAAAGCTCATAGTACACTGTATAGAATTCATAATCCCAGGTATAGAGCTACTAGTGCCCTGTATAGAGCTCATAGTGCCCTTATACAGACAGTAATGCTCTGTATAGAGCTCATTCTGCCCTATGTAGAACTCATAGTGCCCTTTATTGAGTTCATAGTGCCCTGTATAGAGTTCATGATTCCTGGCATAGAGGTCATATTGCCCTGTATAGAGCTCATAATACCCTGTATGGAGCTCATAATGCTCTGTATAGAGTTTAAAGCACCTTGTAGAGAGCTCATAATTCCCCATTCAGAGGTCAGAGTGCCCTATATAGAATCATAATGCCCGGTATAGAGGTCATATTGCCCTGGATACAGCTCATAATGCCTTGTAAACAGTCCATAAAGCCATGTATAGCGCTCATAGTGCCCTGTTTATAACTCACAGTGTCGTGTATAGAATTTGAAATGCCCTGTGTAGAGCTCTTAATGCCCTGTACAAAGCTCATAGTGCCCTGTATAGAGCACATAACACCCTGCACAGAGATCATAGTGCCCTGTATGGAGTTCATAATGCCTGGAATACAGGTCATATTGCCCTGTATAGAGCTCATAATGCTTTGTATAGAGCTCATAATTTCCTTGTATAGAGCTCATAGTGGGCTGTTTAGAACTCATAGTGGCCTGTATAGAGCTCACAGTGTCCAGTATAGAGCTCATAATAGCCAGTATGGTCTCTAAGGCCCTGTGTAGAACACATAGTGCTGTGTATAGAGCTCATAGTATACTTTGCAGAGCTAAACATCCCTGTACAGAGCTTATTATGCCATGTACAGAGATCATGGCGCCCTGTTTATAACTCACAAAGCCTTGTATAGTGACCTGAACAGCAGTTTGCATTACATCTTGTACAGAGCTTACAATGCCCTGTATGGAGTTCATAGTATCCTGTATAAAATTCATAGTACCAGTATAGACTCCATAGTACCCTATATATAGCTCAGAGTGACCTGTATAGAGTTCATAATGAGCTGTATAGAATCATAGTGCCCTGTATGGAGCTCACAATGCCCTGTATAGACCTCATAATACCCTGCATAAAGGTCATAGTACACTGTATAGCGTTCATAATACCCAGTATAGAGCTACTAGTGCCTTTATACAGACCATAACACCCTGTATAGAGCTCATATTTTCCTGTATATACCTCAGAGTATCCTTATAGAGTTCATAATGCCCTATATAGAGCTCATAGTGATGTGTATAGAGCTCATATTGCCCTGTATAGAGCACATAATACTCTGTTCATAGGACACTGTGTACTGTACAAAGTTCAGTATGCCCAGTATAGAGGTCATATTGCCATGTATAGAGGTCATATTCCCTGATTACAGCTCATAGTGCTCTATAAAGAACTTATAATGCCCTGTATAGATCACAATGCCCTACATAGAGCTCATAGTGCCCTGTGCAGAACTCAAAGTATCCTGTATGTAACTCATCATGTCTGTATAGAATTCATAATGCCCTATATAAAGGTCATAAACCCATGTATTGAGCTCAAAGTGCCCAGTATAGATCTCAAACTGTACTGTATAGAGCTCATAGTACCTGTATAAACCACATAATCCCCTGCATAGAGCTCATCGTGGCCTGTGTAGAGGTCATAGTGCCCTATCTAGAGCTCATAATATTCTGTACAGAAGCCATGGTGCCCTGTATAGAGTTCATAATGCATGGTATAGAGCTCATATTATCTTTATAGAGTTCACAACGCCATGTAGACAGTTCATAAAGCCCTATATAAAGATCATACTGCCCTTCTTAGAGGTCATAATACAGCTTGTAGTGTCCTGTATAGAGCTCACAGTGTCCTGTATAGAGCTCACAGTGTCCTGTATAGAGCTCACAGTGTCCTGTATAGAGCTCACAGTGTCCTGTATAGAGCTCATAGTGCCCTGTAGTTCATAGTGCCCTGTGAAGAGCCCATAGTAGCCTGTGTATAGCTCATAGCATCCTGTAGAGATTTCATAATGCACTGTATAGAGCTCATAGTGCCCTGTATGGAACTCATAATGCCCTTTATGCAGCTGATAATGTCCTGTATAGAGCTCATAATGCCCTAGATAGAGCTCATAGTGCTCTGTATAGAGCTCATATTGCCCTGTATGGAACTCATAGTGTCCTGTATGGAACTCATAGTGTCCTGTATAGAGTTCATAATTTCCTGTATAGAGATCATATTACCATGTATGGAGCTCTGTACTGCCTTGTATAGAGCTCATAGTGCCCTGTATAGTGTTTTTAATGACTTGTATACAGCTCAAAGTGCCTTATATACAGCTCATAGTGACCTTTATTGACTCATAATGACCTGTAGAGACCTTATAGTGCCCTGAATATTGTTCATGGTGCCCTGTGTAGAGCTCATAGTGCCCTGTATAGACTCATAGTGGCATATTTAGAGTTCATTGTGTCCTGTATAGACTCATATTGGCCGGTATTAGCTCACAGTAGCAGTAGCCTGTATCGACTCAAAGTGCCCTGTATAGAGCTAGTAGTGCTCTGTATACAGCTCATAGTGGCCTGTATAGAGCTCATAGTTCTCTGCATAGAGCTCATACTGGCCTGTTAGAGCTCACAGCACTTGGTATAGAGCTCATAGTGCCTTCCTATAAAGCTCACAATATATTGTATAGAGATCATAGTGCCCTGTACAGAGTTAATAATTCCTGATGTAGAGCGCATATTGCCCTGTATAGAGCTCATAATGTCCTTTATAGAGCTCATAGTGCCTTGTATAGATCTCATAGTGCCCTATATAGATCTCATATTGCCCAGTATAGAGCTTACAGTGCCTTGTATAAAGCACTTAGTGCCATGTATACAGCTCATAGTGCCCTGTGTAGAGCTTATATGGCTCAAGAACTCTGCACAGAGCTTATGATGCCATGTACAAAGATCATGGCATCCTGTTTATAACTCACAATGGATGGTATAGTGGCCTGCACAGCAGTATGCATTACATCTTGTACAGAGCTTACAATGCCCTGTATGGTGCTTAAAGTGTCCTGTATAGAAATCACTTTACCTGTATAGAACTAATGGTGGCCTGTATGGAGCTCATAGTGCCCTGCACAGAGCTCATAATGTCCTGTATAAAATGCATATTGTCCGCATAGAGCTCATGGTTCCTTGAATGGAGCTCATAGTATTGTGTATAGACCTCTTAGTGGCCTGTATATATCTCAAGATCCCTACTTAGAGCTTATTATGCCATGTGCAGAGATCATGGCACCCTGTTTATAACTCACAATGCCTTGTATTGTGACCTGCACAGTAGTAAACATTAGGTACAGTACAGCGCCTTCAATGTCCTGTAGGAAGCTCATAGTGTGCTATATAGAACTCATAATACCTGTATAGACTTCATAGTATCCAGTATAGAGCTCATAGTACACTGTACAGAGCTTATAATGCCCTGTATTAACGGGGACTATGTGGGTCCTGCCCCTCAATAGTCTTCTCCTAGGATGTCGGAAGAATCTACAATCAGCTGATAATCTAATATTTGATGATATGAAATGAATCTTCGTACATTAAACTTTTTAGTCCATATGCTTTATTATTCCGAGTCATTTCTCTATATACAGCTTCAGTTCTGCTCTCATGTCTAGCTCCTTTGTTGCCTGATTTTTCTCTACATTTATCTGCTGTCCCCTCCAAGTTCTATCTTAATTCTCTCATATTAGATCTGCCCCATCTAGGTTCTCATCCATCTAGGTCCTTCTCATCTTAGCTCCTCTCCCATCTCCTTCTTTCTCATCTTGTTCTTCCTCGCCTTTTTCTTCCCCAGCTGGCTCTTCCTTCCTTATCTTTCATCTTGTTCCTCTAGTACTCTCTTCTCGCCCTTCAATCTAGTTCTTCACCATCTCAGGATGTTCCTCTCCAGTTTTTACCCATCTAGTTCTCTCATACTCTTCTCTCTTCTCTATCTTGCCCTCAAGTTCTCTCTTTCAAATCCTCCTCTAAGTCTCCTTACACCTCTTTAGCTCCCTCATCTCTCAGTTATACAGTCATAAAACCAAGCGATAACAATCCTCTGGCTGAGCAAGGTCACCAGGCTTCAATTCCTACAGGTTCATAAAGGCAGATAAGAGTTCTCCTCAGGGAATGACCATCAGGATTTCTTTCACAACCCAAAAAGGGAGTGGTAAAGGAGGTTAACTGAGAGCTAATGATTGGTTAGTATATCAAGAAAAGGGAATTAATAGTACAGTCCTAGAAATGGTTAGGTAAGAAGTTAGGAGTCTATATATTAGTAAGGCTGTATAGGAAAGGAGGGTCTCAGCTTAAATTGCACAAGAAATAAAGCTATCCTCCTGACCTAGGAGACAGGCGATGTTACCTTAGTTCAGGAGATCATTTGGCCTTGGATGCTTGACAGGCATTTTAGATAAATACACTGTTAGGAGTTCTTGGAAGCACACATAGCATACAAGAAAATCACTGTAGGAACCAGCTAATATATAGACAAAAGCTAAAATATCACCAAGACTTCTTAAGCCATGGCTTGACCTTTCCAAATAGTAACTTTTGTCAGAGTAGCTGGATCCTACTACATTTTCCTGCAGCTTGCAGCACTGTATAGAGCTCATAGTTTCCTGTGAGAGCTAATAATGCACTTCATAGAGCACATAGTGCCCTATAAGAAGCTCATAGTGCCCTGCATAGAGCTCATAATGCACTGTATAGAGGTCATAGTGCGCTGTGTAGAGAGTTCATAATACCCTATATAGAAATCATAGTGCCCTGTATAAGGCTCATAGGGCCATGTATAGAGCTCATAGAGGTCATAGTACCCTGTATAGAGGTCATAGTGCCCTGTATAGAGCTCATAATACCCTATATAGAAATCATAATGCCCTGTATAGAGCTCATAGGGCCATGTATAGAGCTCATAGTGTCCTGTATAGTGTTCTTAGTTACTCGTATAGAGTTCAAAGTGCCTTGCATGGAGCTCATAGTGACCTGTATAGACTCATAGTGCCCTATAGAGACCTCATTGTGCCCTTTTTAGAGCTCATAGTGTCTTGTATACTATTCATAGTACCCTGTATAGAGCTCTTAATGCCTTGTTTAGAGCTCATAATGCCAATATAGAGTTTATAGTGCCTTATATAGAGCTCATAATGCCCTGTATGGAGCTCATAGTGTCCTGTACTGTGCTCATCCTACCCCATATAGAGCTCACAGTGACCTGTATTGATCTCATAGTGCCATGTACAGAGGTCATAGTGCTGTGTATAGAGCTCATAGTGACCTGTAAAGAGCTCGTAATGCCCTGTATAGAGCTCATAGTGACCTGTAAAGAGCTCATAGTGTCCTGTATAGAGCTCATAGTGCCTTGAATAGGGCTCATAGTGTCCTGTATAGAGCTCATAGTGCCTTGAATAGGGCTCATAGTGCCATGTATAGAGCTCACAGTGACTGGTACATAGCTCAAGATTCCTGCACAGAGCTTATTATGCCATGTACAGAGATCATGGCACCCTGTTTATAACCCACAAAGCCTTGTATAGTGACCTGCACAGTAGTATGCATTACTTCTTGTGCAAAGCTTACAATGCCCCATTTTGAGCTCACAGTGTCCTGTATAAAGCTCATAATGTCCTGTGCAGATCTCATAATGCCCTGCATAGAGCTCATAGTACCCTGTATAGAGGTCATCGTCCCTTGTATAGAGCTCAAAGTGCCTTGTATAGAGCTCATAGTGACTTGTATAGACCCATAGGGCCCTGTATAGAATTCATAGTGCCCTGTATGAAGTTCATAGTGCCCTGTATAGAGCTCTTAATGCTGTATAGAGTTCACAGTGCTCTGTATAGAGCTCATAGTACCCTGTGTAGAGGTCATTGTCCCTTGTATAGAGATCAGAGTTTCTTGCACAGATCACATAGTGCTCAGTAGAGAGCTCACAAAGTTTTCTATAGACATCATCATGTCCTGTGTAGAACTCACTGTCCCTGTTATACACCTCACATTGTCCTGCACAAAGCTTGCATTGCCCAGTATAGATAGTGTCTATAGAGTTCATTGTGCCCTTGTCAAGCTCAAAATTCCCTGTATTGACTTTGTAGTGACCTCAGTGTCAGTCCAGAAGACAGAGTTCATAGTGTCTAATATAGATCAAAGAAACCTTTAAAGAACTCAAAATCCTGTTTAGAACAAACGGAGCTCAATATTTTAAGGTAAAGCCCTGGTAGAGCCCTGAATTCAATTCATTATGCCCTGTACAGAGATGATAATGCCCAGTATATCTCTCAGAGTGCACTGAATTGAGCATAAATTGCACCTGAATGGTGCTCACATTCTACCCTCAGGGAGCTCAGAATGTATGTGTTTTGAGCTCACAGTGGACCTATGTGGAACTCATAGTTCACCTCTATTGAGTTAACAGTAAACCTGTGTGGGGTTCACAGTGCACCTCAATGGAGCTCACTATGCACCTATGTGGAGCTCATGGGGCACTACTACAGAGCTCACAGTTCACCTGTGTGGAGCTCACAGTTCACCTGTGTGGAGCTCACAGTGCATCTGTATGGAGCTCACAGTGCACCTGTGTGGAGCTCATGGGGCACCACTACAGAGCTCACAGTGCACCCATATAGAGCTTACAGTGCATCTGTGTGGAGCTCATGGTACACCTCTGTGGAGCTCATAGTACATCTGCGTGGCGCTTACAGTGCACCTGCATGGTATTTACTGGGTGGAGCTCACAGGACACCTCTATGGACATAGTGCACCTGTGTTGACCTCATACTGCACCTACGTGGAGCTCACAGTACACCTGTGTGCAGCTTACAGTGCACCTGTATAGAGTTCACACTGCACCTTTAGAGAGCTTTATAGTGCCTATGAGTAGAGATTATGGTGCTCTATACATGAGACCTAGTGTATCTTGTAGATGTAACTAACCATCTTATTAAATAAGAAACACAGAAACAATGTAAAAGAGAAAGCCAAGAGGTCAGAGCTCAGAGCTAAAATCTCACCCTTCCGCCTGCGGTGTCCCAGCTTCCCGAAAAGAGGGCTACTTCCTGACTATATGCCTTTTTTATAGTATTATTGTTCTGCCTTCTCATTGGTTGTAAACCCAAACACGTGACTGCCTCGTCACTGTCTGAATGTACAGCCCCCTAGGTCTTAAAGGCATATGTCTCCAATGCTGGCTGTATCCCTGAGCACACAGAGATCTATGGGATTAAAGGCGTGTGCCACCACCGCCACACTCTTGCTATGGCTCTAATAGCTCTGACCCCCGGGGCAACTTTATTTATTAACATACAATCAAAATCACATTTCAGTACAATTAGATTACCACCACAGTATCTGGCATGTAGAAAATAGCACATCTGTATAGAGCTCATGATGGCCTTTATAATGTACATAGTGCCTGATACAGAGTTCACAGCAAGTTATGTAGAACACACAATGATCTTGCATGGAGCACATGGTGCCCTGTATGGAGGTAGCATCAAGCCCAACATGGAATTCATGACATTCTTTATTCATCTCACAGGGCAGCTTTTCACATTCGCTAGTACACCCATAAGAAACACTGAAAAGTGTCCTGTATAAGGTTCAGTCACCGTTATTGAGGCCATAGTGCCTGTTGTGGTGTGGGTTCACACAACATCTGTCTTGAGCTGACAGAGTACCAATTTAGAGGTGATAGGTGCCTGCAGATAGCTCACAGTGCACCTGTACAGCTTGTACTCCCTCAGTAGAACAGAGTACTCTTGTATAGAGTTAATACTTCTGCATTACAGCTTGCACTGAAAATTTAAATAGCTCATAGTGCTTTGTACAGCCCTTAGAATAAACTGAATAAGCTCTAAGCACCCTATAGAGTTTGCTTTATCTCTATAGACATGATAGTTGTATGGAGCTCATGGTGCCCCATGGAGAGACAATAGTACACATGTACAGACATCACAGTGTATCATCATAAAGAACATAACTCCCTCTGTACATATTGTAGTGCCCTGCACACATCTCACAATGTTCTCACCAACAGCTCACTGGCCAGCAGAACTCATACTGCATTTATAGTCATCCTATGAGACATATTTTAGAGGTCACAGTGCCTTTATAGAACCCATGGTCCCTTGTGTATAGGTTACAGTGGCCCATATAGATCTCACGCTGTCCTGCACTGAGCTAATATTTTACTGTGCATTCCTCATAATGCCCTGTGTGCTGCTCCTATGGCACTTTGTAGCAGTCACAGTTCCCTGCATGTAAACCATGACAATATCTTGACATTTAAATGTCCTTTGCACATCTCAAGTCATCCTGTATTTGTGGGAGCCCACAGAGGTTTCTAGTGGGATCTGAGCTTGCTTTACCCAGCAGGGTTGCATAAGGGGATGATTGGACCACGGGCCTGGGTAACAGGTGTTTGGAAGGGTCTACACTTGGCTATATCTAGCAAGGGGGACTCTTTTGCCTCCCTCCTGGGCATTGCTATAAAAAAGCCCTTTTGACAACTCTGAGATACCACCTTACACCTGTCAGAATGGCTATGATCAAAAACACCAATGACAGTCAATGTTGGAGAGGATGTGGAGCAAAGGGAACACTCCTCCACTGTTGGAGGGAATGTAAACTTGTACAACCACTGTGGAAATCAGTATGGCGGTTTCTCAGAAAATTAGGAATCGAACTACCTCAAGACCCAGCCATCCCACTCTTGGGCATATACCCAAAGAATGCTGATTCATACCATAAAGATACATGCTCAGCTATGTTCATAGCAGAACTATTTGTAATAGCCAGAACCTGGAAACAACCTAGATGCCCATTAACGGAAGAATGGATGAAAAAAAAAATGTGGTACATATACACAATGGAGTACTACTCAGCAGAGAAAAACAATGAAAGCATGAAATTTGCAGGCAAATGGATGGAACTAGAAAAAATCATCCTGAGTGAGGTAACACAAACCCAGAAAGACAGTCATGGTATGTATTCACTCATAAGTGGATTCTAGATATAAAATAAAGAACAATCAGACCACAACCCATAGAACCATGGAGGCTATATATATAGCATGGAGGTCCCTAGGACGACTGTGGCTTATAATAAATTTCAGTTTTACTCAATTATTGAAAAAAATAGCCAAATGAATGGAAACACATGAAATATGAACCAAAGGCTGAGGGGCCCCCAGCTGGATCAGGCCCTCTGAATGGGTGAGACAGTTGATTGGCTTGATCAGTTTGGGAGGCAACTAGGCAGTGGGACCGAGTCCTGTGCTCATTGCATGAGTTGGCTGTTTGAAACCTGGAGCTTATGCAGGGACGCTTGGCTCAGTCTGGGAGGAGGGGACTGGACCTGCCTGAACTGAGTCTACCAGGTTGATTTCAGTCCTTGGGGGAGGCTTTGCCCTGGAGGAGGTGGGAATGGGGGGTGAGCTGGGGGGAGGGGAGGGGGTGGGAGGGGGAAGAACAGGGGAACCCATGGCTGATATGTAGAACTGAATGGTATTGTAAAATAAAATAAAAGGGAAAAAAGCCCTTTTGAATAAGGTTCTGGTCCGGTGAAAGCTATCCTGTGTTTCCTCTCATTGGTTAGGCCTACCATTCTACCTAATATTCCTTATTTCTCTCTCCTCCTCATAGGAATCCTGTAAAGGGTGGGAGCTGGCCTCCCACAGATGGTGCCCTGAACAAGGGACATAGGTTCAGGGACCCCCACATGTATTGACTACTTATTTCCCTCTTCAGAGCTCCTGGTGCCCTGCACAGAGCTGCATGCAGAGCTCATAGTGACCTATGTAGAGTTTGTAGTGGTTTGTAGAGAGCTCATAATGCTTTTTATATAGTTTAGCTCACAGTGCATCTGTATGTATCCAGTACTGCTCTCAAGTAGAGTTCATAATGACTTCTCTGAGTACACAGTACACGATAAGAGTTCAAAGTGTCCACAGAGAGCTCATGGTAGTGCTCTAGACAATGGTATTTGATTTGCAAAAAGTCTATGTGCATCCTCCTGCATACTTTAAACCACCTCTAAATGACTTTAAATATACAATAAATGTAAATGTTATGTAAATATCATTAGGGGATAATGACAAGAAATGCATCTTTGTATGCTCAGTACGGGGACAATTCTTCATTTGACTCTGTAGATGTGGGAGGCACAGACACACAGGGCCAGTTGTACATTAGATATTTGAATGTGGTTGGTAAATATTAATTTTATTGTACATATTTCATCTTTTGATCTCAATTTGGATATTTCTAGTTCATGCTACTTTTAGTCCAAAGAGCTCTTCCTATCTTAGTGGGATAGTTGTTAACAACTCAAGGATTCCATTGAAAGAGGCCCAGCACATTTCCCATAAGCCATGCATCTCTGGATTGAGAAATGTCCTCAAGAATGCAGCATTAGCTCTTTATCTCCAATTGGGCTATTGCAGATTTTGTTTAATTCTCCACGTGAAGTGAGTTTTCCCATTATTTTGTCTTTGTTTTAAAACTTAAAGGTGAATTTGGGGGTACGACCTGAGGAAATATAATAGTACTGACTGTTAGAAACAAGATCCTGGACTCACCGTTGTTTATCAAGGTGTGTGCTTTTAGCTGCCACACTGGGGCGAAGCATGCCCAAGTCTTTTCACCCACTGATGAAGACTGCCCCCTCATTCATTCTGTGACGTTTGGCAAAAAGGCATCGTCAGCTTCTCAGGTAATTGACATTGTTTCTTTGAACAAAACATGTTTTAGATTACTCTTTGATAAAGCGCTTTAAATGTATTACATATTTTTAGAGCTCCTTTGGCAGATCATATTAAACTTTGCTTGACCCTTTATTGATGACTGGTGTCGCTCTTATGAATTTCAATAATTGTTCTTTGTTGTAAATCAGCTTTGCTCTTGGGGGAAATTGGACTGGACAAACCTGCTGGCTCTCTGTGAATGCTGCAGACTGCTGTAATTTTGTAATTCTAATTCCCAGATTAAAATGCTTTCTTTTCTTCCATGGACTGTTAAAGTCACCCTTTCTTGCTTCTGACAGAAGTGCATGTCAGTGCCTTCACTAAGACTCAGAGTCAAGAAAGGCCTTCAAGAGGGAATCTCAAAAACAGAGACCATCTAGCTATCTGAGAGAGGTGTGTGGCTAATATCTGGCCTCCATTTTGGACCTGGAAAATGGGGGTAGTTCATACAAAAGGTCATTGAACTGCACAAAAGGTGATAGAGTGTGGCATTCAGTTTAACAAATGATTCAAGAGAAGACCATAAACTTCTAGACCAGAGTATCATGGCGGCCGTTTTAGACACATAAAAGGTGTTGGACTCCTCAGTCTTGATGCAAACAGCTGAGGTGATTGGGTGTCTGTCATCTAAAGAGAATTATCACTCTATTTCCAAGATTACTAGCCATATTGTAAAATAAAAGCTACATCTGAAACGGTGTTAACATATGAGTCCAAGTGAGATCTAGCTTGTGGAACTTCATGCCTTTAGCATTATAAAAAGGGTTTTATGGTGTCAAGGCGATTCCCAGCAGTTACAGTGGGTAAGGTATCTCACCTCTTGGACATGCTGCATTGGTTACTTCAGCAGGATAATATTCTGGAAAGCTGAGATATATTTGTCCTGATATTTTTGTTTATCACTCTTTTCCACTTTCAAGCAAACATACTACTGTTCCCACAGGACAGGAAGGAAGGAAGGAAGCCAACACTTGGCAGCCTCTTCAGATGACTGGGTTTCAAATACCCAAGCCAACAAAGGAGCTGATCAGGATTTTGGGAAAGACAAAATAGTTAAGAAAGAAATCTTACAGCCATCTCTATTCTTTTCCTTTGAAGTTAGAAAATGATGGTCTGGCTTGCATATTGTGTGAGGTGTGGAAATATGTAGTCCTGGGGAGAATTAAGAAGTACAGTGCAAGTTGTTCAAGTTCAAGGAGGCAGCAAAAGAGGTTTATCGGATATGAGAACAAAGACCTAGTGAGATGACTCAACAGCTAAAGGCACCTGCTGCTGAATCTGACAACCTGGGTTACATCCTAGGGACCACACAGTATTAGAAGAGAATGGACTCCCAAGTTGTCCTCTCATTTCTACACACATGTTATGGTATGTTCATGCTCTCACACACAAATATAAGTATATAAAATGTTATAATAATGAAAAATAAACTAAAAGCGTCAAATCATAAGCCACCATCTGGATCCCAAAGAATAGTGATTTTAAGGCGTAATGAAGACAGCCTAGGGCTGGAATATAGAAAAGACAGTCTAAAGGATTCTTTGACTCCAGTATCATGACAGAGTGCTAGAATAGCTCTTACACCCAAGTGGCACAATGTCACTAAACCCAAAGTGGAGAAGGGCCTAGAATAGGAGTGTTTGTGGATATCCAGTGATGGAGACCCAGTAGGAATGCTGGGAAACTGAGAGAAACCTATTCTACCAAGATGAATACTGTAGTTCACACAATATTCACAAAAGCCCATAAAATAGATGTTACCATCTCTGTTTTCCAGAGGGAATCCACAGCTTAGAGAGAGTGAAGAATTTATCAAGTCTTCCTGGGCTTAGACAGTGCCCTCAAGCTACTGCCTGTGCCTTGAGCATTCAGCTTTTGCTCCTAATATCACTGTATAGATGTGAGTTATTGCACAATTTAGCTTCCTTCATACAGATGGAAAAAATACTAAAGATCTGCATAACCTTGGAAGGACATTTCATTTTCTTTTAAGGCTTTAGAGTGCCATTATTTAAACTACACACTAGCTTTGGCTTTATGGCTTCTTTAATTATCACTGTCTCTGGTAATAAATCCATACTCCATCAAATCAAAGATGGACACTTCCAATCCATACAACTACAAACATCCGAAGAAAGCTTTCCAATACACCCTCCCCGATCCATGTGAGGAAAGCGTAGTGCTTAGGTGAACAGATGAAAGGGAGAAACATGAAAATGCAAGGCAAGCAAGGTGAAACGAGGCAGAGCACTCTTCCACAAGAAAGCCAGGGGTGTGATGTGCTGTTTCATGGAGCTCTGGGGCCAGGCTGCTTTCTCCTCCCACCCCTGAGCCAGTCCTGGACAGAAACCCCAGATCACGGTTTCAAAGAAGACCTTTATCGTGGGTAATAGAGAAAAATGGGCCAGAGCACCATGTGATTTCCTGGAGAAAGCTCAGAAGACACTTCCAAGATCTTCACATTTCCTTCTGTTGCCTAGAATTTGGTCCCATGAACACACCTCACTGCAAAGAAAGTGGAGGATATGCTTGCTCGGCTCTGGGCAGCCATTAGCTCTGCTAGAAATTCTACCACAGTGGAAAAGTAAGGGAAACAAATGATGGGAGGCTGTGGTGCAACTCATAGCATACATGCATTCGCTCACTCCACTATGAAAACCCATTTTCTGCTTCCCATAGAACTGACATTCAGGATCCTCGAAACCATCCCTAAAGAACAACTCAGTCCACAATTATCTGAGACGCTGAGGTTCTGCCTCTGTCTTAGCACCTAAGCATATGCTAGGGAACAAGATATGAGGACTTCATTGGCTGTGAGAAATTAACATTGTGAATACTCGTCTAGATACATAAATACATAAGTACACACAAACCCATAGTTACCTATGATATATATATATATATATATATATATATATATATCATGATCTTATAACATGATCTATGTACCTATACATTATTTTTGTCCTTTATTTATTTTTGCTTTTTCATGTGTATGTGCGTGTGAATGGATATATTTGTGTTTGCATGAGTGTGCAGGTGCATGTACACGTGTATACACATGCTTGTGGAGGCCTGAGCTTGATTTTAGGAATCTTCTTCAGTCACCCTTCTGCCCTATTCTTCTGAGATAGTATCAGTTAAACCCAGAATTGGCCAATATAGCTGCTGTAACCAGCCGGCTTTCTCTGGGGATCCCCTTCCAAGATGGGGCTGCATGTTGACTGCCACCCTCACCTGGCACTTAAGTGGGTTAGAGGGATCTCAAGTCCAGTCCTCACACTTGCATGTCAAGCACTTGAATCATGGAGCCATCATCTCAGCCTCATTTCTGTCCTTGTTTTTATGTTCCTATCATGTATATATAAAAACAGGTTTCATGATGGTATTTTCACACATGCACACAATGTGCTTTGATCACATCGACCCATTGTCCTCTCTTGTCCCCAATCCTCCTCCTACCAACCCCCTCCCTCTTCCCAGCTAAGCCTCCAATTTTTCTTCCTGATTTCTCAGAGAGTCTCATTAGGGTTATTTGCAGGAACATGCGAGTCTTCTTAGTGGCTGTACCACTAAAGAAGACTCCCACTCCTGCCAACCATCAAGTGCATATAAATCATCAGGGAGATGTGAAACCAAGGAAGCTCCTCTCCCCTCTGTGGTACATGTGTAGATCATGTGCAGGTAAGCACATGGCTCCTGGGAGCTCAAGAGTGCAATAGCCATGCCATGCCATGCCATGCCAACATTCAACCTTCCACACCCCTTCCCACTTCCTTACATTCTTTCCACCTCTCCTCTGAGATGTTCCCTGAGTTGTTAAAGGGAGTGATACAGATGTCCATTTATGGCTAAACACTCTAAGATTACCTATTCTCAGCGCTTTTTTCCAGTTATGAGTCTCTGCACTTATCACTTCCTGCTGCAAGAAGCTCAGACCAGAGCTTCACCATATAGGCATCACCATAGTTACTTAGAAGGCCATTTGATGGACACATCATGCTAATTTTGTGAAAGAAGAGCAGTGACTTCTCCTGTGGGACCTGTGATCTGTGTAGCCACAGGCTCTTGACTGTGTTTACATGAGCAGATGTGAATTCTGTCCTGCAGAGCTGGCCTCCAATCCAAGCAGAAAGTGGTTGGTTATCCCCATAACAAGCATGCCACTATTGCACAGTGGACACATCTTGCCGGGCCAGTCAATAGTATGGAATACACAGGGTCTAGAGCTAAGTGGGATTATCTATGACAGTTCTACTCCAGCAGCCTCATGGCACCTTCTGGCACTAGCCTTCAAGAAGGAAGTTCCCAGCTGTATCTATATCTTTTTGATTTGTCTATCTGTATGTATATAGAAATTTATATATTATGTGTCTTTTTAAGACTGCCCAAATGAGCCAGATGGTGGCGGTACATGCTTTTAATCCCAACACTCAGGATACAGAGGCAGACAGATCTCTGAGTTGAAGGCCAGCCTGGTCTACAAAGTGAGCTCCAAGACAGTCAGGGCTGTTACACAGAGAAACTCCGTCTCAGAAAACCACACACACACACACACACACACACACACACACACACACACACACACACACACACACAAATATTACCCAAATATATTAGACATAAAATGTAGAGAAAACATCAATGTGTAATTTAGTGAGTTATCTGCTTTGGTTAGAAAGTTTAGGCCCCTTTCTCCAAATTCATATGTTGTAAGGATACTTGGAGCAAGGACTCTTGGGAGGAGATTAGATCATGAGGGTGGAGCCTTCATAAGTGTGGTAGGTGCACTATAAAAGGCCCACAGAGCTGCCTTGCCCTCTTCTTTAAGACAGTATATCAAAAAGATTTGTTTGTGATCCAGGAACTCACTCCTTCAGTACCTTGACTCTGAACTTTCCATCCTCAAAAACTGAGAAATAAATCAGTTGTTGTTCATAAACCACTTGGCAGATCGCATTTTGTCGTTTTAAAAGCCTGAAAGTTCTAAGAAGTCAACATAAAGTGAATGTCATTTGCCCAGAGAACAAGTCAAGAAATTGTATAGTTGAAGCTGCTCTGAGCTCCACATGCCACCTTCCCCATGAACGCCTATATCCTTTTTGAAGACAACCATGACACTGACTTGTGATGGCCTCTAACATGTTATCCGGATTGCTATAGTTTAGCTCTTCAGTGTCTTGCAAGGTCATGTATTAAAGGCTTGGTCCCCAGCTTGAAACTAGCAAGAGGTGGTAGAATCTTTAAGAGGCGGAGCTCGTGGAAAGAAGTTAGGTCCATGGGGGTGTGGCTTTGCAAGAGATCCTGGGATTCCTGCTTCTTCCCTTCTCTTTGCTTAGCGACCATGATAAGGTAAGCAACTCTGCTCTAACAGATGCTTGCACCCATGATATTCTAATTCACCACAGACTCAAAGCAGCAGAACCAATAAATCAGCAGTGTGGGCTAAAACCAGGACCAAAAGCAGACCTTCCTTACAAAGTTTATTACCTCCACTCTTCTGTTGCAAAATTGAAAGCTGACTGATGCAGGAGTGTCTTTTTTATTTTTTATTTTTTATTTTTTTGTTCATTTGAGGTATGGGAGATTGACTTCCAGCCTCACACAGGGTAGGCAACACAATTCCACTGAGCTAACCAACTTCAAGGCTGATGATTGGAGGTAGAAGATTTGGAGTCTCACATCACTGTTACTCCAGCCCACCTGTGTGATCCTGAGCAAACTACTGAATCTGTCATGTGTGGATGTTTACATTATATGCACAACGTGTATATATCTAGATAAGCAGATAGAGTATTTATATGTAATAAGTTTGAAAATGTGTATGGCTGTATATAATGAAAATCTATAATTAATTGGTGTTCAAAGCCTGTTTTTCTGCATGATGATAATGATAGCATCTTCTGTTGTTGTTGTTTGGTTTTAATCCTCAAGCTCTTTCAGACACAACCTAATTAGATAAAAAGTGACTAAAGTTGCTGCATACGCATCTGAAATAGGTCTGGTCCATTTAAAAGAAGAGTAATAAGCTTGATTTAATAGCATCACTCTCAAGGGATAAAATTTTTATGCTGAGTGTTCCAGAAATGGTCTGTCTGAGTCTAAGGTTGCTTTTGGATAGACCACCTTAATTAAATGCCTGGTGTCATCACACCATTAAAGTGCCCAGGCGTGACAAATACCTGCTTTGTTACACTAGATAATTAAATTGTGTCAAGACCAGGATGGGCTTCACGAAGTAGTGCCCATGTTTTTTATCTCCTGCTCTCCAAATATCAAACTGCCGTCTTTCCAGTGTGATGTAGGATTTTCAAGAAGTACATTCTTCAAAGAGGCTTTTTGAGTTGAGGACTTGACTCAGAATTCCCCGAAGCCTCACACGGTGGAGTGAAAGAATGGGTCTCCACATATTGTCACCCAACTTCCATATGCACACCATGGCACCTCCTCTTCAATGTCATTATTTTTTATAAAAAGATTATAAAGTAGTGTTTAGAAAGATTTGCTTTTTCTCTGATCTTTGATTATCACTTTTTTAAAGAGCAGCCAGTTTTATAGGTTAAATTATGTGTTGCAGAACATTTTGGCCTTTCTACTTCATTGTGCCCTTGTGGAGGTCCAGGGTGATGACAGCCATAGCTAAGCATCCTATTGGACCAGGATAGTGGAGAACTTAGCTTTGGCTTTGATAAGCAGGCTCCCAGGAGGCCATCTCTTTATTGCACTACCCAAGTTCCAGCTTGTTTCATTACCAGCTCTTCACTGCATTTCCTGGTCGGTTACTTCTTCATGGCACTTCTGTCTGGGCCTTCATTTTTGGAAGCTCCCTCTCTACCTCTTGGAAAGAATCCTTTCCCCTAGAATAACAAAATGATGAGAGATGCATATAAATCACATATCAAACATTTAAGTAACCTATAAAAGCCAATATCTAAAGTACAAGGTAGTTAAAAACTGGGTAGAGCCTGGTGTCTCTCAGAAGAACATAAGATCCGATTAATGAAGATGTCATGCATTTTGGTCGTAAGATTTGGAAGAATTGAGCTGGATCTTAGCTAGAAGCCCTTTCCCTGGGGACTACATCTCACAGTATCATAAGGTGTCATTCAAGCTGCCAGAGAACAAAGCAGCTGTGACAACTATGAACCATAATAATGACCAGCACGACAATGTGTCCTGAAACCTGCAATCGTAGCACTTAGATCCTGGATGTAGCCAACAACCACCTAATTGGACTTAAAGCATGCTCAGTAAGAGGAAAGTCATGCCTGGTACAGTACACCTAGCCAACTGCTCAGGCTGGTGAAGCCTTAGATCCTAAAGGAGAACTTAGTATTGCCACATTCCTAAACAACTTAATTCCTAATTGCACTCTAAGTACTTTCCTTATCCCCAAAGAAGCTTCTGCTGCAGCAGATAGAGATCATAACAGAAAGCCACAAATGATCAAAATGCAGACAGAGATCAACTGACCATGGGATGCCTACCCTGATCAATACATTTACAAGATCTATACCTAAGGTCCCGGGAGCATCATGAAAGAGGGCCTGGAAAGACTGAGAGCCAGAGCACCAGGACATCTCCTCTGAGATAGTTTCTTTAAAAAAAAAAGAAGAAGAAGACATAAATTGGGGGGGAAGCATGGATTAGGCAGGAGTTTTGGGGGAAAAGGTGTATATGATCAAGATGCTTTCTATTAAATTCTCAACAAATCAATAAAAACATTACAGTATCTACTTTTAAAAAGTTCAGGATTAAGAAATCTTAACATGCTGTGCTTCAATCACAAGATTATCAACTGTGCAGTGTGGAGGTTTGAATGAAAATAGCCCCAATAGGCACCTCGGCAGTGGCACTATGAGGAGGGGTGGCCTTGTTGGAGGAGGTGCGTCACTGGGCTGGGCTTTGAGGTTTCAGATGCTCAAGCCAGGCCCAGTGGCTCATTCTCTCTGCTTGCTGCCTAAGGATCGGATTGCGGAACTCTTAGCTCCTCCTCCAGCACCATGTCTGCCTGTGTGCAGCCATGCTTCCCGCCATGACAATAATGGACTAAACCTCTGAACTGTAAGCCAGTCCAAATTAAATGCTTTCCTTTATAAGAGTTGCCATGGTCATGATGTCACTTCACAGCATAGAAACCCTAACTAAGACAAGCAGCCACTGTAGATAGTTGATAATTGCTTACCATATATGTCCCAGAAATTGGACTCCTAGCTACAGATCCAAAAGAACTGAGAAAGTGCTTTAATAAACACTGGCTCACAAACTTCCGTAATAAACTTGCTCATAGGAGACAGATGGGAGAAAGTCAAATGTCTGTCAATGGATAAGGAAGCAGGCATGAAATAGTATTCATCCACAAAAAGGAAAGCAATCTAGATGTGTATTTTAGTGCTCAGGACCACTGAAGACAGACTCGGGGAAACATTGTTATAGCACATCTTTGGTGTGGTTCCATTTCTGTGAAACATCCTGAGAGGCAGATTGATGGAATCGGCAAAAACAGGATTGCCAAATTCAGAACACGATTGCTGAATTCAGAACCTGACATGGGTCCTGATTGCACCACACTGAGTGTACTGAACAGTACTGAGTTGCAAACTTTAAAATGTTCACTGTATGTTACATAAATTTCACCTCTGTTAAAAGAAAGACTTAGAGGTTACTCCACAGTTGCATGGTAAATAGGTACAAGTGCAAGGAAAGGGAAGAATTGGGCCACTCAGGTGACTGGCCCCACCTTACACTGGGGACTGTCCTTTCCTGACCAGCCCCAGGTGCACAAATCCCCTCAGAAGCTCAAAGTCCCAGTTTCTTAAACTGGGGTTGTCTAACTAAATGATGATGTCACAAAGATTGAGCAACAATAAAGGACTGTGCAACACCCAGAAGTTCAAAACCAAACACACACACACACACACACACACACACACACACACACACACACACACACACCTCCAAGATGTCCTGGCAGCATCAGCCCACGCTGCATTGAGTGACTGCTGCAGCCGTGATTCTGTCCATGCCACATGCACACACTGCACTGGACCTGCCGCTGCACCATGCCACTGCCGTGTGCTATGAGCCGTGGTTTTTCTACTGTATGCAAAACATCTGCTGCTCTGTACAGAAACATAATTCTTGAATCACCAAACAAAGACTTCTAATACTCCCCTATTGTTATTTTTCAGCACATAAGAATCAAATTAATATATCCTGTGAGTGGACTGGATTAGAACGCTTAATTTTTTTTTAATTTTATTTGAGTTGCTGAGAAGATATAAATATTGTTAAATGGAATTTAGGTTAAGCTTGGGAAGGAATTTTCTCTTTTGATTTTTCAAAACAGGGTTTCTCTGTGTACCTTTGGTGCCTTTCCTGGAACTCACTCTGTAGCCCAGGCTGGTCTTGAACTTATGGAGATCCGCCTGCCTCTGCTTTCTGAGTGCTAGGATTAAAGGCATGTGCCACCACTGCCCAGCGGGTAGGAATTTTCAAATGGCCTTAAATACACTTCTGCTTCTTTGGACTATGTATCTATGGGAAGCAGCAATGATGATGACTGTGAGATTCAAGTATTAGCCATTTCTGAAAAGACTTTAAGGATATCCTACATCTTACATGTCAAGCATTCAGGTAGGATTTAATTCTTTATATAAAAATTAGCAAGCAACCCACTGAATTTTGTATACAAATTTGCTTTCATGTGCAATAAATGGTAAAATTCTATGTATACCAAAAATTGTTTTATGGTAAATCTCTTTATAATTTATTGTCAGTAAATGTTTGCTTTGTGGATCTTTTTACAGTATCTATATACCTGAGATAGTGCAAAAATTTCTTATGAAAAAGGATTATAAAAAGAAAAGCTTTGGAAGCCCACCCTGAATGCTGCAGGTGTTGCCGTGGACTGTGCTGCCCTAGCCAGCCAGAACTATTCCCACCTTAGAGACACAAGTGTAGTCCCCAGTCCTGTGTGCTGTGTAAGAAAGTACCTGATGCCAGGACACGTCCCTCCTCAGTCCTAGTGACTACAGATCTATGGTGAGGACGCTGTCCTTGCCTGGCTTGTTTCTGTGATCCCAGAGACTCAGCACAGCATTCTCTGTAATGTTGTGGCCCCATGCGAGAGCCATTCTTTCTAGTAGGGCCAGTGACAAAAACAAAGTGCAGATATCAAGGAGCTCAGTCACTGACGTCACCTTTGTCATCTCTGAAATGAGATGTCTACTTCCAGGGAAAGGAAGGGAGGGAAGGTGAGAGAGAGAGAGAGAGAGAGAGAGAGAGAGAGAGAGAGAGAGAGAGAGAGAGAGAGAGAGAGAGAGAGGCAAATCACCCTTTCTCTGCCCCCCTGTCTTGTGTCCAGTGTGCCTTACATTGATCTTTCCTGTACAGGCCACCAGGAACCTGGAGCTTGAGGTCTACCACATTGCTTGCATGTCTAATTCCAGGATCTGGTTGTGTGGGAGAAGTCGGATTTATGGGGGATGTGGAAGCAGCTTGAGGGTAAAGGAGCTGATTTGGCCTCAGTCTGAGAGTACCACCCGTCGTGGTGGGGTGTCATGGTGGTGGGAGCTCAAGGATGCAGCAGGCCACACTGCATCTGCCCTCAAGAGGGAAGAACCTGCTCATCTTGCTTTCTCCTTATTCAGACCAGACCTTACCCATGGAATGGCGCTGCCCAAAGTCATTATGGGTCTTCCTACCACAGTTAACCTAGTCCAGACAGTCTATAGTTAACCTGATCTAGATAATGCCCCATAGGTATTCCCAGAGCCTTGGACCGAGGTGACTGAAGATCCTGTCAAGTTCACAATCACATGGGGTGGGTGGTGTCTCCATTTCTGGTGTCTTCAGTGTTGGGTCAATGGTTCTAGAGAAGAGTCCATGGCACTGGAAATTACCATAACTGAGCTTCCACTGCTCGTCCAAAGCAACAGCTCTACGGTGGATGATGGAATCTGGTGATTTCTGATGTCTTGGCACCTGAAGGGTGGGTGTGCTGCTCATTTAAGATAGAAAAGCAAGCATCTTCTGTCTGTAATGTCTGTCACTCAATGTCCTGTATCAGTGACCACTGCCAGGCTTCACATGACGTCACAGGAAATACTGAGGCCTTTCACACCCACTGTCTCACCCTCATCCCCAGCAGCTTGGGCAGCAGGTACAGCCTGGGCTACTCTCATTCCACAAAGAATTTGGCTGACATCTCTAAAGCGTCACAAACAATAGAGACCAAGTCTGCCTACTGGTACCCACCCCCCATGATCACAGGCCCCTCATCCCTGTCAGAGGCTGTCCATTTACACCTTGTTCATCTTTTGCTTGCCAGAGGCAAGAGCCTCCCAAGGTCTTCTCTGCCTACTTTCTATGTAGCCATTAAGTGGTCACCATGAAACAGATGTCTGGTCATGCTTCTCCACTCCTTAGCATCCATCTACCTCCCAACACACCCCATCAGCATCCCTTGGGTTTAGAAAAGCATGATCTGCTGTCTCGTTTTCAGGTTCCGACAAAACCTGCCCTCAAACCAGAGAGAACTGGTTTACATTTCTAAATTTTTAATTGAGAGGTGATCAAACATACTCATAGGGTACAGTGAGATATTCTAATGCATATATGTGGCAAGCAACAATCAAGTCAGACTAACTGAATTTCCATTCCCTCAAATGCTTACCATTTGTTTGTATTGGAAACATCCAAAATCTTCTTTATTATTTGCTGTAAGATACAAACTTAATCCTTATTAAGCATAAGGATTAAGTCCCATTAGACGCACAACCTCCTATCCAGATGCACCAGTGACCCAGTTAGTCATTCGGTCTTTGGCAAGCACGAGTCTTGTCCATTCTCTGTTTCTATAAGGTCAGTTTCTCCAGCTTCCATGAAGAGTGAGAACCTGTCTTTCCATTCCTGACTGTCATCTCTCAATGCACTAGTCTCCAGGCTCCTCCACACTGACAGAATTTCATTCAATTTATGGCTGAATTTTAGCCCCTGACTTAAACGTCATGATGCTTAAAGGCTCAAGTTGTTTTCCTGTCTTTTTCCTTCTTGGTGGGGTCCTCTCCCCTGTGTGATGCACTAATGCCTAGTGGT
Organism: Peromyscus maniculatus bairdii; assembly: GCF_049852395.1. Lineage (NCBI taxonomy): Eukaryota > Metazoa > Chordata > Mammalia > Rodentia > Cricetidae > Peromyscus > Peromyscus maniculatus. Next base: position 48,866,188 of record NC_134859.1, on the reverse strand, counting down.
CCTTCAGGTCAAATACTACTGTATAGGAAACCTCCCTGAGTCTTCTAGAGTCAGCCAATGCCTTCTGTGAGCTCTCAGCATCTCAGCAGCATAGCATCCTGTAAGAGCTTCACATTTTACTACAATTATATTTGGTGAGCTCCCTGTTGTTAGACACCAAGTGTTTTCATCATTACAGCCTCATCACCTATTCCAGTGTCATCGGTGATTTTCATTCTAGAGACTTACTGTATGCAGCAAACACTCAATGCATACCTGTCAAATGCACATGACTAAAGACATACGTCACATGATGACTCAAGAGTACTTTACAACTGCAACTTCCATTTCCTCCCACTTATCCGTGAGCACAATTCTCACCCCTTCTCCAAGAATCTGTGGATGTCATTAAAGAGTGTTCATTAGCCTTCTCTCTGTGGGGGGTCTGGAGTGGGTGGGAAGACACAGAAGGCAGTCTGTGCCAAGACTCTGAGGATATCTCAGACCTCCTGCTTCCTTCCTCTGAGTGAATGAGGTGGAGTCACAGGGCATCTACTTCAAGGTCTTGAGACTAGAAACCTATGAGACAGCTGGGACCCATCACTGCCCCAGAAAAGCTGAAATGGCATTGACTCAAAACATCCCCCATCCAAGAGGCTCAGGCTCAAATAATGAGCACTGGAAAAGCAAGCCTCCAAATGCTTTCTGTGAGTCCTGCTTTCTAGCAAGCCTTTGCCCTTGACAGACAGGGCAAGGTTGAGAAGGGGGTGGACAGAGACACTTCATTGCATTAGCTGCTGGGACTTTAAAAACTCACCCAAAAGAAACACAGAGCTCAACGTGGCATCTGATAAAGAATCTTTGAATCATCACTGGAAAGCCATGGCCAGAAGATGCTTGGGCTTTGGAAAGCACCAGGCTGATGATTCGTGTGCCAGTACCTGTGTGGGAGCATGTTCCTGTTAGGGAGGGAAAATAAGACTGTATCAAAGGAAGCATGGGAACCTCCCCAACTGGCAATATTGGTCCCCACACCTCCCATACCACCCAACACTCAGCCAGGGTTTTCTGTCTATGGTTCCTATACATGATTTACTCTTCCCCTTCCAGAACCCACTGAAGCTCTTTTCTTATTCGTTAAGAATGTGTACCATTGCTCCCACTGCACTAAATATTTATGAGCACATCCCATTGAGTTGATTTTTTTCTACCCAAAAACTAGAGATGCTGCCAAAGAATATTTCATGGTTCAATACAGTTACAGCTTCAAGGCAGGTCAGTGTGTTTGTGTTGCCCTCTAGAATATTGTCATGCAACACTCATCCAGCAGCTGCTCCTTCAGCAGTTCAAACACCACCTATCAATGCATGTGCATTTATTGAGTGACTGTGTCAGGTTAGAGCTGGAACTCCAGTCCTCCTCTCAACTATCCGAGGGCACAGCAGTGCTCTCCACAACAATGGCTTCTGAAGTTAGGCACTCCTGTGTGTTGTGGGCATCTTTTGCAGCCCTGAATCTGTACTTGGACTTACAGAGCTCTGTATAACCATGTTGATTGAAGTACTAGGAACATAGCGGAGACAGAAGATAGATGTTTTTCTGAAACAGCTAATCATAATTTTCACCAACCTTTTCATTTTTTTTTCAGTAAAGATGAGGTTGTTGAACTGATGATGAATCCAGCCAGCTGTTCTAAGCCTTAGGTCCATCTTCAGAACCAAGACCTCCAGACTCCAGGACACATCACCTTCCCAGATTTTGCTGAAGCTCTAAAATATCACACAGTATCCAAAAAGTTGTTTCCCCTGTCCTCGTGGACCCTGTGTCTTTATCAGAATGTGGCTAAGGCCTGCCACCTGTCGCCTGGCATTTCCTTATCCCTCCTCTTGTGGTCCAGCAGTGGCCACAGACTGACCCTGCACCCTCACCCCACGCCTGGCAAGAGTCCACGCTGTGCCTCAGCCTTCAACACCTCGGGCTGTGTGGTGTCTGCAGGCTGGCAGAACACAGGTGAGTGTGTCTTCCACATTCAGGGAAGCTGTTCTTCCTCATTTGGCACAGGCTGCCTGTCATGGGCCTAGAATGAGCTTGAAGTGATGTCCACTGCTTTGTTTTTGTAGCAGCATTTCTTTATGGTCCTTTGGTTTTCTTGGGCATTTTTTCTAGATATTTCTAAACACCTAAATAGACAAAGCTTTAGGTCCATACCTCAATCTATGTTATATTTTTATTTCTTTTAAATATATGTGTGTGTGTGTGTGTGTGTGTGTGTGTGTGTGTGTGTGTGAATGTATATATTTGTGTGTGTGTCTGTGTGTTTCTTTGTGCATCAACAAAAAGAAGATGTCTGGCCCTCTGGAGCTGGAGATACAGGTGGTTGTGAGCCACCTGATATGGGTGTTGGGAACTGAACTTGGGTCCTCTGCAAGAGCAAGAAGCACATCTAAACATCCCTCCTGTCCCATATTTGAATTCTTTGTTATAAAGGCAACATCTGTTTGTTGGAGAAAGAATGCAAGGAAGCAAAGCTCACTTGTCATGCTACCAGCCAAAGTAAACATTCTGGCATGCATCAGTTCAGTCACTATTGCCATTCACTTGAAAGAAACTGGAAGAAATGGTTTTTATTGATAACCATCTCTCTTATATTCCTCAAGAGATGTACTCTGAGGATAAGAGCCAACAAAATGCTTAGTAGCAACAGCTAGTCTCCAGACTCTGAACAATGGGGAGCAAAATTAGAATTGGAGGAAGAAGAGAAGGAGCTGGGGTGCCTGGAACCATTCTGCTCCCCAAAAAGTAACTAGGGAAAACAGTGAGGCTGGAGTGACATATTCAAATCATGAGCTGCGCACAACCCATGATGTCTTTCTTCACAGGGGACACAAAGCCAACACAACTGAAGAATCCAATAGACTGACATAGAAGAGATAAAATAAGCTTCATCAAACCAGACTGAAAGAAGATGAAAAAACTGAAGGTAAACTCAAGAGATAAATGAGCTGAGCCATTCCACTCAAGTACTAAAGCAGCCCAGAGAATGTTAGAGGGGAGAAAAGGACAGGGGAGAGGGTAACTGGAGCTGTATCTGGAGCCCTGGGACTGTGAGACCTCCATCACTTTGGTAAGGCTCTGTGCTGGATACTGTGGGAGCCAGATTCCACGCCCTGCCTTCAGCTCCACTCGCTGAGACACTAACCTCAGGTCGCTACCACAGGGTTTCCTCAGCAGGTGCACAGGGGCATCCTGGGAATCCAGAGAAGAGGAAAAAAGGGATTCCAGGGTACGTGCTTCAGGAACTTAGTAGTAATCTGTGCACATGGGCTTTGTAAACGATTTCTAAAGCTTAAGAGAAAAAGAGGGAGGTGTGTTAGGTGACCTGAGAGACTAGTCTTGTGACCACAGTTTAAACTGTAGAACTAAGTGACATAAAAATAGTCAAAGACAGAAAGTAACTTGGCTAAGTTTGTATACAGTATTAGAATGTTCAAGAAAAGTGTATTTGCTCAACAAGCTTCACGTTTTTAGAAGCACCTATTCAATTAGAAAATTGAGCATATTCAATTTCCAAGTGCATTTTAAGATTTTTTAAATAAAATTCAAGTAAATACATTGATTGATGATCACCGAAAACCCGCTTCACATGCGATTTGGAATTTACTAGATCTCACAGATGCGTTATTAGCTGTCGGTTGTGTTTGTGCTCCAGGCTCCAGGAAGAAGCTGCTGTACAATATGCGTCATAATGTATTCGTTTATTCAACAGATTTCAGTGAGCGGGTCCTTGGCATTGCCACCCAAGTCCAAAATGTGTTCCACGGACTTGTGTTCTGAATGTCCCAACCTCAGCTTGTGGTGCGATGGGGAGGGATGTGGAACCTGCAGGAGGTGGAGCCCTGCAGAACGCTGTACCCATCCCTGCTTCCGGCCTGGTGGTCTTCTCCCTGCTTCGCTACTGTGCAGACAGCTGCTGCAGCCCCTCCCATTTGCTGACACTGAGCTGCTCTTCCCTCCACCCCCTCCACAGCAGACTGAAACCTCAGAAACCAGGAGCCAGATGAAATTCCTCTTCAAGTTGTTTCTGTCAGATATTTTGGTCACAATGACAAAATGTAATTAATGCCAAGGGATATATGTGTTCTATAGAGCCAGTATTTAAAAGCTAACCAGGGGCTGTGGGTGGACTTCAACAGTAGAGTGCCCATGTAACATCCAGGAGGACCGGGGCTGAAGTCTTAGTACCTCAAAACTCAATTGTTTAAAATGTATTTTGATGTGGATGTGGATGTGGATACATTTTGAAAGTGAGGGCAGGTGCCTGTGGAGGCCAGAAGAGAGGGTCACCAGATCCCCAGGGGCTGGAGTAATAGGTGGTTGTGTTCCACCACACACGGGGGCTGGGATAGAATTCAGGTCCTCTGGAAGAGCAGTACACGCTTTTAATCACTGAGCTGTAACTTCAGCAGTCCCAAATCATTCTTTAATATTAATAAAAAGCTTTTTAATGTGGATAGATGTACAAGTATGAAATCTGTATCTGATTCATATGAGCACGTGTTTGTTTTGATATTTCCCAGTTACCATCCAGTTGTCAACGGCCTCTGAGGTGGTCTGTTAAAGCCCTTCTACACCATGAGGACTGTCCGTCTGCTCACAGCTTGGGATGGGCCTTGACCCATATGGCTGCAGGGTAAGCGGTGTGAGACAGTGAAGTGGCTGGAGTTCTTAAGATTCAGAAGACCAAATCTGGGATTAGATTTAATCTTGAGAAGATCTGGGCAATATACCAAAGCCTCTCAGAAAGGTATATCATTCTCCAAATCCCTGGGATTTATAGATGTTAGCATGTTTGGGGGAGAGAGTTGTGGCTGTGATTAAAGAGTTGAAACAGGATCAGGTCAGATTACCCACCCCAGCCCAGAATCCAAAAATAAGAAAATACAGAAGGGGCAAGAGTAGGAGGTAGTGGAAGAGAAGGAGGAAGCAGGGGAGGAGGAGGAAGAGGAGAGGGGAGGGAGAGAAGGGAAAGAGGAGGAGGAGGAGGAGGAGGAGGAGAAAGGGGGAGGAGAGGGGAGGAGAGAGAGGGAGAGGAGAGGGGAGGAAGAGAGGAAGGGAGAGGAAGAAGAGGAGATAGGGGAAGAGGAGGTGGAAGAGAAGAAGGAAGCAGGGGAGGAGGTGGAAGAGGAGGAGGAGAAAGGGGGAGGAGAGGGGAGGAGGAGGGAGGAAGAGGAGGAGGGGGAGGGAGAGGAGAGGGGAGGGAGAGAGGAAGGAAGAGAAAGGAGAGAAGATAGGGGAGAAGAAAGGAAGGAGGAGGTGGAAGAGGAGGAGAAGAAAGAGGGGAAGAAGGGGAGGAGGAAAGGGAAGGGAAATGAGAAAGAGGGGAGGGAGAGGGGAGGGGAGGGAGAGGAGAAGGGAGAGAAGGAGGGATTCAAAACAATGCATGTTATTCTCCCAAGTATCCCAACCATAGAAAGGACCAAAAGTGTTATTATAGCTAAGAAAACAGAGTTGAAATACAGATCTTGAGATGAGGAGGATGCTGAGGAGACTGCAGCCATTGATTGTAATTAAATCGAAGCAGGCAGCAATAAATGCCAAGGACTCTGCAGACTGAATTAAGCAGGGTTCTTGAAACAGACATTCTCAAGGAAAACCTAAACATGGTCTGGAACTGAAAAATGCTCCAATTATGCCTTTCAAACACAAACGTTGTAGAGGACTAGAGTGTGTTAGAAAGGAGGAAGCAAAGCACTTCTAATATTTACAATGTTTTAGATAAAATAAAGAAAAACCTGAGCATCCAAGAACAAATGGTTAATATTTTGTTTTTATATAATACTGAGGTGTGATAGTGTGTTATGAAGGAAAAGAAAGAAGAGGAGGACATGACTGCTCCTAAGGAGTTGAGGTTTTTACTGTACATATAAAGGAGAGCACAGGCAGAAGCATCTGGAAGAGTCCAGAATGAACATGACCAGCAGACTGCATGGGCCCATGTGAAAAGAGCATGGGAGAGGAGAGGGGAGAGCCAGGAGCCAAGAGGCCAGGAGAGCAGGAACCAAGAGTGGCCCCTTTCCCCAGCTTGTCTTCCCTATATGATCCAGCCATTTTGGATGTGCTGATCTCTTGCTCCTTTGTCCTTCATCTTCCATTTCCTTTTCTTCCCCTCCCAAGAACCAGATCTCATCTACACAAAAGCCATCCAACCACCCAGCACCAGGGCAAGTACCTCATGAGATGATGACTTTTCTGTTATGACCACATTGAAGGTGATCATCTTGACTCAACTAGCCCAGGCTTCTCCCAGGTTCAACATTGAAAATTTCATGTTGACGGGATGAAGGGACTCCTTCCCTTGATTATCAACAGACTGGGACAACAGGTCTTCCCCCTCCCCCCATCAGTTGAGCATTACATGGGCCAGATGCAGAGGGAAATGCCTTGCTTTGGGAGAAGGTGGCCTATAATTGACGAGAGTGAGATCCTAGTTGATATGTACCAGCAGAGTCTGGGAAATGTGAGAGTTGATTACAAGAGTACTTAGCCACAGATTGAGAAGAAATTTGAAGTTGGAGCTTGCAAAATTCTGGGATACAGATGATCTCATTCACATGTGGGACACACCATGTTTGTTCAACCTTATTGTCAATGTGATGAGAGCTTAGGCTCTCAGGTTGTCTAACCAAACCTTCGACTTGAGGAAGATATTGAAATGCCATTCAATGCTGGGCATACAGAGGAGAAGCTCTGGAGGTTTAGTAAAACGAGGCTATGTTTGGAGAATCCACTACACACAACTGGCTCAACCATTCCCATCCTACCGTACCCCAAGGATGGCCCATGGACATCATCCTTCTGATTAGCGCAGCAGAGAAAATAACTTGCATGGCACTTGGTGTGGCTTTAGCATTAGTTCCCTAGAGTAAGTGAGAAGGACTAAGAGAATAAGGAGCAGAATGCAAGCACAACAAAATGAAATCACACTCATAACAAAAGCATGACAGGGTGGTGTGTTTGTAAATTTATGATTCAATGTTTGCATATATGAAAGTAATGTTTTGTTTTGTTTTGTTGGTAATTGTTTTGTTTCTTTATTCTAATGCAAATTAGAATTTCTTTGACTAGCTGTGAAGAATGTGTTTTATAGCAAGCAAATAAATAAATGATAATAAATAAATAATAAAGAGTGTTTTATTATAATAAGTTTGTTCACAATCTAACTGTAAAGGAGAGACTGGAAGAGCTGTGTCGAAGCCTCTTAAAATAAGGTGAGTGTTTCAGATGACATTGCAGTTGCTGGTGGGGATTTGGGACTAGCCTGAGTGATGTGCCAGGAAAATGTATAAGGGAAGGGGCTGGATGAAATAGCAACAGATGAAGTTCATGCTCTGGTAGCCAGCCCCATGGGAAATGGCCAGCTTTGGAAGGGAGGCTGTGAGCACAGTGGAGGCTTCTGCAGCTTTGGGGTTCACCCTTACCTTTTCTTTCACTGCTAGGAGTTGGAATAGGAAAACTGACACCTGAGAGAAAAGTCTAGAAACCTGTGCTAGAGAAACCACTCTACGCACGGAAAAGAAAAGGCACAACAAAACGCTCAGAGTTGATCGCCTATGTTAGTCCTTTGTGTGTCGGAGAAGGAGGTCAACAAACTTGGGAAGTGATCCACACTGCTCCAAAGTCAGTGGAATCTCTTAAATTGATGTAATAATCACTGTTTAGACTGAAGAGCTTCCATGATGTTTCCAAGGTCACATGATTCATAGAGCGAGCAGGGCCAGGCTTGTGAGAGTCCCAGAAGGAGAAGAAGATGCCTGATGCTCCTCAGTACACTGACAGCAAGGATGTTTATCAAGAGGGCTGGCTGCCTGGGATGAGGCTGAGGCTGAGGTCAGAGTACCAGTAGGACTTATTTTCCAAGACTTTAACAACTGCTGAAGTGAAGACTGATGGTCTTATGCATCTGGCTTAGTGCTCTCAGGTCTCGGGAGCTCACTGGAGATTCAGGAAGGAGAAGAGAGAATCAGAAAAGTGGAGCCTGAAACTCTACGGACACTTAGCTCCCTCACCACAAAGTGGGGGAGAATCCTTCCCACACAGAACAATGGGTTCTGCACCTCGTTCTGTGCTTAAGCATCTGGAAGAGGCCAGAAAGAGAAATAAAAAGGGAAGGCCCATAGTGGCTATGACGAAGCTGGAGGGAAAGGCTAGCAGAAGTGAGGCTTCAGGATTCTGTGACACGAGGGCAAACTCTGCAATGACAGATGCATCTCCAATGTCACTCACTCCAAAACAGCACACTAACAGAGACTTCAGAACTCTTGTTCTGGGCTTTGGACCGTGCACAGTTGGCCTGGGAATCTGACTGGCATCCAGGACCCAGAGTCTCTGCAATTTTGTTGTTGTTGTTCTTTTCTCCCACAGTTTCTCCATCTACCTCCTTGTTTCCAGTGGGTCATTCGGTCTCCACCAGAACTCTACTGAGTCTTGTAAACAGCTGCGCTGCGGGTAATCACTGCGGGCAGAGGGGGTTCTGTTTGTTTTCACAGTATTTTATGGTGGTTCGGATTCTGTGACAACTTGTGGGTCCTCCTGGCCCTCGCACACTGCAAGCATGTAGCTGGCAGCTGAGGCTTTTGTTTATTTTGCCTTAGGTTACGATCCTTTCTTCACACCTATAAGTTCCACATCTGTGGATACCAACCATTGATGAAAAATGCTTTCAAAAAAAATTTCTGGACAGATCCAGAAGCAAAACGTGTATTTGGGTATTTGGGGCATGCTGAGCAGGGCACTGAAGACATGTAAATAAGAATACGTGTGGACAAGCCCTGCTTTAACCTCCCTCCTTTTCCCAGACTGTGTCTCTCTCCACACTTGATGAAAGCTGTTCACACCACCGCCATCTTCTTCCAGTGATCACGTAGCCAGCCCAAAGATGGCTGTGTCTGCTGAACAGCTACAGACCGCAGCTTTTCCTCATCATTCATTAAGCAGCACAATATGACAAGTAATGATGCAGCATTAACGTCACATGACATCAACGCACCGTAGAGATGATCTGAAGTTTGTAGGCGGAACTATGGCAAACAAGAGCTGGGTCTGGAGGTCAGTGGTAGAGCCCAGAGCACCTGCTTCATATGTTTGAGGCTCTGGGTTGGATTCCTACAACTCTAAGAAAATGTGGGGGGACTACTGCCAAAAGGGAGGGAAGCTGTTGGGGGGCTGAAGAGATGACTTTGTGGGTAAGAGTACTTCCTTTGCAAATCTGAGAGCTTGAGTTTGAATCCTCAACACCCATGTCAAAAACAAAACAAACAAACAAACAAACAACTAGGCATTCCTGTGACTCTAGCATTGAGGGGCAGAGACAATAGATACTAAGAACTTGCTGGCCAGCCATTCTAGTCAAAATCCTGAGCTTCCAGATCAATGTCTCAAGGCAGTAAGGTAACTAATGTTAAAGGAAAATAAGGAAGACACCCCATACCCTCCTCTGGTCTCTGCATATAGGCACACTAAGGTTCACGTACACACACACACACACACACACACACACACACACACACACACACAGAGAGACAGAGACAGAGACAGAGACAGAGACAGAGAGAAACTCTTGTCCTAATTCTTATAGACCTCTTCTTCTAAGCCCAATATAGTTCTGGAGCTGATATTAGGCTCATATTTTTCAGTGCATTGGAACTAACTGAGGCTCTCGCCACATGTGAAGTTTCTTATGCCCAGTCATTGTCCAACTGACAATTGAGACTGGGATCTAAGAACTCATATCATTAGCAAGTGGTCCCCACCCATGGATGCTGAGGCATGACCCCCATATTTCATGCATGGTGACCTGAGGTGGGGCATCTCCGAAATCATCTACACTCATTAATTTACCTCTCTGCTCAGCCTTGTTTGCTGCATCAGTCTGCAGAGTGGTGCCTCCTTTCCACATCTGAAAACAGGTATGAAGTTCCTACTGTGAACGAGCACGTTCTAGGTCTGTAGATACTGTAGGGAATGGGAGGGGATGGGAGCATGGGTCCTGGAGTCATCTGAAATACAGGCTCAGGAAGGCAGCCCCAAGGAACTGATTTCTGACTTTACAAAGGGAGTCATCACTTGAAAATGGGGGGGATGGGGTAGGGGGCCCACTATGGACTGAACTATGTAGACCCATGTTTTAAAGCCTGAACCCCAACGCAACTGCAGCGAAGAGAGGCCTGTGGGAAAGGCGAGGAAGAGGAAATGAGGTCCCATGAGAGGGACTCTAATCAGGTTGAGGTCCATGTAAGAAAAGAAAGGGACACCGGAAGAAAAACCACCTGGAGAAGAGGTCACATCAGAACAGCGCAAGGTGGCCATCTGTGCTCTGAGAGTTTAGGAGAGATCAAATCTTCCAGCACCGTGACATTGTGGCTGATCATAAAAAAGGAACTGGGGCACCTAGCTTGCAGAGTCCAACAGTATGAATGGGTTGTTAACCACCTCCTGTGGCACTTTGCAGCCAAACAGCTCTACAGAGAAGCACAGCTAGGTTGGAATCTCAGGTCCACAACAAACGCCTTGCCAGTATCAGTGTGTAGTAAGCATAGCAGGGACTCGTCCACTGCATATCTGGAATTCAGAGGGAACAAGGCATGCTATAGTGTCGTTTGCGATCCAAAGGCCCTGGTTATGTGAACACCGGTGGTGGAGGAGGGCGTGGCCTTTCCAGGTGTCGAACATAGTCTGCATCATGGAGTTGTTGACTGCCACCAGCTCCTCAAGGTGGTTTCCAGTGCATCCCTTTTACCTGAAGGCCTTTTATTCCAGTCGCTCTTGGCAGTGACTAAAGTCTCTTGGGAGTTCCCGGAACACCTGTATCACTTCCTGAGTCGCTGTGGTTGTGGACCATAAGTGGAATTTAGGTTGTAGCCTGCTGTAGCTTGCATCTTGAATGTCCCCCACAGGTGGTTTGAAGGACTGGTCCCTGCTCTGTAGAGCTGCTAGGACCGTTAAGAGCTGGTGTTCCTGGGAGGAAGTTTGGTCTTTGGGGGCCTGCCCCTAGGGTGCATGTTGAGATGTGGTTCCTTCCTCTGTCTCTCCCTTAGCTTCCCAGCATAAGGAGGTGAAGGAGCCTCATCCAGCATGTGCTGCCCACACATGCATGATCTATCGGCCCAAATGATCAGAACCTCCGGATGCTTCAAAGGTTATTCTGCCGGTTCAGGACGGCCCTCGTTCCCTTAGGACCACACAAAGGGAAGAGAAAGCCAGTTGCTGAGCTGCTTAAGACATTCCAATTGGAAACTTTTTGTAAATGAAAATCAGACTCTTCTGGTTAATTTTGCTTATAAAACTTTGCCAAATAAAACCCAGTGGAAAGGAACTAAGAAATAAATAAATAAATAAAAATAATGCTTTGAAAAATTCTCCGGTACCACAGTGGAAACCTGTTAGGTGCTGTTCTATTTGTTCGAGAAGTTTACTGCTAGGAAAAATCTCATAACCTGATAAACCCCCTGCAGCTGGGAAACCAGTGGAAGGTAGAGTGGGGAGGCTGTTCCAAATCTTTCCCAGAGAGCAGAGGGAGAGGATGCTATGCTGGGGGAAAGCACAGCTATACCCACCCAAGGAAGAGGCAAAGCTTTGCTTGCAGGTCCCCTGGAACACTGATGGGGCTTAGCTCCTCCCCTGGAGCCTGAGATGGTGGAGTTCTATTTCTCCTGTAGGCTCTGCAGAGTAGGAACAGAAATGCTATCATGCCTGGTAAAGAAAAAAAACAGTTGAGTCAGAGCAAAGGGCTCGAACTTATTGTGGGATCATTCTGACTTACAAGTGCAGAGACATGCAAACAGAAAGGAGATGAAATTAGTCACTTTTCAAAGCAGAAGTCAGGCCCTGATGACAGTCTGGGCTTTCAGTCAGCACAATTGGAATGCAGACTCAGAGCAAGCAATGTGCATTCAGTGCCTTACTAAGTATTAAAACACAAAGCAACATCTGAATATTTGATTTAAAACACATTTTTAATTATATTTAAAAGAATACAAAATACCTCAGTTACCTTCTGTGGTTTAAAGATGCCCCAAATCAACAACACGTCTCTAACAACACTCATCTTTCATCTTTCCTCTTCCTCGGGGCACCCCACCTCTGCCTTCTGGGGACCTTGGGGTGGCAGAACATTGATCTGCAGAGGGAGGTACCTGGGCTCAGTTGGATCAATTAGAATAATGCACAAGGCCAGATGATGCTATGGAGAGCCTGAACGGTCAGAAGACCTCCATGGATGCTTTCACACGCTAACGATACAGCCTTGTCTTCTCTCCTCTGCACTTGCTAAGTCAGGACACAGCAGCTCGGTCTGTGTGTTTTCTATGTGGAGAGGAAGCATGGAGAGAAAGAAAAACAACTCAATATACAGACACGTGGAGGTGAGAGAGTGAAGATCTTCCTCAATAAGGAGGGGGAATGCAGAGGTGAAACCACATCCTTGGCATTCTGGCATCTGCTTAGCTGTGTCCTCCATCACCTCAGCTACCAGGACCCTTGAAACATTTTCTCTCTTGGTATGAAGCAAATTCCTGACTCAGATCATATTTATAAACATACACATGCAGAGAGAGAGAGAGAGAGAGAGAGAGAGAGAGAGAGAGAGAGAGAGAGAGAGAGAGAGAGAATCTTAGTTGGGGTTTCTATTGCTGTGATGAAACACTATGACCAAAGTCAACTTGGGGAGGAAATGGTTTATTTCACTCATACTTCCATATACAGTTCACCACAGAAAGCAGTCAGAACAGGAACCCAAACAGGGCAGGAACCTGAAGGCAGGCGCTGATGCAGAGGCCATGGAGAGGTGCTACTTACTGGCTTTCTCCTCACGGCCCACTCAGCCTGTTTTCTTATAGAACCCAGGACCACTAGCCCAAAGGTAGCCCCACCCGTAGTGGGCTTGGCCCTGCCCCATTGATCGCTAATTCAGAAAATGTCTCACAGGCTTGCCTACATCCTGGTCTTATGGAGTCATTTTCTCAATTGAGGTTCATTCCTCTCAGATGGCATAAAACTAGCCAACACACACACACACACACACACACACACACACACACACACACACACACACACCCCAAAGAGGGTCCTTTTCTTTTTAAAGCAAAATAAAGCCCGACCACTTAGGCGTGATTGTGTTGTGGTATTTTTCAAATCCTTACCGACTCTCGAATACTGTACTGCTGTCCCGGTTAATTTCATTTGAGCTGGGCCGTACCACTGGGAAAGGCACATTAGTCAGAAAGCGTTTATTTTGGATCTTTATAACAAGCACTTGACATAATCTATTTTTAAAAGAAGAGGCAAAAAAAATTTAAACAGAACTAAGAATTACTCCTGGAAGTATCAGGATGGATAAGAATATTATTAACAGCCAACCAAGGCATTTAAATATATATTATTTGGGAGCCGAAGTGATGATGTTACAAAGGCCACACACATAAACCTCATCAGGGCAGAGAGGAAAATGGAAACACAAATAAAACCTGAACTTATGAAAATGGGAGCTCTGGCCTCAACAAAAAATGTTAGTGGCATCATTTCTTGCAGCTTCCAAGAGCATTTTATCTTGGCTGGGCAGTGGTGCCACACGCCTTAAATCCCAGCACTCAAGGGCAGAAGCAGGCAGATCTCTGAGTTCAAGGCCAGTCTGGTCTACAGAGCTAGTTCTAGGACAGCCAAGGCTACAAAAAGGAAACCCTGTCTCAAAAAACCAAATGTCCACCTCCCAAAAAAGGGAGAGAATATTTTATCTCAAAACAAAGAGCTACCAATTTCAGGGACGCTGTGCGTCATGACTGAAGGATAAAGGAATCAATGATGAATAAGGCAGACCAAACCAAATTCCTCATTGACCATGAATGGGAGAGAACAGTACTTCTGATTTAAAGAATTATGTCACACAGCATTCACTTTAAATATCACATTACCTAGCTCGTGAGTGGGCTTTGGAGGCTTTAGTTTTCATCCAAGTCACTGATTGACCAACAATAGTTTTCTTTACTCTTCTCCACGGGGAAACGGAGGCTGGTCTTCACAGGTGCATCCAGTGTCTATTGTATGCATTCGGTCTGGAGTTATGGTTGTGGGGTACCCAGGGCATCAGGAGCATAGAAGTAGCTCAGCCAATACTTTTGGTGACTGTCACCAGGTAAGGCTGAGTGTGTGAACCCAAACTCCACCTGAAATGGTTATTCAGGGTCAGGTTTCTCTGGTTTCACATAAAGTAAATTTAAAGGTAACCCCTGAGTGGTTGGGCCAAGAAAAATACTATAAAGCACTCTGCCTAGATCTGAATGAATTCAACTTTCCCTCCTGCAAGACTCGCTGGCCTGTGGACAGAGCACAATGCGTTCAAGTGAACCGTGCCGGGAGGTCAATTCAAACCTCACTCCTGAGCAGAATAAATGATGAGAAAGAAAAGGCTGTGAAGGGTGGGAGGCGGGGCCCCCTCGCCGGCGACACTGCGCCTGTGTTTGCAGCTGACCGTTCCCGGGTCTGTTTTTCCAGCTGAATCTTATTTTCCCAGCTGTGTCTGTCACCACCAGCCTGGTCGCACTTGTATTCATCATCGTCAACGGCCCCTTCAAACTGACTGCGTTTAAGTGCTTACAGCGTGCCAAGCATGGTCCTACCTGCTCCGGGGGCTTTGCGCTGCCCACTAAGCACTACTTAGTGGGTACCACTGCATTAAATCTTAGGCTTATGAAAATACAACATTCCCACTGTAAAGAGAGTAATGCAGAGGAACGCAGCGCCGGTATGGAACGTCGGCGAACACCGATGGCGGAATTAACCATCCCAAAGGAGAATCCTGCCAACCATGAAGGTGATTGTGTTGTGGTGTGTAGATCTGTTATTCTTCTGAGCCACATTGTCCCACATAGTTTTTCCAGAATCATCTGAAACGGAAATGAAATGGGATCCCAAACAATGCAGATACTACCGAAATAGTTCATTGGCAGAAATACTTCTTTTAAAAATATACTATGAGCCTTTGAATATGATTCTCTATGACCTCTCCGGTCTCTAAGGAGAAATTCAAGTCTCAAGGAAATCTCGCCCAGGAGCAGGAATGGAAGTTGATTCCTCTGGATTTTCATATTCTGATCATTTTCAGGCCACTGCCTTTGTGGGAAGCCTGGGTTAAATCACGATTTCTTCTTCAGCAGTTATGACTTGAACCAATTTTTTTCTAAATTGTGCTAAAAAGTTGAATACACCAGCTAGGGAGATATGTGATAGAGTACAGTGTTTGCTGGTCAGGCATCTGGATCTGAATTTAATACTCAGAATTCACGGTAGAGCATTGTAGCACGTGCTTGAAATCCTAGTGTTGGGGATGCAGGGAAGGCAGAGAAAGGTGGATTCCTGGAGCTCACTATCCAGACAGCTTAGCATAATCCCTGAGCTCTGGGTGAACCGGTGAGAGACCTTGTTTCAAAAAATAATCTGGGTGCTTCCTGATATACAACATGCAACATTGACCTCCGGCCTCCACGTGAGGGTACACACACACACACACACACACCTTTAAACACCATCCTTCCTCCTTCCTCCATATTTCAGGGTCACTGATTCCAGGACCCTGCACAGATTCCAAAATTCACATACCTCATAAAATAGCCAGCACACTGTGAATCGTGGCTGCATACAGTACCTCATACAGTGCAGATGTATGCAAACAGTATGCCGAGCTGTTCAGGGAATAATAAAAGGTCTGTGCAGGTTCTGTGCAGACACAGTTTTGCCATGTGCTGTTTTCTATCTGAAGTTAGTTGGGTTTGGGATATGGAGCCTGTGAAGTGGGCAGACATGGAGGGTGAGTTCCTGGTCACTCACCTGGATCTTTAGCATCATATATCTGTAAGCTGCCAGCTCTTCTTTTCCTGGCCTTCCCTGTAGGCTGAGGCCACAGATGAATCTGAAAGCAGAGTTTGGCCTTTACCTGTGCACTGAACTGGGTGAACTGATGCCTATGTTAGGGACGACCCCATCCTCACCCCGAGTAAGTAAGGTCACTGATGATGGAGAGAGGTAAGCTAAGATCTCTGGGGCCAAATACAAAGCCTAGGGAGCCACTGAGGTCAAGTGGTGAGGGGAAAGGGTAGAGGCAGCTGTCAGCTAGGAGCACCGAGGGCTGACACACCGCAGCCCCTGGAGCTCTGGCCGGCCTCACTCCACAATGGGAAGTCAGCGTCCTTCAGCCTGGATTTCTTCTCCAGCCAGCTCTCCTGTGCTGACTTAAAAACTGGCCTTATCTTATCACTGTTAGGGTGGAACAGAGTCCTCACTGCACACACACACGCAAACCCTCCTATAAAGGATGTGATGCTCTGAGCCGCCCTCCTCGGTCAGTTCTTCCTCCCATCTGGAGTCGGCTCCATCTGGCATACCTTGATCTAGGTCATTTCCGAGGGGGAAATCTTCCACTCAGACAACTGAGCCAAAGAGGCACAATAAGACCCCCAGCTCTGATGTCAGCCAAGCTGCTGATAGCAGATCTCATGAAACTGAGTAAACATGTCAATCCTGCCTTTTCAAATCAAACAATGCTTTCGTTTTAATTAATCACCGTGGCTTATTAAAACACATTTGTTCTGGTCTCCAAATTATTTTGTGGTATCTGCCATTTTTCATAAAGAGATAACAGGTCTACTTCTGGGAATACTTTGTTCTCAACGTTGACTATCATAATCTCATGTCACATCCATAATGTTTTTAATTTAATTTATTCACTCGTTTCTGGTAATATTTAACTGTGTTAGTCTAGGACTAGGCTAAGCACAAAATATGCTAAAACTTGTTTGTCTTGATTAGTGATTTAGAGCATGCATATAATACTTATTAAATTATACATATAACACACGTATGTTAGCAAAGAAAAACTTTAATTCCAAGGCATGTGTAGAGTCAGCCCCACTTTATAAATGCCAGGTAGTAAATGTTTCTGAAATTTTCTAAATTAAAGAAATAAAGGAAAGGAAAGCAGAAGAAGTGATTAAGCGTTCAGCCACTATACTGCCTTATGGCTTGGAGCTTGTCAGGTAACACTGAGCCTTGGTCATTTCCCTCACAGTGTGCCGGGAGCACAAAGGTCACGGCACATGGAAAATCCCATGAACTCAAAAGTGGTCCTGCAAATGCACTCAGTGGTGTTTTGTGTAGAATCAAGGGACTGCTTTCCCATCAGAGCCACCCTTAAAACTTGGCCATTTCCTTTTGCTCACTGCCTATGAAAGTTCCCTGTGAATCTACTCACTGACCATGGTGGTGGCAATATTGACAGGAGACTTTGCAAGAACACTGAGTGACATGGGTCCGAGGAGCTCAGGGACAGGGGACTGCTAAAGACAGAGATGCAGTTCTCCTGATGTGTGCTGCAAAACACCACTAAGAAATGACAGATGATTAAAGTAATGGGTATGTTAATTGCCCAGACTTGATCATCGTCTCATACTGTATCCCAGAAATAAGTACCATTGTTATCTGTCAATCACACATACATACTCTCTTTTGAGGTCAAGACTCCCATTTCTCTTCATTTCCAGAAGATCCCTTGGGGAACATGGAAGGGAACGTGCCTCAGAACAGTGTGTGTTCACTTGAAAGAGACGGACAGTTCTCTTCACCCTGGAAGGGGCCCCTCCTGTACTGGGTTCTTCCATGTCCGGCTGAAGTAACCATCCCTCTGTTTCTTGAAATGTTCAGGCTGGGATGGAAGCTGCAGACTTCTCCAGGACATGCACAGTCATTCAAGCACACAACGTGTGCCACTAGCCACTGCACAACAGACACCTCACCCTCGTGAAAAGTGCATTTTTCAAATGCACTCAAATTCAGGTTTCAGTGGTGATCCACAAATGTGCGCCTCTCGTTAGAGGTAGCTCAGCTGTGGACCTAGCAATAGGCAAGAAAGGAGTCCTCTCTCCCCGCCAGCTGGGACCTGGCACACCACCCTTTCTGCTGTATGCTTTTGGGAAAAGTGAGTCATACCCCAGGCCAGACTCTGGTGAGGATATAAATTCCATGTCCTCACAGGAGGAGCTGTGAAGTCACTTTACATAGGACCTGGGAACAGGGCCGGTACTAGATGTTTCCACGGCTGCAGCCGACGGCCCGAAGTCTGCCTCCCTATGGAACTTTGGGGGTGTTTGTGCAGCAAGCATACTGGGTGGAGGAATGGGGTTCTTTGGATTCCAAACAGGGGCATGAAGCAGATTATGTGGGAGACTCTAGAAAATTCGACCAATACTAAAAGTCCTTTGGCAAAGCCTCCTCTCCTTCATGACGGAGTTTAGTGCTCAGTGGCAGGCACTGGGGAGTCACCGGGTATCCTCTCAGCATCTGGTGCGGGGAGCCACGGAATGAAATCTGCAGACCCCATTCTCTGCTAACAGAAAGCAGGGCACTGGGGAGAGAAAGGACCTGTTATTTCCCAGCTTAATACTAACACCTTCCTTCTCAAATATGCTCCCACATCCTCCTGGTCATTCTTCTCTCAGGACCTTTCTAGAAATGTACACAATTATGTATTTATCTTTCCAAAAATCCCTTCTCCGGAGGTCAAGACTCACACTTCTGCTGCTTCCCAGGATCATTATTTGTTCCTCAGGAACATGGAAGCAAACATGACTCAGAGCAACGGTGTCCCCTTGAAAAAGTCTGTCTCCCCTCTGTCTGTGAAGAGTACACTAAGTGTCCTCCGCTGTGCTGGGTCCTTCGCTGGAGACTCTCCTGGGACTGCTGTGACCAATCTAACATTCCCCTCTGTACCAGACCAGCTCTTACTGTCTGCGAGTTCATCTTAGATGTCACACTCCCTCGGGGAATCATGCCAGCATCTCTGTGCCACCTGGCTCACCATTGACCTTGGCTAGGCTATCCTGCCATTCCCTGTAAGCTGGCCTGCCTCTTGGTGAGTACTCCACTGTTAGCCACAGTGGGATAAGGCTTGTCCTCAGCCAAAGACACTAGAGAGGCTGGACTTTAGGGAGAGACTTTTTCTGAACCCCTGAATGTTCTAAAAACAGTGCTGCCCCCAAGAATTCAATTGTTATCGATTATCTCCCCGTGGCTAATATTGGCTGGTGCTGAGCTTATTCTTTTATTTTCATTCATTTTTGGGACCCCAGGCACAGTCTTCCCACTTCATTTAAACCTCACTGGAACTGCCTTCATAGAACACTTGGAGTTTAGTCTCCCCAGGAGATGCTAAACCCCATCAAGTCAAGGGTTAAAATTGGCCATCACATCTGCCTTTTGTCACTTTTGTAGACTTCCCAATAAGAACCTAAGAAAGCAAAGGACAAAGTTGTCCACTCTGGCACTTTCTAACTTGATTCAGAAATCTCATCCCTGCTCTGTTCCAGAGTCTAGAACAGACTGGGGCCACTGTGACGGCTGTTCCTGGTTGTCAACTTGACTGTATCTGGAATGAACTATAATCCAGAAATGGAGGGCACATTTGTGATCTGGATCTTGAGGCTGGATGACACATGCCTTTAATCCAGACCTTGAGGCTGGAAGGCAACCTTTAATCTGGTTGCACCTTCTGCTGGAAGCCTAGATAAGGACAAGGGAAGACGGAAGGGTGCTCTTCACCTGCTTGCCCTCACCTCTGTCAGCACATCCATTGCTTCTATGGGATCCCAGCAGAACAGCTGAGACACCCAGCCTTGTGGGACTGAGCAGCTACTAGATTCTTGGACTTTCCATTCATAACTAGCCATTGTTGGACTGCACCCTGTAAGTCATTCTAATAAATTCCCATATGTGTGTGCACACTCGTGCGTGTGTGTGTGTGTGTGTGTGTGTGTGTACATGTATATATATTCACATACACACACATATAATATATATATATATATATACATATATATATATATATATATATATATATATATAGAGAGAGAGAGAGAGAGAGAGAGAGAGAGAGAGAGAGATTCATTCCTTAAGTTCTGTGACTCTAGAGAATCCTGACTAATATAGGCACTGTAAGCACTCTCCAACAGGTATTTATTGCAGTTCCTGCCTTCCAGTGATTTTCTCCACAAGTCCTCAAACGCCAAATGGCCCAACCCAGAGCTGGGGATACAACACACAGACGTGCAGGTCAGTCTGGGCCACCACTTCATTGCGAAAGTACTTTGTTGGGATATAACCGTGTCCTCCTGTCTGTGTATTCTTTAGGCAACCTTCTAATCTCAGTGGTCTCTGGAACCATCACTCAGCAGACATGTCCTAAGGGACTCCTCTCTTCACCATGGCCAGGCTTGGGGAACATGAAGACCAATGCGGGGAGACTCGTCGCTCACCGAGGATGCCACGGGAGGGCCTAAGTGAACATCCAGAGTTTGAAAAGCCCCTTCATAACATTTGCAGACAAATTATACGCTGGTAATGAAATTCTCCTCCAGGGAGTGGGTAAAAGGTGAAATGTCAGAGGAAACAAGTCACACCAAGGGGTTTTGTGCTTGTAAATGCGGGAGGAAAGAATGACAGACATAAGAATGACAGACGTGGTTGAGCTAATCCAGGGTTTAAAGTATCAGTTAAAGGGCACAAGAGGAAATAACACAGTAGGGAGGAAAGAGGAAGGTAACTCAGAGACACTGGTTGAAAATGGAAGGTCGGCCCGAAGAACTCTCGGCGGGAGCAGCTGACAAGCCTGGAAGAGAGTGGAAGGGAGCAAGCCAACAAGCCATGGGAAACATTAGCTGTGCCTGCTGGCTGCAACTTCCCATGCCTTATGTAGCCTGGAGGGAGATTCCTCTCCGTCAAATTAATAATGATAGTAATAGTAATAATAGTACTAAAATAAAACTGTTCCAGGGCAAGGATAGTGGGAGCATTGCGGCCTCAAGCTTGAGGCCCGAAGAGACCACAGAGAAAGGTTGCCATGCCCCTGAGAGCCCACCAGCCCTTGTGTTGGCCCTGGGACTGTCACATCTGTCCACTTTCTAAGATAAGCTGGAAAGCCTATCGTGAATCAGGCTCTAAAAGTTGGGCAGAACTTGTTAAGGATTGTGATGAGAGAAAATCGGTGATAAGCAACGACCACAGGAAGGCTAGGGTTGAGACTGCAGAGGGAATAGCGTTGCTATGTCGAACTCCTCAAAGAGGAGTGAGTACAGAAGTGTCGATTCATCCAGTCATTACAGAAACCAGTATGGGGATGACACCACACTGGAAACAGAGCTACTATGGGACTCAGCAGTGAGATTCTGGGCACCCATGTTTATTGCTGTACAATACATCACAGCTAGATAAGGAATTAGTGTAAGTGTCTATCACTGGATGAATAGATAAAGAAAATGTGGTATTCAGTGAAGACACAATTCAATATTATTCAGCCATAGAAAGGGCAAAGTTCTGTGCCTAGAGAGAATATTATTAAGCAAAACGAGTCAGGATCACTTGTATGTGGAATCTATAAAGAGTCAAGCAGTGGTTACTCAAGCTGTGGAGAGTAGGGGAGAGAGTTGGACGAGAGACTAGCCAACAAGTATAGAGCTATAGTTACATAAAAGAAGTGAGTTTTGTCCCCTGGGTTGATTCTAGTTAACAACAATCCACAACTGAACACAGCCAGAAGGAAAGACGTCTTCACCACAAAGAAATGCTAGATATTTAGAGTGGTGGTTGTGCTAATTGCCCTGAGTTTTTAACTGTGTAATATAAACCATAAATCAAAATACCACAATGTCAGCACAAAATGGCATACCCCCTGAAATGCCTGCTCTCAGGAGGCTAAAACAAAAGGATGCCCAGTTCAAAGCCAGCCTGGGCTACATAGCAAAACCCTATCTCGAAAGCCAATAAACAAATACTAAATTTATATAATTACTTACAATGATTCAACAGTGCAGGATTCCTTGGGGAAAGCCAGGTACTTTGGCCTACAATCTCTCATCTTTGGGCCAATGGGGACCTCAGGGTTCTGTGAGAAACCTTGACTCTCTGGAGTGGCTTGCAGGACTGTGAAGACAGTCAAGCTATCCTCTGCCCTCACTCTATCTCTCTTCTGGCTGGACTTTCACTGTCAAAGACTCCTCTCCTGTATCTCCTTCTGGTCCCAGCTGGATGTCAGCTAATCACTTTCAAAGACATTAGCTGATAATGGTTCAAAGCTGATAATGCTTCCAAGGGATATTTCAGTTTTAAATGGAAACCAAAAGATGGCAATTTCTCCCTGCTTATCCATCCTCCTTCAAGAATCGGTCTTTTATTAAATGACAAAACATGAAAGAAAAGAAGAGGCCCGCCATGGATCACAGGCCAGCGGCGTCAATTCATTAATTCAATAAGGACACAGCTTCGCTCCACGTCTGGGGTCATCTGGAA
This sequence comes from Peromyscus maniculatus bairdii, assembly GCF_049852395.1. Classification (NCBI taxonomy): domain Eukaryota; kingdom Metazoa; phylum Chordata; class Mammalia; order Rodentia; family Cricetidae; genus Peromyscus; species Peromyscus maniculatus. The sequence goes on along the minus strand of NC_134859.1, from coordinate 48,843,829 downwards.
TCCCTGTTGCTACTCCTGATGACTCCTAGCATTCTTGAGAAAATAAATCCAGTTAAATGGGTGTAAATATAAATCCATGAGAAAAAAGTAGATCTCTAAAGCAAGGAGGGCTAAATCTGTATACTGGAAAGATTTCTATTTTAATGTTGGCCACTTGCAGCTGAACTTGATTATGAAGAGAGAAACTGTTTGCTTCATTAGGCTTTAATTATAGAGATGAATTATTATGGATGAAAAGAGGGAGCCGCAGAATTATGGAGATTGAATTCCAGTTCAATAAACAACTTCAAATATCTTTACGGGAGACGAAAGCAAGCCATGTTCTTTTTTTCCCAATTTAATTTGATGTCTGTTGACAAATGATTTTAGACTGTTTGGGGGGGGGGGTCTTAATATCTTCAGTGTGTTAGTGGCTATCATTTAAATTCTACATTTCCCCCTAATTGTATTTTTTGATGGTAGGATGAAGAGAGACAAGCCTCGCTTTCTCTTCAATTTATTTTGTGTAATAATGACAAAATGGTACATCTGTGGTTTCGCTTCTATCCAGAGAGACAGATTGCCTTTATAATACTTCAAAGCCTTACTGAGTATGCAGAATGGACCGAGAACTCTCACCCTGGAACTGGAGGACTTTCAGAACCAGATCCAGCCTGAGTGTCTATGGTTCAGCATTTTATTCTAGCCATGGAGCATACTCCACACCCAGGGACAGTCCTGTATAGCTGTCCTCTGAGATTGTAGCCTTTCTCTTTCTATCTCTGTTTCCTCCTCATATTTTCCTGCCTTCAACTTCAACTGCCAACCCCAAGTCAAGACCTCTTTCCTCAGCTCCTTGCCTGCACATAGGATTCAGTGCTGATCTCATGGGAGGGGGGATTTTTGGAAAACAAAGATTATCTTCTATATTCTTCTGTGGCTCCCTGTATAGGCTTGGTGGGCTCTTATTCTTATGTCTTTCAGGCACATTTTAATTCATAGACACACATCTAAGGGCAGTAACATCCAAAAGAGTTCTCGGCATGGTTAGCTGGAGTGGATCACAAGCTTCCATTAACGTAGGCAGTTTCTTCTAGTATTAGTTATTACTTCAACATGCTACTGAAGCCCAGAAAGACATATGATTTTCTAGGATTATTGGGGCACAAGCCAAGAAGAATCTATTATTCTATCTTTGGATATGCCAGCAGCTAATCGTGGAAAGAATAAATAGGCTTAGGGACCTGGGATTGTGCCAGACACCATCAACGATCTGTGCTATAATCACCTCACTAAAAAGATCCTTCCCCTCTAACAAGTGCAGAGACGACCAGTGGCAGTTGGAATTTCAGAAGGGTCACATGACAAAGTTCTCTCTACTGGCATAATTTCTCAAACTTGGCATTGTGCCAGAATCACCTAGTGAACTTCCCAGAGGGTCTGGACTCCAGCCTTCTGATGGAGAACTCAACTAGCTTCAGAGTCCTACATGAGCTTCCTAAGGAAAATGGGTGTGATTGGACTGAGATATCTCTAAGGCAAAGATGCAGTGGAATGATTCCCTTTGGAAGCTCTAAAAGCTGCCCCAGTTTGAGCCTCATGTGAAGCTTACCCACCTTCTGGAATGCTAGACTCAAGCCAAGCTGTTCGCCAGTGCTTAAGACATACAGTGGTGTCAGGAGCCTACGTGGTAAGGCCTTTAGAAGGATCTAGACTGTCACTATGCCATTACTATCTATGCGCCGTAGTGCACATCTTGAATGGCTCCAAAGGCCCAGGTTAGAGGCTCAGTCCCCAGTTTGCCATTGTTCATGGTAGTAAAGCTCTCAAGAGGTGTAGTCTGGCATTCTGGGGACGGCTCAGGGAGCAAGAGTATTTGTTGTGCAGGCATGGAGACCTGAATGAAGAACTGGGATCCCAGCACCCACATAAAGCATGGCCACATGCAGCTATGGACCCTGCACTGGGGGGCGCAGGGAGCAGAGACAAGAGGATCTCTGGGGCTTCCTGGATGCCAACCTCTCCTCAGGTTCAGTGAGAGATTGCATCTCAAAGGAAAAAGGTAAAAGGGTGAAGAGTGATAACACAGTACACCAACCTCCTCCTCAGACCTCCAACTCCACATACATGAGCACATAGATCACACACCTACACCAAACATACACACAAAGGGGGAAAAAGGGGGAACCTACTGAGAGGTCTTTAGGCCATTGAGATCATGTCCTCAAAGGAAACTGTGGGACCTCAGCCCCTCCACATTCTCAAGAGCTTGGCTCCTGACATGTTCTCTCCATGAAGCTCTCCCTTGCCACAACCCTATAGCATTATGACTGGCCAATCACGTGCTGGAAGCTCTGAACCTATGAGGCCAAACAACACTTATCTCTCATAAGTTGATTCTCTCAGATACCTTGTGACGGAAAGCTGACTGATTCAATCAGTCCTTGACTGCTGTCCCCACAAGCCTCATGCGGCCGAGTCTGAGGTACCCTACTGGTGGACCTTCCTGCCTGGGACCTCTCACTTCATCCCTGGTCCTCACTGCTCGTGTATTCCTGATGACAGTCTTCCCTAAACTCTGACTCCAAAAAGTTTGGGAGTTTATGATCATAATTTCTTCTCATCTGTTTTAAATTTCCCGTACAAAAGTCCTAAAAACAGTTTAAAAATGAAATAATGAACCCAGGGCAGCATCTTCTGTCTAATGTACGCACCACCTGGCTCCCAGAATGTTTTCCAATGATTCTAGTCTCATATTTATTACTGCATGTCATTACTCAATAAATCTACAACAGCACTCGGAACGCCTGCTCACCTGGAGTTACCATTTAATCACTGGGAAGTTGCTTGAGGGTTACATGCCTGATAGATATGTCATCCTGGTACCAACATTCATACTAACTTTGGTGCATGTCTCAAGAATGCAGACTGATAGATTAGACACGTGTATTTGTTATGCGTCACTGTCTCTCTTGAAGAGTGATATCATGCACATATTTTTGCTAAGGGTCTCCTTATCTAGAAGGCCCCTGTTGCTTACTATGCTAGTATCTTAAAGATTTTCAGACACATACACACACACACACACACACACACACACACACACACGCACACGCACACGCACACGCACACGCACATGCACGCGCACGCATATACACACCCCTTATCCTTCTGTATGCCTCTGTAAGATGCAGAGAGCAGAGATGGATAACTCCACTTAGCCTGAAATCCCATGGGACCACACTACAGCAGCTCTCAAGGAACCTTAGAGATAGTCTAGACCCATCTAGAGACAAGAAAGCTGAGGCTCAGAAACTGGCTGGATTGCCCGAGTCCCTTAGCTGTAAAACAGCTCAAGCTATTTCTTCCTACTTACAGGCACTGCTGTGCCCAATGGCAGAGCTCCAGAGCACTGTGGATGGTGCAATGACCTGCGGTGGGCACCATGGGGGAACTGCTTCTGGGGTCTAACCTCAGCAGGTCTGGCTTTGGGCTTAGCCTACTGGTCCTTACTGCATCAAATCTACCTGCAGGGATTATTAAACCACAGACTGCTGGAGAGTTCTAGTTCCTGATTCGCTGCCGCTGAAGCCTAAGAATCTCCCCTCCTCTCCAGGGACCACACTTGAGGAGGGTCCAATGACCGCAGTAGAGCTCTCTCTGACTTCTGATCTCTCTACTGCTGTCTGTCACCACATTATAGCTGTTCTCAGTACATCCCAGCACCCACTTAGCAGGCCTTGGCTCTCCCCTCTTCCTCCCATACCTCCTCTTCCCCTCATTACCTATCACATGTTTCATTGCAAACAGAGCTCCACTTACTCGATGCAAAGCTGCTGCTGTCTGTTCATAAGCCACAGCAGGCAGGGGCAGTCACTGTACTAGACTCTCCATCAGGGCATGACACTTTTGTCGTTGTTGGGGTTACTTGCTGGTTTGTATAGCAGTCTTCCTTGGCTCTGGCTTTGAACTCTGTTTCTGCTATGTGCCACTATGTCTGGCTCTGGCTTGCAATGCCCATAAACTTTTTTTTTTAGCTGTGACTCACTGTCAAAAGGACATCGCAGAAGTAATATGGCCTAGAAGCTTGGCCTTCCCACGTTCATTGGGACACTCCAGGGTGAACATCTGAAATCCAAACACACTCAAATCTAAATATTAACTAATAAGACTCCACAAGTAGAAAATCATGCACATGACCTCTACTAGCGATGGGCAAAGTCAAAAGACAGAGTCACTGGCAGGACTTTACAGATTTGCCTTCCAGCTGTGAGCAAGGTAAAACCGAAATGAACTCATGTTCAGGATCCAAGCTAACTTGTAGCATGCATTTAAATATTCCAAAAATCTGGAAACCTACAAAATATTAAACACCCCTGATCTAAGCATGTCAGGTAAGTGTCACTCAGCTTCTACTTGGACCACTTTCCCTGATGATGGCTTGCTGCCCAGGATAAGAGGTCTTGCCCAGTGCCACACATGTGGGTGGTACAACATGTAGGAAAGGCCATATAAAGGGCATGTTACTATGCCCAAAGTCATGCAGGGTCATTCCCATACACCCATGTCCACTACTGGGAATCAGGCACTTCCATCTAAGCAAGCATTTGTAACATCTGTCACTAGGACACACAACAGCTACACTCCCAGGATTGTGACTTCTTTTTCTTTTTCTCAGTGCTGCAAAATCATCATAAAAGGGTTGGGAATTTAGCTCAGTGGTAGAGCGCTTGCCTAGCAAGTACAAGGCCCTGGGTTCGATCCTCAGCTCAAAAAAAGAATCATTGTAAAAGCACTTGATCTAGAGTCAAGGAGATAAAGACAAATTGAGTCACCTGGGGACTTAATGGGCTACATTCAGGCTGGCAAGGTGGCTCGGAAGGTAAAGATGCTTCCCCCACTTGCCTGAAGACCTGAAGTCTGTCCTGGGGATCTGCATGACAGATGGACAGAGCTAACTTCTAGAAGTTGTCCTCTGACCACAACACACAAAAACTCACACATTACTTACTTACTTAAATAATTAAAATTGTCATCTTTGCCTTGTGATATAGCTCAGCTGATGAAGGCCCTTGCTGCCAAGACTATCAACCTGAGTTCAATCCCAGGAACGCAGAGAACCAACAGAGGGAACCAACACCTGTAACTTACCTTTTGACCTCTACATGCATGGCATGTGCACTTACAAAGACACATACACATACACACACACATAATTGTAAAAAATAAATAAAATTATCGGTTTTTAAAAAACAAAATGAACTACATTCAACCCACTCAGAGGAGAGGAGAACGATCAGTCTCTAAAGCATTTGATACTTAAGAAATATAGTAGTGCACAGATAATCTCATTTTCCTAATGTGCCTCAACTTCTAAACTTTCCTTACTGAGGAATTGTGTGTGTGTGCATGTGTGTGTGTACATGTGTGTGAGTGTGTGTGTGAACGTCTTACTATGCCACAGGTCAGAGGACAGTTTCCAGGAGCTGGTTTTCTCCTTCCATCATGTATGCTTCAGGGATGAAACTCAGGTCATCCTGGCCTGGGAGGCAAGGGCCTTTGCCCACTGAGCCATCTCTCAGCCATTATAATTCTATCTTCATTCAAGCCAAATGTGGTTTGCCGAGTGCTTTTCCAAACAGACAAGTGCACAGGTTGAATGTGTTCAGCCCTGAGGCCTGAGACAAAGATGCCCAGTGACAGTAGCACAGGTCATCCAAGACAGATCTACACATGCCCTTTCTCCCAGGCCAATGGTCTTCCCAAGAGCAGCGTCATACAGGACTGTCCCTTTTCAGTCTCTGATTCTCCACGGTCACATTGGCTGGACCTCTTTATGACTCTTGTGGCTTTATTCAGGAATTCATTGTCAAAGAGCTCTGTTTACCCGTGTGTGTGTGTGTGTGTGTGTGTGTGTGTGTGTGTGTGTGTGCGCGCGCGCGCGCGCGCGCATGTGTGTGCACACACACACGTGTGAGTGCCCAGAGAAGAAAGTCCTCTTGTGCTGTTGGTATGATGTCACAGCAGTTTCTCACTCCCCTCTACAAAGCTTTCCTTCTTCTGATGCAGCAATTAGTCGACTATTAATAAAAAGACATTAGGTTATGCTTATTTATTTTTAAAGAATGACATCATCCCCAGCCTTCATGCCTAGCAAAGGAGCAATTCACGGGTCTTTCCATTTATGACATCAGAAAAGCTGATTGAACTTGGCAATTACCTCGCTGTTTTCACAGTGTGACCAGCGTGCTGAAAGAGGGTTATTTCCAAGGGGCTGAATAAATATATGTGATTATATGTCCTCTTACTTTAAGTGAATTTGTAGCCAGTGAAAAATACCTGCAAACATCCCCATTTGAGTCGAGAGCCAAGCCCAGCTCTCAGCCTGAGATCAGAATAGATGCATGCTAATCTCTGCATCCTCAGATTGCTGCCCATTACAGACTCCCAGAAAATGAAAGCCTTTCGCTCAGAACCCAACCACCAACCCCAGCTTCTAAGCTGAGGACTGGAGGAGCAGATTCGCGGAAATCTGAGATTCACAGAATCCTGAACTTAGAAAAGACTCTGAGGTTCAACTTCACACATAGGGGACCCGAACCCTCAAGTATGGAGGAAGCTTGATTAATGCTGCACAGTAGCGAGTGGGAAGGCAGCTTCATTTCTACCAGGTGACAATGTCTCCCTCATAAACATGCCAACCATAGCCTAATGCAACTTCTCTTTCCACAAGAGCTTAGGATCTCACTTGAGTTTGTAGCCATTACAATGCTCAGTATTGTCTCCAGGCCAGACTACACAGTCGTGAGCCTCTTTCTTGTGTTGGAAACTGCATTCACCCAGAATAGTATAGGACTCTTCAGCCATTGCTGGCATGGACCCTGCGAAGGGAATCCTGTCACCTCCCCCTTCCCAAAGGACTCCTCATTTAAAGACACAGATGAATTTTTGCCAAAGGAATCAACCTCTTCCACTCAGTTTTCATTACGACCAAGCTCAAAGCTGTGACTTTATCAATACGGATGGGACTACATCGGTCATCAGGAAGATAATCAGATCTATTAGTCCTCAGTGGTGAGACTGCCAAAGAGTTAACAAATGGACTAGCAAGACATGGCCTTTGACCAAAGGCAGTCAAGGGGAACTTCCTCTGCTACACCCATGGCTTCTGCTTCGAATCAGCCTGTGTCATGACAGGCAACAGCCAGACCTCAAATTGACCTGTGACTCTATGAGGACATGTCCTTAGAACCAAGGCTCAGACTGAAGACACAGATGTATTTTAAAGCAGCTAACATCCCAGGAATGTACTTTAAAAAATTGTCATACACCTCAGTGACCTGGGGGTTCCCAAGCTTTACAGAGTTCTAAGAAAGTGTGTTTCAAGGCAGACAGAGCATGCAATGTCAGGCCACAGAGAAGAACCACTTTCTCATATGAGGCTACTATTCATAGAATTAATATTCATAGTTCTATTCACAAAACAATCAGGATAGCACTTAGCATGAACTGGAACCTCAAGTATTTTTACTAATGAAGAAAAGAGCTGCATTACTCCACCTCCAAACTCCAGGCAGAAAACTTATATAGGGAAAAGTATGATTTCTTTTTTGGATAGTATGGTGGATACAAGGATACCAGTTTTACACATACCCTTCAGCACTACTATTCCAGGGACTAAGGGATGTGACCCCTCTCCTCATCCATCAGAGACAAAACTATAACAAAGACAGGTGGTCAAGAGAAAAACATAACAAAACACTGAATCAACATTTTACATGTCATAGATGTCTTCACAAATGAAGCCCCAAAGACGAAAGAGAATCGGTTACATTTATGAGTAGGTTCAAGGAAAAAAATGGACAGATATGAGCAAGTCATGATTGACAGAGTGGGTACCCATCCAGAGCCACCCAAATTCTGAGTAGCACCCTTTCCTGAGTGTAGGGCAGGACCCTCTGGGTGAAAGTCTTCAAAGGAAGATAGAGAGGGGACTAGAGTGACCTTCTGACATTTTGTTGGTGGCTTTGGGGATATGTTAGAACAGTTTGTAAAACTTGTCTTGGGGAAGAAGAATGCTAAGTTCTGACTCACAAAGATGGGCAGAGCAGAGGTAAAAGGCGGAAGACCAGAAGAGTCTTGCATCTGACACCAACATGTCATCATCTCCTGTTACAAGCACTCAGTGTGCCAGAGTGTTACACTTTGGGGTGTCCCATGCTGAGTCCATCACCACACACTTCACTGCAGGCTCCTAATGACTTCTTTGTCATGCCTGTGCCAACGCCACCATGAATTGGACCATCTGTGGATTCACTAGAACTCTTACTCAGAGGAGCCCAAGGGTCCCAGCACCCTTACCACTGGGAACTTGCTGAGGATACTAGACCTGGAGCTTCGGCCTAGGCCTTCTGTATCAGGATTTTAACAGGATCCCTGGGAACCTTGGGCTTCCGGAATGCTACCTTAGAGAGAAAGTTATCAAACTCGGGCAGCCATAAGAATAGTATGGAGTCTTAGACGTGACTCATGCTAGAGTTTAATAGCTACTCCATGATTTGACAGATGGAGGGAACAACCTGGACTATGGAAGTCTGAAGCAGAGCAAAGTTTTCTGAAGCAGAGCAAAGTTTAGAAACCTCTACTGTGGTCAGGGCCTACCCAGTCTTGTCCATGTAGGTACCTCGGTTTTTCCAATTCTTGGGCTTCATCCTGAGCTCACATTGTTGTCTCCAGCAGCCAGATTTTGAAGGTGGGATGCTCACTCCAGCCTTTGGTCATTTACCATCACGGTATTTTGCAAGCCATTGCTGAAAAGCCCAGAAAATAAGGACCATCTCTCCAAAGAACACATCTCTCAGGCAGCCTTCTCCGGGCTATTCCTTCAGCAGCAGCCGCTCATGCAGCCCAATGCTGAGTTTATTGTGCTTGGTTGGCCAATCAACTGCTTTTGATGGTAACCTCTACATTGTAGATTGGGCTCTTTAAACTACTTATTTGTTCATTGGAGGATAATTTGTAGAAGGCAATAGTTACATGATAATGTTCTCTGAGAGAACAGAGCAGCATACTGAGTCAGCAGTATACATATGTGAGCATATGTAAGGCATTTATTAGGGAGCTGGCTCACGTGATTAGGAAAGTTAAGGGCCACAATAGGCTGGAGTAGCTGGGATGCCACATGTCCACGCTGAAAAGTGTTGGAGCTGAGGAAGCCAACGGTGTTGCTCAGGTAAAGGACAAAACCCAAAAAACCTGTGAGAAGTGGATGAGGGGAGCTGATGTAAGTCATAGAAACTAGAATTTGAAAATCTGGAGATCTGGGGGCCAAGATAACAGAAAAGTGTCTATCACAGTTTTCAAACAGGTGACGAATTGGCTTTCGATGCATGCTCTCTCCAAGCCCTCTGGGTGTTGCCTAGTCACAAGGGTGGATCTGTCTTCTACCTTGACTAGTATGCTGGTCCCTGGAAGCACTCTCACAGACACACTGGAAATGGTAATCTCCTTTATGCAGTTACATTGGCACCTAACATTAACTGTCCCAGTAGGCTAAGGCGGAAGGCGCCAATGAGAAGAGACTCGATCTGTGATCTATAGTATGAGAACCTTCAGAAAAATTGCCAGGAAGTGCTTCCCACAAGGGAAACAGCAAGCCCCAAGGAAGGACTAAGCTGGAATAAATTCAGTGTCCTGAGAACAGAAGGCCATGGTGCTGGCTGTGAACAAACCCATAGATGGTTTAAGATGAACACGCAGTGAGGGCCCAGAATTGGGTCATACTAGGTTGTTGGACTTGGCAAAGGGATTTGGCTTTATTCAAGAACAATAGGAAGTGCTTGGAAGATTGTAATAAAGAGATGATGTATTTGGGAAGCCTGTTAGGGAATGGATTACTGTGGGAAAAACAGGAACCAGAAGACTAATCAACAGTTACTGTAGTTGTCCAAGTATGAGAAAAGGACTTGGGTTGGATATGAAAAACAACCAAGGGTTTCATTCCCTGCTGGTGAAGTATTTTGGTATTTCTATGACTTTGTTTTTTAATTTGCCATTTCAAAAGCTCTGGGTCCATTCCCATGGTGTTTATGTTGATGTGTTTTTTTTGTTGTTTGTTTGTTTTTTGGTTTTCTGAGACAGGGTTTCTCTTGTGTAGCTTTGCGCCTTTCCTGGATCTCACTTGGTAGCCCAGGCTGGCCTTGTACTCACAACGATCCGCCTGCCTCTGCCTCCCGAGTGCTGGGATTAAAGACGTGTGCCACCACCGCCCGGCAATGTTGATGTGTTTTATAGAAGCTTGATTGTACCAAGTGAACAAACGAACACTTGCCGGCTTGGGTGTGAGACCAAAGGAGGACTGTCCACTCGTTCCTAACAATCTTTCACTTGGTTTCGGAAGAGATTTTCATTCATACACCTCTGGAGTATTTGCCACTCATGGCTTTTTGTTTTGTTATTTCTGATTTGGTTTGAAGGCCTCTCTAATGCTCTTTGTCATTTGCTCAATGCTTTCCATGTGAGCATGGGGAGAATTCATATGATTTTGAGCAGTTAAGTGCTTCTGAATGATTTAAAATGCTGGGAAGACATTTAACTCTTTGGCAGGGAGATTGGAGAACATGTTATTTCCAGCTGTGGGTTAGATCCATATTTGGAAAGAGACCTTCTTAGCGTCAAGAATATTATAGAACATATCCAGGTGTTTGGAGAACTACAAAAAACACCCAGCTAAGAAGAACCTTCCATTGTTCCTCCAAGATGCCACACTTCTTCCTCAATGAAAACGAATCCCGTGGATGGAGCCTCTGAAAGGGCTATTGGAACAAGTCCAACAGTCTAGGAGGAAAGGGAGCTTTGGAGAACATTAGAAGCAGGAAACGAGCGGGGGAGGAAGGGTGCTGCAAAGGTGTGAAAGATGAACGGGGCTTAACTTTGTAAAGAAGGGGGTCTCGGGTAGGTGGGAGAAAATTCCTCTCTACAAGTGGGTGAGTTATAAAGAATGGGGGCAGGGAGGGGAACTCAAGAGGCAATAAAACATCGTGTTTATGATGTTAGGTTAAGAGGGGAAAAGGGAAACGCAAAGCTGAGCCTTAGCCGCTCAAGTCGGACCCTCAACCCCGGGCCAGGGCAATGATCAGCTCACTGGCTGTGGCATCTCAATGGCCATCAGCGTCTCTGCCTGGGTCTTGAGACTGATATCTAGGCCAGTCAGACAACGTTTTCCTTTGGGCTGTTTTCAGAGAGGACACAGGGTGATTAGATGAGGGGCCATTTCAGACTGGGCTGCCATCCAACAACTACCAATGCAATCCAGCATAATTGACCCCGAAGCAGTTGACTCCGTGACATGGGATCGAGCTCTGACAGCTTAGCAGAGAGACCAGGAAAGGAAATTAATAAGTGATTTGAGCAAATTCAGGCACCTGGTAGTTAAATGGACTTAGACACTTTCATCCTTTGTTATTGGCTTGAATCTGGTCCAGTTGGGAGTTACTGAAAAATTGATGGCAATAAACCGGCGCCTGTGATACAGCACTTCGCAGCTCAGAGCCTCTTCCTGGATCACCAGGGGGAAGTGACGCCACCGTGGTAAGGGCACACGTTTGAGTTCTGAACTCACACAGGCTTGCCTTGTTTCTGCCTAACAGGTGGGTATAAAACGTGATAAATGGTGAAAGGTTTTGGAACCAAAAGTAGGATTTAAAGCTGGGTTGGACACCGCTCAAGAAACACACCTTTAATTAGAGCCTAAAAAATAGTCTCTTGCTGGCTTCTTCTACATTAGGGGCCTACATCGGACCCCACGTTTTCATGGCCACTGTAAGAACTTGAGTTCTTGGCCTAATTCTGCCTTTGGAATATTTGCTACTATTTTTGGTTTTTACATTTTTATTTATTTTAGTGTGCATGTGTGCCACACCACCCAGGTGGAGATCACAGAACAACGTTTAGGAGTTGGTTCTCTTCTTCCATGGTGTAGGTCCCAGAGACAAACTCAGATTATCAGGCCTGGCCGCAAGCTCCTTTATACCAGCTGAGCCATCTCTCTGGCCCTAAGTTCTAGTTTTTAGATCACGTGCTTCTTCTCCTGTCCCGTCCCAGTAGAGGTCTTCATACATGAGGTCACAGGCCACCTATGGGAGGCCAGCAGAGCCTGGTAAATTCTCATCAATTTGCTAATGCAGATGCAACATGAGTCTCAGATTTCAAGGAGTATGGAAAGATTTGGAAAAACAGATGAAAATCAGTTTTGTTTTTGTTTTAGTTGAAGCGAGCATTGTCCAGTTTTCTCTGCACAGAGTTTCCCCAGCTCTCCTCACAACCCATGCACATCCTGGTCCTTTCCAACTCCTGCACCAGACTGAAAAGTTCAATTCTCTAAACATGAGGGGCTCCAGGTAAGGGTGTCGGGGTTGCTTTTTGTTGTTTCAAAGACACAGATACAGTGCTGCTCACCGTCCACCAAGGCCACTTGTCTTTGGTGTTTCTCTAATTCAGCAACCCTGGGACCAGCCCCAGCTCTTTCTCCCAACTCTTGCTGGGGCCTAGAAGCTTCCCCAGACTCCTTACTTGACATCTTCTCACTTTTCAATCCTGGGGCCGATGAGTCTCCTGTCAATAGAACTTCTCTCTTCTCTGCTTTCGAGAGGACCCTCAGTCCACTCTGCCATCACTGCCCCTTCACAACTCATGTGGCGTCTTGATTGCCCTTGGGGACTATTTGGAGACGGGGAGTGTATGAAGTGCCTGGGTCATTAGGGCAATGAAAGCCTTCCCCACCAGAGAAGGCTCTTTCTTGAAGACTGGATTAATCAGAGCCAAGGTGAACTGTTACAAAGCACGTCTGCCCTTCTCGTTTCTCTTTTGGGCACCCCTATGCCTACTCAGTCACATGACACTGATGTGTGAACTTTCTCCGGCCTCTGTTGCCATACCCTTGAACTTCTCAGCCTCCAGAACTATATAACCTTCAATTTTTTTCTCTTCATAAATTAGCCAGTCTCATAAAGTTTTGTTATACCAGTAGAAAACAGACCAAGATAATAGCAGTTTGTTTTTAATTTTTTTTAATGTATTTTGCCGGCCTGTATGTCTGTGAACTATGTTCATGCATTGACCTCAGAAGAGGGCATCAGACCTCTAGAACTGGAATTAGAGACAGTTGTTAGCCACTGTGTGGGTGCTGAGAACAGAACCCGGGATCTCTGTAAGAGCAACAAGTGCTCTTAACCACTCAGCCATCTTTCCAGATTTTGTAATGTATGTTTAATCTCTGCGCTTACTTTACTCAGAGACTACCTCTTCACCAGAAGTCCCATCCCCTTCTTGGATTTTTGTCCTCTACTGGGACCTGGCTAGCCCTGTGTGTCTTTCTCAGAATGTCCCATTGACTGGCAGAGGCCAATGATGGATTTGTAGACCGATGAACAGTCCTTGTTTCTGACACAAGAAACAGAGAAGGCAGAGGCAGATGGGAAAGGTGTCCCTAATGTTCCAGTTTCACAGCTACTGGGTCTCCTGAGATAAGCGCCATCTTCTCTATGAGAACAGTGGTCTTTACAGACTGAGGGACATCTGTGTCTACCTTCTCCTGTCCAGATGGGACAGTGGAAACTTACCACGTTCCAAGACCCTTTCTTGGTTTTCTCCTGTTTATTCTGATGAAGCTTCCAGACCACAGTTCAGTCCGAAAATAATCAAGAGGAGCTGTTTGTATTTGTTGGGGGAAAGAGTATATTCATTTGTCTGGTTTGTGCATTTTTCCTGCCCCTAAGTAAACTCAGAGAAGTTCACACAGTGACCACAGTTCCTCCCATCGGTGGTTCTGTATGATAAAGAATGCTCAAGGATCCTGAGGAGCACACAGGAGGAAGCTCAATCTTTAATAGTTGCCTTTCATCATCAAGATAATCACCTAATCGCAAGCTTGAGTTTGGAATCGGGTGCTGAGAGGGCTGGCTTGGAATTGTTTATTTTGGAGATAATCCCAGGACTGGCTTGCAGGAGAGTGAGGAAGCAAGAGGCAAAAGGAGAGGAACTCAGTTCAGGGTATGTCCGAGAGTAGCTCACCATCCTACCCACCATGAGCGACTGGGCTGAATTCTACTCAGAGACCACATGATGCGCACCCCTGAGCTGCTCCACCCAAGAAGAAAGAGTACCCCTGTATTCACATTCCAGGACTAGCTGAAGGATGTTATCAGCTGAGAGCTGTAACTCCCTGGCCCCCACTCCATTTCTGAAAGCCCAGCTCCAACCACAGTCTGAGGGAGTTATCCAGCTTGAGAAAGCCCTTAGGCGGCCATGAGAAGTGAAGTAAGCCATCATCATACACATCTGTTGCCAAGTTAGAGACGGGCTGGGGGGCCCACTCAGGCAGCCATATCTCCCCCACCCACAGACTGCCCAAGTGCTGCAGTCACAGCGTGCTGGCTTAGACAAACAGAATGCAGGACTGAGGTCTTGAATGAGCATCAGTGTAGGCAGGGGGCCAAGCCTTCAAACGTGCTGGCAGCATTTGTCCGGGCTTCTTTACTTGGAAATTTCTAGAAAAGTGCACTCAAAGTAGATGATGCTTCACATTATGAACGTCTACAGCTGTGAGAACAAGGAAAAGAAACACTTATCCCTGCAGGTCACAGCTTTGTTGGATTGTTTGTTACACATGATATTACTGACTGATACAGTACTCAAAGGAATATGTCTAAGAGAACAATGCGAACAGTAAGTTTGAAAAGTATAGTTACAGGGCTGGCAAGATGGCTTAGCATGTATGGGAGCTTTACTATCGGAGTTCAATCCCCAGATTCACATGATACAAGGAAAAACTGACTTCCACATATATACCTCAGTATGGGTGTGCATGCATGAGTGTGAGTATGTGTGTGTGTGTGTGTGTGTGTGTGTGTGTGTGAGAGAGAGAGAGAGAGAGAGAGAGAGAGAGAGAGAGAGAGAGAGAGAGAGAGAGAGATGGCAGGGCTATATATGCATATCTACCCATGTATGTGTAGAATCCATGGGAGGGGGGGGGACATGGGTTGTCCTCCTCTATAAAGCTCTGACTTATCTTGAGATCGAATCTCTCACTGAACCTAGAGGTAGACTGGCAGCCAGGAAACCGGAGCAATCTTCCTGTGTTTATTTGTAACAATGGTGAGGTTTGCAGATGCATGTGGCCACATTGACTTTTTACGTGGGTGCTGGTGTTTTGGACTCGGTTCCTCATGCTTGTGTTCTTACCCACAGAGCCTTCTCCCCGCCCTCTAATATGACGGTTTTTAATACATTGTTTACAGCAACTCAGGTCATCTTTTTGAGTTCATGTTGATATGTCTTTCAATGTTTTCTTAGATTTTTCTACTGGTTTGTCTGAGGGTTAAAATAGTTATTCAGGACAGGAAAGAGGGCTCAGTGATTTAGAGAACTTGCTGCTCTTGCAGAGGATTTGGGTTTGGTTCCCAACACTCACATGGCAGCTCACAACCAACTATATCTCTAGTTCCAAGTGATCTGGCACCCTCTTCTGGCCTCCACAAGCTCCAGGAATGCATATGGTGTGCAGATACACATTCAGGAGAAACATACACATCAAATAAAAACAAATAATAAATCTTAAAAAAAGAAACAGTTATTCATATTTTTCTAATCCTTTTATAATCATTAAACTTTTAACTTAAAAAAAATACACTAAAATAGATTTATTCACATCCCGGCCAGGGTCCAAGGATCATGAATAAAATAAATCACTAAGGCCCTTGCTTATTAGTGTAAGTGTGCTTTTATATGTTACTTCTTAGGAGCAGTTATGCCTCTGCAGTACACACAGCTCATGCCACCTTTGCTCAGGCATCTTCCCCACACAGCTCACCTCTCTCCTCCCTGCCCTGTGTGCTGTGGATATCGCTCTGTATAAATAAAATGCTGATTGGCCAGTAGCCCGGCAGGAAGTATAGGCGGGACAAGCAGAGAAGAGAATTCTGGGAAGTGGAAGGCTGAGGCAGAGAAGACGCTGCCAGCCGCCGCCATGAGTAGCAACATGTAAGATACCAGTAAGTCATGAGCCATGTGGCAAGGTATAGATTTATAGAAATGGGTTGATCTAGCCGGGCGGTGGTGGCGCACGCCTTTAATCCCAGCACTCGGGAGGCAGAGCCAGGCGGATCTCTGTGAGTTCGAGGCCAGCCTGGGCTACCAAGTGAGCTCCAGGAAAGGCGCAAAGCTACGCAGAGAAACCCTGTCTCGAAAAACCAAAAAAAAAAAAAAAAAAAAGAAATGGGTTGATTTAAGACATAAGAACAGCTAGCAAGAAGCCTGAGCCATTAGGCCAAACAGTTTAAGTAATGTAAGTCTCTGTGTGTTTATTCGGTTGGGTCTGCGCAGCTGCAGGACTGGTGGGTGAGAGAGATTTGTCCTGACTGTGGGCCAGGCAAGACTGGAGAAAACTCCAGCTACACCTGTGCACCTTTTCTCGAGGTCTTCAGGGCGGGTTGCCATGCCTTCTCCCTGGTGCCCAGGTGCCCTACCTTATGCCTGAGCTGATCCACTTTTTCACCTCCTCTTGGCTATGTCCTATTCACCCTTCAGAGCTAAGCTCAACATCAGCTCCTCAAGGGAAGGCAAATATTTCACCCCCCAAAGACAAGTGGACCCCTACTCACCATGCCCCTTTGATGCATCCACCACCACCACCCCTACCCCACCACCACCATACCCACTACCACCACCACCACCACCACCCCACCCCCCACAAGAGAGGCTCCTGAGGTGCCAAACCGCATGTGGCCACATCGCCACTACATGAGACCATGAAAACTGGATGTCTTAACTGTACAAACACAGGTTGATCATGGCTAATCAGAAAACCCAGCATCCAAACACTTCAAAATCTAAACCTTTTTGTGCTGGCATGACATTATAAGTGAAGAGGACACGGCTAGCCTCACAGAACAAGCCCGAGCCAAGACGCAGTCCCCACCTAGGAGTAGATGGGTGGGAAGTAGCAAATACTGGCATTTGCAAATAAATCTGCAGGTTGAGGGAGAGAGAGAATTCAGATTCTCTGGAATTGTGTGGTATACAGTAAGGACAAAGCCTTTGAAGGACAAAGGCTTCAAAGAGAGTCAGTGTGATGGCTTCAGATAAAGAGGAAAAGACTCCACTGGAGCAAACCTGTTTCCACAGTCTAGTGATGGCACCTGAGATACGTTGTTTCTACAGGCACCAACTGAGGAATCTGAGCATGCGCTGTTTCTACAGGCACCAGCTGAGGAATCTGAGCATGCGCTGTTTCTACAGGCACCAGCTGAGGAATCTGAGCATCACCTATTGCTGCTTACTTTGATAGGGTATGTGTACTTTGCCACTGAGCTACCTTTGTGACCCAACTCAGCTCACAGCACCTGCTCATTTCTCTAATACTTTCTGCACAGTCCACTGTGCTACGTCATTCAAACGGGTGGGAATTTGTACAATGATTTATTTCCAAGTATGCACTAAGCAGAACAAATATCCTTTTTATATAGTCCCTTGCCTTCATCAATATGTAATATAAATCAGGAAAGACTCACTGATAGACCAAAATGCTATATACTGTTCCCTTTGGTCTGTGTGCATAGGTGTGCATGAGACAAGAGTGAACATTGTCTTTCGATTCAACTCCCCTCCCCAAGATAGCTCATTATCCAAAGGCAAATAGTCCAACTCTGAAAATACCTGAAACCCAAGGAAGACCTTCTCTGCAACATTTAGAATGAGGGGTACTTAATTAACTGCCCTGGGTAGTAAGTCTCTTGAGAGGGATCCTGTCTCTTTCATTAGTGTGTCCCAGTAGCTGACATAGTCAGCAACATGAATGGAGGCAAAGAGTAAATGTGTGGGAACCAGGAGGACAGTCTGAGACTCTGTGCATCCCTGGAAAGTGAACAGAACAGGATAGTATGCATGGCTTTAGGCCAAAGACCTGATCTGCAGGGCACTTTGAATGAACACTGGCCTCGAGATGAAGGGCACTGACTTCAATTTGTGATGATACTAGATCCTAACTCCATGGCTTGGGGGTTTTCTCATCTCTAGTTTCTTCACCTGTAAATAAATAGTAGTGATGCCTCTGCTCACCACATCTCAGGGGGACTTCAATAGAACACTTCATATGCTCTGTGTGTGACTGTTGTTCCTTAATGATGCCCAGGGGCAGGGCTGCTATGGTCACCCTCACTGATAAAATGGAGCCTCTCAGAACACTACACCTCATGAGGAGATGGGCCAGGGTTACTCAGTGTGAAACAGCACTCCAAGGCTGGTCGGTAGAGTCTGAACCTTGGAGAGTTATCTGTAACACAAATTGCTAAATGGTCTTATAATAATAATAATAATAATAATAATAATAATAATAATAATAAACAGAGCCAGATATTGGGGTAAATGCTGAAAGATCAGAGAGACAAAGGAACAAGCCACTGCCACATCTTACCTCTAGGACTCCTCAGCCTGAAGAAGCTCTCTAGCCTAAAGGCCTCTAACTAAAAGGGCTTCCTCAACCGAAAAACCTTTCGTTCCTGTCTCCTCGAGCCTCATATATGTTTCTCTGCCCAGCCATATCACTTCCTTCTTAGTGCTGGGATTAAAGGCATGTGATTCCCAAGTACTGGGATTAAAGGTGTGTGCCACCACTCCCTGGCTCTGTTTTTCTCCTAGACTGAATTGATCTCATGTAGTCCAGGGTAGCTTTGAACTTACAGAGATCTAGATGGATTTCTGTCTCCCAAGTGCTAGGATTAAGGGTGTGTGCCACCACTGCCTGACCTCTATGTTTAATCTAGTGGCTTGTTCTGTTCTCTGATCTTTAGGCAAATTTTATTAGGGTACATAATATATCACTACAGTTATCCACCAAGTAGGTTCATAAGGCTTGAGATTGGTGTAAATGTAACTACAGCTACAGATTGGCAGTCTGAGGAGATTGTCCCAGGAGAGCCTTGGTCCTAGGCACAGGATTGCATGGCTGGTCCTGGTTTGCATCATCAGAACAAGAGACTTCAATTATCTGGCTATGGAAGGGGACCAGAAGCCAGCGAGTGCTGGATCCAAGGAACACAGGTAAGTAGAATGAGGCAAACACATCATCTGGACACACGCTTGCCTTCAGGGAAGAGCAACGCCTGGAATCTCAAACCCCATCCAAGTTCACTGCATTTGGCCCAAGGTTAGTTCTGATTCAAGGTCACTGAGTCCTGGATTCTATCATTGAAATAAACACCACTTTGCAATCTGTACTTTTTATTCATGGTGTGACTCACTTAATGAAGGTTCTGCTGGATCCATCAATCTTCCTTTTGGATGAGGCCCATCCAGGCACCACAGGCAGCTGCCAGCCTGGAGGTGCTCAACATTTGGAGTCCAGTCATCCTTATGAACGTTTGCCTTGCAGAATGGGTTGGGGGGAGGGGCACAGCAAAACTCCATTGGCACAAAGGCACGCACAGAGTTTATAGGGCTTTTTTTATTACACTGCTCTGGACCTTGCTATTGTTTTTAAGTCCCAGGCATCCAAACAACCATGGACAGAAAACTCTTAAAACCTAGCTATAAAATGTTGGTCAATAGCAGCCATCAAAACTGCAAAGGGAAAGGTCTGGGCAAAGCTGGAGTTCACGGGGACATGGGGGTTTTCGTTGCAGTTTCCCTAATCCCATGTCCCTGGCTGACTCATGATGGAAAAGCCTATTCAGCCTTGGTGACAGTGTGTGACTGCGACCACACAATGGCCTCACCTGAAAATGGCAGCGTGCGTGTTTAGCTCCGTTTACATCCAGTCCTACCCTGACTGTATTTCCTAGGGGAATGGCTTCACTGCTTGTTATGGAAACAAATGTCTTCATTTGACCGAGTCCGGTTGTTGTCACTGTCCACACAGCATTCCTGAAAGTTGTTCCAGACCAACTCGGGTTTGATTATGGGTCCCTTCTAGAACACATCATACTTGGTTCTACATGTAAGCAAGAACCCATCTTAGAAACCTACTTCCTCCGGCTAGTCTCCCCTCCTCCTAAAGTGACCAGAAACTTTCCAAACAGTATTGTCACCAGAAGATCAAGCATCCAAAACATGGGGTCATTTTAGGTTCAAACTGGAACTGTTTGCTTGGAATGTAAATTGTCTCTTTTTCCGGTATATCTGGGTGTATGACTTAAAATATTTCGAGAGATGGGAGCCTGGGAGACACGAAAGGAATCCTTTACTAAGAGGACTCTACTTGGCCACCAGTGTGGGTGGAATTGCAGATGTCTACACAGTTCAACATCTGGGTTCCTATGAACCCATGGTGTGGTGGGGGTAGCTCCTGAAAAGAGTTATACAGAATTTACAGCTGGCCTTTCCAGAACAGCTGGATGTAAAGCCAGGAGCCAGAAGTGGCCACGAAGTTAGGGGAGAGGTTTCTCCCAAGTCTGTTCCTTGACTGCACCAGGCAGTAGCTCTCATATCACATCCTTCGATAGGTGTAAAGAGACATGATCTGAGCAGGACCTGGAGCATCACCTACCCACATCTTGCTATTTCATTTCTGAACCAGTAGACAATCCATTACTGTAACAAAATGTCCAAGGAAGTCAACTTAGGTTTGTTTGGCCCCTGTGTTGGAGATTTCTACCCTTAATCAGATGTGTTGCTCTTGGGTGTGTTATGTCACACGTGGCGGGAGAACTCCACAGGCAGCTAACAAGCAAAAGAGAGAAAAAAAGAAGGGCCAGAAGTCCCATGATCCCCTTCAAAGACACTCCCAATGGTCTCCCATAGGCCCCATCTCTTAAAGAGTCTACCACCTTCCTATAGCACCTCCCTAGGGACTAAGCCCCATGACCCTCTGGGGATGCTTAAGATCCGAAACATCTCATCAACCCCAGGTTGTAGTCTAAGAGTAGAACACCTAGAAAGAAAGGGACATTGTTGGAAAAACAAGCAAAAATGATCAGGAGAGAAAGGCAGCATTACTCCAATGAAGTAGAAGAGGAACCAGAACAGGTGTAGACAACAACCAGAATATCGGTGTGTTGGCTGTTCTGTGTCCTTCAGAGGTCATGAAGCAAGTGGTCGTCATTCCCACCCACTGCTCGGCCTCTAGGGTTCCTTCCTGACTCACTGCTGCAGAACCTCTTGAAAGGGATTTGAAATACACAGTAAACTAGGTGGGCCTGGGGACACAGGCCTAATCCTATATCCTATGCAATGCCTTTACTGACAACAGGGGTATGACCCTAGCTCTGTGCTTGGTTTGGATCTGAAACACTTCCCAAAGTCAGGAGTGTTGACCACTGGGTTCCCGGCCCATGGTATACTGTAAGGTGGTGGAGCCTTTGGAAGGTGGGGCCTAGTGGATGACATATGGGTCATTAGGGTAGACTCTTGAAGTGGATGTGGGGAGCCTACCTCTTACTTTCTCCCTGTCTTTGGCTCCCAGCTACCATGGAATGGGCAGGTGGCTCCAACAGGTCTTTCCTGCCGTGGTGTGGTGCCCAGACAGCAAGAACCACTGGTCCTGGACAGGAACTTCTGACTAAAAGAGATGAGATGGCCTTTGTTCCTTAAAGTAATCCCAAGTACACATCCCTATAACCAAGTGAGCCATCTCTCTGCTATGACACACAGCCTGTCACACAGCATAGAGATTTTGGTTTTGTCTGCATTGAATCTGGGTCTGTGTAAGTCCCAACACTGTAGAGTATGTTGGAGGAGCCTCTTCACCTTGAGAAGGTGTGACACAGAGAGAAACAGACCACAGACCAGATAGAAAATTCAAAGGTGTATGTCCACTGGGCCAGCTACTTCTAGCAAAGCCCGACCCCTAAAAAGTTTCCACCACCTCCCAGTAGCCTGTTACTGGCTGGGTAACACTCATGACAGATCAAACATCCTTTACAAGATGGAACCTGTGGAGACAATTCATATCCAAACCACAGCAGTGCCAGAAAGCTATACCATTCTATGAGAGAATTTGTATGTATGTATGTATGTATGTATGTATGTATGTATGTATGTATATGCATATATATGCACTATGTATGTGCATGTATATATGTGTGTGTAAGTATATATGTCTATGTTTGTATGTATGTATATACATGCATGCATGTATGTATGTATGTGTGTGTATACATATGTATGTAAGTAGGTATGTGTATATACGATATATGTTTGTGCATTGTGTGCTTATTATACCATAAATAGTTATTATCTTGGAGTGTTAGAATTGATAGAATTGAGAACAATTGCAATTTATTTTCCTTGTACTTTAACTTTCATATTGTATTATTTCATGATAGGGGCATCTATCAGCTTAGAATATGAAATTAAGGGTTTAATTTTTTGCTTTAAGATTCTATCTTGCTCTTAAAATAAAAATAAAGTCTTCCATATGCCCCCACCACATTAACTATCTTAATTATCTAAGCCTGACCCTTCTGTTCCATTTCTTATCTGGTGCTGACAGCCAGAAGGTCTGGGAATTAGCCAGTCTCCACCTTCCCTGGGCGCCTATCTCTGAGTCGCTTATTTGTGCCTCTGCCCACCTTAGCTTCTGTGACATCTCACACCCTTCTTTCATCCCTCTGTTGAGTGATTATCTATCTGGGTGTGAGGTCGTCCCTACTTAGAACCCCCGGGCGATGCTTTGCCCTTTCTGCCTTCATATTACATGCTGGCTGTCCTTTCTACAGCCAATCCCCACCACCAGCCTTGTCATAATAATTAGCGAAGTCACCAACTTGGAAATTCAGAACCGAAGAGACCGTCCCAGGCTGGGGAGATAGCTCAGTCGATAAAGCCTTTCCCTTGTAAGCACCAGCACTTCAATTCTATCCCCAGAACTCACATTTTAAAAAGCTGGGTGCGGTGGCATGCCCTGATAATCTTAGTGTTGGGAAGGTGTACAGAGACAGGCAGATCCCTAGGGCTTACAGGACAGCCAGGCTGGCACAATCAGTGAGCATCATGTCCTAGGGAGAGATTCTCTTCTGTCTCAAAAAGCAAGCTGGACAGTACCAGAGAAATGACACTCTAAATTTACCTTGGGTCCTCCCTCGTGTGTGCACACAGACACACACACAGAGAGGGGGGGGGAGGATTAAATATGTTCAATGATTAAATATAAAGAATTTCTTGAATTTCACTGAAAGGAGAGGCTAAAGGGCAAAGATGTAGTGTCCGCCCTCTGTCACAGAGAGGGTCTCAGCTGGCCCTGTTCTAGAGCATGGCCTCCAACAGTCCTCACCACCTCAAACATCAACAGAAATGTTTTCCAAATGGTTACCTACAGCAGACACTAAGCCTTCTCTCCTGCCCTTCCCCGTGGTTCTAAGAAGGTAGGGGTTGATGGAATGGGGATGCTGCTAGGATTTGGGGTGCAACCTTTGGTTTGCAGTTGCATTTGCTGCTGCTGCTGAGCCACAAAGCAACTGGGTCTTGGCTTACCCTCTTCTTTCAAATCAAGTTTGCAAAGTCCAGTCATAAAAACTACCACAGAAGCGTCCTTTGATTTAGCGCTGCTCAGGGAGAGCCCGGAGTCAGCACCAGGGATCGCAGCTGTTTACTTAAGCAAATGAATGGAACTTTAACAGAACAGCTCATAAACAAATCCTTCAGGAGGTCATGCCAGGCTCCCCGGGACCTGAGGTGTTGGGTCTGACATACAGCATCATGCTGGCCCCACATGCTCTCCAGAGTCTCCAGGGGGCCTTGGGTTTGGAATGCCATCTGAGAAGCCCGGGGCCTGGGGAGGGCGCAGGGGGAGGGCTTTATTTACTTATACTGGGAAAGGAGAGACAGCCAGGGGACAGGGCCAGCTGGGGAAAGCAGCACCCCATGGTGCAGAGTTGTGCTCAGGCTGTTTCTCTCAGACATAGCCCTGTTCCTCATGCAGCCTCCTCCTGGCTGGAGCCCGTGGAGGGCAAAGATGAGAGTAAACACAGACAAGCCTGGGACTGAACTTTATCACTGTCATCCTCCAGACCTGCTCTGTGTCTGCTTCCTGTACTGAGAGGTTGTTGCAAGATTTTGGATTGTCCCCCCAAAAGTTCATGTGCTGAAACTTCATCGGTAAATCCCAACCTTAACGGTACTTAGATATGAGGCCTGAGCCGGGCTGATTAGGACTGGATGATGGCCTGAGGGTGGAGTCCTGAAAATAGCATTGGTTGTCTTGTAGGAGAGAATGGAGCTAGCGTGCTTGTTTTCTACAAGAAGCCCTCTGTCCCGCCATGCTAGGGTCACGTGCTCCCCAGACACTGGCCCCACCCTCTTGGACTCCCCAGCCTCCAGGGCTGAGCACTGAATAAACTTTTGATTGATCAAAAGTTACACCACCCATGGCACTCAGTTACAAGGACAGAAAATAGACCCGGATGACAATTCAGTTCACACTGAACTGTTGCCTTTGTCTTCCTTTAAAGGTGTGTTAGAAGCCGTGGGCTTTGGATACCACCCAAAGCCACTCTCTAGTGCTGTATGGGTGTGAGAATAATGCACTTCTCCCAGCACGTTTTGCTAGTCAAAAAATATTCAGTACAAATGTGTCAAACAGAGGAGCTCGGCCTTGTAGTGGTGCAGATTTGGTGTTATCAGGGCTGGTGGATGAAACACTTAAATCCATCACCACTTCCTGGACACTCCTGAAGGAGAGTTGTTTATGTTTGGTTTGGGTTTTGGCAAGATAGGTAGACTTCAGGGCATTCTTCTATTTCTTTGGCCCGTCAGAGCGAGGTGGGAAGCCCCGGCTGCTGCAACAATGGCGTTCGGCTTTCCCTGGCGGTGTTTTTACTAAAGCAGTTTTACTAATGGGCTGTTTACAGTCATTTCCTTTCGCAGCTGGCCCCAGAGTGAAGTGAAAACAAAAAAATGATACCCAGGGGTTTATCAATTTTTCTCTCTTATAAACTGTTAGTGCCTCTCAGCGGGAGAAGTTCACAATGCCCAGTTTATAGCTTCTTTCGGCTGCGGTGTCTGCCTGCACTGATTCGCTGCATGGAAAAAACCAGCCCTCCCTGGAGCTCAGTCTGGTGCCCCTTGCTGAGACTGGCAACGTCACTGCTGGGTCTGTAGGACAGTTGGAGGCTGCAGCTCACAGGACTGTGAAGGGAGAGATGAAGACTGGGTCCCCAAGTGGTTATATGGCAGCAGTTCTCAACCTGTGAGTTGTGACCCTTTCACGGGGGGGGGGGGGGGGGGGGGGGGTCACCAAAGACCATGGGAAAACACAAATATTTATAATACGATTCATAACAGTAGCAAAATTGCAGTTATGAAGTAGCAAAGAGAAGAATTTTATGGTTGGGGGTCACCACAACATGAGGGACTGTATTAAAGGGTCTCAGCATTAGGAATATTGAGAACCATTGCTGTGTGGAATCCCCAGCAAGCAGAGGGCCTTTGTTGCCCTGACACGTTTCCTTGTTTCTTTTCAATGATTTTGGAAAGACCAGACAGCTCTACCTTTGTGGGGACCCCACAGGGACCCCAGCTTGTGGCTTGTTTTCATCTTGACTCAAAGTCAGAGAGTCTGAGCTTGTTTTCCCTTGCAAGGCTACATAATAGGATGTTTGGATCAAAGGCGTGGTTACCAGGTGTCTTATACTTCAAGGCCTAATTACGGGATACTTGGCCATAAGGTGTGATCACCAGATGACTTGAGTACTAAGGAGGTGTTTACACTTGACTGTACTTTGTACCTTGAACCGTCATGTCCTTGAAAGGGGGAGGTCTTTTTGCTCCCCTCGCTTTGGGTATATAAAGGTTGTGTAATAAACTCAGGCATCTGTGGTACTGACCCAGAGCCCTCCCGAAGCTATCCTGTGTCTGTCTTTTTCTTCATCCATGTCTCCATTTCATAGTTATCATTTCCCAATTCCACACTCCCCCTTTCAGAACCGTTCAACAGATCGAGGAGGACTCCACCTATCTTGACATTTTATATCTAGGAAACAGGGGACAGCCTGCCCACCAGCGAGGTGACCAAAGGAACAGACACAGGCCGGTTGTGAAGGCAGATGGAGCTAGAGAGCAAGAGCAGAGAGTCAGATTTCTTCACTGATCACAGGAAGGTCAAAGTCACACTCCATGGGGACCTCTGGAATGTCCTTCCCTGCTAAGTCATTGCACTAGGTTTTGACGGGTAAGAGGAGGGAGCTGTTGTGTGACACTATTCTATGATGTTGCCACAGCAATGGAATAAGTAACTAAGACACTGCCCTAAGAATAAGAACCATTACTGTCACCACCTCAAAGAGGAGAGGAATTACAGCTTAGAAGGGCGAAGCCTTTTGCCCAGGACTGTGCAGCATTAAGTGATAGAGTCTGTCCTGAAGACAGAGTCCAGCCTCAGGCCCGTGCTCTGGAAAGTAAAGGGAGAGTGCACGTCTTCCTTATAAAGTTTCTAAAGAGTTTCTGAAAATTAGCAAGAAATTTCCAGACTTGACGAAAAGCCATTGATGATGCTCATGGCGCCCTTCAGTCTTCCCTGAGTTGCTACTTGAACCGTAAATGTCACAGCCATGCCTTCCCTGGGGTTTCTATTGCTGCAATCAAACAATATGATCCAAAGCAACTCGAGGAGAAAAGGGTTTATTTCAGCTTACAAATCTCAGATCACACTCCATCACTGAGGGGAGTCAGGACAGGAACTCAAAGCAGGCACTGAAGCAGAAGCCATGGAGAGATGCTGCTTACCGGCTTGCTCATCATGGCTTGCTCAACCTGCTTTCTTACAGCACCCAGAACCAAAAGCCCAGGGGTACCACCCATGGTAAGATGGGCCCTCCCAAACCAATTATTGAGAAAATGTACCACAGGCTTATTTACCCACAGGCCAATATAGTGGGTGCATTTTTCTCAGGTGTGGTTCCCTCTTTCCAAATGACTCCAGCTTGTGTCAAGTTGACATAAAACTAGCCAGCACACTGATGAAGCTTCTTTGAAAGCAATCTGTTTTGTCTACCCAAACTGGAAATAAGCTAGGAGAGTATGCTGACCACAGCCAGCTTGTCTTATCTGTGAGTGCTACGGGTACAGATGCATTCAAACTGCAGAACAAAAGTATTGGGAAAAAGAAAATTGGGTGTAGGCTAATAGACAGATTTTTCTATTGCCATTATCCCCTAAATAAAGCAGTACAACAAAAACTACAATACATATATATTATATTAACTAGTGCAAATAATCTAGAAATAAGGTGTTTGGAAGGGTGTGTGTAGGTTAGATGCAAATACTACAGTATTTTATATCTGGAATTGAACATCTATAGATAGTGATGTGAACAGGGGTCTAGAATGAAATCCCAAGGCCCTGAGCAACAACTGCATCTTTATATGCAAAAATATTTGATGCTAATTTCTATAAATACATAGAATAGACAATAAATTCTATCGTTGGTCAGGGGAGGTAATATATACCTAAAATATTTATGCTTGGAAGGTGGTATCAGGAGGATCAGGACCATCTCCAGTTACACAGTGAGTCCAAAGCTGGACTGAGCCACATAGAACATGTCTTAAAACAAAAAAAAATAAATAAATGAAAAAAATTTATCCATTGAGAAGCTGTGAAATAAAGTATGCTACAATCTTATTACAAAATACCATGTCAAAATAAACACGGATCAGAAAAGTCACCGTGAAACGTTTTCAAATGTATAAATCAAATATATGTGATCTGACCCTTAATATATATATATATATATATATATTATATATATATATATACATATACACATATAGGAATGTATGCACAGGAAAGGAGCTGAAAGAGCTTGATGTAGTTTGTTGACAGTCATGACTTCTGGGAAACATGGTGCCAATTAGCTCTGAGGAAGACAGAGAGATCCAAAGGGGTTTTGGAGTGTTCTCTGGTTAATTTTATATTATCTCAGACTGATATAAAAAGAATATAAAAAAGAAAAAATCAAACATTAATTTCAAAGACAAAACAGAGAAGGGGTAAGGCCCATCTGACCATAAGATGCTTGTAAGCACAAATGCAACAATCTGCGCAACACTTTTCTGCAGAAGAACCCGAGGGGGGCTTGGGGAGGTGGACCCTTTAGCAAAGTGCCTGCCACACACCTATGAAGACCTGAGTGCAGATTCTCATCACCCACATAAAAGCAGACAAAGAGGCCAGCATCTGTAACCCAGTGTTAGCAGGGGGAAAGTGGGGAGACAGGGGAATCCTGTCTGCTGCCGCACTCCCCACCACGATGGTCATGGACTCACCCTCTCTAGTCAAGCCCACTGTTAAATGCTTTCTTTTATAAGTTGCCTTGGTCATAGTGTCGCTTCACATCAATAGAACGGTGACTAGAACAGACACCCTGTCCCAGAAAAGTGACTCAATGTCTTCCTCGGCATATGGGGAAATAGTATAAGACCATGTGTCTGTGTTAGAAGGGTACACACACACACACACACACACACACACACACACACACACACACCATACACACACATGCACATACACATACACATGCACATACACACACACATGCACATACACACATGCACACATACACACACATGCACATACACACATG
Organism: Peromyscus maniculatus bairdii; assembly: GCF_049852395.1. Taxonomy (NCBI): domain Eukaryota; kingdom Metazoa; phylum Chordata; class Mammalia; order Rodentia; family Cricetidae; genus Peromyscus; species Peromyscus maniculatus. Next base: position 48,815,280 of record NC_134859.1, on the reverse strand, counting down.
CACATACACACACACATGCACATACACACATGCACACATACACACACATGCACATACACACATGCACACATACACACATGTGCACGCACACACACACACAATATCATCTGTAGCTTACCTCCGTAACAGCTGCACCATTTTAGATCAGAATATGCTTAGAGCTCCAGGGGCCACTCCAATGACAGCTGCCATGATGACAGATGCCATGATGGCAATAAAAGCCACACAGAACCCGGAAATGGACACTATTGCTTGGTGGCCTGCAGTTCAGGATCTTGAAACATTTGGTGCCACAGCTCAAAACTCTCCGTGACTTTACGCAAATGTATAGTTTTTCCTAGGGTCCATTTACCTACCTGTAAAATACTGATAAGCTGGTGCTGATGGCTTCTGCCAGGCTTGTTATATAAATAGTCGGCACCATGTTTAGATGATGCTAAGACTGGCCGAGCATTAGGCACTATTTATAATGATGTTATAAACTCTCCAGGGACTAAGCAAAGAACTCATACATTGGGAATCTGGTGGATATTTCCATTTGCAGAACGTATCCCAGTACCCACTGGTGAGCGCACAGTTACTGGGAGCGGCTGGACGAGGCATAGAAACTCTAGCACAGGCCAAAGCCAGGCCACCCTGTTACAGGGACTGTCATCGAGCGGCTGCTGAGAAACACCAGCATGGCCGAGCCAAAGGGAGTCGAGCTGTTCACTGGAATTTGGAGACTTAACATGAAAAAAAAAAAAAAAACATGTAAAATACCTCAATGATCTTTTATGCCAAATGAATGATAAAATGATAGCATGTCAGACACAGTGGATTAGGTAAAATGCAGCAGTAACTCTCATCTGCTTCTTTTTGCTTTGTTTAGGTAGCTACCAGAACATGTCAAATTACATTATGTTTGGACAGCAGCAGGCTGCTAACCACGTGCCCTGTCAAATACACCCGTCACATTTTCAAAACACTTTCATGTATGTGTTTGTCCGTCCCTGGGGAGATAAGTAAGGGGAGAATCTTTCCATCATTATGAAGACAGAGAGACTGAGAACTGATCTGACTTGTCCAAAGGCTTTTAAAGTAGAATGGAGATCCTCATAGCAGCAGCCGTTTAGTTTAGTTTTTTACTGTACTTCCTTCTACCACTCAAATTCAAGGCAAACATCGTGTGATCGTGTGTGTGTGTGTGTGTGTGTGTGTGTGTGTGTGTGTGTGTGTGTGTGTCTGTGTGTGTCTGTGTGTGTGTCTGTGTGTCTGTGTGTATCTCCTAGTTAGCTTTAACTGTCGACTCGGTACAGCCACAAGCCAACTGAGAGAGAAGCCTAGAATGGCTTGGTGCCCATGAGGGATTACCTTGATTGTTAATTGTTGCAGAAGGGCCCAGTCCACTGTAGGCAGTGTCATCCCTAGACAAGTGATCCTTAGCCATACGAGAAAATAAGCTAAGCATGAGCCATCTTATCAGCCCTCAAGTTCAGTTTTCCTCCATGGTTTCTTTTTCACTCTCTTGTCTGGGAGTGAATGTATGGTCAGAGGTAATGCTGTATGGATTAACAAACAGTCAAGCCTTCGGGCTCCTGCCTTGAGTGCCTGCCTTGACTTCCCTTAGTGTTGGACAGTGGACTGGAAGGGTATGCCAATTAAACCCTTTCCTCCCTCAGTTGCTCTTGGTCAGGATGTTTATGACAGCAGCAGAATGAATACTGGATATAACACACACAGATTTGTGGATATGTATATGTTTATAGTTGGCAATCGTGGTTTTCTCACCGACACCTACATTAACACCTGGAGGTGCAGAGCACTTTTTCCAAGAAGATCTTATAGGACAGCACCTGGCTTCACCCGAACAGCTCAGTCAGTAGACAGTGAAAACACTCAGAGTGACTCCCCATCTCAGCAGCATCCCAGCTCAAAGGAAGAATATGTTGGGGAAAGACGAGTCAGGTAGACAAAATCTGTCTGGTGCAAGTTCCTCCTGCAACCATGGGGAAGCCTTGTACATCTTTAACAGTGAGAGGAGTTTAGTAGAAAGGGCGGATTAAATCCTCAGGGTACTCAGAGGATGGCTCAGAGCACCAAGCAGAGGAAGCCTGCCACTCTATTTTAAACGAAGCTTGGGAACTGAGGCAGCCTTCAGTCTTCCACGCGATTCCTTCCTCTGTGTTTCATGCATCTCTTGTACACCAACATGAGCCATTCCCTTCCTGTGCCACCCTCAGCCCTGTGTCCTTGTTTATCAGCACGTTGGCCTTTCATTCTTAAGAGAAAGGAACCATGCCCATCATCTCCTTATCCCTCCCTCCAGTGTCCTCCCAAGAGCAGGTAGGTACTCAATGACACGCTCATTAGAATTCCAGACCAGAGACAGGAGACAGGAGCCTGTGTCGACTTCAAGACCACGAGGCTGCCTTGTCTCCAGGCTTTAGCTTCAGGTTGAATTGCAAACTATCTCCGTTTAAGAGCTCACTCGGCAGGATGGTGCCCCACTGCCAACGAGCGGGCGAGCGTGAAGCATGATGGGCAGGTGTTATCACTCCTGAGTGCCTGCAATGGAAGAGTAATTGGAGATGACTGATCTTCCGGAGTGGAGCTGGGCTTATGCTCGTGATAAATGGCAGGCAACCTAAGGGTTGATGATGAATGAATTGGGATTAGCATTGCAAGCATGATGGAGCAAGGCTTTCTGTACCTGACACTTCAAGTCATTACTCTTGCTTAACATCTGCCACGATTCATCATCCCAGCCCTATGTTTGCTCGGAGAACATTGTCTGGATCTCGGCCTGAGCCCTGGTTTCAGTCTATGTTCTATTATTGAAGGGGGTACCCATGTCTGTCTTTCCAGGGGACTTCCCCCAAAGCAGGAGCGATTTGGGTTCAATTTTGGACAAGTGGAAACATCAGGATTTCTACAGAGAAGTGGGCTGGGGAGAGGCAGTGGATCGCAAGGCAGAGTCAAAAAGAAGGCTCGTGCGCTAGTTGTTTACTGTAGACTGATTTTCTTTCCTTTTTTATTGTATTAAAATATAATCGCATCACTTCTCCCCTTCCTGTCTTCCTTCCTATCTTTCCTGTGTCCAATAAGTGACTGCCCCCAATTCACTGCCTCCTCTTGCATAATCATTGTTGTTACATATACATATAAATGAATTGACATGCAAATACAATTGGCTGAGCCCCTTCAATGCTGCCTCCATGTTTCATCCAGGGGAAGACTAATTCTCTCTCTCCCTCTCCTCTCCTCTCCTCTCCTCTCCTCTCCTCTCCTCTCCTCTCCTCTCCTCTCCTCTCCTCTCCTCTTCTCTCCTCTCCTCTCCTCTCCCTCTCTCCCTCCCTCCCTCCCTTTTGAGGAGCAGCTGTTAACTGCTTGCAGCTTTTTTCTAAGGGTGGGTCCCCCTTAGGGTTCCCCCATTTGGGAATGGTGGATCGATTTTCACTTTGTATTTATTTTTGTATTTTGAGGTAGAGATTATGAGAAAGAAGTAAGTCTATGGTGAGCCACTCCTAACACCAAGAGAATCCTTAAACTGTTTTGCATAACTATTGGAGGTACTTTAATCTCTTTAAACCACCAAGGAGGGGCTTGAGACATGGCTCAGCAGTGAAGGATGTGTACTACTCTAGCAGAGGACTGGAGTTCAATTCCCAACACTCACATTGGGCTGCTCAAAAGTGACTGGGACTCTAGTTCCAGCAGACCCAGTATCCTCTTATACCCTCTGCAGGAATCTGTACTCATGGGTAGTACACACTCACAAAAAGACACTTATACATATACATAATTAAGAATAAAATAAAATGGTAAGGAGAAAGGGAATGTTGTTCATCTAACCTCTCTTTTGTGAAAAGTCTCTCTGGTTGCCATGACCTCAGAATGGTGGAGCCCACTTACAACACCAATACATAAAATTGAGGACTTCTTTCTATTGATCATTAGAGCTTGTCATAGAATTTGGTTGTATGCTTGGATTGAGAATTGGGTTGAAGGTGAAGATTGTGCTTCAGAAAATCTGGGTTCCAACCAGCTTGGTCACATGATTCCTGTCAACTTAGATCACCTTTAATCTGTGTTGGTGTTCCTCATCCTCATCTCCCTCAGATGGTCAAATGACCCTTGATTACTATGCACATATAGAGGTGTGTATGTACACACAGACTCTCATATAAATGTACATAGCACTGCATTTTCTCTTCATGGAGTTTGCAGCCAGGATTCACTCATCATAGTTTCTCTACAGGTAATCTAACTAACATTGAAACAGGAGGGAAAATCCACTGATGTGCCCTCAAGTGTGTTTACATGGACAAATAAAAGGGGGCTTGGAGGGGGCTGAGCTCAACTCACACCTCTGTGATGTGTGACTGGACCTTCTGGTTAGACCATTTTCTCCCTGAATGTTCTGGGCCATTTACCTATTTTTTCTTGTACTTCTGCATCCCACTTTTAGTTACAGCTTTTAAAAAATGGTGCTGTTTCCAAGCTGGGCTCCAAGAAGTTTCTGTGTAAGATTTCTGATGTTGAAGTGTTGACCATCAGCTCCCTAAGGTTAAGAATTTTCCAGATACTACTTGGAGCTTTGTCCTCATTTTCTGCCCAACAAAGGCAGCCTCCTGTTTGGAAAAGATCTCCTGGCTTCTTGCTGTTTTTTTCATCAAGTGCTTCTGACTTGATTCCAAGGAATCTCTTCATCTCTGTTCTATTTAAACCATGTTATTATATTACAACCTTCCAAGGAGACAGTGTGGGGCGGGAAAACAAACAGAGGCAGTCTATTCCATATCATCAAAGGCCTTACAGGAGGAAGATATGACATACCAGTTTCTTGTTCTTTTTCCTGCTCATCGCTGTGCAGGAGGATTATTGAGTTTAATTGAAGTCTGTTTCATTTTTTTTCTCTGCCATTGATGTGGGTTTTAGCTCAAGTGGAATGAAACATATCAGGTCTGAAGGGAGATTACTTTTACAAATTAAACCAATGTATCTTACTGAGCTCTATTTCCAGAAATGTGACCTTATTATACTTCATAATTAAAGATGGGAGCAATAAAGACGTGCTAGCCAACATGCCTTCTAATAATGCCTGCTGGATTTGAATTAAATTTGCTGGTGACCATTAAAGCATCACAGGGTGTTCTGTGGGGGACCATGAAGAAAAACTCCCTATTGTCTCCAGAGGAAACGTCGTAGGCCCTTGTTCTTAGGCAATGAGAGAATCTTGAGGAGTCGCTGGTGCTCCAGAGCAAAGGGCAGGTAAGAAGGGCCGGCAGGCTTGTTGTCCTGGTGCATTCCAGAGAACTGGGAGAGGAGGAGGGGAAGGGAACATGGGCAAAGGTGTAAGCAGGAAGGTGCAGGGAAAGGCTGAGGACCAATGGAGCCTCAGCAGAAGAGAGGGCACAGACACGGTCTAGGTAGAGGCAGGGAGGTACTGTGCTGTGGCCTCTGAGGAAAGGAGGCAGGGGATGTAGATGGACGGAAAAGTTTAATACTGCAAAAGATGGATGGAGAGGAGGAGCAAGTGGGACAGGATGTAGTAAAGAACACCTCAGTGTTGTGACACATATGTGTGCGTGTGCGCGCACACATACACACACATACACACTCAGAATAAAATCCTCAAACAAGTCCTAGTTAAAAAAAATGCATAGTGTTAAAATGGCAAAGGCAGCCCTTATTTTCTCAGACTTTGCCCTAAAGTCACAAGGGAGCAGCCCCAAATCATAAGCCGTGCTTGTCATGTCAGTGGGAGACACGAGCTCCCAAAACCAACACACTGGGCAACCACCATGGCCTGTAGTAGCTGTTGTCTGGGAAAGTGCTCCACGTGCTGCTATAGCACACCCTGAGCTCCAGTTTCCTGGGGGACAGGCGGGTCTAGATTCTGAGAACCTCTTGCTACCTCGTTGTTGCCAACCAATCTGTATGTAATTTTGATTTATGTGTGATTCTGCTTGAAGGCACCTCATTTAATAGGTATGGATAACTCATTAACTTTGAACTAGCACTGTAAGTCGTAAGTCCCACCTGCATGGGCTCATCAAAACCTGTGTGTTTTCTCTGCAGCACACTTCAGAGACTCCTAGAGCTCAGGAACACCAGCTGAATGAATTCAATACTTCATTTTAAAAACAAAGCCACCAACCAGAAGCTCAAAACTTGAAAACCATGGTGTTGAGTAGACTGTTGTTTACAGTATAAGAATGGAAACAAAACATAAGGCAGAAATACAAGGAATGGATTGGGTGTGAGACATCCTGAGGTAACAGGAGACAATGAAGCATGAATCAGAAAGCAGCAGGCCGAATGAGCAACACTCCCCACCCCAATCTCCAGTGTGTGGAAGAAGAGACACGGGTGTAAATAGACTAAGGAGTGTGGGGAACAAAGACGAGGAAAACGATTTGGAAAACGGCAGAGGGGACAACAGAGGAGAAAGAAACTGGAAAACGTGTGGATATTTGGTTTTGCCAAAGGAAATAATGACAGGATGCGGCACTTCAGCTCAGGAGAAATGGGAAACACAGGCCCAAAGGGCTGACAGCAGACCAATGTAGGGTGTGAACAAAGGTAGATAACAGTTCAGTTATAATGTGACTATGAAAGCCCCTGAATATGCAGATGTGGACTCTCCAACAAGGGGAAGCGAGAAGAGGTTGGAGGATGTCCCTGTAGCTCTGGAGATAGAGAGGAATAACTCAAAGCTGCTGGGTGAAGGAAGAGAGCTGTGGCTATGCTTACCAATGATAAGGAAGGGCAAATAAGAACTAAATTGCTGGTGGGTGGGAGGGAGATGAGGGAAAAGTGCAGTCATGGATGCGGTCTGTATCTAACTATCTAAATGGATATTTAATGTCATTTTCAAAATGTGTATTTTTCTGTTTTAAAAGTAACTTATGGGGGCTGGAGAGATGGATCAGTGGTTCAAAGCACACACTGTTCCTCCAGAAGTCCAGAGTCTTGAGTGTCAGTCAGGCAGGCAGCTCACAATGGTCTATAACTCCAGGATATCTGACCTCAGAGGGTGCCTGCAGTCATGTGCACATACTCACAGGCAGACACACATGCCTACACATGATTAAAAATAATAAAAACAATCTTTTTTAAAAGGTAAGGTTCAAAACCAAGTAATATTTTTCAAATTATCACACACACACACACACACACACACACACACACACACACACACACACATTCAAAAAACAATCAAATTCCACAATAAAGATATGGGTTTTCAGCACCTGAAATCACAACACTTAAGAGGGCTGAGGTTTTAGGAACACAATCAGTCTGAGGTCAGTCTGTGTGGTCAGGCCATTCAAGGCCACAGAGTAAGACTCTGTCCCCTAAACAAAACAAAACAAAAAGATAATTTTTTAAATCAAAAGGTAAAAAATATATATAACCAGTATGCCTGCAAATACCTATAATTCCAACACTTGAGAAGGTGAGATGGGGGACTGAAAATTCAAGGCCAGTGTGGGCTGCACACTTCCAAGTTGTCTCAAAAAGAAAACACAAGTCTTAACAGAAAACAGGTTACAGAACCATGAACCTGCTTTCTTACATAAGTGAGTTGCACCAGCTCTTTAAACCAAGTAAATAAGACCTTGGCTCACAACACAAACCCCAAGTTTGTTGAATAAAGACAATAAATAAAAAGCAAAAATTGGAGACTGGACAGATGGCTCAGTGATCTAGAGCACTGGCTGCCCTTCCAGAGGCCCCGGGTTCATTTCCCAGCACCCACATGGCAACTCACACCCATCTGTAACTCCAATCCCACATGATCTAATGCCTTCTTCTGGCTTCCTCAGGCACTTGGGCAAGTCCCAAGATTTACCAGCTCTGAGTCAGTGGTACAAGTACAAAGGACAGCAGGCTTGAGACTCAAGAAGCTTCACTTGAGTTGGATGTCCTTTTCGAAGGCTGTCAGACAGCAGATGCCCCATCTTCCTCGGGCTGTTTGATTTCTACACACGCCTTCAAAGGATCACATGAGGCTGGTCCATGCTAGGGAAGACACTCTGCTTTACCCAGTCTACCCATTTAAACATCAATCTGACCCCCAAGAAGGCTCTCTGACTCAGGCAGGATAATGTTTGACCAAATATCTGGAGATCAAATACACAGAAAATAACCGTGAACAAAGTTATGAATGAATAGGGGCTAAATACAGCCAAACAGCAATAGAGAATCCAGGATGAGATGGAAGGAACTACTAGAGAGTGGATGAATGAAGCTCAGAGCTGTACGAAACTGTGATGCAACTGAACGAGAACTCATTCAGCCTCACTCGAGTGTCCCGGTTGGGGTTAGGGGTGGCATGTGAGCATGAAGAAGTAATGTGCAGCCTGGACAAACACAGTGGCATGAGAGCACAATAGGTTTTAATCATCCTTTGTCCACACAAAATCATCCATCACTGTTCAGATACTGTTATAGCATGTGCAAAAATGCCTTAGCAAGATGTTCTGCTTTGTTGGTGCCTGTGTGAGGCACATCTCACAAGACATCATGGGAGCCCAGATCGATTGGCTTGATACAGGGGCACTGATCCTACCAACAGTGAAGGCAAGGTCAGTGGGACCAAGTTGATTGACCCAGAGCCCCTTTAGAATAGGCTATTCTGGTTCTTCCCATGAGAACCATCCATCCAGGGCCTAGGGGTCAAAATTTGTTATTGATTCAGCATGCTGCCAGTAGTTTCTAAAACGAGACCACAAAATGACATCATCTGAGAAAGTAGTTCTCTACTCTGAGTAACATCAAAGTCACCTAAAAGGCTTTCAAGACCTGTCAATCAGAGCAGCACATATGGAGAGTCCAATCCCCCTGCCTACAGCTCAGGCATCACCGTATCAAGAAGCCAGGCCCCTGACATGAATCCAGCAGAAGGCAAAGTTGCAAACAGCCCATTTGAGGAGGGAAGAAGAATCCAGGCCAAAGCTTAAAGCATTCCCCATTAAATGTTGCTTCCGGCAGAGGCCAGTGGGGGAAGGAAGGCCAGAGAGAGAAAAAGGGCTGAGAAAGACAGCAAGGTCAACAGTATCAGACGCCACTGAGTGAATCAGAAGAGGCCAGAGAAACAGCTACACATTTGACAACACAAAGGCCACTTAGAACCTTGACAAGGCTTTTGTGACATGGTAGAGAGAGATCAGATCGGATGGAGTTGAAGTGGAAGCAGGCATTATGGGCAAACTATATTGAATCTTGTTCTGAATAGGTGGATGTCAAAGACACAGTGTCTGTAACTGGATGTAAGGAGAATGGGGTCTTTCTCATGGGCTAATGGGAATTCAGCTGAACAGAGAGCATTTGGGGACAAACGAGAAGGGTGTAGGACCTACAGTGTGATGTCCCTGACAAAGCACCAGGAGATGGAATTAGATAGGGAAGAGAACGGCAGGCCTTTGATGAGAGCAAGGACCCCTCTACCTTCAAAACTAGACGAAAAAATACAGAATACATAAACTAAGCAAGGCTGACTTTAAATTTATGGGTAGAGAGATCATGAAGTTTCCATTTAATGAATAATATAAATATTTTTATCATTGTTATCCTAAAATAAATTTTGCCTTGGAGACTTGCTCATCCTACTGTCATGGACCTATTCTCACATAAATGAGCATACATCAGCCCCCCCCCCCTAAGCGCTGTGCAGTGTTCTTTCTATATCAGGCCACCATGTATTTCATCAACACTGTTGGGGAGGGAACATAGCTATTTTCCCTATGTTTTTGGTGACAAATGTCTTTTACATGCCCCTTTTCTTACTTTTTAAGTATAGATATATAAACATGGGGGTTTATATAAAATTTCTTCCTTAATATATACTTCAGGTTCTCAAGAGAAATAGAACCAGTTACAGAAAAGGGAGAGCAAAGAGGTGGAAAATGTATTGTAAGAATTAATTCATGTGATTGTGGAAAATGAAGTGTGCCACAATTTTCTAAAGCTAGAAAACCAGGTAATTGGGTGGTGTCATTAAGTCTGGAGAGCTAACAATCAAAGGACTTGAAGAATCCAAAGACCTCTGGTGGAAGTCCTAGAGTTTGAAGGCTGGAGAATCATTTCTCTGTTGGCCAAGGTCATACAGCTCAAAGAGAAAGGGTAAGTTTCCTCTTCCTCTGCCCTTCTGTTCCATCTTGTGCTCAAGAGACTGGATGAACTAGACTCACTGCTGAGGGTGGCTGTTCATCCCTCAGTCCAGTTATCCAAATCTCTTCAGAGATAGTGATTCACTATAGAATGTTTTAGTTTTCTTTATGTTGCTATGGTAAGCACAATGACCCAAATCAACTTGGTTTCCAAGTTACAATCCCTTATTGAGGGAAGTCAAGACCGGAGTTCAAGGCAGGAACCTGGAGGCAGGAACTGAAGCAGAGACTATGGAAGAGTGCTGCTCACTGGCTTGTTCCCCAGCGGTTTGCACAGCTTGCTTTCTTATACAGTCCAGGACCACCTGTCCATGGATGGTGCCGCCCACATTAATCATTAATGATAATAATCTTGAGATGCCCATAGGCCAATCTGATAGAGGCAACTCTTCAGGTGAGGTCCCCTCTTCCCAGGTGACTCTAGATTGTGTCAATTTGATTTAAAAAAAGAAAAACTAGCCAGCATATCTGGGCATCCCCCAGCCTGCTCAAGACGCCACATAAAATTAGCCATCACAATTATTTATCCCCTTTCATTTTTCAAAAACTTTTATTTTGCCTCCCTACAGCCAGAATTTTGCTTTATAAAAAGCCAAGGACAGAACTGCCCCTCTCTTTCAACACTGAGTGCTAGGCAACATGTTTGCCTTTCACACAACTTTGCTCCGACGGGCCTCCTTTAACATATTACAGTCTCACAGCACATTAAGTAATTGGTTGTCCTTCGTGTGAAATTTATATTAATTATGTTCTTTGAAGGGAAGCTTCTCATTTTTCTGCCAGTACAACTGCCAACAAGGAGATATTTGGCCAGGCTTCGGTGGGGGGGACAGCTACTAGAAGCTGAAAAACCTCCTAGCTTAGATTCCCATCTATGCTTCTTTTTTTTTTTTTTTTTTTTTTTTTGAGACAGGGCTTCTCTGTGTAGTTTTTGTGCCTGTCCTGGATCTCACTCTGTAGACCATGCTGGCCTTGAACTTACAGAGATCAGCCTGGCTCTGCCTCCCGAGTGCTAGGATTAAAGGCATGCACCACCACTGCCCAGCTCAGCTCCCAGTTCCTGACATGGTACTCAGTCATTGAGTTCTCCCAGACCCCAAACACCAAAAGCTCCTCTGTGTAAGGACACTGTCTGTTGTGCAGTTTCCTGTGTGCATCATGGGATTATTTGTTCTTTCTCTAAAGCCCTTATCCACCAACGTCAACAAGATCCAACAGCTAATGTTGAGGATCAGGGGTCTCTTTAAAATATAAATCTGATGTTTCCTTACTGGGTGAAGCCCTGCAGTGATGGTTCATTGCTTGCTAATAAGCAGTCTTCCATGAAGGGGCCTACAATAGTCCTCCTGTCTGATACCATGGTCACCATGATACCTCGAGTTTCTTAAGCAAATAAAAATTTGTTGCCTGCTTACAAGAGAAGGTTCTATGTAGTTGTTTTTCTTTTCTTTTTTCTTCTTTGTTTTTTTACTCTTTGTTTTTTTTTTGGGCACCTCCAGACAGCTCCCACATAAATATTTGGAGTCTTATTCTTACTTATGACTGCCCAGCCTTAGCTTGGCTTATTTCTAGCCAGCTTTTCTTTCTTTTTTTTTTTTAATTCTTTATTAAGAAAATTTGTATTCATTTTACATACCAACCACAGATCCCCCTGTTATCCCTCCTTCCACTCCTCCCCAGCTTCCCCCACCCTGCAACCCGTCCCCCCATTCTCTCTTCCAAAAAGTAAAGCCTTCCATGGGGAGTCAACAAAGCTTGGTACATTCAGTTGAGGCAGGTCCAAGCCCCTCCCCCTGCCTCAAGGCTGTGCCAAATATTCTACCATAGGTAGTGGGCTCTAAAAAGCCAGCTCATGTACCAGGGATAGATTCTGATCCTACTGCCAGAGGTCTCTTAAACAGACCAAGCTACACAACTGTCTCGCTTATGCAGGGAGCCTAGTCCAGTTGCATGCAGGCTCCCTCCATAGCTGTTGGTTTAAAGTTCATGAGTTTCCACTAGCTTTGTTCAGTTGTATCTTTAAGTTTCCCCATCATGATCTTGACTCCCTTGGCTCATACAATCCCTCTTCCCTCTCTTCAGATCGACTCTTGGAGCTCAGCCTGGTGCTTGGCTGTTGATATCTGCATGTGCTTCCATCAGTTATTGGATAAAGGCTCTATGATGACAGGTAGGGTATTCACCAATCTGATTACCAGGGTAGGCCAGCTCAGGAACTATTGCTAGTAGTCTAAGCTGGGGTCATCCTTGTGGATTCCTGGGAACTTCCCTAGCATCTGGTTTCTCCCTATCCCCATGATGTCTCCCTCTATCGAGATATCTCTTCATTTCAATCACTCCATCCCTGTTCCAGCTCGACCATCCTGTTGCCTTATGTTCTCATCCCCCATCCCCTACCCTCTATTGCGCCCCTCACCCCCAGTTTACTCAGGTGATCTCATCTATTTCCGCTTTGCAGAGCAATCCATGCATCCTTCTAGGGTCCTTCTTGTTAGCTAGCTTCTCTGGAGCTGTGAGTAGCAGTCTCGTTATGCTTTGCTTTACATCTAATATCCACTTATGAGTGAGTATGTACCATGTTTGTCTTGTCTCCAAAATATATAAAGAACTCAAGAAACTAGACATCAAAATACCAAACAATCCAATTAAAAAATGGGCTACATAGATAGCTAAACAGAGAATAATCAACGGAAGAATCTCAAAGAATGGCCAAAAGACATTTAAGGAATTGCTCAACATCCTCAGTCATCAGGGAAATGCAAATCAAAATGGCTAAGATCAAAACACTGATGACAGCTTATGTTGGAGAGGATATGGAACAAGGGCAACATTCCCCCACTGCTGGTGGGAGTGCAAACTTGTACAGCCACTTTGGAAATCAGTATGGCAGTTTCTCAGAAAATTGGGAATCAATCTTCCTCAAGACCTAGCTATACCACTCTTATTATATACTCAAGGAATGCTCAATCATACAACAAGGACACTTGCTCAACTATGTTCATAGCAGCATTATTCATAATAGCCAGAATGTGGAAACAGCCTAGATGCCCCTCAACCAAAGAATGGATAAAGAAAATGTGGTGCATATAAACAATGGAGTACTACTCAGCAGTAAAAAACAGTGACATCACAAAATTTGCTGGCAAATGGATGGAACTAGAAAATATCATCCTGTGTGAAGTAACCCTGGCCAGCTTTTCTTAATTTAAATTATCCTGTCTACCTTTTGCCTCTGGGTTTTTATCTTTCCCTGTTCTATATACCTTTCTTTATTTCTTACTCTGTGGCTGGCTGTGTAGCTGGGTGGCTACCCCCTAGCATGCTTCTCTCCTCCCTTTCTCCTTCTATTTATTCTCTCTGCCTAGCAGCCCCACCTTTCCCTCTCTCCTGCCTCACTATTGCCCATTCAGCTCTTTATTTGACCAATCAGGTGTTTTAGACAGGTGCAGTAACACAGCTTCACAGAGTTAAACAAATGAGACATAAAAGAATGCAACACATCTTTGCCTCATTAAACAAATATTCAATAGCATAAAAGAATGTAACACATCTTCAACTAGTATTCCACAACAGTTCTGTCATTCTTCTTTGCCAGCTTAACCACACATCAATCATCTTTCAGATCTTAATGCAACTGTCACCTCGTCAGAGAATCTCTAGTCTAGACAGGTCAAATCCCACTGCAGTCTGCTCTCCTAGTCCCATGTGTCTCTCCATTGCAGGCATCATCACTTCTATCCGGAAGCTCACATTTCTATGCTTACCTCTTGAGTATGTTTCATGGAAACTAGAATGTCCCATTTCTTTCATCAGCTGTCTATTACCAAGTATGGTGTCCAAGAAACATTAAAGGAGAGTCAACAAACAAGTAGCTAAAACAGAGAATCAGCGTAGAAAAGGGTGGGTAAGGGACTGGCCTCATAGCAGGGCATAGGAAAAGTAGGAGGGAATAAATCCCATCTGGTCAACCCTTCTTAATACATCTGTCCAGAAAGACTTCCATGATTCAAAGAGTCTAATGCAGCTGAACACAACATACTGTGGCCATGTTCATCTCATATGCATACAATCTACTGCATTCTCTGAAACGTCAAGTGCTTTCTGACTCTGAAAGGATATTAAAAACCCACTAGTCTGGGTTGGGATCTAGACCAGTGGTAGAGAGCTGGGCGTGAGTGGACAAGGCTTGGGGCTTAATCTATTCAACAACAGTAACAGCAGAACAAGAAGGAGAAAAATAACACTACCAAACAACAAAAACCACCAATCTAAGAAAACTTGTAAGCAACAATGAGGTCCAGATTGAGAAGTCATATCTGGCCCAGTGAATCCACAATTAATGCCACCTACCATTGTACTTTCTTGAAACGATAACAACATTAGTTCTTGTCCATTGTCTGTTACAATCAGTTCCCGATTCACTGGGAATCCAGCAAGTCAGAGGGCTCTGCCATGCCTGGCTGTCTCTATTTCTGAACTGGCTGACTGTCCTTCCCTGCCCACGTGTACACAGCAGTCAGCTCTGATGGAGGCATACAGCCCAGGGCTCTCATTCTTCATTTACTTCTTGTTCTTAACTAATGAAGCCTTGTGCCCTTGTGGGGCCTTGTTTCTACAAGGCCGACCACCTTCTTTTAACAGGACGTACTTGAAAAGCAAGATATTTCCCTTTGTACTAAAAACAAATGGTGATGAATGTGCTTGTTGTAATTAATCTGTGGTGACAGATTAGTGGTGTAGTGGCAGTTTTTTTCACTGCTCTGGGAGCCTTCCTTGATAGGACAGCTGGTGAGAAGGGACACCAAATTCAATTTGTTTCTCATTTGCATACATATGACAACCATCTGTGCTAATGGTGCTGCAATGTCTCCATTAGACTCAGTGCAGTGTGTGGCTCTCCCAGGCTCCCACTAGACCAGGGAGAGGGGGAGCTTAGGCAGCATAAACATTTGTAGAGGAAAAAGGGTGGGCTTGGTGGGGCACAGCCACCATTGCTCCTTCCACCAAAGGTTAGGCATTAAACAAGGGCTGTCCAGCCTCTCCCTAGAGGAAGACAAGCTTCCTCGGAGAACTCCATCTCCCTCCATTGAAAGTCTTACCTTCTCCCTGCCAAAGACCCAACTCAATCACTCACGGTCTATTTCCTCTCATCCATTCACTCAAACAAGTTTCACTTTGATGGCGACCAAATTTCTTAAATGATTGTACTTGTTCCAAAAATACTCACAGACTATCTACTGATCTCAGACACTATTCTAGGAAGAAGAGAGAAATATATTGTGTGTTACGAGTTTGTGTAGGCAGTCAAAGGCAGTAACAAAGAATAGAGGAACATTCCATGTGGTGTCAATTTCATGTGGCATCAGCTCCTACATGAAGAGCCAAGACAGGATGCGAGAAGGTGTGGAAGAGATAGCAAAGGATGACTGAATTAGGCTCCCATCAGAGAAGTCCTTTCTGAAGAGACTACATATAACCTTTCATTTGAGTGACAAGAAAGAGCAAGTCCACATACACCAAAAGACAGTGCATTATTCCAAAGAAAGAAAGTCGATACTACCAGACCCATAGATTGAGTTCAGTGAGTGAGGAAGGGGAAGGAGGCTGGAGTGGCTAGGGGTGAGGAGAGTGAGGATATGAGAGTTTGCTAAGACTGTCATAGCAAGTTACCACAGACCACGTGATATGGCTTAGTCCATCAGAAATGCCGAGCTGTAGTTGAGTTCTAAAGCTTCACAGTCCCAAATCCAAGCACCAGCATGGCTGAAAACTATCCTTCATTGCCTCTTCTACCATCTGGTGTCCGCTGGCCATATCCAGTATACCTTCACTTACCGACATGTCTCTCCCTTCCCTGTCCCTGTCCTCACATGGGCCGTCTTCTCCTCGTGGAACTCTGTGCTGGTCTCTTCTTCTAGCAAAACAAGTTTTAACGGCTTAACCAGTTGACATACATCAGGCAAGACACCAGAGACCGCCTGCAAGAGCGACAGATGACACTGGAAGATTGACCGCCGTGATGTGGTGTTACCAAACTGGCATGCTGGTGGCATGTAGAATCATGGGAAGAGGCAAAGAGGGGAGGATGGTGGCCGCTCACTCAGGAAGCTGTTGTTGGGATCCACCTCATGTCGTGATGGTTTGGCCTGAGGAAGTGGAAGGGAAATGGAGTGAAGAAAAAGGATTGGAGATGTAAAAGATGGCATTCACAGACTATAATAGATCGGGGGTGGGTGTTTGGAAAATGAAAAGAAAAAAAATGTCATGTTTTGTCATAAACAGTTGGCATAATAAGACTTGTTTACTGGAAGAGAATTTGGTGTAGGGAGGAGGGGCATGTTTGAGAGAGAAAATGAGATGCTCCATTGAGGACAGGTTAAATTCGAGACAACCACTTTGAAACATAAAGCCATCCATTTGTGTGTGTACATATAGTGTCTGAACAAAGAATTGGGATGCATAGAAAAGTAAAAGTCACTATCTGGAAGATAGCCTTGAAGCCCACGGCTTCAGTGAGGACACCTCCAGAAGAGTGTACGAAGATGAGAGATATAGAGAAAGGAGGTCTCTGCCACAAATCCTGGGGAGCCTCTTCCTCTTCTCTCTGTTGTGTCCCACGGTAAGTGCCCTTCCCTGTCACAGAGGGACTTAGCTTACTGGTATACCATGTGGGGCTGGCAGATTGGATTAATTTTCTGTGATTGCTGGCACACTGCACCCATATTTCATCTCTACCCCCCCACCTTTTCTGCTTCCATTTCATGAAGGAAGGGAAGATGTGCACTCACAGACAGGGGTTTGTCAACTCCAACACTACTGACATTCAGTGGAAGGGATGATAGTTTACTAAAGAGCACTGTCCGATGTGTGTTTGACTGAATGCCTGCCCTCTACCCCCTAGGTGACAGTAGTATTGCCCATCATGCCACTTAGAAATGCCTCCAGACATTGGGAGTCAGGGGGCTGCAAAATGACTGCCAGTTGCAAAACATCAAATAGACACCTTGGGACTCTAGATGCAGGGATGAAATTCCTTAAGTCATTGTCATTAGTGATGACGACTTGTAGACCACGGCACATAGGTTTCTTCTACCTTTCTCTCTCCACAACAGGAGATAAGCACACCATCAAAACCTTGTAAGACAGCTTTAGAAATTGTCAGTAGCCTCCAGCCAGGCCCCAGACTCTGGAATTCCTTCCTCAGAATGGAAGATAAATGTGGAAGGAACCAGAATGAAGTGTGAGATGGGGTTATTCATCCAGCCAGTAAACAAATGGCAAAGGAAACCAACAGCTAAATGAAAGAGCCCTTCCGCAGTCAAAGCCTGGCTCGGTAAGATAGGGGAGGCTATTTCCTAAGAAAAATTACTATCACACATTCCAGTGACTTTGCATCCTGGGGAAAAAGTCATCCTTTGCACAACAGATGTCCTTTTAAAATTTTATCAAGCAGAAAAAGAAGAGGGAGAATGCAAACCAGACCATTTAAATGTAATCTGGAGTATATAAATTAACACCATGATGGCATAATCAGGTTGAAATGACATGAAATCAAATGATATGCAACTATCCTCATAGTGTGTCACAGTCCCTGGACCCCAAAAATATGTGAGGTGTGTCTGTCATCATAAATAGAGCATGTGAGGAGGGAACCCAGGCTCGGAAACCACGCCAGCCCCACTGGACAGTTCCTGGGTGTTACTGTCTGCCAACTACATGCATTTGCAAAAGCAACCTCCATGGGAGCCTCATTGGGATCAGCAAATAATCAAAATCCCCAAATTGAATCACTTTTGTTGTTGAGAAGAAACTAAACCATCAAAACCAAGGTAAAGGAAATTCTTCTCTCTAAAAACCAAAGTCCTGGTCCACTGACTGGCTGCTCATTGCCCCTAAGTCCCATCCAGAATCCGAGATGATCCTCCATGGTAGAGATGAAAGGGAGGCTGGTCTCCTAGTAGGAATCTTGGGTTAACCCTGATGCTTCTGGGGCATGAATTCATAAGAAAGGCAAAGGAAGACAGTCTAACAAAGGTTCACAGGGAGAGCTGGAGCTCACAGGTTGTCCATAGCACTTAACAAACGACCTGGAAGCCGGGCAGTGGTGGTACACGCCTTTAATCCCAGCACTTGGGAAGCAGAGGCAGGTATAGCTCTGTGAAAAACAAACAAAAGAAAACACCTGGAACATAGTGCATTAAGCAACCACAATGTGTTATTCCTTACTGTGTTTAGATGAGTTCTGCTTTTTCTGTGTTCACTGGGAAACTAGAATGTGTGTGTTCATATAGCTGGCTGTCATATGGAAACCACAAGCTGCAGGTGAGGCAGGGCCTTGGTTCTTCTCTAGGGACGCCTTTCCACAAAGATTCCCATCTTCCTTACTTTGTCACATGGCCTTAGTAAGGAGCTTCAGGAGAAAGCAATGGTGATTCCAGACCCTTAAGGTTTGAAGGAACTGCGGTTTACTTTCTGTTGGTTCCAGGGCCCCTCTATACTCAAGCTCTTCTTGATATAGGAAGCAGCACACATATACTGGGGAAGACATCTTCAGACAGTAGCACCCATAAAGTACTGGCCTCACACTGTATTGCTCTAGGTTTCTTCTATACTCAGAATCCGTATTTGTGTCTTGCCTATAAGTCTTTTGTTAGAAAACAAATATAGGCAACAAATGGGAAGAAGACTTGCCCAATGCAATTACATATCCATGTAATTGTACAGATGATATATACCCAAATGAACTGGGGGACATTAGGGACCAGAGAAGATGCCTCTATCTCTCCATCATCTATTGGCTTTGAACCCCAATAATTCCCTTTCTTTGGATAATTTCTTCCTTTATAAGGAAAAATATAGAAAGTGTTCAAGATCTATTTATTTCAACCATCAAAGTTATAGATCTAACATCTATCATATCTTCAGACATCAAGCAATTAATGCACAAATGAATAATTGAGTATTTTTAGGCACATGATTTGGAGGGCTAATACAACAATTGCATCAGAGGACATGAAATTACATGAGTATTCTTATAAGAATGTTCAAGAATGTTGGATGATGATGATAGTTATGACAGCTAACTCCAGGCTCTGATGTAGCAGATGCTTAATAAATGCCAGTTAATATCATTGAGTGTTGAGCAGAAGCACACACAGAGTGTGCTTGAGGAGGGTCTGGAGCAATCCATTTTAATGGGGAGAGAGGAATGTCAGTACTAAGGAGCCTGGGGTCAGGAGCAGGGCGAGGCTCACAAGGCTCAAGAAGCCTTTGACAGAGCTATCTTTAATACCAAATTATCAGAGACAGTTTGGGGATCTTCATTGGTCTAGAAATGCATTTCCCCTGAGCTCTGAAATAAATACTCACGAGGTTAAAGGTCAGCTCATTAATCTCCCCACGTGTCTGTTTGTTTGGACGTACAGATGCGCCATTGTTAAGGCAATTTGAGGAAGGATGGAAGACACGGAGACCAGGAAAAAGGATGTGCTCCAACCCTCTTCAAAATTTCACACAATGTGAGGTGTGGGGAAAAGAAAATTTTAAGTTGAATGTTCTGTTATCAAAACGTGTAATCCAAATAGTGACTTGGCTTTGTTCCTCTCCAGGATTTACATATAAAACTCGCTTTCTAACTGGCATTTGATCAACTGCTTATTTCCAAACAGATTTTTTATTTTGCTCAATTAGCCAAAACCTGTCAGGCAAGAGCATTATTGCATTCTTAGCCTGTCCTTCTGTTGCCTTGCTGTTGGCTGTTCTCCACTGATCCAGCTCCCCTCCCACCTTCCTGAGAGACTGGGGAAGCCTTATCCTCAGAAGTGCTAAAAAACAAAGAGAACAGATACATGTCAGTGGGGCAAAGGTGGGAAACTTCGATTAAAATTACCCTCATTGGACTCAGCAATACTCTTTTTTAATTGCCAATATATATCTGCATTTTGAACAAAATGACCTAACCTAGAAATGGGCTCTTGTCCTAGATACCTTCTGGAATGAAAGAGACACCTTGGTAAAGAGTGGCCTTGGAAAAGGTCACCTCTGTAGACAGCAGAAGCACACAGAAGGTAGACAGGTATGTTCACGTGAAAATTATGACAGGCATAGTTCAAGGTGGACCCTATGGACTCTCACTTCCTAATATTCACACTTTTGTGTCACTCTCTCCTCTTGCATGTAGACAGGATCTATGGCATACTTCCAGCCAAGGGAATGAAGCAAAGGTCATAGAGGTTAGTCCCAGGACTAGGTGTTCTGTAACAAAACTTTTCCTGGGGTTATGCTACATACATGTCTACTCACCTCAGAGAGGGAGCCTGTGACACACCAAAGTCAGGATATCACCAAAGTCTAACTTGTGAACTAATAGGTTTTATTGGGGTGACTTACAGAAATATGGGTTGCTTTCAAGACAGCTGCATAACCAAAGTCTACCCCAGCATGGGCAAGAGCTCACAAAAGCTGGCAACCTAGAAGATACTGTATTGCCTGTAGGCAGCTCAACAGGTTAGATAATGTCCTTTCCAAGTCACTAACCTCTTCCAGGAAACTCATATGGTTTCTACTTCCTCAAGGCAGCTGGTCTAGTCTTAGAGTCGTCTTTGCAATTTAGCTCAATTAGTCTGTGAGGGACTCTCAGCTTTCTTTGCTAACTCTGGTAGGGAGGGGCCTAGTGGAGCTGATCGGTTTCAGGGACTTCCTAAAGATATTTTAAGTTGTTTAGCTTCTGCTTAAGGAGCTTCCCTGAAGGATGGAATGTTCCAAGCTCAGAGGAAACTGTTATATAACACTAGAGCATTGAGTCACTGGAGAGGCCCTACTTACCACCTAAGAGAAGGCATCCAGATTGAGAAAACCACATGGCGTAAAGCTGTGGTGATGCCTACAATCCACAGTAGATTCTGAAAAACACAGGCAGTCTCCAAGAGCTAAACAATTGCTAACCAAGCAAAGAGATGGAGCCTTCAACCTCTCACCACAAAGAAATGAAGGGCAATAAAACCTGGGGGCTCAGAAGTAGTCTCTTCTTCACTCAAGTCTTCAGGTGAAAATACATCCCAGATGGTACCACAACCATACCTGTCTTAATTAGGGTTGCTATTGCTGTGAAGAGATCATGACCATAGCAACTATTATAAAGGAAAAAACCATTTAACTGAGGTGGCTGACATTTTCAGAGTTTTAGTCCATTATCATCATGGTGCAACATGGCAGCATGCAGGCAGACATGGTGCTGGAGAAGCAACTGAGTGTCATACATCTTGACTTGCAGGCAACAGGAAGTGGTCTAAGGCACGGGGCATGGTTTGAGCATATATGAAACCTCAAAGCCCACCCCCACAGTGACACACTTCCTCCAACAAGGCCACACCTACTCCAACAAAGCCACACCTCCTAATAGTGCCTCTCACTTTGAGGGTCATTTTCTTCCCAACCACCACAAAAACCTTGTAAGGTATAAGGCAGAAGAACCAGCAGAGAGATGCCTGCTGCCACTAGCTTAGACTAACATGTTACACACAATAGAAAACTAAGCCAGGGCGTTCTGCTGGGTAGCACAGCATTCTCAAGCTTCCTACTATAGTCAGCCATGAAGGGACCTCTGACTACCTAGAGGGAAATGAAGGGCTTCTGATATATTCATTCCCATCTTAAAATTCCCCCATATGTCCTACCCCAACATGACTATTATTCTCAACCAAATGTGTTCTTCCTCCCTCATGTCTCTGCCACCTGTTCCTTGATGACTCCACTCATCATTTCTTCTGCTTGTCAGTCATTGACACTCAATCATTTTACTCAAATTATTTGGTGTTTTAACACAACATTAACATATCTATGATCTCAGACAATATTTGTGTGCTGACTGGTTTTATGTCAACTTGATACAAGAGAGGAGGGAACATTAATTGAGAAAATGCCTCTATAAGACCAGGCTATAGGCAAGTGTGTCGAGCAGTTTCTTAATTAGTGATTGATGTAGGGGGCAGCCCAATGTCAGTGATGCCATCCCTGGGCTAGTGGTCCTTGGTTCTATAATAGCAAAAAAAGAAAAGCAAGCTAAGCAAGCCATGAGAAGCAAGCCGGTAAGTAGCATCCCTCGATGGCCTCTGCATGAGCTCCTGCCTTCAGGTTCCTGCCCTGCTTGAGTTCCTGTCCTGGCTTCCTTTGATGGTGAACAGTGATGTGGAAGCATAAGCCAAATAAACCCTTTCCTTCCCAAGTTTCTTTGGTCATGGTGTTTCATCACAGCAATAGCAACTCTAACAAGATAATTTGTAAAACATGAAAAAAAAAATCAATCTCAATTTTTGAAGTTGACAGGAAAAATAGCATTCTGGGGATGCTTTGTTATCCTCAAATAGTTAACTAACTAACTAACTAACTAACTCTCTCTCTCTCTCTCTCTCTCTCTCTCTCTCTCTCTCTCTCTCTCTCTCTCTGTGAAAACCAAACTAAGAGTTAGTGCAAATTGGGACAAGAAAGCAAGTAAGTCCTCATACCTCTTACCCCACTGAGAATGTAACTTACACATGGGTGTCTGTGAGGTCCA
Source organism: Peromyscus maniculatus bairdii (assembly GCF_049852395.1). Classification (NCBI taxonomy): domain Eukaryota; kingdom Metazoa; phylum Chordata; class Mammalia; order Rodentia; family Cricetidae; genus Peromyscus; species Peromyscus maniculatus. Next base: position 48,792,567 of record NC_134859.1, on the reverse strand, counting down.
ATGAGCTGTGGCGTGTGTTTCTATGTTCCCACACAATCTTTAACTCTTCTGTAAGTTACCCATTGTTTCTAATAGCAGGGTACCTTGCTAGACATTCATGTTTTCTCAATTTCTCACAAAGAAAATTGCCTAAAATCAACTAAAAGAAGACTCCCTTATGAGGTGGGGCTACAGGTCAGGGGGCGTTAGAAGCATGGGTACAATTTGCTCAGGAGAATGGATCTCATTTTCCAGGAAGAGACACATATAGCTAGCTTCTTTTAGAGATGTGACTGCATCGTACTGCCAATCCCTCATACTAGCTTCTGTAAAAAAAAAAAAAAAAAAAAAAAAAGTGACTTCTGAGAACTGGTCCCCAGTGTCCAGGGCAAGTATCATGTCTGAGGACTGGAGAGATACCATTCCCTCCTTCCAGACTGTGGACAAGGCCAATTTCATGGTCACATGTCTGTGTGATCTGCATGAGGCCCTGCTTAGATGTTCTCCATGCCTGACTGAGCACTCTACTGTTGTATGAAATGCCTAAGCACTGGGGACCAAAAGGTGTCCCATTTGCATGCTGCACTGTCCTGATCATCTGTTGCAGTTCTGGTGCACATGACATAGGGAAGCTTCACACACATGCGCACCCAGGAAGGGATTCCCTCTTCTGTGTGTGATGCTTGGAGCTCCTGCAGTTATTCTGAATCAAAGAGCAAAGTGTGCAAAGACTTGCATCTCACTGATGCTGCAGAACCACCTACTGAACGAAGGGTGCTTTGGGTTTCTTGTCTTGTGGCATTAAAAATAAATAAATAATTTCTGTCTCTGACACGTGAGGTGGAGCTTCCTTTGAAAGATGCCGTAGAGAATTTCCTGGACAAGTGCTAGCTAGACGACTGAGAAAGCTATTAAAACTAAGTGAGAACCCAGGAGAACAGAGCAGTTGCTTGGTGAACGTCAGGCACTCTCACCACAGAGAGGGTCCACACTTCACATTCTGATGCAAAAAAAAGGCCCTGGGCACGATGCACAAAACTGAAAGGTGCAGGGAAGCCCAGCTGCCCAAGCATCCTGGGGCTTGAAAAGTGGCCTGCTCATGAGTTGTGCTCTGGTCTCTTTTTAGCTTTATATAGAGTGAGGCCCAAAGCCAGCAAACATCAACTGCCTGGAACAAAAAGGCATCTTTGAGAAGCTCACACAGCACGGCCATGTAAGAGGGGGGGCAAAGAACAGAAGGAAAGCTTTGGGGTAGTAGCTGTTCTATATCAGCCAGGAAACAGGGAGCAGTGTGATCTCGTGTGTAGCCGTGAGGGCTGAGGGGGGACCTAGACGATCCCTCCCTATGAGACTGTGACAAAATGCCAGAAGAGCAACAGGAACATCATTCCTGCAGGCCAGTCTATGTGGAGACCACACATGGAGCTGGAACTTCTGCCTGCCAGCAGTCAGGAGGAGCCCAGAATCCTACTCATCAGTGGAGGCCAAGTTGGCAATCTGACTTGTGTCTCCCTCTGAGTAAAGCAAATTCACAGCTCCCTTTCCACAATGAAGCAGAATCAGAATCTAATGCAAACTGAGTGTTAAAATGAGGTGCAAAGCCTCATATCACAACACAAATGTGTCTGAGTTCCAACAATAACAACAACAACAACAACAACAACAACAACAACAACAACAACAACAAAACTGTCATCCCAAGAAGCAAATATTTCAAACCAATGGGTGGAGGTAACACTAATGTTAAGGTGAGAGAGAGGAAAACGGCCACCATGAATGTTAAAGCAGCTGTAATTAACGTTCTTGAACTAACCACATCTAACTTGCCCAAGACAATGAGCAAAGAGGAAGAGTCACAGCGAAGAAAGATCCAAAAGGAAAGCGTAAAACTCCAAAGTGCAGGAAATGCAAAAAGGAGAAAACAAAACAAAAGCCCCAGCAAGAGGTCTTAACAAGAAACTGGAGGGCATGGAGACAAGAATCTGTGAGCCAGAAGACAGAGCGGTGGATGAGAACAGTAGAGATTATACCATGAAAAGAAAAAGAGAGCATGAACAGAGCCTCGGTGTCCTGTGGGACCACGACATTTATGCCACCAATATGGATGGGGGATGAGAAAAGTGCTTGAAAAGGTAATGGCTGAAAACTTCTCAGATTTAACAAGAGAGCCATACAGTTGAAGCCTCTGTGTGGAACGTTCATAGAGATGTACAGGTGACACTTGAATTCTGAGACATCACAGAGACCCAGGATAGGTCATAGAATTCAGTTTAATAATTGTAATTGTTCAAATAGATCAGAGCCACTGTTGTTCATTTCTGGTTTTATAACAAAACACTTCAGACTGGCTAGTGTATGAAGAACAAAATTTTATACGGCTCATGACTGGGAAGCTGGGCTGTCCAAGAGCACAGTGCTGCTGTTTCCTCTTGATGCAGGGCATCCTCTGGAAAGACAGGGCAAACTTACCAGCTATGGTCGGTTGAAGGAGAATGGTCTTTGTAAATGTAACCAACCGTCTTATTAAATAAGAAATACAGAACCAATGTAAAAGAGAAAGCCGAAAGGTCAGAGCTCAGAGCTAAAATCTTACCCTTCCTCCTGCGAGCTTTCCAAAAGAGACCTACTTCCTGTGTGTAAGTCATTTCAGAGTCTTTTGTTCTGCCTTCTCATTGGTTATAAACCCAAACATGTGACTGCCTCGTCACTGTCTGTATGTACAGCCCCCCAGGTCTTAAAGGCATATGCCTCCAATGCTGGCTGTATCCCTGAACACACAGAGATCTACCTAGCTCTTCTACTAAGTGTTGCGATTAAAGGCATGTGCCACCACCACCACACTCTTGCTATGGCTCTAATAGCTCTGACCCCCGGGCAACTTTATTTATTAACATACAATCAAAATCACATTTTAGTACAATTAGAATACCACCACAGGTCTTCATCGTAATATATGTTTGAATACTTGCTCCTCAGTTGGTGGGACTGTTTGGGAAGGATTAGGAGGTGTGGCTCCTTGTTGGAGAGGGAGTGTTACTGGTCCTGCCTTCTCTCTATTCTCTAATTTTGAGATGATCAGCTTTGCGCCTACCACATATTCTCCACCATGATGTTTTGATTTGGCACAATATTCAGCCGTGGCACTGGACTGAAATGTCCTAAACTATGAGCCAATATAAACCTCTCCCCCTTGTAAATTGAATTTTCTGGGTATTTTGCATAGCATTCGAACACCATCACATCTTTCAAATCTGCGAATCACCTAGTGAGTCTGGCAATCAGCATTTTCAGGATTGCTGGTTGTTATGTTTGTTTTTCTATATGAATTTAGCTGGGAGGGCAAACTAGAAAACTGGAAACCTTTTCCTATTTAAATATTCCATGAGCTTGTGACCTGTCAATCAGATTACCCACAATTATTCGGGCTTAGCCTATGAACAGAATCTCCGTGCCTAGTGGATAATTATAACAGGACTGTTCCCAGATCTCTATAATTCTGTTTAGGAATTTGGATGGCTTGAACTATGTGTCTATGGCTTCTAAGATCACGAGGAATGAGTCACAGAACTGTAATCTGGCAACTCACTTACCTGTTGATGCTCAGAGATACACATATATAATTTTAATGGTGCCCATTACACACAGGCTTCCATTATCACAGTATTTCCACTCAGTCATAACTTTATGAAGAATTCCCCCTTCGGCTAATATTTTCCAGGCTTAATCACACCCTTGAGGTGAACTTTTTCAATTAAACTCCACTTAAGCCAATTTTGAGTTCTTTGAGTGAAGGGGGAAAAAACACACATGCCAGACTCTTAACTGTCCAGCAGGTTCCGTTTTGTAAATGTTTATTTAACACACTAACAGTTGCACTTTACAAACGGGCTGGCCTGCCTTGCATCTGAGCTTTCGGCAGTGGAGGCAGAGGCAGGTGCTTCTCTGCTGATGTCCCTACAGCTCTTGATAAGCTCCTCTGTCCTGGGAGTGAGTGCAGCAGGGATCCTGTTGGGAGGCTGAGGACCGCTTTAGAATCCACAAAGATTTTACTTAAAGCCTTGCCTCTCCCCCTTGTACCTGGCGGGGTTTTTCACTCTGGGACTAAAGAGGAGAAAGCCTTTGGATTGTTGATTGAGTTTGAGCTGGATAGGATAGGGGTGGAGAATGGAGAATGGCTGTTCTTTTGAATCCTCTCCAGCTGTTGTTTCTAAACCGTACTCTGTAACCGTAGCCTCTGTCAACAGTGCTACTTCTCCAGAGGGAAATGAGCTTCGGTGACTTCTCTTCAGCACAACTGGCAAGGAATGCCTCCTGGCTCCTGGTCCTGTCTGGTTCTCTGGGTTTCTTTTTCCAGCAAATGCTTTCTATTCACTCTGGACATCTTCATCTGGATAATTGGCATTAGGAAGGCCTCCAGGGCACACACAGCCATCTTTGGCAGCATCACCAGCCAAGGGCAAGGGCACTGGCAAGCTCTTTGCTGGGTTCCTCATGTCCAGATCCAGTGCAGTTGACAGCTGATAGAGACTTTCTTGTTGATGCCAAGGAGGTCTCCCCAGCACTGTTGAACAGATGAGATGAATGGTTGTCCTTGATTTTAACTGCTCCTTCTCCCTGCCAAAGCTCTCCTATGTATAGGAGAAAGTATGTGGAAATGGCTTCCTGTGAGCAGAAAAGAGGCCCTATCTCACAGACCACTTCATTCTGCCAGATCTCTGCTCCATCCTTAAGTGTTTCATTCTCCACAGAGGACCTTTATCTGCTCTGTAACACTAACACTGACCTCTGGGTCTTGGGGTGCACTACATGACCTCCTACCCCTCTACTCATGCTGTCCTTACTGCCTGGAGCACGGCAGACAGCTCCCTTCTAGAAAACTCCTACTTACCCTTAAATGTTAGTTAATGTTTCTTCATGGGGGCCTCCACTACTTTTCCCATTTAGATTAGTCTCCAAGAACGTCTGTCCTCAGACCCCCGTACACTTCCCTCTTGAAGTAACCTCGCATTCATTTGTATGATTTACTTTAGCAATCATTCCATCTATGCTCCCTGCAGGAATGTCTGAACCTCACATCCACCCCGCACTTGACCTCATGCTTAACACACAGTAGGTCCTTCGTCTTTATCTCTTAAGTAAACATATAGACACAGGGACACCTTTAGAAGTTCCCAAGGGGAGTGGGAATGCCAGAGTCTAGCCCAGCTCTGCCAGAGTGCCCTTGCATTGCAAGAATTCGTCTGGTCTGTTTATGATGTTGTTCTAACCTTGATGTGTATTGAGTGAGCAGACAGAGGAAATAGCCAGGAAGAGGACCTGGAAAAACCCTCAGCCAAGGTCAGGGTCTGGGTAAAATACCATCTGAGCAGTTACCTTGTAAACCCAGGGCTGGCCTCCTAGATCCACTTTTACAGATGAAGACCATGAGATCCAAGAGTCTTTGTAGTATCCATCAGGTCCTCCCTCTATTCCCCTCAGCTCCACTGTTCCTATAAGAAGACCACCCTGATGTGATGAAAACAGTGAATGGAGGGAGGTAGAGAGCTTAGCAGGAAACAGAGCCTAGCCGGAGGACCACAGAACAGGAAAAGAGTGAGAAAATCACTCCTGCTTCCCTATAGTAACCCCACGGGAACAACACCTATCTTTTCATAGTCCCTAGTACTTCTCTTGTTCTCTACATTATAAAGACAAACCAGATCCAAAAAGCCTACCTAAGTGTCAACTAGTCTATCATCAGCATAGCTGTGTAAACTAGAGTGTAGGGGCCTGAGCCAGAGTCGGGAGCAAATACCGCACCTGTGCCGTGTCTAAGTTACTTGGTCAAGTTACTTAACCATCTGTGTCTCTGTTCAATGTCTACCATATGGGGATCATTGTGCCTATCTCTGAGGGTTAGCCTGAGGTTGAAAGTGATGCAATTATGTTTACCTGTGCACCGTAGCTTGGAGCCAGTATTATTCAAAATTCAGCAAACATGTGTTAAAATCTCTCCATATGCTTTTATGGGACTAAGGTAGATACTGGGAAATTGTATTGAAGTGGAGAAGGGAAATTTAATAATTGCAAGGACTACATATTATGCTAAGAGGTATCCAGGAAACATTACAAATTGGAGAAAATTTGACAAGAATGGGAGTAGGGATTCAACTGTTTTTAGATAAGGGAACTCAGGAGAGCTTCCCCGGAGCAAGGACATGAGGACTGAAGGGGCCAGTCAGATGCAGAACTTAGGAAGACAAAGTAGAAGGAGCCAAGGCTGAGCTGTCCTCATCCCCGGTGTGGTGAGATGCCCCTGGGTGTTTTTAACCAGAAGTGAGACCCAGTCTGAGGTGTGCCTTTAAATGGCCCCTCTGGATGATGTGTGGAAAATGGGTCTTAGAGATACAAGAAGGAAAGCCGAGAGACTGCTTAGTCCGTTCCTGGGAGGTGGTTGGGTGGCAGGCAGAAGCAGATGAATTAAGGGGTTTGGGACGGGAGAAGGGAGAGGAGCAGACACATCCAAGCCGCATTAGAGGGTGAGCGGAGGCGTGAACAGGGAAGGGGTAGAAACAATGCAGTCAGGGAGGGTGAGCCTAGGATTCTGTTCTGAACTGTTGGGAACTCAACACGTGCCAGGGTGTAGACAAACCAAGAAACCCTGTTTGGGGCTTCACAGTGAGGAGAGCAGAGAAGACAGGAGACCTAAAATCCTTCCGGTCTAGTAAAGTGTAATCCTCTCGGGAAAGCTCTGAAAATATGAGGTTTTACCTTTGGCTACACTAGCTATCCTTTAGGACTTTGAGTAGAGTCCTGTAGGATGTGACGTTGGAGTTTGTTTGTTGTTAATTGGTTTTTCCCCCGTTTCTCTGAATGAATGCTGAGGCCCTTCCTTATTCCCCAGGATACTGTTTAGCTGCCTTTCCTCATTGCCTCTTCTTTTTTTTTTTTTTCATTTAAAGTTTGCGTTAAGCAGAAAAACTCCCAGAAGCCTCTCAGAGAACCCTGTGCACTGCCTTTATTCAGGGAATTCACTTACATCAGCCTCATTCTGTTTAGGGAAAAAATGTCAGCATTTACCTTGAAAGGCTAGTTAAAGTGTTCTAATTTTTAGTGTGCTAGTTGGGGGCAATTCAATGTCAGTTTTATAAGCTTTTATTTTTAACATAAATTCAAGGGGGAAAAAGGAACATTAGACCAGGAGTCTTAGATATCAGTCCCAATTAAAAGGTTAAAAGTCACCTACCCTCTGGCCTTGGTTGATTTATCTGTGTAGGGAGCACAGTCAGAATAATCTGTCCTTTCCGGAATCAATGGCACATCAAATACCGGGCAGCATGAGGCGAACATCCCACTGATCAAGGTGGTGACCATGCACGCACTGGCATTCCCTGCTCTTCATGTCCCCTGCAAAGCAGCCCATGGCTTGACAGCTTTCTGTAAGCTCGCCAAAACGAGCAGTGGATTATAGAGACAAGAAATGTTGGGTTTCAGCCTTCGGTACAAACTTCATCAGAGGCCACACATCTTGGAGAAGATTCCTTTTAACCAAGAACTGTCAAGTCACAAGCCATTCTGGCTTTGATTTATTCAGGCACAGCAAGAGGATTGATTGTACTATATGTAATACGTGAACCACAGTCAGACAGGATTGAGGCAGGTTGGCGACACACAAGAGCAGTGGGTGTGTGGGGGTTGGGGACAAACTCTGAGCTGCTCCTAATATGACCTCTCAGTGACCTGTGAATCTCTGTACAGTTCATCCTCACACTCAGCTTCTTCAACTGAAGGATGCTGGGATTGAGCCATACCTTTGAGGTTATTTCCAGACTGGGAGACCCCATGCATAGCTGAGGACCTAGAGGACATCTGTTAACAGAAGATGACAGAATGCCATTTGGCCCCTTTACTGGGCTTGCTGCATCCCACTCATCCCCTCAGGAAAACCTCAAGCGAGGAGTGAGAGAGATGCAGTGGTAAACAGTGACCCAAAACAACCTGGGCAAGAAAGGGTTTATTTCACTTACAAATCACAGATCACCATACAGGGAAGGCAGGGCAGGAACCTGGAAGCAGGAGCGGAATCTGAGGCCATGGAGAAATTCTGTTTACCGGCTTGCTCTTCATGGCCATCTCCGCCTGCTTTCTTATACAACCCAAGACTATCTTCCCAGGGCACCAACCAGTGGCCTGGACCCTCCTACATCAATCAATAATCAAAGACACCTCCCCTCAACCCACAGACATGCCCACATTTGATAGAGGCTATTCCTGTCAAGGGTCCCTCTCCCCTGGGGACTCTAGTTTTGTGTCAAGTTGACAAACGTTTAACAATCACAAGACCACAACCTGGGGAGGCTTTAATGAAGGAATTCACCTTTCCGTGAAGGTTTCCTCTGGGTCTTTGAGTTGGAGCCAGGACAGGTGGCAGTCACCAGAAAGTGGTGATTAGCAGATCACGATCAGGTGAGACCTGCAGGGCAACATATTTACTTAGTCATTCCCTGCAGAAGAATGAGCAGATGGAATCCTAGATCGCCACCAACGTTTCATTAGCTTAACCTTGGATGTGAAGAGATGCAGAAAGCTAAAACTTTGGAGTGCAAGGAACTATTTGTTACTGCTCCTCGCCTCTAAAACAAACAAACAAACAAACAGGTGAAAATCTCCCTACTCATGAAAACCCAGACAGAGCATGAATGTAAGACCCAGAAACGAGGCTTCTCTTTGTAAAAAGGGAAATGGTGACCAGTATTTGCTCATCAGAATACTTCATTATAGAGTACATAATGTTTTGATGGTTAGTACAATTATTCAGAACTATGCCAGCAGCCACCAGTGTTCTGGGAACCTCTAGAAGCAGATGTTAGCTTTATTAGAAGGTTCTTGTGTTCCAAAGCAGGGCACAGACTGCCTGCCCCTTTCAGGTCCTATTTTCCCATGAATAAATGTCTGTTGTGTGTGAATTATGGACAGGACAGGCACTCTGCTGGGCACTTGGGCACTGGGGTAGTAGCAGGAAGCTCAGCCTGTCCTCTCTCTTACATCTTCTGCTGATGTGAGTTTCTTTTATGTTTTTTTTTCTATATATTCTTCCTTAATGTGGGCCAAATCAATGAACCCAAGCTGCTTCCTTCCATGTACATGTACACATGCACTAGCCCATTTGTTTTACAGACCAGCACCAGCACATCTTGGGGAGCAGCCGACACTGACCACTTCCAACCCTTCATTTCCTAGTGCCTACTTTATAACAAGTCTCCCCCCAGCCCACCCACCTACTTCTCTAAATCCCCCAGGTCTCAAATCTGTCTTCTCTGGAAAATGCTTTTGAGATACAAAATCCACCCTAAGACCTTTCCTCCAGGCCATACAGCCTTCAGCATGCATTGACTCATCCATGCTGTAGCATCCACGTCTTTCCCACTTGCTATGTGAGGGTTCGTCACCTATCACATCTGCAGTTCTTAAAAGGGTAGATAGCATTGCATCATTGACATTGCTACCGTGTTCTAAGCCTTGAGGTTTATAGTCAAGCACTTGCTTGGTTGGTTAGCCATTTCGCCGACAATCAAGACAAGCTATTAAGACTAAGCCAGATGTGTGTGTGTGTCCTAACACTAGGGAGGTTGAAGGCCCTAGTTTAACCTCAAAACAAAACAAGCAAACACTCAAAGAGATGTTCTAATGACGCTAGAGCATCCATCATGAGGCAGATGTTTCAAAGATGCCTGAATCAGCACAGCATGCTTTGACCCAACACATTTATTTGAATCATACACTTATCTTGTCATTAGGTCTAACTACTCATGAGCACCAGGAGCTATCACACTTCAAAACAACAGCTGCCTCAAACATCTAACTGCGAAGCCACCATTCTAGCTTTGGTTACTGTGCTTATTTAAAAGTATTTTAATGTCCTTTTCTACTGTTCTGTATCATAACGATAACCATATTGTACCAGGCTTTTGTCCCCAAATAATGACACAGAGACTTATTAGTTCTGAATGTTTGGCCTAGCTTAGGCTCATTCCTGGCTAGCTCTCTTAACTTAATTGACTTGTTTCTCTTTATCTACCTTTGCCTGGGGCCTTCTTACTTTCCCTCTGTAGATCTTACTTTCAATGCTGCTAGCAGCTGCCTGGCTTCTGGCCCCAGGCGTCTCCCTCATTCTCTCCTTCCCTCCTCTCTTCTTCCTCTTATTCTTCTTTTTGAACCTAGAGTCTCCTCCTATTTATTCTCTCTGTCTTCTGGGTCCCCCATTCTTTCTCTGTCTAGCTATTGGCTATTCAGCTTTTTATTAGACCTATCAGGTGCCTTAGGCAGGCAAGGTGAAACAAATGCAACACACCTTTACATAATTCAATGCAGCATAAACAAAAGTGACACACCCTTTATACAGTTAAAGTAATATTCTGCAGCAGAAACAAGTATAACACACCTTTGCCCAGTTAAAATAATATTCCACAACACCATATCACATGAAATGTGGGATGGGGTGTGCTGTGTATGTTATGTGTGTTATGTGTGAATATATTGGGGGTTAGTGTGTGGGATGCATGTGTATGTGGTATGTGCAGTGGTGGTGGTGGTGGTGGTTGTGTGTGTGTGTGTGTGTGTGTGTGTGTGTAGTTTTTTCTCATCTTCATCTCTTATCTGCTTACTCTGCCATTTTGTCTATCAGTCTACTCTTAGTTCAGTCCTATAATAATCTTAATATCTAGTAGAACAGAGTTCCTGCATTGTTTTTCCTCAAGGATGTCTTGATTGTTTTTGGTCTTCTACATTTGTTAATATTAGGGATAAAAATCTCCATTGTTACCAAAACTATTGCTAACATTTTGAGTGAGATTACACAAAAAGCTGAGATACATTCAGAGATAGCCACCGTCTTTATCATACTGAGTCTTAATGTGACATATCCTACTACTGAAAATACAATGGCCAATTTGGAAAAAAATAAAAATAAAACAAAGAAACAGGATTCCGCATGCCATGCCACACATAAAAGTCAACTTCAAGTAAATGTAAGTTCTAAATGCAAAAGATCAAATGTGGGGCAGTAGACAGTATTGATAATGTCCTCCTCAGGTGTGCACAAGGTCATCTATCAGACTGTATGCATGCAAATACACTTTGCCACGTGGATATCCTATCTAAAGTTAATCTTGAGTCAGATACAATTCACCGCTACTGAAGTTTTAGACTACTTCTAAAATCAAGTATAAAATACGCTCTCAACATTAACTACCAAAGGAGTTAAAAGCCCACACCCCTCAGCATGGTCTGTCAGTTTTACAAACTTGAGAAACAGCAGATGAAAAGATGCCACACTACCTTCGTTCTCTTCCTTGAAAGATGATGAAATGTCTATAAGATAGATGTGCTCTCAAAACTAGAAAAAAGGCAGCATGCTCATAAAGGGCAAGAAAGTTGACAGCAGAGAATTATGTAAAGACAAACCTTATTAACTGACCCCTCCTCCTCCTGGTCATGTCTCTGCTCAGTTGAACACTTGCCCAAGCCCCCTGCCTTTGCCAGCTACACACACACACACACACACACAGAGTTTACTATTCCTCATCGAGTTGTATATCACGTGCTTAGTCAGTGCTTCTTTTAGCCCTCATTTCCACATCGGAGCTCTCAGGCCACAAGACACTTGTATCCAATACCTGGAATACTTTTGTCCTGTTCCCCTGTCTCATGTCAGTTTATTCCTCCACCCCTGTGAGGATCCTAAATGTCCCACTGCCCCTGTCTGTCAGTCAGCTTCTATCACTTTATCAGATAACTTGGGAGGAGCGCAGAGAGCTTGGCCCTGTCTCCCAGGTTGTAGCCCGTGACTAGTTGTTTCCATGGCTTTGGGCCTTTGCTGAGGCCTCGCATCCTGGTGGGACCACGTGGTGAGCAGATAATCAGCTTCATGGACAGCATGAGAAATATAGGAGGGGGAGAATCTGGGACCCACAGTCCCTTGAAGGGCACATCCCCAGTGACCAGAAGACTTCCCATGAGGTTCCACCTCTTAAGGATCCCAATACCTCCCAATAGTGCCAAGCTGAGGACTAAACTTTTCTTTTTTTAGCTGCATGTGCCTTTAGGGGATCCAAACATTGCTTGAATTAAAAAAAAAAAAAAAAAACTGAAGCAATATGTAAGATGCAGAGTATAGATAGGGAGGGATTGGCGTCTTTTCTGATGATGTCATCATTAGCTATCATTTGCTTTTAGTTGTCCGGTTTGTCTATCCTTTGTCTAACAAAGCCCTGGCATTTGCCCATTTTACCCGGATACCACTGGCCATGTTAACGTGGGCCACCCTGACTTCTGCAGACTTTCTTGGGCAGCAAGGACTTGGTGAAGTGAGCCTCTTCTCCAGCCCTTCTGCGGACTGTCTTACCCTGACAAGTGAGCCCTTATCACCTCATCTCAGCAATGCCCACGTTCAGCCCCTCAAGGTTTCATCTCTCTTATCAAAATGGCTTCAGCGTCCATTACTAGCTTCAGGTTTTGTTGTTGTTGTTGTTGTTGTTGTTGTTGTTTTTCTGAAGGTAAGATATAGTTATCAGATCTTCTTCACTATCCACTCAAGTCTCTCTTGGGAATCTGTGGGTGAGCCCAGGGGTGCCTAAGTCAGTCTCCCCTTCAGTCTCCAAGAGAGACAGACTTCCGATTCCATAGTTCACACTTCCTACTGGAGCCATGGGCATTTGACTCCATCATCTCACATGTATCCTTCAGCAATGACATGCACATGGGATGAGGGGAAAGATAACATTGTAGTGGAGTTTCTTACACATCTCCTATTATACTTCTCTTTGAAATTCTGAACGTGTTATAACACTGTTAATCCGATTTATTATAGTTTTGATGTATCTAATAAAAGTTGGATTCACACTGGCCATTATGTTAAGAAAAAATGATGATCTAATAATCCTTTATGAAAATAATCACAGATTCTTAAAAAATCATTATCTGGAAAAAAAAACAACAGAGAACAGAGTTAGATTATTTTAGTAATTCTAGGGAAGATGTGGTAGGCATTTCTCAATTTAAAAATACATTCAACAGTGTTATGTTTATTTTTGTTTTGCTTTTTTTTTTTTATTTTTTTTTTTTTTGGTTTTTCGAGACAGGGTTTCTCTGTGTAGCTTTGCACCTTTCCTGGAACTCACTTGGTAGCCCAGGCTGGCCTCGAACTCACAGAGATCCACCTAGCTCTGCCTCCCGAGTGCTGGGATTAAAGGCGTGCGCCACGACCGCCCGGCTTGTTTTGCTTTTTTAAAAGCAGTTTTAAACTCACAAACAAAACTGCATGGAAGGTCAGGAGATTTGCTTTATGTTCACTCTCCACCCCTCCACATGGATAGTGTCTCCCACTATCAGCATCCCCCAGCATTGGGGTCCACCTGTTAGCACTAACGAACTCACACCAACTAGACAGAGTGTCACCTCAAGTCCCCAGTTTACATGCAAGTTCACGACATCTCAGGTAAGGGTTTATGGCTGCCGCAGCCCACCCTTCTGCAGAAAACACCACTAGTCTCAAGCTCAAGGGTCTTTCCAGCACTTGGAAGACAGCTTTCCACAGCCACAGAACAAGATGCTTTAATTATCTTGATCTTTAATTATCTGATCACCTGATGGGCTTCCCCAGCAGTCTGAACAGCTTTGAATGGAGCCTCTGAATGGAAATTTAAGCTTTCTTAGGTCTACAGTAAATAGTACTGTGGTCTGAGAAGCCTCAGTAGGTAATGCACCCTAGACACATGACTTAGGTCCCTGAGACTGACATGGTGGAGGAGAGAATAGACCTTTGCAAGTTGTCCTCTGACCTGCACATGCACACTGTGGTATATGTACACAAAACAGAGAGAGACAGAGAGAGACAGAGACTGACTAATTGATTTTAAAATGAATGGTAATAAATAGTGGTCATTTTCTGTATTTCCTCCTACTAATTAATATCTATTTCTATTTCCTATTTTGTGACGTTAGTTGGAACGGCTTTTAATGTTCACAACTACTATGATTTTTGAGATTGGCTTCTTGGTAATTTTAAAGACAAAAATTCCTCAATTTCACCAGGGCTTTGGGATTGGGTTTGTTATTTTATTTTATTTTTTTCTTCTTTGCCTTCAGCAATTTCTTTTAGCCTATCAGGATCATCCTTTTTAAAATCTTTTACATATTAATCACATGAGTATATTATAATTTTATGGTGAATAATATAGAAAGTTGTATATACTCTCCAGGTTTGAACTGCTCCTACACATTTATAATGGATTTTACCTACTTGTTTTAAAATCATTTCTGGACCCTCTTAAACACATATTAGTTGGATGATCACAATAAATCAGGTACCCTTCTAGAACCAGGAGAGGGGATGCTGAGATCCACAAACTAGACAAAAGGCCCCTGCTCTCCTGGAGCTCACACATGTGAAGACACGGCTAATAACAAAGACACTTACATATGTCAGATGAAGGACAATGAACCAAGATACAGAGTGACCGGACAGGGTGACATTTTAGAAATGGAGGTCAAGAGAGGCCTCCCTGATCAGGTAACAACTGAGTTCAGGCTGGAAGGGAATGAGGTCATGGTTCAGTCAACTAAATACACAAACGGATGTAGTGTGCAGAAAAGACTGGGATGTTATGGAGTTCCTTCAGGTATCACCACCAGCAGGGAAAAAAACAGGAAGAGGAGAGAGGGAAAACTCTGGGCAGCTGGACTTGGTCAGTCAGACTGGATCAAGACTTCTAGGGAGTCTGATGTCATGGCTTATTCTTCTTACACACTTAAACACAGTAAAACTTTGGGAGAAATGTCTCCGTGTGGCAATTCTCATAACAAAGCTTCAGGCATAGCAACATAGAAACTCCCATGGTACCAAAGCACCTGTGACCTTTGCGATAAGAGTGAGTTCTGTTGACTGATAGACGGTGCTCAGGACAAGGGGCCTAAGGAGGAAGAATTTGTAATGAACATAAGGAGAGATTCTACTGATGGAGAATGCAAAGTACATGGGACTGCTTTCATAAGGATGAGTTCTATTCGCTGAGAGATAAAACTCAGGATAAGGGCCTACGCCATGTTCAAGACATTGGGGTTCGGGAAGGCTAGCTCCACAGAATAGCAGAAGATCACCAGGTTGTTAGACAGCATCCACTCCAGCCTTCCAGGTGACCAGGCACCATTCTTTTCCTTTCATTGAAGAAAACAGGCCCGCGTGATTGACAATCCGGGTTTCTCCAATGCTTTCTCTAAGCTGTGCTTCCTGCACTGGGTAAGGGCTGTACTTTAACAGGACGCTGAGGGAGCTCACAAGGGGAGCCCCAGGGTACTGCTGGGAGCAGGGCCAGTGGGGCTTCTGGGAAGAAGTAACATTTAATCCTAGACTTTAAAGAAAGGCTACATGAGAGTATTGGTTAATTTTAACTTGACTGAGGTATGAACTACCAAGACTTCGATCAAAATTGTTTTGGCGGTGTTTCTGGGTGAGATTAACATTTGAGTCTGAAGTAAAGCTGAGTTACTTCCTTCATGTGGGACAATCTTATCCAATCAATAAAAAAATAAATCTGTACTGAACACAAGGATGTGTAAGAGCAAAACTCCCTGTATGGCTGTTTTGAGTTGGACATCATTGGCCTTTCTAGGGAAACCAAAGCATGAAGTCTTGTTGTGTCTCAAGCCTGACACCCTTCAGACTGGAATTCAGCCTCAGGCTCAGAGTAGAACTGTAACTAGAGCTATTCTGGGGTCTCCACCTTGCCGACCACCGGCCACAGGACTTGTCCACCTCCATGATCATGTGAGCCACTGAAAATGAGAAGTGAGGAAGAGGATACTAATAACTGAGTTTGTGTGGTTCCAAAATCCCTGCTGGGTGTGCCCTGTATTCAACAGGCATTTGTGTTACGACCATTGGAAAGGCTGGAATTGTAAGTTCAGAGTGGTCCCCAGGAAGACTGGGCTTCAATGAAGAACTCTTTTTGTTACAGGGACCTTTAGAGATTACCTCATAGTTTCAATTACACACTCCCTCTCTTCTTCAGAAATCCGATCAGTGGAGAAAGCATCCTTCAACTGAGTCCTCCTGTGGCAAAAAAAGGATGCTGCAGTGGTTCCTCGTCTTCTTGTAAGAGCCTGATCCCCCACTTCAGGGGCTTTCCTCTGGAAGCCCCATCCAGACCTGATGAGGCCCCATCACTAAATGCCATCAGATTGAAGGTGAGGAACCAATTTTAACCCCCACTAGGGGTGTTGTCTAGGGTGGGTCCACATTCCATCCATGACACTGCCTTTGTACCAGGAACATCTTTCCTAATCTACTTACCTCTCCTCCCTGGCCTCTCTACATCCCTCACCTACAGGGTCCAAGGTGCCTGGCTTAAAGAGCCTTTCAGTGCAGAATCTGTTAGAGAAAGGTGTCTGCCTTAGCCATGCTGATGCTTCTGGAAGCTGTGATTCTGACAGTGAGCAGGACTCGACATCATCTCAGGGCCCACCATCCCCGCCACATGCCTCTACTCTTTCCCACAGGCCCAGTGTAGGGCCTTACTCCAAGCCCCTGCTTCCACCCCCTCTCCTAGTGCACAGTGGTGTGGTGGCATTGGCTCAGCAGCTCACCAGAGCCAAATCCATGCATCATTTCCCAAGTTCACTTTGGTTGCTTGGAGTTGGCCTTGGTGGGTGTTCACATCATGTGCTCCAAGACAGGGCTTTTATTTCTCTGAAGAGCAAACTACCAGCTCACACAAACACCCAGATCTTACATTTCCTAAAGTAGAACTGTGACTGAATCTTCTGCGGCTTCCTCCTTGCATTGGGTAACGGACCCGCAGAAGGCTTGCCTGTTTCTGATGCTGACATATTTTCCTGATCCTTCTATGTCCTTCTGGTAAATGCACTGGACTTCTGACAGGGAGAAGGGGGCTGTACAATTGAGGGCACACTATCATCTGCTTCAGAAGCCCCCATGACAAGTCTTTGTTCCATTATCCGTGAAAGCTTGGCCAGCGTCACAGCCGTCCTTGTTTGCCGCCTTAATCACTACACTGCTCAGCCAAATAGCACTTGTTTGTCACTAATGATTCTAATCGAAACTGGGAATTGATGTTGGCAAAACACAAGCTGTTTAGTTTTTTTGCAAAAGCCAATCCAGTCTTCCCAAAAGAGAAGTTTTACTAGGAACCCATGATTGAAGCCCCAGTCATGGGAGGAAAAAAAAAAAAAAACCTGGCTGATAGGCACGGGACTAGATAAAGCAGAAACTGGGAAAGTGGGAAGGGTATCTGCAAGGTCACAAAAATGTAACCACGGCTGTGTCACTGAGGAAGAAGCTGAAATGGATAGGTCCTCAGGCTGCCCCCTGCTAAAAATATGACAAAATGGTCATTAAATGTCACATGCCCTAGGGATGCTCTCCATGGCACGTTGTTAAAAATAACCCTCATTCAGGACAGCTTAACCAGGGGACTGTGCGTACTTCGGAGCTTAAGTGGGAATACAGTAGGCACAAGAGGCAACACCAGAGAGTTCATGGCAATTTAGTAAATGGGAAGAATTTATAGTGGCAAGTCGGGAGCCATTGAGAAGTTTTAAGCAGGAAAGCGATGCAATAAAGGTGTGATTAAGGAAGATTAGTCTGGCATATTAGGGCAAGAGCTATCCAAAGTCCTTTATATGGAAACAGAAACAGAGTTAGTAATGAGACAAAGCCAGCAAACAAAAGCATCCAATCTCTCAGGCTATTAAGAGGCACTTACAGGACGCACAGGCTGGGAAGGACTCAGTCTTGCAAAGCTACCTCAGCTCATTAGGTTCAATTGCCTCTCTGCTCTCATTCCCTATTCATGAAGGCTGAGACAAAGTCCTGCAGCCCAGGGACCTCTTCAACACTTCTCTTCACACCATTCCATTGTTGAGCCAATGAGCATGCCCCAGCCAACAGCCTCCTCACCAGCTTGAGCCTCCCATTGCCCCCATTTCTGGAACACTTAAAAGTCTTATTCATTCTTGGTAAAAGAATAGGAGTTCCTGTCGGCTAACTCTCATTCAAGAGAGCAGTAAGATTTCCACCAAGCATGTCTGGGTGACTCAGGGCGCCTACCAGCTTAGCCGGGATTGAAATGGCGTCACCAAAGGTGGCCAGCATTTATCTGTGGGACAGAGAAGCTTAAGGAGTCTAGCCAAACCCTGAATGTCAAAACCCAATATCCCCTAACTATTTACATACATCTAAAAGCTATGAAAATCCAGCCAGCGTCTCCTGGCAGTGGAGAATCTTTTTCGAATCCTCTCACCTCATCGATGTCTGACCTTCTTGGCCATACTACTTGGGGTTTTGTCTGGAATACACACTATCATTTGCCTCATGTTTCCTGGTGGGTATCATGTGAATTCTCCCACCAACCCACCCCCAGCAGATTATATAAACTCCTAACAGGCAGGGACTGTCCTATGTGTCACTAATGTTAAGGAGCATAAATCACAGTGGATTATACTGAAGTCAAGTTTGGCTTCAGCAAGCCTCCATTCTTACCCTGCTTGCTGAGGTGATGCTGTTCCCGAGTCTTCCTGAACCCAGTTCCAGCCACTCATCCCTCATGCTCAGCAGATGTCTGTGAGTCTTCCTTTCCTGGAAAGACAGAGACAAGCAAAGGTGCCCACAACTGCCTTCCGCGCCATGGCAGGAGTGCAGTTCTCCTGTCCACTTCCTGCCTTTTCAGAACAGTGGCAAAGCTCATCTGTGCCATGGAAATTCACCCAAAGAGTCACTCTGTCCTTCATCCCAGCATCTTCCATCCATCCTCCTCTATTCCACGCATCACAAACCTTCCAGACACTTCTCTTTCTTAGCGTACATGTTTGCATGGTTTTCTGTTGGGGAAAAACAAATACAAGCATAGATGGGAGAGAGAGAAAGGAAGGAAAAATAAAACTTTCCCCTAACTTGTATGTCTGTGCACACCCCCCCCCCCGCAGTGTGTGGTGCCAAAGAGGCTTGTGATTCCAGAGGGATAAGAGCCCATCATGGCTCAGACGTGGCAACAAGAAGAAGGCACCGAGCTGGAGCAGGAAGCTGAGAGCTCACATCTTGAACCCTAAGCACGAAGAAGAATGACCTAGAACTGGAAGCAGCTTGAGGGTTTAAACTCTCAAAGCCCCCCGCCCCCAGAACTGTACTTCCTGGAGGGAGGCCTCAGCTCTTCAAAGTCCTGAAACTGCGGAGGTCATTCCTCATTTAAAGCACCCCACCCAGCACAACTTTCGGGAGAGAAACAGGTCTTTTATTTTCTTTCACTCTTTTCCTTTATTGTTATGATTTTTTTTTGTCTGTTTTGTTTCTTATGTTTTTGACAGTATCTTGCTTTGTGGCCCAGGCTGGCCTTGAACTCACGGTTCTTCCACTTCAGCCTCTCAATATTTTTATTTTATTATAACCATATCCCTTGTAATATTTAGGGCATTCAATTTTAAATAAGTCTTCAATATTTATGGGAAATTTTAATTTAGCCATGCATTCTGTATTTTAAAGTAATGAGGTTATCAACCCTGCCTACTTTAATGTCTGTGTGAGGTGATGTGAAAGGGCCACAACTTTCTAGCCCAAAGAAAGACAACTGCCTTTGCATCAGAATTCTGTGAAGACTGGCAAGACTTGGATGCACACAGCAGCATCACAGATCACTTGTCTCACGTAACCCTGGCTCCTCCCTCCCCCTTGGCAGGGACCGAGCCATGGAAGCATCTGTGACCTGTATTCAGCATTTCTCCTCAAAGAACCCAATCCTCATCTCTCATCCAAAGTTCTCTGAGAAGTGTCCAAACTAACAGAAGAGATACCATGATTTGAGCTATGGCTGTCAGGGAGGGCTGGTGGAACAGAATGAGAAGCTGTCAGGCCTCACTCTGGTTTGTTCAAGCAAAGGAAACTGAGTCTTAGACAACAAGGGAACAGCAGCCCTGGAAGTCAAAACCCCCTGGATGGGGAGATTAGCAGGCACTGCGAGGAAGAAATAGAAATGTCCTATATACAGGTGCAAAAGCTTACCGTAATTAGTAATCAGTCCAAAGCTAATTAAAGTACAGTGCACTGCCACCTCTTGCCTGTCAAGTTGATGATTTAAAAAAAAAAAAAAACCACGGAAGGAATACATTCAGTAATAAAGTAGCCAGTTGTGATCTATTCTGGCAGAAGTTCAAATTAGGGGAGCTTTCCAGGAGGCAAGGATGACACCATATGCTCATGCTGGAGTCTAGAAATTCTGTGGTTAGATACTTAGGCTAAGGAAACAATCCAACGCATGAATGCCCATAAGGAGTAAAGTGTGCAAGGCATAAAAATCAGAAACGACTACTATGACGTGGCTTAAATATTTATGACGCCCCTGCTACAACTATCATACCTTTCAGCTATTTAAAATACAATTCACTCATAAAGAAGGTATCCATAATAGATTGCTATGTGAAAACATTCAGATTTCATACCAACATGTAAATCATGCTCTACTTGTATTTACAAAATAGAAGATACACTTTGAGGCAAATATTCATAAATATTAAATGCTCACCTTTGGTAAGATTATGGATGATCAATATATATTTGTTTTAATTGCTTCTAATGTTTAACATTTTTTCTCTCAGGAACAGTGCTATTCAAATGAACGATTTAAGAAACAAACTTCTGAGCAGGGGTGTGGCTCAATAGTAGAGTATGTGTGCGAAGTGTTCACAGGCAATCCCAGCATGGAAAAAAAAAAGCAATAAAAACACAAAACTCACTGAGCTGGAGAGAGACTTGATGCATGTAACACTCGCTCTGTAAATGTGAAGACCTGGTCTGAATCCCCAGCACCCACATAAAAAACCTGGCTGTGATTGTGTGTGCTGGAACCCCAGTATGGGGGTGTGTGTGGCAGAGAAAGGCAGATCTGAAGATCTCACTGGCCAGGCAGCCGAGCCAAAATGGGGGAGTTTCCAGTTCGGTGAGAGACCCTCAAGAAATAAGGACAGAATGGTAGAGGGAACCCCAAAGTTCTACTCTGGCCTCTGGAGCATATAACAATAACACTACATTCACGTACATGCTGCAGGTAGTATACACACACACACACACACACACACACACACACACACACACACACCCCTCTGTGCCATATGTACCAAAATTTTCTCCATAGATGTACATATTTTACCTTTCCACAACTTTCATTCATGTTATTTTCTCTCTCTGTAACTCCCCTCCTTGGCTACCTCTCAACTTTCATCCATGTTATTTTCTCTCTCTGTAACTCCCCTCCTTGGCTACCTCTCTTCCTCCCTCCCAATGCTAAGCCATCACACTTTTCTTCCTTTTTATCTGTGTGACTGACATACTTGCTGGGATGCAGGTAGCTGGAATATCTAAATGGCCGATGTGCTGGCCATTCCACAAGCATGGAATCTAGTCCCGACTCTAAATGCTTATTCTGTATCTGCTGGGGGGATGAAGTGAGAATTCAGCACTTTTTTAAAGAAAATATAAATATATCTTTATTCACAGACAGGATGATCATTTATGTTAAAAAAAAAAATCCCCAAACAATCAATATGTGAATTTACCAACCCTGCAGCAAACAAGGTCAAAAGAGCAAACCAACTGTTGTTCCATTCACCAGAAACAAAGAAGAAGTCAGAAATTAAAACTTATAAACACAATATCACTTACAATGGCATCAAGAATTCAAAACACTTGAGATAAATATAACAAAAGGTGTTTTAAAAATTGAAACTCACAAAACATTTAAGAAGAACTAGAGAGAGAAATAAACTTTGGCTAAGACATTGTTTCTTCCCAAAAATGTTATGTAGATGTAAAGCAATTCCAAAGAAAGTCTAGTGGAGGCTATTCTTGAGATTTGGTTTTGGTTTTTGTGTTTGTTTACTTTTTGTTAGTTTCTGTTTTGGCTTGTTTGCTTTTAGGTTTTAAGACAAGATCTCCATGTGCAATTCAGGCCAGCTTCACCCTTGAACTTGGGATTCTCCTGTCTCTGGCTTCTACATGCTGGGATTAAATGCCTGTGCCACCATGCCCAGCCTCCCAGTGATTTTCTGTATGACACTGGCAAGCTAATTTTAACAGTTATATGAGAATGCAAAGGACTTAACCGAATAGCTACAACAGCCTTGATGAACACAGTAACACGAATCTTAAAAGATACTGGGGTGAATGCTGAAAGACCAGAGAAACAGAACAAGCCACAGACAACCTCACCTTGCCAATTCAGCTGATCTTGTTTCCTCAAACTGAAAGCTTCTGGGTCCTCACCCAAATGGATCTCAGCTGAACTGCTGCTCAAAAGCCTAAAAGATTAAAAGCCTCTAGTTCCTGGTCCTCACGCCTTATGTACCTTTTTGCTTCTTGCTATCACTTCCTGGGATTAAAGGCGTGTGTCACCATCCCTGGCTATTTCCAGTGTGGCTTTGAACTCACAGAGATCTGTTCTCTGACCCCAGATAAGTTTATTAGGGTGCACAACATATTGGGGAATACAATATCACCACAGAACACCACTGGAAGACTCACACTGCCTGGCTTTCTGTTTTCTTTCTTTTTTTAAGTTAAAGGAATAAAAATAGTGTTTACTGTAAAGAAGCCAAATAGAATAGAATAGGATAGAAGAGAAGAGAAACAGGGCTAGTGTGTAGCTCAGGAATAATGGAGCCCACCTTTGAAAAACATCCAATATTCACTTATGTTTGACAGTTTCAGTATAGAAAGATAGGAAGAAGACAGGCAGATGTGGTTTTTTTTTATTATTTTACGCATATGGATGTTTTGTCTGCATGTATACCTGTGTACCACATGTGTGCAGTGTCCAAGGAGGCCAGAAAAAGCCATCAGATCCCCTGGGACAACAGATGGTTGTGAACTGCCATGTGGGTACTGGATATGGAACCTGTGTCTTCTGGAAGAGCAGCCAAGTGCTCAGAACTGCTGAGCCATCTCTCCAGGCCCATTTTATGCGCATCTAATGACAAATTCACCACTCCCCTTCTCCCAAATCAGTTCATCCTTCCTGACCTGCCATTTCCTGTTACTAACACAACTATCATTTTGCCGGCTCATGTTTGGAACCATAATTAACTTACTGGCCTGTTTATCACCTTGACACGGACTTTCTAGTATTGATCAGACTCATCCGCTGCCTGTTGCTCCCCAAACATCCCTCTAGCCTGACTGTGACTTTGCCTCGCCATCCCTCCTACCTTGGAGCCCCTCATTACACACCTCAGTCAGTCACACGAGCACACTGCTCCTGCAGCTCTGCAGACAGATGGGGGAGCTGCCACACCAGCTGCCCCTCTGAACTCCTGCTTTAACTCTTTATTTTCTTAAACCCCAAGACCTTCCTAATGAAAGTTATAGGTGCATTTATCATATACCTCCAGTCAAATATTCAGCTTTCTGGGAACAAAAGCTAAAATCCCTTCATTTCTATGTAGTAAAATAAGGGGGTTCAATATGAAGACCTCAGAGTCATCTGCCCAGCTTTATCTCCAAACTCTGCGACTTGCCTATAGTATATACGATGGTGCAACAACCAATGTGTCCTCTTCTGTTTTTCTGAACTGGCGATGGAACCCGACCATCAGGCAAACACTCCATTGCCTGGGCTGCATTCACAGCCGTTTACCTTTTCCAGGTAAAATGAGGACATTTCTATGAATGCATCTGGCATGATAATCGCTCTGAGTGCTTTGGGGTGATGGGGATCATCAACACCTGGGGGGCCAAAGCATACCAAGAAAGGCATGTATTCATGCACTGGCAGTCTATGCACATAGAAGGACAATAAAAGCTCTGGGGGTTTGGAAACTGTTTATTATATTTTCTAACATTACTCCCCAGGACCGCTGGAGCCATCACTGTGGTTGCCAATTATTTCTTGTCAGCTTAGTTCTGCTCCTGATAGAATGTAAATTTCCCAGCATGGTGCCATCTCTAAGATTCTAAATTTCTAGATGTCATTTCGCTATGACAGGTTTTTTTTTCCCCCTGAAGATTTTGATGCTCTGAGACCCCTGCATCCTAAGAGCTATTTCTTTGTGGAATGCAGAATTTTTAATCAGGTCACGCCGGGATGGAGTGTGTGTCGGATATCCATGCAGGACACAGCCATTCTGGAAATATGAATCCTGCTGTAGGGACTCCAGTGAACCCAGGGAGCCACAAGCTATTTCTAGTATACTGATAGCATAATAATCTTCGTATGTAAAATGAGATCTATTTTAAAATTAATTCATCTTCTGAGGGATGAATACCAACAGTGTCTGTCTACAACTGAATTAGAAGACTTTAACCTGTGTAACAGTGAAGTAAGCAAGACAGGGGACCAGGGGGTGGTTTCTCCATCTCACCCAGCACAAGTCGACCTGTTTTTAAGCCCACTTGAAATACCAGATACATATCAAAATTCATTCTTGTGGTGAGGCCACAGACAAATGCCTCCTCTGAGCACCAAAATGTTTCAATAATTTCTTTTCTTTTCTTTACCAACCTCATTCTCCCTAGTGAAATAATTTCATTAAAAATGCTTGAGTCCCTCTTGTCCCTAAAATTAGAACTGTCTCCTGGTCTCACTTCCTCTTCCAACTGCCCTCCTCTCCAGTGGTCTGGACACAGCCTGTATACCTCTCAGCAGACCTTTCCAGCACTACATTGAAATCTTCATTCTTCACGGGAGACACTCCGAGATCACTAATTACCTACAGGGAGCTAAGTCCATTCCTCAGCTGATGTCACACAATCACCAAATCCTCCTTCTCAGGGTACTGTTTCCCGTTTTTGTGACAAGGCCGTCCCCTGACTCCACTTCAGCCCTCCTTCCCTGAGCTTTATGCAGGCTTGTCCTGACACCCAAGGCTGGTCTCAGGCCCTCTTTTCTTCATGATGCTTTCCCCAGAGACATCAGCAATGCGTCTAAACTCAGTGACCACACTGCTGACTCTGTTTCCCCGGGGCTCCCCACCCCCAGGCCCAATCTCCCCTCCAAGAAGCTCATATCCAAATGTCTGCCCCACATCTACCCACATTATCAAAAGCTCTTCAAGGCAGCAGACACTCCTCGACTTACAAAGGCTTATGAACCATCATACGTTGAAAAACTGCCATAAGTCATAACGGCATTTCATATAACCAGCCTCTTAAAATATCCTAACCTGACTTAGTCTCACCTGCTTTGAGCTCATTCAGAATGCTAACACTGGTCTACAGACAAGCAAAACCATCTTACATGGGCTGGAAACTGGCCTAGCGGGTAAAGGAGCTTGCCGTCAAGGATGACCTGACTTTCATTCCCCCAAAACCACATGATGGAAGGAGAGAACCAACTCCTCCTGCAAGCTGTCCTCTGACCTCCACTGCACGCCATGGGAGGTTCACACACTCACATACATTGAAACACAATACATAAAATAAATGAGTGTCAAAAATGTTTTCAAACTCATGCAAGCCCATTTTGTAAGGAAGTGCTGTATAGCTTATGTAATTGATTCCATTCTGTGGTGTATGAGTATGCTTTTGTCCCACTGCGAAGTCCAAACCATAAGTTAAACATCCTAAGTCCGAGACCCTGTAGAGGTCTATCCAGCTGTCACCTCCAGGACTCCTTAAATGGTCATGCTGGAAAATCCATAGTCCTCTGTACACCTCACCCTCAACTCAAAGCTACTCTCCTGTGGGATTCACTAAAGAGTGGCCACGTGAGAGCAAGGAGTGTCGGAATGGACCTTAATCCAGGATGGCTGGTGTCTTTACACCAAGGAGAATTCAGACTCAGGTGCACTGGAGACGCGTGTCAGATGAAGAAGAAATGAAGAGAAAGGAAGAAAGCCATCTCTAAGGCAAGGGAGGCCTGAAGGGGGCAGACACAGAGCAGCCTGTGCTCAATAAGCATCCCCTTAGTCTCCATGGGCTGAATTTGGTCCCCTCAAAACCCACATGATGAAGTCTTAACCCTCCCTACCTCAAAATGCAGCTGCATTTGGTCTTTAAGGGGGTAATTAAGTTAAAATAAGGTCCCTGGGATGGGCCCTAATCCAGTCTCTCCAGTATCTTTATAAGATTAAGACAGGGGAGAGGGAGTAGGGGCCCCTGCCCAGAGCAAAGGTCCTGTGAGGACACAGGGAGCAGGCAATGTCTCCAAGCCCAGAGGAGAAGCCTCCGGAGAACCGCCACCTGGTGACATGTTGATCTCAGACTTCCAGCCCCTAGAAAGGAGGAGAAATAAATTTTCTTTTGCTTGAGCCCATCGGGTCTGTGGTATTTTGTTACAATAGCCCAAGGCACTAATAAATTTTCCTTAGCCTTCTTTTAGTGTATTTCTTTATAATTGTACTAGACAAGAATTTTCTCATGGGCAGTATATAATAATGCTTTTCATGAAGTAAAAAATAAGTTGCCCCACATGGAAGTTTTACTCAGTAACAGAGATGGAAAATGTCCGTGATGATCTCAGATAGCAGAAGACCAACATGTGTGTGAAGGAGGAGAGTGGAGGGGAGGGGCTGGGAAGAGCTCACAGCATAGGCTTAGTGTGAGAAAGGCCCTGGGTCCAGTTTCAACAATGATAGATAGATAGATAGATAGATAGATAGATAGATAGATAGATAGATAGATAGATAGATAGATAGATAGATAGGGAAGGAAGGAAGGAAGGAAGGAAGGAAGGAAGGAAGGAAGGAAGGAAGGAAGGAAGGAAGAAAGAAAGGAAGAAAGAAAGGAAGAAAGAAAGGAAGAAAGAGGAGGAGAGAGTTGGGAAGTAAGCGGAGCAAGAGGTGGGTACCTGGGAGCTTGCACTTGGTTCTATAGTCAAGATTAATCCTTGACATTTTCTGAGCCACACAGGGTACCCACCTATGATGGAATTCTAGGACCAGATAGATTCTGTGTGTATAGAATGATGCCTGCTCCGTTTCTACAATGCAGAAAGGTAGGATCACATCATCTCTACCACCATAGATGTCCATATAGACATCCCATCCTTAAAATGCACAGTTTGCCAAGAGTACTAAGCAAAGGGAGACACGGGGAATGTACTTGAGCATATAGCCTTGAGATGTTTGGCTCCATCATGTTCTAGTTGTGTGCCCCTCATCAAGTCTCACTACTCTCTTTTCCTATAACACCGAAGAATAGTTATAAAGACTCAGGTGTCTTCTGCCACATAGGTAAGTTCCATGTGCACTGCTGGCCTATCCCATCTGTTCAACAACATTATGGTCATTATGTGGCTGATTGATCTAGCAAGGCCCATACTGATCTGTCTACTCCAACTCAACTTCTTTATACAGCACTTTTGTTACAGGGGGGCTTTGATGCTAGCTAGCCATCTTATTTTACTCAGCACATAAAACCAGAGGTCAGGAATTCCCCCAAGGACTTGAAGGATTGTGTTGGATGGGAAAGAAGGGAACACCCTCTGAATTCCTCAGAAAGTAAACTATTTGGTTTACTGTGTTCTTCACAGATGCCAAGATAATCTATGCACCAAACTGTCCCATCCTAGCACCAGAGAAAATTCCCCAGATTATTTCTTAATTCTAGCCCTGCCTATCACTATTTTTTTTGCCAACATTTAGAAGCAGAAAGAGAGAAACTAGCTCTTAAAACCTGCTAGAATATGTTATAAAAATAAAGACTATATAATTTATATCATTTACATTCAGAGTCTAGTGCATGGACTGGAAAACCACTTCTGTAAGTGCCAGTGTGTCTCAGACCTGAGTGCAAGAGCTTTGGAACCAGATAGACTGGTTGAAGCTGGGAGCAGACAGATGATAGCAGCGAGTCTTTGAGCAGATGATGGACTTCTGTGCACCCTACTCTGTTCTTATTGCCTGGGCCATCAAACTTTTCAGGTCTATGCAGACCAGAATGTGTTTACACTGAGCCCTGCATAGAGGATCCATTCCAGGGAGGAGCTCCCATTCTTGTTCTGGTTTCAGTCTATGACAGGATAGTGTGTCTCCAACTGGAATGATCTGAGCACTGGCCTTGGATCCACCCCACCTGTACTGTTCCAAGCTTACAATGCAGGTTCAGAGCTCTGTGCAGAGCAAGCTCACCAAAGATCTGAGTTTTTCTACAGAGTTGCTGCTCTGGCCTGCAGTTCAGCGAGCTTCCCAAGGAAAAATGGCTTATGGTAAAATATGAGTGTGGGGCCTCATTTAGGCTGCCTAGGAAGGATTGCTGTCCCTCCCCATTATACCCATTCACTTGGCTTTTGCTCATGGGCATCAAGAATTCTGGGTAAAAAGCTTATGCACAGAAAACACTGAAAACAGTCCTGTGGTAAGCTTGGAACACACAGATAGAGAGACGCCCTCCAGCTTCCCCATGCCAGAGTGGCTTCTTAGCATTCACAGGCATCCTACACAGACAACACAAAGCACAGAGGAGACTTGGCCCACCTCACCTACCACAGATTGTCAGTGACTGGCATGTGAACACAGCCGTGTAGGCTGGGAACACTAGAAACAGTGTTTGCTGCTGTTCCCTTAGATTGCAGACAGCCAAGTTTTCTATGACAAACAACGCCAGCCTTTGCTCCCTTCATCTTCGGGGTCAGTGTCCTTTTCTAAAATTTATTTTTATTTCGAATTCTGTGTATGCACATATGCTATGCCTGTGTGTCTAGGTAAGGGTATGTGTACATGACCACAGGTGCCCATGGCATAAGGGCATCAGACCCCCTGGAGCTGGAGCTACAGGCACTCGGGAGCTACCTGGTAGGGGTGCTGGGAATTGATCTTGGGTCATCTGGAACAGCAGGACATTCCCTTAACCTCAGAGCCCGTCTCTCCAGCCCTAAGGGTGGCATCCTTCATGGAGAGTCAAGGACGCAAATGAAGAGAGGGCTGAGAAGGCTTCAAAAGCAGAACAAACAACATTTGTATTAGCAGAAATTTCTTGAGATGACAACTTTTTTAAGTAAGTAATGATTACTGGAAATGAACCTTACCATGGGCCAAAGTCTAGAATTTTAACGCTGGCCTTTTGAATAATAAGCACGTTATATGATTACATGGTACAACAGTGAAGGTTATGTCTATGTCCTTTTTCTACCATCTTAGAATAGACCACAGACTGCTTCCGAAGCTTCCAAAAGACATAGCGAGCATGACTGTGTGGGTTTTTACATTTATCTTATTATTTTTGAGAATTTCATACATGAGTACTGTATTGACATAGTTTCCACCCCATCCTCTGCTCCTCCAACTCTGCCCATGTCCCTCCAACTCCTTGAATTAATGAATTATTCTTCTTTAATTATTATTGATGTACATCCATTCATACACACACACAGAGACACACAAATGAACAAATGCATGCATGCATATATAAATACAACCTGCTGGGTTCCTTTAGCATTGCTCATATCTTCACGTGTTTGGAGATGAACAGTTGGGATTAAATAGCCTTCCTGTCCCTTGAAAAGACTGTCTCATTAGCCATGAATTGCCTGTGGCTCCTCATCTGAAGATGAGGCCTTGTGACATTTCCTCCATCCACACAAGGATGTTGCGTTGGTTAGTTTTTTGTCAACTTTACACAACCTCCAGTCATCTGGGAAGAGGGAACCTCAACTGGAAAAAAAAATGCCTCCATCAGATTTGCCCATAGACAAGTCTGTGGGCATTTTATTGATTGATGTGGGAGGGCCCAGCTCACTGTGGGCAGTACCCTTGGGCAGGTGGACCTGAATTGTGTAAAAATTGCTAGTTGAGCAAGCCATGGGGAGCAAAACAGTAAACAACATTCCTCCATGGTCTCTGCTTCAGTTCATGCCTTGAGTTTCCACCCTGAATTCCTAGCCAGACTTCCTTTTGTAATGGACTACAGTATCATAAGGCGAAATAAACCCCTTCCTCTCCAAGTTGCTTTTGGTCATGTTTAATCACAGCAATAGAAACCTAAGGTAGGTGTCAACTGGTGTTGTCATTGTGTGAATCTTTGTTAGGCAGCCAATTGTTAAGATTTCATTAGTGCAATGTGTAGAAGACACTGTCTCACAACAGACATCCTGTCCCTCAAAAAAAACCTTCTTTGATGAGAGGTCTGAGCTATACTTCTGTGTGTATAAGAGTAAACATTTAGGTCACTGTTAGACAGTATACTGGTTTAGGGAAATGGCAGTAGTGAGTTCTTGTCTAGGGCCCATAACCTTTCCAGCCATAGGTACTTGTCTAGGTACATAGTACCTTAGTACTGTAAGCATAGATTCCTTCCTACTGGGCAACTCTTAAGTTCAATTGGGTGACAGTTGGTTATCACCAAGATATAAGTGCCACTATTGCACCCTTGGAGATTATCTCAGGGCTTCCATTGCTGTGAAGAGACACCATGACCACAGCAACTCTTATAAAGGAAAACAGCTAATTTTGAGAGCTGGCTTACAGCTGCAGAGGTTTAATCCATTATCATGGTGGGAAGCAAGGCAGCATGCAGGCAGACATAGTGCTAGAGAAGGAGCTGAGAGTTCTTACATCTTGTCTCACAGGCAACGGGAAGTAGTCTGTCTCACTGGGAATAGTTTGAGCATATATAAGCCCTCAAAGCCCACCTCCATGATGACACACTTCCTCCAACAAGGCCACACCTAATAGTGCCAGTCTCTTTGGGGGCAATTTTCTTTTGAACCACCTCAGAGATATCTTGCTGTGCTGGTCATTATTGTGGTTTGTAGGTGTCATAGCCAGATAAAACTATTGATTGCTTTCCTCCCTTGGCAGGTTACATAACACCTTTCAATACTATGAGAGCTAGTCCTCAGAAAGGAGGCTTTTGGGTCAGTTCTAGCTCGGTTCCTCTGAGTCCTGTATCTGATGTATATGGGTCTTACCTTCTAGTTCTGGGGAGCACTCATGGGCAATGGCAACAGCCTATATTGCTTTGGGATTCTCTTGGACTTCCCTGACCAACAGCTCAAAGGGAGTTTCCCATATCTGGATACTGGGTTGTTGATAAATAGTCTACGGCTCTTGTGGGGAGCATTATCACCCCCACAAGGAATAAGGTCATTTAAAACACATATAGAATATGCAAATTTCATAAACATAAAATAGTATATCTCCCCAAGGCTTTTTCAATCATGTTTAACTTTCTTTATCCCTCTACCCTTTCACCCACTCAGAATTACCTTCCCTCCTAAACCCCATTTTTCTCATTTTTCCCTTCATAACATCTGTGTCCTATTAGCCACCCGCTCTATTTTTTAATGTCAATGAACAAAGGTGAACTACTCTGGAATCGAGTAGCAAGTCATGCCTTAAATCTCTCTGGATGCGGCCATACCTAAGCTTTGGAATCTATGGAGGGATGATTGACTTGGCCAGAGTTCACAGTAAATGGGTCATCATTTTAGGGACACCACATTAGGGTATTGGAAGACTTTAAACTTTTCGTATTTGCCGGAACGATTTGGGGCATGGCCTTTAGTGGCTGGATGGAGGCAGAGTGGGGAGGAGTGTGGTGGTTCCTGGTGACCCAGGCACTCGTGGGCGGCATGCTCTCAACAATGTTGAGATGGTGGTTTTTAAGGGCATGGTGATGAAACAGAGGAAATGGGTAAGGGATGAAATTCAAGATGAGTTGAATTATGAGGTTGGAAAAGACTCAGATATGCCAACAGGGCAAGGGCTTCAGAAGTGTCCTCACTTCCTGGGTGATGCTCCAGTCACCCCAAGTCTCAAAAAATGAAGGCTGATAACTCTCTACAACTGGTACAATTGATACTAAAGCCTTCTTCAACTTATTGCTGGGATACAGGCAAGGGCCAATGAGGAGGGGAAATTGAAGTGCTTAAATTAATTCCCCCTGTGGCGGTCAGTCTCCTCAGTTTTATTGGATTGTTAAAGCACACTTCTCTGTGTACCTGTGATGGAGTTTCCAGACACAGAGCCTGAGAGCTCTGACCTAAGCAGCGCATTTTCTCCTGATGACGTCACACTGTGATGGCATTGCTGAGAACTCTGTGATGCAATAGGGAGCCTAGCTGGAAGCAGATTCCTGGGACATGTCCTTAGGAGATGTATCTTGTCCTGGCCTCTTCCATTACTCCGTTTCATCTGCTTCCTGGTGGACTCATGTGCTCATCACACCCTTCTTCCCCTGATGGACTGATACCTCTGAAACCATCAGCCTTCCTCCCTGAGGCTCTCCTGGATGGTTTTATCAGGGACACCCACTGTTTCTAAAACTTGAAACAGAAAAGATAGAAATAAGACTTGAAGTGGCTACAAAACAAAGGAAGCCCTGTCCTAGGTGAGAAATTTAAAGTCCTTTGCTGTCATAAAGATCTCTTTACCTGCCCACATTATCATCGTGAGCCCCGCCTTCTCCTGGAATGCTGAACTCTGATTGGATTCTGGTCTCTGTCTTTCCTAGGAAGACAAAGGGTGAATTCCTGAATGAATGGTTCAGAGAAGCACGGCAAACTCAGTTCCTTCTGCCAGTGGACTATTACTAGCTTAAAAAAAAAAAAAAGAGCATTTGGGTCAACCTTGGCTAAGAGAACAGGACAACTAGTCTTTAGGGGAGGAGAGACTACCCCAGCCTTCATGTCAACTAACCTCAGGGCAGCCCAACCCAAGAGTCCTGTGAAGTGACAGGACCTTTACTTCTGGGCGTGAACTAAGCTGAGTGTGGAGTCTCTCCCCTTGAAGCTTGAAGGGCATCAAATGTCACAAGCACAAATACTCAGAGCTTGTACTGTCCCACTTCATGCAAAACCCGAAATACCAATGACAGCCAGAAAAGCACAGTGAAAATCCATCCACGTGACCCATTTAGAACGCATAGCTGTTTGCTTGCCAAGCCTTATCAAGCTGAATAAAAACTAGAATGTCTAGCATTCATTACTGTGTCTACTTCAGCATTTATAGCTACGATTCTCTTGATTTTGACTTTTTGGATACTTGTTAAGGCTGTTGTTTTGGTGGCCATAAGCTACCTAGGAAAGGATGATGGTTGTTCAACTTGAGATACCTTCACTTGGACGCTTTAGGCAAGGTATTTCATTCCCATTGAGATAATGGATTGCCACAGCTTCCAGGTGGATGGAAACCAAGCAGATGAACACGTATCTGATAAACGTAGACACAGACAGCGTTTTCCTCATTTGTTGCGATGTCCCCTGTATATTGCCATTAGCAATTAATTTTTTTTAAAGGGGGGTGAAAATCCTGTGGACTACACTTTTCCACCAAAAGCCGAGCCTGCAAGGCCTTGTGGGAAAGAAAAAAAAAAGCAGCCTTTGAGGCTCCATCATGGACCTGCTGAATGAGAAGCAGGCCTCTGAACTAGACTCCCAGTGACTGCATGCACAGCAGAGGTGGAAAGCCTTGGCTAAGGGATGAGGCCCTCCCAGCAAGGGAAAGCAGCAGGGACAGTCTCCTGTGCATCAGTGCAGACCTGAGGAGGTCTGTGAAAGAGCCAGGAAGGCAGCAAGCATCTGCCAGAGCCCTCAGAGCATGTCTGGGCAGGGTTCCCAGGAGGCAGTGGTGAGAGACCTGGCAAAGCCATTCCGGATGCTATGAGTTCCAGATAACCACAGACTCATCTTGGCTTAGATAGCAGCAGAGAAGCACACCTCTGGATAGAAACACAAAATGCATCAAGAGGAAATCAAATTCAGCACCTGGATCCAACCTGAAGCCTGGAGCCAGGAAAGCCAGGTCAGCTTGGGACATGAGTACCTGAGGCCTGCCAGCAGCTCAGGCTGAGCACACAGGGCTGAAAGGACAAATGGAAGCCACCTAGCACAAGGTGAGAAGTGACTGTGGATCCAGCTCAGCATTGTTCTAGAAGAGACTGTCACTGTAGACGGCCCTCAAATCCATTAGGAGGTGTACATATTGATAAAAGAGACAGAATTATAAGAAACAATAGGATTATCCCTCTTCAAAACTCAAGAAGGGCAACTACCTAATTATTAAAACTATCGTGATTCACTACTAATAATTTTTCTTACTCACTAGTTTGACTCCTGCACTCTAGCAATCAAACAATTAAAAATTAAGGGAAAAGTTAATATTTACAAGAGCAAGAAATATTAAATGCTTAGAAATTTCAAAATTTTACACACAAAGTTAACTGACAAGGAGGATGTGTGCTGACCTTGACTGCCACGCTCCTTCTCATAATATTTTGAAAAGTAATCTACTGCAATAAAAATAGCAAAGGCTTTTGGACAAATCAATGATACTAGAGTTTTTCCAGAAAATATAAACATAAATATAGGAAAGAAAGAAAGAAAAAGAGGAGAAAAAAACAGCAAAAAACCCATGAAAATCCTACATGTAGCAACATATATATTTACAACAAGTTAATGTATTGATATAATGCCACATATATTACATTACAGTGTGTTCATTTGTGACATTTTATATCAAGTGGCATATGAAAATATTGTTACTTTAAGCTATGATAATTGAAACAGAATGGCAAAATGACATAATAGAGCAGAAGTAGGCAGAAGAAGTTTGCCTAACACACTACAAATGTATAAACAGAACCTGTGTTCTGAGATGGAATGAAGAGGCAGACCTACTACGTGGAAAGCATCCAGTAGGAGTCACATGCAAGATCTCAGGAAGTCTCAAGTTCCCCAATAAAGGCTGGATTGATTTTTCCTCACTGGTTTCCACGGCCTTGTGCTCATTCGAGCAGAATACAGAAAAATGGATGACAATAAATATAGAATTGAAAGCGTAAATTAAAGAGAAAGAAGGTGCAGTGGATAAACATGTATATTAAAATGAATTAGATGAGAACAAATGAGACCGGGATGGCTCAGTGGTTAAGACACCTTTTGCTTTTGCAAAGGATCAGAGTTCGATTCCCAGTACCCACATGATGGCTCAAAACCACCTATAATTCAGGTTTCAAGGGATCTAATGCCCTTTTCACAGGTATTAGGCACACACATGATACATGATACACATAACATAAAAAAATTAATGAATCTAAAATTTTTTAAAGGAACAAATGGTATAAGAATTCTGTATACACATTAAACAGCAGATAAAATAAAAGAGATTGAGTGAATGGTCTACATCAGTAAAAATTAGACCTAAAGCAAAGAGACAAATATGAAGAAAAACCTGAAGATCCCAAGTGATCTGTGAAATACTAAGTTAAAAGACAAACACACTATACTATCAAGTCATGATGAGAAAAGAAATGAGTAAAATAAAAAGAGAATGCAGGAAACAGAGGCTCGTAACAGTCCTCTTGGGGTCTAATGACATTTTAGCTACTGCCAATGCTAAGCTGATGGCATGGGGGTGGGGCTCGACCCAGTGAATAGGATGGACAGCAGATGAAAACAACTGCAGAGTGGATGGTCAGTGCAGAAGAGATCAGAGTCCCAACAGGAAGCCAGCTGGTCTCTGACAATGAAGAGCTCCCAAGAGGGAAAGTAGAAAGCCCAGCAGGATAGCTCACAATAACATTCCTCAAAAAAAAAAAAAAAAAAAAGAAAACGAAAGTCCAGAGGTGGACCTGGAGGCACAGGCTTGTTAATCCCAGATCCACAGGAACTGGAGGCAGGAGGACCAAGCAGTCAAGGGTGACTTCCCTGGGTGACTTAGCAAATTGCTGCCTCCCAGGGAAAAGTATTAGTCAGGGGTGGAGCTACAGCTCAGTGGGAGAGTGCTTGACCAATGCAGGAGGCCCCGGGTGCAGTTTCTAGAAATAATAATAATAAACCTGAAACACAGAACCTGCATGTTAAATACTTAAAACATCTATAGAAAATAAGCAACAGGAAATGAAGATTTCACCTCAATAACTATTTTACTTCAAGGAGAGAGATTTGATCTCCAAATACACTGACAGGAAATAATGGTCCAGCACAGGAGAAAAAGTCAGAGGCTCCAGATTTTATCAGAATACAAGTCACTTCCAGAGCCCACAAAACACCAAGAAATTCCAAAAGAAGTAAAGTACGGAGTGAGACAGTCTAGCTAAGTTTGTTTTCCAGAATAAAGGCGAGGCTACAAAAAATGAAAGTGTGCTACTCTGAAGCCATTGTGGCAGGAGAAAAAAAATATTCCTCTTTCTTAGTAATTCCTAAAATACTTTTGCCTCAAAGTGAAATTGTTGGGAGCCAAGGTTTTGAGTGTGAAACTTGCTTCAAATTTACTTTACCTTTCTCTTCAGTTATATGGAAGTTAATACTTTTTATTAAAACAATAATTTCAGGAGAATTTTATGCCAACTCAGAGTTGTCATGGGACAAGACTTTTTAGTTAGCAAAACCATCACAGGACACACACATGCGCACATGAGCACACACACATACATGCATACACAATGTGCACACATACATGCATACCCACATGCACAGGTACACATGCACACACATGCTGGTTTTCCCATAGAATATTGGCTTGAGGAGCCCCTGGGATACTAAAATCTACAGATGCTCAAGTCCCTTCCATAAAATGACATAGCCCGAGCCTTGTACACATCCCTCTGAACCCATGGACAGCCTTTTGTGTCCAGTCACTGATTCAGAGCATAGGTTTCTCTGTAGGCATCCAGGCTCCTCTGCCTCCCTATGGCTGCTCATTCCTCACAGTAGCTTGTGTTCATGTTGCTCACTTTATTTCTAGGCAGCCAGGAGAAGGTAGCACAGTCATACCCAGCCCCAATCAGTTTTCTTCAAAAAGCCTTCAGAAGCAAACAGGCTGTACCTATAACCTCACTTGATAGTACAGGCATTTTTCAGGGTGGGGGGTGGGGGAGCACCTTTGGGAGAGCAAGACAGCCTTTCAGTGGAGAAGCATAGTCTTGTCCAAAGGGAATGTGCAGCCAGTCACCCTTTCAAAGACATCATCAGCCCTGGGATTGGAAAGGAAGACTGTGTAGATGGACTGAGGTCTGAAAGGGACTTCCTTCACCCTTTGGGGATATCTAGTAGTTGGGTTTGAACTCAAAGGCAGAAAGGTACCTGGAGCTTCCAAGTAGAGAAGGAAAAAATATATTATGTACTGGTTTAGAGACCCTGCATTAGGGTAGCCTGGATTGGGACCTCATCCTGCATCTGCTAGCTGAATGCCTTTGAATGAGTCACTGAATGTCTCAGAGCCTCCGTTTCCCCTTTGGTAAACTGGGAATAGTCACATGCCTCCCAGAGGCTCTGTGAAGGTTGGTGGAATGATGCACACAAAATGCTTACAGTTGTGTCTGGCTTGTCTGAAGCACACAATGACTGCTGGAGAATATTTTCCTCACATGGAACAAGAAAGCAGCTCAGATTCTCACCCTCGAATTTTCCTGGTCAGAGAGCTGCCTGAGCCAAGATCCATCTCTTGCGATGGTAGGCAGAACACCAGACCAGCTTGTAACCCCACTGTCAGAACAGCAGGTAAAGGCAGTGGGTCATTAGCAGCTGATATGACCTCAAATGCTCAGTAGCTGCAGATGTCTCCGAGTGACAACAACACAGTGTGGTACCCAACATCC
The DNA here is from genome assembly GCF_049852395.1 of Peromyscus maniculatus bairdii. Taxonomy (NCBI): domain Eukaryota; kingdom Metazoa; phylum Chordata; class Mammalia; order Rodentia; family Cricetidae; genus Peromyscus; species Peromyscus maniculatus. The sequence continues at coordinate 48,755,078 of NC_134859.1, read as the reverse complement.
TATGGCAAGCAGCTTCACATACTTTTAGGAGGCTGTGTTTCCTGTGGTCAAGCTAAGTGGGCTCTTGTCCTCAAATTGTCCGCATCAAAAGGGAGTGAGGTGGCCCTCATCCACAGCGAGGCTCACCATTTATTCTTCTCAGGCATCCCGACACAACAGGTGTGCCTCCAGAGTACCAGTGACTATGGGCACTAGCACCTGCGTTTCTGCAGCTGCCGTGTCCTGGCCTCAGCCCTTCCCGTATACAGTCCCATACTACAGATGTGGAGGCATGAACGACCCACTGAGCAGATGGCTGGAACCCTTCTCTGCCTTGGATTGGCCCCTGTGAGCCATCCACAAGTGACTCTGCCCAGACAGGGGGATCAGCCATCAGGGAGCCTTGTGTACCCTCCCCAGGTGGTGCTGACCCCATCAAATGAAAGTGTCTCCTCTCAAGGGGCAAGGCCCCTGGTAATCTTTGCCACTGAACTAAAAGCTTTCAAATGGGAGACAGAAGTGCCATAAATCTCAGAGGCGACGTTAAATATTTGTCATTGTAACACTTAAGACTTGTTTTAAGTCCATTCCTTTCTGAAAGCTTGTAACAAACAACAGGGTGACCTAGCCTCCACAAGTGCATCTCCCCCTTGCTCAGCCCATGGGAGAGAGAGTCTCTCCCTGCCCGGGCAGGCAGTTCTTAGCCACTGTGTGGTCTCTGGTCCTGGCCAGATGGGGACTCACCCCTTTTGTTTAGATGAAGCCAGCCCTTGCTTCTATGACACGAGGGTGGCCACGTTTTTAACTGGACTTTCTTTCAAACTGCCCATTCATCTTCCCCCGACCCCACCCCCCAAATGAGTGAGTGAAGTAAATTATTTACATTCTGATGTATCAAAGAGCCCTCCTTGGGCTAGGCTCTCGTTGGCACTCATGGGCAGCCAGGAGTGTTTTCCTGGGTCCCGTGTCTTGAGAATCAGTGTGGGATGAAATGGAATCAGGTGTGTGTGTCTCTTTTCAGCATGAGCACACATGGCAGAGAAAAGCTGCTTCTCTCGCTGAATTCCAATGCCACCACCACCCTTCTGTCCCAGCACTATAGTCAGCACTCTTAAAATCAATGTTCTGGACCCCTGAGGGGAAACCAAAGCCCCTCAGATCCTTCACAAGGGCTAGTTTTCCCCAGAGTGACAAGCCTCTGTGGAAGAATGCTGTCACCTGCCTCAGCTCTTTAGGACCAGAAGAGCAGGAGTCAGCAGCATGGAAGATTTCCAAGCAATAGCAAGGGGAGGTGGCTGAGGAAGAGGGCAAAACCCCCCCCACACACACACACACACATACACACATACACAGTCCCACTCAGCCTCAAACTCCCATTCAGACCATTAGGCTTTCTCAAGTTGATTTTTTCTCAATGCTGGGCATGGAACCCAGGGCAGTGTGCATGCCGAATAGGCATTCTGTATCTGAGTGCCGGCCGCAGCCCCCAAAATCCATTTTAATAATGACCAGAGTAGAAAGATCCTGGAAAGCCTAAGCAGATGGGCATTCCTGAAGCAGGACCAAACACTAAGGACAGACCTCCTGCCTGAAGCCTAAACAATTCCTATTATGTTTAAATTAATCAGATTTTAACTACAGGGAGATAAATCAGTCAATGGCCTCTGAGGGAAAATGGGATTACTAGGCATTTCTTTCCTCCCTTAATGGTCTGCCTCCATGTTTTTCAGCCTTCATCTCACCAAATAAACAGTTGCTGTTTAAATTGGGTGTCGAGGTCCACTCCTGTTGTCCCAGCACTGAGGAGGCTGGGGCAGGGAGCACAGACTATGTGGCAAGACTTCATTGTGGTGATATTTTGTGCTCTAACAAATAAAGACTGCCTGGAGATGGAGTGTGGAGCTAGGCACTAATTAACCATAGAGGCTAGGCGGTGGAGACTCATGCCTTTAATCCCAGCACTAGGGAGGCAGAGACAGTCATATAAGGTGGGAGGAGAAGACAGGAGCTCAGTCCCTTTTGCCCCTTTTCGTCTGAAGATTCGACAGAGGTAAAAAGTCTCTCTAGTGCCTGCTTCTTTACTTCTCTGATCTTTCAGCATTTACCTCGATATCTGACTCCAGATTTTTATTATTAAGACCAATTAATTAGAATCTGTGCTACACTTCATCTAAGACAATTTTTTAAAAATAAACAAATGCAGCACTCATCAGGTACTCACCAGTCTGGCCCAAGCTTGGCCACTAGTGGAGACACTCTTCTCCGGAAAAGCACCCCAGCCATCCGTCAGTCACTTCGCTTTGCCCCAGAGAACAATGGGAATGGGGCTTTGCAGCTGCATGGTGGGTTTCAGTTTCTTCATCTGACACTTGACTACAGTGTCAATGCACGTGATCCTCTCTTCTGCCCCAACCTGCTCTGCCCCTGTAAGACTTCGAACTAACAAAATATCTATAAGCCCAGATCTGATCACAAAAAAAAATATCAAGAACATGAAAGATTAAGCCAGTATCTTCTCTCCAAAGCCTATTAGTCCTGTGGAAATGTTTGCCAACAAGAATAATTACCTAGATGAACTCTAGGACACAGAATTTAAAAGAACAATAAAAAACTTGACCAAAGAACTCAAGGAGTACAAAGAAGACACTTAGAAACAGCTTGGTGAAATCAAGGAGAAAGCGCCCAGAGAGAAGAAACACTTGAGTAATGCCCAAGAAAGGACAAACATAGGCTAATGGAAATGACCAGGATGAATTGAGACCAGAATTCAATAAGGAGATAGAAACAGGGAAGAGGACTCAAGCTGAGATGAAGATGGAATTGAAAAACCCAACAACTCAACTAGCAAAGTCAAAGGGAAGCCTTACAGATAGAGTGGATCAAACAGCAGATAGAGTGTGAGGGTACAGAGAATCTAGACCAAATAAACAAAGAATATGAAAAAAATAAACATAAGAAGGGAACATACAGGAAATGTGGGGCACCATGAAGAAACCAAGTCTTTGGGTTAGAGAAAGAAATCAGGGAGAAGCATCCCAAGTCACTGGCTTAGACCAGATCCTCAACAAGATCATAGAAGAAAACTTCCCCAAACAAGGAAAGTCATACCCACAGAGATTCAAGAAGCACACAGAATACCAAGTAGACAAGACAAGAAAAGAAAATCCTGATGGTATATCATCATTAAAACACTAAGTATGCAGAATGAGGGAAGTGTATTGAAAGCTGAAAGAGCAAAACCACAAGTCACATGTAAAGGAAAACGTATCAGAATAACAGTAGATTTTTCAATGGAAACTTTGAAAATGAGAAGAGCCTGGAGCAATACATTCCAAGTTCTAAAAGACTGTGATTATCATCCTAAACTAATACAGTCACAAAACTACCTACCATAATTGAAGAAGAGAGAGAGAAAAGCATTACATGATATAAAAAGCCTTAAAAATTATATCTAGTAAGCCAAATCTTAAAAAAAAAAAAACAAAAAACAGAAGAATTATTTAGGGCTGAAAAGAGGAGTAAACATAGACAAGAGACTTTGGAAAGAAATATCAAGCCATAATTATTAAAACACAAAGTACAACCAAAAACACAACACTAAAAGTCAACGATGCCCACAATTAACACACATATTTCAATACTACATTGAAATATCAATGGTCTCAATGCTCCAGTCAAAAGGCATGGGCTGACTAAATAGATCAGGAAACAAAAATCACCTGTCTGTTGTTTCCAAGAAACACATCTTAGCTTTCAAGAGAGGCACCACCTTAGAGTAAAGGGTGGAGCCAAGTAATCCAACCAATCAGGACCAGGGGGCAAGCAGGTATCACTATTCCAAATTAGCTCTAAGCACCTACACTAAAAGAAAATCAGAAGGAGCACAAACAAATGACTTAATGATGCAATGGGAAAAGTTGGGAAATGCAATGGGAAAACCAAGTCCAAATACAAACAAATATCACACAATCATCTCAATAGATGCAGGGAGTAAAAGCCTTTGAAAACATGCAACTTCCCTTAATGATGAAAGTCCTAGAGAATGTAGGAAGAGAGGGAACAAACCCCAACATGATAAAAGCTACATACAAGAAACCCACCACCTACATCATCCTAAATGGAGAAAAGCTTGAAGAAATCCCACTGAAGTCAGGAATGAGACAGGAATGTCCACTATCCCCAGTTCTTTTTCAATACTGTACTCAAAACACTAGCTGAAACAATGAGACAAGAGAAGAGAATAAAAGAGATACAACCAGGGATAGAAGAAGTCAGATTATCACCATTTGCAGATGACATGATACTATATATTAGAGATCCCAAAACCATCTACCAGAAAATTTCTAGAAACAATAAACAAATTCAGCAATGTGGCATGATACAAAATCAACTTACACAAAACAATAGCTGTTTTTTAATACACCACAAACAAGCACACAGCAGAGGAGATCATGGACACACTTCCATTCACATAGCCTCAGAGAAAGTAAAATAAATACTTAGGAATAAACCTAACCAAGGAAGTGAAGGGCCTCTACAATGAAAACTTTAAACCTCTGAAGAAAGACATTAGAAAATGCAATACATACTGTATTCACAGATTTGTAGAATTAATATTGTGAAAATGACCATTCTATCAAAAGCTACTTACAGATTTAATGCAATCTCAATCAAAATCTCCATTTTATTCTTCAGAGAAATAGAACAAACTATCCTGAAATTCATATGGAACCACAGAAGATCACAGACAACCAAAATAATTGTGAGCAAAAAGAAGAGTAATAGGGGGCTTGCCATTCCAGATCTTAATACATATTACAGAGTCATCGTAATAAAAACAATATGGTACTGAGAAAAACAGACATGTAGACCAATAAAACAAAATCAAAACCCAAACACAAGCACATGTAACTTCAGCCACTTAATAGTTGACAAAATGACAAAAATATAAGCTATAAAAAAGAAATTATCTTCAACAAATGTTATTGAGGAAACTGGTTGTCCACATGCAGAAGAATGAAACTTGGTCCTTATCTATCATGCGGCAAGAAAACTGACTCCAAATAGATCAAAGACCGAAATGTGAAATCGGAAACACCGAAAATGCTAGAAGAAAGCGCAGGCAGCACCCTACCACGTATCCTACCTACAGATGTGGGAAAGGACTTTCTGAACAGGACTAAAGAGGAAAGGCCAGCAGTCGGCAAGTGAGATTCTGTCTCCTAGTAATGTCAGTTACACAGTCTCATCAACATGGCTGCCTAAACATGAGCTGAATAAGAACATCAATTGACATGTCAATGTGGGCCAGGAAAAGCCCACAAGACCTACACCAACTCTACACAAAGAAAGAACTACAGGTAACTGAGGAACACTGAGAGTGGGAGAAACAGTCATCCCTAGGGAAAAGCACACCAACTGGGTATCCGGTACTAAGTGGTCAGCCCTGAGACACACATACATGTAACATTACACAGACTGAGCAAATTGTGTTTAGAAAGTTAAAGGTTTAGGAGGGAAGCGATGGAATGGTCAAATAACGTAATTTTAATGTCAAAACTTAAAAAATAATAATAATGGTTAAAAAAAACAAGATGCAAAGTACAAACTACCTGGGCACCTTCAGAGTGATATGATGTTAAAATGTGGGCCATGCCACGTGAGAGACTGGAGCCCTGGTGTGCGGAGGACAGAAAATGTAAGCTATGACAATCACAGCGAGGGCATGGAGGTTTCCTCTCGGTATTTGCCCGAGAGGCACAAAGCACAAATCCACCCCAACAATGGAGGATGAGTGATGATGGCTAGAGAGTGAGAACTTGTCTCAAAAAACAAGCAATCTAAGATCGAACCAAAATGGGGAAAGAACGTCCTGGAACGTAATCTAAAATAGAGAGAGAGCCAACATCTTATCTGAAATGTGTGAGGCCAAAGGGTTTGGCATTTTGACGTTTTTATTGTGGGGTTCTTACATATACACACTGGGGTATATTGGGGATACTATGCAGCTCTAAAGACAAATCATTTAGGTTATGTGTACGCCTTAGCCTGAAGAGAGTTTTACACAACTGTGAACCAGGCTTTTTCTTTGGGGCCACCATCCAGCTCCCAAATCAGGACACGGAGATTTCTTATTAGCTACAAATGCTCAGCCTAGCTTAGGCTTGTTTCTGGCTACCTCTTTTAACTTAAATTAACCCGTTTCTCTTTATCTACCTTTTGCCTCGGGGCTTTTTACCTTCTTTCTGTATAGCTCACTCTGACTACTTCTGCTGGCTGGCAGCTGCCTGGCTCCTTGGCCCAGGTGTGTCCCTCTTTTCCTCCTCATTCTCTTCTTTCTTCTCTCTTCTCTCCAGCCCAGGTTTCTCCTCCTATTTATTCTCTCTGCCCCACAGCCCTGCCTATCCCTCTTCTGCCCAGCCAGTGGCCGTTCAGCTCTTTATTAGACCAATCAGGTGCCTTAGGCAGGCCAGGTGAAACAAGTGCAACACATCTTTACACAATTAAACACACATCCTTAAACTGTTAAACAAATGCAGCATAAACAAATGCAATACACCTTCACACAGCCAAGGAAACATTCTGCAGCATAAACAAATGTAACAGATTTTTACCCAGTTAAAATAATATTCTACAACAGAATTGTTTTAGTGCTCCTGTGTCCATCACATGGACTTATTGCAAGGTCAAGTGTGGAATTTCCACTGAGAGCATTATATTGGCACTCAAACAATTTCATGTTTTGGACTATTTCAGTTACGAATTTCAAATTAGAGATGCCTCGCCAGCACTAAGTAGAGGGAGAAGTAGAAAGATGTGCTATCGTTTGTATTATTAAAAACAATAAAACAACCGTTCTTGTAATTATTTCAATTATGTGGACTACCTTTGAAACAAAACACAAGAAATAAGCTATAGTGTGTCTCTGGGAAGAGACACAGTGGCTGCTGTAAGGGCTAGGAGAGAAACTCATGTGTTGCTCCCCCATGTTAGTTATTTAAAAACTTAAGTGAGACCTGAAGAGGTGGCTTGGGGGTTAAGAGTGTACTACTCTTGCAGGGAACCCGAGTTTAGTCCCTAGTACCTAGGCCAAACAACTCAGAACCACCTGAAACTCCAGCTCCAGGGATCTGATGCCCCATTCTGGCCTCTGAGGGCACTTCACCCTTGTGCACAAACCCACTCAGAAATTCACACACATTGTCAGAAATAAAGTATTTTAAAAACAACTTGAATGCTTGTATTTCACTTCCAGCTTGTAAAAGACAGAAACAGGAACACACCCCAAGCAGCAGGAAGAAGACACACGTGGAGGATGCTCGAGTTATTCAGCCAAGAGATGTGTCACACATTTTTATAGCCTGGAGCCACTGCTGAAAGGGCCTGAGGATTTCCACATATTTCTGAAGGGCCTGCAGCCGGGCTGCAGGCTGGAGTCACAAAATGTATCTGTTAATAGAATTCCCATTTCAGAGGGACTGCGCTGCCAACCGAGCGGCACTTGGAGTCTGGCTTATTGATAGATGAGTAAGATTGAACACGACACCTGTGTCCAGGGAATCCCCTGGTGCCATTTAACCAGCACTTAGACCAGCTACTTTGGAACAATTGCCTTCAGGCTGGGCCCACCCTCACAGAACAAAATCATCACCTTAAGTACTTTCCCAGTTCCCCACAAATGAGGATTCTTGTCCTGCAAGAGAGGACGGGGCCATATTTTATTCAAAATCGAATCTGCCATCTCCTTTTTATTTCCGCTGCTGTCTACCTTAGATCACAAAGCCTGTCACAGCAATGTCCTTCTGAAGGATTTCAACAGCCCCATCTTTACAGACTTTCAATGGCCATTCCAAGTTCATGCTCAATGAAGCACATGGACCTTTCACCGTCTGCTCTTGAAACACTCTCTCAGCCCGCTCTCACCCACTCCCATGCGTCCCCACAAGAGTCCCTGGGCTGTCTCCAGCCCCGTCACCATCTCCCCAACCTCCAAGCCATTGCTCAGGCTTGTCTCTTCATTACCTTCCTAATGAGCCACCACCCATTTATCAAGCCTCGGATCCAATTCACCTCCCAATGACATAGTCTCCAGCTCCAGGAGACCAAATTGATGGATACCGTTTCCTTAATTCCAGAGCGAAGACTTGGCGTGAATCCCCGCTGCAGTCTTTACCACACTGCCTGATTGAGTCTCTCATCCATCTCTCCCCAGTATTTGTCATCCCCGCTAGAGACAGGTGTGAAATACTCATGTGTATACCCACAGCGCCTAGGTTACCCAGCTTTTAGAACACATTACATGCTCAACGCTGTCTCTAGCGAGCACAAATTCTCTAATGGCTGCTGAAATGCCCAGTTCCATTTCTCGTCTGCAGAAATAGTTTAGCTCAGTCAAGCTGCTTTGCCCAGGGAGACTGTCCCACCCAGGCAAGCGGCCGCAGCTGGAGCGTCTATTTCCCCCTCCAACCTTCATCTACCTCTTTCTCTTTGCTCTGATGTCGCTGAGCCCCAACCAGAAGATATAAGGTGAAACGGCCGGCTGTGTTGACAAGATGTGGGGTTCTTGTTTGTAGGCAGCAGTATGTATGAGGCAGACACAAAGGTGTTCACAACAGTGCACAAACTGGAGACACCCCATCGCCAGAAAGACTGAGAAACTGACTGAGTCCTTCAGTGGGTTACTACAGAAAGATGAGAAGGAATCACAGTACTACAAGCCAAGGGAGTTAAGAAAACCAAAAAGAACCAAAGCTCAAACCCACAAAAAAGCCTATCTGTGATGCTAGAAATCATTGCTTGGAGCATAGCAACTCTAGGGAGGAAGGAAGGGAGGCCTTCCTGTGGTACTGCTAAACATTCCAACCTGTGAACTGGGCTGTGTTACATCCCTTGCATTTTGAAGGTGTATCAAATTTATGGTTTGTGTTATACTGGAATAAAAATGAAACCCCACAGCATCTAAATAAAACCCACGGCATCCAAGTAAAACCCTACAGCATCTAGCTTGCACCTTCACGTGGGAGGGGTCCTCTTACATAGCCAACGATCAGTTAACTCACGGAATTTGGCTGCCCTTCATGCATCTGAGTATGTTCAGGAGGAGGCTCAGCAGTTCTGAATTGAACTGAGACCATCAGTGTGCATACTAAGTTTGCTTTTGACGTCTCTCCATGTACAGTATTGAAGACAGTCTCTGTAGAGACCAGACAACCCAGTCTGGGTCCTGTGGGTGGCTCGGTAACTTGAGTACTTGCGTCCCTTTGGGATCTTTGGTTTGGGAGGAGGCTGGTTGACATCTAGGATGCCAGCAATGTCCATCTGGGTTCACCTCCTTCAGGTCAGCACTACTTAGAGTGAGGTCCACAGATCAGTGGGTGCAATGTCAACCTAAAGCCTGTCTGAAATGCAAATCATGAACCCCACCTGGATGACTAAGTGAGAACCGGAGTGGAAGGTCCCTAAGTATATGAAGCGTAGCTTTTATTTTCTGTGTTGGGATGCAATTACAGCTTGAGTTTGAAATGTTTCCCACAGGCTTGTGTGTATGAATACTTGGCACTCAGTAGGTGGTGCTGTTTGGGAGTTGGGGAGCCTGAGGAACATTTAGGACATGGAGCTTAGTTGGTAGAAGTAGGTGACTAGGGACAACTCCCCCCCCCCCCCCCCCGCCCCCGACAGTTATAACTACTGCCAGTTTCAGTCTAGTTCCCCTGTCCCTGCTCCATGATATATAAAGAAGCCTCTGTCACACACATGGGATGTCATTAGCTCACTTTGTACCTTTCTTTCTACATGGGCTGAAATCTCCCTGAAACTATGAGCCTAAATAAATCTTTCCTCTCTTAAATCACTTCTGCCAGGTGTTTGGTCACATTGATGAAAAACTAACCAATACAGACGCGTTGACAGATGGGCCCTCATCCACGCTTCTAGGGTTAGCCAGTTCTTAGAGCTAGCTGCTCAAAGGGTGTTCTACAAATACAAACCCACCAACCCCGAGCCCACACACTAACCATGCCTTCTCGCAAGCTCTAGGGATGATCTCTACCTTTCCCAATCTCCCCAGGACCCACTAACAGACCACTAGAGACAGCCCCTGGGCCCCAGAGTCCCTCCATGATCGGAGCACACCAATGTTAAACTTGCTGCTTTCCTGGGTAGGTTATTCCTGCAGGAATCACAATGCAGTCCATGCCTGCAGCTTTCCCGTTCCTATGTGGCCCCAGCAACACGGCCCATCTTTCTCTTAGAAGCTGTGAATTCTAAGTTACTATTTCTTTCCCTTTGAAAAAATTTTATGACTTTTATTTTGTGTGTGTAAGCATGCATGTACAAACGCCATGCATATTAGTGGAGGTGAGACAACAACTTGTAGGAGTCTGTTTTCTCCTTCTATCACGTGGGTCTTGAGAATCAAACTCATTAGGATTGGCAGAAAATGCCTTCACTGGCCCTACCTCTCACAAGCTACATAAGCTACCTTTTCAATGTAGTTTTCTCCTTCTCTGTTTGTCTCCCTATGGCTCTACTATACCCTACTGGGTTTTTCTGGTTACTACCTCCTTCCAGACTTAGGATCCAAGACACAGTTTTCTGCCCTTAGGCGATGACGAGATTCCAGGTTTTGCTACTTGTACAATACTGCCAAACTCCTTTGGAGCCAGAGAGCCTTGCATCTCCCTCCAGGACCTTACCCCCATCTCACCATTTCCCATCATCCTCTGTACATGATCTTCTCAGTGTTGACCCCCGAGGCTTTCCACTCTTGCATAACATTGTAAAAGAAACAAAGCATAATGCTGTCATTGTTTCTAGTGGAGGAAGCTCAGAACTACCAAGAGAAGGAAGCTGCTTTCTTCCTCCTCCTCCTCCTCCTCCTCCTCCTCCTCCTCCTCCTCCTCCTCTTCCTCCAGCTATTTCTCTCTGCCCTCCTCCTTCTCCCTTCCTTTATCCCTCATTCTCCTGTCCTTTCCCTAATGAAAACCTGTGGAGTTTGGAGAAATGGAAAACATCAGTCTCTCAGTTGCTCCTTTCTTACTTAGTGGAGTTATATCGAAGAGCCAAGAACCAAACAGCCTTGGATTTAAAAACTGTTTCGATTTGCCCTTCATTCAGTTCTCAGATTTAAATCCTTTAGCGTCCACCAGACAGCAGAACATTCCATTTTCGATCAAGGTCTACCCTCAGTGTCCCCTCTTCCGTGGAAGCTGCTGTACCTGTCACTTTGAGTAGAGCCGTTCTTTCCAGTTTCATTCTCATGGCAATTTTGTGGAACTCTGTCTTGTAACCCATCTTCCTTTCTCTCCTAGCTAACTGCAATTGAATAGAATTAAATGTATATTACACACACACACATAACCACACACACACACACACACACACACACACACACACACACACACTTGAAATCTAAGAGACCCTCCAAACAATAACGACTATTGTGGTTGCCCTTGATGGCCTCAGAGACTGAAGGTACACCCCTATTGCTGAAGGCACCATGTCTTAGTCATGAACACATGACTCAGAGGCTCCAAGCTGGATCTGACCTGGAAGCCTCTTTACTGAGATTTAGCTTTCACAGTACCAGAAGGTTCTGTGCAAGCAACCAATGGAGATAAACATCTCGTAGTCCTACCAAGCTATGACATCTGGTAGTCCTACTGAGCTATGATGTCTGTGAACCATAACAGTGACCAGCATGACAAGATAGTTCTATAATGGGGTAATAGTGGCTTGGATATCTTGGTAGTAACCAACAGCTGTCTAATTGAACTTAAGGCCTGCTCAACAAGAAATTATGTCAGGTAATGGAAACCTAGCCAACTACCCAGGGCTAGTGAGGTCATGGATCTTAGAGGAGAGCCTACACCCTCCACTTTACTAGGCCATAGTAATTCCTAACTCCGTTCTGAGTGCTTGTCCTTAGATCCACAGATAAGTGCAGCTTTCACACTCAGCACCCTCAAAGAATCTTCTCTTTGTCTTTGCATCAGAGACCATTACAGAAAAACCACAGATGCTCAAAACGCAGAGAACAAACTGATCATGGGTGTTCAGTTCCAATGGACCCATGTACCACACATCCCCTACACCTAAGGTTCAGGGAACATCTCAGAAGAGGGGAGGAAAGACCATAAGAGATCTAGGAAATCTGCTGTGACAATGTGTCTCCTAGAACTAACAAGGAATCTCCACCCATGATACCTCAACAATATAGCTGCTAAACAACAAGACCTGAAAAAGAACACCACCAATAGACATGCTGACATGGGAGGGGGACTATCACCAGGCCCCAATCTTAGACAAAGAACTACAGGCAATCGAGGAATGCTGGGAGGAAGAGAATTAGTCTTCCCCATGGAAAAACCTCTTAATCAGGTTATGCAATGCCAAGCAGTCAGCTATGAAACCATATACACACAACTAATGGACTCAACAGATTGTATTTTTCTATTTGTGCACCTATCTGCATAGCAATAACAAAGAAAAGGGGTTTCATTTTTTTTAATTCTCAAGAATTTAGAGGGAGCAAAGGAGAGATGGAAGGAGATGAGGGATGAAATGACGGGGGGGGGGATGGTGTAACTGTATTTTAATTTTTAAAAAGCAGAAGTTAAAAAAAAATACCTGCCACATCTAACTGGATAGTTTACAGTGTGTCTCTATAAAATGGCCTTCTCTGGTCCCTGAAGGGACTTAAGCAAAAACCTTCGGCTTCATAGCTATGAATTAAGAAGAGAAAATTATAAATATGCCCAGAGTTTGGCAAATATCATCTTCAAAACTTTATTGGGCAGAGTAAGGTTTGTTGGCTCCAAAGTACTGATAGTCATCCAAGGTAATTTTACAGCAAGTTCTCATACTTAAAATCTTGACTTGGACATCCACCAAGTCTATGCAGGAGTATTCGTATATGGCCAGCATAGCTCAGCTGCTCTGGGAGAAGAATTTATCCTTAGGAAATGGTGCAGAATTGCCCAAGTAGGAGGAGCTGGCTACTCTCCTGGGTGTCAGAAGTTGTGAAAGTGCATCCCGGGATGGCAGCCAGATTCAGGTGAAATCAAGCATAGTACAGGCAGCACTGGGATGGGCATCTAAAGCCTAAGACACAGTCAGGAGGAATAACTGGGCCCTAAGCCACCTGCTATTTGGATGTCGCTAAGGGATGTGTTAACATTCCACTCTGTAATGACGACTGCCTTCCCCGTGGTCCACAAACCTCCTTTTCCTTAGCCCCAAGGTATAAACTAAAATTAGTTTCTATAACTATGATGTCTAAGGTATGAGGGGTTCAATGGACTCACATTTGATCTTCTTCCCTGCATGGCATAAACACTCTGTGGGCTTGCTCACTGAAAGCAAGCTTCTAAAATCTACCTTCCCTTACCCTTTATGACCTGGTTTTCATCAGTTTCGCTTCTTGATGAATTCCTGAATGGTGTTCCTAGTCCTTAGAGATGAGCACAATGTTTCTTTTCCCGCTTCAGTCCCTGAACCGCAGGTTTTGATGGGAGGTCCTCTTAACAAACTGCTGGGCCTCTGGAGCGCTCCTTTCTCCTGTGAGTGCTAGTATGTAGCTTCCTGCCATTTCCAGTTGCTGAGTTCTGGGTGATGTCCAGTCAGCTGTGTGTTCCTTTTCCTGCTTCCTGCCTTTCATAGGTTGCTGCCAATCTGGGTCTCAACTCACCTAGAGCTAGCATGTTCCAGACTCATTAGGACTGGATATCCCACTGTCTCAGAAGTGGGGTGGCTTCTGTTTTGATACTCAAATGGGTAGATATTTCCATCCTCCAGGAATCAGCTCAGTGCTGTCACTCATTCCACCAAGAGCCAATACTGGGCTTACACAGATTTCCTTACACGTCACTGGTTTTCCACATCTGTTCTACAGGTCTCTATTTCGTCAGTATTGGAAGACATGAAAACATAATACACAAAAAGGACTTTGTAGCTGAGCATGAGTGGAAGAGAACAAGTGAGACTATTCTACAAGATTCTTCAAAGGAGGAATCCATGGCACCTTTGCTATGCAAACACACCAGGACCGCACCTAAGGAGGGTTAGACTGCTCTGTGTCCCCCAACGCTGACATAGCCATGTGTCCCCGTTTGGTTTTTCATTGCTGTGACACACACCATGACCAATTTGGGTTATACTTCCACATCACAGTCTATCCCCGAGGGAAGTCAGGGCCGGAACTCAAGCAGGAGCAGAGACAGGAGACAGTGCAATGTACTAGCCTGCTGTCAGTATACCTCCTAGGACCGCCTGCCCAAGGGTAACACCACCCACAGTGGGCTGGGCTCTCTCACATCAATCATTACTCAAGAAAATGCTCCACCAACATGCCTACAGGCCAGCTGATGGGAGCATTTTCTCAGTTGACATTCCCTCTTCTCATATGACCCCAGTTTGGGTCAAGTTGATAGACCAAAAAAACCAAAACAAAACCCTAACCAAAACATGGACACCATGCCACGTCTTTTCTGAAATATGTTATTACACTTAATGTTTAAGGAACAGACACTGAAAAATGTTTTCTAGTAAAGGACCTAGCATCCAAGTTGTTGTACAACAATCTTTCCTGCTTCCATTTCAAGTGAGAGCTTATCTCTACCTGTCAATTTGTCTGTAGTTTCTGAAAGAAAATAAAAATGAGAGAATTGAACATGTCTCCATTTGTCTGAGCTTCCAGAGAACTTTAAACCTAATTTCAGACTATGTTGAAGGTTTTTGAAATTTAAGGGGAACAAAAGGAATCAAAGAAAGTGTTTAAGTCAGGGTTCTCCAGGGTTCTCAAAAAGACAGACAGATGATAGGTAGATAGATGATAGATAGATAGATAGATAGATAGATAGATAGATAGATAGATAGATAGATAGATAGATAGATAGATAGATGAACTGAACTGAATTAAATGTAGCACACACAAAAAAAATTCTGGAAGCTGGAGACCTGCAGAATGGTTCATTTTATATCTAAAACCTTAGAACCAAGAAGGAGATGATTTCATTACTGCTCAGAGCAAGGAGCTAAGAACCATGGGGTTCACTGGTATAAGACCTGGAGTGTTAATAACAGATTGCCTTGAGTTCTGCTGTCCAAGGCAGGAGGACGACCACAATCAGGAAGAGAAGGAAATGCCTTTTGCCTGGGTCCAAATGAATGGTGCTCACTTGGGTTGCAGATAGTTCTCCTCACTCACGCACAGACTCAAAACCATCCTCTCTGTAAACCCTCAAAGATTCACCCAGACTCAGTATTTTACCAGTTCTCGAGGTTATTTTTTAATCCAGCCAAGTTGACAAATAAAGCCAACCATCACTGCATTTGCCATTTTCAGCCGTGGTGAAAATGCAAACCAAAGCTATAATGTTGTATAAAACCAAAGGCTTTAACAAGGAGACAGACTATAACAAATGTTGACAAGAATATGTATATAACAAGACATTCATTGACTGCTGGTAAAAATTGTAAAATGGAACAGCTGCTTTGGAAAATAACTTGGCATTTCCTTGAAAGTTAAACATATTATTATAATGTTACCCAGGATCTCTACTCCTACACACTCATGAGAAATAAACACAGATGCACAGACGCACACAGACAAACACAGACACATACATACACACACACACACACACACACACACACACACACACACACACGCACACGCACTCAAAATGTGTTCACAAGTATTTATAGCCAACTATATCTTATTAACCAACTAATGGTAACATCCTAAATGTTCATTGACTGGGAAATCAATGTAGCACATCCACTACTATATTTACATAAATAAAGTGAAACTATTTTATTTCTCAGTAAAAAGGAAGAGCACAGCACATATAACTTATGGAGACAGAAATAGGAGGGTTCCAGGAAAGGGAAATGACATTAATGGGTGAGGGACTCTTTCCCTTGTAATAAAATGTTCTAAAACTAGACTTTGGTTACATGATTGCAGACTTCTATGGATATGCTAAAGAACCTTGAAGAAAACACTTTAAATGGGGGATTATATGGTATTTGACTTATATCTCCCAAAATATTAAAATTTCTTATTCAAAGTGGTTGTCCTTTCTCTGTATGATTTATTTTTTAGAGTTGTCGGTCTAGGAGTACAAAATCTTAATTAGGCAGGGAGAATTCAAAGGATCAATTGTAAAACATAGTGATAATATTGTACAAAAAAAGTGGATTTCAAGTGTCCATACCACTAGAGATGACAAATATATGTGATGATACATGCTCTCTTGTTGACATTAGCCAGGCATGTTTTGATGCAGCATGCTGTGTATCCTCTGTAGACACACTTTTATTTGTCAAAGAATCCATTGGTTATTTTATGTCATTTGGTCAAATACCTAACAGAGGCAACATAAGAGCAGAAGGAGGTTGATCTGGGCTCATAGTTTGATCCATTGGTGTGTGGAAGGTGTCGTGCCTAGGGCTCTGTCCATGCTGGAAGAATCTTGGCTTATCTGGAAGGAAGGAGAGTTCCAGTTAAAACCAGATCTCCTGAAGGAACCAGTATTGGCACCAGACACCCCAAGACCAAGTACACAACAGGAAGGTAACTTGTGCCAGAGGGACAAAGGGCAGGAAATGAAAGACTAAGACAGGAACTAAAGAATGAAGGAGAAGGGGAAGGGATATCTGTCCCAGGGGAACAAAGGACCACCTCTGGATGGAGAGGAGATGGTGTGGCTCATAGGCAAATGGCGGTTTATAAAGGTAAAGGAGGAAACCCTGTGTTAGGATGAGGTGTTTCATTTTAATTGGGCTTGTTAATTAGGTGAGCCAAAGGAGAACTTTGATTGCTAGACTTCAATACTTTGATTGCTGGACGTTGGTGGTCAGCCTCAGGAGGAGGAAGTGGCCAAACAAGGGAATAGACCTTGGTGTCTAGCTTTAGGAATGTCATCTAATGGTTTTTAGCAAGGCAGAGGGAATGCGGGAGAATGGCAAGGCCTGGCAGATCCATGTTTCCATGCTTGGGCTAGATAGAGTCCCTTCATTCCAACCTAGTTCCTCCAGATAAACACCAGAATCCAAAGGTGGCAAGCATCTCAGAACAGTACCACCAGCTGGGAGCTCACACACAAAAACCCCTGGGGGACATCCAAAGTATAAGAAGGGAAGCAGGGTGGGACGGGGTAGAAATAATTGGGAAGTAGTTCCCTCTGAGGTTAAAGCTTTCCATTTTGTAGATCAATGTCTTGTAGACATAAGCTATAAAAGGGAAGGTAAAACAACATGATATTTTAAGACAAGATGTTTACAGGGAGATGCAACACTCCATTCTGTAGGGAAGCTTGTAACATGGGAAGTAAACAACTCAAAAAACCTTCAGGAAGTCCCTGAAATTACTAGGTCCCTCCCTCCCCAAGAGCACATAAACAGAGCCTATGGTGGTGGTACATGCCTTTAATCCCAGCACTTAGGAGGCAGAGGCAGGAGGATCTCTGTGAGTTCGAAGCCAGCCTGGTCTACAGAGCGAGTTCCAGGACAGGCTCCAAAGCTACACAGGGAAACCCTGTCTCAAACAGCCAAAAAGAAAAAAGAAAAAAAAGAGTGTATAAACAGTGGAGACTGCTGAGAAAAGGCTCCCTGATAAGATAAGCTGCAAAAGAAGACTCTGAGAAAAACCAAGAAGCCTGGAAGAAGCAGAGACCAGCTGAGCCACCTGCAAAGGACACTTGTAACCTGTTGAGTGGCCTGCAGACTGTGCAGTGAGCTCCAGGTTTCCAGCTTGTGTGAGATCTCACCCATGCTGGGGTGAGTTTTGGTGATGCAGATGTTTTGAGGTCATTCTGCACCTATAAGTAACCCCAATAAATTTCATTGGTTCAACAAGTTGGTCTTTGGTGATCCCCATACTTTGGTCTGTCATTGGTTCCTTATCTGGGGTAAGCAGAAATTGTTCATATTTCCTCAGGAGTAGTGTCACACAGCAATAAGAAATAATGAGAGCTGGAAAGAAAGACAGAAGGATGAAAAAAGGAAGGGAAATGAGAGGCGGATATAGAATACAGGGAGAAGGGGAAAGAAAAGTATCAAGAGCTGTTGGTGATATGAAGTAACTGGAGAATTCATATGCTAATGATGCGAGTATAACATCATTATAAGAAGGTAGTTCTGTATTGAATAGGTACTATCACAGAGAACGGGAAAAAATTATAAATGACTGAAATGTCTCATGTCAGGCCCAAAACAATTGGGCCAAAGTCAACCTTTTCAAGTTCCCAGGTATTCATCAGAGCCATCAAAAGCTTGCTGTTAATGCTGGCATTCTGCCCCCTAGCATTTCAGGCCATGCCAAACTATCTTGTCTTCATCCTACTATGATAATAATAACTGGAATTTATGGAGACTAAACCCTAGAGATGTCTCAAGATCTTGGTACATATTTTTGTCGTGGAGCACTAAGGCCTTGAATATACTCAGTAAGTGTGCTGTCATTTAGCTTACCCAGAGCCTTCTTTTTACCTTGGTTTGTGTTTGTTTGTTTATTTGTTTGTTTGTGGTAGTTCTAATACTTGAATCCAGGAACTCACACAGGATAGGCAAGCACCCTACCACTGAACTGTACCCCAATCCTTCCTTTTACTTGAATTTTGAGACTGGGTCTCATTAAGTTGTCAAAGCTAGCTCCAAACTTGGAATCCCCCTGTTTCAACTATGATGATGGGCCTGAGACATGAAGGGCTGGCTTCCGTCCTTTAAAAAAATCTTAAATAGCCCTGTGAAACAGGTGATACTACCCATTTTCTGCAGACAAATTAACATGAGGCTAGAGGTGATTGAAAGCTGTAGCTGTGGCTAACAGCCCCTGGTGTAAGAAATGGCTGCCTTCCCTCTACTCTGGGCCTTCTTGACTTTGGATCCAGTGAGAGGGTCAAATGCTCTGCCGCCCTGTCTCCTGGAAAACAGAAAGGCCAGAGCTCAAACCCCAGGAGACAGAAGGTTGCTCCAGATTCATGACATTTAGTGAGACATAAACTTGTCCTGAGTGTCACCTCTCCTGTCTAGGTAGGGACTTCATCACTGAGCTGTCAAATGAGGCTAATTTGGCCAAGACGGCATCTTCTCGGTGACACGATTTGACTGCAGGAGATCTTCCATCTGACCTTGAGCCCAGGATTAGGAAGGCAGAGACTCAGACAATGAAGCCAGGTTGGGTGAGTCCTCAGGCTTGGCACTCAGTTCTGCCTGGGCTGCTATTAGTGAGGACAGAGAAGGGGCCTGTACTGCCATTAGCAAGGAAGCGGAGCTGACTGCGTAGGTGCAAATTCCAGGAAGAAACCTGCCTCCCACTTGAGAGAAGAGGAACAATGAGAGCCTTGTTCGCTCAGTGCTCAGCCACTGGCCTGGCTTGGATAAAGGCTTATGTGTCCTTCGGTTCCATGCCCCATCTCCATAATCCCCCCGCAGGCTTCAGCCAAGAAACATGGGCTTCCTCTTTCTATTTCCTCTCTTAACCCAAGGGCCTGTTGATGCATGCTCTAGAAGAACTAACTGTTCGTTGTGAGGGGATCTCTGCTTCTGCACCTACTACCTGGGATGCCATCAATCTTGCATGAGTTCATACAGAGCAGAGCCTCCTGTTTCCTCCATTCTGTTCCTCCAGCTCTTATATTTGACCTTCCCGATGCTTTGACTGCCTCAGCAATGCATGTTACAGATGCTGATGCCCCGAACCCACAGGCCTCCAGTACCATTCTCCCTTCATCGTTTTCTTTAAATTGTCCTAGATGTCTGTGACCATGGAGTTCTTTTAGAAGGAAAACTAAGAGATAAGTAAAGAGAAGGTACAGAAGGTAAGAAGACGTGAGTGTTGTAGACTGTTATTATTTTAAGGTTGTTACTTTCGTTTATGTTGCCTCTGTTTAACTCTGTGAAGCTGTGTTACTTTGCCTGTGTAAAACACCTGATGGTCTAATAAAGAGCTGAACAGCCAATAGCAAGGCAGGAGAAAGGATAGGCTGGGCTGGCAGGCAGAGAGAATATATGGAAGGAGAAATCTAGGAAGATAAGAAGTAGCCAGAGAAGGAGGAGGACTCCAGGGGCCAGCCACTCAGCTACACAGCAAGCCACGGAGTAAGAGTAAAATTTACAGAAGTAAGAGAATGGGAAAAGCCCCTAGGCAAAAGGTAGTCGGGATAATTTAAAGATAAGAAAAGCTGGCAAGAAACAAGTCAAGCTAAGGCTAGACATTCATAATTAAGAATAAGCTTCTGTGTGTAATTTATTGGGGAACTGGGTGTGGGCCCCATAAAAGAGTAAAGACCCCCCAACAACCCATGGGCCTTAAAGTGAACAATGAAGTCCTGGGGGCCCAGCCAACCAACCCTGCAACAGTATCTCATCTGGAAGGTCCTGCCTTCTAGTATCTGATGGCAAAGTGGACCTGGATTTCAGAACTGGTCCCCAGGGCTGCAGGCCCCGAGAGCCAAGTGAATCAACTTTAGACAGATTCAGCTCAGGTCACACCAAGTATCTCTACAGCCTGAGTGCCGATTTCCAGTATGTCTGTGGTGGGACACAGAACCATTGGAAGACCATGCAAGACTCCCTACTCCTGGTCAAGCTTTAAATGATAGCTGTGTGAAATAAATGTGGTTGTTGTAACTTAAAAATGGCAAGAAGGAATTGCATCATATAACAAGGTTCACATGGGAGGTTTATTGGGGGAAAGGCAGAGAAGGGGGCAAACTGGTCCCTGGGGACCAGAGTGGAGGAAGAAGAAGAGACAGAGATGGGAGGTGGGCAAGGCCCACCTTTTATAAGGGAAAGTAGCGAATGTACACAGCAATGCTCTTAGTGACTGTAGCTGAGGACAAATCCTGTCAGGACTCTAGGGGCAGGTCAGGACAGATGTCTAAATGCTAGCAGTGGTCCTTGTCCTTCCTTAAGAAAGAAGCCGCGCACGCCTTTAATCCCAGCACTTGGGAGGCAGAGGCAGGCAGATCTCTGTGAGTTCGAGGCTAGCCTGGGCTACCAAGTGAGTTCCAGGAAAGGCGCAAAGCTACACAGAGAAACCCCATCTCGAAAAACCAAAAAAAAAAAAAAAAAAAAAAAAGAAAGAAAGAAGCCGAGGGACCCAGAAATCACTCAGAAAGCAGCACTGGCACTTGGGACAGTGCCCCCTCCCCCCAGTTGCTGAGAACCACTTTCACATTTATCCTCCCAAATCCACTTGAGTGACAGGGAGCCATTAGCTTGGATTGGGCTATCCTGGGACTGTTGACACTGAAGAAATCAGCAAAGGCTACCGATTAAGCCATTTTTCTTTGTTTTTCTGAGACCCAGCTTCTCCGTGGCAATAAGTGTCTCCTTTGAGGATGCCCCAGAGCCTTTCACAGGCTGAGACTTCGCCCTATACATTTGTCATCCACCTATGACGTCACCATTTCCCAAAACGCCTTCTCTGAAATACCTCATAATTTCGTATTTGTGGCCTCACTCCCACCTTCAGTCAGTTGCAGCCCAGCATGCATCCCGTCTGCACATATATTACATGTTTAATAGCTTTGCTTCAAATCGTCAGGGATTTTTATATGCATAAAGATGTTTCTAAGGGGATTTTTTAAATTTTATTTTACAATACAATTCAGTTCTACATATCAGCCACGGATTCCCTTGTTCTCCCCCCTTCCCTTCCCCCCAGCCCACCCCCCATTCCCACCTCCTCCAGGGCAAAGCCTCCCCGAAAGACTGAGATCAACCTGGTAGACTCAGTCCAGGAAGGTCCAGTCCCCTCCTCCCAGGCCGAGCCTAGCTACCCTGCATAAGCCCCAGGTTTCAAACAGCCAACTCATGCAGTGAGCACAGAACCTGGTCCTGCTGCCTGGATGCCTCCCAAACAGATCAAGCCAATCAACTGTCTCACCCTTTCAGAGGGCCTGATCCAGTTGGGGGCCCCTCAGCCATTGGTTCATAGTTCATGTGTTTCCATTCGTTTGGCTATTTGTCCCTGTGCTTTATCCAACCTTGGTTTCAACAATTCTCACTCATATAAACCCTCCTCTTTCTTGCTAATTAGACTCTAAGAGGATTTTTTTTAAAGGTTTTTAAAATAGATATGTTGTGAGTTTCAAAAAAAAAAAAAGTTGTTCAAAAAATCCTGAAGGATGTGAGTCTGGAGACATGCTGCTTCTGGGGTAGAGGACAGAGAATGTGAAGACAGAGTGCATTCTGGGCAGGGGGCATTAACTTGGGGGCTCAGGGAAAGTTGGTGAGAGAAGAGCAAAGAACTAAAGGGCTTCCGTCCGGAAGATGTGGTCCTGAGGATGAGGAACTGGAGGATACTCTATGGATCTGCCCTACTGCTCTGAGCGTGAAACCATGGGGAATCGGGAAAATGTGGGTCCTGGTGGAGGGCTGTGGAGGGTGTGGAGATATCCCAGAAGCCCCTCTCCCACACAGCCACTCATTAGGCTGCCCTCCCCACAGCACTGCAAAGCCCGCCCACTTTTCCGAGCTCTAACTCGAAAGGCATAACTTTCACCTTTCCTTCGATCTTTTTTTTTTCCCCTAGATCCCAGCCCAAAGCCTACACCTGCTTTTGCTGATACTCTGGCAAACAATGATAACAAGTGTCAGGACAGGAGGGGCTGGACCTAAAGTTGGAAATATAGAGAGGATCAGCTGAATTAGGAACTCTGGGAGTTAGTCACTGTCCGAGTAGCGATAGTGGTCCATTAAGAAAAAACTCCTGGGCAAGAGACTTGAGTCTCCAGCCTGGGTGCAGACCCAGCATCCCAGTTGGGCTGAGTCAATCTTGAGGCCAAGGAATATAACACAAATCTTAAAAGGTCTTATTAATGAAAACAAACCCAGGAGCCAGATATTGGGGTGAATGCTGGAAGATCAGAGAAGCAGAACAAGCCACAGCTACCTCACCTTGCCAATTCCTCAGCTGATCCTGTTTCCTCAAACTGGAAGTCTCTGACTCCTCATGCGGAATGAATCTCCGCTGAACTGCTGCTAAAAGCCTAAAAGCTTAACCAGGCTCTAGACCTGGTCCTCACGCCTTGTGTACCTTTCTGCTTCCTGCCATCACTTCCTGGGATTAAAGGCATGTGTCACCATGCCTGGCTGTTTCCAGTGTGGCTTTGAACTCACAGAGATGCGGATGGATTTCTGCCTCCAGAATGCTAGGATTAAAGGTGTGTGTGCCACCATTTTCTGGCCTCTATGTCTATCTAGCAGCTGTTCTGTTCTCTGACCTCAGATAAGTTTATGAAGGTGCACAATATATTAGGGAACACAATATCACCACAGAGGAACACTCTCAGCAAAGTAGACTCACCCTAAGCCATGCTAAAGAGATAAACGGAATAACACTTCCTTTAATGAGACTGCACATTGCCCCCCCAAATATCCCCCCCCACAGCCCCTAAGCCATGCAGCCAGGAGGTGTGGCTAGGTCTGCTCAGCTTTTAAGCTCTGACAAGGTGGAACGTTTTCCCTTTCTCTTTCCCATGGTGGTCAGAACCTAAGTGTGCCTTTTCTGATACTTTGGGCTTCCTTAGTTCTTCTCACACTCTCTAAAGCCCACTCTTGGCTATGTGGCTGCTTTCTCCTCCTCCAGGAAGCTGCTATGATTTATAACTGGCCTGCCCTGGGTGTTTTTCATTTCAACTCTTAATAAAACTCTAATACATTATCCTTGGACTGCTGTGTGAGTCCGCTCTTAAATTCTTCTATTCATGATTTGCCGCCCCCGCCCCCCCCCCCCCCGTCATTATCATCTGGCAAGCACAAAGGGATTCCCCAAAATTCTTGCAACATTCCCAAGGTGCTCGGAGTCACTGTCGTCAATAAGCTTGGCTTAAGTCAGTTGTTTCCAACACGCTGTTGTACGGCAGCTGCCGCACCTTGGAACTTGTTAGAAATGCAACTGGGGTCTCACCCCAGCCGTGGTGAGTCGGAAGGCTGAGTGGGGACCTGCCATCTGGATTTTAATAAGCGGCCCTCTAGGGGATTCAGTACCCACTCAAGTGTGAAAACCATTTCCTTAAATGTACTGGGAGAAGAGAATTTGCAAGAGTGGCTCCTGTTATTAATGATCAGTACTTGATTTGAAGTCAGGGATTAACGTCCTCTGTCCTTTATTACAAACCTTGACCGTGGGAGTCTTAAATCCTCCTAGGTTTAGAATATTTCTTTAAATTTCTCAGGATTTTTGTTGTTGTTTTGTTTTGTTGTTTTTTTTATTTACTAATTTTTATATTTTATTTTATTTATTTACTTATTGTGCAGATGGCACATATGTCATAACATATGTACATATATATGAAAGTTGGATGACAACTTATAAGAGTCAGTTCTCACCTTCTATTATGTGAATCTCAGGGACTGAACTCAGTTAATCAGGCTCGGCAGTGAATACCTTTATCTACCTAGCCCTCAAACTTATCTCTGGGTTCAGATTCTT
Organism: Peromyscus maniculatus bairdii; assembly: GCF_049852395.1. Lineage (NCBI taxonomy): Eukaryota > Metazoa > Chordata > Mammalia > Rodentia > Cricetidae > Peromyscus > Peromyscus maniculatus. The sequence continues at coordinate 48,730,654 of NC_134859.1, read as the reverse complement.
AAGTCACTGAGCAGGTGCTTCTGGGAAACTGAGTCCTGGGCATGTGGACCTGAAGCCATATTAGAACAGCCTCCGCTGCCCTTAAGGCCCCACCCAAACTAGAAAGAACACTGGCTCCACTTCAGGGTACACATGAGTGTTTGATTGGTTCCAGGAGGCACATACTATAGTGTTTTCTACTTTTTAAAATTGCCACAGCTGCAGCATGTTGTTGTTTGGCTGATAGATTCTTAATGTGGTTTTTTTTTCCTTGCTAAATAATTTTAAGTTCTGATTTTCCCCCCTTTAATATGCATTTGGAGGGTTCCATGTTATAAGCTCCATGAATATTTGTGTGGAGCAACCTGCTCAGAGATAATTACATTAGCGGCATTCAGGGCCGATGGGTGTCACCAGCACAGTGTGATCATGTCAAAGGGGAAGTGTCTTTCACCCAGGGACTCTAACATGTGGTTACTGTCTCCCTAATTAACCCATCGACCTTGAAAGAGGAAAGTAATTAGAAGCAAAGGCAATTAATTCCTTCTAAGTGATTTCACTGCCATCTCCATTGCCACCCCAGAAAGGGGATTCCAGAAGGACTGGGAGGAAGCCAGAGCAGAGGGACAGCCAGGAAGATCACATCAGGGGTGCTAATGAGGCTTAGGTGTCAGGGAGAGCTAGACACTGCTGCAGAAAGTGAGGACGCCTCTGTTTCCGGGCTTGTGATCCCTCCCATTGACTCCCCTGGAAGACTGGAAGCCCTAGCTTCCAGGGGAGGCTCTAAACCCAAAGAGCAATGCTATTATTCACTAACCCTAGTCATTCCGAACAGCATACTTCTAAGACCATAACAGTGCCTTCCTCAGAGTGTCGGAGTGCAAATACAGTAACTGTAAATGGGAAAGATTTTAAACTTAGAGTGCTGGACTCATCTACAATCAAATCATTGTTCTGGTACTCAAAACATCAATGCAGCCTTTTCTCAGACACTCTCAGGTTACCTGGAACTCACCATCTTCCTGCTTCCTGTTCCTGAATGCTGAGATTACAGGTGCAGTCTATCACTCCGGGCACATGGCACCCTCTTGGAATTTTTGTTTCTTTCATTAAAATGCATATAGTGTGCATTTCTGAAAGGATAGAGAGAACCTCTGCTTTCTGACAGAAGGGAGTCAAAAACCTATTACATGGCTTCAGATCAAAATGAAGTTTTCTAAACACTGCAATTCCGAGCATTTTCAGGATTCTCTGAGTGCATCTCAACAGCCTTGTCGAGGATGCATAAAGGTCCCAGTAAACAATGCTCCTGGGTTACAGGAGTGAGTGAAGATTCCAGCATTAAAGATGGGCAGGGACATGCATCCAGAAAAGTAAAGTGATATCTGCAAAGAATTTGGAAAGAAACCAAGATGGAAAGAAACAGATAGCCTGTTTGGGGGAATTTTGCATAGTTCCGAAGATTGGGATAGCAAATGTGTGGGCTTACAAGTTGGGGTAGGGGGTAGCATGGAGACAGAGCCCATTTAAGAATGGCCTGTTTGAAGGCTGTGACACAATCATATACAGGAGTGAATGTAATACCAGAGACTAAACACAAGCTAGAGACAATGACAGAAATAACCAAAAATTTGCTTCATTATCTAGTTTGACTTGACTGCCTTGTAAGTGGATTCTCTCTCGAATGGAATTAGAGCACTGGATCTACTTGTCTGCCAGCTGTGATCCCCACTTCACTAACTCTACTCACCCCTGCTGAGAGTGAGTGAATGGTTAAGAAGGATGTGGGTGTTATCTCAGTGGCAGCAAGGAGTCTCCAAACAGTATTGCCTCAGCTTTGCATGCTACATCCTCTATGCCAAGGGTGAAGAGGCTGGAGGTGGAGCCAGGTGTGTAGAGTGAGAGATGGTTTTCATCCTGCAAAGGAATGCTCATGCTTGCTTAGTGACTGGAGAGGCATGGTGCCGGGTGTTGTTGTTCTTGGTGGTGGTGGTGGTGGTGGTGTGGTGGTAGTAGTGGTGGTGGTGGTGGTGGTGGAGGGTGGTGGAGGGTGGTGGAGGGTGGTGGAGGGTGGTGGAGGGTGGTGGAGGGTGGTGGAGGGTGGTGGAGGGTAGTGGTGATGGGGGTGATGGTTGTTGTTTGATAGGTTGGTTGATTTTATTTTTTTAGGCAGGATCTACTAGTGTAGCCCAGGATGACCTAGAACTTCCTATGTAGCTGAGGATGGCCTGGAACTAGTAGCAATCCTCCTGGTTCAGTGTCCCAGGTGCTAGGATTACAGATGGGAGCCACCAAGCTTGACTGTAATAGCAATTCTAAACTAGGTCGTATTGCAGGAGATGCAGAGCACAGGAAGGGAAAAAATGAATGTACTTGCCATCTGAAACCAGGATTGTTTCTAGAAGGGCTGTCTTGAGTGGAGTGCACAGTTCCTGAATCCTCCAATAAAGATATCGGATCCTTAACAAATTTATGCAGATATGTTATAGTCAAATGAACTGCCCTAATATATCATGAGTAATGACATCAGGGCACCAGAGGAGGATGAGCTGGGCCATGAAGAAGAGAATCTACACATAGAGAGCAATTGCAGGTCTTCTTGTGCCTTGTATGGAACTCAGTAGGAGAAACTGAGGACAGCTGCTTGGCCCCTGAAATGTTTGCTGCTTTTCAATGCAGCCTCTGGCCACATTAGTGTCCTTTTGGCCCTGATAGTACACTATAGGTTCACAAACTATGCAGTGTTTAGAACTGCAACTGGTGGTGCAGCTTGCTAGGGACCAAAATCTAGGATGTCTCCAGATTCAGGAAGTATTGAGCAAGCACTAACCACACAGACTCCATAGCCGAGTGCCATAGTAAACACTGGACAGAATTCACAAGGAGGGGGGTTCATATCTCTGCAAATTCCATGGAAACAGCACACTGGGGAGAAGGGGAGGTTGTGAAATTCATGCTTCTGAACTGGGAGTGAGGACTTGCACCCCATCTCTCCCCTTCTGATATGAAATCAAGGAAGCCTGGTGTCAGCAGGGAGCTGTGTAGACAGAGACAGCCCAGAGCTTCAATTCCAGTCCTGTATCAGGAAGCAGGAAGGAAATGCCCTCATACTCAGAAGTAGGGGAATTAAGGGACCCATGGCAGCTTGAAGCCCTGGGGCAGAGAAACCTTCCTTTCTGATAAGAATTGTGGTTCCAAGAAAGCATCACTCCATCTCCATGGGTCTTCTCTTGGTTGTTTTACAGCATGACTTACCCGGCATAATCACAGAAAGTACATATTAGAGTAAGGGAATTAACACCCCAGCTTTCTCTCCATAGGAAAGGTCCGGGAAGTCTGAAAATACACTAGTCATTGAAAGAGCTGATACTGGCCTGGGCCTTGCAGAGGTGTGTATTAATCACTAGATTTACCCACAAGCAATGAGTGTGTGTATCTGACCCCAGCAGCGCACCAAAGCTGGTGAGCACTCAAGATCAGGATCACCATCCAAGCACAAAGTGACCGCAGGTTGGAGTATACACAGGACAGATTCAAATATACACTTTGAAAATGTGACCAGCGTGGAAACCACAACCCACAGAAGGCTGATCAGACTTCAGACTGAGCCCATAGAGCTGATGGCTGCGAAAACCAACCTGTCAACGTCCTCTCTACAACACCCATCAGACTCGGAGCCTCATACATTCACAGAACAGAAAAAATGTCCCACAAAAAGCAAACACACACAAAATGAAACAGAAATTCTCAGCTCAGGTAGGAAATGGCACTGGACAGAAGGGAATGCTGACATGGCACGGTGTTGAAGTCACCTGGCTGCCACCCACAGCATTGCAAGGTCTCCCCGTGACGCGTGAAACCTCCTGAAAGGAATGGGAAACAGGCAGCGTCGGAGACACAACACAAAACAGACCGAGCAACTGATGGGAGCTGAAAACTGCCGCATACAGTGTTTGGACCGGCTCCGAGTGGTTCAAACAGAGAGTGGAATTTCAAGGACCTGAGCTGGAGCTACAGAAGACTGGAAGCCATGTTGTGGGGAATCCAACTCAGGTCCTCTGGAAGAATAGGAAGCATTCTCAGCACTCCAACCCTACAATATGTAGTCTTACAATGACACCGAAAACCAAATTTCCTATCAGAAGCAATGGAGGCTGTTGTCCTCCCAGAATTCTGTGTCCAGTGAGAGTGTCCTTAAGAAGAAGATGACTAAAAACACATTAGGTGAGGACCAAAAAGATACCATCTGCGACAGGCCTGTTCTCTTAAGGGAGTGAGTGTATGTAAATAAGTTCACACATACTCCTAACACTGTCTGTGGGTTTCAACGTATGCAGAGGCAACACCCAGGGCACCTATCAAGTGAAGGGTGAAGGAGAGAGAGGTGTAACCCAAACACAAAAGGCTTCAGTGTACCACCTGAAGTGAGGGAAGATGGGTCCAATGTGGACTGTAGGAGATGCATGTGTGTATAATCACTACAGCAATCAATAAAATCATTTGTTTGTGCTTTGTTTTGTTGGTTTGGTTTGAGGTTTTGAAACAGTCTCTCTCTGTAGCCCTGGCTGTCCTGGAACTCCCTCTGTAGCCCAGGCTGGCCTTGAACTCACAGAGATCCGCCTGCCTCTGCCTCCCAAGTGCTGGGATTAAAGGCGTGTGCCACCACACTCAACTCAAGCACCCAGTAAAATTATACTAAAATTCAGTCAAAATTTCTGTAGATAGGTTCACATACAGTATTAACAACAGCCCAGAATATAGCAAGAAAATAGAAAAGAAACATGGAAATGGAGACACAGAAAACAAAAGTAAATGGCTTTTAATTATAGATTAATATATTTATTATGATATACAACAAATATATTATACATTATGTATTAAACACACGATATTCTATGTGTAACATATAATACTTAAAAGTATCAGTATAATTATATTTTCTTTAAATGCAAATTCATCAAATATGTCAATTAAAAGGCAGAGATTGAAGTACGATCCAACTTCACATGTTTAGCAACACTCAGTACTGATGTAATAGTTCAAGCAATTTCAAGGCAAAAATGTAGAACAAGATGATCACAGGATGCTACAGAGGGAGCTGTGGTGGCTATGTTGGGGCCCTGCAGACTGAAGAACAGAGAGAATCACCAGGAGATGCAGATGACCTTGAGCAGGAGTCAACTCACCAGCCAACTTCCACTCCTGAGTAGATAAGCACAGGACAACAGACTCATATACAACATGCAAAAAAAACATGGAAGAAAGGAAAGAAGGGGAGGGGAGAAACACAGGTAGACTCATTGAGTAGCTAACTTCAATACTCCTCTAGTAAGTAACTAATAAAACCCATGGATGGGAAGTCAGCAAGGACAGAGAACTGAGCACCACTCACCCACTGTGTCTAACTGGTGTTTATAAAATGTCCCAACCAGGAACAGCTGAGCATGCATTCCTTCCTAATACAGATGGGAAGCTTGCCAAGACAGACACATCTAGGCTACAAAGCAAACTACAAATGTCCCAGAGTTTCAGTTATTCTAGTGCCTTCTCTGATTATCACAGAGCCCACCTAGAAAACAGGAATGGAATTCTAGAAAGGAAAATCTTACAATATATGGAGGTTAGGCGACACTCTTCTAAATAACGACAGCATTGCTCCGGAAGTGTCAAGGGAAACTCAAAAACATTTGGAATCAAATAACATGAAGATATAAACAGTCAAAATCCATGAACTTCAGCTGAAGGAAGAGAGGGAAGCTGGGCAGGCAGAATGTAGATTCTAAAGGGAAGAAGGCTTCACAGCCATGAGCCAAGTTTCCTCCCTGAGAGGGAAAGGACAAAACAAACTGAAAATAGATTGGGAGACCAGTGATCCTTACAGGGAGTGAGGGAAGTCCTGAGTGATTTTGTGTTGTTGGCTTGGGCACAGCCATGTCAAGGACTCCAATGCTTCAAAGTCCTGGGAAGGGTAAAGCCCCAGCAACCCCCTGATGAAGGTGAAGCTCAGAGAGATGGCAGGGCCTCCCTCTGGGTCAAGCGCAAATGTTGGCAGTGTGTACAGAAATTTCCACCATACTCTCCCCAACGTGTTCACTGCTCCCCGACAGAGCCTGCTCCTACTGAAATTAACTAAATCCAACTCCTTGTTCAGCTGTAAATGGTAACCCCGCCTCCTTTTTATCTGTATGTAATAGCCCATTCAATAGTTACATAAACACACAGAGCTTCCCAGGGTGCCGGGGCATTTCCGCAGGAGAGCCCAAGCCACCTCTTCCCGGGTTTTTCTATGTCCACGTCTTTTCCTCATTCCTTCTCTGCCCCAGTCAGGTCGATCCCTGGAGCCATGCTGGACCATGCATAGCTTGCACAAAGAGCACTAAAAAAGAAAACCAAGAGACCAGGCTCACTGCCAACTCAGGATCAAAAGCAGGATCTCTTTAGAGCCACATGGCCCACAACTTGGAGAATTTGAGGAAAATCATTTTCAGGCTCATCTCCTAAATGCTCAACTCTAAAGAACACTGCAACCCATTGTAACATTGGTTTTAGGACCACGACAATGTGGACTTAGCCTGCTGGAAGCCACTATCACACTCTGACTCTTCGGTTCTTGTTGCTCTAACCTTCATAGCTTCTATACTCAAGAAGGGTTCATGATGCAAGATGGCTGCTAAAGAAAATCGTTGAACATTCTTTCCATCTAGGAGCTAAAAAGAGATGTAGAGGGATCACACTTTGAGGGACCATCTCCAACATGACTTCCACTTTACCCTTCTGATTGAACTTGGATTGTGCAGTCAGCGTAAGAGAAACTGAAAACTACGCTCTTTACCCGCTGTTCAGATACATACGTAAAATGAGAAAGGAAGAAACAGATAATGCACAGACATACAATCAGCAGTATTTGCAGAGAAGCATCCTCAAGATGTTCTCAGAATAGTTTGTACCTCTGGGAAAACTACCAAGAAGGAAGAAACAGCATGCCCCGTGGGACCATCTGGGTAACCCCATTTTCAGCCCCGAGTCCATCTGGACTCAGTTGCTGTGGATTTGGCAGAGTCTGACAAACTGCAAAGTCCTTCATTTCTCCCCGTAAAATAAGATGCACACACCCCATGCTTGTGCAGAACCATCTGTACCCCTCTGTCCTAATCTCCCTCATCCCCAGGGACACATCAGCTCAGATATGTTTCCAATCCAAAAGCAAGATGGTAGCCACCTCTGAGAAGCTAAAATGGGCCATGGCGAGCATCTTCTGAGAGACTGAGAGGCCCCACCCCTGCCCTGGGGTCCTTCCACCCTTGCTTTTCACCTGTGTCTTTTTTCCCCGTGCCTTCTCTTTCCTCCACCAGCAGTACTAGTGTCTAACCAAGTCACAATTACCTTTGCATGAGACTTCAAAACAGCTCACGATTCCTTGAACGTTACCTGCCTCTTTGTCGCTCAGTTGTCTCAGGATCTGCAGGAGGCTGGCTCCAGGCCTGTGTATAAAACTCTTAGCATCTGCATGTCCTATGTGCACCCTCCTGTGTTCTTTAAATACTTCTAGAATTCTGATAACATTTAGTGCAATGTTAATACAATATAAACAGTCATTATACTGGTTAGGGAATGGTGGCAGAGAAGAGAAATCCGCATGTGCTCAGTGCAGGTGCAGAGTTTCTTCCTTCCTTTTAAGACGAGGACTCACATTGCCCTGGCTGGTTGTGTAGCCAAGGATGACCTTCCCCTCCTTTCTCTTGCTTCCACCTCTCAAATGCTGGGGTTCAAGATGTCAAACACCCCAAATATTTCTATTTTGCGTCTGATTGACTCCATACAGATATATGGACACAGGGCTGACTAGACTTCAGTTGCAGTTGTCCTGTCTCTTTAACGTACCCTTTTATTTAAAAAAAAAAAATCATTTATTTTTGTGTATACATGTGTGCACCACATGTGTGCATGAGTCCACGGATGTCAGAAGAGGGTATCTCAGATCCTCTAGAACTGGAGATACAAGTGGTGTGAGCCACCAGGTCAGTGCTGGAAACCACACCCAGGTCCTCTCTGCAAGAGAAGTAAGTGCTCATAACCTCTGAGCTGTCTCTCCAGTCCCTTTAACATATTCTGAACCTTCAGAGCCAAAGTAAGACCTAGCACCCTCATAGGTCTATGCCAGGAGTCAGCAAGCATTTACTATAAACGCCTAGTAAAGAACAGTTTCAACTTTGAGAACCATGTACTGTCCATTTCGTTTCCATAATTCTATACTTAGAACTCCAAAGCATTCACAGACACAGAAACAAATGTTCATGATTATTCCAATAAAACTCTATTTCTTATTTATTTTATTCTTCTCTCATACAGTACATCCTGACCACAGTTTCCCCTTCATCCACTCCTACCTGTCCCCCCCCCACCAACTTCCCTTATCCCCCAGTTCCACTCTTCCTCCATTTTCCTCCAGAAAAGAGCAGGCCTCCCAGGGATATCAATCAAACACAGTATAACAAGATACAATAAGACTAGGCACAAACCCTCATATTGAGGCTGGGTGAGACAACCCAGTAGGTAGAAAAGGGTCCCAAGAGCAGGAAACAGAGTCAGAGACAGCCCCTACTCCCACTATTAGGAGTCCCACAAAAACACCAAGCTAACAACCATAACGTGTGTGCAGAGAGCCTAGCTCAGACCCATGCAGGCATGATTGCTTTCATTCCCTGTGAGCCCCTGTGAGCCCTGCTTAGTTGATTCTGTGGGCTGTGCCTTCCTGGTGTCCTCGACCCCTCTGGCTCCTATAATTCTTCTCCATCCCCTTCTGTGGGATTCCCTAAGCTCCAAGGGGAGGGAGCCAATGGAGATCTCCAATTTGGGCTCTCTCTCCACCTAATGTTTGGCTGTGGGTCTCTGCATCTGCTCCCAGTAGCTGCCAGAGGAAGCTTGTCTGGTGAAAATTGGGCTAGGCACCAATCTATGAGTATAGCAGAATATCATTAGGGATTGTTCATTGATTCTTTTTTAGCTTTATTTTCAAAACCAAACAGTGGGCTAAATTGACACACCAACAGCATTTGCCAATCTCTGGTCCTGGAAACCAGCTTTTCGGGCCTATCCTGCTATCTTGGTCTCTGTGTTTCTCATAGGTGAACAAAGCCCCTTCAAAGCTCACTGTCCTGTATTGTATTACATACCACTTTCAACCACATCGTTTCATCTGGTCACAGATCTGAGAACACACACTGGAGTGACTTTTCCTTCACCGAGCTGTGGGGTGATCATCCTGAACAGCTGCAATCAATACTTCTTCATGTCTGACCTTTCTAGATAGCCATCTAGGGGCAGAATTGCTCCATAGATACCCTTTTCATTCCTACTGGAAAACTAAACACTCTAATTAATGAATTCCCCCATTAAACTTCTTCCTTCTCTCTGAACTTTAGCTAAGAATGTAAGGACAGCTAAATCGAAAATGAATCAAGTTTGCACTTCCCTTTCTGTCTGAGGGAACAGCAGGGCTCAAAATGTATTTGTTCTGGAGGTTTTCCAGGGTGGGAAGGAGGCATCCAGTGTCACACAGGAGGTACAGGATGTGACTATGAAAAAGGATGGAATGAACACACTGTGAAAGAGAAGTCACAAACCGTTGGTCCATCCAGGGCCTGGATCTAATCCAGCAGCCTGCTGCATAGCCCTCAAAGAAACTTTAAACAATTTGAGCACCCCCCAAAAAAAAATTTCTATATGAAATTATCCAGATGTCCAGCTTATCTGACATCCATGGGTGTTCAGCCTCTCTCAGACCAATAATAGCAAGCAAGCTACACCTGGCCAGTCCCCGTCAGATAGGGGCTAAGTTCACAGTGCCTTCCCTAAGCTGTTGTTGCCCAGCTCTGACGTAAGCAGATGACCACTGTCCCCATTGTTCTGTTTGTTTTCTGTGCACTTTTCACAATCAGGAGCTAAGTAAATAAATGACTGAGGCCACGTGGCCTGTGCAAACATGCCGCACACAGCTCATTTTCCAGCCTGTCGGCATTTGCGTTTTAGCCCAGTACAGACTAAAAAGTCAGGCAGGAGCTGGGTTTGAGTTCTCAGCTCAGGTCTCAGTTAGTGCAAGGGCCCTTCCAAACAAGGTACACACCCATTTCCCTGACTCAATTTCTTCCCTTACAAAAATGAAGGGGATTTCTCCCCTTCTTTTTCTATGTGTGTATGTGTATATGTGTGTTTGTGGCGGTGGGGGGGTGCACTTGAGGCAGGAACTGTCAATCAAAGCCTGAGCTCCATCTTTGCCTTTCAGAGGCCAGTCTTCCAGGCCACTCTGCCATGCCCATTTCCATTTATATGCATGCTTTGTGAGGATCCATATTCTAATCTTCCTGCTTGCTGGCAATTGCTTTAGCTGCCAACCATCTCTTCAGCCCTGAATACACGTTTATGCTTAAGTCACAGTGTATGAACTGCGGGGGAGGGGGGATTAATTGGGAAGAATCTGGCTGTCTTAAATGGATATGAATTGAAAGAGCCAACCCAGAGAATAAGGAGCCGAGAAGGTTAAGCCGCAGAAACAGACCTGCCACAGAGCCAGGTAGGGCAGTGGAGCGGGGAAGGTCTTGGCCCTTTTCCTCTGCAGCTCCTGTTCACTGCTCAGTGCCCACATAGCAGGTTCATGGCTTTCTGCTGCTGACAGCAGGTCAGAGAGCAGGCAGGCCTGGGCGAAGAAGACTGAGAGACCATGTGCCTAGATATAATTATAGTCCCAGCAAGTCTGCACTGAGCAGGGGGAAGAAGCAATTCCTTGCCAGGAAACGAGACAAAATCCTACATGGAACCCAACTGCACAAGACACAGGGGTCCGGCAGCTCTGTCTGAAGCAGCAGTCCTACAGCCCTCCCAGGGACTCCCTGACGTCTCACTGTGCTTCAGACGTGATGGACTTCTCACCCAAGGCACCTCGAGCCCACGAGCACATGACAAGGTAATCTGTAAATTCCCTTAAAGCAGAAACTTGGCCATTTGAATGCTGGGGAAATCAGTGGGGTTTCTATTGGCTGACTCTGCTCAGAGAGTCTAACTCGATGATGTCTGCAAGATAAATCTTGTCAGCCCATTGAGCCAGGAGAATTGCTCCCCTGAGAAAGGAAACGACACGAGCCCGCCATCTCATTGACTGCTGCTAAGGGACCTGGCTCCAGGGTCACTCACATCAGAGCCTGAAGCAGGGGCATTGACGTCCCTGTTGACAGCTGATCATCACCCAGCCAGCCACCTGACCCCCTCAGCAGATGGCACACCTCTGTTGTCAGATAGCTGAGGACATCTCCCAGGCCACCTCTCCCATGCACATCAATATGTCTTCATCCCCTGTCTAGCATGGGAGAGAGCAGATGAGAAAACAGACCCCTGTGAGCTCTTAGCATGAGTGATCAGCAGGAAGAGGCGAGGAATGTGAGGGAAAAAATATCATATTTACCCGAGAGTTGTTTTGAATAACAAGCCACTTGGGTACAAGCAGCTGGAAGCAAGCTCTGAAGGTAGCACAGCGTTAAACTGAGCTGTGCTAATCCCATAATAGCAGAGAAGGCCCGCCTTTGCAGAAATCCCCATCTCTGGAGGTTTCAGGGTAATTCTTTTTTCCATTCAGCAAATACCCCAGCATCACACCGTTTTTGTTTGCTAAGTGTCTCTGTGGGACTTGTGCTTAGACAGGACACGTGCAACTGGGTCCGCAAATCAGAGATTTCTTTCTGCAAAAAAATTCAGTTTACCAAGTCTTAATTAATTCGTCATGTGTGACAATTCATGGGTGAAATGAGGAGATTAGGTCTCGAGGTGGAGACTAGACGGTGGGATCAGTACTTGTCAGAGAGGCCCAGGGGGCTGCACTGACCTCCTCCACCATGTGGAGACCCGGCAGGAAAGAACCATCTAGGAACCAGGAAGCAGACCTCCCCCAGATACCCACTTGTTGATGGCTTCCTCTTGGACTTCAAAGCCTCCTTATTGTTCATAAGCCACTTGATTTACAGTATTTTGTTATATCAGTCCAAACAGACTAAAGTAGCTATTGATAATAAGAAAAAAAATTCTTAAAATGAAAAATTTTAGACCTCAACTATCTCAGAGGGAAGGAGTCATGAGGGGTGCTCAGAAGTGATGTGACAAGAGGTGCTGTCTCTCAGCCAAAGGAGGTCAAGTCTCCAAGAAGGCATATAAAGAAACATTAGAAGGTTTGGGGGTGATGCCCATCTCGTTAATATCACAGGAGTGAGGAAGGCTTCCCTGACCTCACCACCATTAAGGCACATTTCACCATCTTCTGAAGACAGGTTCTCAGAGTCAGTGAGCCAGCCCCAACCTTCCTTGCTGCATACGGGCCCCTCCGACTGACATGGAGAACTCAACCAACAGCAGAGAAGGTCTTCTGTCCCAGAAGGAAGCCCCGAGCTACCTGACCAGTTGTTCTTGGTCTCTCCTGGTGCCCTTCCCACATAAGGACTGTCAAGTGAGTATGTCACAGTATGGGCCCTGGAGACCTGAATGTCAATCCCATCTCTGCTGCACACGGCCCGAGTGATCTTGACAGTACTCTGACTCAATATTTTCCACTTGTGCATTTGAAATAAACCTCAGTTGTTACATGGGGGCTTGGAGGAGGAGCGTGCTGTGGGGGATTTTCACAGCACTTCCCATGTGGTACAGCTCCATAAGTGTTGACCTCAACACCACAGACTGCTAGCAGCCCTGTGGTCCCTCAAAACTCAGTGTATGATATATTCACCTGGAAAAAAAATGGTTTCAATACCTACACAGGCTCTGCTCTAAACACTGGCATCAAATTACTCAGGTTACTGAGCTTGACACTCAGACATATGTGTTCTCAGGGATCTTTACAGGTGACTCAGGACAGAATAGAATGTGAGGTCTATGCTTGTAATTGGAATCAGCCTTATAAACGTAGCCAAGGCCAAAGGCTCAGCCATGGTCATCCCGTCAACATAATCTAAAAAAAAAAATGAGGCAAGCAGAGGGCCACAAAGGTGGAAACAAAATCCATACTTAGTGACCATAAGTGATGCAGCTCTGAGGGGCAAGGTATCCTGGCAGCCAGGATCCAAGGAATGACACAAATGTTCCGCTGCACAACTAACCTCACACAAGAGATTTATTGGGAAAGACACAAGAGGGTGGCTGCCTCTGCTGGGGCGAGAAGCAGCAGAGAACCATACCATCTTTATCCATTGGCACTCATTTGTAAAACATATTCCAACCCTACATTGGCCATTTTACAATGGAAAAATATCATTCCAGGGGTAAGTTTTTATCAGTGTTACCAATGTGTTCTGTGAACCAGAAATGGTCTGGCAGAAAGCAGAATGGATAACTAATTAGCTGATGTGAGATTAGAAAAGCTGGGAAGACTTCTCCAGTTCCCTTTCTTCTGTTTTCTGACCCTGATATTACATTCAAGGATTAACAGTACATTCTTACAAGTCTTGACAATGATTGTGTCCTGAAATTTCCCAAAGCACCTTGAAAAACTTCTAACCCCAGGTACCCAAGTCACTGCTGGGGCTTGTTTGTTTTCTATTCATGTTTTTGTCTTGAAACAGAGTCTTAGAATGTAGCCCAAGCTGGCCTAGAACACACTATGAGGGGCAGGCTGGCCTTCAACTCACAGAATTCTACCTGCCTCTGCCTCCTAAGTTCTGGGACTATGGGTATGTTCCACCACACTCTCAAATTCTCAGTCCTCCTGCCTCTACTCCATGAAGGCTAAGTACTGGGATTATAGGCTTACGTTATCATGCCTGACTTAGTCTTTGGCATTCTAATTTTCCACCAGAGATGCATTCATGGCTGGTTGTCACTGTTTAAAGTTTTGTGCCCTGTTTTTTTTTTTTTTTTTAAATGCCACACTGATGAGATATTTCTAGCTATTAACACCTTCAGATAGTTTAGTGTTTCTGATAGTTTCCTCGAAGAGTTGTTAAAGTAAAGCTGCCAGATAAAATACACCCAGGTAGACTTATGTTTCCAAGTAACTGTGATACATAGTTATTACCCCCCCAAAAAGCAATTTCTATCAGAAATTCAAATTTATCTCAGTACTTGTGTTTTTATTTATGGCATGTGTCCACCCTTCCCAAAGACCTCAAGATAAACTGGAGAAACTGTCTGGAACATCAGGAAACAGCAGGGACAGAGGGCTTGTCATCCACCCCTCATTCCTCTTGTGACCACATTGCATCATCCCTTAGAGACAACTCTTTCCCACCCTCAGCCTGTGCCTGTGCCGCTAGACTGCGTCCACGACCATGACACGTCTGTCAGAGCTGTTTGTCTCCGTGTCACCATGATCAGCATAGGCACGGTGGACTTCATCCACGCTGCAACAGAGAGATACCAATACAAAATTTTTGTGTAACTTTGTAGAAAGAGATATGCTTAGCACCCCCTGTGGTGACCCCTAAATTATACCATTGAGAATGTCAGGCCAGCTGAGTGAGATGAGGAAGATCAGGTCCTGTGAAGCCTGTGGCGCCAGACATGCCTAGAATTTGGAACCGGCAATTTTTTTTTATTTATTTATTTTTTTTTTTGCCATGCCAAGCAATTGGTGGTGGTGATGCTGGGGATTCTGTTTAGCTTACACCAATTTCAGTTAGTTTTCTGCCATTAGCTCCCCGAAGAAAGCTAAATGAAATACATAACTGTGTAGGTAGAGAAGCTGGGGTACAAAGATAAGCTGTTGCTTGCTTTAATGAAGGTCTGGTGACACTAAGAAATGGTTCCTCCTTGTGCACCAGTGTAATGCCACTAACTATGGTTTATAAACCCCCCGCTGTTCCTAATTGCACATTTCCTCCTCTGCCCCTGCATAGTCTGTGCCTTCTATCATGGCATGTCTCATACATCACAGCTGCTCATACATGGGGCATCCTCAGAGGCTGTCTTGTCTTTGTGTTCCTGGCCAGAACGCTGAACCTCAGAGGTGCTGAATTGGTGTTTGCTAAATTAAATGGGCTGTGGTGTAGGCAGGTTGAGATGTTGCCTTGCAAGGCTATATTAAAGCACAGTTAGGTATATTTCATAAGTTAGCAAAGGCTGAGGGGACAGAACACACACACACACACACACACACACACACACACACACACACACACAACCTTTGCTTCCAGCTGCCATTCTTTCGTGTGCATGAAGATGCAGCTGTGGGCTGTGTGTTTACTCTTATCCCTAATGTCATCATCATTTTGTTCACCAAATTAATATGAGCCATGTTTAGCTACCCCTTCATTCCATATCCACAGGGATTGATTGTGGTTCCCCAGCCCCCAGATACCAAGGTCTGCAAATGCTTGAGTCCCTTATATAAGATTGATCAGTATTCTCATATAGCCTGCCATTTAAAACATCTGCAGGCATGTTTTGACTCATCTCTGAGTTACTTATCACACTTCATACAATGCAATGCTTGCTTCATAGAGGCCAATCTGTTATGTCGTCTAAGGAATGACAAAAATATGTGTATCCAGTACAGGCATTGTTCTTTTCAAATATTTCCAGTCCTGAGTTGGTTGAAATGACAGACGATGAGAGAACTATCCAGTCCATACTCCATTCAAAGGCCATTCAAGTTCTTTTCTTTCTTTGCCATGACTCCCTCAAATGTAATAAAGTAGGTACTTGGCATTTCCCCATAGATAGAGTCCCTAGCTGCTCAGGTCCACAAGTGACTTAACATCAAAGCACTGTCCACACAGATGACATGTGATGGTGGAAGCTGGGGTTGAAAGGCTTGAGGTATGTTTATCCAAAAGGAACAACATGATGGTCAGAGAATGCCATCCCGAGTGCATAAAGAACAGGTGCCTGGTTTCCCGCCACCTAACTGAAGGATTCTGGGCCCATCTTTACTCCTGTGCTGCAGTGGCCAATGCAAAGACAAAAGCCAATCATCTGGGAGATGGTGAGTGGTGGCGCTCTTGGCTTCTCCTTCTGACGACGCCACGAGGACACGGCCTTCTGAGAGTGTGACACCTGACAATGTCTCCATGTGCCCCTTTGTAGACTGGCACAGATGTTTCTTTTGAATGTCCCTGTGCTTCACTGAACTGTGATGAACATCAGCCCCCTCCCCAATTAAGCTCACTAAGAGCATTCACACTCTACAGGGGGGCTCAGCTCTGGCTGCTAAGAATTCATACCGTTAGATCCCATGAAAGTGTTTGCAGAAATCAACCTGGCTGTTACACACTAGGAAAACTGACTGGTCCTCCTTAAGTCATCAATTAACAATAACAGGAGCCTTAATCTGGCAGGAACCTCTCACCGTCAGGCAAGGAACACTTTGAAGCCTCAGAGGGGTCACAAGAGCTCACGTTCAGAGGGTTCCCTTTTGAGTGGCTTTCCTCTTATCTTGGGGAAGACATTACCGGCAGTGTCAGCCCATGTCTGGGGATCATGGCTTGATACTGCCACTGCTGTAGCTCTGTGGGGACTGTCTCCATGTTCTACTTTAGAACTGCCCATCATCCATTTTCTCTGAGAGATTTATTCTCCAGTTAGAAAAACCATCGTGAGTAGCAACGACAGGGATAATTACAGAGGAAGAGGGCTCATGACACAGTCCCTTTAAAATGCAGAAAGGGGAGGGGCACGTGGGAGCAAAGAACACTTGAAAGGCTTGCCTTCAACTGGCGAGAAAGGAGGACTGTTATTCAGCTGTGAGTCCTGGTCATAGGGAGCTCTCGGAGAAGATAAATTCTGGAAATGCTCGTATCTGACGAGTTTCATAGTCTTTGGGAGGTTTGAAGACTCTGGCAATACAATGGAGTTTGTGAGTCTCCTTTCTTTGGCAAAGGCTAGAGCGATCTGAAACACTGGAGTCGCTTTCAAGGCTAACCCTACTTAACACAATTCTGAACCCCTATTCTCTCTTAAACTTGATTTCCCATAATAGTTTTTCTCTTGGCAAGGGGCATGGGCTTTTTGAACAGTTGCACTTGTCAAAATGTTTGGGGGTTTGGTTGTCTGTTTTTACATATGCTAAATAAAATGTTTTTTCCTGGTAAATGTCACATGGTAGTCCTGGTTAGACTGCCCAGAACATGATAGAACTATTAATACTCCTCCAGAGGTGATCTCATCTGGAGAGCAAGGCACCTGCCCCCTGAGCCCATGGTCTTCTGATGTTGCTTCTCCAGCTGTAGGGAGTACCCATGGACAGCAAGCCTGGTTTGTCCCTCTTTCTGGCCAGACTCTGTTCTTCTGTGCTGAACAGGTACTGACACTGTGAGCATAGAGTACAATGACTTCCTTCACACACCCTCTTTACTCAAACTATGATTTCTTTTCAGCTTTTTAAAACACTCTTACTGTGTAGACCACAGTAAGACCTTGAACTTACGGTAATCCTCCTTGCCTCTGCCTCCTGAGTGCTGGGATCACAGCATACACCACCATGCCTGACTCCATAAATGTTTTTAAAATGTTATCAAGGGGTTGTGGAAGGGTTTTAAGGAGTATAGAATATCACCTACCCAGCCTTTGGTGATTCCTTCTTCGGTGCAGAAAAAAATTTATCCACTTGGTTAGTATGGTGGATGATCTTCATTGTCAGCTGGACTCCATCTGGACTCAACTGAAATTCAAGCAGCTGGGGTAGCTGTGAGGGATTTTCCTTGTTGGATCATTTAAGAAGAGAAGACCCATCTTAAGTTGGGCAGTATTTTTCTGATTGCACCCCCATAAAAGGACATGGTAGGAGGAAGCCTTTGCTTTTTTTCCTGCTTCCTCTCATGCTTGCTAGCAAGTTCATCCATCCCATTGCTGAGGCATCCCTAGGTATTAGAACCCACTTCTTCAGGATTCTAACAGACCAAAGACGAGCTGACATATTGACACATCCAGCCTCAGGGACAGAACAATTACCAGTTTCTTGGCCTTTCTTAAGAGAGAGCCACTGTTGGACTAGCTGGGCCACAGCTTTTAAGCCACTCAAATGTCACATACACACATACACATGTATGTGAATATCTATATATGTGAATACATGTTCTCATTCTGTAAGTTCTTTTCCTTCAGAGCAATGGTTCCCAACCTTGCTAATGCTGTGACCCTTTAATACAGTTCTTCACGTTATGGTGACCCCCCAACCATAAAATTATTTTCATCGCATCTTCATAACTGTAATTTTCCTACTGTGGTGAATCATAATGTAAACATCTATGTTTTCTGATGGTCTTAGACTATCGCTGTGAAAGGGCCATTTGTCACTCAAAGGGGTTGAAGCCCACAGGTTAGGAACAGCTGCTTTCGAGAAATCTAATACACTGAGCAAATCAGCATTGGTTGAAGAATGGCCGCTGGGAAGCAGAGATGATCCAGCGTCATGCCAGGCTTTGCTGATGGGAAGGTCAATCCTCGTGGCCATCTTGGCTGGATTTAGAATGACTATGGGTGTGTCTGTGAAGACATTTCCGGAGAGGTTTAGCTGAGATGGGCAGATCCATGCAGCGGGCTGGGACTGCAAAAGCAAGCAGAGCATGGGGAGAATTCACTAACAGGATGGTCGGTCTGTGTTTCCTGCCACTGTGATGAGACCACACTCACCCTCCTGCCACTGTTCCTTCCCCAGTCACGACGGAATGTACCCTCAAACTGTGAAGCTGAACTAAACCGTCCCCTGGGCACTCACTGTCGGGTAACGGTAATTCAGACAAGCTGCTGCTCCTGGGAGCTCTCTTACTCTCTTGGGATGAGACCCAGAAATCCAGGACCACCCAGGGCACAAAGCCTTCCAGGCAGCTCAGCGATTTGTAACTTTTTCTGTTTTCACTGTGTGCATCGGCACAAAGGATGTCTCGTAAGCGAGGCTTTGCTCAAAGGCAGTGGTTCTCAATCTGTGGGGTGTGACCCCTTTCACAAGGATCTCACTTAAGACTATCAGGAAAACATCGATATTTACATTACAATTCATACAGTAGCAAAATTACAGTTATGAAGTAGCAACAAAAGTAATTTTGTGGTTGGGGGTCTCCACAGCATGAGGAGCTGTATTAAAGGGTCACAGCATTAGGAAGGTTGAGAACCACTGCTCTAAGTTTGTGTGGTGTCATCATTGGTGACATACTTACAGAGTGCTTCTTCTGATGGGTTCCCAGGTCCATGGGGTTCATCCCTTTGAAGCTGAATTGACTCACCTGTTAGATTCAAACTCAGCCAAAATAGTGTTGAGTTGGTCTTTGGTTCTCTTTGTTTCAATGGCTGATTTGAGGAGCCACATTCCCACTGATTGCCCTCCCTATACTAATATTGACACTGGAGGACAAACAGAATCTAGGGAGCAGATCTATGCATTGCCTGGTGCCCAGAGACCCAGGTCAGTGATGTGAAAACCCCATAAGGCAGCAGAGGTTAAGAGATAAGTCCCCTGTGCATTGAGCTGTGTTTGTTGTCTCGATGAAGTGGAGAGTTTAAGGACGGGGAAGACAGTTAATTTCCCTTGTCCATGTCACTGCAGAAGACAGATGATTTCGGGGAACAAGAGCCAAAGAGTCAAGAACTTTGGCACAAAACCAAAGCATTTGGTCCGCATGGGCGAGGAAGGGAATCTGCTCCTGAGACTGAATTCTGAGAGGCAGCGCGGGGGAGAGTGCAAAGCTCAGTGCATGATCTCCGTAAAGTTTCCAGGGTCTGCCATGCTGAGCTGCACCCGAGCAGAAGACCCGAGAGGCTGTGGCTCAGCACCAACTGTGTCCTGAGGTCACAGAGGTAGAGATAACTAAGGTTTTGTCATCTGTGTCACCGTAAGTGACGGATCTCACAGCCTTACTATGAGAAATAGGCTTGGACAGAGGTCTGCCCCGTATGCTAGTGCTGACTAAATCACACCTCCTGCTCACAGAAGGTCATTCATTTCTTTGCAACAGTATCCCTGTCTTTGACATGGAGCTGCTAGGAATTACATAGTTTCCAAGTTAGGAGGAGAATGAGTTTGGGCTACCAGGGAGAGAGTTAATACTACTTTAAAATTATATACAAACATGTTTACATGTGTGTATCTTATAGTACATATCTATAATGCTCGATACATTGATATTAGCATGTTCTAGAGTCTGTTTTGCATTAAAGTGATACCCAGATGACCTCAGCATCCTTATTTACTGTCAGCTATTCGGAGTCCACGTCTTTCCACTTTTGCGTCCTGCACAGAGTATCACTCAGGTGCTCCATCTGCACTGGTTGAACTCTTAGCTGGATGGGACAGGCTGCTGCTGCATCAGATCTCTGTAATGTGTCTGTTCCTGCCACTGCCTGGGTTGGCCTATCTTCTTCCTTTCATCATCTCTCTCCTCCTCTTTCCCTGGGGGAGAGGGTGGGTTTTGTTCTTTCCCAGAGACAGAGGGACCTCACCACTACCTTGAACTGCAGCTTGTACCCCATCGCCGTCCAGGGGATCACATTTCACTGTCATCTGACAGACACTCCCCTTCGAGGGTTGGGATCAGCCATTTGGTTTGGGAACAGAAGACACAATTCATTGACTTCTCTTCTGTACCAGTCAGTTTGTTAACACAAACCTCAACATATCTAGGAAGAGGGAATGTCAACTAAGGAATTAGCTCCAACCGACTGGCCTCCAGGCAACTCTGTGGGGTATTTTCTTGATTAATGATTGACATGAGTGGTGCCACCCCAAGCCTGGGCTGTACGAGAGATGTAGCTGAGCAGGTCAGGGGGAGCAAGACAGCGCGCAGCCTTCCTCCTCGGTCTCTACTTCAGTCTCTACCTCAGGTTCCTGTTGTGTTCCTGCCTTGACTTCCTTCGATGATGGACGTGATGTGGAAATCAAAGCCGAAAGAAAACTCTCCTCCCCCATGTTGCTCTTGTTCCAGGCTGATCACAGAAACAGAGAAGCAAATATCTTGTTAAATATCCATCTAACCAAGCAATAACATTGGCTCCTTCACTAGGCCTTATTACCGCCCCCTCCCCACCCCCATCCCCAGCTACAGGCTCATGTGTTACAGGACCCGCCATGGCTCTCTTTTCAAGCAGGCCTTAAAGCCAGTCGGAAAACTGTTTCACCCATCACAGTGGTACCACGATTGCACCAGTGCGCACATGTCTCCTGGCATGTTCGTGGTGTAGCACCTGGGTTCTGCGGCCCACTAGACTGTTTGCACACGGCCCCATAGGGAAGGAGGCCAGAGGCTGTGGTTCTCATGGAAGATGAGCTGAGCTGAGGAGGCCTTGGGGTGACGTCACTCCAGGATGCACTGGTTTCTTCAGCTCAGACAAGCATTTTGTCCTATCACTGTCCTATGAGAGCCTGAATGAAGGCAGGGAAACCAGCAAAGGAGGCTCTCTGTCCTCCTCACCCAAGACACACACACACACACACACACACACACACACACACACACACACATATATATATGCACGCATGCAAGCACACAGACATGCACATACATATAAGTGTGTGTGCACATGGGCACACATACATGAATATACATACAAGATACAGACATACAAAGCATGCACACATATACATATAAGAAATCATGTACACGTTAAAAGAACATGCATCCACATGCTAATAGTGTGAGCATATTCACATACACACAGGCAGGCAGGCAGGCAGGCATAGGGAAACATTCATAAGGACACACCCCATGCATCTCCACACACATGCACACACTTACACATATGCACACTCCCCACATATGCATACACATACACTCCATCAGTCACAAAATCACACATGTGTGCATATGCAAGCAAAAAGGCCCAAACACACACACAAACACTCATGTACACACTAATAGACACAAACACACACACATGCATACATGCAAACACACATGAGCATGAATAGATTCACATGGTTGCCTGTGTGATGCAGTCACACACATCCACATATATAGGTACCCACACAGATGTGTGCATAAACATTAAACTACACAGACACAGATAAATGCATACACATGTATAAACTTACACAAAAGGTCACATATATATATATATACACACACACATACATTCACATACACAGACATATACACACTAATGCACGCATACCCCATACACACATGCCCACACATATTCTCACACATGTGCATGCCCCTGATATATGTATGCTCATACATGCACACAGACACACACATGTATATAGTCACACACTTATGCACATGCGTATATATGATCACATGCCCATACATGCTCACACATGTGTACACACATTCCATAATTGTATTTTCTCCTCTAAACTGGACTTTTCTTTTTTATTTGCTGAAAAGTTTTGCTTTAGATGTATACCTTTGCTTCCTGGGAAGAGGTCTTCTGCATTGCTAAGATCGTGACTTGTAAGCGCACTGGTCTTCCGTCACTGAAGCATCATAACACGTTCGTAGAGCTTTAGTACACACACACAAACTTTCCTTGTACTGGCAACTTTCTAGACAAGTTCCAGCATGTATGTAATTTTTTTTAAATTTACCAATCAGCTGGCGAGAGAAAGTATTAATAACTCGGGTTAAATTGAAGAAGACAAAATCCTTTCTTTGAAGTACAATGTCCTTGATGTCCACTAATGGGCAGAATCCACAGCGAGTTTGTGTAGAAAGTTCTTAAGACGTTACAATAAAAATCTAGGAATCTTTTAAAAGAAACCCCATTTTCAGATAGGCATCAGTCATGGAGGTAAAACTAAATGGGCTTCCCATCTCCTCTCCGGGCCAGTTGCCAGAATTAGTCATTTTATTAAAGAACTCTCCAAAGACCTTCCGGCCCACTTTCCCTTTTTTTTTTTTTTCTTTCTGCAGACAGGAATGCAGTTGTTAAGGACAGATTAAACCAGGGTCTGGATCAGACTCCCCAGAGTTCACATTCTGGCTCTGCCTCTGGGCAGGCAGGTTAAATAAGTCTTCACTCCCATCCCTCGGAATTTCATCATCAATAAGAGACTGATACAACAACAACCTCACAGGAGAGCAGCGGAAAGCTACAGAAGATGCTGGGTCCCCGCCCACCTCCTCTCTCTCTCTCTCTCTCTCTCTCTCTCTCTCTCTCTCTCTCTCTCTCTCTCTCTCTCTCTCTCTCAGCGCTTCTCGCTATCCCAGACATAAGCTACTGGAAAAACCCAGGACCCAAGAAGAGGGGCCATGGGAGAAGCAGCCGCCTGCTCCCGAGACAGTGCTGTCCCTCACACCCACCTTTGGCTGGACTCTGTGCCTCACTTGGCTCTTTTGGAAACTGGAGAATGGCTGTTAAATGAGGAGAGATCTTCCTTTTCACAGCGTCAGAAAGAGTACACTGAATTTATGTCTGTAAATAGGATTAAAATATGATTTTCAATAGATTGGCTAAAACAGAATACCAAGTACAATTGTAAGAATACTTCAGAGCCAGCAAAGTAAGGCCATGTTTGATATTTTAAAACCTGGGTGGGGATATATATATATATATTCATTCAGTAAGAGATTATTTTTCTTGATATGTTTATTTGCCAAAAGCGATTCTAATCACCTATTTGCCACAACAATCAGCTGAGGGTTTTAGACAACATCGGGGAAGGGACTTATGCCTTTTGTGGCCAGCTTTTGTGGCCAGTGTACCACTGTGAGGCTAGCCCATAACTCCCTGACACCTTTTATGTGCATGATGTAGTTCAGAGAGCTTACAGCCACTTTGTACCGTCCGAGGTCAGAGAACCCTAGGTTGAGAACCATTTGGCCATAAAGCCTTGAATCAGTGCTGAGGAAGCAGTAATGGCTGCCCCCCTGTTGTATAAGTAATAATGATATTACTAATCATTTGCAAGAGCCCACCAGGGACTTCGGAAATAACCTCAAAGCAATTAACTAATGACCTGCCTTTGATTATTCCTCCTGCTTTGAAAGCGAAAGGTTAGAGTTCATCCGCCAGACTGACGCTGGGAGAGTGACACAAGCTGGTGGCCACCATCCTCATGAAGGGAACCAGAGACTCCTCCCGCCAACTGTACTTCCGGGAGATGCTAATCTTTACAGCCTTTTAACATTTCTATAATTTCTTTCTTTTTTTTTTTTCAGAAAAATTGTAAGAACTACAGAAAAGCACCAAGGTTTTAAAAGTAAGAACATTAACCGTAATCTTGTCCCAGGCTCCAGGGTGGCTTTGAACCTTTTGTCTCTCCAGTTTTCCCACACATGAACATAGAGCATCTTTCTCAACAAGCATCAACAGTAGTTCCCAACTGCTCTTGCTTCTTTACGTTAGAATTTGCTGTACACACGCTCCCACAACACTGTTGCATGCCACACTTCAGGCTTTCCTTTATTTTCTCTTGAAAATGTAAGCAGCTCCCAATATCTTGACCCTGGAAATGATGCTGAGGGTGATAGCCCCTGGCCTTTCTCACAGGAACAGGCTCCTCCCACCGACATACTGATGGCAAGATTTCCAAGGGAGCGTTGTCAACGCATAGATATAAGGCATGTTCAAATGTTTTTCTCCAGAACTTTTGTTACTATTTTAGTTCTCTTTGGAAGTACATTTACGAATGTTTTCTTCCCCCCTTCCATTACTAATCTTCATATTGCCAGGATGGATAGGCAGCAGACACCCCCGTGTTTCTGCTTGTGTGGCTTTGGGTAGCAATCAAGTTGCCCGCTCTTCTTATTGCCGTGTGCGACTTCTACTAAGCTTCCACTGAGCTGTGATGTATGTCCTTTGAAGATCTCCCTACCAAGATAGTAACCTTTTCTTATTGATTTCCTAATTGGTTTCCTGACTGACTTATTGTCACTTTTTTATCGTGGCCATCCCTGCAAGTTGGTAGATAATGAAGCTAACATCTTTTGTATCTTTTGTAAATTGTACTAAAACATTTTGGGCTACACATTTGATAATTACATATACCTCCATATTTGTATGTAAGGTTTTATATTTTATGTATATTTGTTACTCTCTCTGTCTCTGTGTATGTGAGAGACAGAGACAGAGACAGACAGACAGGAATCAAGCACTCCTGTGCAGGATGAATTCACAATGTAGTCTTTTCCTTGCCTCTCTCTCCCCACGCCTCTACCCTTCACATCTTCATCACACATCTGCAATCAGCTATGCTAATGAGCTAGCATGGGTCTCTTTTATTTTTACCCTCTTTTATAACAGTATTTCAAGATACATACAATATAAAAACATGTTCAAAACCAGAATTTTGTCATTTATCATTTCATAGAAACAGTAAATATTTTCTATGTCTTGCTTTTTTCCCTCAATAGCTCATTAAAAAAAAAAAAAGCCCTGCCGAAGTAATTGATAAGATTCTAATTCATCGTTTTTGATAGCTATCTGAGCTTCCCTGGGATAAGTGGACCACAATTTATTCAGCTGTTTCCCCAGCCGTGGCATTTATTTCTGCCGCCATGAAAGGGGCTGCAGGAAGCATCTCTGGGGAGATGCTACTGATAGGTGTTTTTATTTCGATGGGATAGATGCCCAGGAAGAAAACTGCTGAGTCAAAGTGTATCATCAGCTTGTTTTTATTTCAATGGATGCTGCCAAATTGCCTCCTAAGAAAGCTCTAACAATTCATCGTCCCACTAGCAATGCGTGAGTTTCCCCGTGTCTGCATTATCAATAAATATTATAGCTTTTCTCAATGTTGATAAATTTGGAAAGTGGAAACAGGTCCCTGACCACTCAAGAGCAAAAATGTCACGTAATTTATGGACTATTTGGATTCCATGTCTCTGAAACATGGTTTATTCCTTGCTCTTTTTCACCCCATTTTTCCCATGCAAATTTACATAATTTTGCATAATATAGAATTTAGCTGTCGGTTGCACGGCGGGCAATGTTTTTCCAGAGCTCACACATAGTATGGACTTTACGAACAGCAGTGTTTCTTCCATTCTCTGTGGCAAAGGTCCATTTTTTTTTTTGAAATGGCCAATCCCAGCCCAATCACTGATTCATAATAGACAAAAACCACACACTCAGATGTCATGGAGATACTAAGTCTGGGTGAATGTTTGTGAGTGTTTATTCTCCACCTGAGTGCTCCCTAGCAGCAAACTTCAAGCTGATGATGGTTCACAAGCCACATTCTGAATAATCCCAGGTTTTATCATCTTTTTCTCCAATTAAGATTTCTCACTTTTACGGAGTCACATATATTTTCATCTATAATATCTGGAGTCATCTCTTAAGCATGTGTGTTTGTTCCGAAGATCGCATCGCTAATAAACACCCATTTCAGCCTCTAGCCCAGGCAGATTGCTTCTCTGGCTTTACTGTATCTTTCTCCCTTTGGGGTCTGGATTTCTGATAGGATGAAGTCCTGTCTCCCTCCGTGCACACTGCCACATCCCCTTTGTCACAATGGAGAATGCCACAGCCTGGCTCCGTCAGAAGCCATTTCCTCTCCTGTCCAGTTTGACTTCTCATAATATAGAGCAGCGCTTTTCAACCTGTGGCTCGAGACCCCTTTGAGGGCCAAACGACCCTTACACAGGGATTGACTAAGACCATCAGAAAACACGGCTATTTACATTACAGTTCGTAACAGTAGCAAAATTGCAGTTATGAAGTAACAATGGAAATAATTTTATGGTTGGAGGAACTGTATTAAAGGGCTGAAGCATGAGGAAGGTTGAAAACCTCTGACATAGAGCCTAGAAATAAACAAACAAACAAACAAACAAAATCCTCTCCTCATGCCTGATTGTATACCGCTCCGGGTTGACAGGCATGCAACCAGACAGACATGCACACAGCAGGTCTGGGAGCAAAGAGCACCATGACATGCACACAGGCAAGTTCACTCTCTTGAGAATACATTTTGCATTCTCGGGGTAGCAGCAAGGAGGGCATTCTCAAGTTCCTCCACCATAAGTGCCAACAAATTATAGCAGGATGGATGCACTGTGCTTGGAAAGTCTCCCTTGTGCTAGGATATCCTGCCTAGCTGCATAACACCAAACCTTCACCTCCCAGTGTCTAGACCAGTCCTGCCCATATGCATGCACCTTCGCCTGCTGGGTGCACTAAAGTGAATTCTATAGTTTACAGAAAGCCTGCAAAAGAAAAGATGATTTTGAAATAATGTCATATTCTGAGATACTTTATCACATTGCTTCATTTGCTTCCTTGATCCATTTTCAGTGGTTCAGAATCCATGTGTTCACACCACTTAGATTTGATCGGGTGGATTTGCAATGTGTTCTGTGGTGTTTAACATGCGTGTTCGCTCCCTTCGGGAAAACCAGAATTCCATTGGAACACTGAGATAACCTAACTGCCTTAAGTCAACAAACAAAGGAAGAAACAGAAACACAAACCCCAGCTGAATAAAGCTGGGAGACGTCCTGGAATCCTAAGCCACGGGATAAGAAGGCAAACATTGAAGGAACACATGGAAAATGACTCAGGAAAGCTGAGGGCAGTCAAACCAAGGTGTCCCTAAAAATGTCACCCAGATCATTACCACGAGAACCTTTGGCAGATGGATAAATTGATGGGAAAATCTAGCCAAGACTGCTGAAGCTGAAACCGTGGGGCTGGTACAGAAGTTTGCATGAGATCTGAGTATACACTGCTTCATGCCCACTGTATCTGCTCACAGCTGCTCACTGCTCCCCTCTTAGGAAGGTGTGTGTTTGGAGGGAGGGTATGTCTATGTATATCTGTTTTGATTTTGAAACAGCCCAGGCTGAACGCTAAGTTTTATAGCTCAGGCTGGTTTCGAACTCACGATCTCCCTGCTGAGACTTCCCAAAAGCGAAGTACTTTGAATGAACTGGAAGGAGCTGCAAGGTGTTGGGTGGAGGCAGCGAGGGGGAAGGAAAGAGGAGAAATGCAGGTTAAACTCCCTGTTCTCCGGGAAGAACAAGCTACAGAAACTGGACTTGGTGTCACCAGACATAGGAAAGGGAAGAGATGAGAGTCAGCCCAGGAGCTAGAATATTTTGTCTGTGAGGATGCTCTCTGTAAATATTTAACTTTAATGAGCCAGATGGTCTCCATGCAACTCATCAGTTCTGAAACTTCCACAGAGGCAGCCTCAGAGGGTGCTAAAGCCAGTATGCAGGCATGTGCCAGGAAAGTATTTTGAAAAGCAGACAGTGGCTGGATTTGGCCAGCCGGCCCTGGTTTACAGACCAGGGCGCTATCGGGAAGGGTGTGTAAAAAGCCTGCATCTGAGCAGAGAAGCCCTCTGCCTTTCTCTCCGATTGTTTCTCCCTGGGGTTGTTTCTCACAGCACGTCTTCCTGCCCTCATTCTCCTCTCCCCTGAAAACATAAATTAGCAAACTAGAATATTCCTCTCTCATCACGCTGTTTCCACAATCTCATTTACTAAAAATTAGCCCATCTAAGCTTTCTACTTTGCACACGTGTGTGCGTGCATGCGTGTGTGTGTGTGTGTGTGTGTGTGTGTGTGTGTGTGTGTGTGTGTGTGAATGTACGTGTTTTTCTTCGGTTGCAGCCTAGGCTAAACTCTGGGTTTTATAGCTCAGGCTAGCCTTGAACTCAAAAAATCCCCTTGCTCAGACTTCCAAGTGAGGGAATTACAGGTGTGTGGTACCCCATCCAGCTGTAGCATACTTGATTAGGGAAATCATTTCCTTTTTGATAGGATCTTAAGTGTATTGACACAGGACTTTGATGTAGAGTATTTATGAACCTTTCAGTTTCTTCTCTATCTGTGATAATCTCTCTCTGCTTAAGTCATCCTCTTCTCTCACACAAGCACTTGATTTGTTTTGTTGGTATCCTCAACGATCCATCATTTGAATTTGTTTATCCTTCCTGTTCCTTGTTTTGGTTTCAATAAATGTTTGTTAAGCAAATGAGGGACAATCATTAGCCAATGCAGCACCACCAATATCCAGGATGTGTGGCTCCCTAAGGCCACAGAGAGTGTCAACTCCTGTCCATATCATGTCCTTCCCTGCATCCACTCATCTATAGTATCTCAATTTACAAATTAAGCACGGTGACAGGTTGACAACTAATAACAAAATATAACAGTTATAATAAATATAATGTATAAATATGATGCTGTCTACATTCACCCCCCTTCTCTCTCATTCTCATCGTACTGGACAATGCTTCCCTCTTTATTGACTGTAGCTAAAACACTGATAAGGGCGGACAACTGCAGAATGTTTTTGGAGTTTATCTGGTGTCTCTGTGAGAAAATGTGTTGACTGAGCAAGCTTAAGTTCTCTTAAGAACACCAAAACCTAAGAGTTGAATGGGGTGAAGAAAAAAAAAAAAAAAAAAAAAAAAACAGAAACAAAGTAGATTGACAAGGAATCTGATAAGTAAGAGAAAAACCAGGAAAGCCATGGTTATCTTCATCACAGAAGCCAAGATAAGGGTTGCAAGATAGAGACCCTTGTCAACAGTCCCAAGAAGTCCCACAGGGCTTCTTGACTAAGAGCCTACAAGTACCCTCAGCATCCACTACAAAATGGAGTGTGAATGGCTCTTGCAAGAGCAATTCTCTGATGATAGCTGCAGGTTGCAGTGAGCAGAAGAGCAATGGAAGAGTGAGGAGGCAGAGGCTTTTTCAATGAACTCTCCAAGGACCAGTACAGACAGGAACTGGAAACAGACTGTAACTCCATCAACTGGTAAGCAAAGGCAGGAGGAGTCTGAGTTTGCGAATTATCTGGGCTACACCGTGAACTGGAAGCCTGGCTGAGCTGCAGAGCAAATCCCAGGCCAACCTGGGGCTCACAGCAAAGATGGTGTTTCCAACACTCCTCCCTTCCTGTGTGAGAGTGAGCCTCACACATACTTCAAATGAACTGGAAGGAGCTGCAAGGTGTTGGGTGGGAGGTAAGAACACAGTTGCAGGTTAAACTCCCTATCAGAGTGGTGCCTCTCTCAAGACGTCTGAGGGCCACCGTGGAAGAATGTGCCTTTGTAGACTCAAAGGAAGGATGCTGTGGAAATCTGAACATTCTGACCAGCGCACTTGGAATCCACACATATGGTACTTGCATCCTCAGTCTGCTCCTGAGCCATACCCCAGCACCCAGAGAAGGACCTTCAGTCAGCACTGGGAGCCTGTTTAAGCGTTGTATCTACATATGTGGCAGCCTTCATGTGGGAATGAAGGTGAATGAATGGCTGGGTCTCGGGCTGCCTGGGGGAAGACAATCCTGGTGGATGCTATGTTTTCCAGGAGATGCCAGAGTTATTCCAGTGTCTCCCCACTCTTCACCCAAGTAGCCCCAATTCCCAGGGCTCTTTTTCTGCCTTTGCCATTGAAGGAATAAGCCTTTATGGAACTTAGCAGGACAAACGCTTACTATCTCTCAGACTCTGTCCACACTGGAGCCTGAAGGTCAAGAATGAGGACCATATCCTCCTTGACAGATCAGAGTAATAGATCTGTAAGAACTGCCTTAGACCTGGGCAACACTGGCTCTAAGAAGGATGAGGAGCTGAGAGGTGTCTGTTGCCATATAATCAGGTGGTTTTTCTCTAGTTATTTAAAAACTATCAATCTTAGCTTGATTATATGCTATTTTGCTATTTTTAATAAAAATACATACATACATATAGATAGATATATGCACACACACCAACAAAAATACATTTGTATATGTCTGTACATCTGTGTGCATGAGTATTCTATGCAATCTATCCACGGCATGAGTGTGTGTGTGTGTGTGTGTGTGTGTGTGTGTGTGTGTGTGTGTGTGTTTGCATTCTCTATATGAAGATCCTATACTCAAACTGGTTCATGCATGTGGAAAAGACTACATGGATAGAAAATATGTGAGTGAAAAGTAAACTCTTTCTTCAGCAGTGAAGACATTCATCTGTAATAAGAAAGAAATCAATAGAATGTTTTCTTTCAAAGTCATCTCATTTAAACAAAATTTTCCTAATAAAAAATTAAAACCAGATTCTCATTTTGTTCCTCTGCATTTGGAGAGAGATTTTAAAATATGTCTTCTATATCACTAATTTGATTTCCATATGGGGGAAAATCTGCTTTGAACAAAATTTTAAATTCCATTAGAGTATGTTTACTTACACAAAATTCTTCTCTTATCTAATTTCTTTTTAATTCCTGCTTAGGCTCAATCTGTTTCCTCCTCGGCTCAAATTGCTTCTTATTCATCTTTGATCTCATTGGTTTGTGTTTCCTTGGGTCTGGAGAGAATGAAGCCACGTTGAACAGTCGCTACTGCTGGCTGCGGTAGCATTCTTATTTAAGCAATATTTTTATCTCTCCTCCCCACGAGATTACAGCATCTCTTCACGGCCTCATCCCAGTTTGCATTCATTTGCCTCCTTAAACAACGGGAGCTACACCAACAACTGTTTACCCTGCACGTGAACATTCTCCATGCTGCTCTTAGATGCTCTTACCATTGGGACTTGTCACCTGATCTTGAGCCAGTGCAATGGTCCAGTAGTCTGGGGAGAGCAAGGGTGGGCTAGGACCCAAGACGTCCTGCCTTGATGGGATGCTTCCTGGTTTTCTGGTGAAGCCTCTCTTGCAGGGGGGCTGACGTCAGAGATAGCGCGGTTTCCTTTTCATTGGCTTGAGACGCCGTGCCTTCAAGGACTGGAGAGATGGCTCAGTGGCTAAGAGTAGTTGTTGTTATTGCAGAGGACTCAGGTTTGATTCCCAGCACCCACAAGGTTAGTTCCAACTCCAGGTGATCCAATGCCCTTTTCTAACCTCTGTGGGCACCAGGCACACACATGGAGGAGCATAGACACACAAGCAGGCAAAACACTTATATACATAAAATCAAATAAGTAAATCTAAAAATAATATTTATTTATTTATTTATTTATTCATTTATTTATTTATTTATTTACTGTTTTTTTTGAGACAGGGTTTCTCTGTGTAGCTTTGCGCCTTTCCTGGAACTCACTTTGGAGACCAGGTTGGCCTCGAACTCGCAGAGATCCGCCTGGCTCTGCCTCCCAAGTGCTGGGATTAAAGGCATGCGCCACCACCGCCTGGCCAAAAAAAAAAAAATAATATTTAAAAGAATAGTTAAAAAACAATAAAACTTTGTAAAGAAGAAGACTTGGCTCAAGACCTCGCTGTAGCAGCCTATGACATCCCAGCCTCCAGATAAAATGGATTCTGAATTCTTTTTCTTTCCCAGTGCAAAGCCCCAACCTAACCTCAGGGAATGCTGTCTGAAACACCCCTCTGCTGCCTCTGAGTGCTCTGAGCACTGTCTATGCCCGTGCCTCCAGCCTCCACCAGCTCTCCCTAGCTCCCCTTCTTCTTCCTCTGAGTGTCTTGCCTCTCTTCTGCTCAGTGACTGCTAGAGTTGCCAGCATAGGGACACCAGAGGTCAGCCTACGGAGACATAAGAGATCCAGGGTGGATGTTTATCTGCCCGCATCCTGTTTCCACCTTGTTTGAGTTAGGATTCTATTGCTGTGAGAAAACCCCAGACCATAGTAACGCTTATGAAAGGAAGCATTTAATTGGGGCTTGAGTATACTTTCAGAGGATGAGCTCATTACCATCATGGTGGGGAGCATGGCAGCAGGCAGGCAGGCATGACGCTACAGAAGTAGCTATGAGTTATAGCCTGATCTACCAGGAGAGAGAGAGGGGGGGGGAGGAGAGAGAGAAGGAAAGGGGGGAGGAAAGAAGAAAGGAGGGAGGGAGAGGGGGCAGGGATGGACAGAAGGAGGGAAGGAGGGAGACTGGGTCTGGCATTGAAACCTCAAAGCCTATACCCCTAGTGACACACCTCCTCCAACAAAGACGTACCTCCGAATCCTGAATCCTTCCAAACAGTTCATCAGCCAAGGACTAAGCATGCAAATATATGAGTCTTTGTGGGGGGGAGGGGGCATTTTTATTCAAACCACCTCATACCTCATCCATTGTCTGTTTGGTCAAGGGATGTTCATGGGATTTGAGGCTCCTAGTTTCTCTTCCTTAGCCTTCTTCCATGCAAACTCATCAGTACCACATCTAGAGGCCAACAGTTTCTAACATGTGGATGTTGGAAGCCAGCAGCCTCCCCTGTAACTGGGCCTCTGCCCCCTTCAAGGAGCTATGCTTACTCCTCACTAAATCCCGCCCTGAGCTGAAAATGGAGCGTGAAGGGAAAGTACACCCTGATGCCGCCTCTGCCCCTGATACCCTTGTCTGTAAAGCAGAGGAGACAGATGCCCTCATCCCTGCCAGAGACGGGGCATCCTGAACGGTGGGGAAGAGGCAGCCCCGGGGAAGGAACCTGAGTAGCCCTTGATTCAGTCAGTGTAAATTGAGGTGCAAAGCCACTTCGGAGCTCATTTAGATCAGAACAAGGACTAATACCTGGCGAGACTCCCCTGCGGCAGCAGTGTGCCAAGGATGAAGTAGTGTTTGCAGTTTGGCCCATGTGCTTTTTCTAGGAAACAAATGACTGACTTCAAAGAAGCCCAGAGCCCGCTTACAAATCCTGGGGAGGCTTCCTGTGTAGGTGAGGGGTGCTGGAAATGTTGAGAATCGCTCAGGAACCATTGCCAACCCCAGGTCATCCATGGCAGGAAGGGACCCCACTGTGCAGGATCTGGCTCCCTTACAGACCAAACCAGATCAAGGCCAAGTGGTGGTCTGCTTAGTAACCTCAGCTCACTCACAGAAACCATTTTCACTAAAACTTCTCAGAGGCCAGATCTGGATTCTAGGGCAACTTTATGAGGTGCTACTATAAGGTAATGAATGCATTTCTACCAAATGTTCCAGACTCACAGAAGTGAGTGTTGAAAATGTCCCTTTGTCAATCCCCCCAGAGCCTGCAGTAGATATTAATCCTCCTTTGGTATCTGAGGTTTACAAAAGGCAGCAGCGCTCTGGAGCCGCAAAGGTGATAACCACGTCAGTGCCCAAGCCTAGTATTTAGGATAATAAACAACAAAGTCTCCCCATCATGAAGTTTTATCGTCACCACGATAAATCAAAGTCAATTTTTACAAATAAAATTCATTTCCCTTTGTGACCCAAACTAGCGTGGAAAGTAAAGTGTGAGTGAAAAGGGAAGGTGCCTGGTAGTGATGGCGGCACAGCTAGTGTCTATATTGAGTTTCCATGGTGATGATTCCATGGAAACGAGCCTCATTAGAAAGGTGGGCATTTTATTTTATGGATATTTAGAATATACAGAAATCTCAAAAATTAAACGTGGAGAAAACAACAACCCAGTTTTTTTTGTTTTTTTTTTTTTTTTGGTTGTTTGTTTTGTTTTGTTTTGTTTTTTTTAGGAACTGAAGAGAAGTTCTCAAAAGACACAAGTAGCCAATAAAAATTTTAAAAGTGCCTGACATCCTTAGCCACCAAGGAAATGCAGGTTAAAATGACTTTCAGATTCTGTCTCACCCAAGTCAGAATAGCCATCATCAAGAAAGCAGGTGACAGCTGATGCTGGCAAAGACAGAGAGAAAGGGACTCTTACCCATGTTGACGGGAGTGCTGACTGGGGCAACCGAGGTGGAAATAAATGTGGAGTCCCTCAAACAGCTAGAAATAGAACTAACATGTGACCCAGCTGACCCCTCCTGAGCACATACCCTAAAGATGCCTTAAAAGATACTGGTGTCCATGTTCCCTGCTGCTCTTTTCATAATAGCTAGGAAATGGAATCAGCCTGGATGTCCATCGACTGAGGAATGAATAATTAAAAATGTGAAATATAAACACAACGGAATTTTATTCAACCATAAAGAAAACTTAAAATTTCAGGAAAACAGGTAGAACTAGAGAAAAAAACAAAAAACAAAAAACAAAACAACAACAACAAAAAAAAAACAGCATGTGAGGTAACCCAAATCCAGATAAACAACGCATGCACTCCTCTGTTCGTGTATCCTAGCTTTGAATGTTTGATTTGTGAGTTTTAGTCGAAGTGAGTGTCTGTAGAGGCCAGAAAACAATGATGGCTCCAGGGTCAGGGTGCGGACAGGGCAGAGCATCCTAAGAGGGCAGGGAAAGAAGCGTGTGTGGTATGAAAGTTCAGAGAGGAATCCTTTGCTTCTTCGACTCACTCAGCGTATCCCTCAGCATATCCTGATACCAGGGAAGAGAGATTGGCTTCCTAAGGTGTAATTCTCCACACCCCCTAGGAAAAAGAAACCGACTCAAATGTTAACCCTACCAAGAAGTACCTCGCAAACTCGCCCAGGGCTCTAGCTTGGTATCAATGGTCCTCTCAAACCCCAGTTTGAAATTTGGTCCCCAGGTGGCAAGGCAGCTTTGAGGAAGATTAAACTCTTACCTCCTGAGGCTGAAATCATGTCCAGAGAGTAGGGTGTTGGAAAGTGAGTGTCTCTGTCTCTTTGGCACTCTTACCCTTCGGTTTCCCATCATGCACAGTGTGAGGCCCTCACCAAACAGAACTGACCAGTCTTAGATGTCCTAGCCTCCAGAATTCAGAACTTCAATAAGCATAGAACAGCCAGTTTCAAGTATTCTGTTAGAGCAACAGAAAAGGGACAAGGACACACAGACACATTTTGTGTCCCAATCACGTGGCCATGAAATGAACCATCATCCCCATTTGTTGACAGGCACACCTTTGATAGGGAAGGTTTGGCACCTGACCACAGCAACAGTCAGTGACATAGTTTTCGGTTTTCCCATATATATATATGTTAGGTTTAGGGGCTAGAGAGATGGCTCAGCTGTTAAGAACACTGGCTGATCTTCCAGCAGACCTGAGCTCCATTCCCAGCACCCACATGGTGGCTCCCAACAGTCTGTAACTCTAGTTCCAGGGGATCCAGCACCCTCTTCTGGCTCCTGAGGACACCAGCTATACACATATGCACAGACATACATGATGGGAAAATGCCCATATATAAGATTTTTTTACATACATAATTTATTTTTATTTTATATTCATTGTGTTTTGCCCACACGTATGTCTATGTGATGGTGTCAGAAGTCCTGGAATTGAAGTTACAGACAGGTGTGAGCTGCCTTGTGGGTGCTGGGAATTGAACTTAGGTCCTCTAATAGAAGAGCAGCCAGTGCTCTTAACCACTGAGCCATCTCTCTAGCCCAAGATTTTTCCTAGCATTGTGTTTATAATATATTGCATGCAACAGCATTATGCATAAACCATGCATATGATTAATTTAAACAATTCTGTGAATAAAAATGCTAATGATTCTTAGAACTCTTGGGACAGGGTGATGCATTTCATTCTAGAGTTCTTTGCAAAGCTTAGTAAAGCATGCAAAATAAAATAAGATGTACCTGTGTACACTGTTGCACATGACAGGCACCTTAGCACAGGCTAGGCCTGTTTCATTTGTCAACATTCTCAGGAGCACACTCCAGAAATACCAGCTTGGGTTTGGAATTTATAGAGTGAGAGATCTAAAAATTATCTTTTAAAAAAAAATCTAAAGGCCGGGCGGTGGTGGCGCACGCCTTTAATCCCAGCACTCGGGAGGCAGAGGCAGGCGGATCTCTGTGAGTTCGAGGCTAGCCTGGTCTCCAAAGCGAGTTCCAGGAAAGGCGCAAAGCTACACAGAGAAACCCTGTCTCGAAAAACAAAAAAAAAAAAAAAAAAATCTAAAAATTTAGATATAACTTGTGGACATGTTTTGATGTTTTATGAGCAATTTCTTTGTTGTTGTTTTCGAGTGGTTTAATCCAGCTTTCAAAAGTTGGGAGATACTTAAGAATTCTGGATCTTAAATTCTGTTTTTAAAATGGAAACACCTGTTATCACTAAGGCTGTGTTTCTCCTGGTGACACCAGGTGTGCCTGGTGCACTGTTTATCATGAGGTGGGATGGCATGAGTTCACAGGCACTCCTGAGCAGCCATCTTTAGGATCAATACACCAGTGTCCCAGTGCACATCCACACCGGGTACTGTATCGGTGGGAGTTACTTACCCTCCTGACAGCTCTGGAGAGTTTTCATTATCCGTAGAGAACTGATTCCAGGGCCACCTCCCGCACACTGCCCTACAGACACTGGAGTCCCTTAGATAAAGCAGTAGAGCATTTGCCCGTAACTTGTGCACATCCTTCACATACCTTAAACCATGCCTGTGGTGGACACACGGCTTATTTAGGAGATAATGACAGAGAGGAAACTCCATACACATTGAATAATGGTGAATGTAAAAAATATTTTTTTCTTTGTGTATTTGTGTGTGTGTGTGTGTGCATGTGTGTGTATGCTTGTACATTTCATGTACATAGGCATGCAAGTCTATGCGTACACATGCAGAAGCCAGAAGAGGCTATTAGGCACCTTCCTCTACCACTCTCCACCTCATTCCACTAAGATGAAGCTCACTATTTCAGCTGGTTTGGCCGGCCAGCGAGATCCCAGGATCTGCCTGCCTCTGCCACTCAACACTGGGTTTACAAACATGCTCAGTCACAGTCGGTTTCTTATGCAGACCAACGTCTTTTGTCCACTGAACCATCTTCCTACCCTTTAAGTATTTTTTGGCTCTGGGGTTAATTGACTTCATAGACATAGAACCAAAGGCTATCCCAGGCCAACCAGACACATCTGCCGTTTGAATCAGTCATCCTGTCCTTCAGACAGATACACTTAAAGCTAGCACGTTTCTGGCCTTGCATCTAAATTCACTTCCTTAGCAAAGGGTGTACTGAACCATCCCCAGTTCTCCAGCTGGTCCCATATGTCACCCTGATGATGCGCTCACCAATATTCATCCATTTTGGTTTCCTCTCTCTCCACACCTTTAGAGAACCGCAGAATCTGTGAGCCACAGACCCGCTCTGTTCCCTATCCCACCGTGTGCACTCGGTGATTCACTGCCTGACACAAGCTGGTTCTGCACTCATCTCTTAATGAGATACTGACATGAACAAATCAAGGGATGAGCGAGCCCCCGTGGAGGCCAGAATTCCCACTATGATACCGAAGATCGCCCCAAATTCCTTAGATAATAGCTCAGCCTTCTTGTTTGGACTTAATCAAAACATCATGTCCACTGCTGAGAATGAGCACCCAGACTCTGAGCAGAACCCCAGCTTGCGGCAGAAGGAGATAGTTCCTCTGGGCGGGATGCCAAAGCTGCCAGGACTTAACTACTCCCAGAGGAAAAAGCGTTCCTCCCTGCTCGATTCAAATCTCCAATGGCTGATGCTTATCTTGAGGCCAAGGCCAATAGCATCCCCCTCCCTCCCTTTATAACAACAGTTAATTTCCCTGGGGAGTTCCAACTACTTTTAATAAGAGAAAATTTATCTTAGCACTCATGCATGCGTGTGTGTGTGTGTGTGTGTGTGTGTGTGTGTGTGTGTGTGTAGAAGGTGTGCATGCTCTAATATCTTCTTTAGTGTGAAGTTAACCTTGAGCATTCAAGACTTCGTGCACTCTCCCTCAGTGGCGATTTAAACAGTGGTCTGCAGAAGAGAATGCAGGACAGAGCCAGATGTTTAAAAAATAAAACAGGTATGCTCATAAAGTCAAAGAACAAAGCGTGTTTCATCTCAGTGGGCTAAGCCTTCTCAACTTAGCCCACTGCATGCTGGGACCTCCGAAGAGTGTGTGAGGAAAGAAGACACCATCCTACGGATCTCCACATTTTCAAATGCCGACTTTGATAACTTCTCGAGGAAAGCTCACATTTCCGTCTCCACACGATGACGTAGTTCCTGAGTGGCTTATTGACCCACTAGAGAAAACACCATAGAGGGACATCTAAAGACTGCCTAAGATGGGCCTTGGGAGATGTCTCTTTATGTCCATACCTCCCTGCAGCTGAGGTTAAGCCCGAAAGTGCGGCCAGAGGCATAATGAGTCTGAGCCCCGTGTTTCCCTCTACACTGTGGACAGCAGGCTTTTGTGTGTGTTTGTGTGGCCCCTGCAGAAGCAGAGCCTGGGAAAGGCTTGTGTCTTCTGATGAGATAGGAAGCACACACCAGGGACAGGTAAGAGAAAGAAAATGGGGGGA
This sequence comes from Peromyscus maniculatus bairdii, assembly GCF_049852395.1. Lineage (NCBI taxonomy): Eukaryota > Metazoa > Chordata > Mammalia > Rodentia > Cricetidae > Peromyscus > Peromyscus maniculatus. The sequence goes on along the minus strand of NC_134859.1, from coordinate 48,691,758 downwards.
GGCTGGGGAGAGGAGGAGTCCATACGCAGGCATGCGACTGGGCAGGTATCCCTAACCTCGGGTGAGACTCGAAATTGTGTGCTTTTTCCTGGGCAGCAGTCTTACAGAAGTTGGGATAAGCCAACTGGTTTCAGAACAAGCAAACAAGCAAAAGAAAGATTTTTCCTGTCATCTCAGCAGAGAATCCAGGGCCAGAGAAAGATCATTGCCACCCTCATTCGTTAATGAGGGGTTCCACTGTGGTCCATAGGTGCCAGGTCTACCTTGCCTTGTTAGCAGCCTCAAGGGTATGGAGAAAAACTATAGAGTATCCAGATTGTTCTATTTGTAGCCCTGGCTGTCCCGGAACTCACTCTGTAGACCAGGCTGGCCTCGAACTCAAAGGTCCGCCTGCCTCTGCCTCCTGAGTGCTGGAGTAAAAGCAGGTGCCACCGTGCCCGGTGATCAGATTGTTCTTGAAAGGACATCCTATCTGTTGTCTTGCCCAAAGGAGAGAGACGTCTTCATCCGTATTCTGTAATTCAGATGCTTGTGCTCATCATCCACAGATTTAGGGAGCACCAGGCTGAGCACATTCTTTACCCAGAACAGGAACAGGTATGTGGGGTCTTGATGCAGGCAGGAGAGCTGTGCTGGGCTTGACCTGCAGCCTCGGGGTTTGAGAAAGGGACACATACCTGCTACCATCTCCCATCAGTGCACGCCTTCTGACCAGCCAGGAGTGCTGGGGGGTGGTCTTTCTGTACGCTGTGAATATGTGTTGCTACCATCGGTTAATAAAGAAGCTGCTATGGCCTATGGCAAGGCAGAATAGAGCCAGGTGGGAAATCCAATCAAAGATACAGGCAGAAGGAAGGTGGAATCAGAGGAGATGCTGAGCACTGCCAGGGGAGGAAGACGTTATAGAACACAGGTAATGCCAAGAAGCCATGTGGCAATATGTAGATTAACAGAAATGGGTTAATGTAAGATGTAATAGCTAGCTAGTAAGTAGCCTGAGCCATAGACCCAACAGTTTATAATTAATATAAGCCTCTGTGTGTTTGTTTAGGACTGAACAGGGCTGCAGGACCGGGTGAGACAGAAACTTCCGTTTACACAGGAATTGTTTAGAAAGTGACTGCCTCTGAAAAACCTGAAGCAGGAAGGTGCATGTAGTAAGGGGTCATCAGAAGCCAGGCCAAGGAGGTCCTTCCTAGTCAGTGGTCAAGAGCTCAGAAGTAGGGGGCAGATGAGGGAGTGTGTGGAAGAACATCTCTAAAGAAACCAAAATGCACACAGTAAAAAACCAAAAACTTGTAAAGGGGCTGGAGAGATGGCTTACCACTTAAGAGGGCTTATTGCTCTTACAGGGAACTGAGCTTGGTTCCCAGCACCCACATGGCTGCGCAGAACCACCTGCAACTCCAGTCCCAGAAGATCTGACACCCTCCCAGGTGTACGTGGTACCCATGTACTCAAGTAGGCTCACACACAAGCACATAAACTAAATAAATAAATATTTGTTTTTAAAGGACTCCAAAATGCTCAGTGTGTTGTAGACAGAACATACATGTCAGGTCCAGCAGCACTGTTCTATGGGACATGCTCTGCTCTGGGCTTGCCTCAATGTCCCCAGCTAGGACACTCATAGGGGGTGGATGAAGTCTTGAGTGAATGTGTATTATTGACATGAACACAGCCATGTTAAGAAGCCCAAGACCTCAGACACATGAAAATAACAAAGCCTTCCTCTGGTCCAGGTATAGACATTAGGAAGGACTGGCCTCTAGCTAAATCCAGTTTGTACAGAAACTGCCAACCACAGCTTCCCCTCACAGATGACTGAAGCCTGAAACTGTCCCCTACATCAACTCCCTCTGGAGATTAGCTAATCCATGTCCTTTTTGTTCCTATAAACCGGCCTCCTTGCTCAGCATGATATAGTAAACATGAGAAATTTCTGGGCTCCTGATGCCTCTCCATCAGAGCACATGGCTTGCCCAATCCCAACTTTTCTATACATGAATCTATAGGTCTATTTTTCCTTCACTCCCTTAGGGGTACCCCTACCCCAAAGCTGAGCTGGTCAAAGCAGACGTGGGAGAGGAGGCAGAGAGAGGGCACGCATAAGAAGCCAGTTGTGTCTCCCTTCCTGCTGAGGACTTCCAAGCCCAAGGTACCATTGTATGACATTTCTGGGGAAGATGTAGACAAATGTCTATTTGCCTGAGGCAGAGTACCTACAACAGACCAAAGAAGTAGTTTGCCCACATCTTCCTTGGTGAACCAATGAGTTTATTTGGGATTGCTTGTAGAAACCTGGGTGACTCTTGGGCATCTCTACCACAAAAAAAAGCCCAGTTCACTAAAGCTGCCCCCCCCCAAATCTCCCTACCCAACTTCCAGGCAACTGCACTTACACTTGGGGAGGGGCCTCCTAGGTCCTGTGAGCCTTCATCGTCCCTCCAGGAGGGAAGGCTTCCATGTGAAGGACATGGCTCTACAATCCAAGCTCGAGCAGAGGAAGGAAAGAGCCTAGCCTGAGTCGTGCGATCATTGTTACCCAAAGGAAAGTAGCCAGAAAGGCTCTGGGCACCTTTTGGGATTCTATCTGTGGTATAAGCATCTGTGGCAAAAGCACACAGACAAAGCAGGCTGCAAGTGTGGGGAGATAGGAAGTGATGTCCCTGGGCAGCAACTTGGAGCTGCAGTAGCTACAGGACTGTACTGTGGCCCATCCACGGCTGTGTGTCTTATCCTGTTAGCTAGACGTGATAGAATGAGATGTCATTTAATCCTCCAAATTATTTTTTTACTAAAGTCATTTATTAACATGGCACAGGAGAGACCCTGGGCATGGCATATTAACTGGACAATCCCTGTCCTATTAACCTCACCCTCCCTGTTGGCAAGTAGCCTTTGTCAACGGCAAAGATGTCAAAAGTGAATTTCTAAGTTAAAAGAAAGATTCTTGTCAATAAGACTAACATCCTGAGACCCAATAATATCAATTTAAAACAACAATGAGAGAATTATAATTTGAGAAGAAAGAAAGGGCAAGAACAAGGATGTTCAGAATCAGAGGAAGGCAGAGGGGGAGATGTCCACAAGGCTTAGGGGAGGAAAGAGGAGAGGAGAGATGCCACAGAGCTTGTGGTACAGGAAGAGAGGTTGACAGACTGGCTCCCTGCTGCTGTTTGAAACAAATGAAAAGGGTGGGATGAGGCTAACAGGGGAGGGGAGAGGAGGGGGAGAGGGAAGGAAAGGGGAAGGCATATGTAAGTATGAGGAACTATAAATGGACCTGAGGCTGTTGTAATAGTCTGGGAATGGAATGAGAAGGAGCTTTACGGTTTGCTGGGGCCCACAGCAAGGGTCAGAAGGTAGCGAACAGGTTGCCCTGACCAGCCCCTGCAAGCCTCCAGTTAAATGAAAGGAAATACATCAAAGCAAGATGCTAGGCTACTTGCCAAGTGTGAGGCGGGGCTAGTGCATCTGCTTAGGAGCATCCGTGCCAAATCCACACCACAGTCAGGTGTGCTGCCCCAGAGCCACGGAAGAGTCCCTTCTGTGCCAAGTTGGGGGGTAAGCCACAGGGACAACAGCCCCCATGATCACGGGAGACTTGAAAGAGCCCTTCAAACAGGACATCTCTCCTCCCGGACTTCAACACCTGGCCCAGGCCGTTGCTTTAATGGGAACACAGTGGGAAGAAGGGAAGGAATTCAGATGTGAAGCTTTGAAGGTTATGCTGAGCAGACTGAATTAAATTACCTGTGATGGGAGAGAGCCGAGCTCAAACGGAAGTCACAAAGCTAAGTTGTCTGTGTGGCCACTTGTCCCACATTCATATCCGAAACCGTGCTTCCTCCCAATCGCAATCCGACTCAGTGAGACAGAATGCTCAGGCCCTTTTCTTCTCCCTTTTCCTCCTTGGATGGCAACAAAAAGAGACAAAGACAGTGTGTGTGTGTGTGTGTGTGTGTGTGTGTGTGTGTGTGTGTGTGTGTGTGTGTATTGATTTCTGTTGTTTTCCCAATCAATAAAAATACTTCTCTCCTATTCCTTCTTTCACAATTGTCTCAATATTGAAAATGCTTGCATCAGTGTGTATTTTATTTTATTTTATGTGTATGGGTGTTTTGCCTATATGTATGTATGTATGTACACCACATGCATGCAGTTCCAACAAAGGCCAGAAGAGGAACTGGATCCCCTTGAACTGGAGTTAGGTATGGTTTTAAGCCACTTGAGAAGTTCCTAAGTCCACAGGAGACACTTTCATTTCCCTGCCTGCTTGAGGGACAGAAACACTTTCAAAATAGTTCAGTGGTGATCTTCCTCCTCCACGACATCAAGGAGCTCGGAGCCCCAGCTCCTTCCCATTTCAAGGAATATTCTGTCTACACCAACAAGCAAGCTGAGCAGCCTGACAGTTCCTTGGAGTGACAGTAGAGAACCACCTTCATACTCCATTGAACATTCAACTCAGTTTTCTTTATATGGCAGGGAGAAAGGGACAATCATCAATATCCTGCCCCAAACTGCTGCTAAGCCTACAGCCTTCCTCACAAAGCTTGGCAGATCCCTCTAAGCAGGGGCTACCTCCAAAAGTACATGCTGTCACTGTCCTAAAAGAGGTCATGTGAAATCAAGAGTTAGAAGCGATACCACCTCATTTCCTTTTCCCCCAAAACTTGTATTTCATATTTGCATCGGTGAGCTGGGATGCCAGAGAGGTAAGCACTTTACCAACCAGGACAGAAGTCTGCAGAAGTGCTTGTCTATGGCTTCCATACATTTTCCAGGGCTGGAAATTTTAGCTTTCATATCTTTCCAAGAAGTTCCTCCCACTATCTTGGCAGTGGATGAACTTGCAGGAGGCCTGTTCTCCATCCCCACAACTGCCTCTGCACCCTCAACAGGCCCGGCCTTTCTGAAGTACTGGCTACTCCCAAGAGCCCCCTTCCCTCACTGTAAGCTCACTCTGAATGTAGGTCCATCACATCCAAAGCAACAGATGCAAAAATGACCGCTAGTGCGATAAGAATGGGGTGGGGGCTCCACCTAGGCTGGCTTGGGTTGGGCTGATCCTCTGCATCTCAGAGTAAACATCTGTTTGCTCAGAACTTTTAAAACCCCTATCTTTTACTCACCTAAGTGACACAGCTGCCTTCAACTCCATCACTCACCCCACACCTTTGTGTTGGTTCTGTTTTTAAAACAGTCTCATGTAGCCCAGACTGCTCTCCAACTTGCTTTATATCCAAGAATGACCCTGAACTTCAGATTCTCCTGCTTTCAAATCCTGGAATTACTGGCATCTGCCACCATGCTGGTTTTATGCAATGCTGGGGATCAAATCCAATCCAGGGTTTCCTACATGCTAGGTGGGCGCTCTACCAACCGAGCTATGACATGGACTTACCTGACTCTTGAAACTCTAGTGTGATGGTTTGGATATGAAATATCACTATACTGGCTCATGTGTTTGAGGCCTTGCTCGACACCCAGCTGGTGGATGTCAAAGAAGGTGGCCAGGTAGACACTGTGGCTCCCACCAAGACAGCCCATGTCAGTCACTAGGTAAGTTCTAGAATCCTCAACCAGGTGAATCTCAGAGGATACATTACACAATAAATGATTATGGATCTTTGTGGTAGTTTGAATATAATTGCCCCCATAAGCTTATAGGGAATGGCACTATTAGGAGGTGTGACTTTGTTAGAGTAGGTGTGGCCTTGTTGGAGGAAGTGTGTCACTGTGGGGGGAGGCTTTGATGTCTCACATATATCCAAGCCATGCCCAGTGTCTCAGTTTACTTTCTGCTGCCTTCTAAACAAGATGTAGAATTCTCAGTTCCTCCTCCAGCACCATGTCTGCCTGCATGCCACCATGTTCCGCCATGATGATAATGGACTAATCTCTAAACTGTAAGCCACCCCAATTAAATTTTCTTCCTTTATTAGAGTTACCATGGTCATGGTGGCTCTTCACAGTGTAGAAACCCTAAGACAATCCCAAATTGTGTTGGAATTCTAAGACTCAGTGGGATGATATCAAAAAGTGAGGACTTGGGGAAGATCAGATTATGGAGTATGGCCCTCATGAATTGAGATTAACATCTGTTTTAAAAGACACGGAGAAGTAATTCCTTGATAGAAGATAAAAATATCATCTGGGTGCAAACAAGGACCCTTGACAGACACTGGGTCCACCTTGAACTTGGACTCACCAGCCTTCAAAACTGTGAGAGATGCATTCTTGCTCTTTTATGTCATTCAGTCTCTCTCCTCCAGCAATCTGAACTCAGAGGAAGCCCCAGACTTCTCTCTGGAAGCCCTTTAGTCATTAATTTGGATATCAATTACTCATAAGTCCCAAGAAGAATTTGAGACAAATTTTAACCTTGAGGACAGACATGGTGGCACATGCCTTTAATCCCAGCACTCACAAGGCAGAAGCAGGTGGATCTCTGTGAATTTGAGACTAGCATGAACTACATAATGAGTTCTAAGCCAGCATCAGCTACCACAGCTAGTGAGATCTTGTCTCAAAAATATTTTCTTTACTTTAAAGTGAATGCAAAATATTTTCTTCAAACAAAGAAAAATCAAGCCGTGGCTGCCATGTGTTTTAATGAAAAATACAGAAAGGTTCTCAAAATGGATGTTTCATGCACACCCTGTAGATAAAAGCTAGGGAGAGGCATTAAATCTTAATGGAGGGAGGCAGATCTGGAGGGGACTAAGATAATATGGACCAGACACATGGCTTTCTGAAGAGCTAACTCAATATCAGGCCTGAGCTCAAAGAATGCAGATGAATGGATGTTTAACATGAACCTCGAGGGTCTCTTACACACATCAAATGCCTCCAGCCAGCTTCTGGCAAGTGCTGAATTGGAGCAAACTCTTGAAGCATTTCCCTGATGAGTTCCTGAAGTGTCCATGGATCTTCTTTAATCCCTGAAAGCCAAAGGCAGCCTTCCAGGATGACGGGGATGCCATAGAGAGTGTGGTAGGAGCTTCAGGACAGCCACAGCCGAAAACCATCTGTGTGCACCTCCAGGTGGCATGCACAGCCGCCCTCCTTAGAGCGAACCTCATTGTATCCCTGTCTGTCTCAGCTTTCTTCTAAGACTCCCCATCAGCTTCTAAATAAAATCCACACCCACTGGAGTGAGAGAAAGGGGTCTTCATAGGAAAAAAAATAAAGCTCTGCCCCATGCTCTAAACCAAAATAACTTCCAGATGGATGAAAGAGTTAAATGGAAGAAATAAAACCGAGAAGAATCTGGTGGAAAAGACATAGGAATAAGCTTTCTCTGATCTGGGTATTGCAAAGATTTATTGAACAGACAAGCAACGGGGAAAAGATAGATAGATTGGACCATATAAAAATTAGAAAGGTCTATATATCACAAAAATGAAACCATGAAATCAAAAGGCAAGTGGTGAATGGGGGAGAAAATGTTTTACTATGTGATGAAGAGTTAATGTCTTTGAAATGGAAACAGTTCTTTGCAAAATAAAAAAGGGGGAGCAGGGTGGGTGCAGCAACAGAAGACAATGAGTAAAAGTCATGAGTGAGAGTCGAAACAGGAATTCTTTGATTTCTTCAACTCCAGATCTCCTGTCCAGCCACACAAGCGGGTGTTGTAAGTAGAGGGTACCACGGACTGTCCAGCACAGTGCCAGCTGTAGAGAGAGCTGGCAGCTAGGGATCTGCTCTGGGGTCTCTCTTGCAACACCTATTTCTTGAATGAAGCTAATTGTCTCTGCGGTATGTGTCCCTGCAGTAGGGGACCCTTTCTCCTGGTACCGACCCACACTGGAGCTACCAAGCATCAAGACAATTCTCCAGATGACCTAGGTTACACTAGTCTGTCCTTGGCTGGATACTGCTTGCTCAGTCTTTCTCGCGGGTCCCTTGGAAGATCGGCCTGCAGATTGCCTTGTAGCCGAAACACCTCAGATCAGTATCCTGACGTGACACAGGTGTTCGGTTTAACCAGGGGCCAATGATGTGCAAATGAAAGCAATGAAATGCTTTCTTGCCAAACAAGTTGAAGAGATATTTTTAAATGATAATACCCAATAGTTCTGACTTTTGAAAAATTACTATTTTCGTTGTACAAATTTATAGGGTACAGCGTGACAATTTCATACATGTCTATGATGGATGACGGCTAAATCAAGATAGTGAACATTTCCATCTCCTTACACATAGTTTTATTTTTTGCTTAATATGAAATAATTATACATATTTATAGGGTACACCATGATATTTCAATATGTATATATACCATGTACTGATCAAATCAAGGTAATAAATGCCTCCACTTCTTTATCAGCACTTTGTGTCTGGTGTCTTCAAGCTTCTCTCTTTTATTGATTCACAAAACATACAGTAGAACAGTAACTTCCAATACCCAATGCTTCTATAGAAACAGCCTCTCTAATTGTTCTAGCCAGATGCAAAATGGTAGTACAATTGAGTCAAGCTGAGATGACTATGTGTCTCTTCCAGGTCTAAAGGCTTCCTCTCAGAGAAATATTGACCAGCTACATGACTGCCACGTCAGACATCCTGAATGTGGGAGATGATGCCTGCTGAGAACTTCAATGTCCAAGTAAAAGAAATTATTTAATAAATTATGGCATAGACCTACTGCAGCCACTCTAAGTCATCTTCTAGAATATTACTACAAATATGGTCATAATATATATAACTACAAATATAACTATAAAGCTCAAGCTTTAGTAGATAGTTAACAAAACAGCAGGTAGGCTATGAGCTTGGACCTCACAAATCACATGGAAAGAGACTGCTGGAGTTTGGCCCTGCAAAGTCCCTCAAAGACTCATGTCTTAAAGACTTGATCCCCTTTTAACACTATTGAGAGGAGGTGGAACCTTTTAGAGGCATGGCCTGCTAAGAGGTCGTAGGTCATATGGTCTCTGTTTTGCTTTCTGGCCACAGGCAGGTAATCAGCTTCTTCTGTGCCAGTTCTCCCACCTTGATGTGCCCCTACCGCAATGTCATTAATGTGCCCCTACAATGATGACTATGATGTACCCCTACCATGATGTCATTGATGAACTCCTACCATGATACTGATGATGTACCCCTACCATGATGTCATTGATGTGCTCTTACCATGATACTGATGATGTACCCCTACCATGATGCCATGATGTACCTCTACCGTGATGTCCATGATGCCCTTTAACCCTAGTCATGGACTGAATCCTCTGAAACTGTGTGACACATGTACATACACACCCTTCTCTCTTAGGAAGCTGATTTATCTGCAGAATTGTGTGTGTGTGTGTGTGTGTGTGTGTGTGTGTGTGTGTGTGTGTGTGTTACTAGAAAGCTGACTCACACATCTTTACTAGTCACTGTCATATTGTGTCACAGCACTGGACAGGGAGATGAACTGAGGTTACAAGTAGATTGCACTAGGCTAAAGTACAATGTAAATTTTAAATAAATGCTATGTCCTTTTGATGGCCAAACTCTGAACTGTCCCATAGTCCCCACTACTCTCCGTTACCTGGCTACTGCTGCTGTTGTTTCTCACAATAATTTGAAACCATTACATTCAAGACCCTAGTGTAAAGGTCCAGAGTGAAAGCAGGAAGCGACTCCAGATGTGGCTTTCATTTAGTAAAGCATATTAATGGATCATTTTGATTATTGCACTGGCTAGTTTTACGTCAACCTGACACAAAGCAGATTCATGTGGTAAGAGAAAATCTCCATTGAGAAAATGCTCCCGCCGTATTGGGATGTGAGCAAGGCTGTTGTGCATTTTATTGGTTGATGATTGCTGTGGACGAGCCCCACTCACTGTGGGCAATGTCACCCATGGGCTGGTGGTCCTGGATCTTGTAAGAAAGCAGACCAAACAAGCCAAGAAGATCAAGTGGGAAGCAACACTCCCCTACTGCCTCTGCAGCAGCTCTTGCCGCCAAATTCCTGCCCTGACTTCCCTAAGCAATGGACTATGATGTACAACTGTACGTGGAAATCTACCCTTGCCTCCCTATTTGCTTTTGGTCATGGTGTTTCTAACAGCAAATGAAACCTTAAGACGGTTGTGGAAAGAGTGCTTTAAAAACAAGTTACCTTCTTTACTTGAGCAAATACCTAGGTGCTGGTGCCTCTCACCTCAATGGGACCTAAGAAGGAGACAGATTCCTGGAGGCACTTGTGTGATAGCCAACTAAAGAGGTCCAGTGCCAGTGTCACCTTCAGGTCTGAATCTGAATGGAGACGGGGTGAAAGGAAGCCTGCAGCATGAGCAAAATCCTCACCCGAGTGCATGTGAGCAGCAGATATAGGATCAAACCCACAGAGGATGCCGCGGTTCTTATATTATGCAATCAAGAACAGCTGCAAACCTATTGAGTTCCCCTTGCCTGAGAGACACTTTTTCTAAGGTTTTGCAGAAACAGCCTTCTCCTTTCTCTTTCCGGGGAAATAAAAGTCCAGGAAAGAAAACAGTATGGCGGCATGCGTTTGTAAGCCAGCTTTTTGGTAGATAGAGACAGGAGGATCAGAAGCTCAAGTTTATCCTAGGCTACGTGGCAAGTCCAAGGCCAGCCTGTCACACTTGAGATCCTGTCTCAAAAAAAGGGTTTAGGAAAGGCCGGCAGTCTAATAAAGGAACACGGCCCAAATAGAGATGTTCTAGTTTGCTGTCTGCTGCTATGATAAAAAAACATCACCAAAAGTAACTTGGGGAGGGAAGGTTTTACTTGCTTACTTGTCCTAATCACTATCTGTCACTGGTTGGGACACAGAGCAGGAACTCAAGCAGGATGAAAGCATAAATTCAGGCAGGAGTTGATGCAGAGGCCACAGAGGAATGCTGCTTACTGGCTTGCTCCCCATGGCTTGCTCTCAGTCTGCTTTCTTATACAACACAGGACCATCTACCCAGGGATGGCACCACCCACAGTAGGTTGGACACTCTCATATCAATCACTAACCAAGAAAATGCCCCACAGATATGTCTACAGGTCAATCTAAAGGCAATCTCTCAATTGACTTGCCCTCTTCCTCACAACCCTTGTTTATGTCAAGTTGACAAAACTTTAGTCATCACAGGAAGTAATCCCCATGTGACAAATGACACAAGAAAAGAAAGTGAGCGATGGCTTTTAAAAGCATCCCTTGAAGGCAGTCATCATCAGGGGTTACGCAATCAAGATCTTCGGGGGGTGAAAATAACAGCTTCGAGGATCAAGTCACACAGCTCATTTGAAATGTGAAAATGAAGTGTGTGTGTGTGTGTGTGTGTGTGTGTGTGTGTGTGTGTGTGTGTAGTGTACGTTGTAGCTGATGTGACAGAAGCAGCTTCAGGAAGGGTGTGTTTGGGCTCACAGTTCAGAGAAGTCCCATTATGGTGGGAAAGGCAGAGGTGGGGAGAATTGTGTCTGTGCCCAGGAAGCAGAGGGCAGTGAATGCTGGTGCTCAACTCACTTTTTATCCTATCAGGGACCCCAGTGCATGGAGTGGTGCTGCCCACATAGTAGGTCTTGCCTCCTGAGTTCAGCCTTTCTGGAAACTCCCTCAGACACACCCAAGGGTGTGTTTCCGTGGTGACTGCAAATCCAGTGAAGGAAGACAATCAAAATCAGCCATGACAGATGGCATGTACACCTTACAGCAGAGTATTCACATTTATGTGCCTTCAGTAGCATTTTTTATGTACATGTACATGCACCTTCCACAATCAAGGGTAGCAGACTACTACAAAAAGCTGAACATAATTACTTTAACCTCTACGTATCACATGATCTATGTCAACTAACCGGCCATTGGAAAGCTTCCATAGAATATCATTTGGGGCTCGTTAGGGCTTTCTTCAGAGCATCTCAAACTTCGCATCAGAATCACTTGGAAGGCATGAGAAAACAGACGGTGCTGCCCCACCTCCACCATCTCTGCTTCTGCGGGGCTAGGGTGGGTCTGAGAGCTTACATTTTGAACATGGGCCCAAGGCGCTGGAGCTGCTGGAGCTGCGGGACCAAGGACCATACACCTGGACAAACATTGCTCCAGGCTGTACTGTGAGTGACAGTTCTCTCATTCAGGTGGAAGTCCTCTACGAAAAATATCACGTTTTCTAATTCTTTTAGACTATGAAACATAATGCTGCTGCTGTCTTACCCGTGGGCAACAGTCTACCCTTAGAGGAAATGCGCATTGTTAAATACTGACCCTGGATCTTTTCCTGTTTAACAATGTATGAGAAGGAGAAAGTGGCCTGCATAGGCTCATATTTTTGCATGCCTAGCCCTCAGGTGATAAACTATTTGGAAAGGCTTAGGAGTGGCCTTGTTGGAGGAAGTATGTCACTGGGAGCGGGCCTTGAGGTTTCAAAAGCTGATACCAAGTCCAATTTCTCTGTTTCTCTGTCTCTGTCTCTGTCTCCCTGTCTCTCTCCCCCTTGCCCTCTGCCCTCTCTCTGCCTGCTGCCTGCAGATCAGAATATAAAGCTCTCAGTTCTTGCCTGGGTGCCATGCCTGTCGGCTTCCTACCAGGATGATCATGGACTGACCCTCTGAAACTGCAAGCAAGCCCCCAAATTAAACATTTCCTTTCATAAGTGGCCTTGGTCGCGGTGTCTCCTCACAGCAACAGAACAGTGACTAGCCTAGATCCCAATTCCCAAACCTTCAGAGGTAGATGGGTAGTGACTGCTTAGATGCTTAGAGAGAGAGGTAGAGAGCCACAGGATTGCAGTTTCCATTCTTCAGCTAACACGTGGGCAAGCTCGTTCTAGCTGCCAGTGAGATGTTGTGCAAACCACAGTAAGTGAGCCTTAGCCCAGAGCTCTGCTGTAGCTCCAGCATGCCCGGGATCAAAGCAGTGGGCAGGACCCCTGCTGCTAAACACCTAGTGACTCCCCGCAGCTCAGCCCCAGACCAGCTAGTCTCCCCAGGAGTCATGAGTCTGAGAGAGGTGAGTTACCAGGCTAGCACTCCAATGGCTTCAATAGAAACCAGTTTCAATGGTACAGCGTTGTAGAACCTCTCCTGGAAGCCCTTTCTTCCACAAGGGGTGCCTTGGCTGGCTCATTTTCTGAAGTGCTGCAAGTAGGCTCCTCCCGGTCTTGTTTGGTCAGGATGGCAGAAGCTGACTCAGTTCATCGGACCTCATCCTTCATCCCTCCTTGGTTCCAGCCATCAGAGGTTCAGAGGTTCTAAAAACAGCACAGCGCCCTCGACCTAATACTCAGCAGAATGGCCTAAGCAATCATATTTACCTCCAGATCTTCTGCCTTAACTGATCTGAAGTGTGAATGGTATTAAAGACTGAACCAAGGCCTTCACACATGCGCTACCCTTGGCCTGTACCTCAGTCTTGCTGATATGCTAGAGCTGAGGCCTAGTTTGAAGTCCTCCTGTTCCAGGCTCCTGGGTAACTGGGAGTAGAGTCATCTGCCTTCATACCTTACTGTCTGTTGTGCACTGAGGGTTGACAATGCTCATGTGGAACAGAAGCAGTACCAATGGCCATGGAACAGAACCAGTGCCATTCCAGAAGGAAATCTCTAAACCTACTACGAGAAGACCAGTTCCCAGAAAGGCAATGACTGCCCACCCACGGCCACATGCTGGTCACCGCACAAGCGTGCTTGGAACCTGTACCCTATAAACTCCCTTCTAGCACTTTCTCTATCCCACACACATTCTTATTGTTTGAGAAGTCACACACCAAAGTCATTCGGTCTTCTTGAACATTCCTACGACAAAGGCTCAAGGGACTCAAGTTCTCATCCCAGCGCCACTTATCTCCATAAGGAAGTTGCCAGTTTGTGTGTTACAGGAAGATATTCTGGGTTTGGTCGTCTCACTTCCATCAGTAAAGTGAGATGTCTTTGAACACGGTTCCCCACCAACCTGAGAGAAAATGTTTACTTGGCATGTCATGTGCTCACAAATATGGGGGGGGGGAAGAAAATGATTAAATTTGCTTTTAAGTTACCAAATGCACCATGCGGGTTTGTAATTGACCATGAGAGTGTTGGGAAAATATGATCTGTCCTCTATAAATCAGAAAGCCTTCAACAGGCTCTATTGTAAATGCCGGTTCTGGCACTGTCCAAAAAGGTTCATGTTTATAAATTGTTCCCTGATGTTTTAAGTAAGTGCACAAACACAAATCATACAAAGGACTTCAGAAAAGACTTAGCTGTGTGGCGATTTATTATAAGCTGTGTAATTTTCATCAGTCAGGCAGCCACGGACTGTAATTACCTCTCTACCCAGAGTTACAATTGCTTTCATTACATTTTCCTAGTCACGTGTTTCTCCCGATAGCCACAGAGACACTGGGTGGAAAATGCATTTATTTACTGCTGGCCCTCCTAATGGCTTCTTACTTGGTTTCTAAAGATGTTATCGAGTTGCTTGCTTGCCTTCCTCCTCCCTGCCCCAAGTCAGGCATTTATAGAAGACAAAAAGAGACTCAACTTGAAATCTCCTACAGAGGTTCCCCAAACCACCCCACCCTCCCCAGATAACCAGATCCAGTGGGAAGGAAGACCTCGATAGGTTGGCTAAAGGCCACATGCTGGAGATGGATCAAAACTGCTTACCATTAAGCACAGGCACTAGCCTCCTGTTTGCATACAGAGGTGCCTGCATTTCATACCCTATGCTTAAAGCTTTACACGCAGAAAATAAATCTAAAAAGGGCTGGAAAAGTGAATTCCCATCCTGACTCCTATGTGCATGAGTGTGTTATTATAGAGAATTGTCATGTCCTGGATCTTTGGAAATATTTCTTCTCTCCTCTAGTCTTATTGCTTCTGATGTATTAAAAGTCAAAGTAGAAACAGAGATGTCCAGTGTGGGTTGTGAGGAGTGTTCCAGGACTACGTAGTAATAAAAGAGTTCTCACAAGAGATGGTGTGTTGGATCCATTAGAGATGAAAAGTCTACTTCTTGCTTACAGGAAGGGACAGCTCTGTGTCATGAGCCGCAGGAGACTTCCCAAGGCCCTGCAGGATGATGGCCACTCTGCCATCAGTAGCTACGACCTGAGCTTGACACTTTGCCATGGTGAAGCTCTGATCCTGGACAAGCTACGGCCCTTCCGGCTTCAGCACAACCGGAGTACCTGAGAACAGTAAGGGGCTGCTTGCGAACACCGGGAGAGTTCCTCCTTTCAGTTGTTCTCGTCTTTACTTATTTAACACGTCTTTACATACAAAAGCATTGTTGCCACCCGAGAACACCTCACTCCTGGTGTTGAGGAACAGAGCAATCTACGCTGCCCAGATGCAGGGGATGCTGGGAATGTAAGTCTAGGGGTGAGTTGATACTATCTGCCCTAGTGTTCTCATTTTATGAAGTCCCAGAGACGTCTAATAAGCAACCAAATTCGAAGAGCTGCTCAATTGCCAGTGTCCCAAAGACAAGCCGAGACTCTGCCCGACCTAGTCACCCCTCCTCAGTACCCTTGCCTGAGTGACAGGGCTGCTGCAGGAGAAGTGGTCTGCCTGGCACTGCCACTTCCCATTACCAGGTGCCCATCTTCTGCAGCATGTTTGAAAGTGCCTTAGAGGGGGAGCCCCAGTGTTGATGACATTTGTGAGCTCCGGCTTCTGCACAGAGTCCTTCCTGAGAAGAGTCACGGGTTTGGGTGTAGGAACAAAACTAGAGTCTTTCCAGTGGGAACGGGCTCTAGGGACACCAGGTACATAGTGTGAGCAGCGGCCAGTCATTTGTAGGAGCTGGAAGCTTGGGAGCATCCTTGTGCTACGGGACCTGATTCCTGTGTGAACGGGAGACAGACCTTTTCCTGCCGCCCCAGATGAGTGTGCATTATCTGAGCTGCAGCTAGATTAAACAAGTCAAAAGGCGCCCCGTGACAGGCACACAGAATGAATACTTTATAAGGCTGGCTCGTTGTAGGTAAAAGTTCTGCTTTGTGTGACTTGTCAAAAGGAAGCGCTCTTGCTTTCGGATGAGGCCACTGCTTCGGCAGAAACCCTACATCCTTCATCTCCTCACCCCACCCCCGCCCCGTTCACTTATTTTCACAAATGACCACATCATTTTGCCAAATTGTGGAGCCATGTGGAAATTGGGCATGGAGTTTTGCATAATCATTCATGTCATGCCTGTGACACTCTGTGATTATACATAATGGTCTCTGGGGAGTCCCGGTTCGAGGAATGCTACCTGGGCCACCTTGGGGCCAATGCTCCTAATAATCATGACATGTAGTGAGATATTGAAGAACACAGCCACATCTGTGCTGACACCCACACCTGCCCCTCAAGACACTCAGCTGGGCAGACTTGTCTAAAGTTAACCTTCGTAAGTATTACTTCAATTAAATTGATTTCAATGCCAAGACACATCAGCCAAATTTCACTAGAAAAAAAAACAAAACTTTTCTACAAGACAGCTTATCTTCCTGTCAGATGGTAAAGAAAAATTAAGAATGAAAAGAAATCGTTAATAGTAGAAATTGAGTGACAGATACACAAAAATGTACTACTCACTTCTCTATATCACTGAAAAAAAATTTTTTTTGAGACTTTGGGTTTCATTGTGTTGCTCTGCCTGGCCTGGAACTTGCTATGTAAACCAGGCCTCCAATTACAGAGCTCCTCCTGCCTCTGCTTCATGGGTGCTGGGATTAGAGGAGTGTACCACAACTGCAGGTTGACACTAAAACCTTTAAATAAAGGGTAGTATTTATAGCTAGAGTTTGAAATGCTTTACTGTAAGTTGAGTTCAGGGTATATAGAAAAGTAAGTACACCACAGAAAGGCAAAATCCCTGGAAGGCGGTGAGATGAAAGGGTAGGCATGCTTCATGCCTTGTTGATCCAGGAGGAGCCACATAGTGGCCAGTGGCACGGTACAAGTCTATTTTTTTTTTTTTTTTTTTTTTTTTGGTTTTGCAAGACAGGGTTCTCTGTGTAGCTTTGTACCTTTCCTGCATCTCGCTCTGTAGCCCAGGCTGGCCTTGAACTCACAGAGATCCGCCTGCCTCTGCCTCCCGAGTGCTGGGATTAAAGGTGTGCACCACCACCGCCTGACTAGGGTACAAGTCTTACACACTCTTCCAGAGTCTCCCAGGATCTTCCTTAGGAATGAGCGTGAGACATGGGGCATGTATATCTGGTAGTGACATTGAGGGTGTAGAAAGGTTGGATGGGAAGGACCAGACATGAGGAACCAAGGAAAACCTTAGCCAGTGTAGTGCAGCCAGCTGACCTCAGGAGCAAGATGTATCCAGAACTTCAGCATAACCCAAAGAGGTGAGAACAAAGTGTCCTGAAATGGTAGGTGTTGTGTTCCCAGCAGCCAGGGAGCAGAAGCTAAAGGACATGAGTTCCAGACAATGACGACGGTCCATTCGCTGCCCCGCTGAGTGAGACACTGAGATTCCTCCCTGCTGCTCAGACCTGCGGGGAAGCCACCATTTCCATGTCTTACACTTTAAATCAGCTTATTTATTTGAGAGAAGCACACGTGCAAGCATGATGGAATGCGCATGTCACAGTGTGCTCGTGGAAGTCAGAGGATACCACTTCTCTCCTTCTGCCTTGCTGAGGCAGGGCCGTTCTTGTTTCTGCTGCTGTGTTGTGTGCTCTGGACTAGCTGGCTGTGAACTTCCTGTCTCTGTGTTGAGATTCCACCACATCAGAATTTTAAAGTGAGTTCCGGGAATTGAATTTGTGTCCTCTGCCTTCACAGTAAGCCCCTTTTACCTACTGAGCCATCTCCCTGGCTCGATCTCCATATCCCAACACTATTCAGTTCTTGAGAGGCTGTCCAAAGATCACTTTGACCATGGACCCTATCCTGGAGAGTCTAGTATTGATCAATCCTCTGTTTTCTCTCCTCTTAACATATGGGACACTCCATCTTCACCCTCTGTTTTTAGGGTTTCTTTGTAAACTGCCTTGCTCACACTTGTCGCCTGGGTTAGACTCGCCTCTCCAAAGACTAAATCCCAAGAGAGCGGAGACTACCTTGCATACCTTAAAACGTCCTAGAATTGGTTTAAAATCCACCTTTAAGGAACTGGAGAGATAGAAGTCAAGAGCATGCACTGCTCTTCCAGGGGATTTAAATTCAATTCCTGGCACCCCTGTCAGGCCAGTTACAACTGCCTGTACTTCCAATTCTAGGTGGATGTGATACCTCTGGCCTCTGTGAGTAACTGCATTCAGGTTGCACACATCCACACATAAATACACACATAACTTAAAAATAAAAAGAGATGTTTTAAAATAATAAAACTGACTATCATTGTGTGGTAGTCTCTAATCAATAGACTACACCACCCTCACATCTAACATTCTAATGTCTGAAGCACAGTTAACATACTGGGATATTCTTGGCCCTATATCTGATGAACGATATCTCCGCATTAATTAAGTGGCAGGGCAATGGCGATTCCTGGGAGGTGCCTCGGGAAGGGAGAGTGACAGACTGTCATTTGCCTATGGCTGCTTCTGGCCTTGGCCCTCTTCATCCTGTCCACATTCGTTCTGGACTACAGAAGCTCTGTGCAGACTATTCAACTCAACAATGATGTGACTTGGGATTTGTCAACTTCAGGATGTACAGGATGTACAGAAGCAACATCTAATCAATAAGACTACACTTGGAATTTTGAAAGTTGGTTTCTTTTCTGGAAGCAGACAGCCTGGCTCCAGCCTGGCTCATGAGGTGAACAGACAGCCCAAACCCTGTTCTGAACTAGGGCGCTGTGCTATGATGGTCCTATGGGGCTTATGGAGTTGTGACCCCATTGCAAGCCAAGGTACATCTATACTTCCTATGCCTCATTTCCTTTGCATCTAGGAATGGACAGGAGATACCAACTTGGCCAATGAGACGCTGAGAGTGTTCCATGAGGATATCAAGGATAGTGTTTACTTTGGCCAATAATGGCAACAAACACAACAGACTCTTGGCCCTGCCTGTCTTATGGGTTCTGAGTCTGATATCTTTTGTTGGGTTGACACCTTGTAAACATGAAATGGGATGAGAAGAAGGGCAAAATTACTGGATCTGACCTCACTGAGCTGTTGAACCAAAGCCAGTGGCCATTACCTCCAGAATCAGAGTCGATGGGAATGTCTCACACTCGCAGCTGGTAGCCACCAATGCAGAAGACCTTACATAGTTAAGCCTGTCCTGGGGACATGACAAAGAAAATCTAACCCAACCTCTAGGAAATGGACTGAAAAGAGCCAAGGAGTTACCAGCATGGGAGGAAGCCTCTCAGGCAGGCCTCGGAAGCTGGGGATCAGTTCAGTGTGGCATGAAACAGACAGGAATGAGTGAAAAATCAGGCAGGGCACCTTCTGCTTCTGAGAGATGGAACAGAGGTCTAACAACTAGACAGAGACACACACAGAGGCTGTCTGTCGAAACCCCATAACTCAGGGGCAGAGACTCTCTATTTAAGACAGACACAAAGCAGAAGAGCTAAGAAAAATAACACATTAATCAAAAGTCATAAATTGTAGAGATAGGACCATATAATCTGGTTGTGAACATAAATGGAAATTAAATTCTATTATATTAAAAACAATATTCTTTTTTTAAAAAAAAGTATATTTTCTTGACAATTGCATAAATACATACATACATATTTATGCACTATATTCTATGTTCACCCCAATAACCTTCTCTTGTCCCCCTCCTACTTCTGCTGAGCAATAACATCCTTTAATTAGGAAATATGATATACCTACAGTTAGATGATATCACTCTTTTCTTAGAAAATACTCCATAGTGTGGTTATGAGAGAGTGGGACACGCTAAGTTTGTCAAAACCTACAGGATATTTTGAAACATACATGAATTATGTATGTTTTATGTATATTATGAATTTCAGTGAAGGATGAATGTCTACCTATAAAATTTAAGCATTAACAAAAAGAAGTCCTAAAAGGGTAATAATTAAAGGAAATGAACAGGCTGAAGAGATGGCTCAGCTGTTAAGACAGCATGCTGCCTTTGCAGAGAACCCAAGTTCAAGTCCCAGCCCCCCAGCCCTTCCCATCTCAACCATCTGTTATGGTAGCTTAAGGGGATCTGACACCTCTGGCCTCCATGGGCACTTGCACCCATGTACACAGACCTACCTACAAACACATAATCTAAAATAATACAAGTATTTTTTGAAGAATGTATGGAGACCACATAAACAAAAGAAAATAATTGCAATAATCTAGAGAAAAGTATAAACAACACATCTAAGCCAAAACAATATTAAATGAAGCCAAGACTGCCATATCTTGTTGAAAAGCAATGCAAACTTCAACCTACTAAGGAAGACGTAAATACACATCTTTCTGTGCTACATAACATCTCATCAAAACCTAAGGCTCCGAACAGAAAGCAACCATGACAATCAGACTGAGGAATTTTTTGTTTTGTTTATTTACTTTTTGTTTTATTATTCCCACCGAAGTCCCCTCCCTCCTCTCCTCCCAGCGCCCCTCTCCACCTCCTCTCTCTCCCTACAATCCACTCCTCCTCCTCTGTTTCTCTTCAGAAAAGGACAGGCCTCCCAAGGATATCAGCAGAAAACTAGCTCTGCCCCACACTAGCTACAGCACACAGGAAAGTGGGCCCTGCAGCCTGCCTGGGCAGCACACTAGAGCTGACTCTATTGTTGGGGGAGCAGGTGAGCCAGCCCAAGGGCAAGAGAGCAAGTTACAGTGAGACTAAGCACCTCCTCTTCTATGAAGGCTAGATGAGGCCCCCAGTAGAAGGAAAGGGTCCCCAACGCAGGCAACCAAGTCAGAGACAGCCCCTGTTCCTACTGTTAGGAGTCCCACAAAAAAAACCTACTTACACAACTGTAACATATATGCAGAGGGCCTCGGTCAGTTCCATGCAGGTTCCCTGGTTGTTGGTTCAGTCTCTGTGAGTCCCTGTGAGCCCCATACTGAAGAAATTTTAACATATCTTTGTAAATTATGCCCCAGATAAGCAAGATAAAACAAGATTATATGTAGGTTTGATGATGTATTCAACAAAGTTGAATTTGTAGCTTATCATACCTGAAAATGAGTTACTAATCTTTCACTGAAGATATATAAATATTGATCACATAACATTCAATAAAATCTCAGTGTTCAAATGTTAACTTCATGCCATCTCTGTTTTTCATTGACTATATCATAAAACTTAGCATTTTAAAAAGACTTCATTTTATTTTAAATTATGTATATATGGTGGCAGATGGGTATGTGCACACAAATGTAGTACTCATGGAGGCCAGAAGAGGGCGATGGATCCCCCAGAGCTGGAATTACAGGAGACTGTGAGCTGCCGAACATGGGTGCTGGGAACCAAACTCAGGTCCTCTGCTAGAACAGAATAGGGTCTTCACTGATGAGCCCTCAAACTGAACTGAACTCTCCACCCAAACTGATATTTTTTAATCACTGGGAAATGTGAGAAGGAAATAAAACCTCTTTATTAAAACACAAGTCACCATCTGTCATGCAGTGGCATGGGTGAGGAAGGATGCCCTCCTCCCTCTGCCCCTTGCTACCTGTGGTAGACAAGAGCGCTGGCCTGGGGTCACGAGAGTAAGAGAACTAGCTCTGCCCCGCACTAGCTACAGCACAAAGGAGACAGGACCCTGCAGCCTGCCTGGGCAGCACACTGGAGCTGACTCTATTGTTGGGGGAGCAGGTGAGCCAGCCCCGGGGCAGGAGAGCAAGAGAGCCCCCCCATCCCCTACAGCAATTGGGAGTGAGGGTCTTGCACCCTCACCTGGGCAAAATAGTAGAGCTGGCCCTGGTAGTATGAGTGTAGGTGACCCGGATCTGAGGACCTGAGAGCAGGAGAGCTGGCCTGGCTCCTCGATGCAGGCTGCATTGAGTGAGCTCGTCAAGGCAGTGCTGGAGAGCTTGCCCAGGAAGTGATGATGGAACTCAGCTACCACCACCAGAGCCCAGAACCAGGGCTATAATTTGGCCCACTCCATCATCCACCTCATCAATGAACTGTTGGAGCATGTGAAGGGGATGAACCTGCGGATCAAAAACAGCAGGATCTCCATGACACAGGACAACAGGATAGCCAAGCCAAGCGGAGCCCCAGTGAGAGTGGTGTAGTGGAAGCCAGAGGCCTTGAACCAGACCAATGGCAATGAATACTTGCAAATAAAAATGTATGAACTAAAGGATAAACTGTGTGACTCACTAGGCCACACCACAGCTTCCATGATGAGATTCTTCTCCTTTTTTTGTTTTGTTTTGTTCACTTTTGGTTTTTTCTTTTAAATTTTTTTTTTTTTTGAGGGAGGAAGTTTGCAAGGGCAGGGGGCAGATGTAAGGGGACAGGGAGAAAAGTGGGATCAGAATGCATGATGTGAAATCCACAAAGAATCAATAAAAGTTAAAATCGTGTGTGTGTGTGTGTGTGTGTGTGTGTGTGTGTGTGTGTGTGGTGTGTGTGTGTGTGTGTGTGTGTGTGTGTGTGTGTGTGAATGGGAAAATCAAAACTCCATGAACACTGTCCACAGAGCTTTCCTGTGGCTGCTGACCCTTCTCAGAGATCACCTCCAACTTCACAAATTTCCCTTATTAACTGTACTCAAGACAAATATACTTTGCAGTCACCTAAGAGAATTAAAAAGAAAAGTAACGGAACTAACCAGGAATAAAAAGGGATGAGCAACCCTCCCCCCAAAAAAATAATAAAAATTGAAAGTGTTGAGTAAGAAAACAGAGATCATCAACCCGATCATTAAATCCAGATATGGTTCTTAGACACATCAGTATGAAGAGGGCGTGGTGTCTTTTCCTGTTAGGTCTGGGTAGTAACCGCATAGACTTTGGAAGCCACATACTCTTTCTGCTCCATGGTCTGTTCCTTTATTTGCCTGCTTGCAACTCTTTAAAAAGATGTAGAAACCGATCCCGAGCTTCAAGGCCAACAAGAGCAGGCTGAGACTCACACCAGGCCAGCCAGCTACAGCTTGTCATCACCCAGTGCTTCTCCAACCCTGACCGAACACCCGAACCTCAAGTACTTTCAAAATATACTAGTACCTGGGTGCCACCATTTCCCAGCTAAGATCTCCTAGTTGAAACCGGGCAGCATTGGTTTTGAAAGGTGCCCCATCCATTCCCAAAGCACCCCCACATTTGAGAACCATTGCGACAGACATGAGGTTTTGAATGTTAGAGGTGCACATTCTCACGTGTCCCCTCAGATCTAATGAACTAGAAAGACCTGGAGTGAGACCCATAGACACTTTTCCACGAGCCCTCTGTGTGACCGACCCTCGCTGGCACACTAAGGACTGTGGCTTTGGAAGAGGCGAGCCTGGGACCTAATGTCATCAGAAGTCTTTTCCAAGAGGACTTGATCGTAGTATTGTGCTGATGGATTGTGAAACTGCTGCAGAGGAGGAGACTAAAAAGACGGTTTAAATAAATGCCTCGGAGAAGCTATCATGGTTTTTAAAACTTAAGTGAGTATTGGGCCAGTGAGAAGACTCAGTGTGTGAAGGCTCTTGTCCCCCAAGCCTGACGACCTGTGCTTGACTCCCAGACCTCCGTGGAAGAAGAGAACCAACTCCAGAAAGTTGTCTGACCTCCACATGTGGATCATGGCACATGTGCGTGTATGTCCACAGACACAGAAAGAGGGAGGAGCACAATAATAATAATGTAAAGAAGTATTAGTGATGAAAAATAATTTCACAGCCGGGCGGTGGTGGCGCACGCCTTTAATCCCAGCACTCGGGAGGCAGAGGCAGTCGGATCTCTGTGAGTTCGAGGCCAGCCTGGGCTACCAAGTGAGTTCCAGGAAAGGCGCAAAGCTACACAGAGAAACCCTGTCTCGAAAAACCAAAAAAAAAAAAAAAAAAAAGAAAAATAATTTCACAAATATTAATATTAGAAAATTTTAAATGATTGAAAATGACAAATTTGCATTCAATTTTCAAACTATTAGAGAATGCTGTGTGTAGATAATAAGTTTGGACTTCCTGAAGACCGATCCTTGCCAGTTCCCAAGCATTCCACACTATGTTACAAGCAATTCATTTTATATCTTCCAGAAACAGATAATTCCCCTGCAGAGAGCTGAGTCTAACTTAAAGCTGGCTCGAACTGTTGGCATAGCATTTGTCAAAATTAGGGTCTCCCAGCCTCAAGCTTAACCAGATAATTCAAAGTTTCAGCCCAGACAGGACGCAGACAGAAGCCGACCAAGAATTCTGTGAGACCAAAGAGATGCCAGAGCAAAAAAGGCATTTCATGCAGAGCCTGGCTACCAGATCTGAAGTGAAATGAGCATTTACAAGTGCTTCAAGGAGTCAGTCCAAAGTGAGATCTGTTTAGTCTGTGTAGGAGGGATTTGTATGTGTCTAAACTTTTAAAGGAGCAATGGAGAAGACACATGTATAACCAGGCATGTGGTGAGGCAAAGAGAACATGCTGGTCTCCCACTCCATAAAGCATACTGAAAGTGGGGGCAGGGGATTGCAGGACTACCCTAAAAGAGGAAATTTGAAACTACTACGAGGAAACCAGTGACTGATGAGCAACAGTATATCCAAGAGAAGCTACACCCTACACAGAGGAGAGAATGATGTGGGACCAGACACACAGACTTAAGGACATGCTTCATTCTTTCTGGCCATGGGGAAAAATAAGACAGAGAAACCAAAGCAGGGGGGTAACCCAGAGGCAGTGGTGGGCTGGGCAATGACAGAAGAGGAAGGGAGACTTTCATCCTAAATGAGAGGCCTGAAATAGCTGACAGAAGCCCGGTTTGAGAAGAGCTGTGAGATACCCTGAACCTGAGGGTCTGAGGAACGTGAGAGTCATTACCTGAAAGCCCCACAAGGTGAAGGTGCTCATGAAAGGTGGATAAAGTATCATGTGGACTAAGCAGACTGTGGTATGTTGCTGGAGAGCTTCTCTCCAGGTTCCACCAAGCCCCGTAGTCCCACAATCCACATATAAAATAATCACTCAGACACTTATATTACTTATAAACTGTATGGCCGTGGCAGGCTTCTTGCTAATTATTCTTATATCTTAAATTAACCCATTTCTATAAATCTATACCTTGCCACGTGGCTGGTGGCTTACTGGCGTCTTTACATGCTGCTTGTCCTGGCGGTGGCTGCAGTGTCTCTCTCTCCTTCTTCCTGTTTCCCCAATTCTCCTCTCTCCTTGTCCTGCCTATACTTCCTGTCTGGTCACTGGCCATCAGTGTTTTATTTATATAGAGCGATATCCACAACAGTGGTAAGGGAAGGTCCACCACATCTGGAAAAGAAATAAAGGTCAAACAAAACCCAAAGACGGATGAAGGGAAATGACAGAGACATCGCAGCCTTGGTTACTGGCCCTGGTCCTGAACCTGCCTTTCCAGGTGTTGGTGCAGCTGCTGAAGGATGCATGCCATCTCTGTGAGCATGTCTACTGAGGACAAAGATGCAAGTGTCTGGCTCCTCCTCAGGAAGTATAAAACAAAGGCTCCCCAGAGGGCTCTGTGCGGGTGCCATACACTAACAGTAGAAATAGGAATAGTAAAGGGAATTGGGAAAAGAAGCTTTCAGCCTAAGGAGAGAGCTTGAAGAGCCTGTGTGAAAGTGCAGACCCTCGCCATGGGAAACACCCTTGGTACAAGGACTGAGAGGCACAGCCAGCAGGTCCAGAAACTGTGTCACAATTCAGAACACCAGAAGGGCGAGACTGCAGCAAGAGATGGATCCAGGCATGGGGACTCATGTTTTCAATCCCAGCATTCCAGAGGCTGAAGCAGGAGAACCATCACAAGCTCAAGGTCAACCTGGGTTAGTGAGTTTAGGTACAGCCTCAGCTACATGGCCAGACTGTCTTTAAAAACTGTTTGACAAATACTGGCTTTCTGTGTCCCTTGTCTGTGGTTTTTAAGGTCACACCTCCTGCTTCT
Organism: Peromyscus maniculatus bairdii; assembly: GCF_049852395.1. Lineage (NCBI taxonomy): Eukaryota > Metazoa > Chordata > Mammalia > Rodentia > Cricetidae > Peromyscus > Peromyscus maniculatus. Next base: position 48,665,816 of record NC_134859.1, on the reverse strand, counting down.
CTCCTCGATTAGACTGTTGCTATCTGAGAACATTAGCCAGAGAGTAAGACAAATACGGTGACAATGAATGGCTATTCTAACGGTCAAAGCTTCTCTTTCATACCTACGGCCAGATGTCTGCTCCTTCACACTGTTCCCAGCAACCCCACAGCCACCTAAGGGAGCTAGATCTTATCTGAGATGCCGAAGCTAGGCACAGCAATTTGTGTAGCCCTGGATGTCCTGGAAACTTGCTCTATAGACCAGGCTGGCCTCAAACTTACAGAGATCCACCTGCCTCTGACTCCCGAGTGCTGTGCCTGGCACTTTTAATAACATGAAGTTACTAAAACTGACTGGGAGGCACACAAGTCATCTCTAGCAGCTCTTCCCAGATTTCCAAACTAGAGCCAGAAGCAGCAACTCCAGGCCCAGGGGTTTAAGACTCATTCAAGAAATGCAAACTAAAGCCACTATGAAATACTATCTTAAAAAGAGAAAAGAAATACCATCTCACATCAGTCAGAAAGGCCACCATCAAAAAACAACAAAGGAAATGTGGGGAAGGAGGAAGCCAGAACCACTGTGGCCTGGAGTGTAAGTTTATATAGCCACTATAGAAATGACGATGGAAGCTCCAGGTATACTACACGACTCAGGTAGGCCGCTCCTGCGTATCCAGGTCTGCACACCGCAGAGACACCAGCACAGCCCTGTTTCCTGCAGCACTGTTCCCAGAGTGAAGCAGAGGAAGCAGCCCAGATCCTATCCACGGAGGAATGACAGAGAAGACATAGTCACTGCACACATGGGTGCTATTCAGCTGGAAAGAAGAATGGAACCGGGTCACTGGCGGGAAATGGATGGAGCTGGAGACCACCGAGGGAAAGGGACTAATAGAGCCAGACAGGACAAGCACCATGTTTCCAATTCGAGGACTCTCTAAATTACACACACACACACACACACACACACACGCACGCACGCACGCACGCACGCACGCACGCACGCACGCACGCTCTCACACACTCACATGCTCACACGCTCGCATACAAATACATATGACGTTGGAGTAGAAAGGATTATGTGAGAGAATGAAGAGTCTGAAGTGGGGTGGATAAGAGAGGATAGAAGAGGATAAAGAAAAATATTTCATCTTTTCTCTCTTATGAATAATCTACGTGTGTGTGTGTGTGTGTGTCTAAGTGGGTGTGTGTTTGGATGTGTGTATGGATATGCATGTGTGTACACATGTGTGTGTATGGGTAGATGAGTGTGTATGGGTGGATGTGTGTGTAGGTGTGGGAGTGTAGGGGTGATGAAAGCAGAAAAGGGAGGGACTGTATTTGATTTGTAGGAAGACGATCGTTCTCACCGGATCGATCCAATTAGAAAGGAAAGGAGGGACATAAAGGAGGCTAAGATGGGCAGGTACAATGCTGTACATGTGAAAAGGTCATAGGAAGCCCATAAAGCCCAACTAAGTGCTAAGTTTCTACAAGAGGAGTATTCTGGGATGCTATAGGCCATGCCAAGAAAGACTCCTCTCTCCCTCTCATCAACGCTCCCAAAACATTTATTTAAACAAGAGCTCACATAAGAGTAAGTTTTGTGTCTGAGTCTAAATTTGGAGGCCGTACATATTGCCTTTTAGTTATTTTTTCTGACTGCTAGTCGTCGGTTTTTGCTGTGTGGCACACACACTGCCACGGAGCCGTGATTTATGATGACAGACACTAATTTAGCCCACTGTTCTAAGAGTGGGTAAGCTGGCCGGGCCTCAGAGACAACTCCACAGCTCTGTGGAGTGATTACATTGACCTCGGACCCACCACCTCCTTACAGAGTTTGGGCGGCTGAGGCCACAGGCACATCTGGACCACATCTCACCCAGTAGGTGAGCCTGAGCTTCTTTCCATGATGGTGGACTTAGGGTTTCTATGTACATCAGGAGAGCAAGCCCCAAAGTAGATACTAAGTCAGCCTTTGTCTAATTCCTCATGTCTAAGGCAAGTCTGAGGAACTAGGGATACCTTTTACCTCTTGATAAGGGCAGCCAAAGTGGCACATTGAATGGCTATGACAGGTGGCATTGGTGGGTGGCCTGTCAGTCTTCCACAGAAGGTGAACCACAAAGGGACTCTGTAAGTCAGAACTTGGCAACTGTGGACTCAGCTATACTAATGGGTCCAGCCTCGGCTGAGTGGACAACTTCTAGCCCACCTCAGGAGTGTGTGGAGGAAGTGTCTGTGTCTACAGGTCTCACTTCCTACATGCTTCCAGGCCAGCAACGGTGACTGGCAACTCCACAGAATCATCACTTATCTTGCTTTCCCAGCCTTGGCCATCCGCCTCACACTGCCGGTTCCTTTAAAATGCAGTCTTGGTGATAGAGTCCATGGGCGGTCCACAGAGCTTGGGAAATCAGGATGCCTGGCTGGGCGGCACATCCTGCTGATGCTTAGAGCAGTTCAAAGTGGGAAAATTTAGGGCTCTCATTTGACTCAAAGAATGTCTCTATCTTTTGATCCACCTTCCACTCCGACAAACACTCCCTTCCCTATCACATTCAAGCATGTGGCCCCTTCAGAAGCCTGTAAATTCATCCCTTCCAAGGAATGGGTTTCCCTGGGATTGCTCAAGCTGAGTGTTAAAAGAGTTTAATGTCCCAAGCTCATTTTTCAGCAGCTATACTAACTCAGATATACCTGACACAGCAAAGCGCCTAAGCTTTCTACAGTTATTACACTGTTATCCCTAATTCTTTGGAGTTACAGCCCAGCAGCCATGATCCTGAGGCCACTTCCTATTAAATCTGCATTTTGCAAAGAGAGATAAAAGTGGGCGGGCTCACCCAGGTTATAAGGATGGCAGAGGTGCACCTGCAGGCTGCCTGGACATCAGCAGTTTTACTCACTCCTGAAGCCTGTACAAGGTGGTCCCCTACCATTCACACCCCAGGACCATTTGCTGACTTTGCCAACTTCTAATGCACAAACACTTTCTGAGCAGGCGCCCAGAGCTACCTGGCAGTACGTAGAGCCAGTGGGCAGAGAATAGGAGATCCTCCCAGACACACCTACTCCAAGCCAAAGATCAATTGTGTAGTGCAATACAGAAAAGCGGTCTCCAAATCGCGCACCCATCTCCAGATGAAGATGTGAAAGGATGCACGAAAGAACAAGGACAATATGCCATCATGCAATGCTGAACAACAGGCAGACAGGCATTCTGAAAACTGCTTCTTTAATTGATTTTGTCTCTGGGTCAGCATCCTAGGGTGAACATCATAAACCTAGATGGTGTGGCCTTCACACACCTATGCTCTGGGGGAGAACCCTCTGCTCTGGGATAATATGCCCAACTACACACCTAGGCTGCATGGCACAGCCTCCTGTTTTCAGGCTGCAGGCCTTCACAGGATGCCACCACACTGAACACCACTAGCAACTGAATATGTAAACCTAGAAAAAAGGTATTGCCGGGTGGTGGTGGTGGTGGTGGCGGCGGCGGCGGCGGCGGCGGCGGCGGCGGCGGCGGCGGCGGCGGCGGCGGCGGCGCACGCCTTTAATCCCAGCACTCGAGAGGCAGAGGCAGGCGGATCTCTGTGAGTTCGAGGCCAGCCTGGGCTACCAAGTGAGTTCCAGGAAAAGGCGCAAAGCTACACAGAGAAACCCTGTCTCGAAAAAAACAAAACAAAACAACAAAAAAAAAGGTATTATTCACCTGTAAGAATGTCTCCTTTTGTGCAAATTTTACATGATGAGACACTTTTAACCAGTGAAGGACACAATTGAAAGAGCTTTGGAAGCTCATCACCCAAAGAGGAAGATAACGATGACAAGAAGATGATGACAGTCGACATTGTGGACCCCAAAGGATTTTGCTCACAAGTTCACAATTCCTCGACTTGTGAACTCTGACCCACATCATGCAGCCACAAGAAAGTACAAATGAGTGAGAAGGTTATTTGTGTACTTGCATTTATTCACTCTTCTGTTTCTTCAAACTGGATCCTATTATTCTAGATACCTGAGGACTGACAGAAACCTTTTCCATGGTGTACACATGTGTGCATGCGCTCGCGCGCGCGCGCGTGTGTGTGTGTGTGTGTGTGTGTGTGTGTGTGTGTGTGTGTATGCATGCACATGCATGCGTGCTAATGTGTGTATGTACTGATGCACTGCTGTGTGGAAGCCTGTGGAAACAAGAGGTCAACCACAGATGCTGTTCCTCAGGAACTGTCCACCTTGCTCTTAAAGATCGGGTCTCTCCATCACTTTAGCTAGGCTGACTGGCCAATGCCCCATGGTTCTGGGATCACAAGTGTGCACTACTATGCTAGGTTTATTCATGTGGGTTGCAGGAGTTGAACTCAGGATCTTGTACTTGAGCATAAGCACTTTACCAATGGTTCCATCTTCCCAGCCCTGAGACTGCTGCACACTTTCCAGCGTGAGTTAGGACCTAGGACAGTGTCCAACTCCTGGTGAGCAGTCACTGTCTCCTAACTGGGGGAGGGAGCACTACTACAGGCCCTGACGCATTGCCCTTGTGGTGAATAGACATTTAAAGTGGCCCCATGTCCCCGGAATTCTGGGATCCATTTCTCTGGGTAGTCACATTTCAAACCCCAATCCCTGTATTCAGGCAGGGCTTGTGGATTTGTGTTGTTTTTCCTAGCCAGTAGAAGTTGGTTGTGATCCCCTTACCCAAGATCATCACAGCCCATTTGCTAGGGTGTCTCCCACTCCCTACCCTGAGGCTATTGTTGAGAAACCAAGCAGCCACAGGGGAGCCATAGGGTAAGAAACGAATGAGAACAAGAAGAAAGGGGGGCCATTATTCCTACAATCTCAAGAACCTATGTTCTGCTAACTACCAGAATAAGCTTGGAATTGCTCCTTACCCAGTAATCCCAAATAAGACCTCAGCCCCGGTGAACCTCTTGGTCTCAGCCTCACAGAGGAGCCAGGTGAGCAACAGCCAGACTCTTGGGCCACGAGAACTGAGATGATAAATAGCTATGGCTTTAATCCAGCAGTGTTAGGTCCGTGATAGAAGGTGTCTTAGTTAGGGCTTCTGTTTCTGTGATGAAACACCATGACCAAAAAAGCAAGTTGGGGAGGGAAGATTTTGTTTGGCTTACACTTCCATATCGCTGTTCATCACTGAAGGAAAGCAGAGCAGGAACTCAAGCAGGACAGGAACTATGTGCAACAGGGTGGTCTTGAACTCACTTTCCTCTTACCTGTATATACATAGTGCTGTGTACAGGCCTGGCTGAACCTGGCTGTGTGCACTGACCAGATTATTTAGTCTTTACCTGTCATGTAGCAGACGTGTCTGTATTCACCATCTGCTATATGTCAACGTGACACCCAGGAACAGGAGGCAGGAGCTGATGCAGAGGTCATGGAAGGGTGGCGGCTTACTGGCTTGATCCTCATGGCTTGTTCAGTCTGCTTTCTTATAGAACCCAGGGCCACCAGTCAGTGGTGGCCCCACTCACACAGGGCTAGACCCTTCCCCATCAATTACTAATTAAGAATATGCCCTACAGGCTTGCCTGCAGCCTAATCTTCTAGAGGCTTTTTTTTTTTTTTAAGAAGAATGAGTTTATTTGAAGCTTATAGTTCCAGAGGGATCAGAGTACATCGCCATCATGGTGGGGAACAGGAGAGCAGGCAGACATAGAGACTGGAATGGTAGTGGTTCACATCTCAAACCACAAGCAAGAAACAGAGAGGGCAAAGTGGGGCTAGCAATAGGCGTGGGACCCTCATCACACTGTTGGAGGAAATGGGATCAAGTATTCAAATGCTCCAGACTATGGTGGACATCTCATTCAAACAGCCACCTTAAACATGAGCATAAGAGCCAGTCAGCAATGGCATTTCTCTCTGGTATCCGCTCCAAGTTCCTGCTTGCCCTCCTGATTGAGACATTTTCTTCACCGAGTTCCCTCCTCTCAGATGACCCCAGCTTGTGTCATACTGACATATAATGGATGGTGAAAGCAGACATGTCTGCTACATGACAGGTAAAGACTAAATAATCTGGTCAGTGCACACAGCCAGGTTCAGCCAGGCCTGTACACAGCACTAGGTATATACAGGTAAGAGGAAAGTGAGTTCAAGACCACCCTGTTGCACATAGTGAGATCCTGTCTTTCAAAAGAAAAAAAAAAAAAAACCTGGAAAACTAACCCCCAAAAAGGTAGGACCAGGACTGAAATGAAGGCATCGACCTCTGGTTCTAACTCAGCCCTAAAGCTCTGTGACTTTGCCGTTCACTAGTCACTGATGTTGGGTATTCCCTCTCTCTTCAGGGTGAGGACTCCTAGCCAGAGGAGGAGGACACTCTGGATCCCATGGTGTCCTGCTTAGCTTTCTATTGCTGTGATAAAATACCAAACAAAAATAACTTGGGGAGGAAAGGGTTTATTTCATCTTAGAGGTTAGTTACAGTCTATCCTGAAGGGAAGTCAGGGTGGTGGACAAGGCTGGAGTCCAGAGCAAGAATTGAAAGGCCATGGAGGAATGCTATGTACTAGTTTGCATGCACACACACACACACACACACACATATATATATATATATATACCCAGGATCACCTGCCCAGGGGTGGATCTGTCCACTGTGGGCTGTGTCCCCCCACATCAATCATGAATCAAAAAAATGTTCGAGAGATTTGCCTACAGGTCAATCTGATGGAGAAATTCCTTAGTTGAAGTTCCCTCTTCCCAGATGACTCTAGTTTGCATGGAGCTGACAAGAAAATTACCCAGCACACATAGTGTGACAAGAAGTCAAACAGATTAAGGAGTGAGCACTTTATATAACAACCCATTCTCTTTAGAACTGACTCAGCATAAATCCTTTCCAGGGCAATGAACCAGACAACCTACTTAGTTTGTTCTAGGACCTAATTTCTTCGTGTGTGTGTGTGTGTGTGTGTGTGTGTGTGTGTGTGTGTGTGTGTGTGTGTGCGCGCGCGCACGCACTTTAAAGATTTCTTTATTTATTATCTATAAACACACCAGAAGAGGGCACCAGATCTCGTTATAGATGGTTGTGAGCCACAAGTGGGTGCTGGGAATTGAACTCAGAACCTCTGGAAGAACAGCCAGTGCTCTTAACCTCTGAGCCATCTCTCCAGCCCAGGACCTAATTTCTTAAAGGCTTCCTTATCTCCATCCTACCCTGAAAAATTGTTCCCAATGAAGCAAGTGGGAGGAAGGGACTACCCTTAGATATCTGCCTTTCACACACTCCCACCATGATGCTATCTCACAGAAAATCCACTCCAGAGCTGAAAAGACACTGGTGCCATTTTCTTGATTCTCCAAATGCAATGGGCACTTTTTTTTAAATGTATAAATGCCCAGCCTCTGACATTTTGTTATAGCAACAGAAAATTGAGTGACAGAAGCAGCAAACCAAATACCAAGACCAAGGGCTTCTTCACAGCCTTTGTGCCTCACAAAGGAGGGAGATGGAACTGTGAAGTCACTGCACTTCTTCCATAGCCCAGCGTCTGGGGAAAAACAGCTTAGCAGATCATTGGCTCCAGCTGCCTGCGGCTCTGAATAAGCTCTGCCAATAACTCAAGTTTCCCCACAAATAAAGGAGGAAAAATGCGTCTGTGGGTCTCGGAGAGAGCCTTGGCATGAAAGTCAGGAGAGTTGGGCGCTAACCTTGACAGTGCCAACTGGAGCCGTGGGAACCTGAGCGGGTGGCTTCAATCTCCGGGCCTCTTCCTCAGCCCCAAAAGGAGGGCTTTGGGTTCAGTGACGGTTCTTAAATCTCTGAATTTTTCCGTATTTCCAAGATTTAAAAGTACTTCAAGCTTTCCTTTCCTACCCAGCCACAAGTCAGAAGGGGGCTCCGTTTCAGACTGGTTTTGAAACTCAGGTGACATGTTGCTAATGAAGAGAGCTGGGGAGAAACAGACAGGGAAAGAAAGAAACCTCATGGGGTCAGAGACACAAGGAAGGATGGGATAATAGCTGCAAAGAGGAATTCTCCCCCAGTGCTATAGAAACCCTGAGCTTCCAGACTGGGCATTCTCTGCCCGCTGCCCGAGGTTGCCTGTGTCTTACTTTCTGTTGTAGATTGAGTCCCAGCCTGCATGACAGTCTCATTTTTCACTGAATGCTCCTCGTGAATGCTCCACTGTAATCTCTTTTTGCATGCTTTGGTCCTAAATTCATAACTGGAGGAGCAGACCTCTCGGCAAGCAATCGCTTCTTCGCCCCTCATCAAGCTGCCCGGTGGAGCCCGGCAGTCCTCAGACCCATGGCTTTCTCCCAGCTTCACACTTTGTCAAAACGCATCATGACCGACACAAAGAAATGGTCCCTGGAAACTCCCCGTTCTCCAATCCTTTTACTACATAATTGTTTTTCTTCTTCAAGGATTGGCCATCCTCAGAATAGGCTTGAGTCCTTGCCTGGATTGTTTCCATTTTAAAGCAGAATTCACTACAAAAGGGAGGCCCTTCCCACAGTTCAGTGCTCTCCCAAGCTCATGGGCATTGTCTGGGTCTCTGCTTCCTCTGCCTGGGCATGGGTCTCCCCGACTGCAGCCTTCTACCCCATGATTCCAGGTGGCCACTCCCTTCCGATACCTTGAAACTCTTAAAATTTGGTTCTATGAAGATAGCCTATAAAAAGCAAAGAAGGGCTACCCTTCTAGAATCTTCTTTCCTTTGGATGATGTTGACTTTTTGCTCTGAGCCTCAAGCCCTGCCTGTCTCTCCACTCCCCTCAGCAGGTTCTCTTTTCACACTAGCCTTGAGGTTGTCATCATAATATGGCAGTGGGCTTTGCCCATTCTCTCCCCTCTGCTGTGAATGGCCCTTGCCCCCATCTCCACGTGCCTGCTGTTCCTCAGCCTCAGGTCTAGGAGGCTGTGCTCATCCACATCATCCCAGATCGAGCAAGCCCCCCACTTCCCTACTCACATGCACTGGCCATGCATGCCCCAGTTTAGACAGCACTGTCTAGGACTGGTCCTCAAGTTCTTTCTGACCACTGGTGCCCAGTCTGCCCATAAATAGCTCAAGCTGAATGCACCAGTGGACTTATGGCCCCAGGAGCAGCTCCCGTCAACAATTGCCACCTTGCCCGTCAGTAGTAACTGTGGCCCTGAGGGGTTCTGTTCCAGCTGCCTGTGGGTAAATTGTCGGGCAGCATACCCTTCCTCATCTCATGCCCCCACTCCACTGCCAGTCTGGGGACTTTGGTCTCTCCACTAAAGTATTTATTCTCAAATCTCTGCTGTTAGGCACCAGGTACGTCCTTCCGAGAGTTTGACCATCTCCGAATGCATTTCTTGGTGTGTATTTCCTTATTTTCCTTAAACGGCATCTCTGTGGAGAGGGTTGGCTTCATGCAAGGTGTTCTTCCTCTGAGTCCAAACTGTGCATGGAGCATAGAAGGTCTTCAAGAAGTGTTTGTTGAGAATTGCATGAGCTTCTCATCAGCAACATGCTGGGACACCAAGCCACTCTGGTTTTTCAATAGCATTCCTAGTTCAAGGTTTAGTGCCTAAACTACTTAGGAGCCTAGCAAGCATCCTCTAGCACCCTACTAACAGAGCCATAAGCTCCTTCCTCAGAGGAACCAGAACATGATCTCCAGTGCCCTGGATGTCACCCCAGTCAGAGGCACCAGATGACACTAGCCCTGCTCACTCAGACCTGCAGGTAGGTCCTGCACAGGAGCGAGCACCCATCAGTCAGCCTACCTCTAAATTCTTGGGACAGTGTATTATTGGAGGTTTGGATGCTTGGTCCAAATTTAGCTTTTCTTTCTGTCACATGAAAAACACGTTGTCTTAAGTGATCGTCTTTCTCCTGTGGAGCTTTCTGGATCTTGGGCTTTATTCTTTAATCAATGAATGAAGTTGCCAATTAGATGACCCCTAAAAGGCATCTGAGTAAAGTTGTATCTTTCTAAACAGGCCAGTGTTCTGAATATTCCCTTCACAGTAAGTGTCCTTTTGTGAACATCACCATAGGTGCTGATCACACCAGTGATGTTGTATGTCACCAGGCCCAATCCCCCACACACACACACACTCCATGCCTACTCAATCTGTTCTAAGCATCAAAAATCACCATACATTATACCTTTTTATTCCTCACTGTATACCCAATGTTTACCATAGTTACCACATATAGTAGACACTCAATGTGTGCACAATAAGAATGTGCACCTGCATGCCTAGACCTTACTACTTCCAGAGGGTGGGCCACTAAAGCTTTCCACAATCATCCACAATGTGTTTCTAGGCCGCAGAGTTCTACAGAGAACTATGAAAGGCACTATGGCAATGTCTAACCTGCTAAGAAAAAGCCAGTGTTGGGTGTAGGTGATAAATGGTACTGGAAGAGAGATGTGGACCAGCCCTGGGTGATTTGGGAACAGGCAACCACATCTCAGCTATAAACAAAGAGGCTAATCTCAAAAACCCTCCCAAGCCAGTACGTTATTGCTGGAGCTGGAGCTGCCGAAGACCATCGATGTCACTTTGTTATCATGAGGGCCATGCCCAGCTCTGCTACTAACACACCGAGTGTCTAATGCAGGATGAGTTTGAGAAGATGACTTGCAAGGGGCACATGGCCAGGGAGACTGGAGGCTGAAAAAGCTTGCCCAGGAACGGAGTGTGATGATGAATCAGAGGCATTTTGTAAACCGTAAATCGCTTCTCCATACTGTATGTTTTTATGATGATGATAAATATTGCTGCTAAGTATGCTCGGTGGGTAATTAGTCCCAGATGATGCTCCGAGCACGTGTGTGTGTGTGTGTGTGTGTGTGTGTGTGTGTGTGTGTGTGTGTGTGTATTGGGGGGTTGTCCAGGGGCTAGGAAGTCACAGTGGAACACTTTAAAATGCAGGCAAATCATGCTCTGTCCCTGCTCAAAACCCTCCAGAGGCTTCTATCTCACTTAAAGACAAAGTCAGACTCCTCCCAACTATAGCCTACAAGTCCACTGTGGCCAGTCCCACCCCTCTGCAGCCCACCCCGCTGCCTTCTTCTTTAGCCATGCTGGCCTTACACCTGAGCCTTTGTTACATTCATCTTTCTGTTTCCCCCAAAATACCCTTCGTGTGAAATCTACATGGCCCTATAGAGAAGCACAACAAGCCACCAGAGATCTGCAGGTTAAAGCCGCAGTTAGATACACTATTCCCCCATCAGGATGTTGGGTATCAGAGAGGACAACAGATGAATGTGTTGCTGGGGATGGAGAGAAATCAGAAGCTTTCTGGGGGCTGAATTTGGCCTAAAGCTGCCCATACCTCTCAAGCTTGGCTTTGAGATTTCTCCCTCTACAGTGAACTGTAGGCTGGCCTGATGTGTACACAGACTGAGCCGACTCTTAGAGAGACTAGCCTAGTCTCAGCCAGCCACAAGTTGAGCCACTGTTCAAACCATTTTCTATACACAGGCTGTTTGTCCCTTGTAGTTTCCTTCACTCGATATGAATACAATCTCCTCACGTGGTGTGGCAGGGTATTCCCAACCATTTTTTTTTTTTTTGGTCCAGACTGCTACCCAATTCACAAATTATAAGCTACAAAAGTAGATTCACTCTAAATTTTGTCTCTAACAGAAGATAAAATGTGATTGCCTCTGTGGAAAACAGTAGGATGGTGCCTTAAAAGCTAAAAATAGAAGAATGCACGATCCGGCTATTCCTCTTTGGGGTTTCTATCCAGAGATAGAAAGCAGATGTCTGAACAGACATTGGCACATTCGTATACACAGCCATGGTATCCAACGTAACGATTGGTGGAAGTGAGCCAAGTCTTTCCTACCGGAAGGATAGACAAACAAGATCCGGTCTGTCCACAGGATGTGACAGCGGCCAGCATATGATGGAAAGAAATTCTCACATTCTACTGTGTGGATGGAAGTGGAATGCGTCAGACACTGAAGGAAAGGCACTGTGGGTCTACCTACGTGAACTGCTCCCAAGTGTCGTGTTCAGAGGACAGAGAAGCAATGTGGTTGTTGGAGACAGGGGCAAGGCAGGAATGGGTGGTCAGTATTTAGCAGATAGAATTTTGCGTGGTGGAAATAGTGGTACAATATTGTGAATGTGTCAGACCCCCAGTTGTATGCATTATTATTTTTCCCATTGCTGTGTGACAAAAATCACTGATAGGAGCGAGTTAAAGGTCTCAGTGGCAAGCGCCTTTAGCTGTTCAGCCATCTCCAGGCTCTAAGCAGCAAACTTTAAAATCGAACGTTCCACCATAGTTATACTACTGAGACTTCCATGCTGAGGACGGGTGGTGAAAATGTTACATGCCTTTGTTTTTCATAACTAAACACTGTGTTCTGTAAGAGCAGAAAAGTTTGCATGCACAGAAAAAACACTGTTGTTCACAACACAACAGTAGTAGTGTGGAATGTGAGCCGAGGTACTCGATAACATTCTGTGGTCTGATAGCCTGGGCCATGCGAAGTGAGCCTGCTTGCCTTCAGAGCGAAGGCTGCCGTCAAGCCGTGGGGTGTGGCGGCACCTCGGAGTCTTCACCTGTTTGATTCTGAATTTGCCTTTGGTCGTTGTGTGCTCAGCAAACCTCCGCTGTTGCCAGAGATTTGTCTCCTTCCATTCAGCATGGGGTCGTGACCTCCAGTTTAAGAAGTTATATACTGGAGGACAGTTGTGTCCTTGGGCAACTGTGATCCTCCACGACGCTGTGAGAGTCGGCCCCATTGCTGGGGCCTCCTGTGCAGCCCAGTTACAACGATTCTCTCACCTGTTACTGGGCGTGTGCCAGCACATTCTGCACCAATGGTATGTGTGCGGGTAAGCTAACATGCTAGATATAAAAGGCCATGGAGAATCCCTGAAGTCATAGTCCTCTTCAGTCTACAGCCTCAGTGTCACCAGTGTTCCCCTGGAAGAACTGTTGATACAAGGCAATGACAGGGCCCAGTCTTAGAAGCATCATGCTGTCTGAAAGAAGTTGGGCGCCAGAGAACTTTCTAAAAGGTCACCATAGTCCTGGGAAGCCTAGGACAGGAAAGGCTCACCTGTGGCGACATAAAACACCAGGAGTGGTTACTAGGAGTTCAGGAAAGGCTGGACCTGGAGTGTCGGGGAGAGTGGGGAGGGCCCCGAGGAAACCATCAGGGCCGAGGCAGCTGTTCTGTGTCTTCATGACAGTGTGAGCTATGTGGTTGTATTTTAAAACACAAACTATATATGCTCTACCTATTCATTTCCTTCTTGTAAATTTGACCTTTAACATTGAACTATTCTCACAGATTGTCCTCTGACATCCACACACATGCTGTGGCATGTGCACTGCGTGAGTGTGCACATGCACGCTCACACACACACACACATACACACACACAAATGGATGTGTAGATAAATAAGTGAATGAATGTTATAAAAATAGAATTACAAACAAATATTGAGCTGAGTTAAAATTGATGTGTGTGCTGACCGATTGGAGTGATAGGTTCTGAGGTCTGCAGTTTTGAAGGGGAATAAAGTAAATTGACATATATGGAAACATGATTTTTTTTAAAAAAAAAATATTGACAATTGTAGACACCTAGGCATTTGGTCTTCATGTGTTAACATAACAATTAGTTCAGCTTCTCTGTATGCTTAGAAAGTTTCCAACAAAATATTGAGGTGAATGAAATTACAGTGTAAAAAATTTAAACTGTTCAGCTCTCACCAAGTTGCAAGCCCAGTCAGAATGTTAAAACTGTGTGACCAGGCAGTGCTCCTGGAATGGAGATTCTGCAAAGCACTGTGGGAAACCCTTCCGCCGGGTGAAATACCGCTCCTCTGACCCGTGTCATACATGGAGTCTATTGTAAGATTTAAGTTTGAAGTCGTGTTGTCCTATTTAAGAGTCGCTGCTTCTGGACCCTGGGTGCGCAGCATCAGGAGCTGCCTGCTCTTTGCTGGGCACTGCAGTCCCTGTAGCACCCTCACGGCTCTACTTTTTCAACCCTGCTCTTCAAGCCCTGAAAGTACCTCTGGCATCATTGCCCCCGGAACATTTTTAGCCTGTAGACACATCAGAATTCAGAACTGAGAGCCCTATGCATGGTACCAAGTGTCCCACCACATACTCAGCCCTATGGCACGAAGTTCTTCTCAAATGCTGAAAATGCTGAAAGAAATAACTATCATCTAAGTTGTCCATCCATTCAGTTCTCTTCTAAGGAAATAATTGTGATGAGATGGTGCCTAGAAAGGAAAGGAATGGTTGCCTTGGTCATGTACACTTCCATACGTATAGTTTAGATAACCATCTACTGACCACTGCAAAGCAGTCAGCTGGCTTCTAGTATCTTTAAAAAGTCTGATTTTAAAAGATCCCTATGCATAAAATCGATGCTGTGGGCCTGGAGAGATGGCTCAGCAGTTAAGAGCACTGGCAGCTCTTCCACAGGACCTGGGTTCAATTTCCAGCACCCACATGACAGCTCACAACTGTCTCTAACTCCCAGATCTTCACACAGACATTCATGCAGGCAAGACATCAATGCACATAAAATAAAAAATAAAAACATTACTTAAAAAAAATAGATACTGAAACTGAGTGACAAAGCATTGAGGGAGATGATTTTTCAGACTTTTGTCTCACATCTCTTTTGGGGGAACTGGCCTGAGAAAGAGGCAGTGGTCAGGTGGCACCCCACTTTGCCCAGACACTCTGCTGCCTGTCACTTTATTTTCTTCTGAGAATGTGGGAATGGAAATGAGTGGAGAGCGAGCGAGAACAGATGTCTAACATCATTAAAGCTGGCTCCAAAAGAACCCAGATCCCAGTTTGGTATATTAATGCTCTATTTATCTTTAAGCACAGATGGATATTTTTATTGGTATTACTTTGTTTATCTGGTTTGAAGGAAGGTTAGTTCAAGGGGCAGATGCCTGAGTTATGGGAGCGCATTCCTGGGAGAGGGGGTGGGAGTAGGGGGCAAGCTCTTTGTGATGCTTTAATTAGGGAAGTCAAAGTTATAGATGTTGGCAACTCTTGCCTGATCTAATGTAACCAGTTGCAACAGAGAGGCAAGCAGGATGCTGATAAGCTTCAGCTTTCCCACCTCTGCTCCTCCCCGTGGAAAGAGAGAAGCAGCACTCTGCTGCCTCCCTCCCCCATGGAAGATGGACCAGGCAAATTCCCAGTTCTCAGGAGAGAGATGGCTGGCGACAGCTGGCAATCACCTAAGCTGACCACAGCCAGAGGCCCAGCATCGGTGTCCTGGTTGGGAGCATGTGGGCCTTCCAGAAACTTCCAGGCAAAGCAATTTCCACATGGCTTCCAGCTTTTCTGACTTTTATTATTCTACGAAAGTCTGGTATTCTAGGGGAATGCTCAGTGTATCCATAATTGTTACTGGTAACTCTATTTTTATTAACTGGAATTTATTTCGGTTAAGTCACCCTTTTTGGAGGAGTTAAATGGGATTATGGACACACAGGTCCAGGAAATTCCTTTCTGGATTGAATTAGGTAGCCAAGCTGTGTTGGTGCACACCTTTAATCCCAGTACTCGGGAGGCAGAGGCAGGCTGATCTCTGTGAGTTCGAGGCCAGACTGGGCTATAGAGTGAGTTCCAGGACAGGCTCCAAAGCTACGCAGAGAAACCCTGTCTCAAAAAACAAACAAAATGAGGCATACCCACAGTACTGCCTAGTATACTCACAGTGCCACCTGGAGTACACAGAGTACTGCATGGAGTACTCACAGTACTGCCTGAAGTACACAGGGTACTGACTGGAGTGAGTACCCATGCTACCACCTGGAACATACAGGGTACCCTCCTGGGGTACCCACGGTGCCCCCTGACCTCTCTCAAGAATAATTTCTAACACAGCCTCAGCGGCTGCACCTCCTCATCCACAGCATAACTCCTTGCTATTCACCACTCTGCCATGTTGTTTTCCCTGATTTCTTCCTAGACACCAGAAATTCGAGTGTGTATGCAGGAGGAAAACGACAAGTCTTCGACATCTGAAAATCCGAGCCTGAAAGCCAGTCGCGTCACGTGCCCGGTAACAAGGCCACACACTTAGCCACTCTCTGTCACACTGCCCCATGAATGAGGTGAAAAATCATTGCTTCTACCCCACCCATCTTACAGAGCCGCTCCTTCTAGAACGGTGTCTCTGTCTATAGGACATCATTTTCTCCCTTGACATCTGCCTCTTAGTTCCCACCCCTCACCCCCACTGTCATCATATTAGTCAGTTTTGTGTCACTGTGGCCCTCACACCTGACAGAAACAACCGAAGGAGGGAAGGTTTATTGTGGATCAAGATTTCGAAGGTTCCATTGGTCATGGCGAGGCTGACATGGTTGACCTGCTCAGTCCACAGCCATAGAGGAGGCCATTTTCATCACAGCAAATCAAGAACTTGGGAGAATGGAAGGAAGCACCTGGGGTAGCACACCCCAAGGATGTGCTGAGTCCTATCTCAATTGTCCAGAACTTCCCAAAACAGTGCCATCATCCGGGACCAAGTATTTAAGACATGAGCCTATGGTGAGGGAGCTTTTCAGATTCAGGTCTTCCCACCTGCCTCCCAGGCCAGCCATCTTTCCTCCGTTTTGAAAGTACCTGCCTTTTCATCTCACTCCCCATTCTTTCTGCTCCTTGCAAACACCTCCACACTGCCAAGGTTGCGTCTCCTCATGTACCACACCGTGACCCTGGTGAACCCACCTGTTTCACATGTACACCCCCTCGGCTCCAAGACTGCCTGTGGTTCCAATGCTAGCAGGCCAGATTAGCATATTGTGATACATGCAAATAAGACATACACGTGTCATTTGCTGGCCTGGTATATCGCCTGTGTAGACTTTCATCCCTTTCTTCCATGATTGTCCCAAATAGCTCCCCTTACATAAGCTTGTGGAGACCCTTGCCATCAACCACACTCCTGTTGTTTCTTCTTCCTAGAATATGTTCCTTCCTCTCCCCCTGCAGCCTCAACCCTGACCCACCTGCCGGGCCCAGCTCTCTTTTTACCCCGTCATCTCCCTAGTCCGTGCCTGCATACCTCTCGCATTGCACTTATTTTCAGTTCCCTTGTCATATATTTATTTATTGCATAGTTGATGGTATAAAAGCATCCTTGAGGGCAAGTCTTGTGTCTCATCTGTTTTTCAGTCCCGGAGCATGTAACATGGTGTAGACACTCAGTAAGTGCCCTTGACTATGGAGCGGACATGTCAGGACATGCCTTGCCTTTCTGATGCCAGTGTGCAGGAAGAATTGAAGAGCCCTCTGGAAAATAACCCAGCCTGAGGGAGCGAAGGTGAGGTGGCAAAGCTTGGCCCCATCACAGAGCCTTAGTCATGGCGGCAAGGGCTTGGGTTTAGAGCATAATGCTTGTCTTTCAGCTTTGTCTGCCCACCCAAGAGCTGTTTACTGTGAAAAAAAAATCTAGAAGGTATTGGAACACAAACAGCACGGTTTTAAGGTCCCTGTGAAAACACTGGGATGGAGCGCCAGCTCTCTCCTGACTGGACCCATGTGAAGTGCTTCTAACTCTCCGGGGGGCCTCCAGAGGACACAGGGCTGTTGCTGGTATGCTTTAAGGACACAGCTCAGAAAGCTCCAGTGCAGGTGAAGAAAAATAATGCGGATGAGACACAAGACCTGACAATTGATTAGTGTATACTTGGGGTCCCTCTAGAGACCCCCAAAAGTAATTTGTGGAGAGTAAGGAATTACAGTGCCTAGGGTTCCTTTGAAATCAGGTAGATACGGTACAAAGAACAGGCAGATCTCATGGCGCCGTAGGAGATAAGAGAAAGGAGCGTAGCACACAATGGGATTTCACAGACCATCCAGCTATGGGTTTGGGTTCTTATGATTAATCAGTTCTGCAGGTTTCTTCTGGTTCTGTAAACACAGTTGCACAATCTTGGAGTCTTGTCGGTGTAGAATTAAACTGGCTCCCAGGACCTTCCTCCCTTCATCCATTCAATTGTCTCTTTTTAATCCCACCATTTTCTCCTTAGGGGCTACATCTATTTCATCATCTCTCCAAGTCTGTTGAGCCAAGGGGACACATGTCACTCACCCCAGGGCCTTCTGTTGATCATTGTAAAGACTGGCTCTCAGATGGGAACAAGGAGGAAAACAGGAACTATGCTCCTGGAGTTCAGCAATTGGTTGAAGTGGTAGGAAAGGAGGTGAGGGAAACAGGCAAGATAGACTAGCCTGCCTAACCGCTCTTTATTTCTCACGCCTGATGATTATTAAGTATGGTCCTACATTGACACAATTTGCTAGCTTTCTGAGGAGGTGAATTACGCTTAGTCTCCTTGGCATTTTTAAATGCAAATGAAAAATCACCCGACTCTCTGAGCCAGAAGCAAGAAAGATAAATAACACTGGGAAGCTAGCCGTTGCCCGTCTGTCATGAAATTTCATTAGTTTTGACAGTCTACACAACATAAGCAATGGATAAATGGTAACTCTACTTCTGTGCCTGTCCCTTCCCGTAAGTCATCAGCACAGGCCAGAAGAGGTGCCACCCAAAGGGGTACCTATCTGGATAAAGGGACAATTTTACATTAGCACATAGGGACCCAGCAGTACACAGCACAGCCCTACCAAGGCTGCAGGTCCCAGCAGACTGGGTGGAGGTTCTATCAGATCACGGAAACCGCACATCTTAGTGCACTGCCCTATGCATGAGAGACGGCCACTCACCAGAGCTCTCCCAAGACTCATTCATTAATGAGTTCTCTGCACTGAATACTGGACATTTAAGATTCCATGAAGCAAATGCCGTTATAGTGGGAAAGGCCAGAGCAAAAAGCACATAGGGATAGGAAAGGTACTCTGGGCTTAGCTGGATTAACAGCTGTTGTCTCATTGACCATGGGATAGTATGGGATTTCCAGACTCAGGAATGAGGGACAGTGTGGAGGCTGGGGTCTCCTGTGACTGATGAGAATGAAAGGTAAAGGCTCTTCCTTTCTTAAACAGCTGGTGGTCAAGCTGCTGAGCGGGTCAGGATCTGCTCACACATATGGAGGAAGGGGGAGAAACACTGTAGCTCAATGGTGTCAGGGTGACAAGAACAGTCTGGGTTTCATGAGCTGTATGATGGAGACCCACTAGAATAAGAAAGGTCTCTGGTATGGACCTGGGGTGGCAAGCTCTGAATACTCAGAGTCTGAGTAGAGCCAGAACCATCTTCACAGAGGGCAGCCAAGCCCAAGAGATCATCTCCCCAGGCTAAGGCGGAAACCCACTTAGAGTGACTTGGCATAAGGGAACAGGTCAGAGCCCCAGCAAGGCCAGGGAAAAGCTTCCCATAGGTGTGCTAGGGCATTCCCTACAGAAGGATGAACCAAATAAGTCAGCTTGGAGACCTAGCATCTTCCTACAAGAGAAGCAAGACACACACAGGGACAGAAGGAACAGAAAATAGACCCTATGCTGCTGGATGGGCCTGGAGGAGCCAGAGTGAGCACAGTTCCAACTTCAGAGACAGATGCAGAGATGTCAGACATGCACACACGCTCCCTTCCTGTAACCACCCGGAACAAATGAGCAGGGCGCTAGCCTAGATTAAATCCACCCTTCTTTTTCAAGGTGTGGCAAAGAACATAAAGCCTAGAGGTGAGAGTGACATCTTTTCCATCACAAAGAGAGAGGCTGTCTAGGAATGGGACTGACGCAGAAAGGAAAGAACCTCTGGATCCAGCTGTGCCTGAAACCCATTTGTATACAAACGAGATTTTTTTAAACTTGGTTTTTGTTCTCTCTCTCTTCCTTCCTTCTTCTCTTTTGTTTATCTTTTTTTTCTTTCCTTTCTTGGTCTTTCTTTCCTTCTCTAAGCCAAGATAAATTGAGCTGTCATTTGCAGTGGACAGCCTTTCAGTTACTGATATTCTCAACAAATTCCTGATGACTGACTTTAACTGGTAACAACCTCAAATGGTAAGATGGACCCAAGGCCTCCTGGTTTATCTTAAGGTGTTGTTGCATTTCTTATTCATTTAGCAAGTGTTGGCTGTATGTCTACAATTTGCCAGGTGCTATGCTGAGTTCTTGGAATACATCAGCAAAACAAATTGATTAGGAATCCATATTCTAGTGAGGCAAAGTAGACACTACACATGAGCAATACATTAGCAGCAACTAAGTAAGTGGAAGTAGAGTATAGATGCTTAGAGAAAGGGGCGGGGTGGGAGGGGGCGAGCAGAGCGTGGTGTTGACTGGCAGCCCAGTGCAGAGGCAGGAGGTGAGATCTCAGATAAGGTGAACAAAACATAACACAGTGAGAAAGTTGCATCTATCCCAGGACTTGAAAGGCATTAAATATGCCAGAGGCAGAGCATTCTGAAGGGAAGAGTTTAGGCAAAGGCCTGAGGCGGAGGCTTGTCTAGAATGTCAAGGAACCACTGTGGCCACACCTGGGAGTGTTGCTCCAGGTATCAGCAGGCTTAGGGGGCCATTGACGATGGACCCCTGATCATGATCCACTTTGGATGCCACCTCCTGTTTCTCTGTTAATGCTAGAAGAGAAACTTCACAATTGTCTCCCTCCGGGCTTTAAAACTCTATATGAAAAGGTAGAGAACTGTATTGAGACCATTAAGGCCAAAAAAAAAAAAAAAAAAAAAAGCATCTGAAGTCTACTATGGCCCCCAGGTGGAGATGGGACATTCTGATCTGCTACTCCAGCTGGGCCTTGCCTGGGAGACCACTCCCCGGGAAGGCTGATTCACCTGAAGACAAGCTACCCTTTATTACCCTTTAATGGAATTGTGTATTGATCCCTCCCAGAAGCCCCTGTTTACAGAGCTACACCATGCAACAGCGCTAAGCTTGCCCACTCACTCTTCTGAGTCCCAACTCAAGAGAGAGTGACTCTTTTCTTTCCCTCTTTCTATCAGGCTTTCTTTGAGACACTGACCGAAAGCCTAAGCATGTTCTCCCCTCCTCCCAGGCAGCCTCTTGCTGGCTTTCCCTGACACTAACTTGAAAGTCCTTTCTCTCTGCCTCTCCTCCATTTCCCTACTGCTGGCAGCTGCCAAGATCTCTAGCTTCCCGGTCCTGGGGTTTTCTTCGGAACAGTGATAAAATTGTCCTTGAGCTTCCTCCCAAGTTGGTTTCTAAATTCTTTTATTAATGAGATTACCAACACACAAAAGGTTTTCCTGATAACAAAGGTGGGCTCAGTAGGGGCAAGTTGGGGCTGTAGATAAGACTTTGTAGGTGTTTGAAGGTGACTAAGGATTGGAAGGACGCGTCCACACACCATTTTCAACCACAAGGTTCCTGGCCCTGGGTGGTCAACGGGTGGATGAAGGGGCTGAGTTGGGAAAGTAAGAGAACAGAACGATGATGGCGCCAGGAGTCAGGATGGTTCCAGAATGCTGTGCCTGATCAACTACAGTGTCACCATCAACTAAGCAGGAAAGGCCCCACCGCATCAGGAGAACGCTGGGGGTCGACGGTCAGATCAGCTCTGGACACTGTGTGAACTGTCTCTGACTCATCTACATGGAGATTTGAAAACCCATTGCAAGCTAGAGTCTTGTGTCATAACGATAAACTGGGATGGTGGTTTTATTCGTTTTTTTGCACATTTTTACATAATTGATAATATACAAAAGGTGTCTCCATTCCGAATTGCACAGCCCCCACTGTGGCCAGCGGTTTCCAGAGCCTCGTCGGGTATCTCTATGGTAGGGGAGAAGCTTGCATCTCTGCCTCCTGAGTCTATGTCTGTCTCGAGCTGTGCTGCACCACTTTAAGGGACCCTGAGACTATGTCAGAAATGTTTATGATAGCGTGAAAGCATTGTTAACATGTTCTCATTGGTGTTCTCTCTTGATGGTGTGGTAGAATTTTCCAGAAACTACATAACCAATGCTATAGCAGTAGATTGACTGCAGGGACAGCTAGCAGTATCCTGCTGCCTTTTACTAAACTGATATAAAAAGAAACTTCCCCAACTGTGAACAATGCTGCTCTCTAAAAATGTTCCCTTTGGTAAATGTGCTCCTTGTAGAAGCTGTTTGTATGAACACAGAAGGGTCTACTATTGTTCTTTCACATCAGCTAATACAACTGACATGCAGCGTCAATATATTGAAGGTACATGCAGGCATTCTCTTAAGGGGCCCTCAATAATTTCTAAGAGTGCAAGCTGATGGGAAAGGCCACAGGTGTGAGGGCCACTTTACCCAGTGCTGTGTATGAGATCCTCAGTGGGGTGCCAGGCTCCAGGCCCTCCAAAATCCTCATTCACTATCCCAGCTTCTCAACAAGAGCCTTGTTAGTGTGCAGGCATCCTCAGCAGCACACTGAAAAAGCTGCAAGAGAGAAGAGGTCTCTCCTCTATGATGAGTGTTAGCCTTTAGTGAAATGAAAAACTTGCGCTCAGAAGACACTTCTCAGGGAAGGGAATGGAGGGAAATTAACCCAGTTTATTTCACAATCGGCTGCACAGGGAATCTGCAGCCAATTGCCTCACTTCCTTCTCAAGCTCTCTTTTGTAAAGTTAAATTAAGGGATGAAATGAACCACTCACAAACACCAAAAAGATTAGTCATAAATCTTGTTCAATGAACCCCAAGTGCATCAAGTGTGTTAATTTCGTAAAACTTTATGTAAACCAATATTGATAAGAAACAAATACGAATTCATACCATGACGTGTCTTCTACCCTGCATAGTGTTCTGAGTCTTTCTTGTTGATTTCAGAATATGTACATGTAGCCTTTTAAAATTTCTAGCTAGGATCTTTAGCTACAAATATCTTTCCCATTAAGATGTAAGTCATCCTCCCGCAGGGTGACATCACATTCCTTTCAAGAAAAGGACTAAGGGAAAAGCCCCTCCTTCCCAAACAATAAACAAAACCCGTCCATACCACAATCATTCACTCCTCAAATGCTATTGTTAAATAATGTAAAGTTTAGTTTAAACACAAGGACTTATGAATCAAAATAGCAGTTAGCAATGCATGATGTAGGTTTTCCCATTTTTAGATAAAAGCATCTTACAAAAGAAATACACTCTTTCCTGAGTAAAAGATAGAGAACTGATTCCCAAAAGCTGCGTGCACACACACACACACACACACACACAAATAATAATAATAATAATAATAATAATAATAATAATAAATAAACACATGTAATCTAAATTTTCTTTTAAAAAGAAAGAAAAAATTCTGCTATGAATCACAATTTGCATGAAAAAGATCAACAAGAAAGAGACAATGCTTTTGCCTGTGAAGCAGATAACAACCCCAGTTTCACATACATCGTGACCATAAGGTGAAATCTAAATTTTCTTTTAAAAAGAAAGAAAAAAATTCTGCTATGAATCACAATTTGCAGGGAAGATATCAACAAGAAAGAGACAACGCTTTTGCCTGTGAAGCAGATAACAACCCCAGTTTCACATACATCGTGAATTGGTTGAAAATATAAAGTTGTAGCCGGGCGGTGGTGGCGCATGCCTTTAATCCCAGCACTCGGGGTAGAGAGAGGCAGGTGGATCTCTGTGAATTCGAGGCCTGCCTGGGCTACAGAGTGAGTTCCAGGACAGGCACCAAGACTACACAGAGAAATCCTGTCTCGAAAAAAGCAATATATATAAAGTTGTATCATGCACTGCTCAGAAGAAACTCACTGACATTACAGTGGTGCACAAAGGAAGTCCCAGTGTAATTGATGGGCACAAGAGAAGCAATGCCTCAGCAGGAGTGGATATAAAAGGGGAGAGCTCACCCCACTCCACACCCAGGCGTCTGAATTGATACAGCTCTTCAGTCACAGGATGTAGCAATATGCATCAGCTATATGCATACCCTTATAATTTCATATACATATTAACCCAGCAATTTTATTTTAGAGACATCCCTCTCCCCCAGTTTCATAATCAAAAGCATTCCACATTTATGAGGAAAAAAAAATGTGGAGAAAGATTTTCTTACAGGCATGCATGCCATAATATTCTTTAAAAACATCTTTGTCTTTGGAGGTCAGAGATGTGACCCGCGAGTCAATGAGGCGCCATGTCCCTCCCAAGGAGCTCCATGGCAGGCACATGAGTTCCAAGAAGAGGCCCTGCCTCAGCCTGGCCCCTCCCTGTCACAGAGAGAGCCTTCTCTATTCTCAACTAATTTGTGGTGAGACGATCGAGTCTTCCACATGTACCCCAAACATTTTTCCAATACCACTGTGGGCTTCTCTCCACGGAATCATTGCCTTTGCTGTCTATCCAGAACTCCCCCCTTGTGCAATGATCATTCTGCCAGTTGTTAAGCATAGCCAACATACATACATGCCTCCACGGACACACGCCCTCCCTGAGACACAGAGAGAGAAAACCATACATACAGTCGAAGATAGTAACTGAAGTGGTAATGATCATTTGAATTTGAAATGTTAATATGAGCCGTGTGTGTGTGTGTGTGTGTGTGTGTGTGTGTGTGTGTGTGTGTTTCCTAGCTCTATCTTCTGAAGATTCTTAAAAGCACATACATTTCTTTTAAAGGGTGAACAAAACTCCCAGATCTTAGCACCTCGACTGTATTACTCTCGCAATGCAAGCCCGTGGTCCCCAGAGAAGCAAAGCAAGAGACCTGCATCAGGAACCTAAAACTCTGTAGGTCAGAAAGCAAAGGTGTGTTTCGACTAATGGAGTTATGTAAAAAGGCCCCAGGAATCACCTGATGAAACTGCACTGGCCCTTTTTAGCACAACTCGAGTGTCAGAGAGAATAATAACTGTACTTGACCAAATAAAAATTCAAGATTCTGGAGTGATAAAAAGAAAGGGAAATTTACTTGTGGCTTAGATGATAAGCTAGGAAGAAAAACAAAACTCAAGCTGGCAGCTCTATCTAACGGAGAGAGCGAAAGCAGACAGCCTCCTTATCTCTGTGTTTTATGGTGGTTTCTGTATGCATCTGACTGCTTAGTGACTGAAACAAAACACTTGTATCTGAAATCTACTGCCAAACAAATGATCCCACAAAGGAACTACAGGGATAACAGATGAGATCCCCGGGGTTGGTGGAGTTACAGGCGACACTCACTTCTCTTCCGATTCTCTACAGTAATCATGCATCACTCTGAGGACACAAAGCTGCTGTCCTCCGCCGCAACCCACACTCAGAAACACCACACATGCTTATGCCTCACCCCACCACAATTTCGGCAACCACACCTCGATTTGTTTCTTACATTCATCTTTTTGCCTCTGTCTCTCTCTCTCTTCTCTCTCCCTTTCCAAGAAGAGATTGTAGAAAAAGAAATTAGTTACAGATGGGTATATGATAGGCTGAGTATAATGCTTTGACAAGCACTTGAAGTACTTTATCCAGGCCAGAATTTCATAGAAGGCAGGAAAGTCTGTGAGGCAGGACTGCAAAACAATGAGACAAGTTGTCGTTGTTGTTGTTGTTGTTGTTATTGTTATTTTGGTACGAAAACTACCCCATCATCTGCTTCAGTGCTACAAGATGATTTGAAAGTCTCTACCTTCTCTGTGAGGACATGAGTCCAACCACCCTCGGTAGCCAATGACCTCACTTTTATTTTAATTTGCAGATGGCCAGGCAGGAGCAGGTCCCTGAAGCAGACATGGGAGAACACCAGCAGGCCCAGGATGCCACAGTATGGCTCTCTGTCAAGAGACCAGAGCTCTAGAATGTGGCTAGGATGCACACAGGAAGCCCAGAAGGCCCTGGGAGCCATCTGTCTGCTCAGTAAACTCTTAGAAGGAAAGCACCATGACAACATAGATGAAAACTGGATAGATAAAGCCTGCCCTACAGGTCTGGTTGAACTTTGGCAACAGAATGATGCTCCCAACAATAAAATGAGGAGGATGAGCGAGGATGGAGGTTATAGAGCCACGTTAACTGCCTCTTTCCCTGACCAGGCTCAGTACGTGCGGTTAGTTCTCCCCGGGCTAACGGCATTAACTGTAAAGGCTCCTTTTTTTTTTTTTTTTTTGTCAAGCTTAGTTTATAAACACAGCTATTTGCTAATAAATGTGAGTTTAAAATCACATTACTCTAAATACAGACTTACTCTGTGCACAGGGCAAAGGGTGGGGTGCAGGGAAGGGGGAGAAGGGGAGTGGAGGGGAACGCCCAGGAAAAACACCCTGAAGAAACCAAACATAGCTTTTCCCTCCACAACCAAGGCCTTCAACAAACCTTGGTGGTCACCTCCATTTAATCAACGAGTGTCTTGAGAAGCAAATGTCCAGCCATCAGGTACGAGGTGAATATAGCAGTGGTATTGAAGTAAATGGCACCATGGCTGTCTTCAAGGATTTTGCACATGTGGCCATAAGACCCTCACACATAAAGTATGACTGTGGCGGTCGGGATCGACATCAAGGCTGTGAAAATGCTGACCTTTGAGTTGGTTCTACAAGCATTTTTATTGTTTGGGGCAAACAGGAAATGTGGAAATTGTTTTAAGAACACAGCAATCCAGTCCAGCTCTGGATTGTGGGAGTGAATTAGTACCATCCCATAGCATACATGGACATTGGACCAGTGGTGGACCATATATATATCATACTGCTCTCATGAGAGTATATATTCCAGTGATGGCACAGGCATCTTAGTTTATGGAAATGCACTCTGTCATATTCACTCAACAGTCAACCATGCATTTCTCAGAAGGTATTCCTGTAAGTGCATGATGGTATTCACTAAATATCTGATGTCCCAATGTGTGCACTATACTTGGCTGCCTTTAAAAGCAAAAAGGGGGATCTAATAAAGCGAGTTTGCTTCACATTGCTAAAGGGTGTGGAAATGAAAAAATTCATGAGCTCAAATAGATTGAGAATGGGATACAGAAAACAGTAGGATAATTAAACTGACTACACTACAGTCAAATATCATATAAAAGACCATGGGGCCATTCCTCAGCATTCCATGATCGGTGACCCAAAATGTAGGGTTGAGAGAAACATACAGAGAAAGGATAGTAAAAACAATCCTGTTGGAACTTTGAGTACCCAAAAGAGAACTTTGGAGTTTAAGTTGAAGACCTTGGTTGTCACTAGTTTCCAAGGCCAGGGACAGAGCAAGTTGTTTGGAGAATGAGGACAGAGCAGGTGATGCATAGTGAATTAATACAGCAAGAAAACAGACAAGACCAAATGAGGAAGACCAGGAAGAAGGGTTGGCAAGTACATCTGGACATGCATTTACAGTTTTCAGTCCCATCACAGACCAAGCACCATCCCTAACCTGAAAAGTCAGAGCCCCAAAGTCTCCATGTTCTTTAACCGGATGAATGCTAATAGATACTACAGATGGAAAATTCCACACCATGAGATTTAGCCCCCATGCAAAAAAATTAAATACCATAAAAAGGTACAATTAGGCTAGGCCTATAAAGCACATACAAAATACAAAATGTAAGTGAATTTCATACTGGATTTGGGACCCATTCCCAAGATCGATCTCTCTCTCTCTCTCTCTCTCTCTCTCTCTCTCTCTCTCTCTCTCTCTCTTTCTCTCTCTCTCTGAAATTCTCAAATCTGAAAAACAGTCTGAAACTCGAAACACACCTGACCCAGAATTTCAGAGCGGTGATGCTAGATCTGTGTGGCAGTCCCTGTCCTCTCTTGTCATTTGCAATAGTGTTTCCTTAGTTCCATCTTACTCTGCATCCCTCTTTCTACCTAAAATGTATGGTTGCAGCTAATGATGGGACTCCTGTCCTCAGTCCATTCACCTACCGACTAACTCCAGAAGAGACGCCCGAGGAAGGCAACCAAGGGATACACCCAGCTCTTAAAACCTGGTAGAATAGTGCAACTGCAGTCATTATTTGTCAAGTGGTTCTCTAATTTGTGGGTAGGAAACCAGAAGCAAGGAGACCATATGGAAACGGATAGATATCAAACAACTCTTAGTCTCTGGAGCCAAGCTTCCAACCCAGACAGGAGAGTTTTAGTTCCATCCTGCCTCACTTGCCTGTGTGTTTCTAAGGTGTCCCTACTCTCCTCCTGTTATACCACTGTGTGCCTTATTTACTCAAGTTTTCCATTCCCCTCACTTGGCATTGAACAGTCCTTCCCCATATTTAGTAAGATAATACAAATAATTTTCTCTGCCCAATTTAAATATCTTATGAACATCTCCTGAGCTCAGTAATATGAGACATTTTCATTCTGAGGGGTTGTTTTATTTGTTTCGGGGGTGTTTTTTTTAGAGGGAGTGAGCCAGGGTCTTCCTACATAGTACAATCTAGCCTGGAGCTGTCAACCTTCCTGTTTCAACTTCTTGAGTAATGAGATTCTAAGTATGTGCCATAAGACCCAGATTATCTTCATTTGTAGGCTGGGAACACTCACTATGTTTTCACACCTCTGGAACCTGAAAACATCTTGGGTTTGGTACACCCTTTTATTCTGGACCTTTATTTCATAAATGAGTTCTGGGTTCCTGGATTATCATATCTGCAGTTATAAGAACCCGAAAACTGTTCACTGAGACCCACATAACACATGGATTGCATGATAAAAAAGTGAGTGAGGGAAAGCTGGTTAAAACTTTTGCTCCATTGTGTCCAACATATATCAACACACACACACACACACACACACACACACACACACACACACACACACACACAC
This sequence comes from Peromyscus maniculatus bairdii, assembly GCF_049852395.1. Taxonomy (NCBI): domain Eukaryota; kingdom Metazoa; phylum Chordata; class Mammalia; order Rodentia; family Cricetidae; genus Peromyscus; species Peromyscus maniculatus. The sequence continues at coordinate 48,637,173 of NC_134859.1, read as the reverse complement.
TACCCTCTCTATAATTAGTTACCTGCTATTGCCCATCCGGTAGACCATCTGTTTCCTTGCTGTTTGCTTAGGACTCTTGGGCTCTTAAATACAAGATTGATTGCATTATTGCATGTATTTTCAAAGTTTTTAGAGGTCCCAAGCAATTTTAGACTTCTGAATATTTAATATCTGTTCTTCCCCCAATACCATACACAGTTCTTTCCACATAACCATATTTTCTTTCCATCCACAGCTGCCTGCATATGCAGGGCCACTTAGCAGTGGTTCTCAACATAGGCAGGGCCACTTAGCAGTGGTTCTCAACTTGTGGCTCACAACTCCTTTGGGGGCTGCATATCAGAGATTTACATTACAATTCACAACAGTAGCAAAATTACAGTTATGAAGTAGCAAAGAAATAATTTTATGGCTGGGGGTCACCACCACTTGAGGAACTGTGTTAAAGGGTGGCAGCATCAGAAAGGTTGAGGACCACTGACTTACGGGGAGCTGACTGTTTCCACACACGGGTGGGTGAGCATGCCTGCATGCACACATACACACGTATATGGATAAACAAAGTAGCGTTTCCTAATTCCTTTCAAACACCAGTTATCATCTTTGTACTTGGACTCTAGATATTTTTTCTCTGTTGGCAACAAAGTTTCATCTTAGCCTTCTATGTAATTAGTTCATTATCTTCTGTAATGAGCAACTTCCCTTACTCCTAGTCTGAAACAAAGTCTACATAAGTCATGGTATTTCACAGGCTTTTGAAGACTTGAGTTAGACGAACAGTCCTATGACAAGTAAGGCTGTCAAGTTCTCTACTGAACGCCGTCTAATTCTCAAGTACACAGTATACCAGAAGTTGTGATCGCTACAGACACAAGATGTATCTTCACCCTGAGGAAGTCTGGATGAGGGCGGCTTATGTGCGTCTACGTCATGCTGGACACAATGGAGTGTGAGTTCTAACCAGTTTCCTCTCATTCACCTTTTCATCATAGAATCCATGTGTTCCACCGGTCTCAGAAGATGTAAGATACCGAAGATGAATTTGTTACGTGAGACCACAAGAACCAGCGAGAGAGAAGGGCTTCGGATCATGAGAGTCTGAAGAGTGTTTTCTGTGGGTGAAAATATCCCAGAAAAAGTGTCACAGGATTAGGACTTCAACATAGAAACAGTTCAATTTCAGCCTGCTGTGGGCACCACTTAGACCTGTGGGTTCTTCTGACTGCCTTCCCAGCATGCCCTCCTCCCAGCTCCAAACTGCTAAATCTAGAGGTGGTGAAACCTTTTCCCAGGATAGTGCGGTGATGAAACCCTCTCTAATAGCCGCTGATGTTTTCAATTGCTTGTGCTTATTTAGTTCATTGCCTGTCTCTCTCTTCTAAAACAGGAGCACCATAGAGCAGATATGTTCTGTCCTACAACATTTGCTGATCCTTGAAGACTGTGGCATGATGAATAAATGCTGGGTGGTAATCTTAAAACATGAAAACAGGGTCAGGGCAGCAGTGAAGAGCTCAGAGAGAGTAAGCCTGAAAAGGTGTAGACAAAGGAGCCATAAGAAATGATAGAAACACAGACAACAGAATACAGCTCACAAAATACAGAACTGAAAAACCAAAACATACTGATATTTGCACATGGAAACACATACAATCTCATTGCTATTGAAGAAGCTCTAGCTAAAATAATTAGTGATAAAACTGACACCATTTAGAACGGACATTCAAAGCTGAGAATGGACCCTATTTCTCAAACTCAGCACTATTTCTGCAGGGGTGAGGGTAGGGGCGGGGGATGGTGGTGGGAAGGGGGGGTCTCCTTCCAATCCTGGGTAATCGATCACTTGACCCAGCAATTCTTCACTTTGAATTTATCTTAGCAAATAATTAGGCGAAATCGCACCTCAGGAGCGTGAGTCTCAGGACTGTTTATAAAAGTGAAAAATTGAAAACTGCATAAATGTGTCACCGTGGGCAATTAGTTTAATGGATTATGGTGTGTTCGCACAATCGGTTGGTATGCATCCATTAAATAGGTTGTTTTAGGCATGAAAGATGTTCATGATGCATTACTCAGAGGGGGGAAAATCATTTAAAGAACAGTGGATGGAGTAAGGATCCATTTTCATCAAAACAAAACAAAAATCAAATGTATGCTCTGGGAATAAGTTAGACTTCCGGGCCCCAGATGGCCAAGTGAGAATCACCTGGTGAATCCACCAGCTCAAGTGAAGTTTTTCAGTTTGTGTGTGAACTCTGGAACCAGATTAGTGGTCCGTGGAAAGACACTAAGGAAGGCCTCTGAGATGATTATTAACTCCAGGGAAAACAGGAATCAAACAGCAAAAGAACAAAAGCTTCAATGCACGGGACTGAACTGTAGACGGTGTCTGCACGGCCTTGGAGTGCAGACCCTGGACTCGGATATCAACAGAGAACCCTGGAACCACCCGTGGAGGAAAGTGTGTGTTTGAGTGACATTCAAGAAAGCCGAGTCCCCTCCTCCTGGAGAAGAAAAGCCAAAAGATGATGTGTAATGGAAACACTGATAACACAGCAATGCAATGCTATTGCATGGGATTTACAGATGGAGTATAGCAATTTTTATTGTAAGTATATTGTAGAGATATTGATAAACATGTACCCATGCCGATTTCATAAAAATGAAAACTGAAAGAAAACTTGGAAGGTTTTTTTTTCAGAAATTATTTTGTTTTTCTGCTTAATTTAGACTCAGTTATATACCAACTACTACTTTATACAATTAGGAAAAAATCCAAATTAATAGCAAACAGTGAAGTGAAGTTTGGGGAGGCGTCCTTGATTGTTTTTATTTCTAGGGCAATGTTTACAAAGATAAAATGGCTCAAGAAGCAAAGTGCTTCCCCTCTTAAGGATGCAGAAGGCCCCCATGAGTCAGACCAAACTAACAAGGCACATCCCTTGCCTCAGAGGACAGGGTACAGAGTACAGAGCTGGCTACAGCTCCTCCCTGAGGCATGACACCCTTAGCTTTAGTACAAGAGAGGAAAGGTATCAGGGTAGGGAGAGCACACAGCATTGGGAGAAAGGCTGGTGCCTGGGGAGATGGCACCGGCGATAGAATATGTACGCCTGAGGACCCTGCTTCAACCTTTCCATCAAAACGCCCAGCACACACTTAGAATCCTGGCATTGAGGGCAAGGGAAAACAGATGGATCCCTGCTGGCCAGCAGGGTTGTCCTAATCAGTGAGTTCCAAGTACTCACTGAGTCTCCCAGGTACTAGTGAGAGACCCTGTCTCAAAAAACAAGTTGGAGGGCTCTTGAGGAAGAGCACATGGGTTGCCCTCTGGCCTTCACAAGCATGTGAACATCCACACAGGACCACAGAAACACACACACTCACATGGACAGACACACAGACACACACACACACACACACACACACACACAGATGGACAGACAGATTGATGGAGAAACACACATGCGCTCGCTCACTTGCACATGTGCACACACATGCACAGGGACACACGAACACATAGAAAGAAATGGTATGTCTGTTCAACAAGCTTCCCTTCTGCACACCAGGAATGCTGGACTCCAGTTACTAAGCTCCTGTTTGGGAACACTGTAAGCCATTTGGACACATGTGGTACTGCTAAAATAAGAATGTGCACAAGGAATGGACATCCTCCAGGACTAGAGAATTCTAGTTTAAAGAAAGGCAAGATGAAGAACGAAGAAATGGCAAACATGATTAAGTGATTAAGACAGATTTAAAATGTGGGGTCCTATCGAGAGGGAGACCTTGGCTGTAATCCCAGCTCCATCGTTTATGGAACCAGTAGTGACTTAATTTTTCTAAGCTTTATTTTTCCACTTGTCCTGTGGGGAGGGCGGCTGCCATTCTCAAGGTTAAGAGAAATCGCATGCCTGGCGAATAGCTTGCACTGAAAAATGTTTCTCATTCTAATTATGTCTAAATCTGACAATTGCCATCATAAATAAAGGATGAAGGCTTCTTTCTATAACTCATGACTTGTGTGTGCATATGAGTGGCTGCTCCTGGGTATGTGTGTGTGGGGGGTGGAGTACACACACACAGCAGCTTACGTGGAAAAGTCAGAGGACAACTCTGGAGTCCATTCTCTCGTTTGTGTGGGTTCTAGGGATTGAACTCAGGTTCCCTGGCTGCACAGAAAGCTCCTTTCTTCACTTCCTGTCTTGGGTGGTCCTGATGGAGGATTCTCACTGTTTCAGGAGGACTAGGCAGGGAAAGGGATCTGCCTCTCTGTTAGTGAACATATTATCAATCATTCTCTAAAGGAAAAGAATTGATTGACTGTGTGTGTGTGTATTATTAGACTGTTTTACAGGATGTGGTCCCAGTAGTCCAACAGTTTTGTCTCATGACAGAAAGGCCGAGAGTCTGGTGCTTGTTCAGTCCATGAGGCTGTATGTCTCTGGAGTCTTAATCTGATGCTGGGGTCCTGGAGAGCTGCTGGTTTTCAGTCTACATCGGAATTCTGAAGAAGTTTGATTTAATACCAGCTGCACGGCTGCCGTAGCAGGCTAGATGAACCTGCCAGCCAGAGTTAAGGGGAGCAGGCAAACAGCAAAAGCTTCTTCTTCCAGGTCCTTTCATGTGGGCTGAGAGCAGATTTAAAGAGGGTGTTTCTGCTTCAAATCATCTGATCAGTGGTGTCCCTCATGGGAGCACCCAGCAGCTTGGGTTTTCCTTGATTACAAATGTAGTCAAGTTGGCAATCGAGATTAGTCATCAAAGTGAAGGAGAAAAAGACCCCCAAATCATCTGTAGCATCTTTGACCAAGACATGTCTGGCTGAAGTGTGGAGCTGTAGAAAAAAAAAAAAGAAGAATGATGGGGTGTGGCATGTTCAGGAAGAAGAGCTTCAGATATCTTCATAGTATGTCTGTTTTTCATGGATCAGAACTCTTTTGCAAGTACTATATGGATGAGGGTAACGGAAGTGGGAGGAGCCTTAGGTAGGAAGACGTCTGCCTGTGTCCGTCCAATAGGGTTGACTTCCTGGCTTAGGACAAGAGGAGTTGCCCTGTCACCTCATATGGATAGAGATGTAAAGGAAAAACACTCGTACAGAGTGGCGTGTACTAGAACTTAGCTGCTCTGAATGGCTGCACAGAAGAGTCACAGAAAAGTCACATAAAGACCTGGAGTCAAAAAAAGAAAACACACACACACACACACACACACACCATATTGTGTAAAGGAGTAAGGGCTTCTGGCTTTACACTAATAGTAAAGTAGAATTCAGGGTAGGCTGTGCTCTACAGTTATGCCCAGGTCAGAAGGTAGGCATGAGCTGAGAATCCCAGAAGAAGGTTCACAACAGATGTTCAGTCCCTGGGGACGTCAGCCAAGCCAGATCGCCTGGGAATGTGCCTGCAATTTCTCCCAGTGGCGTTAACTGAGAGAAAACTGAGGCTAGAAATCTGCCCACCACTCCATTCAGACAGGAAGGGAATTGTTTCGGCCATGACACTAGCTAGGAAAATAGACTCCATCAATAAATAATTCTCCCAGCAGAATTCAGCATTCCCACCCTGCATGTTTGGAGTTTATTTTATGCAGCATTTGTGGTATGAAGGATCTTTGAGGTGAACAGTTATGTGAAAATAGGTTTGGGCTGATGATGGGTCTGGGTGGCTCAAAGTAAACAGAACACCCCCCAAAGAGTCTCTGCAATGACTCAGGCTGCCCAGATTCCCAAAGCAAAAGAAAGTCCCCTTATAATACAAAGTCACACACACAGCACAAGGAAAAATACTCACTGTGCACACAAGTCAACAGAAAACACAAGCATAAAAACTAGGGTTTTTATGAAAATCCCCACTGATGAGGATTACCAGACACACTCATCTTTGAGTACAATAATAAATCATTGGCCTGCATGAAAGAAGCTTTTTGTTTGTTTTGTTTAATTTCTGTAGTAGATGGCAATGAATACAACTGGTCAGGATGTAGAGAACAGAGACTTCAGAATGCTCAGCCATAAACAGGGCATCTCCCTTCTCCCAGGGACCAGGGATCATTTCAGAGAAGGGAATGAAAAGATTGTAAGAACCAGAAGTGACTGCAAGGAAACAGTGTCTTCCCTCACAGCACACATGAACTCACAGTGACCGGGACAACATGCACAAGACCTGAGCAAGCTAAAGCCAGACCAAATTCTGGTATGGACAGGGACAGCTAGGGATGAAATCCCACCCCTGACTAAGAAGCCATTGACAACTGAGAGCTACTGGGAGAGGGAGAGTCAGTTTTACTTTTTTGTTTGTTTGTTTGTTTTGTTTTTGTTTTTTGTTTTTGTTTTTCAAGACAAGTTTTCTCTGTGTAGCTTTGTGCCTTTCCTGGAACTCACTTGGTAGCCCAGGCTGGCGTTGAACTCACAGAGATCCACCTGGCTCTGCTTTCCAAGTGCTGGGATTAAAGGCGTGAGCCACCACTGCCTGGCGAGTCAGTTTTCTTTGAGGATGCAACCAACCACATTCCAGTGAAAGCCACACAGGCAAGAGCATATGGGCAGCTAAACTGTGCTTGATCGGTTAAAACAAAACAATAATAAAAAGAAAACATAAAGTTAGGTGATAAGGAACAAGCCTGGGGTGGCAGTGGACCTGGGGGGATTGTGCAGAAGACATGAATATGATCAAAAGACTAACTATGAAATTTTCAAAGGACTAATAAAAGAATAATTTTAAAAATAAACACTGCAAATCCCAAAGGTAAAATACTGGGAAGTCATCTGGGAAGAAGCACCACATGACAGGTTCGTGATGAGTGCATGGGATGCAGCAAGAAAAAGGCAGAGAGACAGGAGTCAACTCCACCTGCACTGCCCAGCACTGCCCAGCACATAGCATAAAAGAGAAAAAAAACAGAAAGTGTAAAGGAGAAGTTAAAAGACAGACTTGAAATGGAGGAAATCTAACATCTACCTATCAGGAACTACAGGCTGAGATGAATGAAGATGGCAGAGAGGAAATAATGTTTGAGTGACAATAATTGAGGATACGCAGACCTCATCAAAAAGAACACCTTCCAGCCGGACGGTGGTGGCGCACGCCTTTAATCCCAGCACTCGGGAGGCAGAGGCAGGCGGATCTCTGTGAGTTCGAGGCCAGCCTGGACTACCAAGTGAGTTCCAGGAAAGGCGCAAAGCTACACAAGAGAAACCCTGTCTCGAAAAACAAAAACAAAAACAAAAAAAAAAAAGAACACCTTCCAATTAAAGAAGCCAACTACGCCTATGCAAAACAAAAAAGTCAAAAATAAGAAGTGTATCTCAGAAGTGCATTTCTGGACTAGTTGCAGTGAAATTATATGAAGATAAAAGAGACTAAAATTTTCAGGGAGGAAAAATAGATTTTATATATAATAAAACAATAACTTGAATAACAATATTATTTCTAACAATGACATTAGAGGCTGGAAGATGCTGTTACAATATCTTCAAAACTGTGAGGGGAAGTAGCCAGGAGCTCAGAACTCAATTATCAACTGATCAACTAAAGAGTAATGGTAGAATACAGATATTTCATAAAAGGGCATCAGGGCACTGAGAGATGGCTCATCAGTTAAGAGCACTGGGTACTCACTCTCCCAAAGGACAAGGTTCGGTTCCCAGCACCCATGTGGCAACTCACAACCATCTGTAGCTCCAGTTCCACATGACTGATACACTCTTCTGGCCTCTATGGTACATAGATACTCATGCAGGCAAAAACATCAGACACATAAAAGTAATTAAATTAAATAATTAAAAAATATTTCTAAAAGGGGGCTATCAAGGCTTACTACCAATAAAAGAAAGCAAAAGAATAAAACATTTAGAATTGAGCAAATGATAGAGATGATGAGCTTCTATGTAAATCATTGGCTCAAATAACTGACCCAAAATATTAAAAATAAAAATAAATAAAAAGTAATGTGGCTGTAATCCTGGGGGAAAAAGACATACTATAAGTCTTTTGCCTTAGGCCAAGTCATGGATGCATACTAAAATGATAATTAATGGCAGGGAGATAGAAATTGGGGGTGGGGAAAAGAGGGAGAACCTGTAACTTCCAAAGAAAGGACAAAATATAATTTGATAAAATTGTGTTCTGGGTTCAGAGTTTCGATTAAACATCAGACAAGAAACTATTAAGCCAGTAGAAAACAGGAAGTTACAGGGAGTGGGTTGAAAAAAAAAAAAACACTCAAATCACAAAAATATGAAGAGACTATCATTCATTAGAAAATGGAGCATACCCTAGTGGTTGACCTCACAAGGTGAGGATATTCCCTGGAAGGATCAACTGAGGGGAGAGGAGGACCTCCCACAGAGCGGGGAGCACCATCCAGTGGCAGCCTAGGAATAAAGAGGTCTGTTGAAAAGCAGTACTGTCTTTGCCTTCCCAGCTTTGCTGCTTGCTGATAAGTGCATCTGTGTTGCTGCTACTATCCTGACATCCTTCACCAACACCAGGACCCAGCTTCTTTGGTCTTCTCGTGTGGACTGAAGACCAGGGCTTCTCCAGGAATCCTCAGGCCAGACTGAGATCGCCAAGGCACCCAACCAACCTCATGGACTGATTAGGTCCTGGGTTCTTAGCCTCTCTAGCCTGCAGACAGCTGTGGGCAACTACCCAGCCTGCACTGTGTAAGCCACTCTAATCGACTCCCTTTGAATCGATGTACTCATTCCATTGGTCCTTTTCCTACAGAGAGCTCTGACTCATGCATATACCTGTAGTCTCAGCATTTTGGGGGTGGAATCAGGAGGGCAGCAAGTTCAAAGTCAGTCTGGAGTGCATAGTGAAACTACCTGAAAACACAGTTGGCAGAATGCTTGTTTAACATGCCACAGCCTTGGGTCCAATCCCCTGCATCACAGACTGTGGAATGGATACTCTTACACAAGAAGGAAAAAAATAGATGCACACTCTTTAGAAGAAACATGTCTAAGACTTCATAGAAAAAGTAAATGAGAAAAAATAAACCAAGCAAATATTGACTGGTGTCTACACAGTTGTCCCACAATAGAATATAGTTAAGGCAAAAGACACTACTAAAATAAAGAGGATGTTACTAATAATTAAAGAAAAACTTACCAGAAAGATCTTATGGTCATATCTGTACCTCACAATGTGGCCACAAAATACATAAATCAAAACTTGATATAAACAAAAAGAATTTATAACTAACATAGTGGAGATTTTAGTGCTATTTTCTCAGAGTTGGTAGACCAGTAGTGACCGATGGAAAAGACAGAAAAAAAGCAGTAACTCACAGGCAATTAAATAACACAATGAGGTTTAGGTAAGGGGACATGTAAAAAAAACAAAAAAACAAATGCTGAGAATTAAGGAATGCATGTGTTTTCATGCATACATGGAAACCTGAAGAAAAATACATCACCTACTAAACTGCTAAGCAACCCCAACAAATGCTGAAAACTTGGAATCCGGTGGCCATCTCAATAAAATGAAAAAAGTAGTTGCAGGGGGGGGGGAAGGTCAGTGACAGAGCACTTGCCTAGCATGTATCAAACCCCAGAAGCATTCTTTATAAAAGATTAGAACAAGCAATAGAAATTGTTAATGTATCTGGGAATGAGAAAACAAAACAAAACTCTAAGCAACCAAGGAGAAGAAACAATGGTATTTGGGAAGTAAATCATGGGACAAACACTAAATGGCAGATCTAGGAAACAAGCAGTGATGAGGGCATGATGCTTCCCAGCAGGTCCGCAGGGTGGTAGGAATGTTCAGAGTGTGTGTGTCGCTCTCGGAAAGCAGCAGCTGACCGCAGAACTGACCGAGCTTGTACTGTGAGCACCAGCGGACTTCAAGCTATCAAGGCAAGGAATTGGAAAAAATACACAGAAGCAACCCACACAAGTCGACGTGAGCCACAGTTCTGGTCTGTCACCGTGAGCAGCTGAGGTAAACATTTAAAGCACGCCTGAAACCAGAAAGAAAGACCGAGGCTGGCGATACCGAATACACAAATCACAACGGGAGAAACCAGAGCAGGAGGAACAAATCACAGGAAGGTGAGATTAGCAAGACTAATAACGTAAAAACTAGAGGTCGGGAAGATGCTTTATAAAAGAAAAATAGTCTTCTAGGAAACAAAGCATCACACTAACTTGGTCAAAAGAAGAGAAGCAAAAATTAAAAAACAAAACAAAACAAAAAAACTACCCATATTCTGGTTATAGGAAGAACGCAATAAAAATGCAGGAGAAATAAAATAGATATAATAAACAACTTCCTGGCAACAAATGTGAAGAGTCAGATTAAAAAGGCAATTTTCCAGAAAAATATTGGAAAGCTGATTCAAAAAGAAATATAAAAGCATGAGTGTACAAATTACTGTCAAGGACAGTAAATTAATCCCCACACCCTGCTGCTACCCTCCCTGGATTCAGTCTTCAAGCCTGCCTGGTTTTACAGGTATGCTCTGCCTTCAAGAAATGTACAACTTAACATAATAAAATTGCTTCAGAAGACTAAGAAAAGGAAGAAACCTGTTCAGCTCATTTTTATGGTGCTATTAAATATCAAAACAGAAACAGAAAAACTGTAGTCTAATGTCATGCAAACACACTAAACACCCCATTTTAGTCACAATTTCTTAAATCAGCCCTAATTATGATTTTAACACATAAAAATAGGTTCTATAATATAAATCGCTGCTCTACCAGATTAAAGTACTTAATGTGATTCAGTAACTACAGTTGGTTTAGAAAACAGATCTCCAAATCAATTATCTTAACGAGCCAAGACCACATGAAACTTCCTTAATGTAACAAAGTGTATCATTCCAAAAAACGTGTGTCAGTATCAAAACAGTGTCAAAAACATAATCAGAATGGCCTTTATTCTGCTCTCAGTGATATTTGGAAGGTCCTAGTCAACATAATAGGCACAATTTTAAAAAAGACAAAGAAAAAAAGAAACACAGCAATGTCTATAGAGTCTTATTCCCTAAAATCAGTAAGCTCAGAACAGCCCAAATGGTCATCAACAGGATGGACAGCAGATCATGTCCTATGTGCCACAGAATAGTGCTCAGCCAGAGCAGAAAGAACAGACTGCCACTACAGGTGAGAACATGAGTGAATCTTCGTGTGACACATGCAACATGCGGCCATCTGTGTTTCCTTTGTCATTAGTACAGAGTTCAAGGACAGGGAAGCTCACAGATTATAACAGGGAGAAGACCATGGTTGCCCAGGGCAGGAAGGGTGACTCGGGGGAGTACAGGTGACTGAGTCACTCCCTGTCTCAACTGGGGGGTGTTAATTACATGAATGTATGTAATTATCAAAGCTGACAGATCTGAATAATTAAGATCTGTGCTTTGTGTCCTGTGGTAATTATATCTCAATTTTACAAAGCAGAATAGACATTTAAAAAAAAAAACTAAAGATTGAGAAAAGATGATAGTAAATGATATAATTGTTTACATGGAATATATAAGAGAATCTACAAATAAATATCAGCCCTAATAAGAAAGTTCAGTAAGGGTGCCAGAAATCAATATCTGAAAATCGATAGTTATTTTTTAAATGTACTTTTTAAAGCACATTATTAACTATGGCAGTAAAACTTTTAGATGCTCATAAATAAATCTAGCAAACGATGTGTGCAATGTTTATGGGGAAACAACAAAACTTTATTGAAGGGGACGAGGAAAGAGTCTTTTACCACGTTTATGGATACGAGGCTTCCATATTTTAAAGATGCCAATTTCCCCAAACTCACCCTTAAATTCAATGCAATTTCAATAAAGATCCCAGTGGGTTTTCAGAGAACTTACAAGATGATTTTAAAATGCATATAAAAGCCAACAGCCAAGACTAGGCTAGAAAATCGCTAAGAAGAGGAAGAAGTGGGGACTGGCGAGGGGGGGGGGCGGCTCTGCTTTTGAATATTAACACCCTATCATCATGCAAACCCACACTAATGTAAACAGTGTGATACTGCCGTGGGGAGAGTTCAGAAATAAACCACCTACCTACGGAAGTTTGAAAGAGGACAAAGGAGCTGGCACACGGCAGCAGGTTAAAACAGCATTCAATAAATAATGTGGCAACAAATGAGTAGCAATCTAGAAAAATGGTAGGTTCACCGGGAAGAGCAAAGCCAGGTCCCTGGCTCATAACACTCGCAGACCTCCCCTCAACAGGAAAAGCGAAATTTGAAAAGAAAATACAAGAGAACGGTGTAATGGCATCCGGTGCCGCCACATACTTAGGATATTAAAATCATAAGCATGTTGAGAAAAGAAAATACAGGGGCTGTAACTGTGTCGTGCTAAGAATGTCTATGTCTGATGGTGATAAAGAAGAATGAGCCAAAGGCCACACAGGAAGGTGTTTGCAAGCTTGGTATGCAAAACCTGACAACCACCACTCTGGTGGCTGGGCGTTTTCCCTGGAGGGACAAGGGCACCAGTGATACATTCAAGGCAGCTCACTAACACATTGTTTGCAGTAGCAAAAGATAACAGTCATGTGACAAAATTGTGGTCTTCAAAAAATCCTACAAGTGTATTCTATGCACAGTCATTAGAGATGCATGCATATTTAAAGAAAGCATATATGGATACAGACTCACATTCGTGTAGTGGTGGAACGTGGGGAGAACACTCTTGGGTTATAATCCTTACATGCGTGCCTAGTTACCAATTACGTGGCCATGGATAAATTACTGAATTACTCCTTTCTCAATGCTTTATCTTCAAAAGTAAGGGACAATAGTAATATATGGCATATATGTGCTGTGTTATATTAGAGGAGTTAATGTATGTAAAGTGGCAGTCAGGAAATTATCATCATCATTGCTGTCATCAACATTGTCACCAGGTAAAGGGGATGAGGCAAAGCCACAGTCTCATCTATAATACAGATGCTCGTTATCGTACATTAACCCTGGGTTTTAGCACACTGCAGAATTTCTGAGAGCATGGCTTTTACAAAGAACTCCCTGAGCTTCGTGGTGTGTTTTGAATACTTCCTAGATGGAAAGAGTTTTTTCATCAAAAAAGGTGGTCTGTGTAGTATGTTGGGAAACTGTACTGTATCTTGAACGACCGAGCACAAGGGACTGTGGAAACATACTTTTGTGCAAATGCTTGGTAGCTACCTAGTTACAAAGCAAGGAAAGTTTAATAATAATAATAATAATAATAATAATAATAATAATAATAATCTCAGGATTGAGAGATGGTTCAGTGTTTAAGAGCATGCATTGCTCTTGGAGAGGACCCAAGCTGAGACCCAGGCACCTACGTCAGGCTGCGCACAACCTCCTGCAACTCCAGTTCCAGGGGATCCAACTTTCTCTTCTGGCCTCCAAATGCACATACTCAAACAAACATATACATACATATAATTAAAATTAAAATACATCTTTAAGATGACTTTAGATTTTTGTTTTTATTTTATGTGTATGGGTGTGTTGCCTGCATGTGTCTCTATGCAAGGAGTGCATACAATGCCTTCAAAGGCAAACAGAGGGCGTTGGACCTCCTAGGACTGGAGTTACAGAGAGTTCACCATGTGGGTGAAAGGAACTGAACCAGGGTCCTCCAGAGGATCAATGATCTTAACCACTCTGCCATCTCTCCAGCCCCCAAAATAAAACAAATCTTTAAAAAAAAAAAAAAAAGTCCTTTCTAGGAAAAGCTGAGCCCCAAGCAATGGAACAATATACAGAAACGGTTCCCAGGAAGGACCAATCACACATAAAGGTGTGACAGTATGGGGGCGGGGATACTTTGCGGGCACAGATAGCTAAAGAGACAAGCGTTCCATAGGAGAACTGCTTAGTAACCTATAAAAAGGTACTCATTTTTGAATGGATCTTTATTGAAGCTGAGTTTTTTATACATGAGTGTTCTATTTGTCTTTTTGCCTGAGGCAGACTTCAGCTATTATTTTAACATAATAAGGAACTATGTATCCTTTTTCATGCATATACCACGGTAAAGCACCTAGTGGCTGTATTCCTACAGCGGTCATCTATCACAACATTTTGCCTAGCAGCATGCATCAAAACCTCAAACAATGGGTGTTTATCGTTTCTTCTCAACCCTGAAGACATAGCTACACCTGTGGAGGACTCACTTGTCTTACAGGGCAGAAGGCATCACGTGGGTGAGTTCACAGCTTCAGGCCATTTGTAGGTGGAGTCCTCATGACCCAAACGTCTTCCATTTGGTTCCATCTCCTCACCCTGTTGCCACTGAAGATTGATTTTCCAACACGTGCTTTTTTCAAAACTGTAGCACAAATCCTAATTGGTCTTAAAAATAAAAACTCCGAGCTGGATATTGGGGTAAATGCTGAAAGATCAGTAAAGGAGCCAGTTACTAGAGAGACTTCTTATTTCAGCCTGGAAGGGCACAGTACCTGTTTCCACCCTGCCTTATCACTTCCTGTTTCCTCCTCCCAAGTGCTAGGATGAAAGGTGTGTGCCACCATGGCCTGGCCTCTAGTGGCTAGCCCCGCACTCTGATCTCCAGGCAAGCTCTCTTGCACAAACAAAATATCACCACAGGAAACACAACCAAATCCTAGTTCAGATGCATCCCTGGACCCTGGATCATCTTCTTTTAGTGTGTTGCCACCTTCATCTGAAACAGAAGTTGAGTGTAGAGCTAGAGAGATGGCGTATCTGTGAGGAGAGGTCATCTTTTAGAGGACCAGGGTTTGGTTCCCAGCACCCATGTCTAGACCTCATAAAGGCCTTGCAACTCCAGTTCTAGGAGATCTGACACTTACTTCTGGCCTCCTGACACACTGCACCCATGTCCACATAGACATGCAAATACATAAATAATAAAATGAACCTTTAAACACATCTGTATGTGTCATCACAGAGGAATTTTGGAGCCGCAAAGAAAAACACAGACTGGTCTCCCATGGAAAAGGCTAAGGCAGAAAATAGAGAAATAACAAAGTTATATCACATCTACTCTCTTTTCTCCAGTAAGACATTTCTTAAAGGCTGGAGAGATGACTCTGTGGTTAACAGCGCTGGCTGCTCATCCAGAGGACCTGGATTCAATTCCCAGCACGACACAACAGCTCACAACTGTCTGTAACTCTGGTTCCAGAGGATCCAATACCCTTTTCTGAACTCCAAGGCACCAGGCTCACACGTGGTGTACAGACATAGATACAGACAAAACACCTATATGCGTAAAAATAATAATATAATTCCAACAAAGGCTTTGAAAGGCATTGCTTGGAGCAGACCCCGGCGGCTGTACTGAACAGCCTTTTCCAACTCTCGTCATCTGAACATAGTCTCCAAACTTCATGTGCTAGGAAATGAAACCCCAGTAATACAATTCATATGAGTAAGAGACTTTTGCGGACCCCAAGAGAAGGCAGAGGCTGGCAGAGCATTGAACACAAGAGGATGAATGATTCTTGAAGTCAAGGAGTTAAAAAACTTAGTTGACAGTGAAATTTGAAATGTTTCCATCAGTTCTAAAGAAGTGGCTCCCCTGCTCTCTGGGGTGGTACATACTATCACATCCTGCCAACCAAGTAACAAATTAGGCTGTGGTGCCTGAAATTCAGCAAATAGCAGAAGCCCTCACTACACAGCTCACTGGATCCTAACGTGTAGCAGGCAAATCTTCAATTTCATAGTTTAATCTTTCTTTTGAAATTGCTCCTGACAACTGAATAGATTTACTTTTCCCCTGAGCAAACTGAAAATTCAGGCAAAAGTTATAAGGTCCGTTTCTTTCCTTAAATCATTTTACCACTTATGAATAATCACCATGGACTCATAATTAGTGAGGCTAAAGTAATGAGTCCTTGATGTATTTGCATTTGAGTGGGCTTATTTCTGATTGGACAATTTATCTTTAAATTTCCTGTTAGGAGCGAACGCGGAGATGGACCAGAGCAGCTGACCTACTCACTCCAGGTGTGAGTGAGCATCTTGTTTGCAAGAAAAGTGCCCCAGGCAAGGAGCACCTGTGGTTAGCAGGCACTCTGCTTGCATGGGGACCCCAAGAGAGATGAGGAACTTCGAGACACAACTGGAAGACAGCATCCCAGGAAGGAATGACTTCAGTTTTATGTGTTTCTAGTGGAGTGTAAATTTATTAAAACTCCACATCAGTCCTTTAAGAAATGCACTAACACTGCCACCAGTCCTAGCTGGGACAGGTGTGGTCTCTCTTTTGTTGTAGGGTTCTTTAGGGAGGAAGGAAGGAAGGAAGGAAGGAAGGAAGGAAGGAAGGAAGGAAGGAAGGAAGGAAGGAAGGAAGGAAAGGAGGAAGGAAAGAAGGAAGGGGAAGGGAAGGGAAGGAAAGGAAAGGAGAGAGAGAGAGAGAGAGAGAGAGAGAGAGAGAGAGAGAGAGAGAGAGAGAGAGAGAGGAAGGAAGGGAGGGAGGGAGGGAGGGAGGGAGAAAGAGAGAGAGAGAGAGAGAGAGAGAGAGAGAGAGAGAGAAGGAAGGAAGGAAAGAAAGAAAGAAAGAAAGAAAGAAAGGAAGGAAGGAAGGAAGGAAGGAAGAAAGAAAGAAAGAAAGAAAGAAAGAAAGAAAGAAAGAAAGAAAGAAAGAAAGAAAGAAAGAAAGAAAGAAAGAAAGAAAGAAAGAAAGATGGAAAGGTGGAAATTGCTTAACCAAGTTGGCCTTTTTTATTTTAAAATACTTAATTGACCAAATATAGTCACACAGAGCCATCACCACCGGGTATTATTTGTGTGTGCTTGCACATAAGCTTATCAGAGTTCAAGTAAATAATGAAGTGTTATCAGCTATAATGGCCATGTATGCAGTAGAGTGTCCAAGCTCACTCATCTTATGGCTGAAAGCCTGATCCTTGGGGTAACCTCTCAGCGTTCCCTACCTCCCCAGCCCTGGGTAACTGCTGTGCACACCTTGCTCTATGGCTTTAACATTTTTAGAGTCTACATAGCAGTGAGCTCATCATTTACCACCCCGGCCTCTATTACTTCACTTAGCATAACACCCTTCAAGTTTACCCAAGTTTTTGCAAATGGCAGAGTTTTCTTCCTCGCGGAAGAAGAAACACAAACATTGGCAAATCAACCCTGTTACTGTGGTGGGTACTAAATCGACCTTCTTCGGGATTCCAAAGTAGGATGAAAACCAGCAGCTGTCCGGGGATCCTCCAGGACTCCAGCACCACACTGGGATTGCTGTAAGATCCAACCTTGTGGACTGAACAACAGCTAGATTCTCTGCCTCACCATTGTGAGACAGACATTATGGGACTACCCAGACTGTATCCTGTAAGTCTGTTCCTTCTAACATCAATTCTATCACTTTAGACCTTTAGCAGTTATTCCCAACTGTCCTAGTGCTGAGACCCTTTAATACAGTTCCTCATGTTATGGTGATCCCCCAACCATAAAATTATTTCATTGTTATTTCATCACTGTAATTTTACTACTGTTGTGAATCATAATGTAAATGTCTGATATGCAGATATATCTGATATGTGACTCCTGTGCAAGGGTCAATTACTCCATGGGATCCCTATCCACAGGTTGAGAATCACTGCTTTAGAGACCCCTGACTAATACATGTGGGGAAGTCAGGTAGAAGATAGTATGAGCTTCAAAGGACCAAGTAGGTATTTCAGCTTCTAAATCTTCCTCCTCATTAGGCCATTTGCTCCTACAGACTGCCTGCTTCCCACCTCACTTCTGGCAGAGTCCTGAGATCCTGCAGAATAGTAACATCACACAGATACTTAGATGAGTACAAATTCATGTCACGGTTAGGAGAAACTGGGGCAGAAGGAGAAACTGTGGCAACTGGAGAAGATGGAGGACCAGTGGATGCACACCCTGAATAAACACGATGTGATATCCTGGTTGAGTTCCAGAGCAGAAAAGGAGCATGAGCAGAAGGCCTGCAGAAATCCAAACACCGTGTGAGATGTCGCTGACACCATGATACCCGTTCATTTCCGTTTCCGTGAATGTACCAGGGTTATGCACGGTCTGACCAGGAGGGTGTAGCACACATCAGATGTTCAGTGTATATTTACAATACATTTTTCAGGACAGTCCAAACTTGCCATATAAGATGAGATTTAAAAGTAAAAACTTTCAAGAAACCATTTTCTGTGGGACAAAAACTGCAGCATGGCTTTCTCCAGAGAGAAACTGAGGCTAGTTACAGAACGATTGACTGTATTTCAAGGTTGATCTATTGAACAACTGTCTCCTGGGAAAGAACTAGAGTGTGAGGAATCCTAGCAGCAGGCAGGGAACTCACTAGGTAGTGAGAGCCATGGGCCTTGGCTTCTCAGCCTTGTGCAGAGCATCCGCCATTCAACTTGTTCTTTATAGATTGAATTCTTGCACAAGACCTTATTTGGTAGAAAGTGTTCCTTTGCCCAACTCTGTCTGTAGAGTGCAGGGAGGGGCTCTGTTTTGTTGTCCTTTAATTTTTCCTGTAGGAAACTTGAAATATCTGCAGAATGGAGTGACTCCATGTATCCCCATTCATTCATCATCTCACTTCCATAATTACCATCTCGTGGTCACTCCTGCTCAGTCCACACCGTAATTGCTCCCACGAGAATATCTTGCAGTTAGTCCCAGATGTTGCATCATCTGTTTGTAAATATTTCCTTATGTATCTCTAAAAGAGATTGCAGTTGTTTAAAATGCAACTACAACAGCATTATCAGCCCCAAGAAATTAACAATTATGCTTCCCCATCGAGCGCCCAGGACGTGTTGAAATTGTCATGATACTTTACTTTTCACAATTTGTTTGAATAAGGACTATGCCTTGCAAGTGTCTCTTGATTACTGTGTAATCCAACAGGGATGAGTTGTCCCTTTGTGATGGACATCCCACTGTCCAGAGTTTTGCCTGTCTGTGTTTCGATGATAGTTTCCTTTACCTTATCCTCCTGTCTGCTGAGACTTCCTGAAACAGCACATGGGCTTCTGCTCAGGCCCAGCAGTGATCTTACTCATCATGACAGCTTTACTGTGGTCATGTGACAGCCAGATGTCTGGAAGAAACTGCCATTAGACAGCACAGCTACCTCCCAGGTCTGCCATCTCCATGTTGCCGGAACAGAGGGCTTTTGCCAGATGTTGGCATCATGGCTTTGAGACTCCTCCTGCTAAAAAACGCTCCGTCCCTCTCTATGTTCCTTTCTCTTCAGTGAATGAACCACAGTCTGCACTGGAGATCCCCGTTGGAAATGCAGCAATGTGTTTGACTTCTCATCCTGTATCCTTTACATCTACTCAGTCCAGCTGCCACCAATCGAATGAGAAGAACCTCATCCACACACATCTGTCTTGTTACTGATATCCCTAGTGTCTCTCACCTGAATTGCTTTCACAAACTCTTGTTTTCCCGCCACCATTATCCTACTTAGTTGGTTTTCCATTTTGCAGTTAGCAGCTTTCTTTAGAACAAATCTGATCACACTTTTCTCTTAGAAACCTTCTCCTGCTCCCCATTGCTCATGCAACACTCATGCAGCTCTTCAGAACCTGGACCCTTTCCTGTCCACACTTGCTTCTCTGCTGCTTCTTCCCACTTCCCACTCCCAGGAGCTCCTTCTCAACCTCCACAGATGCCCCTAGACTCCTATGTCCTCGTGTTCACACACCCTTTTTCCTTTGCCAGCTTAAACCCAAGTGTGAACTTCCACATCCCTCCAGGCCTTTTCACTGGAACCTCTCTCCAAGAGGACAGCCCTGTCCCAGCAGGAGCTAGTTGCCATAACAAAGCCTCCCATTGCTCCAACTATTTCTTCTCCACGCACTTGTTCATCCCTCTTCCATATACTGTTATCATTTAAGGCCACCCTCTATGTCATGACCCAGAGGACGTTTGTCAGAGATGTTGAGGTCATGGTTTTGCAACTTTCCATCTATTGGAATCATTAGCCACACCAACTTCTCCTTTTACACACTGCTTAGCATCAGACCTCTTATAGTAACACAGAGCAGACTTGAGCAGCCACCGCTTAGGCCAGCTTCTCAACCTGTGGGTCACAACCCTTTTGGGGGGGGCATAGACCATTTCACATGGGTCACCTAAAACTATCAGAAAACCTTCCTAATGCTGTGATGTGACCCTTTAATACAGTTCCTCATGTTGTGGTGACCCCCAACCATAAAATTATTTTTGTTGCTACTTCATACTGTAATTTTGGTACTATGAATCATAATGTAAATATCTGTGTTTTCTAATGGTCTTAGGTGACCCTTGTGAAAGCTTCTGTGACCCTCAAAGAGATTGAGGATTGAGAACAGCAGACCTAGAGGGTCCTTAGCAAAGGACAGAAGCAGGACTTAGCTGTGACACTCAAGGACAAGGGGATAATGTAAAGAGGGGTAAAAGCAGAGGATGATGGGAAAATTACCAAGACTTGTGCTTTCTCACCTGTGCCCCAGACTCTCTTCCCCCGTAAAGGAACACCTTATTTTATTAGCAGTGAGGTAGGACCATGCAAAGGGCAGTTAACTGTAAGACGACCAACTAAGCTGAGACTTCCTCCAACATGGTGGAGGAGAAACTTGGGACATCCAAGCAAACAGGCTGTCTGGGAGGGGCAGGGGGCTCGTTCTGGTATTTCTAAGTTGAGACTCACGCATAGCAGAAATGCCTATGACTATTCAACAGTGTGGTCCTTTTCATTTGTTTTGTTTTAGTTCAGTACTAGGATTGAACCTGGGGCCTCATAGCTGTGAGGCAGGCACTCCACTGCCGAGTCCCATCATGCTTTTAGGTACTTAATTATACTATCTATACTTTCTTACTTATTGGGGGCAGTGAGCACACAGACAGAAGAGGACAACTTTCAGACATCAGTTCTTTCCTTCCACCATGTGGGTCCTGGGGATTGAACTCAGGTCTTCAGGCTTGGTGTCAAGTGCCTTTATCCACTGAACCATCAGCAGACCTTACATCATCCTTTCAAAAACAACATTAGCTCCTTACTTTTGTTTTAACTTTGCAAATGATGTAATTCATTAGAAATGAGGCTTTTTTGTTGATATTGTTTCTTGTTTTCTTTTGCATGGCATAGTTCTTAAAACCAATTCATTGGACATTCTCAAGAAAATTCAAATGCCTGAACCAAAAGTAGGGAAGTACTCTGGGATCTTGTGTACTAAGAAGACAACACTTTCTAATGGGACAAATATTTCATATTTCTTGGTAAAATAATCAATATTAAGTACTGCTTATTCTGTCAATGTTTAAAAGACATTAACTTGTTTATCTAAGCACCATGGCTCTGTCTTTCCATTTTTAAAGGACAAATTAGTTGTGAGACCAAACGAAAAGTTTTATGGACAAAAAAATGTTCAAAACAAATAGGACATTTTGACCTAGTTTGAAGTAGCCACTTGGTAAGTCCACACAGGCTTGGTAAATACAGGTCTCTGGCTGTATTCTCTATGAAGCGGTGATTGGGGATGAATAAAAACTGTTTGGAGCCAGTAATTTTCCACTTGGCTCTTTCTCACCACTTTCAGCTCTCAGGCATTTATGTCGGCTTGCCTTAGGTATCATGTGAGGGGCAGGGACTTAGAGGTATGCAGTGACACATCTAATTAAGACATGCTTTCCTCTGTAATGTGGATGGTCCTGATGTTCTCTGTGCTTGGATGTCTGTGTCTTGGGTTGTTTGTACACAGAAAGCATCTTTCCTCTTCACAAGTGAAAATAAAGGACACTACATTTTTCTTAACTTTCCATCTCACAAAAATTGAGACATAGGACTTAAGTTCTAAAATCTGCAGGTCACATATTCACCAACTTTGTCGCTAGCTGTAGCTATGAGCACCACTTCACACCTTCAGAGACATTTCAGTTTTCTTCTCCTTCCCAGTTTCCCTGCCCACACCTCTGCGATATTCTTACCAACCTCTACATCTTTTCCGTTGTGCTGTGCCCTTCACCCTGAAATCAGCATGTAAGACAGGCTCTTCCAGAAAACTGCCCCTGGGTGTGCAGTACAGAGTCTCCATTATCTGGGGTGTTGATTTTGGCCATTTCGGTTACCCATAGCAAACAAGGATCTGAAAGTATCAAGTGGAAAATTCCAGTTTTAAGTTGGAAGAAGCATGATGCAATCCCACACTGTCCTGCATGAGTCACCCCTTGGTCCAGTATATCTGCACTGTACAGTGCCCACAAGCTGATCACTTTCATATGTGCGGGTTATACAGTGGTGGTAATGAGCATGTGCAATTTATACAGTGGTGGTGATGAGCATGTGTGGGTTATACAGTAGTGGTGAGCATGTGCAATTTATACAATGGTGGTGATGAGCATGTGTGATTATACTGTGGTGATGTATGTGCAGGTTATAGAGTAGTGGTGAGCATGTGCAGGTTATACCATTGTGATGACTGCACTGATACCTTCAAACCTCCCAAATCTCTATGACTCACTCTAATTAGAAGTGCACATTCTGGGACAGGTAGTTTAAGACCGCAAAGCCACTATAATTTGAATCTCATTAAATTGTCTTTTCTCTAAGTTACTTCATTTGAAACTGTGTTTATAATTGGCAACCAAGTGAAATTCCTAACAGCTACTGGGCACTGGCTTTGGTTGCTACATGAATTGATGAATTTGCTCAGCTGCTAGATAACATGGGGACTTTTCTTGACTATTGATAAGTAACATATGACTATAAATGGAGAAAATCTACTACTATTATTCTGCTAGAGGAACATAGCAATAAAAATAACCCCTAATGACATACTTCTGTACCCACAGATCAGTGCCTTGCTCAATTCACATTGGAGATGCTTCTTTCAATAGATATCAGATAACACAGAGGCCCACAGCTAGACCATGTATGGAGAGTGCGAGACTTTTATATCCCTTCCTAGTCTTTGGGGGAATACATGTATTTCATTTTATAATTATTAATTCATTATATTTTAATATTACTTTCTTGAGAGTTATCATTTTTTTTTACCCATTGGCTTTACATTATATTCTGATCATGTTTGTTCCCCTTCCCCAGCTCCTACCAGATCCTCCCTCCATCCCTCCTTCCTTTCCTCCCTCCCTCCCTACCTCCATGTTATTTCTCTCATTCTTTTTCTCAATCTTCCCCCAGGCAATCCAAACAAATAAAAAAAACCCGAAAGACAAAAAAAAAAAAATACTAAGACAAAACAAACAGCACACAGAAAGCATGGAGTGCTTTTGGCTTTGTTTTCCTGTTGGCCACCTACTCCTGGGCCTGGAGCCTGCTCTGGAGTGTGGGTGATATTACCCAGTGGCATTCCATTGGAGAACACTGACTTCCCCTCTTCCAGCAGGAATCAATTGCACATAGCTTCTTAGCTAGGAGTGGGGCCCCCTCTCCCCTTCCCACTCTCAGTTCTGGAGTTTTGTGTGATTTGAACCCAAGCAGGTGTTGCGTGCGCTGCCACAGTCTCCGTGAATTCAGATGCACATCAGTCCGGTTATTTCTAGAATGTTTTCTTGGAGTCTTCCACCACTTCAGTCCTGTAATTTTAGAATGTTTTCTTGGAGTCATCCACCACTTTGGGCTTTTATAAACTTTCTGCCTCTGCCTCCTCACAGCTGCCTGAGCCTCAGAGAGCAGAGGGAGAGGATTGATAAAGACATCCCATGTAGGGCTGAGTGCTCCCAAGTCTCCCACTCTCTACTGGTTCCTTCTCAGTGAGGCACTTAGCTGTGGATACAACAGTGTGTCATTAGGAATCATTTTATTGCTACATTCCTTTGTCAGGATAATAGCAGTAGGTATTCCTCCTTTATAGTCATATGTTACCTATCAATAGCCAAGAACAGTACCTCCACTCCTAAAAGACCGGGCCAAGGGAAATATGAGCTGGTGTTTAAAATTCTGGAAGTCATTCCAAGATAAAAGAATAGTATCATGATGACATAACATTTAAAAATATGATTGCTTTTATGCTTGGTATAATGTGCTGGTTAGTTCTTGTCAATTTGACATACACTATAGTCACCTGGGAGAGGGAACCACTCAGTGAGCTGCCCTGGCTGCAGGTAGGCATCAGGGATCTCCTTGGAGGAGGCAAAATGGGAGTCTGTAACTGTTGCAAGCACAGTTGATACAAGTTATGCTCTGTCAGCATGACAGACATGCTTTGCAAAGCCAAACTGATAAGAAAAGGCACTAGGGCAGAATGACTAGACCCAAGGTTTAAATTATTTAGAAAGCATGACTAAAAACTCAATTGAGGGAGAGGTGGATTAAATGATAGAAATTCAGTTTAGACAGGAGCAATAACTCCAAGATACCTATTGTAGAGCATGGTCATTAGAGTCAATAATAGTGTTGACAACAGCAAAAAAAAAAAAAAAAAAAAAAAGCAGGCAGTGGTACATACCTTTAATCCCAGCACTGGGGAGGCAGAGGCAGGCGGGTCTCTGAGTCTGAGGCTAACTTGGTCTACAGAGCAAGTTCCAAGGCAGCTGAAGTTACCCAGAAACACCCTGTCTTGAAAAACCAAAAAGAAAAGAAGCCAAAAAAGTTGATTGTGTTTTAACAACAGGCACGTGTAGTGTGTACCTACTTTAATTTACTTAACTCAGGCAGTTTGCTATAGTCATAATTCAAAACATTGCATCCTATAAATATTCACAACTTTTATTTCTCAACTTAAAATAAGTCAAAGAGTTATTAATTAGTTAATAACTAAGTATTTATTATTATCTATTAACTATTATTATCTTTCAAAAAAAGTTTTACTTTTTTGTTGTTCAGTTGGAAGTTTCTGAGTTCACACCCACCCCGAAGCAGATGGGACATTTATTCACAGTGCTCATCACTGCAGACTCAGTCAGGGCACATGCCATCCAGAGCAATCTTGCATTCAGATTTTCCCAGGGTTGCACAGCACCCACCGGTCCAGCCTTCTCACACTACCTCAGTTCTGCCTGTCCCTGAACCCCCTGGCTTCCTGGCTTCTGCAACACCTTGATCCCCTCTGTTTTCTAGTTCCTTAGCAAGTGGATAACTTACTTCGCTGAGCAGCTAATTGAAAACAACTGATGAACACAAAATGATCACCTGATTTGCATATTCAAAACTTAACCCAAATAATGGCTGGCCAGTGAGGGGATTTTAACGATCCTCAAGGCAGTATTGGTGAACATTCAGTTGAAGGATGTCTATTTGTCCCTGAGCAGGTCAGGCAATAGCCTCTAGTGGATAATAAATTTGCAACTGCAGATCTTATCTTTAGTAGGTGCTTGCTCCCAAACAAAGTCCTCTACACATGAGTAAATCATATTTAACAACCAGTTTAGTTGGTTACCATTCTGGAATACAATGCCATTCTGTGTTTAAGAGTTGCGATTTTGCCGGGCGTTGGTGGCGCACGCCTTTAATCCCAGCACTTGGGAGGCAGAGTAAGGTGGATCTCTGTGAGTTCAAGGCCAGCCTGGGCTACAGAGTGAGTTCCAGGCACAAAGCTACACAGAGAAACCCTGTCTCGAAAAACCAAAAAAAAAAAAAAAAAAAAAAAAAAAAAAAAAAAAAAGACTTGCAATTTTGAGCAGAGAAGCTAAAACAGCAACTAAATATGATGAAGCTCCATATAGATATAAAGAATAGTACTTGGTGCTTTAGGGGAGCCCTGGGTTCAATTTCTAATTTTAAATTATAATTCTATAATTTACCCTCTAAAATTTTTATTTTGTAGATGTCACTCAGAAAGGCTGCTTAGCCTAAGATCAATCAAATACAATGGTCAGGCTTGATTCAGGGCAGGTCAGCTTGATTCCCTGAGTCTTGATCTATTTTTTTCTTTCCCCATACAATTCACCATTACACATGAAAACTTAAGGTTTTATGCTTGAGTTCCATGTTTTCTGACATTAGGGGTGACTAATAGTTGATACTGGAAAGTGATTGTCACTACAAAGAAAATCAAATTAACCAGGAGTTATACTGACTCAGATGGGGAGGGAGCCATTATACTAACCTCTGCTTTCTATACATTTGAATCTTCTGTGACAAACAGAAGCTGGCAGGAATTTTCATATTCCGTAAAAGCACTGAATAGTTACAGACAGTCCAGTGTTGGCTTAAGGCACTGGGTTCAATCCCCAGCACCACCAAAAGGAACAAGTCAAAACAGCAAAAATGAATGGTTCAGCATCTAAGCAGGACTTCAAAAGGTTCTGCCTGATAAGGTTACACACACACACACACAGAGAGAGAGAGAGAGAGAGAGAGAGAGAGAGAGAGAGAGAGAGAGAGAGACTCACAGACACACACACACACACACAGAGAGAGAGAGAGAGAGAGAGACTCACAGACACACACAGTCACACACACACACACACACACACACACACACACGCACGCAGTCATATGGTTTAAAGCATCTTCTAGCATCAACAATGCAAACATGGTATTAATCAGTCATGAAGGCAAAAACCAGAAGCCTAGAAGTCTCAGTGTTTCTGACATATCACATAAGCAAATGCTCCCGTTCAATGTGTGAACCAAACCACTCAGCACCATTCACTGTCTTGTGTTCCTTTTCATTTACCCAAACCCAGCCAAAGCAAACCAGGGATCACCAGTGGAAAGAACTGCAAATGTTTGCAAGCGGTGAGCAAATTAGGAGAAAGTCTGAGATTTAGGAGACTTGAATTATTGTGTGCAGATATAAATAAACATTGTTCTCAGCTCAGGTTCTGTCAACACCCCAGCATGCCACACAAATTCATCCGAAGATGAATGAGCTAGTGTTACTCATACCTGATGAGCCCAAAACCTCCTGAAGGGCACACGCTGTACTTGCTAAGCTTTGCCGAAGTCAGCTCTTGGAATACAAAGCCACCACAAAGTATGCAGCCAGCTCTGAAATACATGTGTGTGTTCAGGCAGCCACGGGGCAAAACGACATTCTCTCCTGTTTTGGCTTCTTGTTTTGGCTAGGAGTACAGCAGGACTCTCATGCCTTCCAGTCTACCACTCTCTCCGTTTTTCAACCAAGTAAGACATGCTCATCGTACAGTATTTGTCAAAATCTAATAAAAAAGAAAGTTAAACCTGCACTAATCCTAACAAGCAACATAATTCTGAATATATGCTTTTACGCGTTTTAAGGCAGATACTCTTCAACATTAAGATAGGAGCATATTGGAAGGAACTTAATTCAAATACGGCCCGTGCACTCTGAGCACCTACAGGCATCCTTCACAGGAGTCACGGTGCTTGTACATGGGGCCTATGTCACTTACCCACTCTACACACATGTTATTGGACATTTACCAAGAATTATTGTTATGTTCAAGAAATGTTCAGTTTCAGCCCTTCAGACTGAACTTGCATAAATAGCATATCTTACAGGTGAGTATTTTTCTAATGCCCTTATTGTAAATGTTTAGAAGTAGGATGCACCGATAGGAAATTTTGGAGATTTTTCATACAAACTACCTCCAAGAGACACCATATATAATTTTCACCCCTTCACGCTCACCGTCACTCCATTGCATCTTTTCTGGTTCAATGGACAGGTGATGTATTACCTTATTTGAATCTGTATCTCTTCTGGTAAAATCGTCAATAATATTTGCCAGGCATATTGGCACAGACCTGTAATCCTAGCACTCAGAAGGCTGAGGCAGGAGATCACTGCAAGTTTGAGGCCAGCCTAGGTTACATAACGATTTCTAGGCCAGCTTAGACTTCAAGATATCCTGTCCTAACAGCGAAACAATTATTGGTCTTAGTCTCTCTCTCCCTGTCGCACATGTGCACACAAACACACCTGCCCGTAGCCTGTTCTCAGTGTTTAATGAGCAGTTCTTTAACTTTGTGAACACTGAACCTGTATAAACGAAGTTCCCCCTTAGTTAACCTTCCCTAGCTCATACACTCTAGCTCCCCCCCAAAGACTTCAAGGTCACAACTAGGGCAGAATTACACACAAATGGATGGAAGGAGTGGCTGGATACCCTGGTGAGGGTCCGATGAGCCTCCCATCCTTTTCTGGGGCAATCTCCACAGTCCACAGACCCAATTCTGAAGAGGAAAGATCAGCTGATGAAGATATCGGCTGTTTGCTTTGCTGGGGGTGGAGTAGTGGGAGTGGGTAGGGAGATACAATGCTCTACAACAGCCTTATACTTTTCCTTGCTTACTTATTTTACACAAAAATCTTTAGAATCATTTTATTGATAATGTCTGAGATTGTGCACTTTATTGGACAAACTAACATGATTCAATATCACTCCACGAATACAGAAATATGTCTTTTATTTTATTCTTTCTATCCCTAAGACATAAAAGTACTCACTTTCTAGTCTAGTACTCACTTGTATTTGCCAGATTCTCTTGTATTGCAATCATAATGGGGCCATCAGATTAGTTTTGATCAGTCAGCTGTGAGAAAATAAGCTATGTGCAACTCTTCATCTGAGAGAATCAATAAATGATCAAGAAACATTTTTTTAAATTAAATATCTTTTTAAGACTCACTCTGAATGTTGGTTTCACTGTATATAAAATGGGCCTAATAATACCTATTTCACATAGATATTGGTGAAAACATCAGTAATACTAATAGTGACTGAACTGTACAAGAGAAATAAGTAATATACTGGGTATAACAAGTTTCGTCTCTTTTCCAATTACTTCCTATTGTGTCTCCACTAACAGACGAGATAGCTGAAGGACAGAGAGGAGATTAAACATCTCAGCAGGTTACAGAATTCATAAATGGAGGAGCTTGGATTTAAATCTAGGCAGGGTTCAGAAGTCGTGGTCTTAAATGGAGGTTTGTCCTGTGTGATTTAATGAAGTATTCCACATGCCAGAGAATGTGAACATTTGGGGTAGGGACTCTGGCTGTGCCCAGTGAAATTTCTATTCCTGCTTGTGGTTCTGACTCCCAGAGCTTCAGTCCAATGCTTCTTGGCAAATCTTCCAAGCCCACCCTGTTCCTTAGTTTGTTTGTTTGTTTGTTTGCTAAGATCTATTTTTATTAGTTTCAGTTATGTGTATCTATCACATGTGTTCAGGTGTCCAAAGAGGGCATCAGAGCTGGAGTTACAGGTAAAACCAAGTGAGGCACTTGAGTTGAGTGCTGGGGAACTAAACTCGGTTTAGTGCTCTACCCCGCCTTTCTCCAGAGAGGAAGGAACTCATCTCCAGTGAAAGCTTCCTAGCCTCGTTGCACT
The DNA here is from genome assembly GCF_049852395.1 of Peromyscus maniculatus bairdii. NCBI lineage: Eukaryota > Metazoa > Chordata > Mammalia > Rodentia > Cricetidae > Peromyscus > Peromyscus maniculatus. Next base: position 48,607,963 of record NC_134859.1, on the reverse strand, counting down.
CAACTCCAGTTCTGCTGTCCTGGCTCTTGGCTCTCTTGCACTGAGACTAGGGAGAGAGGTACTTCTTGATTTTTTTTTTTCTCACGGGCCTTTCTTCCTTCTCCATAGGTAAATCTCACCCTGTATATGCCATGAATCATAGAGTGATGGACCACTCTTTTGATGTGATCTCACATATACCAAATTTTCAGAAATTCTTATAGAAATTAGAGCCAAATGGTCATAACCCAGTTTTAGATGCAGATGCACGCTTTCGGAGAATTAATTAATTGTCCAAACTAAATGTCCACATCATTTTAAACATGGGTCCATCCATACATATTTCCAGGAGCACTTGAAAAACATGAAGTGGAAACCCAGATGTGGGCTGAGGGAAGAAGTTGCCATCTCTCGACCCCCACCATCCTCTCTCTGTGTGTGGAAAGGAGTAGTTTTCGGAGATTTATTTTCCCACTGAAACTTTCCTTAGAAAATGGAAACAATTACAGTTAGTTTTGAATATTATTTTTCCTGCAGTTGCATAAATCACAGAGTGCTAGACAGTGCTCATTTTCAGTTGCTATCCCGTGTTCCTGTCGGTTCCTGAATTTCAAACCTCCATTCATGGATGAGATCTTATCTATGGAAAAAAGTTCTTTATTTTTCTGGGGCATGCAGATATTAAATAAAGATATTTTTCATAAAACTAAATTATCCAATGTAAATAGCTATTGGGTTATATCCTTTGAATAATTTTTGACATTAAAATGATTTGTCTTTTACAAAATGACTACAGTGTTAGATGATAGTTTGATTTACTTTAAACACTCTTACAACATTAGAAGTTGGCAACTCTGTGTTGGTTTCAAATTTATTTTTGAAATGTTTTCTGCTCTAAATAATCCCAAACCCTCTGAGCCACCAGAACGTATCTTCAAATAGTTTTTCAATTAGTAGACAAGCCATTGGCAAGCCCTTCATTTCTGAGACTGCCTGCCTGTCCTGATGAAAGACAAATTGCTGGGTGTAATGATCTTAGGTCATAACTCCCCCCTCAAAACCCTGGGGAGTCGTTTGGCATGTAACTATTGGAGAGGAAATGTCTGAGGTCAACCCGAAGTTTTATTCTCTTACAAATGTCTACCTAATACTCGATTCCCTCACCCCCGCATTTACATTTCTCCCTTTCTGAAGACATTGTGCATATCCCTCCCAAGCACATGCTACTGAGAACATTTCTAGCACCTCCCGAGTTCAGGCTCAGTTTCTACACTGTACTATCCACAGTATCCTTTGTGCAGAATTACTGGCCGGTGTGTGTCTTCCCAGTAGACACGTCCCATTTCTGATGTGATCTTAATTGGAAACAGGGTCTTGCAGATATAATCAAATTGACGTTGTTACGATGCAGTCTAAATCAATATGGCAGGGGATTTGACCAGAAGTTAAATTTAAAGCTGGGCATGGTGGTGCATGCCTGTAATTCCCAGCACTTGGGAGACTGAGGCAGAAGGACTCAACCCCAGAGCAGCCTGGGCTACTCTGTGTGCTAGCCATTTTCCTGTTGCTGTGATAAAACACCATGACCAAAAGGAGCTTAAGGAAGAGTTGATTTCTGTTTATGGTTCCAGAAGAATGGAGTCTATTGCGTGGGATGTTCTGTATGTTAAATGTGTTGCTCTGATATGTTAATAAACAAAACACTGATTGGCCAGTAGCCAGGCAGGAAGTATAGGTGGGACAAGGAGAGAGGAGAATTCTGGGAAGCAGAAGGCTGAGGCAGAGAGACGCTGCCAGTCGCCACCATGAAAAGTGAGATATAAGGTACCAGTAAGCCAGGAGCCACATGGCAACTTATAGATTAATAGAAATGGGTTAATTTAAGATAGAAGAACTAGATAACAAGAAGCCTGCCATGGCCATACAGTTTGTAAGCAATATAAATCTCTGTGTGTTTACTTGGTTGGATGTAAGCGGCTGTGGGACTGGTGGATGAGAGATTTGTCCTGACTATGGGCCAGGCAAAACTGGAGAAAAACTCTAGCTACAGTCTATCATGGCAGAGAAGGCAGGGCAGGGAAATTAGCTGATGGCATGTTCATCTACATGCAGGAAGCAGAAAAAGAGAGCAAGCAGGAAGTCGAGTGCCTGCCCCCACTGATGCTTCTTACAGCAAGGCTCTAAAGGTTGCAGGACCTCCCAAAACAGTGCCTCAAACTGGGGACCACGTGCTCAGACACACGAGCCTATGAGGGATATTTCTCATTCAAATCACTCTGCCGTTTGAAAAATGCAAATCAACAAAAAGGTGATTAAAATTGGACGGATAAGAATACCTTATGAAGACACACAGGGGAAAGATGACCACATTTAGGAGGGGCCTGAGGCTGGAATTTGCTGCTCTATGTCAAGGAATGCCTGGGAACTTCCAGAAGACTGAAATGAAAATGAAGTCTACTCCCCTAGAAGCAATTAAAGGGCATGGCCCCACAGGCATTTCTCACCTCCATCATGGGGAGACAATACTCATCTGCTGCTTTAAGTCACCCAGTCTATGGTGCTTGTGAATCCATACAGCTGCCTTATGAAACCAAGAAAGATTGCCCAAACACTGTCAGCTTGTTACTTTATAAAATGTAGTCAACCTAAATTCATGGTTATTGAGATGAAATGTTATTAAATGGAACATGATGTACAAGTGTGGCAAACCCTATCAAATAAAGACAAGCCATTTTGCTGTCTTCACCCTCACTAGCACCCATCAGTGTGCTCCACCCAGGTGCATTTTTCTGCACTGTGGAGGGTTGAACAAGTCATGTCCCCCACAGGCTCAGGTATTTCAACACTTGAACTCCAGTTGGTGGCGCTGTTAGGGGAGGTAATGGGACCTTTAGGAGGTGGAGCCTTGATGGAGGAGGTGTGTCACTGAGGGTAGACTTTGAAGGCTTATAGTTTTACCTCACTTCCTGCTCTGCTCCCTGTGTGTGGCTAAGATCTTTCCACTTCCTTTTCCTGCCGCTGTGTCACGCCTTCCCCGTCGTGATGGGTTCTCTATCCCTCTGGAACTACAACCCAAAATTAACTTCCTTCCTTAAGTTGATTCTGGTCATGGGATTTTATCACAGAAACAGGGAAGTAACTAACAGAGAAACTGATACCAGAAGTGGGGTTGCTGCTGTGAGACACCTGACCGTGTTATTTGAGGAACATGGAAAACTTGGAAAGTTTGGACTAGAAAAGCCATTGAATGCTTTAAGCAGAGCTTAACAAGACACTCTAGTGGGAGACTGGGAGACAGTTGTTCAAAGAGTAATTCGAACAGGCGACACCCAACTCATGAGGTGTCAGAGAGGAAGGAGGACTCTATTGGCAAGTGGGCTGGAGGTCATTCATGTGATTTTTAACAAAGAATCTGGCTGCATTCTGTCCCATTCTAAGGACTTGACTGAGGCTAAATTTAATGGTAATGGACTTTTTCTTTGGCAGAGGAAATTCCAAAACAGCCTTATGTTGTGTACTGGAAAAGAGGCTGTGATTATTAAGATTAGTTTAATTAAAGAGATGCCTCTTGGTTTGCATTGGAAAGACAGGAAAGCTGTGTTCAGGGCAAGACCTAACTCCCTAAGATTCCAACTTTTAGAAGAGAACCTAAGGGGTTTCCTGCTCCTGCAAAAAATGGCATGCAGAAGTAAGTTGCTGCAAACGTGACCAAGGAGGTAAGTGCCCATTCTAGGTTGGCATCGGAACTTGGCAGTGTCTGGTTTTGATGACAAGAAAGTTAGAAGACTGAGGGGGTCATGGATTCTTCCTCAAAAGTTTCAGAAAGCCAGTGAATCTAGGCAATGTGTGGCAGGCTAGAGTTCCTGCCAGGCCCTAGAGGACTACTGTGTGCAGCTGTAAGAATGAAAACTGGGGTGCAGTGGAGATATCAATATTTTGGAGATGCCAGAGCCATGAGACACCTGCCGAGGAGAGCTGCATACAAGGAATGGAACCAGACTATGAGCAAAGCTGGAGGAGCAGAGCCATCTAAGCCCCTTGAAACTGAACCCCCAGATACAGGACATGGACTGGACTTGGATTTGGTGTTTGTCCTGTAGGATTTTGGTCCAATCTTTTATCCTGTGCCACTGCATATTAAAAGTATGTAATGTGCTGCCTCCTCCTCCTCCCAACTGAGTCACAGTTAAGAGATTGCCTTGAGGCTCAAAAGAGCTCAGTACTTCTCAAGTGTTAAGACTGTCAAGACTGTGGAGACTTTCAAAGTTATACTAAATGCATTTTGTCGATGGCTTATAGGGGTCAAGGGGCCAAAAAGCTGGTGGTGCTGTTTGGGGAAGTTATGAAACCCTTAGGAGGTAGAGCCTTACTGGAAGAAATGTCACTGGCCATGGAGCCAGTTTTGAGAGCTTATATCCTCACATTTCTTGCTCTCATTCTTTCTTTGCTTCTTCTGTCCAGTTGAGATGAGCTCTCAAAATCCTGCTCCTGCTGCCAAGCCTTCGCCAGCACAATGCACTCTATCCCTCCCGAACCATAAGCTTAAACTCTGTGTAAGTTGCTTTTGGAAATGGTAATTTATCACAGCAAACAGATTTGCTCTGAAAAGTGGGCTCTTATTTTCATATAAAGTTTATATGACTTTCAGAAAACTGCAGTAATTTTTAAAGCTGAATTGCCAGGTCCACCATCAATGCTTTTGATTTAAGAGGTCTTAGGTAGAAACTTGTATTCTTGCAAAGGTCCAAATAAGGACTAAGCACTCACAGTCTAAAGGAATTTAAGTTGTAGAACTGTATTAGTATCCTGTTCTATACATATACAAAAGTGGGCCAAAGAAAGCTGAACCCAAGGCAGCAAATGCAAAATCAAGCAAATTTTTTAATGTTGAACTTCAATAACTTCACTGGTTTGGTGAAATAAAAAATTCTAGAGTAGAATGAAAAAATACTAGATCACAGAGACTGAGCAATACATAAAATATGGCACAGTACAGTAGGAGAATTGAAAACATGCGTCTTGGTATTAGACAGGCTTGAAATGTAATTGTGACATCTTTTAGAATGTGAATCTGGAGAAATGGATGACACACCTGAAATGCCAATGAATGTATCTGAGTTCCTGAGAAAAAGGAACAAGGCTGCCATGACCAGGTGCTGGGGGCAGCACAGTGGGTGCCCAAGGATGCTGCTTGGAAAAAATGCAATGCGTTGTCATAGCAAATAGGCTCTGGGTATGGCGAGACGGCTCGGCTGGTAACGTGCTTGTCCTGCACACCTGACAACCTGAATTCAACTCCTGGCAGGAACCCATGGTAGAAGGAGAGGACCAACCCCTGAAAGTTGTCTTCTGATCTTCACACATATGCCATGGCACACGTGTATACACACACACACGCACACAAGCACACACACACACTTAAAAAAAAATAAAATCAATTTTGTTTGCTGTTGGGCTAAAGTTGCAAATGCAGAGAAGAAGGGGCTCACTGATTAAAAGTAGCAGCTGCTTCCAGAAAAGATAGAAGGAGGGCCACCTATTTCTAGTTGTTTCTTAAAGATTCCTGTCCTGGAAGGCACTTACCTGGGATGCTGCTTGCTGGTTTGCCTTCTGCACATCTCCTTGTATTTTGGACTTTTACAGCATTTAATACTGACAGTTCACTTACCAGAGTACATAACCATTCTCTTAGAATTCCCCACAGCTAAAAAAAAAAACTTAAGTCTTTAAGCATGCTCTTAAGGTTATGATTTTCTCAAACATAGGATTTGTTTTCTCTGCTTAGAATGTTTCACTATCTACTTCGCTGGGGTCCAAGGTGCTGAGAAGGACCAAACAAGGAGAGGAATGCCTTCCTGATGTGGTAAACCAGATGTTTACCATCACCAAAGGAGATTGGGTACACAGTAAACAGCAAGAAACACAACAGGAAACAAATGTGTACAAAATGACCTTTTATTTTTAGTGTTACTTAAAGCATTAGAGATTTATTTTATATTAGAAATAGTTACCACCACAACCTGGTGGTGCATACTAAGAGCACTGGAGATTTATTTTATATTAGAAATAGGCACCACCACAACCTGGTGGTGCAAACTGCAATCGTAGTGCTCAGAAGGCTCAGGCAGGAGAAGCACCAGTTTAAAGTCAGCCCTGGGCTGCATACTGAGACTGTATCTCCAAAAATAAATAATAATAATAATAATAATAATAACAACTTTTAAAAAGAAGTCCCTCTATTTGAATTTGTCTTATTTTCACTAAGTGTGGCTTCCTTTCTGGAGCACTGTCACAGTCCCAGTTGTCTCTGTCTCACGCATCTTCAGCAAGCTCTAATGCAAGTTTTTCAGGCCCCTAGGCTGGCCATTCACTGAGCACATAACCCAGGATGCAAGAAACTGAAGTTTATATACTTTTCAGGCTGTGACCGCAGAGCTTCAAGATGGCTGTCTTGGCATCAGGAATTTTCAATCTCAACCCTGCTTCCTGAGAATAAAAGAAGCAAGGTGGAAAGAACACCCCCCTTTACATGTTCAGTAAACAAAAATTTTCCTCAAAGCTTCACCAGCAGGCTTCTCTTTTTCTTTCTCCCATCTGTGCGACACAGACATCCTACTGTTGGTAACTATAGAAAACTGACTGACAGGTAAGGATGAAGAAAGCTGTGCTGTCTTAAAGCAATTGTGATTCTTCTTTGGTACTGGGAATTTTGCTTCCCTCAATATAGTCAGGGTCAGTTTATTGTAAGGGTGTTGGAGAGAACTTACTCAGTATATATTCCTACCAACCCACCCACTCTAAATAACTGTAATTTGCACATTTAATACCCTAAGACTCACATATGGAGTTGGGCCCTGGAAAGCTGAAAAGTAAAAGGTGCTTGAAGACTTCAACTGAAGTTATCTGTCTGGAATGATCCCAGAGGATGATCCTACCCTGATGTGATCTATCAGCTTGGAGGAACAAGGAGGAACTCTGAGGAGCTGAGTTGGGTGGTCGAGTTCACAGGAGGCTGTAAATTCCAATCTCTTAAGAGTAGAACACCTACTCTAAGAACTCCCACTAGTAATCTACAAAGCTACCATGTCGTACTGTGCCTAGAACTGGGGACAGGTCAACCAGATTGCTGCGGGTGCCCAGCATAGCTCTGCCCGTGAGGGGCACGATGCAGCAAGAGTGGCCCAGGGAGAAGGGCATGGCTTCTCCTCTTCCTTTCCCATCTGCCTGTACTTCCTGGAAGCACCTCCCCAAGATGTTGCCATTATTTTTATTGTTCATGGAATCAGTGTGGGGCTGGAGGCAGAGCTCAGGAGTGCTCACCTTGGTTAAACCCTTAGTACCAGGAAAACAAAGGAACCACTGCCACTCATGTCCACCAATACAGTTGTTCTTTACTATCCCCATTGTAAGTCTTTTTCGCAGACGGGAGACATACTTCTGCCAGGGAATACCAAGCAGAGGCTGGGAAACGCTTTACTAATGAGAAGCTAGCATGATGAACAACAAAAACTGAGGGAGTTGGACAGTCTTTAGCATATTTCTATGAAAATAATACCCATTATTTTCATAAAAGATTTTACATCTGACAAATTGGCATCAACTGTCTACACTACTGTTGTAAGTATATTCAGAGTTGTTGTACAACTACCACCACAATCGACTTAAAAATATTTTCATCATCCCTCTATTCAATTATCTCTGTACCCTTTAACAACCACCCCTCTTCTCTCCCTACCCCTTCTACTAGCCCTAGGTAATTACTTGCCTAGTTTCTTTCTCTAGCGATTGAAGCATTCTGGAATTTTCATATACATAGATACCATCCAGTAAGTGGTCTTTTGTGATTGACTTCTCTAATTTAGCATTGTTTTCATGGTTGTAGTACGTAGTTGTACTTTATTTTCATTTTATGGCAAACAGAGGCACTATGTGGATATACCACAGCATATGTATAATCAGCTGATGAGCACTTAGGTTCTATCCACTTGGGGACATTATGAGTGAACAAATGCTGTCATTTGTCTTGGACATATACCTGGAAAAGTCACAGCTGGGTCATGAGGTAGCACTGTGTTTAACTTATTGAGGAACATCTCAACTGTTTTCCAGAGTGGCTACAATAGTTTATATTCCCATAGGCAATGTACCAGGATTCAGATTTCTTCACAAACTTGCCAATTCCTGCTATTGCTTGATTTAATTTATAGCCATCTTAGGGAGTATGCAGGCCTACCAATTTTCGGTTTTATAACATGAATTTTAAGAATATATATATGATATATATGTTATATATATATATATGAAACACTAATGTATATTCTTTTGTTTAAATCATTCAATCTCTCTAGCCCTCGGGTTCCATATCATAACCATCCAACTGGGCATCTGAGGCCTAGTTTGTAAAAGGCTTACTAATTTATAATTAAAAAGGCAGACCCTTCAATGTCATTGAAGGCAACCAGTCCAGGAACCTAGGTCTAGTTAGCCAAGATGGCTGCAAAGCAGAAGGCCTGACTCATCTAAGAATAAACAAACACTGTTGGTATGAATATAACCCCCAATTGTGCATTTGGCTTGTGTATTTAAGGCTTGCACTTCATGATATTTCACAGAACAGGGCATGTTCAAAGGGCTTGCAAAACAGTGGGATGCACAAAGTTGTTACTGACTGTTCAGTTACTATCCAGGAATCCACTCTCTTCTTCCTTAGTTTAGCATTAATTTGATGGGGACACAGTGAGGAACTGTGACTGGCCACAGAGAACAATCCCATTCTCGGCTCTGCCTTCCTTGTAAGCTGGAAAAACCACACAGTTCCTCCCACTGAGCAGCAAGCTGGCTCTCTAAAGCCTTCCTTCAGAAAGCTAACCTCATAGGAATGTTAACCTCATTCTGTGGCGCTTTCTACCTTATCTCTCTCAGGCTGACTCTCAAGAAGACCACCTCTTCAACGCAGAGGTACAGTGCGTGCTCCTACACAATCGGCTAGTCTCCTGTCTCAGTGCCCCTTGCCTAGCACCTGAGGTGAACCACAGAGCTCTCACCTCATCGCCAAAAGCAGGCACAAACTGCCCTTGTAAGACAGATTCTGCTCTTCCGTTACGGAGTTCCTGTCTTCCTCGTTCTTTTACTTACCAAACCCCAACCCGAGAAGCCGGAGGCTGTGCAATATCAGCTTGGCTGACAATTCATGAGGCTTCAAGCTCAGAGGACGCCCCGGCCGGGACCGAATCGCAGCCCTAACCCCACCACAACTCGCCCTTCCGCCCGCGCACTCCGGGGACTCGGCTCCCGGGAGCACCCAGGTTCGACCCGGAGCACCAGAGGGGCAGGTGAAAGCAGCAGCTCTGCACCTCCACAAGCTCCCGCCGCCTAGCTTCAGTGGCGGCGGGGAGCCGGAAGTGACGGAGAGGAAGTCCCGCCTCACTCATAGGGCGGTCCAGCAAGATGGCGGCGCCCAGGAGCCGGTGAGAGGACGCGGGGTTCCCGGGGACAGCTGCACCGGTGCGTTATGGCTGCGTCCCCGCACACCCTTTCCTCGCGCCTCCTCACAGGTATTGTACCCCACCGGGCACGGTCGTGGGAGAATTCTTTCCTATTGGCCACGCGCGAGACCGTGGTTCCGGCTGGCTGCAACCTTGTAAGCCCTTGGCTTGTCACCTGCCGGGGAGGTGACCTGAAGGGACGAGGCCACGGAGATGTGGGCCAGTTTTGTACCGTAGGCTAGGTGGTTCGTAACGATGGGGGTCTCGTGCTTCTTCGGGGTGTCGGACAGTGCAAGCTGGAGGGCCGGGTAAACCCGGGGGTCTCCCCAAGCCTCTCGGGCACGTGAGAGCCGCGGTTCCTAGCCACTGCCTTCTAATGACAAGAGACGCCCCTGCCCCCATTAAGGAGCTGCCTTCCAGCTTGAAGTGTCACGGTGATAACCATAATAATGATAACTGCAGACTGGATCCCACTGAGACTTAGCTCTGTACCATCAGTATGGCTCTTTCCGTTAAAAGGACTTTTGACAAATGTTTATGTATCACACATTCTTGAACAGGTCTCATGTCTTAACCTTTCCAGAGAGGCCAACCTCTGCACTCTACCTAAACTAGGAGCCTTCATCCTTCTATTCTCATATCACATTAATTTATCATGGTTAGCACATGCTGTAATGGTTCACACATGCAATACAGATGTACAACACTTTAGTATGTTTCTCCTAATTAGATGCATACTTCGTGAAGGTAGAGATTGCCTGTCTCTCTAGTTCACCATTGTATCCCTCGTGTCCAGTCCAGAACAGTTCCTGTGTACATCAACAATAGTCATTTCTGAATGAATGAGATTGTTCTGGTAGAAATATTAGGAGGAGATTGGTTTTGTTGCTGGTATCCGTGGATGATGGCCAGTTGGTCCATATTAGAGAAAATATAGTAGAAGTCAAGAACTACCTTCTCACACCCCAGAAGTATTTTGTAGGCCTCGCTGTCACATACAAGCTGCCCACAGTGTCTGGCTAACAGTGTTGATCACAGTGCTTCCAGGAAGTTCTTTTCCCCTGTGGGTTTGTGTGATCTCAGTGCAGATATTTTGACTTTTCTGTAAGGAAACATTTACTTGTCTATAAATGAGGTAACTGAGCGAGATGATCTCAAAGGTCCCTTCTGGCTCATAAAATGGGGCAGCAAGTAGAAGGGAGGGTAGAAGAGGGAAGGTTGGGCAGTACTTGGTAATTGTTGAAGCTGGGGGGTAAGAATGGGAACCCCTTGGATACCTCTGTTTTTATATGACTGCCATTTTCCATACTGAAAAGTTTGTGGGGTATTTTGTTGTTTGGGGGGCGGGGGTGTTCTGAGTCTTTTTTGAGTCACTTCTTTATTACTTTCTGTAATCCCTCCTGTTAGTGTTCCATGATCCTGACTCTTGGTCCTCATTTTCAGAGGGCTCCTCTCTTCTTAGTGCTTGACTATCCCCTGCATGGAAGCTTCTCCCATATATCTTCCTCAGAGAAGCCTTTCTTTCCACCTTTCTGTTCTATATTTCAGCTCCTTATAGGGCAATTCTATTTTGATTCCCGAGTCCCACCGTGTAGGAGACAGGCTGCATATGACCCTCTTGTCCCAGGAGTGGGAACTAATAGCTTAGTTTCTAAAATTGAGCATACCTTCAGAGAAATCTGCTCCATGTGAATCTATGAAAGACCCCACTCCGAGGTTTGATGGGCAAAGCTGGCAGTTAGGGTCATTAGGGTTGTTAGGTGCCTTAGTAGTTACTTCCGAGTTTGCTTATAAAAGCCCAGATTATTTTCATTTCCATTAACTAAGCTTCAGGAACTTTCAAGCCACTGGTCTCCTTAGCTAATTTAAAAAGCCCCGCAGACGCAGTCTAGTGTTAATAGTGCACAGTGGTGTTAGGATCATCTCTCTAGATTTTTAATGTAAGCCCTGGATATCTTAAAGTGTACATGTGCGTACCCAGGCCTGAAATAGCTTTCCTTTTCTAGGTTTTTGTTCAGGAACACGTGACACACTTTGACTAGACCAAGTGCTGGCATCATTTACAAATAGGGTTTTCCAAGCTGTGTCCCCACCCCCTCCCCCTCCCCCACAGTGCTTGTTGTTACTGCCATTCTGCAGAATTTCAGCTTGGCCTACCTAATCTTGGAAGAGTTTCCCAAGTGGTTCCCAGGCAAACACGTCTCCATCCATTTGAAAGTGAGCGTGTCATAATTGTGGTTTGAGGATGTGGTTTCGGTGCCAGTTGGCTCCCCTCTACTGTGAGATAATGGCCTTGTATTTCCAGAGGCAGCTTATTCTCACAGTTCAGGAAGGCTGTGTGGGCTTGTCAGTCACCAAACATCATTTCACTTTATTATCTGGCAAGTGTCCTGTAGCTGTGGCAGCAGAGGTGACTAAAGGAGAGACTGCCATCAAAGATCTAAACTATGTTGACGGTGTTTTCTTTCCTTGGGGAGACGGATGCAGTGCCTACTCCCTCATCATAAGGTCCTAATGAAAAACCAAATTATGATTCCACCAGCGTTCAACCTAGGGACCCAGTGTGTTTATTGGGTTGCTTGTAGAGCATGGCTGAGGGGCTACTGGCAGGAGTGGGGGACCTCAAAGCAGCTGCACTTTCAAGTTTGTACCCAGTATGGAAGATGGCTTCTCCATAGCCACATGGAGTCCCTTCAGTGAACCTTTCCCAGCCTGTTACTCCAGCACCTCTAAGTCCCGAGGCCACAGTGCAATTAAGGTATAATTGCAAACAAATGGTTGTGAGGAGTGGCTGGAATCTCAGGTGAGAGTCCAAGCCCTCCCCAACCCTTCATCTATGAAGGAATGTCAACAACTAGCAAACTGAATCCTGATGCACTTTTGCAAGCAGGCAAAGCTGGTCTGGTGCAGATGGAGGCTGTTTTGTTTAGAGGACTGCATTCTACAACACGTGGGAACAGTGTGCATTAAGAAGTGCTGTCATGGGGCTGGAGAGATGGGTCAGCAGTTAGGAGCACCGACTGTTGTTCCAGAGGACCTGGGTTCAATTCTCAGCACCCACATGGCAGCTCACAACTGCCTGTAACTCTACCTCCAGGGGATCTGACATTCTCACACAGACATGCAGGGAAAACACCAGTGGACATGAAAAATAAATAAATCATTTTTTTTTAAAAAAGGAAGTGCTGTCTTCACATGCAGATCCACACAGCCAAACATCAGGCAGAACTAGGAGAATCCTCTGGAAGAGGGGAGGAAGGATTGTAGGAACCAGAGGGTCAAGGGCACCACAAGAACACAGTCCACAGAATCAACCAACCATGGCTCACAAGGGCTCACAAGAGACTAAACAATCAGGGAGCCTGTATGGGTCTGACCTAGGTCTTCTGCATATATATTATGGTTGTGTAGCTTGGTGTTCTTGTGGGACTCCTAGCAGTGTGAGCAGAGGCTGTCTCTGACTCTTTTGCCTGCTCTTGGGACCCTTTTCCTCTTACTTGGTTGCCTCATCCAGCCTTATATGAGGGGATGTGCCTCATCTTAATGTAACTTGTTATGCCATGTTTGGTTGCTATCTCTGGGAGGCCTGCTCTTTTCTGAAGGGAAACAGTGGGGGAGTGGATATGGGGGAAAGGGGAAGTGAGGGGGAGGCACTAGGAGGAGAAGGAGGGGGAAACTGTGGTCAGGATGTAATATATGAGAGAAGACTAAATAAAAAATTAAAAAATAATAAAAAAGTGTCATCATAAAACATAACATAACATGATAGAATAGCGAAAGAGACTGAACATTTGATGGGTAAAGAGTAGATTGCATACAAGGAAACAGTGGAAATAAAGTTGATCCAGGTGTGTGTAGTGTGCTTAGTTGGAAGGTCATAAGGCCGTATTGCTGTGATAAAGTAGATGTGCACCTTTGTGTTAGAAATATATGCTGGGTGTGGTGGTTTGAATGTAGGCACAGGCATTTGAACACTGGGTCCCAAGAGGTGGTGCTGTTTGGGGAGGCCTGAGGGGTGCAACCTGTGAAACATGGCTTGGGAAAGAGGAGGTGCATGAAGCAGGGCGGCTGTCTTCACTCTGACTGCTTGACTCTGCTCCAATCTGAGCTCACAGAGTCTTTGAGTAGGAATAGAAAGAGAGGGCGGGTGTGACCTGCATGTCTTACTGTCTTACCTTGAGTCTGTTTTCCTGCCCATGTAACCCCAGGCAGGAGGCCTTCTCAATCCTAATACTTTGTCAGCTTCCAGAGCCCTGTAGGTTTGGTAGGTTCTTGAGTATTACAAGCCTTCCTCTAGGAGGGAATTCTTAAATTCAATGAAAAAACTACACAATACATAGAAAATTGAAGCACACTAGGAAACTAAGAAGCAGAAAACAGCACAGAGAAACTTTAGGTTGTGGAAGCCATGAGAGGAGCCACTCTAAAAAAGATCAGTTGGGGACCTAGAGGGTAAGTGAGGGAGATCTGCAGTGTCTGTGCTGTCCCATGCTGGACAAGGATGATGCCTGAGACAAGCTCTGAATTTGTTGATTTGAGAGGTTTAATAAAGTGATTAAAATTCAAATTTGGATGCAACAGAGAAGCAGCTTATTCCTAACTGGGTTGACAGTCATATTTTACTGGGAGTCATTTTCCCTTCCTTGTAGTTATCTTAACTATACAAAGGAAATGTAAACCTTCATTTGAGTTTACCAGCGTTCAGTGAGAAAAGATGGGCACTGCCTTTTCTACTTTATGAAAAGTGAACTCATTGCGTCGTGTTTTCTTCTCAGAAACATCTACAGTGTGGTAGTCTCCTGAATTCTTGTAACTAGAGTGATGTGGAAGTGATGTTTTCTATCCCTGACCTAAGCCTAGTGCTGATGTGTGCCATTTATTCCCAGGTTGGAATCAGGTGGTTTGGAGACCAGCCCCACACAGCAGCATCTTGCTTGGCTTTGATGTAGGTGCTATCGAGTGAGCAGCCGCCATTTCAACACGCCTTCTTCTTTGTCTCCGTGTCACAGGCTCGGTGGGAGGATGTGTCTGGTATCTAGAGAGAAGAGCTCTACGGGATTTGCCCCACAGGGTCACGCATCTGTTCAGGAGTGTCAACCATCAGTGGGTCGTGGTCCAGCACTGGAGCTTCCTCAAGCGCATGGTAAGTAGACGCCTTCCTTCACTGGCTCTGCACCTCAGCTTTTCTCTGGGTGAGGGAATTGCGGAGATTCCTGTCAGAAGAAAAGTTTTAGGAAGTACTCTTTGAAAGGGGTCTTTTATTTAGTGTTCTCTTAAGTTTATCCAAAAACTTTAATCTCTTGTTTTGATTATTCTTAACTGAAACCAGAATAATTCTGAGATTTGAGGTTAAATAGGTGATCTTGAATTTATTAAGTTTGGAGAAAGATGGAAAACTTATGACATATTTCGACTAGGCTAAAATTAGGAAAAGCTGAACTTGTGTGATGCATCTTTATACATTCTTTGAAGTTATGTGAATATGTCCGTAAGACAGAAGTTCTTGTTTAACAGTGTGATCCTCTTATTTCCTTCGACCACTGGTGCATTTGAAAGGTCTTTAAAAATACTTCTGAGGGACTGGAGAATGGCTCAGTCAGTAAAGCGCTTCCTTTGCCACCATGAGGATCTGAGTTCGATCCTCACAGCCAACATAAAAGAGCTGGTGTGGTAGTGAGCGCTTGTTACCTCAGTTCCAATGAGGCAAACAGGAGCCCTGGGGTCTGCTGGCCAGCCAGCTCAGCCCATTTGATGAGCCCCACAACCCAGCAAGAGACTGTCTCAGAAAATAAGATGGACTGGGCTGGAGAGATGGCTCAGAAGTTAAGAGCACTGGCTATATTTCCAGAGGTCCTGAGTTCAATTCCCAGCAACTACATGGTGACTTAGAACCATCTATAATGAGATCTGATGCCCTCTTCTGACATGCAGCTATACATGCATACAGAACACTCACTGTATATATAATAAATAAATAAATAAATCTTAAAAAAAAAAAAAAAAGATGTATGGCTCCTGAGGAGAGACACTGAAGACTGACCTATGACTTGTGTTTGTACCCTCACTACATGTGAACACACACACACACACACCTGAGCAGACTAAAGATTTTGTAGCTTTCCAGTGCTTTTGCAGTGGCCCCGATTGTCTAGTTTTCTTATAGGCCTGTATCTATGTTGATACACCATGAGATTGTGGCAACGTGATGACTCGATCTTCTAGAAAAGGGTCGTAGAATAGTAATACAGCTGGAAATTCCTAGTGCTGCTCTGGAAGACTAGCAAATCATAGTCCAGTGTGATTTAGAACCATCTCACCCTTTCATTAAAACACCCGCTTTAACTTAGAATTTAATTAATGTAAAATCTTACTAAAATTCAGTGTATTGGTTTTGTCAATTTTAGAAGTTTGGTGTCCTCATCTATCAATAAAACAGTTATAAATAATGTTCTGTCTTTAAATACTGTTGTGAAGGTTAACTGAAATATATATTAATATGAAAAATAAGGGCCCTCATAACGTTACTAGTAATTACTAGTTCTTGTCCATCAGTGACAGGGGCTGACTCTAACATGTGTTCTTTCCTCAGCCCACACTGCCACATGACTGCAGCTCGACTAGCCCTGTAGCCTTCCAGTGAGCTCCCCTCAAGGCTGTTTGTCTAAGAGCTCAGGTAGTCAATAGCTGACCTTGGCTATCTGTGGACAGTTTTGTGGTAGTTAGATTAGAAAGTCCAGCCTTCAGGAAGGTCAGTGAACGACAGTATCTTCTTTGCAGGAACTTAGATTCCTAGATTTTTCTAGACCACAAATTTAAAAGCATAGCCCGTGCATTGATTTTTCCTCCATATCTTTCAGTGCCAATGTCGTGTTTAGTAACACGTGCTGTTTGTCTGTCCATCTAGTATGTCACACAGCTGCACAGAGGCCTTAGCCAGCGAGTCAAACCTAAGCCAGAACCTGCGGCTTCTCCGTTCCTTGAACACACGTCCTCAGGGCAGGCCAGGGCAGAGGTGGACGAGCTGCCATCTCTCTCAGCACCCAGCCTGCCACTGTCCCCGAAGCCAAATGAGGAGCTGATGGCGCTGGAGGCCGCCTCCGTAGTGGAGCGTTCTCTAGACACGGCCAAAGAGACAAAGGAAGAAAAGCAGTGGAAAGAGATGAAGCTTCACACTGACGATCTGCCCGGCATTTTGGCTCGACTGTCCAAGATCAAACTCACAGGTACCTTGTTTTCTGAGACTGCTTTGTATTTCTACTGAGCTGTATGTATTACCTCCCTCAAACGTTGAAATTCAAGATTTTCCTTTCCTCTTATTAGGATTCCCACTGGGATATTCTGAATTCTGCTTCTACAGAATTGTGGATGGTGTTACATTGTAACCTTTATGCAAAATTGATCTCATGTGAATTAAAGTAGATTTTTATCCTGCCTATTTCCTTATGCTTATTATGTTTATAGCCACCATGCTTTTAAAATGCAGTACCTGAGTTCAGGAAACTGCACTGCGCTACATAGTCTAAGTCCACAATGACCATGGAGACTTCAGCTACTCTGTGTCTGTCCCCTGTTCTGTCCCTCTGGGGTTATCCTGTGTGTGCAGGGCTCTGGACTAGATTGCTCCAAGGATATTTGGAAGTGTTTCTCCTTCTAATTCTAGTATTAGATCAATCTTTTTGCATCCAGTTGGGTATTAGGCCATAATAGTGATGTTTATTGTATGGACTGCCCCGTGAGCATCCGATGCTAGAGTTAGACACAGCTGTGTGACAGCTGGTGTAAGAGTGTTCTGGTTCCCCTGCAAACTGAAGACCTGCACCCTGTTCTTGGGTGGAAGTGAAGGGACAGTATGGCAAGCTGTGATCAGGCTAACCCAGGTGCCCTTTGAAGACAAAAAGTGGCAAATAGAGTCTCACCAGATGAACAGAAATAAAGACTCTAAGCATAGAGATGGATGGCGGAAAGAATGATTTCATTTCTCCCTAAAGGTACAGACACCAAAAATCTAGGGTGAAGGATGTGAACTAGACAACTTCTTTCCTTAGTGACCAAATCCTCTTAAAGGAAATTCTCTTTTTGTGGGAGTGGGTGGGGTGTCGAATGGACATAGTGAGTGTGGTAGAGTCTAGCAAGAATTCTGTGGTGTAACTAACAGCACGAGTCTAATTCTGCGTGGAGACATGCTCCGGCTAAGCAAGAGCTCACCACATCTCTGAAGCCTTGTGATTTTTGCAAGAGGTCTGGGCGTCATGCTATTAAGAACAAGTATCAGTAAGTTATAGCCATACAGATGTCACCTAAGAGTGGGTCCTTTCAGGAGGTCACCTCAGAAGTGGCCCCTGTCAGCAGCAGGCTCTTCTTTGTGCGCTGTCATGGAACACGTCTGGTCTGCTGATGGGTCCACTTCTCTTATCATCCTGTCCCTGTCAGGAACAGTAGAGGATTCTGTCCTCAGGGAGAGGCCAGTCTCTTTCAGCACTAGTCAAGCATCTGAGTGTAAGCAAGAGACTCTTCTGCAGTGCCTCTAAAATGTGCTTCCCCTCTAAAACTGCTATTCTGATTCAGGCTGAGCACATCCAGGGCCACCGCTTTTTGAGATTTGTTTATTTCTCATTTTATGTCTATAGGTGTTTCACCTGTGTGGACGTCTGTGTGCCACTTGCATGCCTGGTGTTCACAGGCCAGAAGAGGGTGGCAGAACCCATGCACCTGGAGTCACAGAGGGTTGTGAGCAGCCTTATGGGTGCTGGGAACTGAACCATGGTCCTCTGGAAAAGCAGCCAGTACTCTTAACCACTGAGCCATCTCTCCAGCCCCCTGTTATTTATTTGTTTATTTATTTATTTATTTAGTTAGTTAGTTTGTTTGTTTGCAGCTCCGATTTGTCCCTTTGTCTTCCTCCACCTCCACTGCAGTTCATGTCACTCAGAGCTGCCAGATACTTTCCCTAGATACCACCCCTAGTTGTTGTTTTCCTAACCTACACAATCGGCCGTTGTGTCTACCTATTACCCTCTGCCCCGACTCGGCCTGCTTCTAAGGCAATGTACTATAGTGACAGCCCGTTCTTGCCTCTCAGCTTACCTGTTCCCTGCTACCATGGGAGACTGACCTGCCCATCTCACTTCTAGTCAGATCTTCCGGGTCTCTCCAGGAAGCCTGCATGGGGTTCCCGTCTTGAGAGCCTCGCTGGACATTTACTCACCAGTGAAGTCTCAGGTGGTTTTTCTTCACCTTTTTGAGATAGTTTACACGTCTGTAAGGGAGGAAATACAATAAATACATCATTTCAGAATTTTAATTGTATAATGTATTACAGCCACCCAGCAATGTTCCTTACAAATGGGAGGTGCTGAAAGGTGGGTTTGCAAAGAGTTATGGGTAAATATTTAAGCGTCTACTGGCTAGGTGTTGTGTTTCCAGCGGGTTTGTTTCTGTCCATGCAGATTGCATAGGTGGGTAAGGGTTTACTAGGCAGGGAGATGACGGGGACCACAAGCAGCAGCAGAAGCTGGAACAGGCCAAGAACCCTGCTGCATCCCGCACATTCAGAAAATTGAGATCTGACTCGGGTGTCGAGTAGGGGAGGTGCTGGAAGGGCTAGTGTTGTCATATGGGCACTTACTCTGTTGGAGAGTTGCACTGTTAAACCACAGTGGTAACAAGTTCTAGAAGGTTTCTTAGAGAAAGATGGTCACTTTGTGATTTCTTTCTGCTTTAAGTATCTTAGTTGCCATTAAATCTGAAGGCTAAGTCAAAAACAAGCTTCAGAGAGTGCTGAGGTGTGCACCTTGAGCTAAAAGCTTGCCTTTGCAGCTCACTAGCTGCACAGAACAGTGGGTTTGTGAACTCAGACCATGTTCATGCACCTGTTACCCTCACCTGCACCCTTCTATGGTTTACCTCCAGTAGTTCTGCTTCTGTTCACATACAGTGTGTATCTAGATCTCATGAGCGAAAACGTGACATTTGTCTTTCTTAGTCTGGCTTATTTCAGTTAACACAATCTCTGGTTCCATCCATTTTCCTACAACAACAAGATTTCATTCTTCTTTATAGCTAAATAAGACTCCATTGTGTGTATACTTAGCACGTTTTCTTTATCTGCTTTTCTACTGATGGATACCTAGGCTGATGTAACTCAGCTGCTGTGAACTGTGTTATAGTAAGCTTCCCATTCCCAATTTTGGACTTTGGAAGTTGGACTGAGTATATTTTGTATTATGAGATGGCCATGAGCCTATGGGGCAAGGAATGTTATGGTTTAGATGTGAAATGATTCCCATAAGCTCATTTATTTCAATCATTTGTCCCCAGCCAGTGGCACGACTTGGGAGGTTATGGGACCTTTGGGAGGTGGACCTCGCTGAAGGAAGGGGGTTGCTGTGGATGGGCGCTGGGTTACAGCCTCGCCTGTTATAGCTGGAGTCCTCTCTGCTTGCTGACTAGCCCTAGGATGTAATCAAGCTGCCTCTGGCTCCTGCACTGTTACTTCCATCATGAACACTGCCCTGCCTTTTTAGCCACAACACTGTGAGCTAAAAGAACCCCCGAAACGGAACAAAGCAGCTTCTCTGCCCGAAAGTGCTGTGCCCAGGATTCTGTCACTGACCTGAGCGCAGCAGCCCTTTGTCCCGTGTCCTCTTACCAGCAGCCATGCTCATTGAAAGTGTCTCTGTTACATTCCTTGGTTAGTGTTTGTGACACTTTGTTTCTTTTACTCTGTCCCACTTACCTTTTCCCGTTGGTGAGTTCGGATGGGTCCTGTCTTACTCGTAGTTAGGAAGGCCTGACTACCACATGCCATAAAGTCCTAGTTCAAGGCTCTTGTGATAGGCGTATATGTTTGTTCAGTCTGTAAGGATTTAGTGTCATCTAGTATCAATTTCACTAGAAATGGAGTAAGGTGACATGGCTCACAGTCCTGTTGAGCCGCGTTCTCCTGTATCCTTAAATTTATTGGCACCCAGTTGCACCTTTAATCTCAGTACTTGAGAAGCTGAGGCTGACTGATCTCTGAGATCAAGGTTGGCCAGGGCTGTACAGTGAGACCCTTTCTAAAGGAAGGGAAAAAGAAAGAAAGAGGGATGAGGGAAAGATGAGTTTGATCTTGGCAAATTCTTTGGGTAAATCGCTTCAAAGGACAGGGGTCCGATGGAATTCTATTCTGGAAGACCTGGGGTTCTTCAGATGGAGTTAGCAGTGTGGTCACAGAAAAGAACAGGTGTTGGGGGTGGTAGGTAAAGTGAGCAGAGCAGAGGGCCCAGGACAGAATTCCTTAAGCTCATTCCTTCTAGTTCTTACGAAATGCCTGTAATAATCCTGTGAGGAAACAGATGGTCCAGGAGTGGGAAACAAGAAAGGACTGTCACAGGCAGAGATGCAGACCCCTCTCCACAGGAAGGACTTGGACCACACTGCAGATGCAGGAGGACCACTCAGAAGCCTGCCTGGAAAGGTACAGGAAGTTGGTGCCCACTACCTGGAAGTCAGGAAATGGCAGGCAGAGTTTCTTCTCAATGCTTCCAGGAGCTGCTTTGAGTAATATACTTCAATTTGTAAAGTTTATCTGATGAGTATTTCATTAGTAACAAATAAAGGGTGACTAATTTAAGGTCAGGATTTTTTTGCTACAACTTTTTTTATTTTGGCTATTGTACTGTTTTTCCTTTTATGTGGCTTATGTGGTTGTATATCTGAGTTGGCATTCCAGATACAGCATGATTTAATATGTAAAAGCTGAGTCTGGAATCTAAAGCAGGTAGTAATAATTTAATATCTTAATTATTCTTCGGTGTGCATGGATGCGCTGACTCCTGTGTGTCAAAGGGTAAAGAACACTGATGGCATGGTAGTTAAAATGGTGCTTCCTTGCCACTGTGTCGGGGACTAGATTCTCTGGGTCCAGGACACGACTCAGAGATCTGAATGTTTGATATGTAATACCGGGTGATCAGAACATATCTCAGAAACCTGACGGAGTCAGGACCCAGACATCAAACTCGTTCCCAGACATGTTGCTCTGGCTGGTGCTGGGGAGAGCTTGCTTACTGAGAGCCAGAGCTGGCGGGTAGGACAGCTGGCCGCAGGAAAGGCAGCTGGGCAGAACCTGGACCACACAGGAGAGGTATGCAAAAGCAAGATGTTCCAAGGAACGGGGACTACCTCCTCCTCACCTACAGCCACAGATGGAAGAGACCTGGGGTCGTAAATTTCCCCCATATGATTTTATTTATCCCATGTGACTAATTGAATTAAAGCCATTTCCTTCTGCTTATTTCATCTAAAGAAGTAGCACCGTTTAGTGACCCTTAGCCCTCTCATCTGACTGACCTTGTACTTTCCTCTTTAGTTTATTACTTGAATTCATACAGCCTGGAGTCAGCAGGAATATTTCTTTAAGGAGATCCCTGATATATGTAAATTGATTTCTCTTGGACTTTTAACATCTTCGACAATTCATTTCTAGCTAATGGCAGCTGAGGCAGGAATTTTTGAGGGCCAGCAGTCACATTATAGAACGAGTCTTTTCTGTGCTTCACTAGAGCTATATGCCAAGGAAGGGCTGTATACTGATCAGACTTCAGATTTCCTTTGTAGGAGGGCAGACTAGCTGCAGCCCAGATCCTAGGCACTTCTACCAGGACGTGGGCCAAACCCTTGCTGGTGTGAATGTCATTTGAAAACGTGTGTGTGTGTGTGTGTGTGTGTGTGTGTGTGTGTGTGTGTGTGTGTGTGTGTGTGTAAAACTGAGTTTATAAAGGAGTAATAGGCCTCCCTTGAGCCCCCTGCCAGCTGAGCTATTTACAATAATGTTTTTGCAGTTTGTTGCAGGGACCACACCAGGGTGAGGAAATTTTATTTGGATTAGGATCATAAGAGGCTGTAGTGACTCAACTGGGTTTAGACTGAATATAGGTCAATAAAAAGCAGGACTTTCCTGATGAACATCTGTGCTGAAAAGTTACATTTCCCAAGGCCAGCACACTAAATAGATTGTTTATTGGAACCAATAGCTCAAGCTGTTGCTAGAGCTGATTGAGACCACAGTGGGTAGACCTTCCCCACAGTCCCTAACGCTGCTTTTTATTCAAAGAAGAGTAGAAACAGGGCACTGGCTCATTTTAGATGGTTTTGTGTGGCTTACTGGGGTCTCTGGTGTTAGTTGTACCAAGCAACTCCCATGCTCTCACAGACATCCTACTTGCAGAGTTAGAGGATCTCTTGAGGTTTACACTTTGAATAATGGGTAATAATACTTCCTAACCCTTTCTGTAGTATTTTAAGTTATGTAACTATCAAGTATTTATTTTAAGAAAACACAAATAGGTTTAAAAAAAAAAGAAGATTGAAATGCTTTTATAATTTTACCATGTCAAAATAACTCATTTTATAGATTTTGGTAAATTAGCTCATAGAATTTAATATCATACTCATCTTTTTGTATGAGACTTACTTTGATTTTGGTGACTTAAGTTGTTATTTGTTGTGTTTTAGTTTTCTTAAGACAAAAATCTAAAATAAGAGGGCTGGTCAAATGGCTCAGGTGTTAAGAGCACTTGCTGCTGTTTCAGAGGACCTGAGACCAAATCCTAGAACCCACACTGGGTAGCTCCCAACTGCCTACATGTAGCTCCAGTTCTAAGGGGTCAGTCAATGTTCTCTTCTGGCCTCTGTTGGCACCAGCATTCAAATGGCATACATTCACACACACACACACACACACACACACACACACACATACACACAAATAAAAAGCAATGAACCATTTTAAAAGATAGAAAATAATATATAAAGAGCTCCATGTGGGTCATCTTGCAACTCTGTTGACAGTTTTTAGCCCTTACCTGTGCACACTCTGTCTAAAGTTAACAGTCCAGGCTATAGAGTTAGACTGACAGAGCTGGAATCCCTCATTTATAATATATTGGCTGTACAATTATTGACACTTTTTTTTTTTTGATGTCTTAAAGGCTTGGTTTCAACTATAAAATGGGAACAAGTCCATCTTAGAGGACTATTGTAAAATTTATAAGAAATAATTTAGAGAACATTTTACTACTACACCTAGTTAATGTTCAAGGAAAGTTAGCTACTGTTGTACTGTGCTAATGTATGTGCAGAACATTTGATAATTTTTAATATCATGTTTACACATCTTTGTGTTTATTTCTGAGAAGTTAGGTCCCGAGAAATTAACCCTTTTCATGTGTTTATTGTCGTTTATTAATTATTCTAACTAATGGGCTTTGTTGTGGCATCTCACGTGCATATTATGTACTGTGGATGTATTCACCCACTGGTTGGCCTCTCTTGCTTCCCTCAGCCCACGTTGGAGTGAGACAGAGCAGACAGATGCCGCTGCATAGCTGTGCCCCAGCTTGTCGTTATCAGTGCGGTGATAGTGCTGTAAGGAGAATCTTTGTCTTTTTATCCATGATGATTCTCCAGGGCAGATACTTGCAGATATCTTTTGGGATAAAATATCCATACTTTCAGAGCTTTTGATTGGTGGGTTTCCCTGAAGAAATGTTTACCAGGTGATGCTGTGGTCCAAGTGACCAGCCTACCACACCTTCAGCAGTTATTGCTGGCTAATGCTGTAATTTTGTAAATAATGTATAAAAATTGGCACATAAACTTGTTTTATATTTAAAGCTCCTGATGATTGTTCATGTTCATTGATGATTTGTATTTTTACTGATCATAATCCACTTGTCTTCCATCTTTTCTTCTATTTGTCTCACTGTTTTCAAGGATTCTATATATATTATAGTCAATCCTGGTTTGTGTGTGTGCACATGTGCGTGTGCATGTACATGTGTGCACATGTGTGTGCATGCATGTGTGAACGTGTGTGTGTGTGCGTGTGTGTGTGTGTGTGTGTGTGTGAGATTTGCTTCTTTTCATTTGCCAATATTTTGATGTATGAAAGGTAATTTGTGATAACCAAATCTATTTTCTGAGGTTCTGACTTTCTTCCATAATTAAGCTTTTTCATATGAAGATTGTATTTACCTCCTTGTCAGTTTCATATTTTTATAATTTTATACTTGTACTATATTTTATTTTCAGATATGCATTTTGGATAGTGGTATGTAATGGGCTTATAACTGGGTTTATAGTTGTTACCCCATGTTACAGCATCATATTCACAGGTTTAAAAATTAATAAAGCCTTATCTCTGGAACCCTTCCTGTTTTCTGTCCTTCCCTATTTCTACCCCAAAATCCTGCTAGTATCTTAAGTGGAATTTCAGTATGTTCACAGTTAATTTAGGTATGTGTAGACAGATTTTTCTTTGGACTGCCAGCTCACAAAAAACAGCATGGAGACATTACTAATTATGGAAGCTCGGCCTATAGCATAGGCTTGTCTCACCACCTCTTAAAACTTAAATTAACCCATTTATATTAGTCTACATTTTGCCTTGTGGATTTTTACCTTTCTTCCATCTTGCACCTCCTGTTTCCTCTCCATCTCTTCTGGCATCTGTCTCCTGCCTAGATTCATCTCCTCTTCTTTTCTCTCTGCCTAGAAGTCCCATCTAACCTCTTCCTGCCTAGCTATTGGCCATTCAGCTCTTTATTAAATCAGTCAGAAGGCACCTTGGCAAAGACACATTTTCACAGTATACAAAAGATTATTCCACAACGGGTATGTATTGAGATCTTTACCATATTGCATTATCTTCATTAATCTGAATCCTCGTTTATTCTTTTTAAATTTTCTTTAAATAGGTCAAAATATTTGGTACTAAATTGACTTGGGGTGGGGTATCTTAAAATATTTTTTTCAGTTGATTATTTCTTGAATTTTTCAGGAAAGCAATGCAAATAATGATCGGATTTATCTCCTTTTTCTACCTATATGAGTTATTTTACTTTCTGAGCCATTTTCTCTTTGTTGGCCCCATCCAGTAGCTTTCCTGTCTGTTGTTTCTCACTTCTTGGGAAGGCCCTGTGGGTGTTATGTACACTGACGGTTTGAGTCTTACATCTCCGTGTCATTACTTCCGTAACATTTATGATCCTGCTGTGGCAAGCCATGTTTCGTCACCAGGCTTTGACCTGCTCTTGTGCTTCTCTGTGGAGTGTACACACTTAACTAGTCAGTTCACAGTCCCTGGGCACTGCTGTATTTACTTTTCTGCATGTTAAACAACAGAATGAGGTATGCTGAACACATTCTTGCCTCGTGGATCCTATTAATAAGTGTGTACTTCATAAGCATGTATATACTATGTGTATGTACTTTGTACATACTATGTATATACTAAGCTGGTAGCTGAGCGCAGGCATGCTGGATTTTTCCCTTCTCATTTAACAGTTTCTTTGTAGTGTTGGACTTCTCTCACATAGTAACTTAGAGGAATAGTGACCACCAGTTCACATCCTTGATCTAACATTCCTGTGGCCTGGAGGCAAATGAGGAAGCAGCATCTGGAAAGGGGACCATTTCTCAAAAGATACTTTCTTGATATTTCTGAACCCACAGTGCCAGTGTCATGTGTCCTGGCCTTAGTTTTTAGTGTAATCTTCCTTTACTCAGGAAATATGGGTGTCTGTGTTCAGCCATTTCTCTGCTGCTGCTGCTGCTGCTGCCTGCTGAGTTGGATGATTCCACATGTGCCAAGGTGTGGTGGACACGGATGACCTGCTGTGGTAGATGAGGTCTTTGTCACAGAGAGAACTATGTTGAGGAACGGCCCTCTCCTGCTCTCTTTAGAGTGACCTAGCCAGCCTTTCTTATTGTAGTGCAGCTGCCTCTAGACACTCGTGGACCATGGTGGCAAGGGGACTTCTCCTGGAGTCTGCCAACTTTAACTGTCATCCAACTTGGCCTCCCTCGTTCCTCAAGAAAAAGGAATAAAGGGTACTGTCTGGATAGCCTCTGTTTCTTGTATTTATCAATTCCTTACTGTGACTGTTTACTTAGATGTTTTTTCTATTTAAACAATGAAAATAGAGAACAGGGGTGCACCCCTAGGTATTTGCTCATCATATGCAAGGCCCTGGGTTCTATCCCCAGCAAGACAGATGCATCATTTTTCAAATAATGAGAGTAGTTATCCATCTCTCAGTAACTGCCTTAAGCTTCATATAACCTATGTTTAAAATATACTTCCTGGGGCATTTGGTTTCCTCTCTGCACCATTTACTGAAGATACAGTGTTATTTTTAATCAGTTTTTGTTTTTATTTAGTTTGTTTCTGTCCTCGTTTGGCTTTCTATTGCTGTTATAAACACCGTGACCATAAGCAACTTGGGGAAAAAGGTTTTCTTTCATCTCACAGCTGGAAGTCCATTATCCAGGGAACTCAGGACAGGAACTGAAGCAGAGAGAGGCCATGGAGGAACACATGAGGAACACCGCTTCCTGCCTTGCTCCCCGTGGCTTGCTCAACTTGCTTTTTATACAACTTGGGACCACCTGCCCAGGGATAACATCATCCACAGTTGGCTGGGCCTTCCCGCATCAGTCAGTAATCAAGAAATGCCCCTAGGCTTGCCTACAGGTCATTCTGGTGGAGACATTTTCTCAAATGAGGTTACCTCTTTCCACTTGACACACAAATACAACGCTACTAAACTATAACCTTCCTATTCTTGTTTGTCCCTCAAAAGGTGTTAATATCACTCTATAAAACATAGTATAACTTTAGAAGTCCCACAGTCTAAAAAATTTATGCACTTTAAAATATCTAACATCTCTTGAAACATTCAAAATCTCTCACCTGTAGGCTCCTGTAAAATCAAAAACTAAG
Source organism: Peromyscus maniculatus bairdii (assembly GCF_049852395.1). Lineage (NCBI taxonomy): Eukaryota > Metazoa > Chordata > Mammalia > Rodentia > Cricetidae > Peromyscus > Peromyscus maniculatus. The sequence continues at coordinate 48,580,732 of NC_134859.1, read as the reverse complement.
TTACATACTTCTTACTCCAATGGCAAAGAGCAGTGCACAGTTAGTTCTATCATACCCAAATCCAGCAGTGTGAATGGCTCAGTGTCTGCTGTCTGGGACTCACTCACGATCTTCTGGGCCCCAAAGCCCTTGGGCAGGCCCACCTCTCCAATTCTACCATCTGGAGCACAAACAACTTACCTTGTGAGCTCTGGCCAGCTCCATTTCACACCTGCCAATATCCATGGTGGTCATCCCCAAGCCCTGGCATCTCCAGTATCCTGGGGTTGCCAATAGCCTCTTGTGGCCTCTGTTTAGTGACTCTGACCCTGCCTCATGGTGCCAAGCCTCAGCTGCTCTCCAAGACCCTAAAGGCCTTTAGCTCCCATGCTGCTCAAACTAGTAAGATGTGGGGAAGTCACACATTACCAAGTTCAGCTGCCACCTTGGTGATGCAACCTTTGCCCCTTCTGGACCACAGCTCTGCCCTTGAGGAAAATACTTCCCAGAAGATTTCAGCTGAGTGATGCTGGTCTGTTGTTAACCACGGCTGATTCTTCAGTCCCAGCTGTCCAGCATCAATTTTCCCAGTAACGTAAAGGTTTACTCAATGTTGCTGTCTCTTGTTGATCAAAGCGGACTCTTCAGCCCCACCTGACCGTAAACCACGGATTCTTAATACAAAATCCCTGACAAATATCCCTGTGAAGTGTTTCAGGGATCCCCAGCTTCCCTCTGGAACTTCTCAAGCCAGGCTCTGCCATCTGCCTTTCTCTGGGCAGTCTCTTGCATGTTTCTACAGAAGAGCTCACTCAGGTCTGAGAACCCAGTGGCTCTTCCGGGCCGAAGCCCAAACACTTCTATAGTTCTCCCAAAAAACAACAGGGTCAGGTCTGTCACAGTAACCCCCTACTCCTAGTACCAGTTTCTGTCCTAGCTTGGCTTTTGTTGCTCTAATAAACACCATGACCTGACCAAATGCAACCTGCAGAGGAAAGGCTTTATTTTTATCTCACAGCGTATAGTCCATCAAGAGGGGAAGTCAGGGTAGGAGCCGGGAGACAGAAAATAAGGCAGAGACCATGGCGGAACACTGCTTACTGCCTCGCCCCCCATGGCTTGCTCAGCCTGCCTTTTAGTACATTCTAGGCCCACCTGCTAGGGAGGTGGCATGGCCTGCAGGGGGTTGGGCTCCCCCACATCAATCATCAGTCAAGACAGTGTCCCCACAGACTTGTGTACAGGCAAAGCTGACAAAAACCAACCAGTTTCTGTTTGTTTTGTGGATTTTTTTTTTTTTTTTTTTTTTTTTTTGTTTGTTCGTTCATGACAGGGTTTCTCTGTGTAGCCCTGGCTGTCCTGGAACTGGCTCTATAGACCAGGCTGGCCTCGAAATCAGAGATCTGTCTGCCTCTGCCTCTGCTTCCTGAGTGCTGGGATTAAAGGCATACACCATCACCACTGCCTTTTAAAAAAAAAGAAAGAAAGAAAACAAGTCTTTTTTTGAATGATTTATTTTTATTTTATGTGCCTTTGTGTTTTGCCTGCATGTCTGTCTGTCTGAGGGTGTGAGCTGCCATGTGGGTGCTGGGAATTGAATCGGAGGCCTTTGGAAAAGCAGCCAGTGCTCTTAACCACTGAGTCATCTCTCTAGCCCTTAACCAGTTTCTTTTTACGTGGATGAAAATATATTTAGCTAGCTTGCTTTGTTTTTTCATCATATAATTATTAATTTGGGATTTACTTGTCTTAAATTCAATTTCATGTTGATCGAACTGGTTGTTAAGTGTAAAATGCTGTGGTTGATGCTAGAAAGAGGTAAAAATAAATTTCTCCTGAGGATGAAAATCACTTTCAAACAGTATTGGCAACTTTAAAGGAGAGAGAGAGAAATAGGAACTGAGATTGGGCTCAGCTGCCTGGACGGGAATTCTAAAGAACAGCAGTTCTGTCACTTGTGTCGAGGAGTCTAGAGTTAGTGTTTCACGAGACTGCCATGATGCCTTCTCTCTCTCTCTCTCTCCCTCTTCCCCTCTTCCCCTCTTTCCCTCTCCCCCTCTCCCCCTCTCCCCCTCTCCCTCTCTCCCCCTCTTCTCCTCTCCCCCTCTCCCCCTCCTGCTCCCCCCCTCTCTCTGGTTTATGATGTGTGACCCTAAGACCACAAGATGTCCTCTACATCCTCCTCGTCTTCTAGGCAGAAGCATGAAAATGGGCAAAGGTAGAAGGTCAGGAACCACCTTACAAGAAGGGGAAGGGAGGCTCCTGAGAGAGGGGAGGCTCCTGAGAGAGAGGGGAGGCTCCTGAGAGAGAGGGGAGGCTCCTGAGAGAGAGGGGAGGCTCCTGAGAGAGAGGGGAGGCTCCTGAGAGAGAGGGGAGGCTCCTGAGAGAGGGGGGAGGCTCCTGAGAGAGAGGGGAGGCTCCTGAGAGAAAGGGGAGGCTCCTGAGAGGGAGGGGAGGCTCCTGAGAGAAAGGGGAGGCTCCTGAGAGAGGGGGGAGGCTCCTGAGAGGGAGGGGAGGCTCCTGAGAGGAGCCTCCGCTGTCTCTTTGGCCAGGTTTGTGTAGCATGCAGCCAACCCCAAGGGAGGTTGTGAAGTGTGGTCCAATCCGATATCCATCATTTAAAAAGCCCCAGCATCGAAATCCTAGCCTAATAAACACTCCCATTTTTCTCAAACTTCTTATGCCTTTGGGATCTTCGGGGTCTTGTTTTCATGCAAGTTTCTGAGCATGTCCTTCTAAAATTCTTTCACTCTTGGCCTGAGTTGCAGCTTGGGAATCTGAATTTCAATTGGTGTCCCTGATACAGACGGGGTTCCCATGCCATGCTTCGAGAGGAGAGCTCTAAGCTCCCTCTCTCCAGATCCCTCTTAACTCTCAAAAGCCTGTCTTGTTTCTCATTCCACACAGCATATGGGAGTAGTTTCTGTCCAAAAGGAGAATTTCCACATGCCATTATTTCTCTATCTCTGTGCCTGTTTACCCAGCCCCTACCCGTCACTCTAGATACCTGAGTTTCTATTAGAGTCTACAGCTCCAGACAGGTCACCGTCTAGGAGGGGGCTGTCTGAAACTCCTGGGGGCACCAAGGCATTGCTCCTCAGTCTGCATGCTAGACTTGGCTGGGTGCATAAGTACCCTTTGGGAGTAATATTGAGGCCTTAGTTTACAGTTCAAAGCAGAACAAGGTTGCATCCCATCTATTAAGATTAAGAGATACAGTAAGATGGTTCAGTAGATAAAAGCTCTTTTTGAAGCTTGATAACTTAAGTTTGATTCCTAGAATCCATGTAAAGGTGGAATGAGAGAACCAGCTCTGGAAGGTTGTCCTCCCTCTTACTCTTGTATCATAGCACACATACACATCACACACACATGTGCATATGCACATACACATCATACACACATATGCACATGCACACACATCATACACACATGTGCACATGCACACACACATCACACACATGTGCACACACATCACACAGTGTGCACATGCACACATACACATCATACACACACATGTGCACATGTACACATATAAACAACAATAATGAAGAATTTTCTTTCTAAAGATTAAGGAATGAAACACTAACAGAAGAATCAAAAGAATGCTCCAGGCTGTAAGTGCTGAAGAAAGATTTTGTTCAACCGTTGCTTTGGAAACCTTTCTAAGCTCTATTGCAGTTGAAAATTTACAAATGTCTTTTTTAAACCACAAATGTGAAGGAATAGTAAACTTGGATGTCAGGAATACAAAGAAAAGTTCTGTTGTGTGGCCACTGACTTTATAAAGACAGAGGTGTAGTTTGGTCTATAGTTATCTTCTGAGAGACTTCGTTCTGGGTAGGAGAGGCTGGCCCAGTCTCTCACCTGGACCTCTTGAACATACACCCCACCTTCCTCCCTGTAGCCTGGGCAGCCCTTCTGTTCTTTATAGAGTTCTTGGCGTTACACAGTGAAGCTCTATTACCAGTGTGTGAAGTGTGTGGGGGGATGACTTGTAGAATATTCTCTAGATTGAACCTTCCTGACCATCACCTTTCACTTGGCTAGTGTCTAGTGCCTTGCACACAAGGCAGTGACCAGGAACTATTAGCCACTCAATAGTGAAAGAAAGTGGAGTAATGGATTCTGTTCCGCCGTTTTTGTCACAGATCACCTTTTAATGACAAATAATCTATAATAAGATTACAGTGCTTAGTGGTGGACCCTTTCTGGTAGGTGACTTTGTTGTGCAGACGTCACAGAGTGTTAATTACACACATCAGAGTGGGCACAGTGTCACTAGGTGATAGCATCGTGTGGGCCTACCATTGCACATGTGATCTGTTTATGTCTGAGGTCTATAATGTGGTCCATGGCTGTCTTTTACTGTACTGTAGTGGTTTAGTGCTTAGGGGCAGCTAAGCAACACTGTGTCTAACCAAGAGATCTTAGGCTGCTGTGTTTCTTGGTCCTTAGTTTGCCTGCTGCTGGCACTGTGTCCCGGTCTGTCTATAGTCTGACACGTTTTTCTACTCAGTGTATCTCTTGAGTATTGAGGATGTCCCACTTCGTTCCTCTTAAATGTTCATCACATTTGTGAAAACTCTGCCCTTTGAGCTCACAGAATCCTCAGACTTTGATTTATTCTAAATGATGATCATTCTTCAGTTAAGAATCCTCTTTTTTACTTGGTAAGTAATAACCATAAATATTACCAAGGAATCCCATTAGGCTTGGCCAGCAACTGTTGGCATCCAGGTTTACTTAAAGACAGTTGTCCGTGAGGGCATTCTTCCAAGTGTTCATCATCAGCATGCTGGAGATTGTTCTCGTTGGAAAGCCATGCTGGCTGCTTAGAGTGATGATGCAGTTAGTTAGCATCACTGCATCATCACTGCCACTTCATCACGAGGAGTGAATGACAGCTGCTCACTGAGAGCCCTGAAACGGCTAAGTGTGTGTGGAGCTGGGCATGGAGAGAAAGAGCCCCGAGCCGGTGCTGAGGCGGTCGTCAGATGGAGGGAAGTACTCAGTCCTGTCCTTTTCAATGCTTGGCTCTAGGTGGTCACACTGACCAGGTAGAAGTGTCACTGTTTTAGCAGAACCTGCCTGACTAACAATTCCCTCTTGCCAAACTCTTTGGGAGCCATGCCTCCACTTGTCTGAAGTTTAACCTTCATGACTGAGCTTTGGCTTTAGAGGATCATTTTATGAAAAGGTTGTTAAGTATCTGACCATTACATCTCAAAGGAAAAGAAGAAAGTTGTAAAGTTATTGAGTATAGGAAATATATTGTGGAAAAACAGTTCTTTATTGAAAAGAGAGGGAAAAAAGCCTACAAATAGGGTATCAAAGCAGAAAAGGCCTCAGGTTCAAAGAAAAATGGTAATTGAAAGAATTATCTGGGCGGTCTCACTTGTTGGTGGCATTAGCTTAGTGTATAAACAGCTCTTACTTCTATTTTCATGAGGGCTGAGGAACACTTGATTGCCCTTTGCAGAATGCTAAATCTAAATGCAAACCAAATGCTCCTTGGTGAATTGCCTTGGTAACCATACTGAAACATTTCATCCCGCAGCAGTATTACTCAGTACATTTGAAGGTAAGAGGTTTAATTTTGTCCTAGGTCTTTCAGACCAGACGTAGTCATTAAGTATATAGGAGAGGAAAAGGGGTGGGGAGAGACCTAGCAAGTTCCGCAGCTGTTATTTTAAATCTCTGTGAAACACTTTTTCTTTTCACCCAAAGGGATGTAGATAATTCGTTACTTCTGATTGATACCCTGTCTCTCATCAGTTGACTTCTCATCAGGATTTAACAATATCCCCAGGAATTATTACTCCTTTGATAAAGATGCTGATGAGAAGACTGTACCAGGAAGTTCAAAGAAGGCTGCCAGCCGGGAAGCCTAAAATCCTCACTTAAATTAGAAAGTCAACCAGTTGAAGCACAGGGTGTTAGTAGAAACAAAGACAGACATGGCTGTGGAAAGAACAGCTACTTAGTAAAAGACACAGTCTCACTAGCAAACCAGAAGAGACAACCTCCTGCCTCTGAATTAAGTTCTATCACAGTGGACTTTCAGATCGACTACCCAAACATCATACCATTGCCCAGGGACACACACACAAACTCATTAGCTACCTGCTCTCAGCTTCTCCTTAAAGCACTGTGTTCATGAGAACACAGCTTAGGTTTGTGGAGTTTGGCTTGTGACGTTGCACAGCGTCTACCATCAGTGACAGTTAGATGTGTTAGATCTATGGGCAAGTTGAAGTCTGTAGAAAATGTCCAAGTGCCCTTTAGCTAATGGCTTTAATCTTCCTACCAGATAGTGTGTCAGAATCAGCAGTGGTCCAGAGTGGCTCGTCACCATTTGGCTTTTCACTTAATTCTTATCAAGAGGCAGAGCTTGTGTGGAATCAGTATGCAGATGACCAAGGTGGACTGTGAGCCGTGTAGTCCAGTTGACAGTCTGAGAAAGGAAAGGACATGCATTGGTTATGCATGTGTTCAGAGACCAGAGAGTCTCGGACTAGAAAGCCTTTAAACATTTTGATAAAATCTGAGTTTCTAAGGATGCCTCTTGTATATCAGAAAAGGGAAAAGCTTCCCAGGGATTAATAGCTCCTCTAGAAAATATCCTATGAGGCTGGAATTAGGGATGCTGGCAAAATCTGCCACGAAAGTCTTGAAAGTGTCCGTTTCCAGCAACAGATCAAACTGCCTCTTTCGCAGCTAACAGTGTGTGCATGGGGCTCCTGACATGCACTGCTGGTATTAGGGTTTCTCCTCCGTGACCCTTTAAAACTCCTCACGTCAGTGGAATTTCTTGTGAACCCTCTAGAGGGAATGGGGTCTTAAAGCTTGACTGCCTGCTTATGATTTTGTAATGTGCTAGTCAAGTGTGTGGGTGTCTTCCCTTCATTTAGTGAGACTTCCATCTTTGTGAAAACGAATCTTTGGAGCACTTACTGGAGAATTTTCCATAAAGCAGAGAACTAAATACACGACCATACGATTCCTGCTGATCCCCCAATTGCTTGCACGGCTCCCTGTTTATAAAAGCAACCGCTCGCTCGTACGCCCAGAGCTCCCTTTGCAGCTTATATAACGCAGGCTTCTCCCGCCTTCCTTGTGTGGAAAGTGTCACTGTACGGGAATATATGCATAAGGATTATATACAAATATCATTGAAGACAGTTATTTCTAAGTGAAATTCATGTACTCTTATACTGATAGATTCACTTTAAGATGTGCAAAATGCCAGTTGTAAAAAAAAAAGAATTGGGATTGTGCTTCGTAAGCATGTGGCCCTGGGTTCTGTTCCCAGGTAGGAGAGACAGACAGAGACACAGAGACAGACAAAGAGAGAGAGAGACTGAGAATAAGATATAAGCGGAAGTCTTATTTCTTACCTTGTCTATGGGGTGGCCACATGCCACTGTTGAAACCCAGTGGTTGTGGTGCTTGAACACGTGTGAAGACACTTTGACTCTGGTACTGTCAATTGTTTGCCCTATTTCTTTACCCCCACCCCGTAAGCAGAGTTTGGCTGGTGCGTTTCCTTCATCCCCTTTACATGATGCTTTAGTATGTGAAGTCCAAGCTGAGAGGCCTGAGGAGTGCTGCTCTGGAATTCTAGGGAGCTCATTTTAATAGTTACCAAAGCACCACTTAATTAAGCCCTTGATATTCACTGTCATTGTGCTGAGTGCTTTTGATGAAGTGAAACCCTTTGTGCCTCCACAAAGTGTCCTCAGCATCAACAGTAACAGGAGCCGGAGTGTGGTTGGTTACCACGGATACTTCGCTGAGAGGAGGAGAGACTGGGGCACGGTTACTTGTGCATAATTGGAGCTTTGTACCAGGAAAGTAGAAATGCCCCAGTATTGTCGCAGAGACAGGAGCTGCATCGATAGGTAGGGGTACCAGGGAGGTCGCTGTGGACGGGATGTGTGAGGTTACTGTAGCATAGCTCTCAGAGCCCCGAGGGGTCAGGCGGGAGAAGTTAGCTTTTTGTCACCCGATTTGGGGTAGCATTCTCCCGAGAGAGGTCAGACTCATTGACTCACTTTTAACTTTTAACATTTTCTAATTTCCCTTCTTAACATTTTGTCATTCTTTGAGCTCAGGAGTTTTGTTTCTTTCCTGTACCTCCTCTAACTGCTCACACTGCAGAAATGAAGCCCTGAGAGCTGTGGACATGGTTGCCACCTGGCCCAGACATTTGAGTCTGCTACCTTGCAGGCTGCAATGACCTGTAAGTGGTCCCTGAGTATATTTCCCTCTGCTCTCTGCTGCTGCGCTAAGCACTGTCTTTGCCACATCTTAACAGCTCGAGACAGAGTTATTATTTCACTGTTTTTCTAAGTGGGATCCGTTCAGACCTCATGTGGTAGGTTCTCTGCCAGGGTCTCCGTGGGCTGAAATCAGGGTATCTGTTGGTCAGGACCATCATCTTCATTTGGAGCCCAGGGTCCAGGTTCAGTGGTTGTTGGTAGAATGTCCTCCAACCTGTACCACTCCAGAAGTCACCTGGAAGGCTTCAGCAGGTGGCTCTCAGGGCAAGTTGGAGCAAGGTGTTTATTTCCTGAGGCCAGTCAGGGTGTGCTTGTAAGTCTAACAAGAGGAAACATTTTGAAGATTATAGGGAACAGAAATTGAAATTTTCCCCGGAGGAGGCAGGCAGACAAGTGAACCTGTGAGTGATGAGCCTAGAAATAGGATGCCTAGGCCACATTTAGGCTAGTCTGGTGGCTGGTTCAGAACAGACTGACTCATGGGGCTGTAGTTGGGCCTCAGTGGTGCCATGTATTCCGGGTGGCAGCTGAGTGGAGCTGCTGCTCGCTCTGAAAGGGGAAGCATGGAGTTCTCTGGCTGACCACCCACTCCGGAGCAAGGCTGGGTCAAGCTCCAGGGAGCGGGGATATTACTCTCAGGCTCTGGCAGGCACTGGCTTGCCATGCAGCACCTCTGGGCCTGGATTGAATGGGCCATGCTTGGTTGGCAGCATTGATTTTATGTTTATTTGTGAAGGGACAGAATCTGAGATTACCAAATAAAATATAATTTCAAGAGTTATTAATGAAAGAATATATTACATTCACTTTTAATGAGATCCTGGTGTTGCAAAATGATTCCATGTAATGAATCCCAGGAAATCAATGTGAAGTTTAATTGCAGCTGCGTTGTATAAGGACATTGCTCTGCTCAGTGTTGCTTGTACAATTAATCAACTCTCTATTCCTTTTTCCTTCAATTAATTGCTTTGATGAAGTCAGTAAATGCATTCTTTGTTGGCTTGTGATCCTTTCTAGGAAGGTCTTAAAAATCCCAATTCTGCCACAATAGTGAGTGTTTGCTGTCATTTCTCTGTGTGTCAGCGTTTATAATTTGTACATTCTAAACTTAAGCCCATTCTGTAAACTTATCATTGTTACTTTTTTCTAAAACCTTTCCCATTTCCTTTGTTAGTTTTTTTTTTTTTTCAAACCATTTTCTATGTCTTCTCAGCTTATTGGCTAGACCTGTGGGTCAGAAATCTGAAATTTTTTCTGTGGTTCCCCACCCAGTCAAATAGTGGGATGAATGAAAAAGACTATGATACTTCTTTCTCTGATTAAGTTTTCTTCTATCTATCTATCTATCTATCTATCTATCTATCTATCTATCTATCTATCTATCTATCTCTATCTCTATCTCTCTATCTCTCTATCTCTATCTCTCCCCCTCTCTCTCTCTTTTCCAGGACAGGGTTTCTCTGTGTAGTCTTTGCTGTCCTGGAACTCGCTCTGTAGACCAGGCTGGCCTTGAACTCAGAAATCCATCTGCCTCTGCCTCCTGAGTGCCGGGATTGAAGTTGTGTGCCGCCACTGCCCTGTGAAGTTTTCTTCTAATTGTCTACCCTTTTAGCTCAGGCGGTCTTCAGGCTTTTTTCGTTTTTGACACTTGATTGGTTATAGCACTTTGTCAGCCATAGCAAAGTGACTTAGGTTGTTGTTTCATTTTGAGATAGGGGCTTCCTTTAGTCCAGACTGACTACTAACCAACTTTGGTTCTCTTGCCTCAGCCTCCCAAATGCTGGGATTCCAGTCTTGTGCTGCCATGCACAGTATAAAAGGTTGTACTGTACATTTACGGATCCCTAAATTTCTTCTGGTTTTGGTGTTTCTAGAGTTTATTAGTTGTATGTTGATAACGTTCTAATGGATTTTCATTTAACTACTCTTATTTGTGAGTAGTTTATTTTTGGTTTAAAGTTTAAGCCTTACACCAAAGTAGAGTCGCCAATTATGTTGACCGACTTACTCTATGGATGAAAGCAGTTTGATTGTAAGAGAGGCAACCTGTTTATGCCCCTGAGGAAACTTGTGGGAACACAGCTCTTCATCTCTCTTCCTTGTATTCTGGCCATGAGTTGCAGTCTCAAGCCCCAGAGCAGTGGGAAACTGATCATGGACTGAAATCTCCATGATTATGAGGGTAAATAAACCCTTTCTTAAGCTGATTATCTCAGGTACTGACTAATGTCAACAGTATTCTTACACATGCACCAGTTTCCCCTTTCAAATTGACATGGAGCACAGCTAAAGAAAATTAGGAATCCTAGAAGCCAGGCTGAGGGGATGGATATGTGCTGCATGAGCACAGGAGGGCCTGAACGTGGATCCCCGGCACCCGTGAAGAAGGTTGTGTAGGTACATGCCTGTGGTCCTCACGCTGGGAGGAAGAGACAGGAAGATCTTGGCTTGCTTGCTAGCTGAATGGTGAGCCCCAGGTCAAATGAGAAAGCCTAGCTCCGGAAAAGGGCGGCAGCGGGAGGGGTAGAGAGAGCAACTGGGAAGGTAAGGAGGACCGCCTGTGGCTGAATATGCACATGTACCTCAGCGTGTTCCCTCAAGTTCCGTCATGGTTTTAGCGTTGAAAGCTGCTGGTTTGAAGCAGATTGTCCAGGGAGAGCACACAGCATTCCCATCCCCCTGTGGTGTTGCACACCCATCACGCTCTCCCCTTCTCCACCCCCTCCCAAAGGCTAGGGCAGTGCTGTCTTGAAGCTTTCCTGACTGTCTCATAAATGCGGGAGGATTTTCTGGGGAATTCTTACTGCTCACCTCCATGCCCCGCATAGACTCTGTTTTCGCCCTGTCAGCTTCTGTAAACCCAAGGAAGACACACCAGGGCTCCCCAGGGGCAGCAGCCTCAGTGTTAGCGGGAGTTATGTGGCTTTGTTTTGTACCCGTTGGTGGCTGTGAGGCTACCACCATCTTCCTCTATTCTGGTGGTCCTCAACCTTTTCATTGTGTGACTCTTTAATGCAGTTCCTCATGTTGTGGTGACCCCTAACCATAACATTACGTCATTGCCACTTCATAAGAGTAATTTTGCTGCTGTTACAAATCGTACTGTAAATCTCTGTGTCTTCCGATGCTCTTAGGCGACCATGTGAAAGGGGTGTTCGACATCCCCCCACCCCCTACCCCCCGCCAAGGGGTCCTGATCCACGGGTTGAGAACCACGTTCTATGCCATTCTGGCCCCAGGAAGTTCCTCTGTTCGGGCGAGGCCTCCATTACTGTTGTCTGGAGCTGACTGCAGAGTTCAAGCCCTCCCTCCCTCTCTGTTTGCTGCTGGCAGTTGTTGTTCAGTTACTAAAGGTGTCCTGCGGCTCTCCCCGCCCTCAGGACACTGAGCACAGCTTTATCTGTAATAGTTGCCAGCACTGGCACAGTATTGCTCACAAGTTGGTAGTCCATAAATATTTGTTGAATGAATAACCGAATGATGAATTTGGAAAACTTGTTTTATTTTCTTACCCCTGAGTCTAATGGAATTTAAAAGAAAATATTTTTATATAATCTATACATAGAATTTTAAAATCAGAAAATTCAGATTTTTAAAAATTATTACATTTTGATTTGTGTGTGTGTGTGTGTGTGTGTGTGTGTGTGTGTGTATATATGTGTGTATATATGTGTACCCTGGTGTGTATGTGGCTGTCAGAGGACAACTTACAGGAGTTAGTTCTTTCCTAACATGTAGGTCCTAAGGTTTGAATTCAGGTCATCAGGCTTGGTGGCAGGAGCTTTTTCCCACGGAGTCATATGGCTGGCCTTGAAGGTGGATTTTTTAGATGTTAGGCCATCCACCGGGGTTTGTAGGGTCGTCGTCGGGTGTGTGGGGGAGACCGATCGCTCCTGTGCGCTGTGCCGTAGCCTGGAAAGCCCAGCTGACCAGCATGTCTGTCGCTGTGTTGCAGCCCTCGTCGTGAGCACCACTTCAGCAGGCTTCGCGCTGGCTCCGGGCCCCTTCGACTGGCCCTGCTTCCTGCTTACTTCCCTTGGAACGGGCCTCGCCTCCTGTGCTGCCAACTCCATCAACCAGGTCAGTTCTCCCTGAGCAGGTGATGCTCTCGCCACTTGCTGGCTGGTTGTGCCTTGTGTTTGAAGAACTCCCCAGATCCTGTGCCCTGCTGGAGGAGCACCCTGAACCCACAGAGGTTGCCTGTGGAGATCTCTGTTTGGTTTGGTTTGATTTTTGAGGCAAATGGTTTTCAGAGTGCAACAGAATGTGTCCTTGAAGTGGCTGGGATTCTTTGGGTTAAAAAGCATTGAAAACTGCCAGAACTTTGTGTTCTCTTTATTGCAGATACATTTCCTTGAGTTCATCATGGTTATATGCTGTCGGTGTAGTTTTATTTCTTTGTATTTTACTTTTTATTTTATTTGTTTGTCTATGTTTTACAAGGTCTGGCTATGTCACCGAAGGGGGATTTAAACACACTGTGCAGGACCCTCCTACCACTGCCTTTCGAGTGCTAGTATTATAGCACTATGCCATTGTGCACAGTGTTTGCATTTTAAGTCACCACTGTGCAAAATGCAAAATTTTAAATATTTAATGTTTATTAGTTTAAAGTATGTGTAGGTGTGTGTGTCTGCATGTGACTATTTGCATGTGAGTACAAGTGTCTAGGGAAGGCAAAATTGTCACAGCTTGAGGAGCTAGAGTTACAGGTGGTTGTAATCTGCCTAACCTGGGTTCTAGGAACTGAACTCAGGTCCTCTGGAAGAGCAGCATATGCTCTTAACTTCTTAGCCATCTCTCCAGCCCCAGAATATTTTAAAGGAACATATCCAGCTTTAAAAAACAAACAAACAAATAAACAATGCAGGAGTTCAGCACCACTGTTTACATGGTATGTACAGCCAGATTATGTCATAGCATTAATTGCTAACTATTTCTAACGGATCATTTTTCTTCTTGCTATTTTAAGCACCCAGATGATTCTCTGAAATAGTTTTTTCCTTTGCTTGGCCACTGTGGTGTGTCCCGACGTTGTGGTTTTTTCATAAGATACTATAGCAAAAAAGCCTTGGCTAAAACTTAAGGAAAACTGTCTCATCACCAGAACACCCAGGAGGAGTTGGCACAGTTTTCAAGGAGGAATCCAAGTTACCATCAGGAGCCAGCTTGAATGTTCATAGGACACCATGTAGAAGAAGCTAGTCTGTAAAATCTGGGGATGTAACTTGATAATGCTTAAAATCATGTGCTTCCATAGTGTATTGTCCGCTGTTTGGAAGATGTTATTTGTTTCAAATAAGGTTTCTTATTATTGTTGCTTTTGAGACAGAGTCCTCACTATGTAGTCCTGCTAACCTGGAACTCACTGTGTAGACCTCACAGAGATCTGCTTGCCTCTGCTTCTGGAGTGCTTGGACTAAAGGCGTGTGATACTGCACACACTGGCCTGCTGCTTGTGACGAGAACAGTGTCGTAGCCAGGCCAGCCCTAGAGAGGCTGCAGTGGCTCTCAAAACGAGAAGAACGAAAATGCCGGCTGTAGTGAGGCCGTTTGTGATACTTTCCCTGACGTGGCTCCACTTGGAGTCCGTGTCTCCCTGTGTTCTCATTGCCTGCGTGTAGTAGCAGGTCCAAGCTAAAAGGACAGGCCAGGGGTACCTGTCAGTTTCTAGCCTCCCTTTTGTAAATTAGGAGCCGCATGTATGTTTATTGTCTTCTGTTTAAATTATATAAATTAAAGAAAATGTTTAATATAAATGTGTGAAAATTGAGGAAAATAAAAAAAGCTAAAAGGTATCAGGATGTTTATAAATTTCGGAATATTATAAAATATAAAAAGCTGTGAGCCATGAGATTCTGGCTCGGTGGATAAGGCTGCTAGCTGCCAATCCTGATGACCTGAGTTCAGTCACCAAGACATAATGGTGGAAGGAGAGAACTGACTCCTGCAGAGTCACTGAGGGACGTACACACTCATAATTAAAACGTGATTTTAAAAAATGTTAATTTGACTGGGAGCCACTTTCTCACCCACATTTCCTACCCCTTGCCCTCCAAAAATGTTAGCTCAAGGATTTAATTTTTTTTTAATGAATACACTCTCTTAAGGGTGGGGGAGATAGTTTAGTTGGTAAAGTGCTTGCGAGAGGATCCCCTGTGTTTGATCCCCTGAACATGTGAAAAGAGCCAATTATGATGGCAGGCTTGTAATCCCGGTGCTAGGGAGACAGAGCCAGACAGATCCCTGGAACTAGGTGGCTGACCAGCCTAGTCTATGTAGCAAGTTCCAGGCCGGTGAGCAGCACCTGAGGTTGACCTCTAACTGCCATGAATGTGCATGTGCGCGCACACACAAAAAACAACCCCTTTAGTCTTTACAAGGGGGTGTCTGTAAGAAAGAGGGAATGTCGGTCAGTTAGGCAGAAACTGTTAGGAACTGGGCCCCGCTGAGGTGCTAGAAGCTTTACAGGACTGAAGTTTAGCCTCTTGGGACTTCCAGGTCCATCCCTGCGTATTTGCTACAAGGGATGGGTTAGGTTCTGTATGAGTTTTAAGAACACTGAGGAAGGCCACAGAATTCATGACGGGGATCTTTTGGTAAGTGCAGTGTCTGCCCCGTGCTGATTTTTCCTTCTCACTTTGTTTTCCAGTCCTGTACCCGCTCACTTTGCTCCCCTCGTTCCTGGGACATTTTGTCACATTCTTCTCCATGTGTCACTGGGCCCTGCCAGCCCTCTTCAGTGCTGTGGTGGTGTGTGCTCAGTGAGCACATGCCAACAGACAGGCTTCTTGTATCTGTTGTGAGCCCTCTTCCGTTTGTCTGGGATCCGGTTGCATTTGGAAGTGTTGTAGTACTTCAAACTTTGTGGAGAGTCTCAGCATTGTGCATTCTAGTGTTAGTAGGGTTTTACCAGCTTCCCAAGCTGTAGTATTTTTCCAGTAGTGCAGTATTGGTGTCTTGTTTTCATTATTAGTAGGCAGTCTCATAAAATTCAGAAACGAAGGAGTAGAGGGCCATTTTACCAGCAGTCTTAAATAGTTTTAGCAGAAGAAAGAACAAACCCAGTAGGCACTAAACTAATTGTTTTTATTTTATGTGTATGACTGCTGTCTGCATGTATGTCTGTGCACACTTGCATGCCTAGTGCCTGTGGAGGCCAGAAGAGGGAAGTAGATTTCCTGGAACTGGAGTTACAGATGGTTGTGAGCTACTAGGTGGGTGATGTGACCCCAACCTGGCTCCTCTGCAGCCAGTGCTCTTAAATGCTGAGCCGTCTTTCCGGCCCCTGAACTGGGTTTTGGGTTAACAGTTAGGTAAAGATATAATTTCTTTTTTTGAATGGTAGTGTTCATGTTAAAGAGTGTGTCAGCTACTCATAGGGTCTAGGGGAGGGAAAAAAAAAATCTGTCCCTATTTATAAAAAGATTCAAATAACATCTTACACATATTTTTAATTTTTATGTGCTGTATTTGAGCTGTTATTCATTTAGCCCTGTTTCTTCTTTGCATCCTGCTTCTGTGATCTCTTTGTGAAAGAAGAAAAAAGTAAACCTTTGAGAAGCAATTCTTGCATTTGTTTTAAGGAGAGAAAATGAGATTCAGTTTCTGAGTGACAGGCAGTGAGCGGTACTTAGGAGATGTGTGCAGGAACCACGGACACTGACATGTAAAAGCAAAGCACTAGAACGTTCTGTAGTGTGTATACACACGCCATTCAAACCCAAGCGTGGCTTTAAAGTGGGCATGCCTTCAGAGGATGAAAGCAGGCCATAAGTGTTTTCAATTTAACTGAAAGACAGAAGGCTGCAGATGCCTTTAACTGATCAGCTCTCGAGAGAGGACAGAGCCAAATAAATTCAAGTAGAGTGAGTTAAGAATCGAAAAAAAGTTGTCAGAAAAATTAGAATTATTTTCAGTATTTAATGTAATAAGCTGTAATTGGGATTATTTTCTTTATTTTATTCATTTTATGTGTACAGTAGTCTCTTCTGGAGTTTTCCTTTTGTGTTTCAGTTAACCACAATCAACTACTTTGAAGGTATTAACTGGAAAATTCCATAAATAAACAATTAATAAATTTTAAATAGCTTATCACATATTGTTTCAATATTGCTGATGCTACTCTTTTGCTGTACCTAATTTGTAAATTAATCTTTATCACAAGTATATATGTGTGGGGATAAATACGATGTATAGAGGAGTCTGTCAGATTCTTAGGCATCAGTAAGAGTCTCAGAATATATTCCCTGCAGATGAGTGGTGGGCTGCCGTACATGGCTTTTTCGGAGAGGTTGTGTCAATAAAAGTGTATGTCTGTGAGTTTATTTGTTTACAATTTACTATGGTAAATTGAGCGATGACACGGTCTTCTGCTTTCTGCCTCTGCCTCAGCTTCTACAGCTTGTCAGTCCTGTTTGCTTCTTATGTCCCTCTGCACATGGTTCTCGTTGTCTTTAAATGACAGGTTT
Source organism: Peromyscus maniculatus bairdii (assembly GCF_049852395.1). Taxonomy (NCBI): domain Eukaryota; kingdom Metazoa; phylum Chordata; class Mammalia; order Rodentia; family Cricetidae; genus Peromyscus; species Peromyscus maniculatus. The sequence continues at coordinate 48,563,997 of NC_134859.1, read as the reverse complement.
CTAGAAGCACAATGGCTTTTAGGAAAGGCCACCAGCCAAATATGTTAAAACTTTAACTTTGGAATTATGATCTTAAGATAATCTTACATTCCTGGAGTTCTGAACAGCCCTTTGGAGTAGGAAGCATGATTTCCTATTCTATTTGTAAAACATTTTGTTTTGCTGTTGATACCTTTTTTTTAAGGCAACAGTTAAATTTTTTTTTTTTAGGAAATGTTTCATTGAGAATCAGTACAAAATGTAAGCAAAAGTAACAAATTTTTAATATATCACATATGGTCCGTATGTATTTTTTCATATGAACAAAAACCTTCCTAAGACTATACCATAAACAGTCTTCCACCTCAGTACATGGTGGAGAATGACTGTTGTATGTGGGTGTGCTTTATTTAATCAATTTCTCTTTGTTTGATGTTTTGGAGACTCAAATGCTGAACTGAAGTGTCACACATACACACCTTTTTGAAGCAAGGTCTCACTATGTACCCCTAACTGTTCTGGAACTTCCTATGTGGATCAGGCTGTCCTCCAACTCCCAGAGACCCGCCTGCCTCTGCCCCAGAGTGCTGGAATAAAGGTCTGTGCCGCTATCACTAATGAGCTAAAATTCTTGCAATTAAGTCTTGCACACTTCCTTGCTTGTGTTGTTAGGTTCCTAAAAGTGAGTCGGTGTATTCAAAGATTTGTTGTTTTTTAAATAAAAAGGCTAAAATAAGGATTCTTTTTACATGTAAGTGGATATCTAGGCCGAGCATTCAATAACAATAAGTAAGTCTCTGTGTCATGATTTGGGAGCTGGTTGGTGGCCTGAAAGAAAAAGACTGGTACAATTTGGTTTGTTGTTGTTTTTCTAGTTTTAATTTTAAATGCTCAGCCTAGCTTAGGCATGTTTCTGGCTAGCTCTTTTAACTTAAATTAACCTGTTTCTCTTTATCTACCTTTTGCCTTGGGGCTTTTTACCTTTTCTTACTTTCTTGCTGTCTCTTTGTCGCTGGGGACCACCTGGCTGCTGGCCCTGGGCATCTCCCCTCTTTTGTCATTCTTTTTTGTTTTTCCTCTTGAGCCTAGATTTCTCTTATTTATTCTCTCTGCTTGCCAGCCCTGCCTAGCCTTTCTCTGCCTAGCTATTGGCCGTTTAGTTCTTTATTAGATCAATCAGCTCTTCATTAGACCAATCAGGTGCCTTAGACAGGCAAGATGAAACAGATGCAGTATATCTTTATATAATTAAACATATCCTTACATTGTAAATAAATGCAGCATAAACAAAAGTAACACACCTTACGCAGTTAAAGTAATATTCTGCAGCATAAACAAGTGTAACACATTTTTGCCTAGTTAAAATAGTATTCTACAGCAGTTGATTCTCAAGTGTCTCAATTTGCACAAAAAGTGAAGAGTTTGACTATTCATAACCCCCTTAGGCCTTCACTTGTTCACAGCACAGTGTAGAAGTACCGTTCTGCCGCGCTTCCTGTTTGCTGCTATGCCCATTGGACAGCAGTCTACATTATCTTGCCGCCCGCAGCTTTGTCTTCAAAACTTTGTAACTGTGGGCATCGTTACAGGGTTCACACACGCACACGCATTCCTTTTAAAGACCCTTTTACATGTGCTAACTACTTTGCTAACAGTGAGGTGTTGTAAAGTTTTGAAGTGTATTGTGTTATATCTCTATTTACAATGTTCTTGGTAGATTGTCTTCTTTTTTTTTTTTTTTTTTTTTGGTTTTTCGAGACAGGGTTTCTCTGTGTAGCTTGGAGCCTTTACTGGAACTCACTTTGTAGACCAGGCTGGCTCGAACTCACAGAGATCCGCCTGCCTCTGCCTCCCTAGTGCTGGGATTAAAGGCATGCGCCACCACCGCCCGGCTTAGATTGTCTTTTGATTACTGTGGCACAATGAATCCCAAGACTCTCTAGGTGCTCAACCATTAAGATTCAAACTCTTTTCCTCATGTTAAGCCCTAAGCTGCCACCTTACATCTTCAACCCGTTGGTCGTAGTTCTCCTTGTTGGAGAATCTGGGTGTTCCTGTGGGTGTTGCAATATAATTATTCATTTGCATTCTCTCCTTTAGCGTGCTGGTAACTCCCTTGAAATGAATGATTGGGACTTACATATTTCATCCATCTCTCACCTCTGCTGATAGCACAGGAGGAGGCCAGTATAGTGCCATTTTGAAGACACGTAGAGGGAGATGAGTAGGGAAAGAGTGCAATAATAATTACAGATAGTAGCCCTTATTTAGCACTTGCTATGTGTCAAATAGTTTTCTAAACATATACAAATTAGATTGTATTTGAGTCTATGTTCACAAGATTTCAAAGAAATGGCTCTTTTAAAAGATCAAATAAATGATGAGTGAATTCGTAACTTGGGCTTGTCTTTTGAAAACCATTGATGTTCTCAGAGACTTTATTTTAGAGAAAACTACAAGAAAGACATAAAACATAAATAGTCTCAGATCTGAGTGGTAGGTTGTAATTAGAAAGGTAAGTGTGATAAGCAATGTTATCTTTGGGATCTAGTGTACCTGTGGATGTTGGCAATTTTTTATGAAGGAAATGAAAGAGATCAAGAGGTGTGAATAAATAGGGTCATGAAGAAACATGTTTTTTGTTTGATACTAACAATACTTGAGTGACTTTCATGGCTGAAATGAGGCGAAAAGGAAGGGCTTTGGATAAAGAGCTCTGAATTATAGGGTGGTTAAAGCAAAAGAAAATTCGTAGCCTTTTCAACTCTGAAAGGAGAACCAAGCAAAAGTTTGTTTTCTTGGTGAATATGAGATTAATATCTAATGCCTCCTTGCATTTTCCCTTTCTCTGATGTCTCTTGTTTTGACTGTGCAGTCTGCCCAAAGCAATAGCAATCCACTTTCATCTTCCATGTTGAACAAAAGCAGTCATAAAGTTTAGTGTTGTATTCCAGAAGAAGACTTGTGTTAGGGAATGCCAGTGAGAGGATTTGTTTAACATAGTTTGTGCAGGACAAATCAATGAGACGTCCATTGACTTTGAACTTGCAGTCATCCAGCCTCTGGAGGTCCCAGCTTGTGGCTTACTCAGATAAGCCACTGCGCCACATCAGCTTCAGAGAGGATCTTTGAATATAGTTGGAGAGTCTCCAGCTAAGTACGGTTTTATATATAAGGAAAATGATGAACATTGCTGAACAACGTCAAAAAGAAAGTGTATTTGAAATGCAGTCTGTTTTGCTGAATTTATATAACCCTAAATAGCCCCTAAATTACATTTGATTCTCTTGTTTAGAATGATCGATCTAAGTGGAATAAGTTTGGCACTGGCATTCATAGCCAAAATCATTCCAGGTGAAGTCCTGCCAGCAGATGCAGAGATGATGATTTGAACATGATGTTCGTAGATAGGTTTTTAAAGTCATTTGCAGCCTCATCAACTGGTTGTTATTTTATTTGCTTCTTGTGAAGAATCTTGAGGCGACTTTACTTCTGTGTTTTAGAAAAATAAAATGAAGCTTAGTGATGTTGTTGATGACACCTTTGAAAATGGCCAAACTAGGACTAGATCGTGTGGACCCACCTCAATGCTTCATTCATCTTCTCAGCCAGAGTGTCAGTCTAGTCACCACCTTAGGACTGGCTGTTCTCATTAGCAAGTCTCACTGCCCCCAGGATAGCTCACAGCATGCTTTTGAATATGGCAGGTGAGTTGCCCAGTCAGGTAGCCATCTTGAGTGATCAAGGAGATTAGAACACTCAATGCCTAAGCCACACCAAGTGCTGTCACTGTCAGCTGTTGCTGCTTTTATTTCAAGAAAAGCTTTCCAGTTTTGACCACAGCCTCCATGCTTCCAGAATCGCTGTCTTCCAATTGTCCCCACTTCGGGTCTTGGAGAATTGAAAGACATATGTGCTTTTCCTTGGTTTACCAGGGGACGGGTTCTCTCTTGTCTGAAATGCTTGGGATTATAGAAGTGTTTGAAACTTCAGATCTTTCCAGATTTTGTTATGTTTGCATGTATATATAATAAGATATCTTGGGGAGGGGCACAAGTCAAACATGAATTCATTAATGTTTTATATGCATTTATATATTATTAGTCTGAAGGTAATTGTAGACAATTTTACCTAAAATTTTACATTTTTACTCAAGTGGGCGCAGAGTTTTCATTGTTAGCACTCAAAAAGTTTCAGTTTTTGGATTTTTGGATTAGGGATGCCAAACTGTGCTCGCAAACTATAATATGTGTGCGAATGTATGTATATATTTATTTCAAGTGTGTGCACTTGTATGCTTGTTATTCATATGTGACTGAAGGGATAGCTGTTATTGAATTATATGTATAGTTTTGGAAAGGTTGATGAAAACGTAGATATGGGGGCTGGGTAGAGGGATGGCTCAGTAGTTCAGAGCTAAGAACGCATGCTGCTCTTCCTGAGGACCTGAGTTCATTTCCCAGCACTCACGTTGACCAGCTCACAACCTCCTGTAACTGAAGCTCCAGGGGAATCTGATACCTTCTTCTTGCCTCTGCAGACATCTGTGTACAAGCAAACACACATGTACGCACATGGACACATATTTTTATACACACACACACACACACACACACACACGCACACACGTATGCGCACACACATTTTTTTTAAGGCAGACATTTAGTTGAGATATGATGGCAAATGGTAGCCATATGACTTTTGGAGTTAAGAATTCTTGGCTTGTGTGTGATAAAATCTGCCTCTGGTGGCTTGTTTCCTTCCTGCCTATCTCTCTGTCAGCCCCACATAGGAGAGGTCAAACTGAGGTTCTTTTTGAATGTCTTTCTTTCTTTTCTTGATCTTTGGTTGTGTTTTCCCTTTCCTGTCAGTTTGTTCTGAATCCCATTAGCCAGTGGTTCTCTGCTCTCAGCCACAGATCCCCCTCGCTGTTTTCTCTGTGAGGTTGACTCTGGCTTTACTGATGACTGATGGTGCTGATGGAGAGGCAAGCTGTGTGGCCGATGCTGGGAGACTGTGCCTCCTTATCACTGCCCCACACTCCGTTAGTGGACATGGCTTTTAAGGTTTTAATATGTAAAACACAAAGCAAAAGCGCTGATGCCTCCGTGTATATTTATTCTTTGAAAATGGAGTCTCGAAGTGATGCTTACTGCTCTGCTGGGCCCCCAGATGTGGATGGGAATAGGAATTGTGTTGGAGGCAGGAGGATAGTCAGTGGAGCCTCTTTCACTCGGGTTACCTTGAGAATTATCTGTGGTGCTTCTGGTTTGTACTAGAGCTCAGAATGCCCAGGCTGCCCAGGCTGCCCAGCCTGGGTTGGGCAAGCTGTTTACCTTTACAATGTGAGTATGAATGATTTAAGACAGTCTTAAGATTCACATTTTTGTGACCACTCAATCCTGTCTTACCAATTTTCTAAGAAGTTTTAGAAAATATTGTTTGGCAAGAAGGGGAAATTACTTACTTGTGTGATTAATCTTAAGGAAATTTTCACTGTGGCATTTCCTTCAGATCCTATGCCAGATTTCTCCCGGAAGCACTGATCACAGGGAACAAAGAAAGTCCAAGGATTTGAATGATGGAATGTGGAGATAGAGTGGAACAAAGAGAAATTTGGATAGTTAATAAAATTTCCAAATGCTTAGAGTATGTTTATACCTTAAAATCTACTGTGTAAACTGTTGAAATGCTAAGAAAACAGGCCATTTTAGCTCTTACCCTGATTGAGATTTCCATAGGAGAAGGTATGTATCTTTTTGCTCCTAAGAAAGGAAACTACCATTGACCATTGTCCAATGTCCTAACATTCCTATTAGCTGAGTAAAATTATGGTTGTTCTCCTAGAGCTTTTACCAAAGCATGCGTTGCCCTTGGGTGAGCAGAATACAAAGGATTACGAAGTGCTGTGTACAGACTGCTTAAACAGTTCGTTGTAGTTAAGATGGAAAAGGTCTTCACCTAATGCTATTTGTGTCATCTACTAATTTAAAGTAATGGGGATTAAGTACAACTCCTGACCTTAAAAACATAAACATGTCATAAGACCAGACTCTCAGTTATTAAAATGCTCATGGAATTGTCAATGAGTGTGGAACTGAATTTACTGAGCCTGGATTCTCTCAATGATTTTGCTTGCTGTTGAGTGACTGACTAACCTAATAGCTAAATAGCATATGTTAGGAAGCACGTGGTTAAATTTGAACATGGAGTTATAGACAGTCCCCAACCCCAAGTCTGGTGGTTTTTCCCACGAGAGGAATAATTGCTTACAAGTCTCCAGTCATCTCCTTGGCTCTGGCTTAAGTAAAGTCAGGGTGCCTCAGAGTGGCCCTTCGTAAGCACTCAGTGAACATCGAGGCTTTAAGAGTTTCCTTGTGCCTTTGAGAGGCAGGAAAATGTGGCTGCACTCTTCTCACACAGAACTTCCTTTATTCTCTTCAGTACAGGCTAGAATGATTGGGAGAAGGAAGGCATCGGTCTCCTCCCTCTCACTGGCCTGTGACTTCTAGGACTGGAAGTCAGGGTGTCTTTAACTAGTAGGAGTATTACATTGTTGGCTGCTGTGGTCTCAACCTGCCCTTAGGTAGCTATTGATTGCTTTTGCTAGAGATAAAAAGATTATTCCCTTCTTTACAGGGGATGTGCAGTAAAACAATAAAATGTGCTGGCATGGGAAAAGCCAAGAAATGCGTAAGGTGTAAAAAGGAAGCCATCAGTGAGGTCATTTCTACCTGGCAGGCCAGGGAAGCTCAAGAGAAGCGGGCAGTGTATTTGAGTAGGTGTGCTGTTGTAGGTATGCACAGGTAAGGGCAGCTTCTGAGGCAGAGGGAAGGTTGTGGGTGAAGACTAGAGATGAGAAGTTTTGTTTACATACAGGAAGAACATTCTGGAAACTGCAAACATGGCATTGCTGTAGAAGCCTGAAGTACAAGGTAGGTAGGTATTATGAGAGTGGGTAAAAGACACAGCAGGGCCAGACCATGAAGAACTTCATGTACCAAAGCACCTGGGTTTGCGCAGTGTGCCAGGTCAAAACTGGGAAGCTTAAGTGACCACCTGACACAAGCACCGCCCTCTGTTCTCTGTGGATAGAAACAAAATCCCCACTGTATGCTTCACCTCCTGTGCCTGTGACAGCTTCCATGTCATCCATTCAACAGGCATTTCCTAAACTCCTTTCTTCCAGGCACAGTATTCGGGTGGGATACAGGCAATTCCTACTGTTATAGTGAAAAGATAAGCTATAGATATATTAATAAGAAAATGCCTGGCAAGGGTCCATACAGTAAATGAGACTGAATCAGGCTGGGGTGATGGCTCAGTGGCTAAGAACACTCAGAGGATTTGAGTTCAGCTCCCAGCACCCACATGGCAGCTAGCTCAACTCCAGTTCCAGTGGATCCCACACCCTCTTCTGGTCTCTGTGGTCACCAAGCATGCACATAGTACACATACATACATGCAGGCAAAACACATAGAAAATAAACGTAAAGAGATCTTTTTTAAAAAATCAGCAAAAGTAACAACACTCTGGGGTCCTCAGGAGACATCCCTGACACACACCCCACTTCGTGGTCAGCCCTTCCTCAAGTCAAGCACTACAACTCTCCTTCAGTTTATAAGCTCGAAAAGCTTGAGCTCACGGCTGCTGCTGTCTTCTCCATTTGCCTGTGAGCTCAGTGAGGGCAGAACTGTCTGGGCCTGTGATTGCTGAGAGGGTCATGCGTCCCTGGTCCATGAGATGCTCAGTGACATCTGATGACTCAATCAGAGCCAGGCCACCTGGCAGCAAGCCTCTACCTGCCGCTTGTTAGCTCTGTGGCTTTGGGCTGTTGACATAACCTTTCTGAACCTGCATTTTTCTCCTCTGCAAATAGATAAGGCTGTTGATAGAATGAACTCAGTACTTTTAATGCCAGGATATGGTGCTTGTGACCACTTTGGTCTAGGAATTACCCCCCAACACACACACACACACACACACACACACACACACACACACACACACACAAGCATTTGAGCTCCTGAAATTCCCTGCCTGCCTAAACTCAGAGCCTCCCAGAGGAGCTCAGTTCTCACAGGTCTCCTCCCCAGCTGTTCTAATCTCACTGGAGCTGGCAGCACACGGGGCCAGACTTTGACACAAGCCATCCTCTCGCCCATTTTCTCCTAAAGGTCCACTTCTCTTCCTTCAGCTTCCTCTCCTTCCCCGCTAGTGTTTGCTCTCTTCCTCCTCTGCTGAGGTGGTGTTCACACTCTCCAGATTCGCAGCCCTTTGGGTATTTGTTCCCCCCCCCCCCCCGTGGGATGCCCATGTGCATGTGCAGAAGGCTGGGAAGGGGGCTCAGGCAGAGCTGGGGTGCTAACACGGCCTGTGACCCCAGCCCTGAGAAGCTGAGGAGGTTAGTGAGTGAGTCCAGCCCAGGCTGTAGAGTGAGCTCAAGACCAGCCTGGTCTATGTAATGGAGCCTTGTCTTAAATAAACAAAGGAATAAATTCATTTGTGTTCTTATCTATTAACCTACTGTTGGTGCTATATACAGGACCACAGTTCTGAACCTAAGAGTCTAAAGTCCTCTGTAGGTCTGAGGTAAGAGCCTGGTATTAATAAGAATGTGATTCGTGTTAATTATTGCTACTATTTACCATGAAAAATATTTAATAGGGGGAATGAGATGGGGAGATAGACTTCGTGTTAGAAAGTAGTTGATGTCATATGATCCTGAAGGATCATTGTTAGTGGGGAAGCTGAGCTGGAAGGAGTGTCACTGATTGCATGGCCTTGTGGGAAAAGAAAGGACTATAAAGTAGCTTTTTTATTTCTGTCATGATTAAGTATATGGAAAGAGTATCATTCAATGAAGTCTTGCTGGGAACCAATATTGACGACCTTCAGAAATAAGATTATATGTTTTGTTTTTTATAGTCGTTCCTTGGTCTCAAGGAACCTGTCTCAGTTCCCACAGTGACACTTTAATTCTCAGAAAATCAGAAGACAAGATCTTCAGCTTCTAGTCATGATCTCTTGTTTTAGGGCTGTGGTGGGTTGGCATACCGGAGCCCTAACCAGAGGAAGCGGCTGTCATGACTGGCCTCGGCAAATGAAGGCCCAGCTTTCAACAAGAACTAGGCATTTGGTTTTCCTCTAAAGTCTGATGATTTTCTACTTAGCACAGTTTTTCCACACACTGTACTAAACAGCCCCTATTGGTGACTTGGGGCTCCTACCCCCAATTTTACTCTTTTGAAATGAGACAGGCCGTTTTTATATTATCGTTTACCAAAGAGGGGAAAGATCTGCATTCTGAAAAAAAAATTTATAACAAAATAATAGACACCCCCCCCCCCATTTCGTGTTGATTAAAAACAACAGGCAAAGTATCTCAGTAATTTGTGAGAGCAGAGGTGTGGCACTGAGCCTCGGCTTATAGGTTGAGCTGCTGGTCTGCTGTAGCCATACCAGAGAAGGCTATGTTATTTTTAAATTGTAAGGGGAGGGGTATATTAGTATTAGTATATTAGTATTGTAGCACTCTAAAGGTAAAGTCAAAGAGGGTCAACTCAAAATTGTTTCAAGAAACACCTGGAAATTGCAGATGTGTTTACAATTATTTCACTACTGACGGCATCATGTTTCAGAGAGAGCCATTAATTGTGGGAGAGTCATATGGAGCTCTCTGTGAAATTTAAGTCCGTTGAATATCAGCACCTTCAAAGACAATAAAATTCCAGCCTGCATGTGTCTGTTCCCATGTGAGGAGTTACTGCAGCATGCATGCACCGCTCCATGAGAGATCCTGGAGCGTAAGCTCTCCGGCCTGTAGGCAGTTGTCTGAGGTCGGTTTTCCATTTGGCACTTGTCAAACAGCTGTGGGATTAAAACCCTGGGTCCTGACGCTGATTTACATTTCATGTCACTCCATGGGCGAGTGTTTCCTGACTTCAGCATTTACAGTATTCTCCACATTTCATCAGTATCCTCCAGTTATTCCACCCCCCCCCCCAAAATGTCCTCATATACATTAAATGTGGCACTCCAGGTGTCTTCATTGTTTTCTAATCATGATTTTAAAAGTCCTCATGGAAGCACTGGAGCGGGCATTCAGCCATTCAACCCCACTGCTCTTTACAGAAAGAGAAATTCACATCTCTAAACCCATCATCCTGATTTTCATTGTCACCCTTCATTGTTATCTTTTTTGTTTGTTTGTTTGGTGGTTGGTTGGTTTTGTTTTTCGAGGCAGGGTTTCTCTGTGTATCCCTGGCTATCCTGGAACTCACTGTGTAGACCAGGCTGGTCTCAAACTCACAGATCCACCTGCCTCTGCCTCCCAAGTGCTGGGATTAAAGTTGTGCACCACCATGCCTGGCCTATTGTTATCTTTTTAACTTTTCTTTCAAATTGAAATCTCAGTCATAATTGAACATGGAATTCTCACTTTCTAAATGCCAATGTAGGTTAGTTTAATAGTAAAAACTCAGTGTTGACTTTTAGTCATTTGTGGCTGAAGAGAGCTTTCTGGCTGTGTCATTGGTGATGTACTAGAAAACATCCCAGTTGCTTTTGGGCAACATTACTATCACACCTTTTGTAAAGTAAGCCAGCAGAGGCACCTGGTGAGTATGTGGGGGTTATTTGGTGAAATTAGGGATTATATGAAAACACCTTAAAGGTACTCTTAAATTATGCTAAGGATTCCCGTGTGGTAGCACAAAACCATTTCTGGGGTAGTTTAGTTAACCTTTTACATTAAGATCCCTTTCAATCAATATTTCATTCTTGTTTTTCATAAACTCCTAAATTAGGGCATGATTTCACTTATTCTGGATTTCAATTTGCTCTCTTCTGAGATCGTATAACTCCATTACACTTTAATTGCATTTTGTGTTTTGACATATCTGAATGGCTCCCTAGCCTGTGCACCCCTCTAGCTACAAGAGCTGGTTTTATTTATTTGACAAATAAGAAACTCAATGAATGGTTGGAATGGATGAGAAATAGCGGAAGAAGAGTAAATTCTACAGTTAAAGAAGCCTAACTTCAACTTACCAAAGTGCCATTTTAAAATGAAATTACTTGTTTTGAGAAAGTGTCTCACTATATCACTCTGGCTGGCCTAGAACTCACTATGTAGACCAGGTTGGCCTTGAACTCACAGAGGTCCTCCTGCCTCTGCCTCTCAAGTGCTGGGATTAAATCTGCACCATGAGTGCAGATTTTGTTAGTCATCTCTGAAAGGTTAACACTGTGATAGTTATAAAACAATTTAAAAACTATTCTTTATTAATTGGTATTCCAAAGTGATTTGGTGGTAACAGCATGAGTTACAAACATGCTCAGTGGGATCGTATCCAAAACTGCTTGTAACGTCCCAGCAATAGTTTCTCTTCAGAACCTTTGAAACTCTGGTAGCTGATCAGGAAGCCAGGCATTCAGGTTTGCAGTATACCACCGCCATGTTTACAGCTCAGCTTCTGACCCATTCTCTGAGCTGCCCAGAAACCCTTCCCAGGTGCTGTCAGCTGAGCGCTTGGTTGCTCAGGTCAACTTTGGGGTTACTGATGGATTCTGGTTTTCTCAAGTCTACATCCCTGTCATCAGGACATCCTGCCAATGACATGCACACACATGCACATGCTTGTTGGGACCTCTGAGACATGTCTAGATGGTTGGGTTCTCCACATAGTCTTGGCTCTTCCTTACCTGGGGTTTTCTGTCTCCTGGGAGGTGGTGCTGCTTCAGCTGGCCTGCACTATTCTCAGCTTATGCTAGGGGGACCTTCTCAGCTTGTAGGCTTGGCCCTCACAACCTCCCAGAGACTCCCAGGCTCTTTGAGCAAAGGACTTGTGGTTTTTCTTTTTTTCCTTTTCTTTTCTTTTTTTTTTTCCTTTCTTTTCTTTTCTTTTTTTTTTTTTCCAGAGACAGGATTTTTCTGTGTACTTTTGGTACCTGTCCTGGTAGAACAGGCTGGCCTTGAACTCACAGAAATCCGCCTGGCTCTTCCTCCCAAGTGCTGGGATTAAAGGCATGCTTGCTTTTTGGATATTAGCTGGCCATTAGGTTCTCAGAATCTGTCTATCTCTCCATATTGAAGTTACCAGCACCAAAGCAGTGTGCTGCTGGGAACTCAACCTTAAATCTCGTGTTTGTGTTCTTATCCACTGAGCCATCTCACTAGCCCTCTCCCCAATTTTTCTTATTTCTGCCTGTGTTTGGGCAGCTTTCTCCCATGCCTGTGTTGTGCCCTCCATTAGCTCTTCTTCTATGGTGTTGAAGTAGAAAGCAAATGCTTTTTAAACCCCCCCCCCCCAACAGACTTCCCAATGCCTGCCCATTCTCCTTTTGTTCTCTTCCTCTTACCTGGGGAGTTGTGACCATTTCACTGCTGTTATTTCTCTTTTTTGCCTAGTGGACTAAGAGCAACATCTCTGTCCACAGATTTTGCTCATAGAAACCACACCTATGAGACACCCTTGGCTCTGCAGTGCACATGGGCTTGTTACAGTCCTCCTTTCTGCTGTTGTAGACCCGCCCACTTGACCGCAGTGTGCATACTTCACTGTCCTGACTATGGGCCACACTAACCTCTGCTCCGTGATGGCTGGTGGTCAAGGCAGGCCAAGAAGAAATTCTTTTACCCCCAAAGTGTTATAGGTAGACAGTCATCTGCTTAGACAGTAATTTTAATTGGGAGCATTTTTGGGATGTAATGGCCTGTGGCATGAGAACTGAAGTGTTCAACAGATGGTAGAGGTTGACCTTGGAGAGGACAAAAAGATGGAAACAGAGGAACACATTTCAAGGAACAGAGGTTATAGCACAAACTCTAATTGGTCTTAATAATAAAAACCCAGAGTCAGATATTTAGGTAAATGATGAAAGATCAGAGAAGTAAAGGAGTCAGCCACTAGAGAGACTTCTTACCTCTACTGAATACTCAGACGGAAAAGGGGCGAGCTTCTATCTCTACCCCACCTTATCACTTTCTCTCTCCACCCAGCCATGTTACTTCCTGTTTCCTCTTCCCAAGTGCTGGGATTAAAGGTGTGTGTCTCCCAAGTACTAGGATCAAAGGCATGAGATCTCAAATGCTGGGATTAAAGGTGTATGCCACCACTGCCTGGCCTCTAGTGGCTAGCTCTGCACTCTGATTTCCAGACAAGCTTTATTTGCTAGAACACAAATAAAATATTACCACAAGAGGTAGTAAGTATATTAGGATGCTGTTGAAGATTATGTTAGCTGAACTGAGCATGGTGGTGCACACCTTTAATCCAAGCACTCAGGAGGTGGAGGCAGGTGGATCTATGTGATTCTGAGGCCAGCCTAGTCTACATAGCAAGCTCTAGGCTAGCTAGAGCAACCTAGTAACCCCTACCTCAAAAAGAGGTGAGGGGGATTGTGTTGTTAGCTGAAGACTAGAGAAGTTTAGAAGGCTTGAAGCTAATTGGGGATGGAACACCTCACCCTACTCCAACCCTATAATCAGCAGGAAAGAATGGATGGGATCCAAATTGCATCTCAGGCCCTGGATGAAGATGTGCCATTTGAACTGCCCAGGTCATAAAATTACTATCTAATCAGAGACCTTGTGGTAATGAGGAAAGGCATACTATGAGCTCATCTATTAAGATTTATTCCAAATAGGCTTTTTAGTCACCTGATCAGAAGGGTGTTCAAGAGAAGCTGTTTCCTTTAGAGATTTTAGGGATAGTATAAATCCCACTAAAGTTGTAGGTTGGCGCAGTGGTCTCTGGCTACTCTTTCCCCTCTAGCATGTTCTTCACAGTGGTACCATGACCATTGTCCAGTCTCACCCCTGAGAGTCTTCTGCTTTACCCCCACAGTAAACTACTTGTCTTCTCCACCATGCTCTGTGTCTTGTCTGAATTCTTGCAATGGAGATTGTAAGGACCCAGGAGCCAAGGAGACGCCAGAGTGAAATCCTGGTGCCGGCATGACCAAGGGTTGAATGACACCGGGGCCATGGGACACGAGAAGGAGAGGGCAGGGAAGGGTGGTGAAGCAGGGTTAGGGAACCCCAGCAGCTTCCTGTGAGAACCATCCCGGAGCACCCCAGGTCTGTGTTTCCAGTGTTTCCTGTGAGAACTATTCCGGAGCACCCCAAGTCTGTCCTTTTCAATGTTTCATGTGAGAACTGTCCCAGAGCATCCCAGGTTTACCATTTCCAATGTTTCATGTGAGAACTATCCTGGAGCATCCCAAGTTTAGCCTTTCCAATTCAGCATTTTAACCTTAAAACTTGACCAGATTTGGTGGCTACTTGGGACACTGAGCAGAAAGATTTGAGTTTGAAGCCATCTTGGGGCTACACAGAGAGATAGCATGTCTCTAAAAACAAAACACAAACCAGTAGATCCCTAGAAATGCAGGGTTTTCTGTCTGACATTTTTTCTCTTCTGGCATTGTTTCCGTTTTCCTTCTCTGTCTGTCTTCCATGTCATCCATTTCTTTTCTTGACTCTGTCTTCTCCTCTTACTTCTGTGACTGGATGAAGAAGTCATGACCATTCCTAACTTGATGCCTGGCTTCTTTCTTTCTTTCTTTCTTTTTTTTCTTTCTTTCTTTTATTTTATTTTACAATATAATTTAATTCTACATATTAGCCACGGATTCCCTTGTCATCGTCGTCGTCCCCCCCTCCCCCCCCTTCCCCCTAGCCCATCCCCCATTCCCACCTCCTCCAGGGCAAAGACTCCCCCAGGATTGAGATCAACCTGGTAGACTCAGTCCAGACAGGTCCAGTCCCCTCCTCCCAGGCTGAGCCAAGCGTCCCTGCATAAGTCCCAGGTTTCAAACAGCCAACTCATGCACTGAGTACAGGAACCAGTCCCACTGCCTGGAAGCCTCCCAAATAGATAAAGCCAATCAACTGTCTCACCTATTCAGAGGGCCTGATCCTCAGCCATTGGTTCATAGTTCATGTGTTTCCATTTGTTTGGCTATTTGTCCCTGTGCTTTATCCAACCTTGGTCTCAACAATTCTTGCTCATATAAACCCTCCTCTTTCTCACCAATTGGACTCCCGGAGCTCCACCCAGGGCCTGGCCGTGGATCTCTGCATCTGGTTACCTCAGTCATTGGATGGGGTTTCTAGCACAACAATTAGGGTGTTTGGCCATCCTATCACCAGAGTAGGTCAGTTTGAGCTGTCTCTTGACCATTGCCAGCAGTCTATTGTGGGGGCATCTTTGTGGATTTCTGTGGGCCTCTCTAGCACTTTGCTTCTTCCTATTCTCATGTGGTCTTCATTTACCATGGTCTCCTATTCCTTGTTCTCCCTCTCTGTTCTTGATCCAGCTGGGATCTCCCGCTCCCCCAAACTCTCTTTCCCTCGACCCTCGCTCTTCATTACCCCAACTCACGTCCAGACTGTTCATGTAGATCTCATCCATTTCTCCATCATTGGGCAATCCCCGTGTCTTTCTTGGGGTCCTGTTTTCCAGGTAACCTCTCTGGTGTTGTGAGTAGCAGTCCAGTCATCCTTGTTCCACATCTAGTATCCTCCTATGAGTGAGTACATACCATGTTTGTCTTTCTGAGTCTGGGTCACCTCACTCAGGATGATTTTTTCCTAGATCCATCCATTTGCCTGCAAACCTCATGATGTCATTGTTTTTCTCTGCTGAGTAGTATTTCATTGTGTATATGTACCACATTTTCTTAATCCATTCTTCAGTTGAAGGGCATCTAGGTTGTTTCCAGGTTCTGGCTATTACAAACAATGCTTATATGAACATAGCTGAGCAAGTGCCCTTGTGGTATGATTGAGCATTCCTTGGGTATATGCCCAAGAGTGGTATAGCTGGATCTTGGGGGAGATTGATTCCCAGTTTTCTAAGAAAGCGCCATATTGATTTCCAAAGTGGTTGTACAAGCTTGCATTCCCACCAGCAGTGGAGAAGAGTTCCCCTAGTTCCACATCCTCTCCAGCATAAAGTGTCTTCAGTGTTTTTGATCTTAGCCATTCTGACAGGCGTAAGGTGGTATCTCAGAGTTGTTTTGATTTGCATTTCCTTAATGATTAGGGATGTTGAGCAATTCCTTAAATGTCTTTCAGCCATTTGAGTTTCCTCTGTTGAGAATTCTCTGTTTAGTTCTATAGCCCATTTCTTAATTGGACTGTTGGTCGTTTTGATGTCTAATTTCTTGAGTTCCTTATATATTCTAGATATCAGTCCTCCATCAGATGTGGGGTTGGTGAATACCTTTTCCCATTCTGTAGGCTGTCGCTTTGCCTTGTTGACCGTGTCCTTTGCTCTACAAAAGCTTCTCAGTTTCAAGAGGTCCCATTGATTGATTGTTTCTCTCAGTGTCTGTGCTACTAGTGTTATATTTAGGAAGTGATCTCCTATGCCAATGCATTCAAGACTACTTCCTACTTTCTCTTCTAGCAGGTTCAGAGTAGCTGGATTTATGTTGAGGTCTTTGATCCACTTGGACTTAAGTTTTGTGCATGGTGACAGATATGGATCTATTTGCAGCCTTCTACACGTTGATATCCAGTTATGCCAGCACCATTTGTTGAAGATGCTTTCTTTTTTCCATTGTACACTTTTGGCTTCTCTGTCAAAAATGATATGTTCATAGGTGTGCAGATTAATGTCAGGGTCTTCAATTCGATTCCATTGGTCCACATGTTGGTTTTTATCTGGCTTACTTCTTATTGGGTCTTGTTCTTGAATATTTCTAGTCTGGATCTCAATTCTACAATTATTTTTAAGTTATTTGCTCATATCTTCCAACTTTATTTTTATCCCTCACATGCCTCACCTCATCCATCGTTCATGTCAGGATGTGCTACCTGAGTTTGTTTTTTTTTTTTTTTTTTTTTTGAGTAAAGGAGTAAACATCTGTATTCAAAGTTTACTTTAAAAAAAGAAACCAGCAAGGAAAAAAAATAATGTGCTGAAAACTTAAGCTGCTAGCAGGCTTGGTGGAGGGAAATGATGAAGGGCTGTGGTGGGAGAGACATGTGGAGGGCTGTGGTGGGAGGGACATGGACCCTTCTACCTCTCCCTGTTACCATTCTGACTACAGCTTTGACACCGAGGCTTTGAACAAACTAATAGTTGGAACAAAGACTAAAATACCATGTTAACAGCTGCATCGTCCTGCTCTATGCCATGATGCCTAAGAACATAACCTGGAGTCCTGTCAGCGGCTGTGTGGTGTGGGGCAGATGATGTAACTTCTCTTTGTTTTGATTTGTCTGTGAAAGGGAGGCACCATTGTATAGTCTACCTGTATCATGTGGCGGCATTATCTCTCCTCGCACAGCGGGGTGGGCAATGTAAGGAATGTTTGCAGATAACAGCAGCTCCGGGTAGAAAACATGTAAGAGAAATAAAGTGGTGTATGATATCACAGAGAAAAGATTATAGCTAGCTTCTGAGGTAGAAAGAGTTGGTGATATTCTTAGGCCACCCATTTAGCTGGACTGTGTGGATGTTCATGACTGAAAAATGGAGAGGAGTGGGTTTTGGTCAAGAAATAATCCAGCCAGGAAGAGAAGCTGGAAAGCATGCATGCCATGTGTGTGTTGTGTGCAGAGGTCTCTAACATACCAGGGAGGAAGCAGTGCGCTTGTTCCTCTTTGAATGTTATAATTGCCAAGCTAACAGCTCAGTTTGATTCGGTGGGAAATACGGAGCCTAGAGTAAGGCAAGCCTAAGGCATGTTGACTTTAGGACATTACCGTCACAGCCCAGCAACGGCAAGAAAGAATGCAAAACCGTGGAGATAATTCCAATAGAAATGGATTAGAGGAGAGGGACCTTCACTCGGAAAAGGCTGACTTAATTCGGACAGCTTTATTAGGTTGCAGACACTCATGTCAGCCCTGGAGCATTGGGCACTCAGGTCTCTTCCTCGGAAAACTCATGTACCAGTGGTATCTTCTGCATGCCCTGCAAGGCACTGTTGGCCAGTTAAGTGAGTTGGTGTCAGGCTCTGTGGTCCTGACAGAACTACCCTGCCTGGCTACTTCATATATGCTGCTTTTCGGCCACGTTTCTTTAAAAACAGTAAAAATGAGAGATGTTTAACACAGTTAGAAAGAAAATGTTCTCAGTATTTCTAATTACAAGTAAATAAATAACAATGCTTTTACATGAAATTGAAATGTATTCCTTTTTCTTTTCTTTTTTTTTTTTCTTTTTTTTTTTCTTTTTTTTTTTGACATGGTTTCTCTGTGTAGCTTTGAGCCTTTCCTGGAACTCACTTTGCAGCCCAGGCTGGCCTCAAACTCACAGAGATGCACCTGCCTCTGCCTCCCAAGTGCTGGGATTAAAGGTGTGAGCCACCGCCCGGCCCTTTAAATTTTTTTTATGTTCATTTATTTGGAGTGAGGGGCATATGCCGTGTGTGTAGGGTGTGTGTGGTGTGTCTGAGGACAACCTGCTGGAGCTGGTTCTCCTTCTACCGTCTGGGTGCCCAAGGATTAGATTCAGGTCATCAGACTCGGTGGGTAAGGCCTTCACCACTGAGCTGCCTCACCAGCCCCAAGTGTCCCTTTCCCTCCCCCTCTAATAGTCCGGTTTTGAAAAGGAAATGCTGAGCTTTTCATTTAAATCATTGCTTCCATGATATTTTGCTAGCTTTTGCTACAAACTAGTGTGTGGTGATATTTTATCTGTGCGTTAATAAATAAAGCTTGTCTGGAGATTAGAGGGGAAAGGGCAGCCATTTTAAGTAGACAAAGTCAGGCAGCACACGCCCTTAATCCCTTAGCAGGCAGGATCTTTGTGTGTTCAAGGCCACACTAGGGAACAGAGCCAAGCATGGTGACACACACCTTTAGTCCCAGTACCAACTAGAGACTTGGAGGTCTGTACAGACAGACAGACAGACAGTGACAGAGCTGTGTAGGAAGAGGAAGTGAGATAGCTGAGCTAAGAGCTAATGAGAGGGCAGAAAAGCAATGCATATAAGCTTGGGTAGACGGAAGTCATGCTTCTTGGAAGCTGCAGAATTGGTGAGGTGAGGTTAGCTCATAGCTTTCCGTATTTCCCTGATCTTTCTAAGGCTTTAAACCAAATTTCTGGCTTGTGTTTTTTATTTAATAATACTATTTAGAAATTCATTACAGAATTTCAGGACTATTAAAGGTTGTACTTGTTACAGTGAAGCAGATTTGCTTGGTAATGGTCATTTCTTACACATTCCTACTCCAACCGGAAGTTATAGTGTGGGTGGAACTGTGAGCGTGTTCCATGTTGATTAAGGTCAGTGGGCCAAGCCAGTGGCTAGCAAACCCAACTAACTGTTGTGACCCCTGGCTCCTCCCACATAGGTGCTTTGTTAGCACTCTGCCAGTTGGATACAGGAGGAAAGGGGAGTCGGTAAGAAGCGTGTCCGTTCCAAGAGAAGTATGTGCTGTTGTGGGTACATATAAGCAGTTGGGATTTGTATAATTTTTTTTCCATTAGACAAATTTATTTTCCCATGCTGGGAAAATAATTTCCAGGTAGATGCACCATTAGCAGATCAACATCTGGCTAGAATTTCCCCAATAGAGGCTGCTGATGCTTCTCAGTCTACAGTGATTCTCTTCAGTAAGGGGACTTCCCTAATCTGTCTGCGTCTTCGGTGTGCTCTGTCCCCATGCGTCTATTAGGGTTAATACTGTAGGGCTAGGGAAGGGAGCACAGGTTCTGTCTCTCCCTGCCTTTGAGTCCTTGTACCTCCTGGTTCTTGCTCAAATGAGGTAAACTTTCAACTTCTTGCTTTGCCCAGCTTGCAAGGAGCAACTCCCCCACCCCCCACCCCCCACCCCCCCACCAACTGTGCCTTGATGACACTGTGTGCTCTCCTCTAACCCCTCAAACTGTGCCTTAATGACGCTGTGTGCCCTCCTCTGACCCCCCAAACTGTGCCTTGATGGCACTGTGTGCTCTCACTCTAACTTGCCGCTTTGCAAATAATTGGAATCAAAGGAAAAATGGTGATAACAGTAATAATGGTCTCACTGGAGGTCACCAAGAACTTGACATTTGTCATCTGATTTTATCTTCCTAGAAACTGTGTGCTCCCTACTCTTATCACCTACCTGACAGGTGAGAAATGATGCTCAGAGGAGGTACACACACTGCTTAAGGCCATTTGGCCAAGTGCCGAGCTAGAAGTCAACCCGTCTCAGCCACCTGATTCCAGGCCTGCCACACACAGTACACCTGTGCCCCGGCGCTTACCTCTCTCTGGCTGCCAACAGGTTCCATGATGCTCTGGGAGTGGATTTCAACCTAGCTGTATCTGAGGCTCTACGTGAAGGCCTGACTGAAGTCTTTATTAGTGGCAGTTATTGCTGGGTCTTGTGGGGCTATAAAAAGATACTCTTGGCCAAATGAAAGCACCTGTCTATCTGCAGGAAGTGATGCTGTGACTGCTGGCACTTGGCATGCCCACTGCCAACTAAATGCACCTCACTATCTTTACTGACAAACATCAGTGCTAGAGTCCATTGCTTCTGTAAATCCCGTTACATTAATATCTGCTCAGAATTACACATCTCCCAGAAAGGAACTCAATTCTACCTGGAGCCATGGAACCAAGAGCTTGTCTTTGTGGGCACTCCTGCAAAGAGTCCACCTGCTTCAAAGAAAGCTTCTGAGCAGAAACCAAGCCCAAACAGGACCCAACTCTGAGGTGGTTAGGTGCAGTGATCACAGGTGGCCTTGCTTTGTCAAGCACTGTGTAGAGAACTGTTTGGTGCCAGGCCTTTGATCTCCCCAGACTTCTCTAAGTCCAGATTAGGCCCCCGAGGCTGCGTCCAGCACCTCCCCTCAGCGCCGCATCCTAGACCTCTGTCCACGCTCTTGAGGCTTTTCTCTCAGCACACAGTGAGCTTGTGACTTTGAGTGGCCTATTCCCAGTCCATCGGAAGGATCTCCCAGCAGCAGTAATTTGGTCATTTTCTTAAGACCATTAGAGTCGCAAAGACTCACATAGGCAATCTATTAATATTTGAGCTGTGAAAATGAAAACTTTCAGGGGGAATTTATTTTCCCAGTATGGATGAAGTAGCCTGCAGCATGATGAAAACACATGAAACTAATTTGTCTGGTTGAAAAAAAAAATGTATACAAATCATAAAATTAGAGAGGCAGCTTATAATGAAAGACATTGACTAGAAAATGTCAATGTTATTTCTCTGGTCTATTTGGTATCACGTCTTAATGTAAACAGTGTATCCAAAGAAACTGTGAAATTGATTAATAAATCCACTCTCCTCCAGTGCCGGGCAACGTGAGATGGAGTCGGCCAGGGCTTTCTGTCCATGGCAGAATTCTCATGCTCACAGGGCTGTGAGAGGGCTACCACCATGGGAACAACAGGTGCATGCAATTTATGCTCTGAGTCGTTTAATATCTTTAATCAGTCGCTCTAAGTCAAACCATATGATGTGCAGACCTAGACATTTTCCCTTTCAGCGTCAAGCACCCCCCTTCTCCTTGTTGCTCAGTCTTAGCAGTGGCCAGCTGCGAAACTGGGCTTCTTTTGTTCCTTCGGAGGAGATAAAATGTGTACAGCAGTTACAGTTGATTGCATGGTGGTTAGTCTCCCGTTTCTCCCTCCTGTCAAGGTGATGGCAGGTCTCTGAAGAATAAATCAGGATAGCTGACTCTTGTGTTCTGCTCCGTTCAGCTATAAATAGGTTAGTGGTTGCATCAAATACTGCAGGGTGACCACTCGTTAGGTTTGACGGTGTTTTTACTAAAGAAGAGATTGCTTAATCCTTTCCCCTCAGCACTCAGTCCAAGCACTGCTGTCAGGGACTTTAGAGAGGTTTGCATTTAGAGTTCATTGTACTTTATTGTTGCCTTTTCATTACAGCTAGAGCAGTGGGGTAGTTACCGTGAGGAGAGATGCATTCTAAGAACATTCCACACAAGTTTCTCTTTGTTTTTCTAATTTCCTTTGGCATAAAATTCAAATAGTAGATTAAATTCCCTAAGACGCCCCACATGGGTCATTTTACGTGCTCCGTTCATTGGGAATGGCTATGGGGAGAGCTGGTGTGTCCTTGTCCTTCCTTGGCCTGTGTTTGTCTTCTCAGCTCTTGGTGGTGCCCGTGTAATTTGTTAATGGGCCTCTTGGTAATTAGGGTGGTGTAGTCATTTCATAACACCTGCTTGTTAGGTGATTACCTGTGGGAATTACTTGAGGAGGAGCAGCCTGCCAGTGCTCTCCCCATCGGTGGTCCACGCTGGTAAGGGTTGGGAGAACCATTCAGGTTTCGGGCACAGTCTGCTTTTCCTTGTGGGCTTCTCATTGGCGAATGCAGTTCTTTCCCACTAGGAGGCCATGGCAGAGTTGGCCTTTGAGCACTGTATGAATGTGGCAAATGATGGGTCTTACTTATGTAATGCTGAGCCAGTTACAAGCTATACTGGAAAGAAATGTCCCTGTTGTATGAAGTGATTTCACTCTTTCTTCTTCCTATCACTTTCCCAGGTCTCGCTTTGGTTTGAAAACACTAGAAAATGACCAGTAAAAGCAGGTGACAGATTGATTTATGAGACGCTGGCTGGGCTTTCCCCCTGAAATGTGAACAATGAAATGCGAACTTGGTCTTTAAATATATTTACACAGGTTGTCACTGATGAATGCAGAAGGGTGAAGGAAGCAGGAATGTTTTTATCCAGCCACCAACAGTGGAAACCTTCCCGGAGGCTGTAGTTCTCAACATGCTCAGAAAACAGCAGGCCCACTCCCACAGCTGATAGAGCAAGAGCTTACCCCTAGCCAGTGTTGTCGTCTCACTAACAGACATGCACTGCAACCCTGTAACGGAAGAGGGTGGACTTTGGGTCTCCAGTAATGTTTAGAGCATTAAATTCTTGCTTTGCCAAGGTAACCTTTCCACAAGGGGTTCATTTGCAACTGAGAGGAAAGAATCTTGACAGTCAAAAAAAATTTTTTTTCTTTTTACTGCAAATCACACTGTACAGCTTAGAACATACAGAGGTGAAAGATGGAATGCAGCTCTTCATGAGGCCGATACACGTGATATCACAAAGGAAGACAGAGTTCAAGGAGCCCGACGCCTGCTCGGCATCCGCGCCTGTGTGCTTCGCGGTTATTGTGCGCCCCGTGGTTATTGTGCGCCCCGAGAAGCCCACAACTAGTGCTCTGGGTACTAGAAAGCATCCAGTTCGCTTTCAGGTTTTAAAATACATGTCAGGACTTAAGTGGGGTAGACAGCAGCACTAATCATGTTAAGCACAGTGTCTGACTCTCAGGGACTGCATAATTAATGCATTGTTTTAGAGGACCTAATATATTAGTGGGGGAGAGCGCTTCATGCCTTGCTTGTGTGGTGGGTGAGGAGCGGGGCGGTTCCGGTGCCGCCTGTACGACCACAGCTAACTCTTCTCACTGAATCTATTTACACCTCTAATACAAGCCAAAGCCACCTGACAGCCTCCGTTCAAGTGTTTGCCACAGAGAACTCTCTCTGGGATAGTAAATGCTAATTCGGGGTCAATTAGAAAAATGCTTCTAACAACACATCGAGATTAATAAGGGGCACTGGGTTGACTCATCGCTGGGACCTCCCCCAGCTCCGTATAAGGACACGCCTTTCACTACTTTCTATTTATTATTTTAAATATGTTTAGCTTGAAGGCACTTTACCATTTCATCTTTATTTTAAAATGAACCCAAATGTTTACTTCTCCATCAATATCCATTTAAACTTAAGCCATTTGGGTCTCACTGATTTAAATTCCTTCAGTCAAGCCATTGAATAAAAGGTTCAGTATAAACTCTTGAATTACTGCATTCAAACACTTTTAAAAGTTTCTGATTTCTGTAATCCTCTTTTCAGTCTCAAAGATGTATTTTAAAAATAAATTCAGTATTAATAAACATCCTGTTTCCACAGCTAATTAACAACCAAAAACTAACCCCTTCTCCCCCCCCCTTTTCTCTTTTTTGCAAATTTCATACTTTTTGTGGTGGTTTCAGGTTTTTGTTCAGTGGCCTGTGTTTCTGCGTGTGTGTGTTCTGCGCTGTTTAATTGGATAGTGTGTGTCTCATGGTGCCGGTGCTCACAGTTCTGCTTTTCTTATTCTTTTCATGAAAACCCCCTTTTGTTGAGCTCCTTGGTGTGAGGGTGGGGACCTGGGGAGGTGTCTGCTGACCGGGCATGCACAAGTGTTCCATGACAGTGAGGAGTTGATCTCGTTCCTGTCAGAAGTTGGGGTTTTACTGGGTTCTCGTAATGAAGCACTAGTGTCCATGATGATTTCTAGTGTAATCTTCTTTTAGTGTTTGAAGATTATGGGGAAATACTTTCAGTATTAATAAGTGTGAACATTGCTGAAATATATGGTAAGCTGAATTGATTTGGTCTCACATGTGTTTCTAACTTTAGGAAAAGGCTGTGAATAACTGTAATTTTTGTTTCTTTGTAAAATAAAATCATGAATTCTGGACAAAGGACTAAATAACCTATGCGTTATGTTTAATCTTTGAACTTAAATTTTGAAAGAAAATGATTTCATTTAAAAAGACGGGCAATTTTGGCTCTTTTAAAGAGTTTATTGTGGAGTAGGCTATGAAGGCACTTGTAAACTTAAGCTGTTTTCTTTACTGAGCCAACCTCTGTACTGTGGGTGGGCATTTTCTTAATTAAATGATTTGACTGGATTCTTCCTGAAGAATCTTCTTCCTGTGTCTCTTCTGGTGCTGTCCCTGAGTGCCGTTCCAGTGGGGTTGGCCACACTGGGCCGTAAGCATGCAGTGTGTTCTTACCTCCATCTTTGCATGGGTTTATGTGCTGGGGGCAAGCGGACTATATTTGATGTAAAATAAGAATTTTTAAGATCAATGCGAAAAAATCTAAATGTGGAAATACTTTCCACTTACATTTGTGAATCAGAGCTATGAATAATATTGAACACTGCTGATTTTCATCAAAAAAGTATTACATGTGTTAATATAAATGTGTTACCATGACAGTTTGTCTACTTGCTTTTTGTTTCCAATTACAATATTAATTTTGTTACTGTCTTTCTACCTTTAAAGTAAAAGGTACTGTTCCTGCACACTTAGATGTCTGCATAATAACTGTGCGCTACTGAAGAGTTATTACTTTGCCCTCAAGTACCAAAACAGTAACGTGGCCACATCAAAGTGTGTGTGTCTAACTACCTTCATAAGTGTGTGTTTAATTGTTTCCGAGAGTTGTATTTTTAGTAGTAATTTGAATCTTTCTAGAGAGAGGGGGTGGCTTTTAAGTTACAGCATAGAACTTCGAAGGCACATGCACGCACGCGCACAAGTCAAGACCTGAGATTTGTTGTAGTGCTGTTTATGAATCTGATTTTTCTTTTTACTGCATTGACACTTTGTTTAATTTTACTTTTTGTTACCTCTAATAGTTTAACCCACAGGTTTCACTGAACTGAATTCTTAATTAAAGAAATAGACTTAAAATGTGAATGGATTATAGAACTATGTTATTTGATTTACATTTTAATGATGCAGTTTGGAATATTTTCATTTTCAGCTGTGATATGTTTTTATTTTTCTTACGTTTATGAAATTAAAACTTTTTTTTTGAATGTTGGAAACGAGGTTAAGTCACAAAAGGGTCTCCCTGCAATAATTAGTTTTAAATACTACTAGATAGCTGTCTTATTTTATTACACTCTGACTGTCTGCGCTCTTCCTAGTCCCTCACATTTCTGGAGAGGAGCTGTCTATGCCTGCATGTTCAGTTCATTTGATCATAACATCTATTAGAATTTAATGGTTTAGAGTGTGGGTTAGCCAGCATTTCTGTAGTAAGTGTGTGTACAAAGAACAAGGATGTTACTGTGTGATTTGCATGTATGAATCCTTGTAAAAATGCTTTCACCCTAAATATTCAGATAATTAGATAAAAAGAATACTGGGGGAAAGCAGCAAGGTGCATTGAGAGGGACAAGTTAAATATATCATCAATGAACTCATGACCATACAGGCTGGACCCAAACAGAAGTGCTCAGCTCCTAAGAGGACACGTCTCAAGTTATAGTTCTAAACCTGTATTTCTCTTTATTTTTTTAAACACTCATTTTGTATTATTTATTTAAAAAAAAAAAGTATTCCTTTTTGGTTTTCAGATATTACTGTGGTATTTAAATCTCACAGTGAAGTTTCCTCTCTCTGCCTAAATAACACTTCATATTTCAAGGTGTGTGTCCGAGCTGCCTCCGTATATACTGAGCACCGTAAACAGTCCTCACGCCCCTGCTGGTTCCAGTGTTTGCTTTCCAGTGCGCTGTTCTACTTGGGCCCCCGGACGAACAGCTCCTCCAACTCTCGTGTGCACACTTGCTTCCAAACCCCTAGAGAAAACTGGCCACCATCATTTTCAGCATCTTCTGTAAGCTCTCTAAGCTGCGTGCTCCTTACCGGAAGGTAGGAAGGTGCAGGCCTCCGTACTGAAAAGCAGGCCTGTGGAAAAGCCAGCCTAAGCAGAGTCTGCAGCAAGCGTGCGTGCTTGGCAGTGTGCTCGGTATTTAGTGAAGAATCAGAAACCAAGTTCGTTTCTCCTCCTTCAGCCTGGGCACTGGCCTGTGGAGATAGCACTGTAGCCACGTATACCCAGTAGTTAGGAGCACTGGCTGCTCTTCCAGAGGACCCGGGTTCAACTCCCAGCACCCACATGGCGGCTCACACCTGTCTGTAACTCTGGTTCCAGGGGACCCGACACCCTCACACCAGTGCACATGAACTAAATCTAGCTCCAGTGAAGGAGCTGCTTATGCTCTTCCAGCCTGGGTGTCTGGTGAGCTCTCTTTGTCCTCTCCTCTCCTCCCCCTGGCAGTAGAAGGAAGGTGCTGAGGCCAGCAGTGCCAGGCTGGGTTTCAGCGGGACACCAGGACTAAAGCTGGCCTCTTGACATAAAGGAGGAGTGTGTCCCCGCGTTACACGGGAGCCATGAACATCTCCGGGGTGAGTGAGTTCTGCCTCCTCCGAGGAAGTTCCTCTCCACTGCACAGCCATGCTGTCTTCCACATCGCCATCTTTGCTTCTCTCCCTCTTTTGTGGTCTGGTTCTCCTCCTCTGTTGCTCCCCTCCCCCACCATCTTCCCCCTCTTGCTCTGCTCCTCTTCTCCCCAGTGTCAGCCCCGGAAAAACCTTTCAGGAAGTTCCAGGGTGACTCTGACTCTACAAGCACTGCTCCAAGCCCTTGAGCTCTCAGAGCGGTGGCGGTGGCGCTGCTGCTGCTGAGCCTCCACCCTGGTGTCCCCAGAAGCTCCTAGAAGTTCCTCTCAGATGGAAGATGCACCATGGGGTATGATTTGCATGTATTCAACTCACTCACTCGGGTGGCCAACTAATCTAGAGAAAGTTGAAAGCCTTGTCTCAATGGCTACTGTGATGTAGAACACCGGCAGTGGCAGTGGCAGTTGCAGCGGCAGCCAGAAGACAGGGAAGGTTGTTGAAAGCACATTCTGGTGCATCCGCTGAAGAGCGTTCTCAGTGGTGGTCACAGACGGCTTTTTTACACATATTATGTTCACATAAATTAAAGGAACATGAAAGAAAGCAGTACATATGAAGATGTTGATCAAACTAATTTTTGTGTGAATTTCAGGCTTCTATCTTTTGTTGTGTTCCCTAATTTTGTTAGCAGAAAATAGCATATAACATTAAAAAACCAACAAAGACAGTTGTCTGTATTAAATTCCATAAATGGTTCCACTTAAGTATGGTAAGAGAGGCTCTGAGGAGCCTGCCCAGCTTGAAATGACCATGAAAACAGAGTTTCTAAGTTTCTCAGTGATCCACTTCTGGAGTTTCCTCTGTCTAAAAATTTTGAGTTATGTCCTTCACAATCAAGTTTCCTACCTTGTCCCAGCTTAACCTGACAGATGAAATGAAAGCTAAGGAGTTGCTCCGAGCACAGGTTTTCCTTAGCAGTGTCTCTGGTAAATAATACTTACACTTTTACATCTCCATTTTCTACTCATTTTGTAAATTTGAGAGAGGACTCAATGAAGTATTTAATTTTATTAATCCTGTTGTTAAGAACAAGATGGTATATATAGTGCTACTGAATCCAGCTGTAAGGAAGTACAAAACCACATTGTAATGCCCAGAGTTTTGTTTGGGAACTGATGTGTAAAAGATACCACTGGCAGAGAAGGCCATTTGGGGTATTTAAAGTGTATCATCTACGAGGAACACGGAGAACTTGAATATACTGCAGTGTTCCAGTCAGGGACACAAGCCTGTGTGCAGGTTGGAGTTGGAGTCCTGCAGATGAAAAGTGGGTATGTAGAAAGTAGCTGATGCCCCAGTCCCCTTCTGTCTCCTCCAGGCCACTGAGACCTCCAGTGTCCCCTACCCAGGCCATAAACCTTGGCCAAGTATTTGAGCTTTGTTCTGTGTTCTTTTATGTTTTTTGTGCTGCTGGTGGTGGTTTGAGAACAGTTCTCACTTTGTAGCCCTGACTGTCCTGGAATTCACTATAGCCAGGCTGAGCTCAAAGCCAAATGCACCGAGAGCTAGTTACCTGCCTCTGCCTCCTGAGTGCTAGGATTAAGAGTGTGCATCACCACACCCAGCTTGCTTTGCTTTTATTTGAGGATTCAATATTTTGGATTGTTCCTACTATCTGTTGCTTTTACATTACAATTTGAAAGACCACATTTAAGTGTTTAGTTTATTGTTTTTACATCAAAAACGTGTGAATTTCAGTACTAAGGCTTCTATTTATTTTTTCCTGTGTTTCCTGGTTTTGCTATCAAAAAATAGTATATAACTTTAAAAAGCAAAGTAAACTGTTTTTTATTATATAGCATAAAGTGAATCCATTTACCTATTGTAAAAGAGGCATTTAATGCCCCACTCAGAAAGTTCTGTGTACTCAAGTCTTAATGCAGAAGAAAATGTAAAAGCAGCATGAGATGAAATACCCAGATACAAACAGTAGCTTAAGCTTATCCATCTCACTAGTGAAGATCATTTCAGATTCATGTGTGTGTTTTCATTATGGAAGCTGTGAAATGACAGTTCAACTAACTCCTTAATAATTCTGCGAAAAGACTGATGATGCTTTATAAAAATAGATTGCAGCGGCCAGGGGAAGTGAGTGGGTGAGTAAAGGAGCTTCCTGCACAAGTCTGATAGTCTGGGTTCGGATCTCTGGCATGCTTGTAAAAAACAAGATCCTGCGTGGCTCCACGTGCGTGTGACCTCAGCATTAAGGGGTGGAAACAGGCGGAACCCAGGAGGTAGCTGGATGAGCCAGCCTAACCAAAATGGAGGAGCTTCGAGTATAGTGGCTAGACCAAGGGAATCCGAGATTGCAGAGATCAGGGTACCCAATATCCTCTTTGACACCCCCCCCCCATGACCGAATGCACTCCCCTATACACACTGCACAGTGGCAGGGCCAGTGCTCACTGAGCGCTTAGCATGTGCTGATTGCCAACATACCTTTGTCTCTGTAACCGTCTTAAGGGACAGGAATTCTCTTTCTAGAGCCAACAAAACAAATTAGGCAAAGCCCAGAAGCCCCAGGGTTCGATTGGGCCTTCAATTCTCAGGCTGAATTCTTAAGGGTCGAGGAGCCACAGCCTCCTGATTTCTCTCTAGGGAAATGAGGGAAGATGGTGAAACCTCCCCCATGTCTGCCAGAACCCCTCAGCAAGAATTATAGGAATAGGGAAGGGCAGGTTCCAGCCACCCCCTCGCTTCCACTGAGATTGGTGAGACCTTGTGAGATTTGCTCTGCCCTTGGCTTTGCATGATGGGAGTGTTTTATGTAATGGGTGGGCCTGGGCAATCACAGGGCACCATGAAGAATGGGCCAGAAACAGGCAAAAACTTTATACCCTGTGTCCTGGTGGCACTAATTGAAAAAGCAGATTTCAGAAATGTTATAAAGCAGGTATTTCTCCTTAAAAAAAACCATACTGTAGCTTGTCTGGTTGCCATGTGGTGATACACATATCGAGGGGTGTTGTGGAACTACATTCGCTGTGAGAAACACCATACCGTGTCGTTCTTGGAGGAGCTATGTAGAGACTGACTGACATCTCCTCATCCTAGGGTACTTTCCTACGGAAAGCAAGACACTGAGGTTAAGTCACAAGGTGGGGGCAAACACTAACGGTTTCTTGGATCATTTTACCTAATGAGAAGTTTCCCTAAATAGTGGACCTTTTCATCCTTTATGCCTATGTTAAAAATACTTACATTTGCTTTTGTTTGGGTTTTAATGCCCATCATATTCCTATAGATCGTGATAGAATTTAATCACAAACCAAATACCACATCACTCTTCAGCCAAACATCATGAAATCATTGTCGATGAGGTGAGGAGATAAAGTAATTGGATTAGAAATGGGTGGTTTAAGTTTACACCGTTTTATTATATCAGGGATTTTTGATATTTGAGCTCTAGCTTTCCACAGCTGTGCAGTCACTTGGGCCTGGGATTCGCATAGAAGCCAGGTGCCGTGACGTTGTCGCTTGACATTCTGGAGAAAGATAAGATGTGGAGATGGTCAAATATATTACTTTAGTAAGCCTTGTCTGGAATGAAACAACGCACCTTTCAGCTGCTGCAGCCTGGAGGTATGATCTGTTCAGTCTAACTAAGCCCTCTTGTCTGTCTCTGCTCTCTTCTCTGGGCTTCGAGGATGGAGACCTGTACTAGTGGCGGCACAGGAATTTCTGCTCTTAAACTTTCTGTCTGTAATCTTTTCCTAGTCATAAAAGCGTGCATTTCAGTCTTACAAATAGATGACTCTCACTCGAACGTCCTTACGAAATACTAATTTTCTGTAGTATACAGTCATTAGTTGAACTTCTAAGCAGTAGGTTCCTAGAAGGGGAGAGAGGAATCTCTTCATAGCAAGAGGAATGCCTGTACCATAGAGGATTCCTGGCTTTCTTTAATTATCCTGTATCCATTTTGAAGCTGTATCATAGCTTGGTGTATTCGATTTAAAAATAAAATACGAAAGAAAAAGTATGCATTGTTACTGTCAGAAATTTAATTGTCAAATAATGTGGAAGGGATTGTGTCAGAAAGTTAAGTATTGTTTTGAGTTTAGTTCATTTAGATTTATGCAATTCTGAAAGAAAGAATACAACTCAGTCAATTTGGGCTTGTTGAACTGTTTAGCTTTGTAACATGATGAGTTGCACCATGTGGGGCATGTGTATTTGAGACGATGTGTGGCGTGGGGCATTTGTGAAGTTCCCCAAGACAGATGGTGGCAACCCTTGGCTTAGTTGATTTAGTAGAATTCTTTGGAATACCCCTTAGAGTTATTAAAAAATAGATCACGTGTATTTAAACAAGCCACTTCTTACTTTATCAGAAGTGATGTGGTAATGTGTGGAAATCTGTGTTCTCATCCAGTTAGATTGAGATACAAGCAGTTTCTGTATGTCCTGTGAAAACAAAATGTGGAGACCATGAGCAACCTATTTTCAAGTTATTGAGAGTGCCCTACAAGTGCACACTTCAATTGAAACAAGGGAATTGTTAGCTAACTGTTCCCACCATCCATTTTCTAAGGAAGCTTTGAGGCCTTCTGGCTCTCTGGTACTCTGTCCCAGCTGTAACCAAATTACACACATTTAGACTGTCAGTGCTTATTAGAAGTTCAGCCATAGACTATTTCTGAAAAAAAAAATATATATATTGTTATTTTAAAATTGAATTAAAACGATAATCCTTGAAGAATTTCTTACTTTCAAGAGTAATCCCTGAGTGTGGGTCTTGTATCTATTTTTGTATGCCTGATTTTGTTGAATTAACAAATTATAAATTATAATTGCATTCAATATGTGATGTAAGGTACTTGTTATACTCAAGATACACAGTTGATGATCAAGCCTTTCAAATGTCTCCCATCACTGATACCAGATAGGTTAAAACTGTGAAATTGTATCTGTCTAATTAAAAAAAAAACAATGCTAAGTCGGGGTCCTTTACATCCTGCCTTCACTATGAATAGTCAAAAAAATCACTATGAAGTGTAGATTGAGAGACTTTTATTATAATTGAAATGAAGGAAATATCTTTTGTTTCCAACTTGTCTTTGATTCAGATTTCTCATTTGCTTCAAAATAATCTCAGTGAGGCTTTGTGGGACTGATGTTCTAGGACACACGGAGTTCAGTGTTACACACAGAGTCCTTCAGTTTTACATAGCACGTTTCCGTCAGGCGAAGCCAAGTCTGTGAAGCCGAGTTGCTGTTTACAGAATGGCCCTGTGGTCACGGGGCCCTTTCAGTCAGTGTTGTGGATTCTGTATGCTTTTTGCTTTGTTACTAGGGAATTTCTTTTTAGTTCATAAATAATATTTTTAGTTTCTTCACTAAACTGTTTGATGATAGAGATTCCATAATGTCTTTGAGTTCAGCAAGTGTGACTAACTGAAGAAAAACAGACTGATGCTTCAGAATTGTTAAAAATCCATATCAATCTTAAAGAATACAGTGATTCAAGCTTTATCTAGTTGCTTCATACATGTGGTCCTTAGGAATATTCATCAGGATGTGCTTACATGCATACGAAAGCATTCTTAAAGAATGAAGAGACAAAGATACAAGGTTTCTTCTGTACTGAAAAAATTATCAAGAAATTTGGTAAGCAACTTACGCTCGAAAGTATTTGTTTCTGAAAAAAAATTAACTGGATTCTGGGGTATTTTAATGGCTGTTCATACTGGAAGATGAAGTGCATCCACCCTTGTCAGGGATTGTTTCAGAGCCCTGAACAAGCCTGTAAGATGCCTGACTGTGTGTTTGTGCCACTGATGTTTTTACCTCCAGAAAGGCCCCGCATGCACGTGGGAGAGACTGAGCCTGGTCTCCACAACTGCATGCACTGTAGAACACCACTGAAGAGAGCAGCTACAGGACAGCAGTGTTGTTGAAACTCGTGGGATGAGCCTGCTTCTGGAGTTTGGGCTAGATATGGACATACTATATTGCCTCAGTATTTTCAATTAAAATACTTATTTGAGAGCATCATAGAGTCATGTGCAGCTGTAAGAAAACGGGCGCTCCCCTGTGCTGTTTGTCCACGGTTCCCCAGTGATGATGTCACCAGAACCTTTGGATAATACCTCCAGCAGTGTGAAGACTTGCTGCATCCTGAAAATGGTCTTTAGTCTGTCCAAATGGCACTGGTTTTTGTATTTGTTTGTTGTTTTTATTTCCTTCTGATTATGGGATAGCAGTACATAACTTCATGAAAAATCATCTTTAAAATTAATAAATATACAGTTGGATTACCATCGCCATTAGGCATAAATACAAAACAAACCCATACTACAAAGCTGTTTGTTTCTGAATAGGTAAATAGTATAATTACACAGTGGAGTGCTTTTTACTTTGTTTGTTCTTTTGACAGACTCTATTAGAATCTCTTTCTGTATCAGTTGTGTGTAGATGTTATAAAATTGATATCTGTCGGTACTTTAGCTAGCTAATTTTATATTAATGGACTTGTTGTGTTAGCAAACTGATCACTTATTTTAGGCTGGATTAAAAGCGCTCCTGTTTTGCTATACAGAAGGAATCCCTTGCAGTGCAGCTGTCTGAAAGTGCAGACCCCCTCCTCTGCCCTGAGTTGCTCTGTTTTAGAAGTCTGGGAATGCACCCTGGGACCCACCTGGGTCACTGAGTGCTGCAGAAGAACCTGCTGCTGTGTCTCCTTGAAGAGCTAGACTGTGAGGAGTAGCTCACTAGATCTGAGGCTTGCTGCCCTTGTGTTGTGAAGAAACAGAATACTGATGCGATTGTATGTATAAAGAACATCATCTTGTTCCCAGATTTTCATTCAGATATGAAACACTGTCTTTCATAGTCTTCATCTTTAAATCATGGGAAGTTTTAGATTTGAACCTAACACCTGTGTGGTTTATCTGACATCGTTTTCAAACCCATGGCCAGGAATTCAGGAGAGTCAAAGGCATCTGAGCAGCAGAGAGTGGACCAGACGTTCAGAGCTACCAAAAGCAATCCTGTCCATCGTGCATGTAATCAAACAGAATTCTGATTGTTGGAGCTGATTGATTGGTTTCACCTAGCTTTTATTTTTTTCTCTTTTAAGTAACAGAGACAATTTAAAATAGTAAGATAGCTAATAGATAGATGGAGGTAGAGAAGAAGGAAGCATTGGCCTAGAACTAAACAAAGAAATGCCATTAGGAAAATACAACGCTAAAAGGCGTTTGTTTCCTGTAACTATACCAGTATGATTCAATAAGAGCAAAATCCTATGTAGTGGACGGGGTCTCAGGGCTATTCGCAGGTGTGGTGTAGCGTTAGTGCGGTGTGGGGAGCTGGGTGTGCAGCACAAAGCACTTGTGTTACCAGTTCAGAAATAAGTCTTCAATGAAGTCACTTGATAAACTATGGGCGCACGCTGCCAGAAGACACCAGATTCATCTTGTGTTTGATTTTGGTTGTTGCCTGTTTAGAGCCTTCTACCGTTGCCAGAATTCTCTTGTGCAATCCGACATGGGGTCACGATGCACGGTGTTCCTGATGCTCAGAGCGAGCAGTGATGAGGAACAGAAACTGGGAACCGAAGTGCCTGGGAGGGGCAGGTGTGAGTGCTGTGGCCTCGGCTGGTCAGGTTGTCTGGGCCCCAGTGTTGTCTTCATCTTTAAAGTGAAGTAACGATCGTGCCAGATAGGGCTGGAGGGAGGGTTACCTGACATAATACTCCAAAGCTTCTCCTCATCCTTGGTGGTAGTGCGCCCTCAGGGAGTGGTGATAGCACAGGAAATGATTTCTGATGGAAAGTGTGAGCCACTCTAACTGTTTGGGGGGCACCCAGACGGGGATCAGGATCCATCCCTGGTGCATGGGCAGGCTTTTGGGAGTCCAGTGCCTGTGGTGTGATGCCTTGCACAGCCTTAGTGCAGTGGGGAGGGGCTTGGTCCTGCCTAGGCTCAGTGTGCCGGGCTCCGCTGACTCCCCATGGGAGACCTTGATTTGGGGGTTGTGGGGATGTGGGGTTGCTTTGGGAGGGCTGGGAGTGGGAGGCATGTAGAGTGAGTAGAAAATTTCTTAATAAAGAAAAATGGGGGGGGGGCGGGGGGAGACAAACTAATGCAAAGTTCTCCCATTAAAAATTTTTAAGTTACCTCTAAAATTCGAATTTTAGCTATTGTCTCTTAGGGCAAATTTTGATAAACACAAACTATTCTCTTTGTGCAAATCATATATACACAAATTTCAGTTACTGTGTATTAAATGATAAATTATGCCCCATTAATGACATTTATATGTTAAAGTCTTACTCCTATTACTTTATTTGTAATAATAAAAAATAAAAATGGGACTTTATTTGTAAAAAAAGAAAGTGCGAGCCAGCGCCTTGCTGCAGCTGGTCAGTGTACAGGCAGAGCAGGCTACCACTGGTGCCTCGGTTTACTCAGCTTTACTCCTGTTTGCTCCAGGACTCAGTGGGCTGAGTTCTCACCGCTTTGATGTCGTCGCTGTGGATGTGTATCCTGTTAGCCTATTAACCCTCATGAGGTCAGCTTGTACTTTGAATCCATTATTTGTTCAAAACAAACCTGCCACTTGACTCGCGGGAACTATTTCTTTAGTTGTATATCCATAGCTGAGAATATATGTGGAAAGTTGATTAAAATAAAAGATTTGGGCGGGCATGTTGGCACCCCTGATTATTAGTGAAATTTTCCTTTAAGACTTTCAAATGAGGGGTCGGGGATTTAACTCAGTGGTAAAGCGCTTGCCTAGCAAGCCCAAGGCCCTGGGTTCGGTCCTCAGCTGGGGGGCGGGGGACTTTCAAATGAAATACCCTCAGCCTAGGAGAGGATTGCTTGCTCCTCCAGAGAGCCTGAGTTCAGTTCCCAGCACCCCTGGGCTCACACCTTCCAGTCACTCCAGTTCCAGGGCATCTGACATCCTGTTCTGGCCGCCTCAGGCACTCACATATCCACAGATAAAAATAAAACATAATCTTTAAAAATTAAAGAAGTAATCTCACCACATTCTTGTTTAAACAAACATAATATTCCTTAGCAATTAAACACATAAAACTTACATCGTGGAACTGGTGGACAGTTGGTTCAATAAAGGGCTTGTGTTTGCTATGCAGAGCCCACGTGACAGAAAAGGGGAGTGCAGTGATGCGCACTCCAGGCATGAGGAGGTGGAGGCAGACACACTTTTGAGACTGCCGAGCACACAGCTCAGCCTGCTTGGCAGGTTCCAGACCCGTGAAAGACCTCATTTCAAACTGAAGTAGACGGCCCCTGATGGTTGTCTGACCTCTAACACCCTCATACACGGACACCCACAGGTGTACAGACAGGCCCGCACAATCTCGCCTTGTCCGAACACTTGGACATTTCACTCATAAACATCACAGTTTAAATGAAAAGGCAGGGAGCACATAGAAACTGCTTGCTTGCAGTGTTTGTCCGTCTGTTTTGCTGTGCTGCATAACTTGAACAAATTAAGAGTGAGAAATAATAATGATGGTAGGAGCCAAGGTTCCGAACAGCACAGACGTGAGAGCTGCGGCCAGGGTTAAGGGCACAGAGCTGTGGAAAGTGCTTCGGGAACAGCCCTGAAAAGTAGAGACACTTTCAGACGGGAGCGCCTTCTCCAAGTCAGCTTGAGTAGCCATCTGTGTAAAGACCCTCCTCACACTAACCTTCAAAGGGGTTTGTGAGGAAACTTTTACATGTCTAATGTGTTTTGGAAAATCTAGATTTAATGTGGCTTTAAAAATGTAATGTTGAACTTTTAAAAAACTTTCCACACCACACCATCTCCAAATCCTTTCTAAGAAGCACATGGCCACATCTGTCTGTGCTGTTTATTCTGTTTATGGCCTGTCTCCAGTTCATTATAATAAAGGAAAATTTGAAAACAAACAGAAACACCCCAGCCCTCCGCTCTGAACCCAGCACCGAGTAAATGCAGCCTTAGTTTGCCGTCTTCCCATTATTAAAGCCCCCAGTTGGTTTTAGTCTTCTGGTGTTCTAAGTCGTTTCCTCACATTTTGCCTGTTCCTCAAGGTTTTCTTCCCGTTTTCACCTGCTCGAAGAGGTGCGGCACTGGACGCTTTTTATCTGGCACGCGCCTCCTCCTGCCCTGTGCAGCGTCCTCTGGGTGGGTTTTTCCTCCTGTGTAGCTTCAGAAGTAGGATCTCTAGCAACACTCTAAGTCCATTATCCCTCTTCTCCATCTGTGTGCTTCCCATTCATTCCTGAGTGATACTCTTATTTCCATAATCTTGGTTCATTGTAAAGGACTTTGTATTTTTAATAGTAATCTATTTGGCCAGTTAGGAAGCAATACAAAATTTGGATTATTAACTACCATGTGCTGTACGTGTTTTGTCTCCAGTCAGTAATCTTCAGTGTGTTTCTTCATTTAATTCATTGTTACGTCTGAGTTCTTTGCTGTGTAGCTTTCAGTTATTGGACTTGTGATAATTTTCTTATTTCTTAACTTTAATGTTATTTCTAATAACATTAATAATAGCATATTTCGTTGTGCAATTGATATTTTTATATATGTATACATTGTGAAATGACCAAACTGGTCTCATTAACATATCTTTACCACAGATACTTACCCTTTCTTTGTGACGAGAGCACTTCAGTCCACTCTTAGCTTCTTGAAATAGTTAACATGTTACTAATAATTGCCACCATGCTGTGCAATATATCATGGAGTAGCACATTTCCTTTAAAAATAACTTTTGGCCGAGTGAATGTCACACCATGATGATAAATGGTAAAGGAAATGATGCCTCAAATATAGTTACTCATTAGAACCATCATTTTGAAAAATCACATTCGTTTACACTAGGGTCTCTCTAAAGACTGCTAGTCATATATTATTTAAATTTTTATCCATGAATATTGTCTGGGACTTTCTGACTAGCTATAACGTGTAGTGTTAATTTATCTGTCCAAAATCAGACTGCAACCCACAGATCCAAGGAGGCTG
The DNA here is from genome assembly GCF_049852395.1 of Peromyscus maniculatus bairdii. Taxonomy (NCBI): domain Eukaryota; kingdom Metazoa; phylum Chordata; class Mammalia; order Rodentia; family Cricetidae; genus Peromyscus; species Peromyscus maniculatus. The sequence goes on along the minus strand of NC_134859.1, from coordinate 48,526,016 downwards.
CCTAGCAGGGGAGACCCTAGGATGACTGTGGCTTATAATAAGTTTTGGTTTTACCCAATCACTGGGCAAACTTTAGTGCAACATTTCTCTATTAGGATAAGAATTTGTACTGGATCAAGCTAATGGAAGAATATGCTGGCTGTACTTTCAGGAGGGGAGGCTAAAATCTTTTTAGAATATGGATTAGCCTATAGAAAAAATGTCTACCATAAATCAAACAGTGATTACTTAAGTAAAACATAGCTCTCAGAACAGATGAAGATAGGTTTCTTCAGTATCCCAGAATCTAATCAGTATTTATATGTGTAATTCAGCTATCATTTGGCTTAAAAGGGCTTATTGGGAAATGTTAGCATTTATACTATTTTCTACAGAGAAAATATTTTACTGTTTAAAATTTAAAAAAAATAAAAATAAAAAATTTATCTGTTGTAGATCACACTTTTATATTAGATTGTTTAAAAGTAATTATTATTAAATGTCAGTTGACATGTGTATTTTACATCTAGAGACTGCCCCCCTTGTAGCAATAGAGACCATTTTAGTTCATTCTCCTTATGGAATCAAAGCCACTAAAATCTGAATTAGCATGGTAGTTATTACAGAATTTGGCATCATGGACTACTCTCTAATAAGACATTTATTTTCTAATGTCACCTTATATGCCATATTATAGCTAATTCATCTATTTATTTACATTTATTTCATTCTTTTATATTTTGTGATCATTGTCATGGTTTTTGGTAATATTCTATTCTGGCATGTTTAACTTAGAATTCCATTGTCTCACATCCAGGGAGACAGCTCAGTTGGTAAAGGTGCTTGTCACCAAGCCTGATGACCGGAATTTGCTCCAAGACCCACATGGTAGAGAGAGCTTATCCTATGACAGCCACATGGGCCACATGGCACACACATGCCCACATATATACACTTTCAATAAATAAATAGAAGAGAATTTCAACCCTGCACAAAGAGAAACAATATATAACATGGAAGATTTTTAAGTATAGGATTTCAGGGTCTGTGACATGGCTTCATGGGTAAAGACACCTTCCACCAAGCCTGATGACCTGAGTTTGATCTCAGGAACCCACATGGTACTGCCACACATGTGCCATGGCATGCGTGTGCCCACAAATGCACACAGAGAAATCAATAAAATGTGACTACAGTTTTCTTTTGTTTCATTTTGTTTATGAGACAGATTCTCATCATGTAGCCCTGCCTGGCCTGAGACTCAGAGAGATTTGCCTGTCTTTGCCTCCAAGCGTTAAGATTATTTTTTAAAGTAAATATATATGTATATGATTCCATCAGAATGAGCCTTGCAGTTCATGTGACATTTCTAAAGTAAAGTCTCTGATGTAAATGTACTTTCATATGTTTCAAAATGTTTTATCTGTATTGTTTGGTACTAGGTTATCATTTAACATGTAACTTTGGGGCCAGCTTTTTATCATTTCTTATTTTAATAAACCTTCTTCTCATAATCTAGCCTTCTCTCCTTCAATGTTCCCTCACTACAAGGGAGAAAAAGAAACAAGGGCGTCTCTTAGGAAACCGTCTTTCCCAGCTGGGCCTGGTGGTGCGTGCCTGTAATCCCAGGTACATGGGAGGAGAAACACAGGAGGATTCTGCTTTCAAGGTCTGCTTGGGCTAAAGGGCAACTTCAAGACCGCCCTGAGTCACTTCTGAGAGCCTGTCTTAAAATAAAAATTCAAAGCAGACTGGGCACATAGCTTTTTGGTAGAGTATTTATCTAGAGAATGCACAAGGCTCCAGGTGCAACCTCCAGCTGGGACCAAGGGGCATCTTCCAGTTAACTGAAACCCAGTATTCACAATTCGAAATAGTTATTGCTTCCTGGCCCTTTAGCTAAGATCTAGTATCTGGTTTAATAAGTTTAATGTCTTAGACGGCCTCTCTTTGAGGACTGTATAAGTGGATTTTGGGAGCAGGCAGCTGGAATGGAGGCTTGTTCCATCAACTCTGTACACTACGTGTTGCAGTCCCTCCGGAAATGGTGCACCCCTTCGGAGGACTAAATTCGTTTCTCAAAAATTAAAATCATGATTCAAAAGACATTTATCTATTCATGAAAACCTTTCCTTTGACAGAATATTTAGTGATGACACAAATCTTACCTTATATTTACCTTTAATTTGTATTTGTCATGAAATTTGGTTCCCATTTTACACAGATACCTAAGAAGGAACACCATATCTATTGCTTGTATCTTAAGAATTGTATGGGAGACTGGGTAGTGGTGGCACACACCTTTAATTCTAGCACTTGAGAGGCAGAGGACAGCCAGGGCTACAGAGTGGGTTCCAGGACAGCCAGGGCTACACAGAGAAACCCTGTCTCAAAAAAAAAAAAAAAAAAAAAAAAAAGATTTGTATCAGATAGGTAACAAAGAAATATGAAACCTATTGTGATTCTGTTAATATTGGGGTTTGATGACCAAATACAACCTACATAAGCTCTACAGAGGTTCATACTAATAAAAACTGCTGTCATACATACTTTATGGGCATTTTAACATGTTTACCTGGGGCACAGAGAGATGACTCAATACTTGAGTACCTGCTGCTCTTGCAAAGGAAGGACCTGGGTTCAGTTCCAAGCCCCACATCCATCCGAAACTCCAGTTCCCTGGTTTCTGAGGCCCTTTTCTGGCCTCCATGGGCACTTACTCATGGTATACTTACACATACAGGCAATGCACTCATACTTATTAAAAAAAAAAAAATCTTAAAAATGTGTGTTTGTTTTACGGAGTTAAATTGCTATTTAGCAGAAACTTGGAAATAAATTCCTAATATGCCATTTTGTCAAGCTGAGTTAAAACTTATTTAAAGTTAAAGAATCATTGAAAAACTGATTGTGAACTTTGATCCTTATCATGGCTTAATCTTTCCTAGCAACACCTAATGTTTTGTTTTTATCCACATATTGGAAACAAAGCAAACATTTGCACCATTTACTGTTAGCACAAGGCTTGGAAATACTTGGTGTGGATTCGTGCTTTGCCCCGGTAGATTGGCCATGCTGTGGTCTGCAGGCCTTTCGGTCAGGTGGTCAATACACTCGGTGCTCTCCAGGACAACCTCACACTCATCGAAGGATTCTCTGTGGCCTCTGAGAAAAAAGGCGATGGTGTGCTTAAACTTTGAGGGTTCTGGGCAGTTGCCCAGCATTCCTACCCATTGTGCATGACAAATATCTTGCCCGGTGGTAGGAATTTCCAGCTTTCCCGCATCTTTCAGTAGGAACTGCCACCCTGTTCTCACACATGGGCGGCCCAGCACACCACTCATATGTGCTCAACTTACCAGCCACAGCGAAGGCAGTTTCAGAGAACCCAGGACAGGGGTGGGTGTTAAAACCTGGTCGAGTATTGCCGTCAGTGACTGCCCTCTTACCTCCTAGACATTCAGAAAGGCCTCATATTTTCTTTTCTCCTTTAATGCAAGTGTTATTTTATTTTTATTTACTGTTTCAAGGGAATATTTGCTGCTTTATTTACTATTGTAGTTTTCCACTAAGATTCACAAGGAAACACATTTTATAATACACTCTTGAAACTGCTTGTTCTTTAAACATATATTGTAGTTATTTCAAAATACTGTTAGGGGGTTGGGAAAGGAATATTTCAGTATTGTGGAGGAAATGGATAGCAGAGAAATTTTGTTGAGGTTGAAATGTGATATGATTGCCCCAGGACAGCCTCTCAGACGCATGAGGAATATAGTAAAATGTTGGTGTCTCCTAACTACCAGGTCATTTCCCTCTACAGCTTCATGAGCTCTGAGATCCAAAAATAGACTGTAATGTTTGAGGCAGTTTATAGAAAGCAAATGCAATTATCTTTTAGAAGGTCAGTGTGGAGCACAGTATTTGCTGATAGAAGAAAGACTTTCATTTTCCCTCTCCAGCTCCTCCCTCCTTCTGCCCCTCCCCTTCTTCCTTCTGCCCCTCCTCTTCTGCTGCCTAGAATAATCTCTCCCAGATGATTAGACAACAGGTGCCAGGAGAGTGAGGCAAGCTGGCTTTGGGCCACATGCACGCGGTGGAGATCCAGTGTCGCTCAGGTTTTGGTGTATGGCCGTGTCCTTCCACGGGAAGGGATAACCCAGTTGAAATACATACTGCAGCTCCTGGGGGATTAAGTGTTTCCTTTGCTTTATAGTACAGAATTTTACAGTGTCTTTGTTTGGAAGTTCTCAGGTTGCTTAATGATTTCTCTAGCCTCCCACCACACCCACTGTGGCCAGATGTGTGCGACCGCAGCCTTCGAACCTCCACAGGCTGGCCGCTTTCATTGTACAGCTTATGCCATAGCTTTCCTTTATTTAGTGATGACATTTACATGTTTTGTGTTTTAGGGAGCCAATTCAGAGTCAAAATGTTGTTCTGGTGTTTAATCCCATTACAATGCATAAGATGCCTGTGTGGTATCATCGTTGCAGAGAGCTCTGCAAGGATTTTATTAATTATTCAGGTCTTATGTCTATATTAAATTACAACTGGAGTAGTACTAATTGATCGTTTTTCTAGTCTTTTAAAGTTGAGGGTTTTTTGTTTTGTTTTGTTTTGTTTTGCAGTCTCTATTGGTGCCACCAACTTTGAGTAGACTTTGGCTCTTTTATTTACTTTTTAAAACAGTCTTTGGACTTGACTATTTTAAGAATAGACTTTGAGGAATTACAGCCTTTGGCAGCTGTTTGAATGGAAATTCCTTAGAGCTTTCTTAGAGATTTTAGAAGGCTTTTAACTAACCTTGAACTCCCCCATTGACGAAACATGCTGAGATGTGAACTCCACTCATTTCCCCCGCTCTCAAGAGTTCACCTTGTGCTGAAGTAGATGATGCCTTTGGAAGGGAAGCCTGGGGGAAGGTTGGGCTGGGAACAGTTGAGCTCGTTTAGAGGTGCAGGCGAATAATGCATTGCTGAAAGACACAAACTGAATATGCTGAAGGGATCATTGATGCACTGAGTTTCCTGGAAGGTAGGAAATGGGAGTGCCGCTCCAACAGGGACACCAGCCTCGGGTTCGTGGCACTGGGAGAGGAAGTTACACATGCTGTAGGGCAAGAGGAGGAAAAGGAGTTTGTCCTGTGAGAGGGCAGTGCTTGGTAACAGAGAAAGCCCTGGCTAGGTTGGAGGTGAGGAAGAGGAAAAGCAGCAGGTGCCTGAGTGTGGCTGGGGAGTGATGAAAGACCTTACAGGCTGGAGCACTGGGCTTGAATGGAGGGGTAGTGCTGTTGCCAGTGAACAGTGAGGACCCAGTGGACGCTGGCAAGTGCCCTTAGAATGGTGATTCTACACACACACACACACACACACACACACACACACACACACGGCAGCTTTTTCCAGTGAAGTGCTCCTGCACGGCCACAGCTCAGAATGTGGAATCTAGGGAAATCTAACCGGTCCTATGATAGGTAAGCGGGTCCCCACAGGCAGGGACATGGTGTGTGTACTGCTGAAAGTGTGGCATGCCTTTGAAGAACTGGTGGGTTGCTTAGAAAGTGCCACGTAAGCTGGGCAGTGGTGGCACATGTCTTTAATCACAGCACTCGGGAGGCAGAGCCAGGCGGATCGAGGCCAGCCTGGTCTACAGAGTGAGATCCAGGAAAGGCACAAAGGTACACAGAGAAACCCTGTCTCGAAAAACCAAAAAAAAGAAAGAAAGAAAGAAAGAAAGAAAGAAAGAAAGAAAGAAAGAAAGAAAGAAAGAAAGAAAGAAAGAAAGAAAGAAAGAAAGAAAGAAAGAAGAAAGAAAGTGCCACGTAAGAGGTAGAGACGAACGAGTCCAGAGATGTGGATGGCAGTGAGACCTTGGCCAGCCCTTGGAGTATTCACTTCACTCCCTGGGTGGTGGACAGGGCAGAGGGTCTTATGCTGGAAAACAACAAGTCCTGCTTTGCTTCTAGAAAGATCACTGACTGCTGCCTGCATAACAAAAGGAAGCAGGGGTCCTGAAAGGGGGCGGAGTTGGGGAGAGAGTGGTGGCAGGCAAGTGGCTAGGAAGGCTGAGCATGGAGTACCCTGGGGATGGGATGGTGACTGTATTTGACTTAGTTGAGACCAGTTTGGTCTTAAGTGACTCGGAGGGAAGAACAGGCTATGATTGACTAGGTTTCCCTTCATGCTGGTTTTGTATTAGATGAGCTTAGTAATTATTTTATTTGGTTAACCTAGAGAGGAGCTGTCTAGGTGTCTAGGTATCAGTTAGGTAGGAATGTTTGGTTTGAGTTTTAAGACAGGGTTTGGTCATGCAGTCAGGGTAGTCCTAACTTGCTGTCTCCCTGATACCCCGCAAGGCTGGAATTAAAGATGTGCACCACCACACCTGGCCTGGGTTTATTTTCAGTTACCTTTCTTTTCCCGAAATAGAAAATGCATAGTCTTTATAGACACTGAAAAATAGAAAAGATAAGAGTAATAAATCATCCTCTCTCACTACTCAGAGACAGGTATTATAAATATTTCCATTTCTTTCCATCTTTTGTCCGAAAGCAGTGTTTACAAATTGAGATTCCCTCTGGCAGGAACAAAGGTCACTTTACAGCAGAGGCTCTGGAGGCTAGGCATGCCTGGGCTGTCCCTGCTGCTTTTGCTCTAGGACACAGTACTTGGCCTTTAATATGGGCCAGGTTACCTTTTGCACCTTTTTATTTATTTATTTATTTATTTTGAAGATGAAGCTTTCATGAGAGATGACCCATATGACCTGTTCCCAGAACATTGCCCAGTGACCATTTGCGTGAAAGCCACTTTCGATAAATGCCAGATTGCCCACATTTGCTATTCCAAATTCCTAGTGGGGAAAAGAAAAAAAAAAAAAAAAAAAAAACACCTCAATGGGAATGAATCTTAGTTTGTTTACTGAAGGTAGACCAGTAGGACATTGGTAACAAGGGAAGAGTGAGGGCTGACTGGGCATCTTAACTGGCTTGTAAGAAGAAATGGTATGTGGGTCCTGCTGGGCAAGGTGCCCCTCCCTGAACTTCTTTTTTATAACATCCCTTTTAATCTGGTCCAAGATTGATGGAGATATTATCTCGGGCTGTAAAAAGCTGTGAGCTAGATTGGAATGACAAACACACATTGACAGCTTTTGAGAAGATGGATGGAGAAACAAGCTCTCAACTCCAGCAGGCTGCAGGCTCTGTCCTTCTGTGGCCCTTTGGAGGAATGTTAGTACAGGGGGAGAAGAGTTGTTTCTGTTCTCTAGTTGGATATTTTCCCTAGCCAGGCTTACAAACATCTCTAGAATAAAGGTCTCTCTTGCGTGTAGGATATTATTAATCATAGCCAAATAGATAATTATAACCAAATGCTTTATCAGTTGGACCAAGCTCTATTTCTGTCTTATTCTGTGTCTATATGATTTCTACTCACAAGGTTCAGGAATACCATAGGATGTGTTGTCTGTAAGAAGGGTTAGTTAGTAAGTGTATTGTGTCTCTGAGCATCAACTGTGTAGATTAACAGAAATTCGGCACTAATGTGGAACCATGGTGTAACAGAAACGCACGAACATCACTATCAACTTCTAATAGTTATCATTGTGCAACTGCAAGAAGATGAAATGGTGCCTTGACTGCTCTAGAACTGTTGGCTCCCAAACAGATTACAGCGTAAACATTCTTAGAAATGTACTGAAACCCATCAGATGCTTAAATTACATCAGATGCTTCCTCCTGGAGGCAAGAGATTTTGTAGGTATAGTGCACACAAAACCAAATGATTTGGTTATTAGCTTTACTATATTGTAAATAGCTTTAAGGTATCTCTCTGCCTAGCGCTTTGGACGTTTTCTTTTCTACATAGAAAATTAGCACTTGTGGTTTGAGTGGGAGCAGTATGTCACTTTGTCTCCACCAGCACCCTCCCTGTGCTTGGAGGATACTTCCCAGGGCCTGTTGGTTCTGAACATTTATCTTGAGATGAGCAGGGAGTCTACTTCCTGCTTCCTAGACTGAGTCTAAATGCAGGACTAGACAAAGCAGACTTGAGCCAGAACAGTGATGGCTGACGTCATCTGAAGGTGAATCTGCCGTTCCTGTGAGACACCTACACAGGTGCAAGAGGCAGCGAGGCCCCTGTCCTCTCGGCTCGGCTGACTTTTGTTTCTCCTGCTGTTCACTCCGGAAGTGCGAGCACTACAGCTGATCTTGGGGTTGCTGGAGGTCAGGGAGCCTATGGCCGAGGGGTGTGACAAGAGAGCACATGAGCTTGAGGACGAAAGGAAAAGTTCAAAATGAAAAATGACCAAGCGATTGGTGGATTTCTCCTGGGGCTTGGGGGATGGCGGGGGCACAGACTGAGAAGGAAAACCTCCTGAGAATTTCACCTAGACAGAAGGTAAGTTGTTTGCTGAGAGGGAAAGTGAGGCAGCCATTGCTCCAGTGTCTTGAATTCTCCGTCCTCATGCTCCCAGGACACCCGAGTGCAGACACATGAAGCTTTCAGTTAAACTGGAAAAGGGAGAGGTGAGGGCCTTGCAGATCACCGCTCCCTGGATTGGTCTCTCCTCTCATTTTATTTTTCCTACCTGTCATTCTGTGGCCACTGGCAATGAGAAGGGAACCAGTCCTGTTTCCCTGGGCACTCACGGCCTTGTACTGTCCCAGGGAAAGCGTCTCTGCTGGTCCAGTTCAGGTCAGATAAGCTCTCGGGACCAGTCACTTCACCTCACTTCCCAACACAGTGACTGATCCTGTGGCCACACAAATCCGGAGCATCTCAGGCCCAGGACTGGACCCTAGGAGACCAGTGCAGCTCTCTGGAGTGTGCTCTCTCCAGCGTGTCATTCTCGGTGTGCTTTGAACTCTCCTGGTTACAGTTCATCTCATTGTTTTTTATTGCATGGTCCATAAATCTAAGCTTCCAAGTCAGAGATGTTGGGCTACAGGAGCTGTGCCTGTGCTGAATCAGCGAGCTCATCCCTGTTGCTCTGGTGGAGCCATACGGTACAACAGCCACTTCTGCAGCATTTATGTTGTAGTGGGTGGAGCAAGACATCTGGTGGTGACATAGAGCGTGTGGGAGTGGGACCATACTCTGTATGCCATACTTCCCATTCCATATATGGGACTCATATCCACAGCATCTTGAAACCAGTCTCCCTTGGGTGTCGAGGAAACTGTATGTTCTGAGCATTTATGTCACATTTGTCTTATTATATTCAACACAAGTTTCAAGAATTCAAGTTGACTGCTTCAGAAATAGTTAAAGCCAAGTTAAATGATAACATTATAGACAAAAAGTTATAAAGCCCAGGGAAACATGAGTAGACAGCGGCTGCTGTATGTCAGGTCTACAGTCTGACTGCGAAAGCGTGTAGACTTCCATCTGAACAGACTCTGCTGTGAATATCTAAACCAGAGCAGCGACTTAACTGAAAGACACTCTAGGAAATGCATGGAAAACAGAATCAAGCAGTTTGAGTTCTGATCCCTTGGTGTGCCGAAGGGGTGGCATGCCTTCGCTGAAATAAACCCTCAGACTTGGTTAGTATGGAATTCCTGCCCAGATGTTGCCTGTCCTGAGAAATTGCGGCCTTCATGGAGTTCCCTGCTTCTTTCTGGACCCAGTTGTCCATCATCTTTGGATGGCTGACTCCTCAAAAATATAGAAACCATTCCATCTCCCCTACCCAGATGAACTGATTTGTGAAAATTCCTGCATTATGAGCAAACACATGTGTCTACACCCGTGCACAGAGCTCAGGTCCCCAAAATACCACCAGTTTCTGTATCATGTTAGAATAATACCTTACATATATTTACATAACATAATTTATGATTGAAATCCTCATTAGTCCCATGGAATGAAATTAATATACATACTTCAGTTTCAAAAAGAGAAAACCTTTCAAATGCCTAAAGAATATATTTGAAAATTTGGAGGGGGGGGCTGGTATGAACATTTACAATAGAACCTTTTAACATGCAACTTCAGCTAATTCTATATGGAATGTGGGTTCTGATAGGCAGAGCATTGTTAAAGCTTACAAATTATCCATCACTTTTGACTGAAGATAACAGTCCGTGCTTATAACCATTATTTGCACTGATGGCTCATGGAATGTTCATTGAGTACTCATTTGCATGGAATTATCCTGTTTCTCTTTATTTTTTTTTTAAATTTTATATTCACATCTCAAGAAGTCTGCCACTTGGATTAATAAGTAATGAAAAGTCAAAGACTCTTTAAAACAATTTTTAATTACATGTATGTGCATGGTATATGCAGTACCTATGGAGGTCAAAAGTGTCAGCCCCATAGAGCCAGGTGGTTGTGAGCCATTTGATACAGGTGCTAAGACTTGAACTTGGTTCCTCTGCAAGACTGGTACATGTACTTAACCACTAAATCACCTCTTCACTTCCAAGTCAAGCACATTTACATAGTAGCTATGTTGAAAACAAGAGCAGACACCTGAGTCAATGATAATTTGATCAGAATGTCAGACCCACTGTGAGTAAAATAAGGGATACAAAGGGATCCGCTCTTCTGCAGTCTGGGTGTTGATCAGAGCCTGTAGGACTATTTTGCTTGTGTGTAGTGCTAGGTCCATAAGCAGAGGAGCGGAGGAGCAGCATGGATTCTGGAACATAGCGACAGGTGAGGTCAAACTGGACCATCTGAACTCTTGCAAGCGTCTGCCATTGGTGCTCCGGGTGTCCTGCAGAAGAGCTGGTACATTTTGCCAGAGAGCAGCAAACAAAGTTGGCCCAAGATCTTCAGTAGCTGGAAGAACTCAGAAACCAGCCGCAGCCTGAGGAGATCTGGCAGGAACTGAAGAAGCTGCAGCCTGCCTGGTGCTGCTGGAAAGCTACAGTTTGGCCAGCAGATCCACAACTGAGTGTGAGCTACAAACAGCACCTGACACCATACCAGCTTTCCAAGAATCAGCATGGCTACTGCTTCTAAATCTCACTCAAACCCTGTAGCAGTCTCTAAACTACAGCTATGCAGGGACAGTTGAGCGATGTAGTTCCGGTATAAGCAAACCGACAGTAGAGTTCATCTCTCTGAGCGTGACACTCAGATGCAAGTAGACCACAGCAAAATACCATTTATGTTCCTACATTCACCACACAAAAGCACTACTGTCCCCCCAAAGGAGAAAGCCGTTCTTTGTCTTTGGATGCTATCCGTTGTCTTCAAGCCTTTTGTCTTCTTGACACTGTGTAACTTACAGTGAGTAAGCTGTGAGAAGCAAGCCAGGAACCAACACTTGAAGAGACTGAATTTTTAAAGAGATGTCAGATATTTTAAAGAGAATGAACTTTTACAATGTTTGAATTTTTAAAGACTGTGGGACTTTCTAGATTTCCTAAATAGCTCAGAATATAATTTTGCATGGTTCTTTTTTGGTTTTTTGAGACAGGATTTCTCTGTGTAGCTTTGGCTGTCCTGGAACTCTTTGGACCAGGCTGGCCTCAAACTCATAGAGATCCAGCTCCCTCTGCCACCCAAGTGCTGAGATTAAAGGCGTGCACCACCGCCACCTGGCCTTTGCTTGATTCCTAATATGTGTGTCCTGGTTTTTTGTTATCTTAATACTAGTTATCTCAAAGATGAACCTCCGTTGAGAAAATGCCCCCATCAGATTGGCCTCTAAGCAAATCTGTAGAGAATTTTCTTGATTAATTATTGATTCGAGAGGGCCCCACCCATTGGAGATGGTGCCCTCCCTAAGCAGTACCCCTGGGTGTTAATAAGAAAGAAAGCTTAGTAAGAGCCAGGGGAGCAAGTCAGGAATCAGTGTTCCTGAAGTACGATCTGTACTTCATTTCCTGTCTCCAGGTTGCTGACTTGAGTTCCTGCCTCAGCTTCCCGCAGTGGTGGAGAATAAACCAAGAGCTGAAAAATGAAATAAACCTTTTCCTCTATAAAGCTGTTTTTGGCCAGTGGTGTTTGGTCTCAGCAATAGAAAGCAAACTAAGACAGAAATGTGTACCAGTAGAGTATTGCTATAACAGACCTGACCGTGGGACTTTGGGGGGGATGGTGGAAGTGTTTGGAACTTTGGGCTGGAAAGGCCATTGAGTGCTCAGAGCTTAATCAGCTGTTGTGGGAACTCAGAAGATCTGAATACTGATGAGATATTTCAGGAGGAAGCAAAGACTATCAAGACTGTTGTTGAGATTGTTGACTAAGAATTTGTGGCAATGAAACCTTTGCTTTACTGGGACAGTAAATGGTGATTAGCTGGGCTGAAAAAACAGCTTTGATTATAAGAGACAATCATCGTTGAGGTAAAATCTTCTGGGGTATTTTCTCAAGTTCAGCACACAGATACTATGGGACGGAGGGACAAGGCTGCATCTCATATTGGCAGCTAAACTTGGTCTGTGGGTGGTGGATTTCGAAAGCAAGAAGGGGTCATGGACAGTGGCAGAGACTTGGACCTGTGAGAAGCCAGGAGAGGCTGTTGGTAAAGGTGCAGCCTGAGTCACAGTGGAAACACTAGGATTGAGGGGGTCATGGAGAGAAATTGAGGCTTGACACTGTGTAGCAAGGTCAGTGTCCCAGAAGAGGTTGCTGATGCAGTTGCAGCTTGTGGAGACCCGGGCACACTGCAGACAACAGAGCTATGGGAAGATTGCCAAGGACAGTGGCAGGTATGGTATGGAGCTGGCCTGGAGCTGGCCTGGGCCCATGAGACAAGCTTTGTGAGCTAAGGATGGTAGAGCCTGAGGGGGTTGAGCTGCCCAAGCCTTTTGGAGCCCAGAACATTATGAGTGAATCCCAGGTGCAAGACATTGAGCTGCAGGATTTAATTTACACTGTTGGAGATTAGTTTTCATTTGATTTGTTTGTAACCATGCCCTGGTTATTCCTTCTTGGAGTAAGAAGTATGTAACTCAGTTTGGAGTTTACAGGAACACTTGAGAGACTTTGGATTTTAAAGAGATATTAGAGAGGCTGAACTTTTAAAGTGTTTGAGTTTTGTTTTTTGTTTGTTTTGTTTTTTGTTTGTTTGTTTGTTGTTTTTTGGTCAACCCAGCACAAACTAGTGTTATCCGGGAAGAAGAACCTCAGTTGAGAAATGCTCCCATCAGATTTCCTGTAGGCAAATCTATAAGGCATTTGGATTATTGATGTGGGAGGGGGGCAGTGTGCTGTAGGTAGTGTCACCCCTGGACTGGTGGTCCTGTGTAGTTTAGGAAAGCAGATTGAGCAAGCCATGGGAAGCAAGCTAATAAGCAACATCCCTCCATGGGTTCCTATGTCCGGGTTCCTGTGTCCGAGTTCCTGCCTTGAGCTCCTGCCTTGGCTTCCTTTCCCTCCATAAAGAGTTGTAAGCTAAAATAAACCCTTTCTTTCCTAAGTTGCTTTTGGTCGTGGTGTTTCATCACAGCAATAGAAAGCACACTGAGACACGTGTGCTTGTCAGTAGGTGGCATCAGGTGGCTCCTGTAAGTCCCAGCCTTTCCTACACTGCCCTCAGCAGCAGGATTTTCCTCTGATCTGTGTAGAGCTCAGAGTGCGGAGCCCAGCGTTTGGAGCTACAGTTTGCACACACATGTTCAAGTGACTCCTATCACTGAAATAGACTCAAAGCAGACAGTTCTGAAATGTATTAAACATGTTTTTCTTGAAAAAAAGATTTCATGCTCAAATAAGTTTTGGAAACACTGAGTAAGCAGCATTAATTAGATTTATCCATGTTAGTATTTTCAGAGCCCTTATCACACTAATATGATTTGACCATTAAGTCATTGTGGGAGCAGCGCCCAGAGTTACTTAAGGAACATGGCAGGAGACAGACTAACTTCTATTGAGTTACTGTTTCTTCTACTGATTTGCCTCCAGCCCATTTAGTCAGAGATTTTCTTTAGCCTGATCAGATTTTGGATTACTGTTATACCCTAAAGAAGTTGGCACTGTTAACAAATTATAGAACCTATTTATGCAGTTTATCGGGGGTTTGGAAAATGAGTCATAACAATTTCTTGGGCATTGCCTTTGACAGGTAAACAGCAATTTTGCACCTTAGCATATGGGAGGTTGTTGAATGTGTTGTCTAGGCTGGTACGCTGCAAGCTTTATGATCATGGCCATATTGTAACACATGAAATCCAACCTGGGCCAGGCAGAGCAAGGTGTCCAAAGTCATCGTCTCGCCTCAGCTCTTTCTCTGGGCACTTAATTACCCCTGATCTAGTAGCCCAGTGCTGATGGCTGGTGCACAGGCTCTGGGGTGTGTGAAGGACTCTGACGTATGAAGGATACTACTGCTTTAAACCTTCAACAGTGGCTTTAGTGATTGTAACTGTGTATTTAGCAAACAGTTTTCAAAGAGAATGAAAAAATACATATTCTTGACAGTACATTTTTAAAATAATACATCTCTCCTAGAGAATTTTTCTCTAAGAAATGACAAAGTATTAACTGATGGTATCAAAATTGAGATGAGAAGCAGGGACATCTTCATGATGGGTGGGAGGTCCTGGATCGTATCTCGAGGAGCATGACCACCACCAAAAAAGAAGGGAAGAGGGCAAAGTTTACCATGGAAAAGCTTCAATACTGAAGCAGAATTGTTTTGAATGGTATTTAATACTTTCTGGCTTCTCTTTCTTTTTACAGTTTTTTGAAGTGCCATTTGACTCGAACATGAATAGAACCAAAAACAGGCCTCTGGTTCGTGGACAGATCAGGTAAATCATGACTAATCCTCTTTTACATTTTAGAACATTCATTGACTTATTCATCCTGAAACTTGTTGTATTGTTATGTCCATTTAGTTGAATAATTATAGTAAGTTTTCCCCTATGTCCCACCACCTATCTAGTGTCAGGTTCTTGGCCTCATGAACAGTATCAGATATGAGTTCACTCATACAGTGGGCCTCAAGTCCAATCAAAAAGGTTGGCTAACCCCATAATGTTTGTGCCACTGTTGTCCGAATACCTTGCAGGCAGGCCACTGATGGAGCTCTCAGGGTTCGCCGCTGGGTGAGACTGATGATTGCTTTCCTCCTCCAGTAGCATGTATAGAACCTTCCAGCACTATGAACAATGTTAGTCAGTAGAGAGGAAGCATCCAGTTGAGTACCAGCTAGATTTCTTCATGTTCTAGGCCATAAGTGGTGTCTTCAGCAGTGGGGTCTTCCCCACAGGTTGTAGAGGGTAACCAATAACATTGGCAGTTTAGAGTTTTGGGGGCTCTATTGGGACTCTTTTGGTCAAAGACTCAGAAAGATGTAACTCATTAATGGTACTGAGGGTTTTACTTGGTTGTATAATATGTCTAGTTGGGACATTGTCTTCCCCATTATATGTTAAGTCCATTTAAATTCTATTTATACATGTATATATTTTAGGAAGCTTCTACAGCAGTACGTTTCAGTATGGCTTTCCAAAGGCCTTTAGTGTTAGTTCTCCCTCTCATATTTCCTCCTCTACTCTGCCCTCCCGTCTTCTTCCCCATTTAATCCTCCTAATTTCCCATTTACCCCTTTATAACAGTGTATTTCCCCTTCCATGGAAGATCCCCAGAAAATGGTTTGGTTTTATTGTTGTTGTTTGTTTGTTTAATGCACTTACCAGACAGGCACTGTCGTAGACTCTGAGGACAGTGATGACCAAGGTAACAGTTCTGTGTTTTACAAGATACCAGTTTCTTAAGTGTCTTATAGAATGTGCCAGATACTACATAGGGACCAATTCTAGGTGATATGTAAACACACAAAGGAGTATCTAGCCCAAACACAAGATCTCCCGCTTCTCTTGTCCCATCCACCCTGTTTATTCTTCTAGTGTGGATCCCTGTTCTGAGCCCAGAGGCTTTGGAGATCCATGTTGAGTGCCCTGCAGATGTGGCAGGCTGTGTGTCCCCATCTCCCCCCTTTTCCTTACATTTTTTCATTTGTTTTCTAAAACCAGGCAACTGGAGGCAGCCTTGGCCTCTCTGTTACCCCCTCTTTATTGTTTACTATTTCCTGGCCTTTCAGCCTCCTGGACTGTCCTGGACTCTGTCCTGTTGCCCATGGCTTTGACCGAGGGCCACCTTCTGGTCGGTGCAGGTTGCTCAGCAGCCTGGCTGCCTTCCCTGCCTTTATTCTCCTTTTATCTGGCTTCCACTCAGCTGGCAGATGCATCTCACTTAAATGGTCACGTTGGTTCTGGCCGAAAACCTTTTTACAAAATGTAATTAGGAAAATGTTTTGTTTCTTTACTGTGTTCCGCAAGGTCTTAGTGACTTCCCTGCAGGCCTCCAGCCCCATCCTGAGTGCTGTGTTCTCTGGTTTTCATTGCCCTCTCTCCCATGCCACACTCCCCTGTCTGTCAGTCATGCCGGCTGTGCCTGCGGTGGCCTGGGAACCCTGTCTCTGAGGCTGGAGGCTGTGTTGTGCTGCTGTCACGGCACTGCTCAGTACTGTCTCCTCCTGCTTCCCAGGGCCTTTCTACTGCACTGTGAGACCACAGTGTGACGGGCCAGTGAACACAGACGGCAGAGGCAGAGCATAGCACATGCGGCCACATGCTGTGGTGGTTGTCTTCATTGGGGATTCTTTGGCTGCGATGAAACACCATGACCTAAAACAACTTTGAGAGGAAGGGCCTTATTTCATCTTACACTTGCAGCTCACACTCCAGGCAAGAACTCAAGGCAGGAACGGATGCAGAGGCCATGGGGGAACACTGCTTACTGGCTTGCTCCTCACAGCTTGCTCAGCCTGCTTTTGTAGACAACCCAGGACCACCAGCCTAGGTGTAGCACCACTCCCAGTGAGCTGGGCCCTCCCACATCAATTATTAATCATACAGTGCTCCCCAGACTTGCCTACAGGCCAGTCCATGGAAGTATCTTCTCAACTTCTCAACTTCTTCCCAAAGGGCTCTAGCTTACATGAAGTATATTAAAACTAGCAAGCACACCAGCACAGCAATGATGAGCAGATGTGCAAACATGTAGACAGAGATGGACAGGCAATAGAGAACAGAAATGTCTCCCATGCCAGGGAAATACAGCATTCTAGATATTTCTTGATTTCCTAACATTTCGGTCAGGCAAGCACACAAAAATGACACAGACTGCCAAAGCCCTAAGAAGATCGGGAGTGAAGGGTGAATACATGAGCGTTAAGATTAGAGGAGGGTGAGCATATGGGGTGGTAAAGCGGGCAAAGGTGCTTGTTGCCAAGCACAACCCCTTAGTTCAGTCCCCTGGTTCCACGTGGTAGACAGGGAGAACTGATTCCCACAAGTTGTCCTGTGACCTCCACCAGCACACTGTGGCATGTGTACACACATACGTAACAAATAATGAACGGCAAGTGTATGAATAAATGGAATTTTCAGTGTTTTAGAAACAAATAAGAGAAGTGCACCTTGACAAACCAACAGAATTCCGATTTGCGGAGTGTTAAGCAACGACAGAACTGGATATAATGGACAGGGTAAAGCAGATGGATCCGCTAAGGAACAAGGAACAGGGTGATATGACATGAAATTAGAAGAAACCATGGCAAGAACTGATTGAGATTCGCTGTGACCTGGGAAGTGTGGGACACTGGGGCCAAGTAGCCACTGAAACAACCCCTTGGGGGTGAGGGGAAAAAAATGAAGACCTGTTTCAAGTCCCATAGGACCGTAATGACAGGAAGGTCAGAGGGGAGTGAGTTGTAATGTTGACGCTGTCTGCATCTCTGACTAGACGGATGGCAGGTGACTGGCGTCTGCCTTCCAAGCCTCTGCCTGCTGTGTGACCCTCGTGTCTCCACAGATGGACTCTCCCCACCCCACATCCCTGCCTTGGCTCCCTCTCTTTTCAGCCCGTCTACAACGCCTGTCCACTGAGAAACACCCCTTCTCTCTGACATGGTCCTGCACTCTGCTTCTGTCACATCCAGCACGATTGCCTCCAGGTCTCAGGTCATCCATAAGGTGGAGGAGCCAAGAAGAATTAGAACATAGCTGTAGAGACCTTGTGGATCTAGTGTGGAGCCTAGTCCTCAGACCACCACCAAGCCAAAGACTAGCTCTTCTCCAGCGCTTGGAGCTGGACCTGAAGGCGGGAGGGAGTCCACGGGCAGCCTTCCTCTCTGCAGGCCTCCTGCTGGCCAAATGCTCTGAGTGCTAAGCCCCCTCAGCCTTTGCTTTTGTCCACCTGCAGCTTCGCTAGGCCAGTCTCCAACTTTAGTAAGCACAGCCATTGTTCCCTAGACTTGTGTGGACATAACTTTATGTGTCCTTTATGGGTGACTTCAGGGGATTTTAAAGGATAATTTAGAGTCTAGTACATTTTGCCTGACCCTCATAAACTGAGTCCATTGTGGGACTGGGCTCCACATGCTTCATGATTAAAGTGGGTTCAGGCCTGAGGCAGCCTTGGCAGCCCACATGCTGCTCGCCGGTCCTTATAATGTGCTGCCTTTTAGACAGCTTGTTTCCAAGAGGAGAGGGTGGTACTGGATACAGCTGGTAAGTGAGGGATAGTAAGTTAATTTATCACCTTTTAAAATAATGAAAACATACTCTTTATATTATAAACATGGAAATTTTCTATATTTTTTTCATTAGAATCAAAGAGGGAAATAGAGCTACAATACAGTCTAATGAGAATAAAACTTAACGAAATTATAGTCTTTGTCTCACCTTTCCAAGGAAAGTACAGAGGCAGTACTTCCGTTTTAATTATCTGCCAGTGACCTGTATAAAATGCCAATTGCAGTCAGGCATGGTGGCCCGTGCCTGGGATCCCGGTGGTTCACAAGGCTAAGTGGGAAGATCACAGACATGAAGGCACCCTGGCCTACACACTGACCATATTGCAAAACAAAGTATTTACAATGCAATTAATACAAGAATATGCCGGTTCGAGCTCTAGCTGAGCGGTACAGTGTGTGTTCAGCATGCGCTCGACCCTGGGTTTCCTGGCACCAGAGAAGCCACTTCCTGTATTGCTCTGCTAGCACTCACAATTTCAAAAGAAGTTTTTGAAAAGCACTTGTTCATCTCACCCCATTTGGAAAATACTGCTCCCGTTTTCTGCACTAGTAAAGGAAAGGGTGCCTGAACCCATCCTAAAACATACAGGCATGGTTCTCTGCCACCTGCGTAGCTTTCCTGGGCCTGTGGTGCCTCGCAATAACACAGGTACTTAGAAACATCTTTACAGCTTCTATGTCTTTCCTGTGGAAACACTTGACCCTGTGGCTTTCTGCTTTTTCCTTCAACTCTGGGGCCATTGTGTCAGAATTATTTATCAGGCTCTTTAGTGGCATGGGGGCCACCATGTGACTATGAGCATGTCACTCAGGATGCGTCCCAGATGCACATGAAGCCTCCCAGAGCCACAGTGCTCTTGGCTAAAGAGCTCATGCATCTGCCTGGAAGGAAGTCTGCAGAGAAGTGCTCCAGGGGCTTCATAATGGAGCTGTCTTAACCTTGCTGTCACCCCCATGATCGGAGCCCGGCTGGAGCCAAAGCACTGCAGCTGTTCCTCTGGGAGCACGGGATCCCCGCTTCAGATGGACCGCTTCTGTTGGCGATCGGAGTTGGTCATGTACAAAGTTAAGAGGTGCTTTGCTTCCAAGGTCTGTGGGACTCTGTTTTCCTATTCTCAGGAGTAGATCATTTTTTCCGACCCCTTATGCTACACAAGTGTCCAGTGTCCTTGAACTGCCCCACCCACTTAGGTGCCCATCTCCTTGCACACCGGTCCTGATAGGATAAAATGAATTTAGGAGTTCAGAGGTACCTGGAGGAGTGGTTTGAAGTGAAAAGCCCCAGTTTTTTTTTTTTTCCAAGATTTATTTCCGTTCCTAGCAGAATAGGAACAAGCAGTTGTCTACAGCAGATTAGCGCTACCATGCCTAGGCGCTGTTGGAGGAGTTGTTGGAACTTAACAGTCCTCCAAGTTCTGCCCAGTGCTGCTGAGAGCAGTCACTCTGCCCAGACTCACCCTGGACCTCTCCCCAGACTCTGCCAGCCGTGCCACCCTGGGGTTTCTTTTCCAACTTAGCACTTGAACGTGTGGGTCTTCTCTCCTACACAGACTTGTGCCGGCTGCATGCACTGACTCCTGTTTCTCCTCCTCGAGAAGAGCATCCCCCTTAGCACTTGCTGGTTGCGGCTGACCTCTAGTCTCCAGCCACCTCTGCTTTTCTCTGCATCACACTGCATTTTGCTTTCCAAATACCAACCCTCTGCATCCCTTTCTCACTTAAATTCACGCATCCCCAAAATGACTATCTCAGCCCCAGCCCTCAATCCTCAGTTTAGTTCAGTTCTCCAAGTACAAAGCACCACCTTCACGAGAAAAACTCTGGTAGCCCAAGTATGAGCCTGGTAGTTCACCCCTGATCCAGATTCCTGGGGCAGCAGAAAAGCAAACAGTGGCAGTTAAACATTAGAGATGGACAGGGGACACTGAGGCTGCCTGTGCCTAGGAAGCTTGAGCCTAACTTCAGCTTATGCTTGGTCTGACGGTCACCTCAGGCCCTGGTTCCACACGATAACTTTGAAGCTGCAATCCATCTCTCCCCCCTCAGCACATGCTTGCATCAAATCCAGGCACCGCTTTATACTCAAGACTTAAAGGGGGGTTGTTTGGTTGGTTGGTTGGTTGGTTTTGGATTTTTGAGGCTGTATAGCCCTGACTGTCCTAGAACTCACTTTGTAGACCAGGCTGGCCTCAGACTCAGAGATCTACCAGTCTCTGCCTCCCAAGTATTAGAATTAAAGGCATGCTCCACCACACTTGGCTGAAGATTCTTAAATTTAGAAATAATTGCATTTGTTTTGCCTAGGAGGTGGAGGCATGCCTCCTCTCCCCTCTTTCTCCTCCATCTGACAGGTCTTCCTCAGCATTGTTTCATTGTTCTTTGTTGTTTCAAGAGTGCAGAGAGATGTAGACACTTGTAATCTACTATCTTCAAACTTGGAAGTTTTCCAGTTTAAATTTCCAATGTGCCTATATGGATGGTAGTTCAGTGATGACCCCTGCTGCTGGTCTGCCCTGTTAAATTCATATTTCCTAATGTCATCAAGGCCTATTGTTTCTTCCAAATGTTTAGGAATTCTCCCTTTTATTCCACTTACCAAGAATGTGTTGATTACCTGTGGTGTTAACAGCCTGTGTGTTTTGTTTGTGTGATGCTGAAGACTTTATAAAGTGGGTCAGAAAATTAGATGTACATATTGCTTAGCAGACAGGGCTGAGCAGCCCCAGAGTACTTGCTCAATGAAATTAATAAATCGGAGTGAACAGGAAGGTCTCTGAGAAGTCATAGCAGACACAGAAAAAGACAGAGTAGACATTGCATGCCTCCTGGCCAGGGGACCTAGACTAAGCCTTTCTTCCTGTTCCTTTGAAAGGCATCTTATTTTGATTGCATCTCCTTTGAATTTTCCATTTTCCAGCTTGGTGATGCTGACAAAAATAATAGATGTCAACATTAGTTTTTCCAAGTTAATGGATCAGATGAGGGTGATCCATGGTGTGTAAGCTTAGGTGTGGGCTGTAAGCAGGGGAGATTGCCTGATAAGAGCTGAGAGGAAGGTTATTTGGACAGGATAAATGGAAACCCTTGGAATCGGGGTCAGCCATACTTGTCTTGAAAATGAATGATAAAGATTGAGTTTTGGAATGAAATGAATGGATTGTTTAGTTGGCATTATAACTTAAAGAGCAGGGTTTAGCCTAAGTATTATAGAGACTTACAGAAGACATTTTTCAAATTTACTGAAGGTTTTACCAGTAAGCACTTAAGCAAATGTAAACATTGTGTGGGCTGCAGGGGAGCTGTGAATATTAGTCACCACCTAGTCACGCTGCTCTAGTGGACACGTCCCCGACCAGGCACAGGCCTGCACAGCTTCGAAGGCTTGTTATGATTAGTCTCTCAGTGTGTGTATACTGCTAATGTAATAAGAACATAAACATTTGGGAAGTATAGAAATTTCTTTTGGTAACATTAACCAGTGATTTGAAGCAGCAGGAAAAACAAATTTGGTCTCAACTTAGTTGCTGAGGTGTTAATGTAGAGAAGATTGTTCTAGAAACAAGATCATTCAGTATCATGAACCATGGAGTTGAGGAATCAGCAGAAAGTCTATGTACATATCATCACACTTAATCATTGCTGGGGTGAGCAAGGGGCATGGTGGGAGTCTCTGAAAGCCACGGTCTCCCTGGTAGTCAGGAGAAAAGGGAAAGCATGCATGACTGAGCCCTCTGAGTTCTGAATGTTTGTTGATGTTGGTCCTATTGTGTGATGGACTCTTCAGGTCCCATGTCCCTTCTTACTGCTGTAAGACATCCAGGTATTCCAATATTCACTTGAAGAGGTAGCTATCGTATTTTGGTTTTTGGTGTGTTTTATTTTTAACAATAATCGAGGTTCACATAGGCTGATGTCCTTCCTCTGAAGACTGGACATGCGCAAATGCTGTTCCCGTTGGTGGGTGTGAGTGTAGGCTTAGAACTTGTCTTTTTTGTGGTTTGTAGGACTTTATTGGGCATCACTTTTAGGTACAGAGAACATCGAGTTGAATACTGCAGACTCACTGCACCAAAAAGTATGGCCTGGGAGATGTACAGGCAGGAGGGTAGACCCTACTCACACAAGGCCCAGGAAGGGTTGCAAGAGACCCAAACAGACATGGAGGTCCTCCTCCCACTGGTAGGGGGGTTCAGGAAGAGAAAGGTGAAGAAAAATGTTCTTAGAAAATCTTTATTGGTATTACTATGCCATTGCATTTGTTTTCTGGAAATGCTGGGGATGGGCTAGGGCTTCGTGCAGGCTAGGGATGCATTCTTACATTGGCTCTACCCTTAGCTCTTGTCGATCCATGAGATGGAGAGAAGTCTGGGGAGCAGTATTCATAAAGTTAGCAGACACTTTCTCTCCAGTAGAGCAGACAGTGAAGTGGCTGTCAGAGCAAGCCCATGTGCTATGGGTCTGCTCCACTTGCCTTAGTTGCCAGAATTTAAAAACAGAACAAACTCACATCAAACTCTCCATTCCCAGATCAAGGTGATGCACCCCCACGTGTTGTCTGCCAAGCACAGCCTCTACCGCTCCCTTTCTTTTAAGTAAACCCATGTGCCTCCTTCCTGTTGGCAGCCTGGTTCCTGCTGTGTCTTCATTTGCAAGCCCTATCCCAGATGAAGCATGCAGACTGGAGGGAGCAGGGGCAGGGTAATGCGCACCACCAGGCATGCACACGCGTGCACACACAGCTCCCCATCATGTCTAAACCTGTAGTGAGAGAAGTCCCACCTTCACTTTTTAAGTTGTATTTATGAAGAAGCCTTGCAAAGACTCCAAAATCCATTTTTGCATAAGTGATTAAAGTTCTATAAATTAAAAACTAAAGGGAGAGTTAGAAAGTTAAACCATCTGGCCCAAGTAAAAACAAGAAAAGTAGGAGTCTCCTTTGCAGTGGGCACTGGGTGTCAGAGGGTGAGGAAGAACAGGGGTTTCGGTGGGCAGCCCTGCCCACGGGTTTAAGTAGATTCCGAGATTGTACTTCTGCACTGGGAACTGATTTTTATAAATGGATCAAAGCATTTGTGATGGTTTGAGTAAGAATGGATCCCATATGCTCATACATTTGAGTGTTTGGTTCCCAGTCGGTGGACTGTTTAGGAAGAATTAGGAGGTGTGGTCATTGTTGGAGGAGTTGTGTCCTGGGGGTGGGGGGAAGGGGGAGGGGGGGTGAAGCTTTGAGGTTTTAAATCCCATGCTATCCCCAGTCTCACTCCCTGCCTTGTGCTTGTAGATCAGTCGTGAGCTCCTAGCTCCAGAGCCATGCCTACCTACCACTACCACACTTCCTGCCATGATGGTTATGGACCCAGCCTCAGGAACTATAAGCAAGGCCCCATTAAATGCTTCCTTTTGTAGTTGTATTGGTCATGGTGTCTCTTCACAGCAGTAGAACGGTGACTAAGACAGCTTTGGAACCACCTGTTTACCTCCCCCACTTCCCCGCAGAAATTACGCGTCTCCTGTAATTTAGATGAGTTAAGTGTGGCACCCTTCAAGAGTCTCTGGCTGCTTCTTCCTGTCTGAGGAGGATAGCTCAGAAGCCTGCCGTGTCTTGCACATTGGCCCTGGAAACCTGACTGGATTAACAAGGGAGTGAAGGAAGGACAGAGATAGACACACATACAGAAAGCTAGGATCTGGTGGGCTGCAGGTGTTTATTTAACCCAGAAACTCGGTGTTACATACACCAGAAGGGGCTTAGTAAGGTCTCTGTGGACAGTCTTAGAGTACAGTCATGGAGGAGGAGGCTGTGGGCAGTCTTAGACTACAGTCATGGAGGAGGAGGAGGCTGTGGGCAGTCTTAGACTACAGTCATGGAGGAGGAGGCTGTGGACAGTCTTAGATTACAGTCATGGAGGAGGAGGAGGCTGTGGGCAGTCTTAGACTACAGTCATGGAGGAGGAGGAGGCTGTGGGCAGTCTTAGACTACAGTCATGGAGGAGGAGGCTGTAGGCAGTCTTAGACTACAGTCATGGAGGAGGAGGAGGCTGTGGGCAGTCTTAGACTACAGTCATGGAGGAGGAGGCTGTGGACAGTCTTAGATTACAGTCATGGAGGAGGAGGAGGCTGTGGGCAGTCTTAGACTACAGTCATGGAGGAGGAGGCTGTAGGCAGTCTTAGACTACAGTCATGGAGGAGGAGGAGGCTGTGGGCAGTCTTAGACTACAGTCATGGAGGAAGAGGCAGTGGGCAGTCTTAGACTACAGTCATGGAGGAGGAGGAGGCAGTGGGCAGTCTTAGACTACAGTCATGGAGGAGGAGGCTGTAGGCAGTCTTAGACTACAGTCATGGAGGAGGAGGAGGCTGTGGGCAGTCTTAGACTACAGTCATGGAGGAAGAGGCAGTGGGCAGTCTTAGACTACAGTCATGGAGGAGGAGGAGGCAGTGGGCAGTCTTAGACTACAGTCATGGAGGAGGCTGTGGGCAGTCTTAGACTACAGTCATGGAGGAGGAGGCTGTGGGCAGTCTTAGACTACAGTTATGGAGGAGGAGGCAGTGGGCAGTCTTAGATTACAGTCATGGAGGAAGAGGAGGCTGTGGGCAGTCTTAGACTACAGTCATGGAGGATGAGGCAGTGGGCAGTCTTAGACTACAGTCATGGAGGAGGAGGAGGCTATGGGCAGTCTGAAGCTACAGTCATGGAGCAGGAAGTCATGGTTGCTAGTTTGGTCAGCTCACACTGGCCAATCATTAGTTAACAGTCATAATTAGACCAGTGGAAAGCTTTCTCTGATCCTCATCCAAGAAAGGCAGCACACATTCACTCACGACATCTTCATCAGCTCCACAGAGGTCAACTAGGTATGGGACTTCTGTTTTATTATATTCTATTATTGCCTGATCTTAAACAGAAGAATCCTCATATCTTCCTCCCACATTAATAAGAGTCTTTCGGCTAGTTTTTTAAAACTCATTTAATCAGATATACTGTTTTCTTCCTTCAAAAACTTTTTTTCATATAATACAGCCTCTCATGTCCTGGGTATAATCAATAGTAAATAGAAATATCTGTTGTTTGTTACATTTCTTTCATTCCTCTTAAATGTGGTTTAAAATATAGTCTTTTAAAATAGACTTTATATTTTCATTTTCTTTAAGTTCTGAAATTATACCAGTGTTCTGCTGCTTTATCATATCTACAGTTGAGACTTATCAGAAATAGAAAATTCCTAATAAGATTCAAGGAAGACATTTTCAGAACAGTTCCCCAGAAACTCATTTCAAAGCCCAAATGCGGGGTTTATGCAGGAAATTAAAGTTAGATTGGTTTGATTTGGTGAAGGTTTAAGCTTTTCTTTTGTTTTTGAAGAAAGGAAATTTTATTTTGTAATTTAAAAATCATTTATTCGGGAAGGATGGCCAAGAAGTGTGAGATTAAATTTTGTATAGGCCAATTACCTGTGTTCATAATGTAAAGTTTAATTTAATGTAGTGTTTCCTGGACCCCCAACACACTGCTTAAACAGAAGGGCCCAGTTTCCCCAGGAAGTTATTTAAAAGTCAAATAATATAAATCATATTTATTAAGTGCAATAAATTAGAAAATTAAAGCTTGTATTTCTCCTCCTTCCCAATATCTATAGAAAATTCTCCTTCAATGGAGCTATATCAGGACTAGCATTTAGTAAACAAAGCCATGTTCCATTCCAAGGGAGGGTAGTCTGACCCATGGAAATGTGTGAGTAAACCCCCAGTCTTGGTCTGTCAGTTTCTCTCATGTAGTAGCCTTGGGCAAGAAAGGCAGTAGAGAGATTCTGTAATCTAAAATGTAATTCAGTTTGTGTGTCAGTTTTGAAGTAAATCATTCAAGCCCTCATCGTGAACCATGAACCACGAACCTCTTTACACGAGTGGCTGAATGTGAAGGAGCACTCTTGGTCTGCCCATCCTCCCACACTGTCAGACAGGGTTGTTTGCCTTGTCTGTACACGTACTCATACCCTTAAATCACCATGCAGTTATTGCCTGTGTTACTGACATTTGGTCACTTATTGTCATACCCTCTGCATATTCATTTCTGGTCTTTACCATACAAATTCAGTCCAGCCAGAGCCATTCGGAGCCCCTAGTGCCTCTGATCCAACTAGACACTGTCACAGCTGCTGTCGTAGAAGGTTGGGGACACCAACATTATTTTGAAGCTCAGTCAGGTTTTGCCTATTGCTAGTTCATTTTTTTGTGATTTAATAGAACAAAATTAAATTCCTATACAAGTTGTAACTGTACATAAAAATACCTGTATATAAATAAAATACCTGCCCCCCCCCCAAAAAAAATCCTTGTCTGTAGGCTTAGAAATAAATTAAGGAGAGAATCCCTCTGCATTTTCAACGCCCCCATATCCAGCTCTGCTCAAGGGGTCCTCCCTATTTAAATAATGCTGTCTCATTGCATGTGTTCTGTCATGTAGCTGACTTTACAGTGAGAACTCCTGGGACCTGTGTCTGTGTGTTTAATGTCTGTCTTCCTTTCTAAATAAAATGTCCCTATTTCCCTGTGTAATCTGTTGCCAAGCAGTGTAGTGTAGTGACTGACTGTCCAGGCAGTGAGAAGTGGGAATGAATGAGTAAACAAACGAATGAAGCCCTGCGCAGCTAGTGAGTCCTCTAGAACCGGAAGAGGTTCTGTGAAGGGTTTCTCTTTCCGGTTGAACTGAAGTTAGAGGGAAGAACTTTGGAGTTACAGGGTGCCACAGCTGGGCGGGGTAGACCCATTCCTTCCTCGTGGTCTCGCTCTTGAGCCTTCTTACCTAAATGAGTTTGACTTATTGGAACTTCAGTAACAACCCTGGAAAAGCCCTCACATCTCCCCCATCTTTTTGTTGAGGAAACAAGGACCAGACAGCTTCAACCAGACAGTTGCACTGTTTCATAAGTGATTAAACCTCCGGGTCTGACCTAGACTCAGAAAACGTGCATCCTGGCCAGTGTGCTTGGCCATTCTGCCATCAGGGAAGCGGACAATAATAATAAAATGAAAAGATTTTAAAATAATTTTGTTATGAAAATGTTTAACAAGTACTAGAACAGAATCAGTGCACGAAGCCAGGGCTCCCCAACCCAGGTTTGGCAGTCGCCAGTACTTTTACCACCCCTTCAACTTCTTTTATGGTGCTTCATAGTAGTACTTTCTCATCAGGACTGCAAGCCTGCAAATAACAACACAGAGACTTATTAATTATGAAAACTTGGTTTTTAGCTTAGGCTTGTCCTCAACTAGCTCTTATAACTTCAATTAATCTGCTTCTTTTAATCTACGTTCTACTACGTGGCTCGGTTACCTCTCCTCTGTACTACATGTTCAACTCGGTCCACGTCTCACTGGCATCTCTCATGCCTCAATTCATCCCTCTGACTTCCTTTCTTTTTCTGGAAGTCCTGCCTTTTCTCTCCTGCCTAGCTATTGGCCATTCAGCTTTTTATTAAACCAGTCACAGTGACACATCTTCACAGTGTACAAAAAGTTTCAGAGACCATTGGCTTCCTTTAGTACTGGAGTTACATTGGATACATTTCTTTTAATTTTTAGAATTACATTTGGTTTTTTTTGGTTTTGTGTGTGTGTGTGTGTGTGTGTGTGTGTGTGTGTGTGTGTGTGTGTGTGTGTGATGGCAGGTGTGGAAATCAGAGGACAATTTTCAAGAGTTGTTTCTTTCCTTCCACCAAGAGAGATCTGGAGCTAAACTCAGGTCATCAGGCTTTGAGACAGTTCTTTCCCCACTTAGTCATCTCACAGACCCCTCTCTGCCATTTCTGTCCTTCTCCCACTCATCCATCATCGGCTCTCAATATAAACTTTCACTTCCAGTCAGATGTGGTAGTACACACCTTTAATCCTCACAGTAATTAAATAATTAAGTAAATAATGTAAGATAGATTCACGTCCTCCTTGACACATTTGCACTCTGCCCTCCCATCATGGCTCACTAAGATAGGTACCCCATGTTACCCCATTTCATCTGTCCCTACAGCCAGTGGAGCAGGAGAGCGAACACTCTCTCCGAGCTCCCACTGGGTTACAGCCTGGGTCTGCACTTCAGCCATAGCTGTTCTCTATGCTTCCTTATAAGGAAGTGCACTAGGTGAACAATGAGGAAAACCCCAGGTACTCAGACAGGAGACTGCTCCCCACTGACAGATCCCACAGACCTAAGCTGACCCAGGAAATGTGAGGCTCTGCAGGGGCATTCCACCAGTGTGTCCCAAATGCCGCTTGGAAAACTCTGGATTCCAGTGATTAATGAACCAGCCTATAAAGCTCAGCCCAGGCCCACCTGCCAAGTGATTTTACTTGCATTAAGTCTGTTTCCCACCAGAAAAATGAAGAGATAATGTACTCGTGGTTACGTTGGTGTTGTTTGCTGCTGTTGTTGAGGGAGGGATGTGATGCTTGTTTTGGAGATATGATACTGTTTTCCATCTATCCCGTTGGCAATTTTTGGCTTGGTTTTGCTTCATTTTTAGTGCCATCTCCACAGTGTTAGTGTAGATGAGAGTGGATGCTCTTCTGTGCCGCTGGTGGGAGTGGCACCTGAGCAGTCCAGACTGGCACCTTTAAGATGTGCATATCAACAGCAGAGCCTGGTGGCCCTAAAACAACAGAGTGGTGCATACCATCTAGCTCAGCAGGTTCATGTCTAGGAATTTCTCCTAAGTGGAGCCATGAGCAGAAGTCTCCATAAGAAATTCATCCCAGCATTATCTGAGTTTTTAAAACAGTAACAATATTGTGTCCAGAAAGGGTATGTTGATTAAGTTAATTGTCATATATCCATGGAATAAGCCACTTTGTAGCTGTGTATGATGATGTAAACCAAGTAGTGACATGGGGAATCTGAAGATATTATGGAAATTAAAGATGTAGCAGACCAAAATTGAGTATGTATTTACTTTTAAAGTAACTCTAGCACAGGAAAAGGCCAGAGAAACGTAAACCATATTTGTCTCAGAGTAATTTAGAATTTCTTCTTTTTTATTTTTATAGTTGCAAATTTTCTGAATTGAATGTGTATTACATTTGCAATAAGAATTTTAGCAAAAATGAAACACAACAGGCTAATGAGCCTGAGGACGCTCTGAAGTTTGCCACTTGAGGCACTCTGTCCTGGTGCTGGGCTCCCGAGGCATTCTGGGTAAATGTCTTCATTCTTGTTTGTGAAGCCTGCCAGCCTGCTTGGTTTTCATTCATGCCCCTGAGCACATTGATTTAGATGCCAAGATCAAGCCTCCTGATTTTCTGTGATTCTAACACAGGTCAGAAACTAAACTTCCACCCCAAATTGCCTATCTTAATAAATTAGATTCATGTGTGCTTCTCTGAAAGGGCTTTTCATAGTACTAACACCCTGAACCCAACTGCTTCCCGGCCCTTGGCGACTGGAACAACCCTCTTCTTCTTCCTTTTTTTTTTTTCTTCTAAACACAAGGGCCAATTCAGGAAAAATAAATATGTTTATGAGCCACATTTTTTCCCACCCCAAATAAAACTAGCCTTTTGGAGTCCCGTGTATGGGAAGACCTGTTCTCATAAACTGGAAACTACTTTACAGTTTGAATGCTTATGTGGTTTGTACCGCCTCCGTTCTCCTTTCTGGGCATGTGTGATAACACCTAGGCAGCTTCCTAATCTTTCATCTGGAGAATTCCAGACGGTTCCAAGTCAGTCAGTGCTTGTCCCAGCCTTAGAGAAGTCTGTTTCTGGAATGAAACTGAGGGGTAAAGGCACATGGGGAATGGGGTGGAGGAGGTAGAGGTGTGTGTCCAATTCAGCTCTTCCCTTGAAGATGGTGTGCATGGCAGGATCTCCTTGAGGAGACGGAAACAACATCTATTTGAGGATGTATGGAGTAGGGAGACAGTAAGATTTAACAAATGAGCTGCCAGCGCTCTTGCTGAGGACCCTGCCTGGTTCTAAGGACCCAAGAGGGCAGCCCGTTCTGAAAGAGGATAGAGGGGGGGTTAACCTGAGCTTTTGTCACTACTGGGTGACAAGGGGGGACATCTGTCTCCATGGCTGGGAGCTAAAAGTGGGCAGTGAGTTCCAGGTCACAGGAGACGCAGGCTAGAGATCAAGTCTAGCCAGGTGCTGCGATAGTCAACCATCTTGAAATGGTCTGACCTGTGTGTTTTCCCAGCAGGGGCAGGAACAACAGGTCACAGAAAGGGGAATTGTTGGGATGGGAGTGATGGACAGACAAGATGGAAGAAAAGATGGAGGGTGCCTGAGTGTTTCAGAAGTCATTGGCTGTGGCTTCCAAAGAGTGGCCAGGGGGCTGCACATGCACTCAGGTCTTAGTGATAGCCATGGTGCTTCTGTCACCTTGCAATGGCCACACGTCCATGTGTGTTCCCACTTTCCTCAGAACCCCATTCTGCTCTGTTTCGCCTTCCAGGCAGGGCAGACCACAACCCCTGGGTGGAAAGAGGGCCAGCTAAGTGAGAGTCAGAGTGCCCAGCTCTGTGGTTCTGGTATCACAAGACACTTGAGCTGCTGGGCTATCCTGCTTCTCCACTGCCATCTGCTCTGGGGCTGGGGGAGGCTGAGTTCAAACTCAGCATCATTCTGCAAGTTAGTCCTCCTTAGAGGGCCCACCTCACAGTCCAGAGCACCTCTCCTCAGTGGATCACTCCACAGCCTTGGCAATAGAAGGGTGTTATCTCAAGTGATTGCCTCCCTTGGAGAAATGACATTTTTAAAACCAGAACCCCCTAGAAGCTGCTGACTGGAGACTAGGACTTCTCATGAAGCATTCTGTAGACCCTATAGTTGAATGGGTCTGGGACACTGCAAACATGCTTTTCTTGGGAGTTGAATTGTAGCTTTTGCAGAGAAAGCATAGTCTTGAGTAACCTACATTGATTCCCTAAGGAAAAAAATAACTATATAAGCAGGAACCAGGAAGTCATACTTTTCTAAACTCAAACAGTCTTTAACATTGCAGAGTGTTCTTTTCCACACATAGCCCTCTGTGACGTCTTCTTGACAGTCAAAGCCACAAACCAAGTGACATCATTGGCAGTTTGCACCAGCCCCCTGGTGTTGATTATTGTCACAGGACTCCAGGGCCTTAAGCCTGTAATTTACTGAAGATCATGTCATGCAGATTCCCTGGAGCAGACATTGCTGTTTGGTATCATTGATTTGGTGATACTTTAAAGTACAAGCCAATGAGTAGAGTGGCTTCCAGAAGGGATCCTGTTTTTGTCCACAACTTGTATTATTGTTTACATCTGTCCCTTATTTAGCAACAGAATAGAACCCCGAAAAGCAGCCCTGTCTAAGCCCTCCCTTCAACCTTATAAGAAGAGATGAGTGACGGAGACCTGCAAACGAGTGCAAGGGGGTCCGCCTCCTCCCTGAGCTTCTTCACAGTCTCTGAAGGACTGCCCACAACTGGGAAGAAGGTCCCATCACCTTCAGTGGACGGAGATGCTGGCTCACTATTGCGGGCCTGGGCTGCGGGCCAGAGCTGAGTGGAACGAACGTGTTCACTATGTCCTCTGCTCTCTTCCAGCCCGCTGCTAGCTGTGTCTTTTGCTACCTGCTGCGCTGTGCCAGGAGTGGCCCTTCTGACCTGGGGAGTGAATCCCCTCACAGGGGCTCTGGGCGTCTTCAACATTTTCCTCTATACCTGTTGTTACACACCGCTGAAGAGGATCAGCATCGCCAACACCTGGGTTGGAGCCGTGGTTGGAGCCATCCCACCTGTCATGGGCTGGACGGCCGCAACTGGAAGCCTTGATGCTGGTGAGTGTCTCCTGGTGCAGCACCGTGGCTTTCCTCGGCAGACAGGGTTGTGAGTGCCAGAAGCCAGAACTCGTGAGTCTTCCAAGTGAACTCAGCACTCTCCCCTCAGGGGCTCCATGGGGCTTCTTGCAGTTCCATTTTACTCTAAGGTAAATGTGTTGATGGGGCAGTCCTGAGCTGAAGGGGCCCCGGGTCATCCTGACATGGTAGACATGGGGAAGGCCTAAGGGGAAACAGGGCAGTGCTTCCTGGGCCTGGGACTGCAGGTAACGTGAGGGAAGGCCCTGAAAACAGTGATCAAGTCAGCTCACATGAAAGGCCTAGTCTGTGGGGAAGGGATGTGGAACTGGCCTCCTGTTCCCTGTTAAAGACATGTCACCTAGCTGACAAGCCTCCTTCCTTCCCCTGGAACAGGCTCATTTTCCCTTGTGAAAGGACAGATTATCTTCATTAGCTCCTCGTTTACTTTTACGTGATTTGCGTAAATTGTTCATGCTGTCTACAGTACAACCATTCAGTGGGCCTCCATTTTTTGGTGGTATGTCACAGCTAGATTTGTGGGGTGAAAATAGCTCATTTTACCATCTGTGTGGGGAGCGTCACAGTCTGATTAGTCAAGTAATTAGTGTTTTGACCAACACTTAGGAAGGAAGTGGTGAGGTTTCCTGCAATATATGTAAGTACATATTTTTCACATGAGAGATCAAAAGGCAGTTGGCCATAAACCGTTGCCCTGTAAGCCACATTTCTGAAACTTTTCATAAAAGCTCACACACTCTGATTTGGCAAACGCACAAATGTGATTACACCTTTGCCATAATCGTCTCCTAGAATGGTTTTAATATCCTTTAAGTGGTGGGTTTTAATGAATATACAAATACAGCATTCTGAAGCTTGTGTGCTCCTTTGCTCTGTGATAAACGAAGCTTGAGCCTCGTCCACGTGGGAGGCAACAGAGGCAAAAGGCTTCAGAGCCAGAGCGGAGCCCCTGTTGGCCGCGGACTTCGGACCTGAGCTTGGCCCTTTCTCCCGGGCTTTTCATCTCCCACTTGTATCTGATGACGGACTCTCCTGTGGAGGAGTTCTGAGGACAGATGAGCTGTGACTGGAGTCTGGCCTGTGCTGCCACACCAGATTAGGTCATTTGTATGGGAAAGAAGTTATAGGAGCCGGGGCCTCCAGAGTTAAGAGCCCAGCAACCGAGCCATCAGGTAAAGGCGTTTGCCACCAAGCCTGGTGATGTGAGTTCGACATGTTCTTTCTGTAACCCAAAGTTCATTTATATACAGACTTGTTAATGATGGGTGGCCAAGGGGCCAGGCACACCTTGTTCGCAGAGAAAGAGTATGCAGCCGTCTGGAAAATGATACAGGGCCTGGTATGAAACAGATTTCTGAAACCACCCAGAGGAGTTCCCCTGTCAGCTCTCGACAGTGACTTCTGCTCAGGGGACTGGGCAAGAAGGACCACACATTTGAGGCCAACCTTAGCAAAACACTTTCAAAAAGGAGAAAGGTACATCGTGTACCTAACCCTCAAGGAGTTTGTACAGAAAGGGTAGCAATAGCCCTGTATATGGAAGTTCAGTGTTCATCAGACAGAGCCAAGATCAGAATGAACAAATCAATGAGTAGTTGTCTCCTCTTTCACAGGACGGACTCTAAGAGAATGTGTCACAAAATAGTTATTGCTGGCATCTTAGGGATGAAGTTGCACATGCAACTTACTGTAGTTTAATCATCTTCTAGAACTGCCCTGTTGAGGATGGTAGCTCCTAGCCGTGGGTGGCTGTTTAATTTTTAAATCAAATAAACTTAAATGTCTCAGTCCCACTAGCTATCCATTCAGTTGTCCAGAGCCACATTTGGTTCGCAGCTGCCATACTGACAGCACAGAGCAGAGCGTTTTGTTAAAGGTTTGGACCGACATGTCCCTTAAAGTGCTTAAGGCTGAAGGCTTGGGCGCCAGTGGCCAGCAACATTGAGATGTGGTGGGCGCTTTAAGAGAAAGTGGAGCGGAGTTGGATAAAGTGGGTCATTGGGAATACATCCTTGCAGGGGCCAGGGCCTCCTTTTTCTCTCTGACTGCTCTAAGTGAGAAACCTCCCCTGCCACATGCCTGCCACCCAGATGTACGTACGGCCTGCTCCGGGTCGGAAGTGACCGGCAGACTGCAGTCTGAATTGTGAATTACAGTACACCTTCTGTTTATCTCCAGTGTCACGTCAGTGTGAAGGTGACAGAGATTCTGGCAGTAGGACGTTCACTCAGAAAAAAAAAAAAAAAAAAAAAAAGGAAGACATTTTAACCAAAACTACACAGAGAAACCCTGTGTCGAAAAAACAAACAAACAAACAAACAAAAAAACAAGGCAGTTCACCCAGAAAGCACTGCCTAGAAGCAAAGACTCTCTTTCTGAAGCTGTGTCCACTCCTTGATGTGTGTGCCCTTTTAATAATGGGTGCAATGTGGACCTGTTCCTGTCTTGCTAAACCAAAGCACTGATTCACAGGCTCAGTGCCCATCCATTTTTCCCAGATGTTGCTGGGCTTCTGAGCATGTTCTGGGCTTGGACAGTCTGAGAATGTCACGTGTAACAAGTTTCCAGGAGCCACACTCTTCAAATTCACAAAGACAGAATCCAGAGGAGTCCTAGCCTTAAGGACCTCAGAAATACCTAGAGAGTGGGGTTGATGTTTGTTCAGGCTGTACGAATAGTGGAATGCGTGCTGTCTACAGAGGCTGATGACTGCCGAGGTTCTCATCTTAGGAGATATGGATGGGTGGGAAAGCTTTTCTGAGGGAAAAAGTGGCAAACACTTTCCTTCTGTAGTTCTCCAGACCATGTGATCTTTGAACCTCATAGAGTAGTGACTTCAGAAGCCAGGATAGCAGGCTTTGGAACACCACACTAAGCTGTGAGTGACCGGAAGAGGAATTTAGAGATGAAGTGGATGTCACATCAATAAAGCAAGAGCAGCTGGAAGACTACTCACCCAGCTGCACAGTCCAGACCAGGCACTGCCAGGCTGCCATCTTAACAGACGAGTGCCCGTAGTCACTTCATGGTGTAGGTGTTGAGGGCCTGCTGTGTGCTTGGCTTCGAGAGATACAAAACTGACTAAAACTCCTGTCCTCATGGAAATCATATCTGACCTCCTAGGAGAGGCAGGCAGACATTACTTAGTGATGGACAAGCCTTAGCAGAGTGTCTTCTTGGGGCGTGGGCTCACCACCACTATATATATATATATATATACACACATTATATACTACTTACCACATACCATAAACTACACACACACACCACTTACCACCCCCCACAACACACACACACACACCATATATATATGTGGTGTGTGTGTGTGTGTGTGTGTGTGTGTATTAGTTGACAGCTGGAGTGATACTGTGTGGGCAGAGATGGGACTCACAGTGACTAACCACAGAGGAATTGATACTGCGGTCAAAGATGGTGAAGAACCATGGGCGGTTGACCCAGCCAAAGCACCAGGGTCTGGAGGTGGGGGTTATCTACATAGCGATGTGCAGGAGGTTCCCCCGCAGTACTGGAAATCAGTGAGTTTGTAGAGCCTGCCTTCAGGGCTGCCCTAGGCCCATGTGCCTTCTCTCTCCTCCGATACCTTCCCCTTCACACTCTGCCCTTTCTTACAAGGCTCTACCCATCCTAGGCCTGCCCCTCATCCTCCCTGGCCAATATTTCATCTTACAAGTATTTTAGTGCATCATCAGTCTGATCACCCTTTGAAAGAGCAACTTGTTAATACCAAGAAGTTGGGGATAGACAGAGGCTGTTTGAAGGGAGGCAGATTGACTGAATATTTTCCATTCCTTTGTCACCCACACCCACCTCCCAGGGAAACTGCCCACAGTAGCCAGCAGTAACATGATCCCTGACCATGTCTCCCTCAGCGAAAGCTTAGTTGGGCTCAGTAGCTAGAGGTCAAGATTGGAGAGGAAGCTTCTCAGCAGTAGGGGATGTGTAAGTCCTGTGACCCTACCTGGAGGGAGTGCAGAAATGCAGAAAACAGCAGGTGTGAGGAGCCTGTATGTCACAGTAACCCACAGAGAAAGGGCAAGGACCATGTCCAGGAGCCTGCTTCCTCCCTAGAGTCTGTGCTGGCCACAGGGCTGGGCGATGCCCTTCATAGGCTGCTGGGCACTGAAGGGCGGCCCTGGCCTCCCTCCTCGCCTGTAGGGAGTGTGTCCCATGGGATGCCAAGTCTTTTCCCACAAGTCCTTTGATTTTTTTTTTTTTTTGGACCAGATGGTGGAAAAGAATTTGTGTTGAGGGTGTCCCAGTCAGGAAGGTCCCTGGCAGGCTTTGGGTCTGCCCAGCCGTTGTCCATCACAGGACAAGCGAGGTGGGATTTGGGGCTGGTGAAGAGGATTAAGCACATTAGCAGGCAGGCATCGTGAAAGCTGAACAAACGTCAGTTGTTCTTGATACTTGCTATTTTATAGCTGCACGGAGGACTGGAAACCGCTCGTCTCTCTCCCAGTCACACGGCCCAGGGCTTTGTTTGTGGCTGTCATATCAACGCGGTCAGGGCACAGCAGCCAACTGCTTCTGTGCGCGGGAAATGCCTGCCTTTTACAAAGCCCTTCTGTCTACAGAGTGAGCTATTGTGATGGGAATTTACCTGTGCCTGATCTCCTCTGGGCTTCAGAGGTGGCCTTTTCCTCCCACCTACCTAATTATCCTGCCTTTATTTTATTAACTTTTTAAAGGGTAAGTGCTGTTAGCAGAAAACATCATCAGTGCTCTGCACTGGCTGCTGGTAGAGCTAGCCTGCTGCCGCCCTGGGAGCTAAGCACAGCAGAGCAGGGGTGGCCAGGACAGAAGTGACCTGCTGGAACCCCAGTGAAGGAGTCCCTGGGGGGCTGGTCAGATAAGTGGCTGGCAGCTGACATTCCGGCCCCCAGCCAGCGGCCTGGAGCCATTCACATTAGGCCTCTTAGCAATGTTTATCTCCAGAGACTGTTTATCTCAGACTTGCTCCCTGCCCCCTTCCCTCCCCGGCTCCAGCACCACCTCCCTGCATCGCCCCATTTCCTTGAGATGCTGGGATTCTGTGTTGTCATCTTCCTGATTCTAAAGAAACCCCTTGTCTTGGGGTCTTCACTGCAGTCTCTGCCTCGGTGATGACCTGAGGATCGGAACAGTCTTTTAGAGGTGATTGTCAGTCTGGTTTGTAATTCAGGTGTTGTGTGGTAAACATTAATTATGTCAGCCAACATTCAGTTACAAATGAGGACTCAGAAATGGGCTCTTATCAGGAGGTGACACTTGGCAGATGGATGGCTTTAGTAACAAAAAGAGTGAGTTGTTTTAGCCTCTCGCCTGGTAAACTGCAAAACCTTAACCCCCTTTCTACTTTATTTACCTCCTTTAGTCCCAGATGAGAGAACGGAGCCAGAGGGGATTCATTCACTCGTTTATTCAACAAATATGTATGAAAGGTTGACTAAATACCCAGTACTGTTGAAACTAAGCATTTGTAGAGATTTTCTTTAAATCCTGCCTGTGCTTGAGTCAGATTCAAAAATGAGTGTCTGTTCCTGTGAGATGTTACCTTAAGGGGTCTAGAGCACAACTTAAACTAAGATAAACAGCTTCTCTTTTTCCTTCTTTTAGTGGGAGGGTGGAGGTGGGACAGAGTCTCACTTTGTGGACCAGACTGGCCTTGAACTCACAGATATCTGCCAGCCTCTCTCTCCCGGGTCCTGAGCTTAAAGGCTTGCACCACCACAACCATCGATAAATGCTCTTTAAAAGACAAAACAAGGAAGGCTTTTGTGGAAATACTAGCAAACAATATTTAGAACCCTATACTTTACGCAGTGTCCAACATTAAAACAGAAAAAGGCTGAGAAAGAAAGTGGCTGTAGGTGTGTTTTTGATGTTGTAGCATCAGCATCTGCAATTGTAATCGCAGACTAGCTGTGTTGGTTCAACTCTTGTTGATATCATCGTTGACTGTGCGTGGTATTAGCTTTTAGGGTGCCATGCCAGGGCCTCCTGGGTGAGATGATGGAGCAGGCCTTGGCTGGCCAGCCTCAGATGTACACAGCGCCTGGTGCAGAATGCCCATAGAATCAGCATTGGTGATGGCAGGGAACACTGGCGGATGTGAGCTAAGGGGAGTTTGAATTCCGGAGAGAATCTGTGTGCGTCTCAAACTTCTAGGGAGGTGGTTAGAGAAGGGTCAAAGCTTTGTACTTTTCCCCTTCAAATGCAGCTTCTCCAGGTGTCTGTGCTTGAAGGTAGGACGCACAAAAGTTTAGAGAGAACCCTCAGACTCCTGCCACACATCCTCTTCATCATTCCCAAGTGCCTTGCAAAGAATTCTCCGAGTTGCAAATGCCCACTCTTCCTCCTGTTTCCAGAGGACCTTTAATCTGCCCTTTTGTCTCTCCTTCGCAGTTGATAAACTGGCCTCACTTCCTGCTCCCTTTATCTGCCTCTCCATACAAGTCTATTGCAGTGTGGCTGACCACTTCACAAGCGCCTTTGTGTTAGTCCTCAAAAGAAAGGCTTTAAAACCTGTGAGCATGAAGCTCTGGACGGCTCTGTTTCCGCCAGCTTCTGCAACTGCCAGACCCTGAAAGCACCAGTCTGACCAGCCATGGAACAGAGGAGCTTCATGGGCCACATTTAGAAAGGAGCCTGGAGGACCAAACCCAACCCCGACCAGCACTGCGGCGGGGTTCCTATCCTTACCAAGGCCATGTGTGGATAGGGAATGCCAGTGATGGGCTTCAGTAAGGACAGTAGGTACCCACCAGGCATCCCCAAAAGGAATCATCCCTGAGATCAGTGCTCCCACTTGAGGATCCCTCTCCTTTCTAGGAAGGTACTGTGCAGCTGGATTGTTGAGCCTTCTTTGTCAACAATGATAGAAGAGCATTTCTGGACTTGGGCAGAGGCAGAAATGAGGAAGAGGCTCCCCTTCTCTTTTTTGTAGAAATAATAAATAGGAGTTTTGAAGAGAGCTGAAAACTCTCCTCAGCTGTCACTGGGAAGACACTGATGAGATCAGAACTCTGGTTGGGCCGGCATTCTCTCCTCTGTCCATACACGCACTGCTGATGCTCTTCTGTCTTCCACATAAGCAGGGGATTAGTAATGTGCTGGGTGCCTGGATATACTCTAGTGCTGCCGGCACTGAGCATCAGTCTCAGGAGTCACTGTCCTAGGGAACCATGCCCACAGATGCACAGCTGTCCCATAGATTTCTACTCTGATAAAGGGAAGAGAGTGGATGTTTCTCCAGGGAGGTCTAAGAAAATGAGAACACTCATATAAAAAGAAGCGAAGGCCAGGCGTAGTGGCTTGAAATCCTGACACTCAGGAGCTAAAGCAGGTTTGCTTTGAGTTTGAGGCCACCCTGGGCTACATAGAGAACTCCAGCCTAGCCTGGGCTAAGAATCGGACCCTGTCTCCAAAAACCAAAAGGTGAAAAGGAAGAGAATTACAGAGAGTTACAGCTTGCTCTGTAAAGTACCTCTTCCAGGGCCATCCCGTGCTCCCCTAGGCCAAGTGAGGTGTCTTCTGTGTATGGCATGCATCCCTGTCTGTCCCTGAGGTATTAGCACACACTGTAACTCTGTTTGTGTTGTCTCCTTCCCTGGCCCGAGCCCAGCAGAGGAAGATTCCGCCACTTCCCTGCCCCCAAGAGCAGACAGTCTCCGTCAGGCACTTGGTATGGGAAAGACAGGCCCAATAAAAACGGGTGTCTTTGGGGGAGTGAGGCCAAGGAGATGTTCAGAGAGAGCCTTTGAATTCTCTAGCCTGGTGCTTTGTTCGCCCCACCAGGAAGGTGGGCCCCACCACAGCCCCGAGCTGACTCAGGCCTTCCTGCCCCAACTCACCTTATCTTGATGAAGAAAGCGATTTGTTTGCCTTCTCCTCTGTGAGCAGAAGCAGTTGAAGCACAGCAGACAGAACTGTGGGTGGTTTTCTGACTGCAGTCCATTAAGCTGTGGATCCTAAAGTGATTTCATTTGAGACAGGAGCCAAACCCCTACCCGTTTCCTCTCGAAAACAACCGCTTGCTGCCCTTCAAGAACTGAGGTTCTGCCTGAGCTCTCTTGTTCTAAGTAGAAGCACAGCCAGAATTTTCTGTTGCACAACACAGACTTCTGCAGTTGGCACACCAAAGTTGGGGGGCAAGGGGGAGTGCTTGAAGAAAGAGTCCCCATTGCAGCTGCCGTTTTAACCACGTCCAGTTTGTTCTTTTTCAGTCATTTCTAGAATGACACCCACCTGGAGCTCTGAGCTTTCCCGTCCCTCCCCTGAATCCTCCTGCCTCTCCTTGCTCATTCCCTGTGTCTCTTGCCACAGTAAGTTTTTCTTGACAGGACCGACACTTCATGCCCTTGTCATACCCACACCGCATGCTGTGGCTGTCGTTACTACATACCATACTCAGGTCCAAGGAAGCTCATGAGCTCTACTAGGGCTTTCCCATGTGTGGTACTCAGGAGCCTTAAAGTCACCCTGCGCCCTGAGAATCTCTCCATCGAACAGTCACAGAGTCAGCTGTATTTTCCATCAAAACACAAAGACGTCTAAGTCCATCACCATTTGCTCCTCGAGGTGGCCCAGCCTTCCCAGCCTGCCTTCTACTTTCCCAAGAGGACTTCCTGTTAAAGTGCGTGCCCATGTCTGTCACCGAAACAGGTACCAGACTCTTAGTGAACTAGGAAGTGCCTCTGTGGTTATTTCCAACAAGCCTGCTCCCTCAGTATCCCTCATGTGGGAAGGGGGCTACTGGGCATCCTGGATAGCATCAATTTCCTAAAGCATGTATCTGATGGCATGCAGTAGTGCCAGGGATCAGTCACCAGGCCATACCGATCCCAGCTGCCCACCCCCACCCCAATCTGGTTGCATGCAGTACTGCCAAGAATCACTGGGCCATACTGATTCCAGTTGCCCCTGCCCCCCTTGAAATGCTTCTAAGAACCCCCAATAACCCAGGTTGCTTGCTGTCTGAAGCCTCAGAGCATGCCTACCATACCCTTGTCAGGAAACCTGCTGAGATTAACTGCTAAGTGCTTAGTGGGAAGGAAGCATAGACATTGTGGACACACTGGACGGAGTGATGGTTCACATCCTAGGCAAGGTCGAACGGACTGTGCAAGACGGCTTCATTACACTGCTCAGAGACACACACACTTTAAAACTGAGTGATTATTGGGCTGCAGGCATGGCTCAACAGTTAAGAGCACTGGCTACTTTTTCAGAGGACCTGAATTTGATTCCCAGCACCCACATAGCAGCTCACAACCATCTGGAACTTCTCACAATCAGCTCTAACCCCAGCCCCAGGGGCTCTGATGACTTCTTCTGGCCTCCATGGGTACCAGGCATGCCAGTGGCACACAGACATACATGCAGACAGACAGACAGACAGAACACCCATACACATAAAATAAAATAATAAAAAAACGTATAAACTAGTTATTTCTCTAATTTTCCATTGAATACTTCTGTACTGCAGTTGAAGCCTTAGATAAAGGGAGCTGTGATAAACCTCCTCATTTGTAAGGTGATGGTAATAACTTGTAGGTTGGGTGAGCATGTGTAGTTCATCTCCATGGTACCTGGGTCTAATAGCCACAGTGCATTCTGGCTAGGGTGTCAAATAAGCATGGCCAACCTAAAAATGACCAAGAATAGGACTCCATTTCTCTGCCATGCACACATCCACGGGTGTCCAGCACCCTGCTCTCTTCCTAACCCTCTGCTTCCTCACAGTCCCCTGAGTCCATTCTTACTGTGCTGTGGGGAGATCCCACTCCTTATCCCAGGTTCCAGATGCCTGTCCAGCCCTCCCTTGCAGCTCTGTTCTCCCCACTCTCGCCTCTGCTGTTCCAGATACCCTGGGACTATTCCAGGACCAGAGGGTGCTTGCCACCAGCTAGCTGGGTCATGGCCTGAATCTGCTCAGAGGAAGGCTCTCTCTGAACAGTTGCATCTTCACCTGTATGCATTGTCCTATTTCAAGCCCCATTAACACACTGTATGTTGGTGTCTCCTACTTAATGTCATTGTGCTGGG
Organism: Peromyscus maniculatus bairdii; assembly: GCF_049852395.1. NCBI lineage: Eukaryota > Metazoa > Chordata > Mammalia > Rodentia > Cricetidae > Peromyscus > Peromyscus maniculatus. The sequence continues at coordinate 48,483,641 of NC_134859.1, read as the reverse complement.
CTCTGGGGAATAGTGTCCTGGAAGCCCGGGTTGTCCACTGCTGAAGAAGGTGCACAGATAGAAGTCAGAGATGCTCAGTTCTGCATTGGTGCCAACAGGGCATTCTAGCTGCCACACAGGGAAGTGAACTTTACCCAGGAGGAAAGGCCAGCAGGCCTGAGTGGCCTCCATGTGGTGACGCTGCTCCCATGGCCATGTCCTGGCTATGGATTCCAAGCTAGAGTCAGGACTGGACTCAGATCTGACTTCCCTGATGTCACAGTGTTGGGAAGCATGAGGGGCAGGAGGTGTCAGGAACCACGTGCACTAAGCCACTGAGTGCCCGGCAGCAGCACAGCCCTCCCTCCCCATCCCACCTAAGGCAGAGGAGCGTCTGAGAGGACCCCCACCTCCCGGCCTGCCTACCAGGCTGAGTGAGACCCAGGAGAGCAAAGGTGTCCTGCATAGTTTTCTTTCAAGTTGGCACAAGATAGGATATCTGGGAAGAGGCGCCACAGTGAGAAAATAACTCTATCAGTTTAGCCTGTAGGCAGGTCTCTTGGGGCTTCTTTTTTATTATTATTATTCATGATTCACATGGTAGGGAGCAGTGCCACCTCTGGGAAGGTAGTCCTGAATTATAGAAGAAAGCAGGCTGGGTAAGCCACTAAGCATCATTCCTCCGTGGGCTCTGCTCCATCCGGTTCCTCCTCCTTGTGTTCCTGCCCCACCTTCCCCCAGTGACAGACTGTCCATGAGAACTGTGAGCAGAAACAAGCCCTTTCTTTCCTCCTAATGCTGTCTGTGGTCCTGATGTCCTGTCGCAGCAATCGGAAGCTCACTAAGCTAGAAGGGCTGAGATAGGAGTGGCTGGTGACTTGGATACAGGCCTCCAAAGTTCAGCAGGACTTTAGGATCAGGAGACCCTGCCTTTGGAAATCTCTGCTGGCGCCTGACTGTTCCCCTTTTCTCCCCACACCTCTGCACAGGAGCACTTCTTCTGGGAGGGATCCTGTACTCCTGGCAGTTCCCCCACTTCAATGCGCTGAGCTGGGGCCTCCGTGAAGACTACTCCCGAGGAGGCTACTGCATGATGTCCGTCACCCACCCAGCCCTCTGCCGGCGGGTGGCGCTGCGCCATTGCCTGGCCCTGATTGCTCTGTCGACTGCTGCCCCCGCCCTGGACATCACCACGTGGGCCTTCCCCATCATCTCCCTCCCCATCAACCTGTACATTTCCTACCTCGGCTTCCGCTTCTACGTGGACGCAGACCGCCGGAGCTCGAGGAAACTGTTCTTCTGCAGCCTGTGGCACCTGCCCCTGCTCCTGTTGCTCATGCTCACCTGTAAGCAGCAGCCACATGGCGAGGGGGACAAGGGAGAGGCTCCGAGCTGAAAGCTAGCTGGCGTGCGGGGAGCGTGAGAGCAGACACGTGCAGACAGACGCACAGCGTTGCCCTGTGCCAGTGGGAAGCGTACTGTGGTGATTCTGGCGTGCAGAAGGAGAAATGGATGGATGGGGGCAGCTGGGAGCAGATCAACTGGTGCTGTGTCGTCCCTTAACGGTTCTTTTTATATTACTATCCAGACTGCCTCCCAGAGGAGAAAGGGGCTGGCAGAGTGTGTTAATACAATGAGAATAGTTTTCTCCTCGAAGGTCTTTATGCGTCTTTCCCTCCAGCCCCATGTTCTTCCGCCCACATGATGTACATGCACAGCTTCCTCCTCCCGACACACACATGCACACATACTCACCACCTGAAGACCGCAGTGGCCATTGGTCAAACAGGTGGGTACTTGTAACCCAGCCTCTGTAGTTCTAGATCCTGAGGCTGCCTCAGAAGAACACGTACTGTGGCTACGGCACCCCTTCTCTGCCATGGAGATGGGGCCTGACTAGCTTTCTCCTCCCAGCGTTCTCAGCCACATATTCCCTCAAGTAACAGAACACCCAGCACATGGGGAGTGAGGATTCCAAACGGTTGCCTGCAGCATCCCAGGCTGCGCTGCCAGCACTTCCCATCACCTCCACCCCCACCCCACATCAGGACTTCAGAAACGCCTGGAAGTACAAAGTGTCTTCATCACTCACTCACTTTGAAGTATAGGCATGGTCTGAGCTTTCTGGAAGGGCGGCACTTGACATAATCCCAGAACCCCCTCAGGCACCGAGCCCACCACAGTACCACTGTGGTTGTGCTGTGTCTGTCGGGATTTTACTGATGGCCTGCTTGGGACTGAATGGCAGAGAGAATAAGCTGGGCCAGTAGCCAGCCATTCTGTGCCCATTCTTACCACTTTTGTGTAAACAGCATCTCCACTCTGGTGCCTCCTGAGTCCAGAAATTCACCTCTGTGTGTCCAGGGCTATTCAAAGAGGGCCAGTTGGGCTCCTAGTGGCCATGGGTCCAGTTCTGGGAATTCATGGCCTCTGATACAAAATGAAGTCATCTATAAGTTCTTGAGTCTTCTGTGTGCTTCTCCAGGTCCACAGAGAGGCCTGTTGCCTTAAAGCTGTGGAGCTTGGCAGGTTGTTTGAGTTCCTCGGTCTCCCAGGATGCTGTGCCCTGTTGGGATTCCCTCAAGGGGTTTAAGCCACGTGAAAACAGTTCTTGAATTTGGACTGTTCTCTCAAAAATGTAGAAGGCTTGGGTTGTGGCCCAAAGGCAGAGTACTTGCTTAGCCATGCTCTAGGCTGGAGGCTTGATCTCAAGCACTCCCCACCCTAAAAAAAAAAAGAAAGAAAGAAAAAAGAAATGGGGTGGGGTGGGATGGCATTTAGAGTGACTGCAGATACTGTGCCTGGTACCTCTTTCTACCTATTGTAACATTACCTCCTGGCTGTGTCCTGGATGTTTACTGTGGTTTTAGGGAATGGGGATATCTGCAAAGGGCGTCTATGATTTGTCGCAGCCTTTAAGTCTGCAAAGTGTGCTGGTTCTCCTCCTGCTGCAATAAAACAGTTAGAAGAACAGGAGCATGTGTCCTGGTGTCACTCACCGTCCCAAGTCCACAGCGTTCAGCACTGGCTTCCTTCTTCCATGAGCTAGCAGACGTTACAGCAGGTGGGTGTTCCCTTCTTCATTTTTCCTAAGTTGACAAATTATACTTGAATCTGCATATAGAGCACAGAGTGATGTGATTTATGAATCCAAGGTGGAACTAGTTAACATAACTATTGCCTCAAATGGTCATCGATGTCTCATGAGGATGTTTGAAATTTGGTGATTTTTGAAATGTATAATATGTTATTATTTACTGTACTTACAATGGAGTGAAATATTTAAATAATAATAATAATGCCCATCATTCTCCGTCTGGCTGTGCACTGTGGCCATTGCCTGCTCTAACTCCTCATCCTTTGCTAGCCAGCCACCCTTCTGTTTGGGGTTTAAATGGCTTTTATTCTTTCGGTTTGGTTGTGATGGCAGTTTTGAGACAGGGTTTCATGTGTCCTGGGGATGACCTTGAATACCTGCTGTGTGTCTGCCTCCCACATGTTAGGATTGCAGGCATGCAGCACCACAACATCGACACCATGCAGAAGCCACATAGAAATGAGATTACGTGGTGGTGGTCTTTCCAAGCTTGGCTTACCTCACTCAGCAGAAGTCTTTCACTTCTCTGCATATTGTTGCATATGATAAAATTTTACTTTTTATATGACTGTGCTGTTGTAGGTATGGACCTCATTGTCTCTATCTGTTCATTGCTACTGTTATCATCTGGATCTACAGTGGCATCCAGAGACTAACCTGTTAACTGCTTGATCCCTAGACTGTGGTATGGGGGTGATGGAGCCTCTAAGGCACAGGACTCTTCTGGGAGTCCTTGAAGGGATGGTGGGACCCCAGCCCCTTCCTGTCAATCACTTCCATGGTTGTACGGTAGCAGCATTCATCTGTCACATACCCCCATCAGAACCAGCTGCCTTTACAGAACCCAAGAACTCCAACACTGTGGGCTAAATGAACCTTTCTTCTTTTCTTGATTGTCTCAGTCACAGTTCTTACAGTTCTGGAATGCTAACACACACCTTCACACTCAGAATTTTCTCAAAACCATCCAGTCTCTCTCTCCCAGCTGCCTTCAAACCATCACCGTTCATCTTCCATAGGGCCTCTTCATCCTGTCCTCCTACTCAGGATGTCGCAGAGGTGTGACTAGACTTCTTGACTCTCAGACCTCACTGCAATCTCCAGGATTCTCAGCACAGTCTTCCATAGAGAGCCCTCACCAGGCTGCTGAGGGCTCCCTGTGCTCGGGGTGGTCCCACTCACCAGACACCATGGCTTCCACAGCCTTCAGGGCTCTTGCCTAGCCCGCCTGGCCTCTCTTCTTTCAGATGTTCTACAGTTCAGGGTCCTAAGAATCCTGCCCACTGGAGATCTCTGAGTCCTGGGGAACATGAGCAGAGTAAGGCCTCAGGGGACTCAGACTAAAACACTGAAAAGCTGGGCTTATGTAAGCAAGCATTTCCCCACCTTCCTAGGCCGAGAACCTTCCTGTGAGACTTGCTAGTCCTGAGGCCGCAGAGTGGCCTGTAATGTGCGATGCTGACTAGATGCAAGTACTACCCCGATGTGAAAAGATTTGTAGTGTATCGTACTTATTTTATTCTGTACTACGGCATCTCCATGACAACAAAAGGGCATGTGTCCAGTCCCTTTACTACCTTTTATAAAGCCACCACTCTGATGAGGGACGGAAGGTCTATGACTGGTAATGGTTGCCTGGGGTTTGGAGCTTTGTTGCAGTGTGGGAATGGAAGCTTACAGGGAAGTGTGAATTTGGGGCCTTTCCAGGCCCACCAGTGTGTGCAGTCAGACTGTTAGGATGCTGAGCAGTGGTCAACCACAGTCGTGTGGAGAAACCAGACACCGCTGTTCCTGGAATACTGTCACAAGTGATGTGGAAGGGACCTGGTGTGTTTACTGCATTTCAACTTACAGTATTTTCAGCTTATTTATCATGAGTTTATTGAGGCACAATCCCATTGAAAGCTGAGCAGGGCAATCACGGCACACCTTTAATCCCAGCACTTAAGAGGCAGAGGCAAGTGGATCTCTGTGAGTTCCAGAATGAGCCTGGTCTACAGAGCTAGTTCTAGGACAGCCAAGACTACACAGAGAAACCCAGTCTCAAAAAAAAACAAAAAACAAAAAAAAAAAACAAAAAAACAAAAAAACAAAACAACAACAAAAAAAAAAAACGTATTTTTAATTTTTATTTGTGTGTGAGAGAGAAAGACATGTTCAGGTGCCTGAGGAGACCAGAGGACAGCATCACATCCCTAAAGTTTAGGTCCCCTGAAAAAGCAGATATACTATTAACCACTGAGCCATCTCTCCATTCCCTCTATATTGCTTTTGACTGAGAAAATTCTGACACCTTCCTTTTGTTTTAATAAACCCATTGACGAAGAGTAAACCCAAATTTCAGGCAAGAGAGATGATTCTGTGGGTAAAATGTCTGTATCTGCACAGAAGCATGAAGACTTCTGTTTGAATTCCCCAGAACCATATAATATAATGATAACAGAACACAGTGTTATTCCAAGACAGGACTCAAATACAAGAGACTCTCAGAAGCTCACAGGCCAGCCAGCCTGGCATACACAGTTGTTAAGTGGTTAATAACAAGAGACCCTGTCTCAAACACCTGAGGTTGTCCTCTGATCTCCACAGGGCACCATCGCGTGCATGTGCGTGCATGTGCATTCTCTCTCTCTCTCTCTCTCTCTCTCTCTCTCTCTCTCTCTCTCTCTCTCTCTCTCTCTCTCTCTCTTTGAGAGAGAGATTTTGATTTTTGATACACCTAAAGGTCCATCTTTGAAAGAGTTTAGCCGTAAGTCCAAGGCTCTTCATCCTCTCATGACTTCACTCTTCTGTATCCCACCATCCATCACTTCTAACCTCTTGTTGCCTTTGCTAAGAAACGGCTGGGCCTGTGTACTCCTTTGCCCAATGGAATGCTGGGAACAGAGCAGAGCAGCTTTTCTGCTTGCTGGCCCTCATGTTATGAACACCTGCTCCTCTGACCTTCGCTAGAGCCAGGGTCTCAGTCCCCTGACACCCTCCCTTCTGTCCCCCACACACTTCAAGTGGCAAGGCAGTCATGAGCATGGGGCTTCTATGCAGTTCCAGCTGCAGAACCCCGTGGGAAACAGGTGTTTGGGGGGCTTCCCGGGGCAAAGAGAAGAGTCACCTGCCTTGACCTGGGTAGAGAGCAGGCTGGGGCGCTGGCCTGGCTCTCTCTCTGGAGTTGAAGCAGCTAGTGACTGCCCAGGAAGGTCCCCGCCCCTCCATTAGTGGCTCGCTTCCTCCATCTATCCGCTGCCATCAATGGAGTCAGCCAACCGGGCGACTAGACACAATTCAAGGAGGAAATGAACAGGGCTCAACAGGCCACTTGGACATCTGACATTCTACGTTGGTCTTTCCCCACTAGCCATTAAGGCCTTTTAAATATAATCATATCTACTAAGCTGCTTCCTAGAGGGGCATTGAAGAAGATCGTCTTGTAAACCCACATAGAAGTAGCCTCATGCCAGGAGATTACACTCCCAGCATCTTTTAGCCACAGGTTCTTTCTTTCTTTTCTTTTTTTTCTTTAATGTGCATTGGTATTTTGCTATGAAACTGGAGTTACAGCCAGTTGTGAGCTGCCATGTGAGTGGTGGGAATTGAACGTGGGTCCTCTGGAAGAGCATTCAGAGCTCTTAACCTCTGAACCATCATCTTCAGCCCCTAGCCACAGGTTCTTAATCAACTGCAAGAAGTGAAGATGCGTTCTGGATCAAAGAGCTTGTAACACTCGCCTCTGACATCAGGCTCAGTCCTTAGTGGCTGGACCCATCCTGTGCATCACAGAACACAGGAGAGGCAAGGCATTTGATGACTGAACTCAAAATCTGAATGGCTGGCCTGGTCATACACCAGTGTGGTACCCATCACCCCTCACCAACTCAAGCCACCTAATACCTCTTCCTTTACTCCCACCCCCGCCTAGGCTTTTTCACATGCCAACCAGAATAATCCTGACACCCTCTGTCACCATGTCTCTTTGTGCAGGGCAAAGGGGGGGTGGGCATTCATGATGGAATGGAATGCAGAGAGCTCTCATCATGGCTGTCGGGCCCACATGACCTGACTCTGCTTCCCTCTCCATCCCAGAACCATCCGTCTTCCATGCCTTCCAGCCTACTCTCCCTCCTGGGCCTTTGCCACCTCCTTTTCATTCATCTCATGGGTCCCCTTCTAATTTCAGAAAAATGACACCTTAGATAGGAATTCCTTGTACCTTTTGTCAAACCACCCAGCGCCAGCCCAGCTTCAATTGCTTCTCACAGCACCCAGTTTCCGAACATTCATCACCAGTAGGCATGGTTGATAAATCTCATGATTTTTCTATTGTCTTGCATATCAGTGGTTCTCAACCTGTGGGTCGCAACCCCTTTGGGGGATGAACAGCTTTCCACAGGGGTCACCTAAGACCATCCTGCATATCAGATACTTACATTTTGATTCATAACAGTAACAAGATTATAGTTATGAAGTAACAACAAAATAATTTTATGTTTGGGGGGCGGGTCACCACAACATGAGGAACTGTATTAAAGGGTCACAGCATTAGGAAGGTTGAGAACCGCCATCTTAGAGTATAAATGCCACAAAGGTTTACATCACTTCACCTCCAGCACATAAAACACTCAGCATACAGAAGACCAATAACCTCCCCAGCTGACTCGCTCTACCACTGGACTGTATGCTGAACCCATATCTACTTTTTACTTTGAGACAGTATTTCATTAAGTTGTCCAAGTTGGCCCTTGAATTCACTCTAGTCCACACTGTCCTGAACTGTGTGTGATCTTGTCTCTGCCTCCTGGGTGCTGGGTGGGATCCCAGGCCCGCAGCACCAGGTTTGAGCTCCCTCATCTCCAGAGTGCATGAGAGCCGGCATCGTGCCTCTGCCAGCTGAAATGGAGCCCTTCCCGTTCCCCAAGTGAGGAGCAGCTGGCGAAGTAAAAGCCAAGGACCTGGAAACCCCAGGTGCAGAGAACAGGCCAGTGGCATCCAATCTGTGGAAGCCAGGAAGTTCCAAGAGCTTCCAGAAAAGCTGGTCTCTTGTTCACATGACAGCCAGGGGGCGCTGCAAGAAGACATGGGACTAGAGAGAGTAAAGTGTGTGGTTGAGTAGCCCCTCCCCACCCTATTTGCCTGGAGGGAGGCAAGGTGCCTAAGACAAACAACTCAGAGAAGAGTATCCAGGCAAACACAAACAACCCCTCACCCTTCCCAGCTCCAACAAACACAAACACAAAGAGGAGAGCCCAGAGCAAACAAAGCCAGCATGGGCGCCCAGAGAGGGTGGGGGGCGCTAAGCACCGGCCATTCATTCTTATCCTGAGCCTCTGATTGTGCGATTATGAAGTGTGCTGCAGTGGCAGCTGGATCCCAGTTTGTGCTCAGGGATGACAAAGGCTTGTGGGGACAGGAAGTAGAAGGGGTCTTTCCCCCAAGTCTTTGGACCATGGCCTCTACTTCTAGGCCTCCCTGCTCAGCCTCACCATGATCCTGATGCTGTCTCTTGATCTTTAGTTCTTCCTTGCCTTTCGGCTCACGCCTGTCATCAGGGAGCCTGTCATCAGGGAGCCTGTCATCAGGAGGGTCTGCCTGTAAGCCCCAACTCCAAGGGAGTGTGAGCCAAACTCAGAGATGCAGTCAGCCTACAGCTCTTTTCTCCTTGTGGCTTGGTCCAGTATTGTATTGTATTGCTCTCTGTTTACACAAAAGAACTCGGCATAGGCAACCATCATCAGGCTGAATCCTTGGGGTGGGGTGTGCCAGTGGTGAACAGAGGTAGAGAAGAAAGTTCAGGTGCCTGGAAGCACGAAAACAGCTCAGCGTGGCTGGAGTTTGAAAGCCAGGCTGGGGCAGGGGAGGAGATTCAAGAGAGACGCAGAGGGACCCATCTGGCAGGCATCTTATCTTAGCAGCCATAGACTTTCCCCACCGGTCATAGGGAGCGAGGGAAGAGGTGAACAGGAAAGCAGCATGATCAGGTTGGTGCTGTAGGAAGAAAATTCAGCCCACACAATGGAGGAGAGCTTGAAGATTTGGAGAAAGCAGATGAGAAATACCAGGCCTGAATCTGAGCAGCCAAGGGAGTGTGGCCTGACAGGGGTCTCTGGCTGGAAGAAGAACCTGGTATATTCCTAGTAAGAGTCTAGGACTTAGACTCCCTGGTAGGCAGACAGATAGGGAGAGGGGCTATGGCTAGGTAATAAAGGTGGTGAATTTCTAAGACCCAGCTTCTTCCTCACCCTGCTGACTTGAGACCAACATCTAGCAGCTTAAAACCCTTGTTGGCTTGTCTCCCAGCAGCGGGCCCACTGTTCAAGTTCAAGGCCTGCTCAGGACATGGCGCACAGCAGTTCCAGGCCAATCTACCATTCTAAGCTCTCTAGGGCGGGAAAACTTCAAAGCCTTTAAAACCTCCGACTCTTGGCAAAAGACTGGATTTTTCAGTTTTCCGAGCCCCTCTTCTGCTTTGCAGAGGGTCTTTTTCTCCGTGTCTGCCGCATGCTTGTGTCTCCTCACCCTCAATGAATGCCATCCTTCAACTGCTGATTCTGTCTGCGGGGCTTGAGTTTTCTTCCATGCTACCTGCAGTCCTCTGGGTTTTTCCTGCCTTTAAATTCTTCAACTGACTGAGAAAATGGACCCGATCGAGCCCCATAGACTGTATCACTCGAGTCCCAGTTAGGGAGACAGGATGGTTTCACTCCCTGCACAGGACATTCCTCTGCCATTTCTGATGTCCCCTTCTGTTGCCTGATGTCATAGGCACCCTCTGTTGCTGCCCTGGGATGTCTCTACCTCGGCAGGCATACCCTTCAGCCTTTCCCAACATGTAGATCTCTGGCAACCCAAGCCTCTGACGGACACTCAAGGAAAAGCTTCCTGGTGGCGGAGCACATTACTCTAGAGAGCCATCCTGCTGGAGACCCAGTACCGCCTGCCTTCTGGCTAATGGTGGCCCTGGCTCACCAGCCAGGTGCCTCCATTGGAAGCTTCCCGGGACAGGATCTCTTTCCACTCTTCTCACCCTCTGCCTGAGTCCCACGCGTGAAAAGCTACCAGGTAATTCAGTCAGAGCATGCATTTTATAAGCAAGAAGAATGAGAAGGCTTACCGTAAACCTGCCTACCCTGAGATCTGAATGGACAGTTCTCAGAAGGAAAACAAGTGGCCACAGGTGCATGGGAAATGTTCGATGGAATTGGCTGTCAGGGACGTGCAGACCCAAACCACTGAGAGTCCATGTCATTCCAGCAAGAACAGTTAGTGCCCCAAACCAAACGCTGGCAGGGTCAGCGGCAACCCTGATTCACTGTTGGGAGGGGGGGGTGGTTAGTGCTGCCACCGTGGAGCCCCATGTGGGTTATTCAAACCCTGAAAATCGAGGTTGAAAGTAGATGGTTGATGACTAGGAACTAGGAAGGTGGCTAGGGACTAGGGCCTGGGGCAGGGGTGGATGTGGTCAAGGATGATGTATGCATTGTGTGTGTATGGAACTAGCATGGTGGATCCCATTAACCCAAATCCTAGCTGAGACCAACCCAAATCCTAGCTGAGACCCAGGTCTCTCACACTGCCATCTGTAACTACCCTTCAAAATACAGATCATCTACCCAGGACCACCTAACTAGACTTCAAAATACAGATCGCGTACCCAAGACCAACTAACTTCCCTTCAAAATCCAGATCATCTACCCAGGACCAGACTAGGATTAAAAACTCCTCCCCACTAAGCCTATAGTCTAATCATATGCAGCCTATTCAATCTGAAAGCAGAATGTGTCCTTGTGAGGTAACTGTTTGACTAGCTGGTTTCAATCTGAATCCATCCTGCGCATGACAGGAATCCAGCTGAAATGGACTCAGTCAAGAGAAGAAATTGGCCGGGTGGTGGTGGTGGATGCCTTTAATCCCAGCACTTAGGGGCAGAGGTAGGAGAGTCTCTGAGTTCGAGGCCAGCCTGATCTACAGAGTGAGTTCCAAGGATACACAGCAAAACCCTGTCTCAGAGAGGGGGGCAGGGAAATGGGTAGTTCTTGTGGTTGGAAGTTCAAGCAGCATTCTAGTTTCAGAAATGGCTTGATCCAGGGGTCAGGTAGATCTTGGCACCACTCTTAAAAAGATCTCCCCCCTTAACATGTTGACGCCTCTGAATAGTTGTTCCCTTGCCTGCCTTAGGCCAAGTCCTGTTCCGGGTGCTGGGGATTCAGACAAACATCTATTCTTCTGCCTACACTATCTCCAGAAGAAAATGCAAAGACTCCTGACCACAGTGGAGGCCAGGAAGGCTAGGACGGTTTCTATTCAAACTAAGTAAGAAAGAGCTGAAGTCTTGGGACAGCAGCACAGGCCTCCATCGGCCTGATTCAGGCTCACAGTTCTTTCAACGGACAGAACCCGGCTCCTGTCGGTCACAGCTCACAGACATGGTCATCTTTCCCATGACCAAGAGGGCCGAAGAATGACAGCTCCTTCCAGGTTGGTGCCCACAGTGACTTCGGTCAAATGCTCTAAGGAAAGGGGTGTTGGAGAAAGTCCTGGGGCCTTGGAGGCGTATGCTAGTCAAAGCAGGGCCACACTGTTCTCTACACCCCAGACTCTCCCGGCCATAGTTAAGGCAGGAAGGCTTAACCCTTCCCACCTGCAGGCTCCAGCACTCTCTGCAAAGAAGAAACAGCCCAGAGGAAGGTGAACTTGGTGTGAGGTCATTGACTAGGTGACAGCCCAGGCCTTTTACCACCTGCTGAGATGTCCCAGGCCAAAGCCTTGTTCAGGGAAGGCAGGGCCAGAATCAGGCTAAAGCCAGACTCCAGGGCTCAAGAACATCATCGTGCCAGAGCCTTTGAACTTGAGCAGCTTTCTTTTCAGAATACAACACTGCTTGCAAGGGTCTTCTGCCTCCTCTGGGGTCTCAGAGGGAAGCTTCATAGAGAGCCAGCAAGGTCTGCCCTTCAGCCTTGCTGTGGCCTGGAATTGCCATGGGGAGCCAGGCAGGGATGGGGAGGGATGTGAGGGCGGGGTAGGGGTAAGTGCTCTCTGGACCTGAGCCTGCCTGCAGGACCAAGGACAGCCAGTGCCCAGACACTCCCGCAAAGAGGGAAACACCTGCCACCAACAAGGTTCCCCACGGGAAATGATCCTCTCCCTCAGAATTGTCCCTGCTCCCTCATCTAGAAAGGGACACTTGGCATTCTCCAGGAGTCATTTTAATGCTAATGTGTTTAGTCAAACAGAGGAGGCCAAACAGATGTGGGCCATTTGGCAGGGATGTAGTTCATTTGTTAGCAAGTGCGAGAGGCTGGTTGGCAGGATATTAAATATTACCTTGGTTATTCACAAACACTTCATATTTCAAGAGAGGCAGGGAGGCGAAGGCTGCCTCCGATAAATCAGCCTTTGTCAAAGAGGCAGAAAGAGGCAAACATTTGATAAATCTGTGTCATTGTGCTCCAAGATCAAAGGCCCCAACATATGTATTTGTGCAACTGGCATTCCAGCAGACAGCTAGAACAGACCGAGCCTGGACAGCTGGAGACAGAAAGAATTAGCCGATTTCCAGTCTGTAATTAGCCGAGTCTCTGGAGCTGTAGGCGAGTCAGTGGCTGAGTCCTCCTGCTGCCTGTGCCAAGCGGAAGGAGGGTCCATGGTGAGTGGCAGCGGGGAGTGGGGCTTGGCTCAGCCCCTCGGTGGAGCTGAGGGTGTCAACTATGGTTGATTTTTAGTGCCAGCTTGACACAAATTAGAATCACCTGAGCGAGGCGCCCCACCTGAAGAGCTGTCCTGGTCGCCTTGATCGATGTGGGAAGACGGAGTGAGGACCTTCAGGTAGCAGCCCAGATCAAAGGGTATGGCAGAGGAAGAGCGTCTCCCCGCTTTGCTGGCCTGGCCTTCCCTCTTGCTGTCCAGATGATTTACCCTGATGCTGCCGCTGATTCCTCCGCTGATCAGAACCAGCGTTTCCAAGCTTTCATCATGGATTAGGGACCAACAGCTCTCCAGGAACATTCCGGGCCTTTGGCACCAAACTGGGACTGCTGAGGCAGCCAGTCTTGTGAACCAAGCAACTACCAGCTGTCTCCCCACCCCAGCCTCCAGCAGTGAGAGACCAGCCTTTGTGGGACCACTGTGACCACTGAGGGACTCAGCCTGAAGGATGGAGTAACAATCAGACTCAGCCTCTCAGGTATGATTCTGCTGTTACTGTTTTAAAGCTGAGCTAATAAATTCTTACACACACACACACACTCACCCCATTGGTTCTGTTCCCCTACAGAACCCTGACTAATACATTGCCTTCGGGTCCTTAAACCTGCTCCAACATGAAAGTCTCTTCCAAACAAATGCTCAGGGATGGCCACCTGTCCCCACCTACCCACCAACCCTCCCCCACCCTGAGACAAAAGGTAAATGCATGGAGTGTTGGCCACAGCCAGAAGCCAGGGTAAGCATTTTGGTTTATGGAGTGTCCAGGCTAGCCCAGGACTCCCTGGGTTGCCTACTGCCGTCCATACCACAGGCCTCATGTTCTCATTTCTACTGTCCCATAATCCTGGCCCATCTTCACCTCTATGCCTTGCGCTTCTCCTCAGTCCACATGGTAGATAATGGCCCTGACTGTGTTAAGTCAGAGGCACCTGTGTTTCCACAAATGTCTATACAGCCCTGTCCAATAACTCCAAGCAGAGCCCAATGTGCCTACAGCATGAGTGTATTCCCTTCTGGCGGCCCCTGTGAAAGGCCCCACATGCTATGGGACATAGCTGTCCCACAACTAGTTTCTTGGTGAGCTGAGGACACTCATGGACACACATACACATGGAGGACCCAGTGTATATGGAGCCAAGTAAAGACAGGCTTCAAACACACTGGCCCTGCGCAGTGAGTGCGGAAGCTGAGGAACTGATCTGTGCCCCCAAATGTATAGAGCTCTCTCACAGCTCACCCCCAGCACAGCCCATCCCAGCAGCATGCTAGCTGACACTCAAGCTTTATCATGTGCCCTAGGCGGTGGCATCAGCCCCAGGGAAAGCTCTAGACCCACCCTGTACCTGACTGTGGAGCATGCTAGAAAAATGCCCAGCATGCAGACTGCCCACCCTCACCGCCTCTCCTGTTCAAGGACAGAAGTCAAGACTTGAGCTTTGGGACCCCACCCTGGCTTCTCTCCGCTCTTAGCTGCACATAGCACACATCTTCCTCCTTCCTCACACCTTTCTTCCTCATGTCTTCCCTCATCCCCTCCTCTCTCTCTCTTCAGCCCACTGTTCTTGAGTTCACCTAAAGCCATTCTCCCTTGGTGAGTCTCAGCTCCTTGCCCTTCCCTTCACGTGTACTCCAGACAGTTTTCCACAAAGTCCCTCCCTTCTCTACAATGTAAATTTCTTATTTTCTTTTGGGTCTTTCTCACAAACATACGAAAATTCCATTTTTCCCAGCTTAAGTACAAACAAGGCAACCCTATATTAACTCTGCTTCCTCTTCTGGCTGCCACCCATATCTTTACCTCTGCAGCAGAATTCACAAAAAAATGTCGGTACTCACTAATTAATGTCAGGGTTGGAGATTCAGCTAAGTGATAGTGCACTTCCCGGCATGCAGCTGAGTGAGGCTCTGCTTTCAATCTGGAGTCTGAAAGTCCAACGTGAAGCCATTCAGTTTCTGATAATGCCCCCACTTCCTGGGTCATGGAGAACCACCTTTTTACTATGTCTTCATGTGCACTTCCTTGGTGTCTGCTGAGGGAGAGAGGGACTTCCTTGGTGTCTCAACTCATAGGACACCAATTGCACCCCTAACAAGAAGGGCCCTTCCTTTATGTCTTCATTTAACCTTACTTTCTTCCTTACTCCAAAGGTGCTTATGGCTGAGACTTGGATGGATGAAATCTGGGATGGTACAAACATTTGGTTCCCAAAGAGTCACCAGGCTTCCTGTACCATCACTTCCTGTACCATCATCACACTGCTGTAGCTGTTCTTGGCATGTCCACTGTGACCTCCGCCACAGCTCAGTCCCGTGGACAGATCCCCTCGTCTTCCCTGCCCTTTTGGTGGCATGTGGCCCAGCACCATCTCCCAGCTTCTCAGGTGTTTTCCACACTTCTGTAACCCTTGTCAGCCTATGCTGCGGCTCTTCCTCTCATTCATCAGTGATGGCGGCTGCAGAGCTTGCTCTCTGCTTGCCCTTCTGTCTCTACTCACACCTTCATTGTTCCCATCCACTCTTGAGGCTGCCATGGTATTGGACAAATTATTTTGGCCACTCCACGTAGTTAAAAGGATATTTATTTAATGGCGTAACTCACAAATTAAGTAATGGGTAGGTCGCAGGGTCTGGGGAAGGTGTAACGCAGTCCAGCGGTGTTCTCCAGAGCTCTGCACAGTCAATCTCCACCGGTCAGCGTTCCGCACCGAGAGAGCGCGCACCCAGCTCTCGGGTCCCCAGGCGCCTCCCCTCGCCCCGCCTCGTAGGCGTGACAGTTGCCAGAGTCTCAATGGGGGTTGGAACTTCCAGATCCAAGCTGGAATGGCTACCCACTACACCATGGCTTGCATGTTGCCCTAAATGCTTATATATTGGAAATGCAACCCCCAAATTCAAATATTTGGAGGTGGCAACTTTGGGGGGTCAGTTAGAAGTAGAGGAAGCCATGCCACTGGTGCCCCCATGTTGGCTTGCACATCTGCTGTCTCCCATGTGTTACCCTCTGCCCTCCCCGCCTTGACATGTGTATACTGGCCCTGTGCTCTTGGACTTCCCAGCTTCCAGAAGTGCAAACTAAACAAGCATTTAGATTTTGTAAATCACCTAGTCTGTGGCACACATTATACATCAGAGAACAAAGACACCATCTGCTTGCCAGTAACAGCTTAGACATCACTGACTACCTCCAGTCTTGTCTGCCCAACCCCATCTTCAGTTCCTTTAGCCCAGTAGTGTCTCCAAAGCACATCACAAACTCCTGTGCCCTCCTGGTCCTGATCTCTGCCTCCCACATCCCGGTGGGAACAACTGCGTGGTTCCATTTGCTTAGCTCCAGTCTCTACACCTTCCTCTGTCTGTCCAGCACCGAGCCTGACTCTCAGGAACCTTCTCTAGGTGCCTTGGGAATGCACCCAGCATCCAGCCACTCTCCACGGAGCCCGCCACAGCATCTCAGAGTTGCTTCGCTGGCTTTCTTCTTCACACTCATCCTGCTTGGAGTCCACCATCTCTTCTTAGCACCAGAGCTGGACGGGTCATGGAAAACCTTTCTCATGCCGCTTCTAGACTCTACACTTAGTCCCCCAGCTCCCTCAGTCCGAAGGACCACCAAAGCCCTATGTGACGAATGCCCCATTTCCCACTGCTCTCTGATCTTCATACTGGCTCTTCTCCCCTTTTCCCCAGAAAGCAGCAGCATGTAGATGATGGTCACTGTTAGCAAGGTGCCGGGGTCTTCAGGACACAGCATCCTCTCAGCTTACTTCTTTGCCTGCCCTTAAATGGATTTTAGAAAGTGTTTCACCTTTGGTGCACTAGCCTAGCAGTAGCAAACACCCTCTAAATCTACTGGTTATTTATTTTTTTAAAAAAATGCACTTGTTTGAGACAGGGTCTCACCCTGGATCCTTGGCTGGCTTGGAACTCATGGTATAGACCAGGCTGGCTCCAACTCAGAGTTCCCCTTTCCTCTGCCTCCCAAGTGCTGGGATGAAAGGCGTGCATCACCGTGCCTGGCCTAAAATTACGTTGTTTTTTTAAGTTTGGAGCTCCAGCCAGATGCCTGTCACAGGTGAGCTAAGGTTTCTACTGTAGTCCTCAGCCTGCAGCACCCAGACCCATCTTTCATGTTGCTGCTTTCTGAGGCAAAGGGAAAGAAAAGCTCAGGCAGTCTCTCCAGGCAGCTGGCTGTTCCACCTCACTCAGCTCCAAACGCCCCACCCAGCCACAAGGGGAAAAAATGTGTGTTTGGGGTTCCTTCTGTCTGTGCCTGGGGCACTGAATGTATTTTCCGTATTAGAATTCTGCCCCTGAATTTATTGAAGCAAATAGTTTGAAGCAACTTTTCCAAAAAGCCTGCTGACAGAAGTTTCTTTCACTTCTGATTCTGTGTGTGCATGGTGCTGGCAATCGAACTCAGAGCCTTGCGAATGCTGTACCATTGAGCTGCGATCCAAGCCCTGATATTCTTTTTTTTTTCCCCCTCAAAGATTTATTTTATGTGTATCAGTGTTTTCCCTGCATGTATGTATATGCACAGCATGCATGCCCAGTGCCCCCAGAGGCCAAAAGAGGATGCTTGATCCCCTAGATCTGGAATTACAGTCATGAGCTGCCAGGTAGGTGCTGGGAACAGAACCCAAGTCCTCTGGAACAGCAGCCAGTGCTTTGAATGAATGAAATCTCTCTCCAGCACCAGCTGTCCTAATTATGCCCATTTTGTGGTGGTTGGTTGGTGGTAGGTTGACCTTAAACTCAGTAAATAGCCAAAGATGACCTTGAGTTCCTGATCCTCCTACTTCCAAGGTCTGGGATTACAGATGTGCACTACCACACCCAGCTAGAGCTATCCATCCTTGAAGAATGTTTTCAAGCACCACACCATTGACAGGCCTGGTTCCCTTCTGTGAATGACTTCTTCATCACCCAATGCTGCTCCAGTACCACTGTGACTCAGACTTGTAGTTTGTTCTAGAACAAAAGCTGAAACAGTAGCAACAGAAATGCTGCCAGCTGCCAACTTTGGTTGGCCCAGTTGTTAAATAGGAACAGCAATCATTAGACGGACTTCCCATTTCCATTCTGATTGGAGTGACTGGGCTCCTAATCTAGCCAGTGTGAGCCCACTTCATGTGTTAGGAGCTGGTTTGGCGACAGGCATATGACCTGCCTTTATCTACTAAGGCTTGAGTGGGGATATATGAACAGCTTCTAGAAGGGTCTCCTCATCTGTAGGGAACAGGACCTCTCCACTTCCTGTGGGCGTGTGGTACCTGGAAGGGATACCTGTGGCATCTGCAGGGGCAAATGAAGCAGGGAGGCCCACAGCAAAATAAGACCCAAACCTCTGAGCCTGGTGTTAGGTAAGATAGTAAACCATTGCCTTGTGGTTTTCCAACAGTTTGAGTTGGTTTATAGTCCTGGGCAGCCAGAGGCATGCTGGTTGACACCATAAAGGGGGGTACTCAATAATATTACAGCACCTTGACACAGCTATGGTCCCTGGGGAGGAAGAAACCTCAACTGAGAAAATGTCCCCACTATACGGGCCCATGGCCAAGGCTGTGGTGCATTTTCTAGACAGATGATTGATGTGGGAAGACCCAGCCCACTGTGGGTAGTTGTGGTCCATCAATATACTGTGCACCCTAATAAACTTATCTGGGGTCAGAGAACAGAACAGCCACTAGATAGACATAGAGGCCAGAAAATAGTGGCACACACACCTTTAATCCTAGTTTTTTGGAGGCAGAGATCTGTCTGGATCTCTGTGAGTTCAAAGCCACACTGGAAACAGCCAGGCATGGTGACTCATGCCTTTAATCCCAGGAAGTGATGACAGAAAGCAGAAAGGTAGATAAGGCATGAAAACCAGGAGCTAGAGCCTTTTTAAGCTTTTAGCTTTTAGCAGCAGTTTAGCTGAGATCCATTTGGTTGTATAAGAAAGCAGGCCGAGCAAACCAGGAGGAGGAACAAGGCAGTAAGTAGTGTTCCTTCGTGACCTCTGTTTCAGTTCCTGCCCCGAGTCCCTGCCCTGACTTCCCTTCCTGATGCACTGTGATCAGGAGGGCACTTAAGTTGAAATAAGCCCTTTCCTCCCCAAGTTGCTTTGGATCATAACATTTTACCATAGCAACAGAAACTGTAACTAAGACACCTAACTTCCCACAGTACACATGGGATGCACAGGGGAGTCAGCTGTAGGAAGCTCCAAGAGACGTGTGCCACAAGCTCTGACCTAGGAGCCACCTCTGTCAGCCAGCACTGACAACAGACGGGAGGCTGACTTCCTCCACGCACGACATGGTAGAACCCTAGATACTTGCTGGTCCTCGCCCAGTATTCACTATCTGCTGTATCAACGATTGCCCATAATCTTGGTTTAAAGAAAGCCCAGTAGGATTTTCCTACCTAATTTCTTTGGATCTAGAATGGTCACTTCAGTGATTGCTATTCTTAAAATCCAGATAGACATGGCTGAAGCTAAGGGAAGCAGGAATAGACTTCAGGCCTTGTCCCCACTGAAACACCAACAAGTATTAGGCACAGGTGTGATTCCTATACCACCACACCACGCAGATTTCTCCCTCTCTCCCTATTACCCGCTCCCTATTCCCCTCCCCCTCTGCCTCTCCTCCCCTTCTCCCTCCCTCTCTCCCTCTCTTTCGTACTTGGACCTGCTCTCACTCTTGATCTCTTTGAGACAGTCCAGGCTGTCTTCAAGCTTGCAGCAATCCTCCTGCCTCAGCCTCCCCAGCTGATGGCATTGCAGCTGTGGACTGTCACTGGTCACAGCTTTCTTGGCTGCATTTCTAGTCTTCGAACGCAGCCTCTCCTCCTCAGCATCATTGACATTTTGCACTGAATAATTCCATTTTGGAGAGACTGTCCATCATGCATAGGATTTGAGCAGCATCCAGGTGTCCACCTCTGCAGCACCTCCAGCTGTAACAAACCAAAGTGTCTCCTTTATCCTGGGAACAAACCACCCATCCCCAGGGAGATCTACCATCTCCAAGAGCTGCAGGGTTTTTTACAATCTACTTAGTGAATGCAGTCGGATTCAGCCCCCAGCTTCTCACCCATGCTTCTTCAGCTAAGGTGACCCTGACATTCCGGGGACAAATGCCCCCATTCTGTTCTTAGCTGACAGGGTTTGGATAAAGCTGTTACTGACCAGGCACCGTGGGTGACATGCCACATGGGATTGATCAATGGGAGTATATAGCATCCTCTTGGCCACAGTGACCTAGTCAGCACTTGAGTATGTTTCAGGTGCTGACCTTAGGAGTAGCTCTCGGGCTTTCCACTTGAACTCCTGGGCCTGCACTTGTGAGAATACAAGCCTGGAATTCCTGGCTGCCATCCTGCTACCCAGAGTGAAAGTCTGTCTGGGAATGCAGCCAACACAAGAGAAGGTGAGAGACAGTTCCTGGTGACAGTATCTGAGTCTCCAAGTAACATCTATCCAGTACGAGGCCTCCTCCTGGGAACTGTCATTTATATGGGCCAGTCACCTTATCTGGGGATTTGGGCCATTTGGCTTGAGTTTCACCAGGTTGCAAAGCACCCTCCCCGCAGGATGCAGCCAGGTCTGGTCCATCGGCAGTGTGCAGGCTCGGGCCTGTTCACAGACCCCGGGGCCTTCCCCGTGCACCAGCTGTGGATCATCTCCATTTCTGGTCATTCTGTGGTGCTGAGGCTGGAAGCCAGGACCTGGCACACACTGGGTCAGCCTTTAGCCCCTGAGCGGCTCCTGCAGCCTGCCTTTGCCTTTGCTGTAGGTTAGATCCTTACTCTGTCTGTTGTCCCCCAGAGTGACTGCTAAGAGGTGGGGCTTTGTGGGAGGTCTTTCAGGACACGCCCCTGAAGGGCTAGTGGGGCTCTGGTTTCTCTCCTTCACGCCTTGATCAGGTGAGCAGCCCAGCTTCACCCCGAGTTCTCCACCATAATCTGCTTCGTGACTGCCACACAAACAGTGGGGTGGGTCAGCCACACAGAGAGACGGGGAGACAGCGGATGGTGGAAGTGGATCAGCCTGGGTGTCTGTCATAGTAACTGAAGGTGGCTGAACACACCCGCCTTTAAATGATTGCACTGCAAAGGTGCTCGGGGTTGAGGGAGAAAGCTGGAGACACATGAAGGAGAATGTGGACCTTCTTTCTCTGGGCCTGGAGAGTGGGAGGGTTTATATGACAACTTGACTGAACCACAGGGGGCCCAGATATTTGTTTAAATGTTCTAGGGGTGTGTGTGTGTGTGTGTGTGTGTGTGTGTGTGTGTGTTGTGGGGGGTGGTAAGTGGTGTGTGTGTGTGTGTGTGTGTGTAGTTTATGGTGTGTGTGGGAGCTGTGTGTGTGGTAAGTAATATATATATATATATATATATATATATATATATATATATATAGTGTGTGTGTGTGTGTGTGGTTGGTGTGGTGTGTATGTGAGGAGTAGTATATGGTAAGTGGTATGTGTGTATGTATCTGTGTATGTGTGAGTGGTGTGTGTGTGTGTTGTATGGGAGTGTGTGTTGTGTGGTAAGTTGTGTGTGTGTGTTTGTGTGGAGTGTGGGAGTTTGTGGTATGTGGTAAGTCATGTGTGTGTGTGTGAGTGTGGTATGAGTGGTGTGTGTGTGTGTAGTTTGTATGGGGGTGTGGTGTGTGGTAAGTGTGTGTGTTTGTGTGGTGTGTGGGAGTTTGTGGTATGTGATAAGTCGTGTGTGTGTGTGTGTGTGTGTGTGTGTGTGTGTGTGTGTGTGTAGTTTGTGTGGTAAGTGGTATGTGTGTGTATGTGGTGTGAGTGGTATGTGTGTGCAGTTTGTATGGTGTGTATGGGTGTGTGGTGTATGGTAAGTGGTGTCTGTGTAGTTTGTATGGTGTGTGGCAGTGTGTGGTAAGTGGTGTGTGTGTGTGAGTGGTGTGTATGTGTGAGTGGTGTGTATGTGTAGTTTGTATGGTATGTGTGGGAGTATGGTGTGTGGCAAGTGGTGTGTGTGTATGAGTGGTGTGTATATGTGTGTAGCTTGTGTGGGGATGGTATATGTGTGTGAGTGGTGTATGAGTGTTGTGTGTGTATGTGTGTAGTTTTGTGGTGTGGGGAGTGGTGTGTGTGTGTGTGTGTGTGTGTGTGTGTGTGTGTGTGTTTTCTAGGTGAGATCAGTGTATAAATCTGAAGTAAAGCAGAATTCCCTCCTCAGTGTGAGCATACCTCACCCAGTCCATGGCCTGCATAGAATACAAAGGTGGCTGTCCATGCACTTCTCCCTTGGGCTTGGACTCAGACTGGAGACATTATTCTCAGCCCTCTGCTTCTCAGGCTTGGAAACTCAGACTGAACCTGCATCGTGGGTAGTTCCAGGGTTCCCCCTGCCAACCGCAGACGCTGGAACTTCTTGGACCTTAAAACCACATGAGCACAAGGTTCTTTGTAATAAGCTGGAGAGAGAGAGAGAGAGAGAGAGAGAGAGAGAGAGAGAGAGAGAGAGAGAGAGAGAGAGAGAGAGAGAGAGAGAGAATATGAGTGTGTGTCTGTCCTTTCTTTGTTCTTTCTCTGGAGAATTCTGACGGGGGGGGGAGTGGGGGGGGGTTGGCAGGCGAGCATGTGTGGAGGAAAAAGGTACCTCCTCCCTTCAACCTCTCTCTGTCATATCTATTTACACTTCTCTCATGAAGATGAGACCACCTTCCTCATGAACTTCATAGAATCACCTACAGAGTCATGAGCTTTGGAAAGCTTTGGGAATGGGAGGATCATATGGATACAACACTTTAAAGAATTTTAATATGATCTGTGTGTTGTGGGAATGCGTGGTATTTCTGGCCTTGCTTTTAGGAAATGCCTTTTATATCTTTCTATCATCCTTAACCGTAAGATAACTACCTGCAGAGACATTTCCTAGGATGAAAACCAAATGTATTAATATGTCACTAAATGTTAGTTCCTCCTGGAGTCTGTATTTGCAGACTTTGGATAGCTGGCATTATATATTTGGCAAGATAGATGGTTACTAAGAAATCTTTGGGTGGCTTTCTCTACCAAAAGTGGCAGGATAGATGTTGAGACCTTGCCATCCAGGAAAAGAACATATGAGAGTTTGACATACATCAGGGGTGGGGTGCTTTGGCTCCCCCAAGCTCACCTGTGGATTTTCTGAAGAGCTTGGGCTAGGGGCAGAGTCAGGCTGACTCTGTAGGATGCAGGGCTGCTCAAGAGACATGCTGCCTCCTTGCAGGATCTTACTTCTTCTGGTGCAGGCTGCGTGGCAGCCAGCTAGCTTCTGAGATGTAAGGTGCACCTAGATCCACTCATCCTGAACAGGAACGGAGTCATGGCTGGGGCACTAGGCCCAAGTTCCCATTCTAGTCTGCCACTCAGGTGTGACTGTGGGTGTGTGCGTCACCACTTCTGGGAGCTCTTGTCTGGAATAGCACAGGATCTTAGCCATATCAAATTGGAGAAGAGAAGAGAGTTAATCCATGCTCTTCCCTCCTGCCCAGGAAAAACACGAGAGCAAATAGCTTTTGACCATGCTTCCCACGCAAAGAGCTTCTGGGTCCCAAGTGTGTGTGTGTCTGTTCATACTAAGCAGTTCTCTGAAGATTCCAGCAGGCTTGCTGCAATCTAGTGCAAGGTGACACTCTCTGCCAGGAGTCATCAGAGACCTGAGGCCAGGACTTAGCCCCACTGGGCTTCTTCCACTCCACAGGCCACTCTGTGGCCCAGGTTGCTGCCTGTACTTCTGGCCAAGCATCTATAAATGATGGGCACTCACATATTCTCCTCGGGTCTGCTCATTCACTAAAACAGCCCACAAGTATTAGAGGATACAAGCAGGACCAGTTCCACGGCAGACACTGCGAGGGGGGAGCATGGGGATAGTCTCAGGACTCCCTACCTGCTACTCTTGTTTGCTTTCTGTTACTGTGATAAAAAATACCCACTAAATAAATAAATAAATAAACAAACAAACAAACAAACAGCCTGGGGAGTTGGGGAGGAGAGTCTGTTTTGCTCAGCTACCTTTCCTGTATAGCCCAGGCCCATCTGCCTAAGGATGGTATGTTCCACAATGCACCGGGCCAGCCCATCTCAATTTACAATGAAGAAAACGCCCCACGGATAGGTCCTCAGGACCATCTGGTAGAGGCATTCCTCAGCTGAGGTTCCCACCTCCCAAGGTGGCCGTAGTTTGTGCCAAGTTGACAAAGATTAGTCAGCTCACCTGCCTGGGACACATCATCTCCCAGCATCTCCCCAAGCCCACTGGTTGGGAACACTCTACTTGGAGCTTTGTGAAGGCTTCACTTTATGTAGGCATGACTGACTGTGGCATAGACCAGTGGTGATGAAATCATCCAGCCCACCTCTCAGCCCTTCCAGGAGATGGAGATGCCAACCCTCTAATGCACAGCTGCCTTCCCTGGCAGCCAGCCCTTCCACAGAAACTGCCAAGGTGTCCCATTAACATAACTTGGTGTTTCACAGAGGGCTGACTATGCTTTCTCCACCTTTAGAGCGCACATGTGTGTGTGTGTGTGTGTGTGTGTGTGTGTGTGTATAGAGAGTATACACACACACATACATTTCTTACAATATCACACCTCTCTGTAACATACTGCCTCCTTGAGCTCTTAACTCAGCTAAAAATTTCAAAGCAACCTGGTATGATGCTGCAAGTCTTTATCCCAGCACTTGGAAAGCAGAGGCAGGAGGATCTCTGTGATTCAAGGTCAGCCATATCATATATCTACATATCTACATATCAAGCTTAAGGACAGCCAGGACTACATAGAGAGACCCTGTCCTTAAAAAAACAAAAACAAAAACTGTTTACATAGTTATGCAATTGTGTGGTGGTGGGGGGTGAGGGGAGGGTGCTGAGGATCAAACCAGGGGCATGGCACATGCTAGCTAAGCGATTTACCTCTGACCCGTATCCCCAGCAGTCTTTTTAATTTTTCTTTTTCTCTTAAGTTTGAGACAAGCTCTCACTAAGTTACCCAGAGTGTTCTTGAATTCATTCTATATCCCAGACGGGCCATGAATTTGCCCTCCTCCTGCCTCAGCCTCCAGAGCCCCTGGGATGGCAGGTCTTCCCTCCCAGAACTGGCTGAGTTACTCAGGTGTTTTGGCCTTGTGTAGACACAGCTGGAGGCCCTGATGTAGAACATGGTTTGGGTTTAAGTCATTGCATCATGAGCACAGGGTGTAGGCGTGTGTACATGTTTGCCTCTGAAGTGTCTGGCTGCCTTTCCCTGTTTGCTTTCTCCACTCCTGGGCATCCAGCCCTTCCTACTTCTGCTAATGCTAACCCCAGGCCACGCCCCCCTGGCTGCCTTCATACAATAGCTAACACTTGCTAAAGTAGACTCGAAACTTCTACTAATGCTCATTCCCCTTCAAACTGTCACTGCCTGCCAAACATTTCTTATTAGCCATGTCCGTTGTACAGAGCAAGATGGGTTTCATCATGTTAGTGTATGCCTGCATTTTGTGAATTGTCTTTATATGTGCTCTCTGTAGCCCTCCTTACCCACTTCCTCCTCCTGCGGGTACCCCATCTCTACCAAATAGTAACTATGACATGATTATATTTGATAAAAATACATACATTAAGATCTAGATTTTAGCCTAGTGGCAGTGGTGGTGATGGTAGCGGTGGTGGTGCACACCTTTGATCCTAGTACTTGGGAGGCAGAGGCAGGAGGATCTCCATGAGTTTGAGGCCAGCCTGGTCTATAGAGCTAGTTCCAGGACAACCAGGGCTGTTAGACAGAGAAACCCTGTCTCAAAAAAAAAAAAAAAAAAAAAAAAAAAAAAAAAAAGATTAAAAAAATAGAAGAAGAAAAGGAAAATTATCTAGATTTTTTCATATGAGAGAAAAGATAATATTTGTCTTTCTGAATCTGGATAGTTTTCTTCCCTTTTCTGGCAAATGAAAGTCCACTGTGTATATATACACCCCAGTTTCTTTATCTACTTACCTGTTCCTGGGAATCCAGGCTGATACCACATCTCAGCTGTTGTGAATCATGCCACAATACATGTAGATGTGCAAGTGTCTCTATGATAGTCTGACTTAAAATTCTTCAGGTATCTGCCTACCCAGCAGTGCTGTACCTGAGTATAGCAGAAAGCCCTGAACCAGGGAGAAGCGCTCACCCTCTGAGGGCCAAAGGGCTCTCTCCTAAGAGACACTGCCGCTGCCCAGCATTCACCAGCATGCCCAGAGCACTTGCACCTGCATCCCAGTAGCCTAGGGAAAGATCAAAACCCAAACACATCTCTACTGAATGCCACCTTTGTATCAGAATGAAATGGGCAACTCTGTGACCTTCAGCCTCTCTATCCATGAAACTGACTCTGGCTTCTTAGAAAGAAACTACCCCCAAGTTTAACAGAGTTTAAACTACCTGCCGCTTACTGTAATCTAAACAGCAAGACAAACAGCCCCCTTTCCTCCTCCTCCTGGTCAGGCCCCGTTGTACTGAGGATAAACTGACTCTTACTTTAAACCTAGGTCTGGCCTTTGGAGATCCTGGCCTTAGCTGATCCATCCCCAAAGCCCTTTCCCTCACCCAGGGGAATCACTCGCCCAGCTTCCCATTAGCTTCACCTGGAACTCCTGACCTTAACTGATACACGGAAAGTCTGCAACAGTTTATACACACTGGAAGGAAGGAAGGGAGGAAGGGAGGGAGGGAGGGTGGGAGGGTGGGTGGGTGGGTGAGTGGGTGGGAGGGTGGGAGGGTCCACTAGGTAACTCAGGCTATGGTTCCTGTGAGGTGAGTGAGAGGATTTAAGCATGCACATGAAGGAAAAGAAAGTTGGATAAATTAAGAACTCGATTCAGTAAGCATGTTCCACCACTATCAGTTAGATGCCCAGAGTTCATTCCCCCTTGAAAATCGAGGGCAGGATGTGATATAGCAAACACCACAACCAACAAAGGGGATCCTCCCACAGTGTGGGTAGGGATGTAAATTAGTGCAGCCGCTATGAAAATAGGTGTGGAGGTTCCTCAAACCCAGGCTCACTTCCCTCTGTGACTTTCGGCCTGTGTAGTCACGAAACTGACGCTGGATTCTTAGAAATTGCCCCCAAGTTTACAAGTTTAAATAACTGCTACTCATTGTAAATGCCAAGCCAGACACGCCCCTCCCTCCTTCCCCTGCCAGGCCCCATTGTACTGAGGATAAACTGACCCTAACTTTGGACCTCAGTCGGGCCTTTGGAGGTCCTGGCTTTAGCTGATCCATCTCCAGGCCCCTTCCCCTCACCTAAGGCAACCGCTTATCTTGCTTCCCACTAGCCTCACCTGAAATTCAAGCCCTTCACCTGTTCAAATCTTGCCAAGTGCTCGCTGCTACCCTCCCCTCCCCCCAGAACACACCCCTCCCTCTTAGATCATTCCAACCTGTTGACTCTTTTCTCCCTAGTCTCCTGCAGTAATCCCCATTGACAACATCATCCATTTTTAATGAACCAATGTCTCTCTTTGATCTCCCAGGCTCAGCCTCCCAGCCTTCTTGGGTTTCTAGCTTCGATCTCCACCTGCCACCCCCAGGCATGGCTGCATCTTTAGATGGCTCTCGACTCCATCCAGGCTGGAGCAGCAGTCACGTTAAGAAAGACGTGGATTTTCTCCAAGGTTCTCTTCT
Organism: Peromyscus maniculatus bairdii; assembly: GCF_049852395.1. NCBI lineage: Eukaryota > Metazoa > Chordata > Mammalia > Rodentia > Cricetidae > Peromyscus > Peromyscus maniculatus. The sequence continues at coordinate 48,456,213 of NC_134859.1, read as the reverse complement.
TTGTCTGTCTCTGAGGACACCTGTGCCTTCGTTCCCGGTCCTGGGTTTGCCTAGGGGCTCTGTAACACATTGCCATAGTCTTGGTGGCTTGAAACAGTGACATCCTTCCTCCAGTGTGGGGGCTACAGATTGGATCTGGAAGTCTAGGTGAGAATCTATCCCCCAGCTCCAGCTTCTGGTCGTCTCAGGGATCCTTCAGTTTGTGAGAACACTACTCCAATCTCAACCTTCACATAACCATCTTTTGTATCTCCCTTTCTCCTCCGGGGACCTGTCTCATTGGAGTATGTCTTAGTCCAGGAAGATGGTTCTGAGTGACCATAATTTTTTTTTTTTTTTGCGGGCACATGTGGGAGGGGGTTAACCATTAAAACCGCTAACCGCTATAACTCTCTACTTTCAAATTTGAATAGCATACCCGCTGAAGCACACGAACCCAATGTCCTAATTCACCGGCAGGAGGAAGATGATGCAGTTGGAGGGTGGGAAGAAGGAAGGTGGGGCTGAACACCAGCCAGTGAGAAACAGGAAGAGGACACTGGGTGGACAAACTCCCACCTTCCATGACCACCTTCAAAACTGCTGGGAAAGGCTTGTGTGCCACTTGAGGAAGGCTCAATCAGCCCACCGCTTGCCCCTAGAGATCTTCATGGTGGCAACACCTCTCTCCTTCACAGCATACTCATTCCTCCATCTCTCCACTTCTCAAGAGAAGAGCTGCAGCCGACACACTCAGGCTATTTATTGCCAAGGCAGAGCTGCTGCTTACTGGCCCCTGTGACTCATTGGGACAGACCACAGTCCTGGAAGAAGTGAGAGCTGCCAGTGTCCCACCGCTGTGGCTCTGGTTCTGTCCATCAAGGGCCTGGCTACCCAGGAGGGAATAACTTACTTGGGGATCATTGTGGGAACCTGTGCTGCAGGAGATGATAGACCGTGGAGACCAGAGAAGCAGACAGTCAGGAGAGGAAGCAGGAGCAAAAGCAGGGAGCAGAGGGGCCGTGAGGCTGACTGGGCAGCTGGGCGCAGACCACAAGAGGTACACCGTGGTAGTAATGCTTCCCACACCTGCTCTGCTGAGTCCTCACAGTAACCCATCAGCTGGGGCAGTGGAGGGTATCCTGCTCCTTGAAGGGCTTACCTTAACACTGCATCCTAGACCCTTGGCCTTTGTGGACCCCCTCTAAACATGCTTATATTGGCTGGTTTTGTGTCAGCTTGACACAAGTTAGAGTCATCAGAGAGGAAGGAGCTTCAGCTGAGGAAATGCCTTCATGGGCTCCAACTGTAAGGCATTTTCTCAATTAGTGATTGAGAAAATGGGCACCAGCCTATTGTGGGGTGGTGTGATCCCTGGGTTCTTGAAGAAAGCCAGCCGAGCAAGCCAGTGAGCAGCACCCTCCCTGGCCTCCATCAGGTGCCTACTTCCTGGTTCCTGCCATGTTTGAGTTCCTGTCCCGGCTTTCTTCAATGATGAGCAACGCTGTGGAAGTATATGCTGAATAAACCCTTTCCTCCCCAACTTGCTTTGGGGTCACTGTGTTTCATCGCAGCAATAGAAACCCTGACTAGGACAATGCTCTTGGCATCTTCAGGTGTCAGTCAGTGCACCGTGGTGCCCTTCACAAGGGGCCACTTTGAGCTTACCCAGCTGTCCACTTTATGCCAGTGTCGTCACACTAGAGCTTCATGCCATCTGAGTCACAGGCCCAGAGCCAGGCTCCTCACTCTTCTTTGCTGTCATAATAAAGTGTAGCATCTTTAAGTCCACGCTTTCCGTTCTTTTGGCTATACAAGTAATAGTAGAATTGCTGCGTCCCACAGTAATCGCAGGGTTAAATGAGGAAGAACGGCCCATGTTTTCCCAACAGTGTTCCCAGCAGCAGCTCACAGGGGCTCCCACTTCTGACTTCTCCATGCCTTTGCCCACACTTGATGCTCCTCTGTTTGTTAAAACCTTGGACTTAGAGGTCCATATGTTTCATCAAATATGGGTCACTGCTAACCATTGCGCTTTCCCTTTTAAACTTTTTTTTTTATTATTTTCTATATATAAGTATTTATCTGCATGTCTGTGTACCACATGTGTGCCTGACCAGAAAAGGGAGCTGGATCCCCTGGAGCTGGAGTTACAGATGATTGTGAGCCACCATGCGGGTGCTGGGAATCGAACCTGGGTCTTCTGGAAGAACAGCCAGTGCCCTTAAGCAAGGAACCACCCCTCCGGTCCCACCATTATGTTTCGGATGCTAGTCTTTCTTCCTGTGTGTCTCTCTCGTCCCCATTCTTGGGTTCCTGTATTTGATGCTGGTTCACTTCACCGTGCCCTTGGCCCCTCCCTCATGCTTCTTTTTTTTTTTATTTCAGAGTTTGCTAATTTCAGCTTGCATCCCATGCATTTGCTTGTTTTGCCTACTCCGTCCGATTTGCTTTGGGGCTGGGCATGGTGGTACACACTTGTAATCCCACTTCTTGGAAGGCTGAGGCAGGAGGATCACCATTGCCATGCAGCAAGAGCTTGCCTCCAAAAAGGAAGAGAAGAGAGATCTGGGAAATCTGCTTTTGACTCTCTTCTATACGGTTTTTGTGTAGGGTTTTCTGTTGGGTTCTTTTTTCTTTTGGTTTTTTTGAGACAGGATTTCTCTGTGTAGCTTTGGTTTCCTGGGTGTAGACCAGGCTGGCCTCGAACTCACAAAGATCTGCTTGCCTCTGCTCTTCCCGAGTGCTGCGATTAAAGGCCTGTACCACCACCGCTGGCTTTTTTTTTAAATTAAGATTTCTCACATTGTAACCATATTCTCATTTAGTTCATTTGTTGCTTTGGTTCATTTTTTTGTGTATGAGCATATTTAAGATAGTTACTTTAAAACCTTTGTTAAATAGATCTGATTTCTTGGGCTCCTTTGGGGGTAGTTTGTCTCCTAACTTTGCCCCTTCCGGTGATCGAGTCTTCCTATCTCCAGGTGCCTTGTGTTTTTGTTGCCTCCGACAACTGGATGTTTAACTGCAGGACTGCAATTCTAGAGATCAAGTGATCTCTGTCCCTTGGGTTTTTATTGGTTTGTTTGTTTCCTTTAGGTTTTGCTCATTTGCTTTGGTTGTTGAAGGCTGTAATTGTCCATTTAAAAACAACAACAAAAGCTACTTTCTAAGTCACTCTGCAAAGAAGATTACTTGTGTGTGGGCATTGGCCTCTTCTTTTTGCTTGTGTTTAGCTAATGTTTTGACATAGATTTCCTTGAATGGCTTGAAGTAAAATGTGTACACAGAATACTCATGCACACAAAAGAAGAGGGGACCTGCTGGTGTTTGCTGTTGACTTTGTTCTGGGACACTCCCTCAGCTCTCAACAAGGATTGCCCTAAATGATGGAGGAGCCTAAAACAAAATCCTAAAGTCTTTTTGTTCTCATCCCAGGATTGAACTAGCCCGAGGCATGCGTGTGGCTCTCTCAACCCTGCCATACCTGTGGCAGGTTTCCCATGCCTTTGTTTCCTGCAGGCCTTGGGTGGTCTAACTGGTAGTCCTGGCCCAGCATGTCTCTCCCAGATGTCTCTGGGTCTTTGGTTGGTCAGTCTGGTTTGGGGTTTTTGTTTTGTTTGTTTTTCGTTTATGTTTTGTTTTTGTTTGTTTGTTTGTTTTGTTTTGTCTTGTTTTTTGCTTTTTTTTTTTTTTTTTTTTGAGATAGAGTCTCCATCTTCAGCCCAGGTTGGTCTCCTGGCCCTGGCTTTCTCCGTGCTTAGGTCCCAGGCAAGCCCTGCCTCTCTGTGGGGTCACAGGCAAGCCCTAGCACCTGCTGGCAGCTGTTGGTCTTTGGGCCATCCACTAGCCTTGTGAGTGGTGCCCACCTTTCTGGCCCCAGAATGTTGTGTGAGACAAAACCCCCCTCCCTCAAGTTCTCCTCTAGCTAAGTTCAAACACATCAGCACCCTAATTTGTTCCCTAACATTCAAAGAACCTGAGCCCCAAAGTGGGCACTCAGTCTGCTGCTCCGTCAAGACCAAGACTGCCAGCATTCTCTCAGGAGGAGCTCAGCTGAGGATGGGTGGCACACCCTGCTTTCATGCTGGTTTGAAGATAGGGTGACATTTGCTATTATTTGTCATTCACATAGTTAGTGCAAAGCTTTGAGTTTTTTCCGGGCTTCAGACAGAGTTGGCTCTGTCTGCTTCTGCTTGTCATGGAGGAAGACACCCTACTCTGCCCCCACCCTCTGCTCTGCCATCCCTTCACATCAAGAAGACCAAAGACATTCTTCGTGCATTCTCTGTGTGACTCTAAGCATATGAGACATCAGCACAAAGGAGAGAGCTACAATCCCTGGCCTTACACAGCATCTTTTGCAAGTCCTAATGGGCACCACAAGGGGAGCCAGACTAACAGGATGATTGGGTCCCTGAGGAATGAGGAAGCCTCTTTCCTGCAATTCCAAGGAAAGCCCATTCCGGCTGGGGATGTGTGAATGACAGCAGATAGCTGGAAAGCAGAAAACCACATAGAGAATGGAGGAGACAAGGACACAGAATGGCCGATGGCCTTCTCAAAAGAGTGAAAGGCCACCAATGGAACACAAGGGCTAGGAGTGGGGGATGGCAGGATGTGACTGAGGTGGCTGGATGAGAAGCTGCAAGTGAAGCAGGGAGTGACCGGTCCCTTGTCATATTGCTAAGTGGAAAAGTGATAGCAAGAGAATGTTGGGAATTGGGATGCTAAGAGGGTGTGTGTCCTAGTCCAAGGAAGGAGCCCTGGTGGTATAGCTAAGGTGGAGGCAGTGGAGATGCAGATGTCTCCGGAAGTACTGATGGAAATGCTGGGATGGGCAGAGAGCTTGTAAGGCTGCAGCTCAGAGGCTGGGCAGCTGAACACTAGGACGCCATCAAAGCACACAGAAGATAATCAAATCCACAGCAACTTGTAGGACCATTAAAAGGGAGGCTGAGAAAGAAGCTGAAATGTCCAGTGTTTGGAGGCCAAGCAGAAAAGGAGAAGCAGGCTAACACGGCCAAAGCTTCACCAGGCCCTGGGCCACGTACACTAAACGACACAGGCCCATGGCAAAGGATTGCCGGGATCATGGCTAGATGATGCTTCTTTCTCCTCTCAGCCAAGCATGCCAAAAACAGATGGAGGATCACGAAATGCTGCTTTGAAAGGTCAGTAAATCATTTATTTCCAGACTATCATGGACTGTCCAAATTTGCTTCCTGATGTAAAGATAAAACATTGACAAAAAGCAGCTTGGCAAAGGAAGGAGTTTATTTCAGCTTATCGATTTACAGTCCATCATGAAGGGATGTCTGGGCAGGAGCTTGAGACAGGAACTAAAGAAAAGACTGTGGAGAACGCTGCTTACTGGCTTTCTTGTCATGGCTGGCTCAGTTTACTTTCTAATAAGATCCAGGACTATCTCCCTAGGGTTGGTACCACCCACAGTGGGCTGGCCTTATCATATCATTAATCACGAAAATCTCCCACAGGTACACATACAGGCTAATCTAATAGAGGCAGTTCCTTAATTGAGGTTCCAGGTGACGATACATTGTATCAAGTAGACAAAAACTATCTGGCATATATGGAGATAATTCAGCCCTCCTCACTGCCTTGAGAAGTATCTGTTTCTGAAGTTACAAAGATAGGGCCAGGTAAAGGAAGGGGAGAGACTCCTCACTTAAACTGCCTCAGTTTCCACCTGCATTCCCTTTTTATCCTCTTGCATCAAGTTAGTGTGCTGTTCTTCCCTTCATGGTGAATGGTTTTGTTTGTTTGTTTGTTTGTTTGTTTTTTGAGACAGGGTTTCTCTGTATCGTTTTGGTGCCTGTCCTGGATCTTGCTCTGTAGACCAGGCTGACCTTGATCTCACAGAGATCCACCTGGCTCTGCCAGTGCTGGGATTAAGGGCATACACCACCACTACCCAGCCTTTTTCTTTTTTAAAAAATAATATCCACACTTAATGGTATTAAGATTACCTCAGGCCATGAGCTGTGGAAAGCACGGGGTAGGCAGCCTTTGTTTACAATCATGCCTGTTGCTATCAGTGTCTGGTTCAGGGATTACCTTAGGAAAGGCCAAGTGAAAGGGAGGGAGGGAGGGAAGGAAGGAAGGAGGGAGGGAAGGATACAGAAAGGTTTTGATCTAGTGGATGATTTACGTTTGTATTTCTAAGGTCTGAAGCAGACCAGAAACCGACATTGCCCATGCATTGTTGATGGGTGTTCAGATCTTACTGCAAGGCAGTAATCCAAGATGCTCAGGTGCCTTAATTACTTTCGGTCTCAGACATTTATGGGCACGTTCTGTAAGCAGCAGACGGGGCCAGGCAGTGGAGCAGAGAGTGGAGGGCAGTTTCCAAAGAGAACTCGGAATTGTTCTCCGGGCTGTGAGCTGGATGTATGTGTGAAGAGGAAAGATCAACCATGCAGAGGCAGAATGGGCCTTCAAGCTGATCCACACAGCTCCCCAAGAGGTCACTCCTGGTACCAGAGTCCTTTGAGTTCTGGGGACACCCCTGATAGTCTGGATGGCCTTCAAAAGTCACCTCCACACTGACGATGGCATTATTTATTTATTTATTTATTTATTTATTTATTTATTTATTATATATTATTTTACAATACCATTCAGTTCTACATATCAGCCATGGATTCCCCTATTCTCCCCCCTCCCACCCTCTCCCCTTACCCCCAGCCTACCCCCCATTCCCACCTCCTCCAGGACAAGTCCTCCCCTGAGGACTGCGATCAACCTGGTAGACTCAGTCTAGGCAGGTCCAGTCCCTTCCTCCCAGACTGAGCCAAGTGTCCCTGCATAAGCTCCAGGTTTCAAACAGATGGCGTTCTTTTTTATGGAAGATGCTTACACTCTGTGCACTTGGAAGCTTTTTCTGCATTAATATCGTCTTTTCCTCTGGGCTTCCAGATCAGAAGAGAAGGGACAGGCTCGTGTAGGCCAGAGGCTGAAGGTTCCAACTCTATGGTCTTGGATGTAGTGCAGATCTTGTTTGGCTGAACTATGAATGGCTTTTTCAAATTCAGTTTCAAATTCGTAACACTTAAAGGCAATGGTTTAAACTACAGGTGATTTCGTGTGAACTCCAGGCTAACAATCCCAGGTGCCCCAGCCTGCAGGCTCAGCTCTGCCCTCCTCAACCTTAGAATAAGTACAGGGAACAGGAGTTGCAAAATTATCCTACAAGGAGGCAACTCTTACCTTGTCTCCAGAGAGAAGATGTAGACAGTGCTCCCTGGGGTCGGTACAAGCTGAACTGGTTATGGGGCTGGAAAGGCAATTTCCAGCAAAGCACTAGTATGTGCCTCTGTGTGTGCTGGTGTGTGGTGTGAGTGTTGGGGGGGCTTATGGTGGAAGGGATGGAGTGGGAGGTATATGGTGTGTGTGTGTGTGTGTGTGTGTGTGTGTGTGTGTGTATGTGTGTGTGTGTGTGTATCAGGTGTGGGGGATATGAAGTATGTGGGGGGATATGCGTATGGGGGAGGGTTCTCCAGAAGAGCAACAAGTACTCTTAACTTCTGAGGGACTCTCTAGTCCCAGAATCTGCATTTATCAAAGTCAAGGGGTGTAGGATGGAGCTCCAGGGCTGAACCTAGAATGTTCAAGGCCCTGAATTTGATGCCCAGCAAAACACACACACACATACACACACACACACACACACACACACACACACACACACACACACACACACACACACACACAGAGTCCAGTTGAAGAACATAGTGGCTTGTCAGAAATACAAGACAAAAGAATTTCTGGCTACAGGGGGATTCTGGAATAGCACATCTCAAGACTCAGAAAGGACTTCCAGTTAGAGTTACATCGGGTTGCTAGACCGTGCTGATAGCCAGGAGGATAGAACAGCCCATAACTTCTTGCTGCCTTCAGAGTCATCACATTACAATGTTGGATACACGAATACAGACCTTGGGGAGATGTGTTATAAGAACCTCTGATACCTCAGATACCTCTGAGGATTTTCTCTTCGATTAAAACACCACGATTCCCTTTTAGCCAATAAGTAAATAGAATCTGGTTCAAAGACTCGCAAACTGCCACCTGCTACTTCAAAAGCTCCTTCAATTCCCTGAGCAATTTACTGAGGCATCTGGACTCCTGGGTGTGGCTCCATAGTTCCCTCTCTGTGAGGAGGATCTGCCGCTAAAGGCAGATTCTCCGCACCTTCTAAGGTAGAAGCTTTTGTGGCTGTGATGATTGAAACAGGAAGAGGGCTAATTTTGATGAATGAAAAATACATGCTGGTCCAAATTTTTGAGAGCATGGGGAAGAAATCTGGGTTGTGGCACCATGTTTTTAATTCTGGAGTGACTGAAAAAAACCTCATTGGTGGGTGGCACTGCCACTGAGTCTGTAGCCAATGTAAAGAAAGCATCCTTGATGGAATCCTCGGTGGATGATGGTGGTGCACGCCTTTAATCCTAGTACCTGGGAGGTAGAGACAGGTGGATCTCTGTGATTTTGAGGCTAGCCTGGTCTACAGAGTGAGTTTCAGGACAGCTAGGGTTGTTACATCGAGAAACCCGGTCTTGAATAAAGAAAAAGAAAAAGAAGAGAAAGCATCCACAGGTACCAGAATTATTAGGGAACAAAATCTAATGCCATATTGAGGACCTCATACCCATGAGAGCCACTGCTGCTAAAGAAAAATAACTCACTATGTAGCCCAGGCTAACCTTGAACTCCTGATCCTTCTGCCTCAGCCTCCTGATTGATGGGATTACAGAACTGTGGCACCAGGTCCTGGATTCTTGATGGGGTATAGAGTACTTAACTAGCATATACAAAACCCTGCCTCCCCTGCCCCAGAAAAAAGAAAAATAGAAAGAAAGGAAGAAAGAAAAGAAAAAGAAAACCAGGTGGGGTAGTGCAAACCTTTAATCCCAGCACTCAGGAGACAGAGGCAGGAGGATTTCTGAGTTCAAAGCCAGCCTGGTCTACAGAGTGAGTTCCAGGACAGCCAGAACTATGCAGAGAAGCGTGTCTCCAAAAAAAAAAAAAAAAAGAAAAGAAAAGAAAAAAAGAAAGAAAGAAAAAAAAAGACCCTGGGTGCAACATCAAGTAACAAAAACAAATGAAAGGAAGAAGAGGAAGAAGAAGAGGAGGAGGAGGAAGAAGAAGAGAAATGGAGAACAAGATAGGTTTAGGAAGCTGTGAAAAAGCCAAAACCCTTAATGTACCATTAGTGAGATTGTAAAGTAGTGCAGCTATTATTGAAAACAATGGGTTGTTCTCTAAAAAAGTAAAAGTGAAAAAAATAGGATAACTCAATGATTCTATTCATAAGTACATAATCTTAAAAAAAAATCAAACCAGTCTTGGTGAGATATTTGGTCCCGAGTTCCTAGAAGCATTATTCACAGCTGGCAGAATGTGGAAGCAACATCCCACATGATGCAAGATAAATACTTCGTGATTCAGGACTGGTCAGAGGGTAGCTCAGGAAAGCACAGGTTTTGTATGTATGCACGAGGCTTTGTATCCAATCCCTACTCCAAAAAACAAAGATCAGTAGGTGCTATAGACAGATGTATGGCCCTGAAAAGAAAAGGCATAGATTCTGACATATGCTATACTATGAATAAACCCTGAGGGTTATACTAAGTGAAATACAGGAGCCATTAAAGGGCAAAGCTGAATGGCTGCCTTCATGTGAAGGTAGGCAGCTCAGTCATATGCAAAGACACCATGGTAGCCTACGGTTGGGGATGGACTAGAAACAGTACATGATGAGACACAGTTTCAGTTTTTCCAGATAAAAAGAGTCCTGAAGGTTGCATACAGTATGAATGAACTAAATCCTTAAGTGTGCACACACACAAAAAAAAAATGCCATAAATGTTGCACATTAAAACTGAAGATGGAACTCACTAAAATAGCACTTTCTAGCATGCACCAAATAAATTTTGTGTTAGCCACAATCAAAACTAAAAAAAAAAAAAAAAAGAGTAACATCTCTCTCTCTCTCTCTCTCTCTCTCTCTCTCTCTCTCTCTCTCACACACACACACACACACACACACACACAAAACCCAACAATTGTCAGCTTAAATTGGGGTGGAACAAGATGCCCACCCTTGTTATATATAAGCTCTGATGTTTCCATGAGAAATTCAAGTGGAACTGTTATAATTCAGTTGGGTGGTTGCATCCAAACCTTAAGGATCAGGTCTGGGTTGCAGGTACACACAGAGGTTCGTCAGAGCATGTAAAGTGTTTACGGTCCCTGGACCAGGCAGAGTCATACTGCATCTCCATCCGGTATGGCCCCTTGCACTCCTGTGGACATTGAGGCCAGGGCATTCTCGTTCGTGAGGGCCTGGCTGCCTGAGCCTTGCGGCATGCTTAGCTGTGAGGCAGCTTCTGCCCACTAGATGCAACAACCAAAAACTGTCCCCAAAGGCTGTTAAATGTCACTGGGGAAGGAGTAAAGGCAAAGTGAGGCCTGAGTGAACTGGCTGAGCCAGGGAAAGGGGCCTGGGAGAGCCCAGAACAATACTGACTTTTGGAAAGTTGATAGGAGCAATAAGCCAAGATGAAGGACGGCAAACAGTAAAGGAAGATGGAAACAGCAACAACTAAAGCCCCAAGTGTGGAGGAGACAGTGCGAGGCTTGAACCCCAGCTCGGGTGAGATGAGACAGGAAAGCATCCACTGGCTTCCTTGTGGATTGAGACTCTGGGAGCATGCTATCTCAGATGTGTCCAACTCCAACATTCTCTCAAGAGAGAAGCATCGGGGGGCTGGGCCTGGGCTTTAGTGGTAGAGCACAGAGCACTGGCCCACCTAACCTGCTGGAGGCCCTGGCTTTGGGAGTGGGGGCGGGGCTGGAGATTTCCCCCTCTGGAAGGAAGGAAGCTAGGCTGGTAATGTGAGGTGAGCAGAGTGTAGACTGCATCCCAGTCCTCTCTCTGTGCTGACCACTGGTGACACTGCCTCCCTGTAAGCGCACAGAGAGACAGGCTATTGTCATCACTCAGGACTGCCTCTCTCTCTGCAGGCTACAGTCTCAGCAAGCAGGAGGCATTCCCACCGCGGGGCCACAGGCAAGAGGGAACACACCAGGGGGACCTCGCAGAGAGAAGGGGCCCAGCAGAGAGAACTGTGAGGAATACAGTAAAACAGCCAGGAAGAAAGCCCTCAAGGCCAGGAGGGTGTGGCCTCTCAGCAGCACAGGTGAGGGAGAGCCTAAGTGGAGCCAGCAAAAAGAACCATCCAGCTGCCACACATGCACAAGAAACAGGAAGTAGAGCAGAATAAAAGCAAGGAAAGCAGCAATGCTGGTGATAAGGCCGCTGGCTGGAGACATGGCTCAGTGGTTAGGAGCACTGATCCCAGAGGACCTGGGATCAGTTCTCGGCACCCACATGGCAGCTCACAGCTGTCTGTAACTCCAGCTCCAGGATGTCCTTTTCTGGCCTCTGTTGGCACTCACATGGTGCACAGAAAAACATGCAGGCAAACACTCATATTCATAAAATAAAAATAATCTTTAAAAAACTAATTTCAACCAAAAAAAAAAAAAAAAAAAAAAAAAGCCGGGCGGTGGTGGCACACGCCTTTAATCCCAGCACTCGGGAGGCAGAGCCAGGCGGATCGCTGTGAGTTCGAGGCCAGCCTGGGCTACCAAGTGAGCTCCAGGAAAGGCGCAAAGCTACGCAGAGAAACCCTGTCTCAAAAAACCAAAAAAAAAAAAAAAAAAAAAAAAAAACCTAATGTCATTGTAATTGGAAGATTTGAGTCTTTACACTGAAGAGTTTTATAGGTAATAAAGAAGGAAGATCAGATCTCCACATCAGCCATAAGCTCCTGAGAACATATTTACAGCCAACCAAATATTTGAAAAAGAAAAAAAAAACCCTAAAATTTCTTCAAATTTGAGGGTACACTCTGATCCTGTTATCAGTTGCTTCATAAGAACCCACTTCCAAACTGGGTGACTTCAGAGCCCCATGAGGTGGCTCAGAGTGCTTGCTGCCAAGAATGAGGACCTGAGTTCGATCCCTGGGACCCACATGGAAGATGGAGAGAGCCAACTCCCGCAGCTTGTCCTCTGAGCTCCACATGAGTGAGTGCTGTGGGACACGTGCATTCTACCCCTGAATGAATGGATAGATGGATGGATGGATGGATGGATGGATGGATGGATGGATGGATGGATAGATAAATAGATGTAAAAAAAAATAGTGACTTCAAATAGCCACTATTTCATCATTAAGGGGGCAGCATTCCAAGGCAGAGGCACTGGCAAGAGCAGTGAGCCTCACTGCCTTCTCCTCTGGAGGAAGAGTGCTGTCTTAGATGGGCAAAGAGATGAAGGAGGGGCCCAAAGGGATAAACGTTCTGTGGTGAGCTGTCTCCTGGTTACCAGTTCTGTTCATGAGGCTGAAGCCTCATGGCTCCATCAACTCCCAAGATCACACCTCTTTAATGCCATAGAGTTGGGGACTGATGGTCAGAAAACAGAGGCCCCTGCGGGGAAGGGTGGAGGGGGGGCCAACAGAGGCAGGCAGGATACTGGGCCTTTAGGGCAGGGAACCTGTTCTGTGAGTTCTTAATCATGATGGATTCTTGTCATTATCCAGCTGTCAAACCTCACCAAATGTCCAACCCCAAGGCCAAAGCCCAATGCAAACTGTGGTTCTTTCGTTGATACCCTATCAGTACTGGCCATCAACCATAACAATAACGTAGCGTTGAAGTTCCCTAGGCACACACACTGATAGGGCACGGTCACCCATGTCAAGCTAGAGCGGCTATTTAATACTCCCAGCTTTTAAAACTGAAGCGCAGGGCTGGAGAGATGGCCGGCGATTAAAAACACCTGTTGCTTTGTTGCCAGGCCCCCACATGGTGTTTCACAACCGTAACTACAGTGCCAGGAGATCTGATGCCTTCTTCTGACCTCCGTGGCCATCAGGCACCCACGTGGTGCACATATATAGATGCCGGTGAAATACTCATATGCATCAAAATAAATGTCAAAGAGTGATTAAAAAAAAATGGCAGTGTATACTTAGCAACCCTGGCCGTGTCTGGAAGGGGAGGTTTAAGATTTGTTTCTGAAAGCAACATAATCAGTATTTCTCATCCATTTGCCTTTTTTTTTTTTGGAAGCTATATAATTTTCTATGCTTCATAAGAGTAGCTCAACCAAAAGAAACAGGCAAAAGGATAGAAAGTGTATATAGATGTTGCTATGAAGAGCTAGATAGCAGCGGACTGGGTACTGGTATGAACCAACCAGAGATGGTGGGCACAGGTGGGTCCTCTGAAGTGTACTGGAAGCAAAAGAAGAGTGTCCTGCTCCACCCTCCCCACCCCCACTGTAGGGGGGGGTCAGGGAGTAGGTCTGGACAGAGACCGGAAGTGGAGCTGGGATACGGGTCCACATCCTTCATCCTTTGCTGACCCTACAGGAGGGTCTGGAGCTCAGAAGGCCAGCCCTTAAGCCCTGCTGCTGTCGGTAGAGAATCTGCAGTCAGGCAGGGCAGGTGAGTGGATCACATGCCCTCAGCTGGTACATTAAGAAAGATGTCACTGGGGTGAGAAATGCTAAGGTCTAGAGCAGTACTGGGGTCACTCTTGTGTCGCAGGGAGCCGGCAGCTTCCTCTACTGTGAAAGGAGGGAAGGAAGTGATGGACAGGTAGTGGGAGCTTGGCAGTGAGGGTGCGCTCAGTGCCCTGCAGTCCATGTGTTCTCAGTGAAGCTCCAGAAACCCTTGTCTTGTTGGAGAGAGACAGAGCTTCTTTTAGCACGTCATTAATCCCAGCACTCCGGAGGCAGAGGCAGAAGGATCTCTGAGTTCAAGACCAGCCCGGTTTACATAGTCTACAGAGTGAGTCCCAGGACAGCCAGAGCTACATAGTGAGCCTTTGTCTCGAAAAACAAAACATAGACAACTGAAGAAAGCTTGTTTTAGACAGTGGAGAGGTGGGTGTCCCAAAAACACCTTGTAGAGTTGTAGCACAACTTCCTGTCCCCATAGGAAGTCTGTGGTGGGAAAATTAGATGAGGTTGGGCTCTCCACCTCTGTTCCTCCATTCGTGCAGCAGCTTGGCTGGGTGAGTTAAGATAGAACTGGCCTGGGGGTTGGGGATCTGCTTTTAAGAGGAAGGGCAGAAGACAAACCTATGATGTAATGTTCTGAGGCTGGGTGGAGCTACTTGGCTTTGGACTGTCCTGCAGTCAGGGAGCGGGAGGCAGATTAGGGGAGGCAGTGTAGATCTGCCAGAGCACCCGTCCGGGTCCTGGCAGGGAAGAATCACCCCTTCCAATTGGGAACTCTGATGAAAGTATAATCAGAGGACTCTTCAAGGGGCGGGAGAGCCCCTGGCTTTGGCAAGGAAGGCACAGCCGAATAAAGTTCTCTTTACCCTCCTCAGTCTGAGCAGCCCTCCTGGTGGGGCCTGCTGACGGCCAGGCTGTGGGAAGAGGACTTCCTGACAGAAACTGACTTCCAGAGCAGGGAAGCATCCACACAGAAGGGCGCCAGGCCTCCCTGGGCCTCCCTGATGACTTTCCATCCCCTGCCCAGGGTCTCCAGGGTGCCAGGAAACCCGGCCCAGTGTGCTATGCACCACACAGAAAGACTGCGGAATGAGCGCACCGCTTAATCTCATGTCACAAACCACCAGCCCAATGTGGGTGTTACACATCTTTTCCTTATGAAATGAGGACACATATCTCCCTTGTGAGGCTGGTTGGTGGCTGGGTCCCCCAACGACCCTACTCTTTCTTTAGTCAGAGTCCGGGCTCAGCTCCCCACTGGGGCTTATGTTGGCTTTTTCTCCTGCACAGAGGGACCTGGCAGTCCGAAGCTTTTCTAGCCTATTTGGAGAACCACCAGCCCCCTGCCCCCATCACTATCTCCAGGGATTCCTCACTCCCCTCCCCTCCTTATGCTTAGCCTCTGGGCTGCCGCGCCCTTAGCCTTCCTAGGAACGAGAGGACCCCGGCGCCTGTGACACCCAGGAGGCGCCAGCAGCCGCAGGTATCCAGTCTAAACCTCTTTTTAAGAGGCAGCAGAGACCAGATGGCCGCGGTCATCAATCCAGCAGCAGCAGCAGCAGCAGCAGCAGCAGCAGCAGCAGCAGCAGCAGCAGCAGCAGCAGCAGCAGCAGCAGCAGCGCAGGCCGGAGCGCTCCCTGGCGGTCGGGCAGGGTATCTGCAGCCGCACCACCGCCTGTCACTCCCGCCTGGCTACGGAGGGCATATCCCGCTCGCAGCTGCTCAGTTCCTGGGGCGGCTGAGCTGGCAAAGGGCGATGCTGAGGGTTCCGGTGGCAGGAACTGGGACTCTGGGACGCCGGTTCAGGCCGCCCAGGAAATGCCTGTTCTGCTGTCCCACGGGGACAGGCGGCGGCGGCGGAGGGGAGTGGGGGAGCCACCATAAAGGAGGCTGTTCTCAGGCGTAGCTGGTGGAGGCAGCTGCTAGACCAGCAGTCCCGAGCCTGGGATGGAAGCTCGGGAACGTGTTCTGCCAGAATCTTGGCTAAAGCCAGTCCTTTTAGAAAGTTTGGGATCACAACAGGTTGCTAGCAACTGGACCTGGGGAAAGAGGGCAACGACTACGGCTGCCCTGCGGATTAGAACCTCCCTCCAGGCCCTGGGTACCCACCTCCATTAAGTAATCATAGATAAATCAACCCAAATAAAACATAAACCTCACAAGCGTACTGAAGTTGAATTCTCTCCTCAACATATTTTCCAAAGCGCAAATATTGTGGATACGTTTATTGGAGGGCAATCTTTTCTTCCGGTTTTGGTGGTGGCTCTTGGTGAATACCCAGGAGCGACAGATGAGGGTAGGGGGTCCAGTTGGGCTCTCGGTCAGTTTGGCTTTCCGCTCTGCCCAGGAGCGAACCTTGGGCCTCGCATTTTGCTGCGTAAGGCCATGCAGCAGATAACATCTGCTGAGGTCTGATCCAGAGAAGCGGCTGTACAGGAGTAACTCGCAAAGGCTCCAGGACAGCTCCTGAAGAGCCTGGAGGCTAAAGGACCAAAGCGTGTGTTCGCCGCCTGAAACTTACTGGCGCTGCGATTCTGGCCCCGCCCACCTGCTGACCTTGGATGACCGATGCCCTGGCATGGTACAAGGGGAGAACTCCCCTATTGTTTTCTGCAGTGGGACCAAGTGGACCAGGCTACGACTTAGCCCTCAGGCGCTCAGCTCAGCGCCACACACTTGGCAATTTCCGACGCCCACGTCTTTACTTCCACTCTCTGCCTTCCTCCTTCCACCCCCGGAAAAAGAGACTCCAAATATATCCGGTGGCCTCGATTTGTAATCGCTCACTTGCTCACTTAATGGCTTTTGCTAACCCACAGGACAGGGACCATTTTTATTCACACTCAGTCAGGCCTGAAGGGAGCCACGTGGGAACTACAATTCACCACTCGCAAATCAGCAACTTCCTTCCCATCTAAATAACGAGAACTTGAAAACGCTCCCTTCGGAGACACCCATGATATTTGCCTCTCGATCTCAGAACAAAAAGTCGGGCTAGTGCTCAGGAACGCCATTTGTTCCCTGTATTATAAGTTTAAAATAAAATGAAATTGACCAGTTAAAAAAGAGGGCGATTAAGTCACTTCGAAGAACAAACAGCTCAGCGATGGCGGCGGGGGCCAGAGGTGGGGCGCAATCCTGGGAATTTTAACCGTGGCAATAAACGTGTAGAAAGTGTCCTCCGACCAAATGATTTCGCTCCCAACAGTTTTGCGGGAAATTGGCTTAGGCTTGAGCTAGGTACATAGGGATGTCTAAAGAGCATAGCAGGAACGCATAGGTCTGATGGTGGCGGCTCTCTCATCTGTACTCCTTCCTCTTCGGTCATCACTACGGCTAGGATGCACTTTCAAATCCGAGGTGCGCAACTCAAACTCACTTTCTCCGCTGGATCCCAGCGGCCGGAAGCCGGACTGTGGGGGAGCGGCAAGAGCTCCGGACCTTTGGGGACATACATTCCGGAAGAGAAAGTATGCGCTCTGGTTACCTGCACACTGGTCTCAGATAGCTGAGTGGGGAGGAAAAGGATAAGTTCTTTTCCGCTTCGCCCGCTCGTGCCCACCGGGAACAGCAGCGCGCCGGTGGCCGCAGAGTGAGTCACCTCCTGGGCCTCCTTGGCCCGCGCGCGCGCGGGGGTCGGAAGGAATGAAAATTCTGCCCCGGAACCGCACGCAGCCTGGCGTTGGAGGTCTGTCGGCCTTGCGGAGAATGGGTTCCAGGCACTGAAAGGCCCCCAAGCCACCCGGGTGAACTTCAGCATCCCGACTTTCCTAACTCTGAACGCCAGCGCAGGAATTTGGCCCTAGAGCCCGCGCTTTGAACACTAGCGCCCGCGCTTCCTGCACCTTAGCGCTGACAGTTTCTGCTAAGACCCTCTTCCCGGCCGCTCCCCTGGACAAAGGTGCGAGACTAGGAAGAACCTCGGAGTGGATTTTCACTATTAAATAAGTGCTACTCAATGACTACTCTGGATGTGCCTCATATCGACATTCTACCTTTAAAAAGAGTTATTGGAGAAAAACGCCTAAGAATCAATGTCATAGGTCAGAAAACCAAACAATCTCCTAAGCGGGGGCTGGATGGCGGCTTTATTGTTTATTCGAGAGAAAGGGAAGTTAGAGTACTTATCAAATTAATGTTGCCAAGGACCAGATACCCATATAAAACCTCCTACATGCGACTTAAAGTTTCAGATAGGGTCTTAAAATGAAACAGATTACCCCTCTTCCCTCTGCTCACCTCCCCAGTCTTTTCAAGACAGTTTGGAAAGCGCGAGAGAGTGCACGTCTGTCCCAGTTAACCGGCAGGCGCAAGGAGATCATTCTCAACAAATATTAAGACAGACTGGGGGGAAGGTTGTCAGTGACTTCCGGCTACATTTTCCCTTACTTAACTTCTAAATCAGGGTCTGTTGGGGCCCTCCCCTGAGCCCAGAGTGGGGAATTGGGTATGCGGTGGGGCTGGATATATGTCTGATTGGCTTTCCCTTTTCCATCCTGATCTCTGCTCTGCAACTCTCACACTGAGGAATCAGATGGCGAACTCTTGGATGGGGACTGCACACAGCAACTACAGTCAAGGCTAGCTCCAGGATCGAGTGCGGAAAAGCGCGCGTGTACAGGAGAGCGCCACTCAACTGGGTGGGACCAAGCTCTTCCAGCTCTGGGTCACTCCAGCATCCTCACCATCTGCTCCTGTCACCAGCCGATAGCCCCGCCTCCCCGAGCCCGCCTCTTGAATTCTGAAGCCAATACTAGCCCCAGACTGCTCTACCCCCCTTTCCGAACCCTTTCCACACCCCCACGTTCCGTGAGACGATTGGCTGTTTCGACTTGGGTGAAGCTCTGACATTTGCATGCTGCTCGCGGTTCCTGGTAGGTAGCGCGGCCCGTCACTCGGAAGGCCGGGACCGCCCACTCCACCTCAGTGCCGGGCTCTCTTCCTGCGCAGTTCTCCTCCGCAGCCTCTGCGGGCAAGCGCCGGGGCTGCTCTCAATCTCCTGGCTGCGAGGAGGCAGCCCCGGCGAGCTGCCGTGCGTCCCGTCCAGAGTATCCGGGGTGCGGGCTACAGCGTCCTCCGCAGCGCGTCTGCCCGCAGTTCCCGCCGCCCGGACTTTGCGTTCCAGTCCCGGCTTCTGGTGGGCAACATGTCAAGAGCCGTCGCCGCTGCAGCTGCCGCCGCCACCCGAGGAAGAGCCGCAGCCTCGGCAGCCGCGCGCCCACGAGGGCAATAAACCGAATCCCTCGGGCGCAGAGCGGCAGGGGACCCTCCCGGTGCTCTCTGCTCCGGCAGGACTCGCGCCATGTGCTGAGCCATGCCCCTGGCCGCGCCCGCGGGCCGCGTATGGGGCAGCGCCTGAGCGGCGGCCGGTCCTGCCTCGATGTCCCAGGCCGGCTCCTGCCACAGCCGCCGCCGCCCCCGCCGCCGGTGAGGAGGAAGCTCGCGCTGCTCTTCGCCATGCTCTGCATCTGGCTCTACATGTTCCTGTACTCGTGCGCCGGCTCTTGCACCGCCGCGCCCGGCCTGCTGCTTCTGGGCTCGGGATCCCGCGCTGCTCACGCTCAGCCAGCCCTGGTCACAGCTCCGAATGAGACATCCCCAAAGATGCCTTTCCGGGCACCGCTGGCCAACTCACTGGCTGCAGGCAAGGATAAGACACTAGTCGCCGGGAGCCAGGAGGAGCAGAGTCCCGAGGCACCGGACTCCCCCAGCCCCATCTCCAGCTTCTTCAGCGGCTCCGGGAGCAAGCAGCTGCCGCAGGCCATCATCATCGGCGTGAAGAAGGGCGGCACGAGGGCGCTGCTGGAGTTCCTGCGCGTGCACCCCGACGTGCGCGCCGTGGGCGCCGAGCCCCACTTCTTCGACCGCAGCTACCACAAGGGCCTCGCCTGGTACCGGTGAGTTTCCTATCGGGGGGCCCGCTGCGCTGGCCGCGATCCCGACCGTGTCGCCCTACGGAGCCGTTGCGCGTCAGGTGGGGAGGTAGCAGGGGTATAACTTCGGGCAACCGAGGGAGGGCAGGGACCAAAGAGCGACCTCACATTGCGGGTGGACGGTGGCAGAAATCCGGGTGCGCCCGGCTAGGCTGTGACAGCAACCTACAGAAACTTGTAGCGGGACGCCGGTGACTCCGTAGTAGTCCGCTGAGCCCTAGAATCATTCAGGCGACCTCGCTGCAAAGACACCCGGCAGCTACTGGGAAAGCGCCAGAGGAACCGGCTACCTTCCAGCGGTAGCGACATCCCATTCGAATAAATCGGCGTGGCTAGGATTTTGTTGTCGTTCTCGTAGCCCGGGACGCGGGGAGGAGTGCTGTCGGAGTGTTGTGCGCCTCTGGGTCGCAGCCTCCTCCATGCACCAACAACTAGAGTCGCTTCTGCTGCCCAGATGGAGAGAGGGGCGCAGGCTAAGGCGCGGCGCCAAGGCCGCCTCGAGTCTGTTAACTTTTTGTTACAATTCTCCTTGTTACCGGAACCCGAAGGGGGTCTGACCCGCTTGGCTGGCGAGCCCCCCTGTGTTTGGGAGGGTGGCGGTGTGGCTACGCGGCTTTACTGGCTGCAGCGCGCCGGGCGTGGAGCTGTGCTGGTCCCTGTCGGGCAAAGGCGCGCACTGCAGCCCGCAGCCTCTTCGAAGGCTTCTAGGCTCCCAGGCTCCCGGGAAGCTGCCGGTCCGTGGCCTCCTCCCCAGCCTCTGTGCTGGGAGAGCCTAGGCAAGGGCGCGAGATTCCGCAGACCTAGTACATGTCCGGGCTCAAAGAATATCCCTGGATCATTGATTGAGAAATAAGGGTTGCCTCGAGGTCGCGGCTTCCGGATGTGAGTCCAGTTCCAAAGGGACCTAGACTCCGGGGTCACAATCGCGACCTCTGCCCACTGCATCCCGGGTTGCTGGTCTGGTGTGAGCTGCTGGAAGGGTCACACCCCAGTCTCCGGAAACCCGGTCGGGTCCTCAGCCCCTTAGGTCACCACCCAGCCCTCGCGTCTCCCCCGAGTTTTTTTCCAGA
Source organism: Peromyscus maniculatus bairdii (assembly GCF_049852395.1). Lineage (NCBI taxonomy): Eukaryota > Metazoa > Chordata > Mammalia > Rodentia > Cricetidae > Peromyscus > Peromyscus maniculatus. Next base: position 48,435,671 of record NC_134859.1, on the reverse strand, counting down.
CCCCATTACTTTCAAAGAGGGTCACGACTTCCGAAAAGAGGGAGAGACACGAACCGAACCCCGCTCTCCAGCTCGACCATACTTTCCAGGACCCGGATGGCGTGGCGAATAAAAGGGCCTGACCCCTAGGATTAAAGCAGCTCCTTTCCCAGCCTCGCTCACTCCCTCCCCTTTGTCCTTTATGCTTTTTTTTTTTTAATTGTGAGGAGTTGCCCAAGTCTCGAGATTTAAGCCATCTGTGACGGCCGCCCTTCTCGCAGTTCCCAGGACACTGCGGGTTAAGAATGGGTACTCGGATGCAACGCCCACCCGGGTTCACGTCCCACCCCGGTGGGCCTGGGTGCTCTTATCCGGGCACTGGGAATAACGTGGATTCTGGGTGGGCCCGGAAAGGTGCAGTTTACCATGGGGGGCTCGCTAACCGTAGGCTGTTGCCATCGATGTGTTGATAATATTACCTCTATCCCACCATGCTCCCCATACACACACACCCCGCTCCTGGAATAATGTTCCGAGGACCGGGTGGCAGGCTAATGATTAGAACCATTTGTATCGGAGCCGAGCCCGAGCCAGTCCGGGCTTTTTGGTCAGACCCACTTGAGGCCGAGTTGGGAGGAACTGGCAGGAGAGTCACTGAGCCATCGGGGGTGTTAGAGGCACCTGAGGCAGGCGATGGAAATCCCCACTGGAAGATTCACGCGGAGGCGGAGGTGGCTGCCTCCACCTGCCACCGCCCTTGGTGCGCTGGAGGCCCTGACCGCGGAGAGCGCAGCCCAAAGAGCGTGGCAGAGACCAGCGACCCGAAGCCGCAACGCCAGCAGCCTCAGAGACGCGCGGACCACTGGGCTCAACCAGGCCGTGGTGGATCAGGGTTCTCTTCCTTCTGACGCCACCGGGAGGCACAGGCCCCGAGGCTGTGACCTGGTGGATCTAACTGCCATGGTACAAGTGTCCTTCCCGGCTGCGGCCTTCCCGGGCTGTCCCACCCAGGGATCGGCGGGCCAGCCGAGTTACTGGATATTTTCTTAAAGAAAAAAAAATATTTAAAATACTATCTGTTTACTTAAAACTTGTAAATCATTTTAGACGGTTCTGGGTGCCTGGCAATGTAAGAACTTCACGATTAATTTGAAAGCAACCCTGAAACTTTAAATCCAACAAACGCCCGAGACGCTGACCCAGAGCGCTGCACCTAGCCCGGCTGGAGTCCACCAGGCTCGCAGGGCTGGGCTCCAAATCAGGCCTGCAGGGTCCCTTCTACTCCGTCCGGAGATAGACCGCCCGCTGGAGAACAGCATAAATAATAATTAACCAGGGAGTTGCAAGGCAGAATCGTGGTTAGAACAAGTCCTCAAAGCCAGAGTGTGAGCGAGGAGAGAGGCCTTTTTAAAGGCGTTTGAGACGAAATGGGAGGGGGTGTGGAATGGATGGCTGAGTTCTGGGGTCAGCAGGCAATTGGTTGTAGAATGAGGTCGTAGCTGTGTCTGAGCAAGCCGTTAATGAGTTTAATGGGTTAATACACAGACCCGCCAGGGGCCTGACCAGTGGCCCAGGGCCTGGTGGATTTTCCTGGATGCCAGGGAATTGGCAATCTTTATACTCCCTACCAAGAAACGATCAGCCAGTGGGTGACCCAGACTCCTGGGAGGCCAGAGTCTGCAGAGGTGGCAGCTTCGGGTTGACTCTGCGCCACCACCCAGCCATTGGGATTCTTTACAGCGCCCAAGTTTGCAAAAATCACAAAGCTAATGTGAGCTAGTTCCGGCCTCTGTCTGCTCGGGTCCCAGTTTGTACAAGAGTTCTGAACTGACTTTCCAGTTCACATCCTGTGTTCTCTAATTACCCTCCAAACTTAGTGAGTGCCCGATAGTGATGTCTTAGAGGCTCATGGGGGCTATCTGGTGGCCTTTACTCTCAGGTGGGGGTGTGGTGTCTGGGAGATTTGGGGCTAGGGGAGCAGGATCTTTAAATCCCCAGGTGGAGCAAACATCCAACCAGCTTGGTACCCGAATTTAAACTGGAGAAGTGTTTTTTTTTAATTAATTCTTTTTATATATATATATTTTTATATAACCTGGTCACAAATTTTTATATAACCTGGTCACAAATTTATTATTATGTATGGAAATACTAACTTTTAAAGATTTTTCCAAACTGGAGAAGTATTAATCATGCAGTTTTTAAAAAGCATTTCTTCTTGATCCAGCTTAAATTTATTGTATATTTCCACAAGTTTGATGATCAGAGTTGAAGAATTAACTTAATCAGACATTGTTTGATTGTCATTTGCTCCACAGAGTTGACAGTGGTGGGAACTCCTTTCTCAGAATGGCTCCCCTTTCAGTTGTACAAAATAAGCTGGCACTTCAGTGCTGTGGCCAATACCACACCCCACTGTGTGTGTGTGTGTGTGTGTGTGTGTGTGTGTGTGTGTGTGTGTGTGGTTTAACAACGTTGTAGTTAAATTGTACTAACTGTTCGTACCAGGCACTGTTTCAAGTGTTCAGGTTAGCTAGTTTAATCCCCATTACCATTCTGTGAAGTGGATACTTTGACAGGTGAGGAAACGCGGGCACAGAGAGGTTAACCAACTTGCTTAAAGTCTCACAGCTAGAAAGTGCTTATTCCAACAAGAGGTCATTCTGTGCAAGGCTCCCTGATGTTAGTGACCAAAACATACTGTTAGTCATGTGTAATTATTCAATGTGATTTCTGCGCTAATAGAGTTTGAGAGTTTCTTGCCCACTTCCAGTACCCCACCCCACTCCTAATCCCCCACCCCCCACCCCCATGCAGAGTGCCCACTTTGTCATTTGTCTTAAAGCCTTTATAATGCCCGGACAGTTGACTTGGAACCATCCTGCACTGGTTTCTAACTAGATGAGGACAATCATACCATTCTGGCACTTTTATTTCTCTGCACAGGACAGCTAGAATCAAAGGAGTCATTAAAATGACAAAAATACCCCTCAGGTCTAGTGGCTGAGAAAACAGCCAGTGTCTCCCGGAGGAAGTGGTTTATTCAATGCCATTTGCCCCTTTCAGGCTGGGAGGCCCAGGTTAAGTGACATGTTCTCAAGCTCCTTGGAATTAATTTGTTCATTTAAAAAGATAGAATGATCCCAAGTCAAGAAGGACACAGTGATTAGTGGGTGCTTATTAATCAAAAGGCAGATGATGTAGCTAGAACTCAGATTTTCCTAGAGATCCTAAAACCCAGTAATAAATGTCTCTCTGGGACAGCTGAAAAATAGTAATTTCCTTTATATTTTTAGCGGATCTCCCACTTCCATATGCCTAGTCTGTTTCTAAAAATTTGGTGGCTAGCCCTGTTCTGACTTCACTGGAGGCTAAGATCTCATTGGGGATAATCTGTGTCTAAATAATTGCACTTCTTCGGTTCTGGAGTTTAAGGCAAGTATGAGGCTCACGTCTCGGCTTCTGGGAGAAGGTCAGACATTGACATCGAGATGCAACAATGTGAAATACAAACCATTATGTTAGAATGCTGTCAAGATTTACCAGCAAGACTGTGTAGCATGTGTTGAGCTCTGTTTTTAATTAGGCCCCTAAATTACACCATAAAATGGTTGATTAATCTTTTACAAGTTGGGGGGAAAATATAACATAAATTAACCTAATCATAAGTGTTTTCCCAGATGCTGAGTTAATAAAATTGTCAATATTTAATAGCGGCCTATTAGTTTTAGATAAATAAGATGCTGAAATGTATGAATTAAATTACACTTATTATCTTCCAAATGGTGTGTTACTCTCCAGCAGGTCTGTGAAAATTAGTTTGCAGTCCATATCTTAGGAGACATTCTTAAAAGATAGGCTACTAGAGTAAATAGGAATTAAATGCTGACTTCATTTGATTTTGCATTTTTTAAGGATCTATTTATTTAAAAAGCGGTAGTTTAATGTGCACTAATAATGACAAGATGTATTTTCCCAGTCAGAAGTATTCTGTTTGCCACTGCAAAGTGATCTTACACGGTTCCTGTTTTTCTGATTTTTTTAAATGTTTTGAAAAATCAGTATGTCACAAATTCTCATTCTAAATATGCATGGTTGAGTTTAATCCCTTCAGTTTAAGACAGACTACGAGACAGACAGACAGAAGGTTTTCTCCTTCGACAAAATGACTGTTTGAATCACGAGAATTATTTGCAATCGAAAGCTCACTAGGAGTAAACATTTTTGTTTTCAAGCAAAACAAAAACAACTGGCAGCTCTCTTAGATCAGAGGTGGGGTGTTTACACAGCATCAGAACCGAAGCCCAGGACCCAGACAGCGAGCCCACTTCCCTGGGTCCCTTGGGATGCTTTGTGCTCTGACTCTGAACACAGAAGTTAAACTGACCGGCAGAAGCACAAAATGCCCACGCTACAGGCACAGCGTAAGGACAGCTTCTAGTGCAGAGAGTTTCGATAGGACTCTAACAGGACTATTCCGGAGAGTCAGAGAAACTTCAGGGCGGGGCTGGTGGGGGAGACTTGACTCCCCCAACTATGTGGCACAGTGTTGAGGCCAAGGAGAGCATATCCTGCCTTCTTCAAGTGGCAAGAAAGAAGAAATGGGATACTGGTGTCATTAAAGACTAACAGGCCAGAAAACTTCTTTATATCTAAATTGTTACCTAGCCAGGACTATCTTATTCCTTGCTCTCACACTATCCAGCCTCAGATAAAATTGCTGTTTGTGCATGTCAGGTTGGTTCTTTTTCTTGTCCAGAGATGGGGGAAGTTATCTTTGAGGAACAATAATTATTCTTAGTAACTTGATAATAAATTCCCTTATAGCTACGAAGCTAAGTGTTACAACATCCTTGGTGCTCAAGAAACCCCACAACACAGTTCTGAGCCAGAAGAATGCCTCTCTCTTACATGTATTTAAAATTCTTTTATGTGTGCACTCCCCACACTTCGCCGTCATTTGACAAATATTTTTTTAAAAATAGCTTAAGTTACTGACTCACTCGAAAAACTCACTTCACTATGACATGTAAGAAACATGCATAAATGAAGTTGTACTACTCCACTTTTGCCCCACAAAGTTATGAAAATTATGTGGTACAGCAGGGAGAATCCAATTAACGATAAGGCATTATATAACAGAAGAGGAGAAAACTGTATGTACCCACCACAAAGAAATGATAAAAGCTTGAGGTGATGGATATGCTAATGACCCTAGTGTATACAGGAATTAAGACATCACATTCAACCTCATGACTACATACAAATGGTGTCAGTCAAAAACCAAATGTAAAAGTTGAGTGTGTAGCCATGGAAATAGACACGATTAAAGACCTTTGATAAAGAGAACTTCACATTTCTCAGGACACGAAGTGCGTTGTTAGAATGATATATTTTCTTTTTACGCTGGGTAGATGTAAACAGTGAGCATCCGGTTAGCATCAGGTCTCTGGCACTTCAGCTCAGCCAGACTGTTTTGAACCTCCTTGGATGGGACCTTAACCTTTCTAAGTGTGTTCATCCGTGATTTAGTGGGGCATGGGATCCAGAATCTCTGGGTTCCAGAATTTGCCGCACAACACCCTGCAGAGACACACACACACACACACACACACACACACACACACACACACACACACACACACACACACACACACACACACACACACACACACACACACACACACACACACACACACACGATTCTGGGCATTGAGACTGGGATTGGCCAGTGAAGAGTGAAAACTGTACTGAGAGGAGCCGAGAGAAGCCGTTTTCCACGCCCTCTCCTGATATAAGGGAGGAGCCGCCGCCCCCTTTCCAGGCCTGGTGACATTAGTGTGCAACAGGGCCCACGCCGGCTGACCGCTGCCACGCGTGCGCTTCTGTCGGGTCCTCACCTGTGGGGCTGAGCTGGGCGGAGCTGCCTCGGCCCGCGCTGATTGGTCGGAAGGGCTGCCGAGAGACCAATGGAGTCGGGCCTGAGCGGAGGCCCGCCCCCGGGCTTTCTCTGAGCGAGTCTCTGGATGTCTGCCCAGTTCTAGCCTCTTGTTCGCCTTGCTTGTCTGTGTAACTGGACGGCGGCGTTAGACTCCTCTGCCCTGCAGGGCCAGCCTTCGGGACACCGGCCTGCAAGCGTCTAGTGGATACTAACTTCAGTTTGGCGTGAGGAGAGGGGAGGAGATGCTTGTTTATTGCTGCTAGTGGCGCTGAAAAAAAAAAAATTCGATTTAGCCCATTCTTGCCCTAAAGTGCAGTCTCTCTCTCGGCAGAGAGGAAAGCTGGAAGGCTGACACCATCAGAGACACCAATCCCTCCAGACCCCTCCCAGGGCCTTGTGGAAGCTGGTCCTTGTTCAATCCAGCCCTTACTTTTGGCTTGCTGTTTGACTCGTCCCTGGAGCCCTCCCATGTGATTGTTCCAGAAGCTCCAGGCATTTAGCATATGCCAGCTCCGCCAGCTAACACAGATACACAAAGAAGAAACATCCTGTTTCCACCCATGAGCTTCGTTCACAGAAGCCCCAAGTGGGTGGGTGGGTGTGTCCTGGAGGGAGTGGAGCGGAGCTGAATTCCCAGGCAGATTTCCAGTCAAGTCACCCAGGCTGACCTTTATCTTGGGGTCCTTCTGGCTACTGAGTAGGTTGGATTAGACGTGTGTGCCACCAGGCTCAATGAATAAAGAATGCACTCTTATAAATTGCGTTTACCTTTTCCCCCCTACTGATCTAACAAGGGCATATTTATCGAGCAGTGGCCTTTAAAAAAATAGACTTCGTTTTCTTGGAGCAGTTTTAGGCTCAAAACAAGCAGGTGTGACGCACAAAGAATTCCCATGTACCTTCACTTCTATACATCATTCTTCCAAGACCCATTCTCCACCGAGGGGTGCATTTCTCGCAGTGGACAAGTCTGTGCTAACAGGTCTTCACTCAGGCCCTGATTTGAATAAGGGCCTTGCCACCACCCTGGCTTTTTATAGGGGTTTGATAAGCCTGTGGACATGCTGCCGGTGCTGAGGCTGGGCTCTTCCTACAGCAGTTCAGAGCTGGTGCTACTTTGGCAAAGGGTCCAGCTGGAGAGCTCCTCTCAGCTGTCCTGGGCGTGGAACACAGTTTGTTCGTCTGTCCTTATTAACCTTGTCATCCCACATGCAGCCTAGTTCCCTCATTTGTAGCCTGGCACTGTGGGGAGCTCCGTGCCCAGCTCCACACCAAGAACGCACTTTTCCTCGTTAGGTTTCCACAGCCCAGTTCCTCACAGGCGTTCTGAATGGGATTTGCTATTCATTCTTAATCCATTTCACTTCCTTTGTATTTGGAACCCGTGTAGCCATCCTGGGACAGGCCTGCTTCAGTCAGGTGCCCTACCTAAGTCAATTCCAGTGAGAAATTTCTGTCTTGAAGTTTCTGGTTCCCTGATAGAATTTTCCCACCTGTTGGTAACTCTTAAGGTCAGGTCTTGGCGACAGACACTTTCATACCTGAGAAAGTTACCTGTCTCTGATGTCAGCATCCCTCACACACAGCTAAGGCAGAACCTGACAGGGTGGCCGAGTCAATGACGCAGTGTGCGGGATACAGCCCTGCCACAGAGCGGCCACACTGCACATCGGCCCATTCTCTGTGAAGTGAGCTCTCTGGCTAAAGTTATTGGAATGTCTAATTCTCCCTCTCTCTCTTTCTCTCTCTGTGATCATATAAATGACATATATAATATATATGTTTAATTTTGTTTAACCTAGCATCTCCTTTTGAGCCAGAACCCTGTATGTATCCTGTTTTCATTCATATCAACCATCATCATCTTGTGACGTGCTTGTCTGGATGCCAATTTGGAGTATGTTGGTGGAGCAAGCCTCTGAGTCTTCTTGCTCTTTGAACTCCTGATCCTGTTCTCTGTCTCTTTTGCTTCCCTCCTTCCATCTCTGCCTCCCTCCATCCTTACCCTAGGAACAGATAGCCCCTTCCTATTGTAAGAATCAAATCCCATACATAAGCCTGCCTCTTGGGGTATCTGTTCAGATGTCATGCTGCACCCTCCAAGAGGTTTGCTACAAAGTGAGCAATACAGAAGGAGCAGCAATAGACAGTTCACCCAAGGCTGGGTTACGAAGTGGCCAGCTGAGGAGTGGGAAGCAGGCTCACGAGTGAGGATTTCAAGTCAAGTCTTGCCATCAGCTTCTGCAGCCGGCCTCCCCTGGCTGCTGTTCCCCAGAGCAGGCTAATTGCAGGTTCCGCTTTCCCCAGCAGCTTAGGTCTGCTTTCAAAGGCGAGTCTTGTGAGTTGGTGGTGTTTACAGAGCAGGGTGTTTGCCCTGTGTTGGAAACGATGGAGAAGCTAGTCTCCGCCCTGCTCAGCACAGTGTTCCTGCGGTCTCTGTGTGTTTTGTCCTGGAGCTTTCTTCTTCCTGGATGCAGTGCCGAGGTCTTCACTAAATAATGTGAACAACACTTAGAAACACCAGCAGCCTGGGGCAAGAAACAAAGCCAGTAACAGCAACAACAACCAAAAAAAAAAAAATCACCCCATGTTTTGTTTTTGTGTCTGCAGCCATAGAGAATACTGGAAGGCACCCTGAGTCCTCACAGCACCGGAAACAGAGGAGCTCTCAGGATTAGGTGTCATAAGGACAGGAGGCAGGTGGGACATTCTAGCTGAAGAACTTGGGGTCGATTACTGCTGATGTACACTTAGGTTTCAGGGGTGTCTGCCTTTCAGCCTGCTAGGATCACCTTCTTATCTCTTGGCTCACTGTCTTGGGTAGGCTCCTCCCACTTGGTAACAGTCTAACACCTGCCAGGATACCCCCGCCCCCAGGCCCTGCTCAGAGGCAGACATTTGGCAGAGGCAGTCCACAGGGCACACAGCGGGATCCTGTTGGCTGGTCCTTGGCTAGATTTTCATGCTTATCTCATTTCTGGTCCTCTAAAGTTCCATGTCTGTTTCAGGGACATTGAATGCCCTCTCTCTCTTCCCTTGGGGCCTTATGGGATCCGGGCAGTTACAGGGCAGGTTTACAACCAGTCATGCCTTAGGTGGTACTTCTCACACCAGTCATTCATTCATGATTTTCTCCACCACATTTTCGAACATCTAAACTGGATCGAGCAGGAAGTAGACACTTAGTAAGTAGGCAAGCTGTTGGTTTACTATCGGGATCTTCGGGGAGCTCACAGTATCAGCTAGGGTGGATTGAATGAGGGGCATGCGAAACAAAGAGAAACGCGGTGGGCCCAAGCAAAGGGCCCTCCTAGGTTGGCCTTTGCAGGGTGGATAGGAGTTTAGTGGCAGATCACGAAGGAAGCTGTTAAGGTGTTCAGGGCAGACCAAGAGGCCCGAGAATCGTGGTAGAATACTCAAGGTTGGTTGGAGCACAAGAAGTAGGAGTTTAGGTAGAGGCAGGAGAATCCTTCATTTTCCCAGTCACAGGGACTTTTCGGGCCACCAGATTCTCCTGTGTCAAGCATGGTCACCAGCTTTGTTAGAGCTGTATGTCTGAATTCTTCAATATGTGTCTTTGAGGGAAATGAAGTGATTTGATATGTCAAGGCAGGGTAGACAGGAAAATGGGTAAAGCTTATCCTGAGGTAGCTGGCACTGAGCCTGCTGGACCAGACTTGCTCAGGCATCTCGGGCAGACGCTATGTTCTTCCCACCTGCTATCACTGCAGTGTTCCTGCAGGTTTTTTGGGTACCCACGTGCCCCAGGTCCATGGATGTCTCCTTCCTGCTGGGCTCTGAAGTTCTGTAGGGAAAGGCCATGGTCTGTTATTGCCATCTACTCCAGACACCAGGATGCCCAGAAGCCCATGGACCATAGTCTGTTGTGGGCCTGGCTGCCAGCATCGGCCTGTCCTTTACTCGGGGTTAGAACTCAGGCATGCCTGGGCAGGGCTTCTCTGCCAGCACAGTGAGCCAGGAGGCCAGTGAAGGAATGCCACGTGGGCAGGGCCAACCTTCATTTCTAAGGCTCAGACTTCTGAGGCCTGGAGAAGCCACATTGGCTCCCAGTTGCCCTCTTTCCCACATGGCTTAAGCCTGTCCCTGCCCTGACTACAAAGTAACTCAGTCCTGTCTGGAACCTTCCATAAGGGCATATAAAAGTGGTCACAATTGCTGATTAGCTCTGGCTTAGAACTGCGCCCTTATATCTGGTGTGCTGAGGTTATAGGAGACCCCAGAAGAGGGGTAGCTCCTGGGTAGGGCTGCCTCACCCCTGCCTCCCTTCCCACCATCTCCTCCAGGGCATGACCACCCGTTCATTTTTAGTTATTTTTAGGATTGCATTTTCTTCCAGTTGCAGCTGGAAACCCCAAAACAGGCTCCTGAGGATTTTGTGTTCTGAATAAAGAACATTTGTCAAGAGCGGCCTACGGTATATGGGCATTCTCTCCTTTGGGCAACTTGGAAGCCACCTCTTCTCACCCGTGTGGCCTCCTGTGGGAGAGGTGAGTTTGAGGCGTGGATAGTAGGTCCTGCAGATCGAGATGTGGAAGGCTGGAGCAGTCAGTGGGGGTCACCAGTTAGGATCAGCAGTGGGACCCAGCACCTGGCAAGCTAAGGCAGGAGGCTCGGGAGTTGATGGCCAGGCTGCATGGAGACATTGCCAAATATAAATAATTAAAAAGCTGGCCTTTCATTTTGCCAGGCGACCTTTATAAAGAATTCAATTCTTTATTTCTATGTTTATTGCTGTTTTATTCACTATAGCAAAGAATTGGAATTAACCTAGTTGTCCATCAACAGATGAATAGACAAGAAAATTTGTTATCTATATACTATATTGTAAAGAAAAATGAAGTTAGAAAATTTGCAGGAAAGTGGATGGGCTTAAAGTATATAATATTAAGTAAGGTTGCACAACCTCAGGAAGAGAAAACTGCATTTTCTCTCTCATACACAGAACCTAGTTAATTCTCTCTCTCTCTCCCTCCCTCCCTCTCTCTCTCTCTCTCTCTCTCTCTCTCTCTCTCTCTCTCTCTCTCTCTCTCTCTCTGTGTGTGTATGTGTGTGTGTGTAAATAAATATACATGTGGGTAACAGTATAAATATAGAAAAGAAAAGAAAAAAGGTTAAATATAAGGGGATGAGGAAAGACTGAATGCACATCATGGACACTAGCTATGACAGAGGATATAAAGCTAACTGTTTTTCTAACTCTAGCTCTCACAGGTTTTTTGGTTTGGGGTGGTGGGTAAGTATATAAAACATACTTGATACTGAAAGTGTAAAATCTAGTGTGAAACTTCACAGCTTCTGTTTTGAATGCTAGTTCTAACCACATGCGTGTTCATTAAGTCACATAGACTTTGGACCTGGTCAATTATGGTGTGTGATTTGCTTATTTATTTTCAAGTTTTTCTTAATAATAACATTTATTTAAAAAAAGAATTTTGCACTTGATGCTTGCCTGTCAGTTGTGTTCTCACTTGGAAGTGTTGGGATTGTCCCCGTTCTAAAATCTCTGCTTCTCCTTCCCCCAGAGAATAACTTGTAGAATTCTCCCTGCCAGCCGAGTGGTGGTGGTGCATGCCCTTAATCCCAGCACTCGGGAGGCAGGGGCAGGCAGATCTCTGTGAGTTCCAGGCCAGCCTGGGCTACAGAGGGAGTTCCAGCACAGCTAAGGCTTTTACACAGAGAAGCCTTGAAAAACCAAAACCATCCCCCTACCCCCCCCCCCCAAAAAAAAAACAACTCCCCTAAAACAAAAAAAGATTACTCACTGCCAGAGGACTGCCTTGGGTCCAACAACAGCCCAGGAAGGAATGAGGGTTTTCATCAGGGATTTTGTTATTATCCGGATGTCCCTTGCTTTGGGTTTTGTTCTTTATAATTGCTGTTGTGTTTTAATGTGAGATGCTCTCCACAGGCTCACGTGTTTGAACATTTGTCCACAGCTGCTGCTGCTGCTGCTTAGGAGACTGTGAACGTTTAGGAGGTGGCGCCTGGCTGGAGGAAGTATTTTAGCCAGCTCCACTTCCTGTTTACACTGTACTTCCTGTGTTCACACCATACTTCCTTCCAGCCAACTTCCTGTTCCTGCTTCCAGGCCTACCCTGCCTGCCATGGTGGACTGTGTCCCCTGTGGAACTAGAAGCCACACAAGCACTTTCTCCCTTGAGTCCCTGTGGTTCAGGGCACTTTATCATAGCACAGGACCAAGAGAGGTGCAGTCTGATTTTTTTTTGTAATTTGCTGAGCGCTTGCTTTTTGTTGGTCTCAGGAACATTCTGGAACACCTCCTGACTAGCATGCTTTTGTCAAGGTGTGAGGTGAGGGTTCCTGCCTTCACACTCCTACCACAAGGAGCCGTCCTCCTCCAGGCCGTTCTCTCCATAGGACTGGGTCCCCTCATAAGCCCTTCCTCTCTATGGCGCCTTCTCATCATGTATTTGGGCATAATGACGAGTGACTAAAAGAGGGTGACTAATGCAGCAGGCTGTCCTGTGCTTCCGTCCCCATGCCCCAAGAATTTCAACCTGGAAGCCAAAATGACAATGCTGTTGAACAGTATTCAGCGGGCACTGCCTTGGCTCATGAGCAGTAACGATGGTGCCCAGACTAAGCGGCCATTGCTAGAGAGCCTTCATGATGAGGGAGAGGGCGTCCATCCTCAGCGAGGTTCTGTTGCGTGTTGGGATGGAGCCTGTCATTAGAGGGAAGCCCTGTAATTAGAAATTCTACTTCCAAGTGGGACCTGCAGCCGGAGCAGCTGCAGACTCTCAGCACTGCATGCCTGGATGCTGAAGAGGAGGGTGCTGGAGCCAGGGTGCCCACCTGGCAGTAAGTGGGTGGCTCTGCAGGTGACCACGTGGACTGAGGGTGTGGTCGGTCCCCTCCCCTTTGCACGGGCCAGGGTGGTGGATATACAGTTGATTCCCTCTTCACTGGCTCCTCATTTTCAACACCCCCCCCCCCACACACACACACACTTCTGGCTCCTTCCTTCTTTCTTAAAATATTTATTTATTTTTATTTCATTTGCATTCGTGTTTTGCCTGCATGTATATCTGTATGAGGGCATTGGATCCCCTGGAACTGGAGTTGCAGACAGTTGTGAGCTGCCCTGTGGGTGCTGGGAATTGAACCCGGGTCCTTCGGAAGAGCAGTCAGTGCTCTTAACCACTGAGCCATCTCTCCAGCTCCCTCTTTCTTTCTCTCTCTCTCTCTCTCTCTCTCTCTCTCTCTCTCTCTCTCTCTCTTTCTTTCTCTCTTTCTCTTTCTTTCTTTCTTTCTTTCTTTCTTTCTTTCTTTCTTTCTTTCTTTCTCTCTCTCTCTCTCTCTCTCTCTCTCTTTCTCTCTCTCCCTTCCTTCCTTCCTTCCTTCCTTTCTTTCTTTCTTTCTTCCTTTCATCCCCTCCCCCCCCAGTGCCAAACTTCTTTCTGAGTATTGAACTCGGGCTCTTGCACATGCTAGCCAAGTGTTCTACAGACATGAGCCATCATCCTCAGGCCTCAGCGCCAAACACCATGAAGCTGTCAACTCGAGCCAAGATTGGTAGTGCACACCTGTACTCCCAGCACTTGGTAGGCAGGCAGGCAGTAGTGTCTCAGTTCAAGGCTACTTAGTGCAAAGTCCACCTCAAAAGACAACAGGAAGACAGCTCTCTCTTCATTCTTTTTCATGGCATAACCTATTTCGCTTTCACTTTTATCTGACCACCAAAGAAGAGGCTGGGGTCAGGGGACAAGACAGAGAGAGGGGCCCAGTCAGTGGCTGGGTTTTCCCCAGGACTGCGTCTCCACAGACACATCCACTCTCTGGTTTATAGCTAGGCTAATTTAATTTTCAGCTCAGAGGCCACCCCGCATTTGGTGGTAATCTCAGATAGTTAATGAGCTAGAAGGAGAGCCAGCCTATGGGATGGCGTCTCACTCCTCGCCTCAGTGGCTTAGCAGGACTGATTTATTAGCCGTTTGTTCCTGGTGTGAGCGGGCCCAGGCAGTCTGGAACAGCTTCCTGATTCTCCCCTCTTCTAAAGACCAACTGAGCGCTGGCTTCTGGCCTTAGCTTTTGGACCTCTCTCTTCCTTTCACAGCTGGGCTTGAGTGGAAAGGAGGAGGAGGAGGAGGGCCTGGGACACAGAGAGCCTCAGGCCGGCTCATCTGCCCAGCCAGCCCGCAGTGCCTGTGAAACTCCTCCAGCCCTTTATTTCAGAAGCATTTGTCCCCAGCCAAGCCAGCATTGAGCAATTCTGGCCTGAGATTCTGTCTCAGCATTTGGGCAAGTGTTCTTCTTCTGCAGGACAGTGACACGCTTGAGAAAAGGCTGAGAGCCTGAGCTATGCAGTGGGGATTCACCAGCTGGGGTAGGCAGCGCTGCGGGCTTAGTTTTGTGACGACTGGCTTTTAGGGAAGACCGTTTACCTTCCGCTTCCTAAATCAATCTGTCTTTCTTACGCACATATACCCGCAGTCACACGCCACTTAATGATGTTCTGAGAAATGGCTCATTACGCCAACCACACCCTTTGTGTCAACATCGGAGTGCACTTATACCCGGATGGTGCAGCCAGGGACCCACTGAGGCCACACCGGACGCCTGTCACATATGTGGCCTGTTGATAACCAAGCCCTGCTGTGTGTGCACACATCATCTCAAATATGTCATCTCACGGATATGAATGTGTCATTCCATCTGTATACATATAAAGATATACGCATGCTCTTTGTTTTATTATAACATGTGGTCCTTATAATTACAAACAACATTAATTTGGCAGACAGGGAGGGCAGAGATCCTTAGAAAGGAGATTGGTGATAATGGATGGGTCCGAGAGTGGTGGTGATGATATTTGTGCATTTTGATCTCATAGGCTAGCTCCCCTTCTATCTCCTTCTCTATCTCAGATTACCACCACATGGGGAGTGACCCTTCCTAGAACCATAGCCTTGGGATGGACATGGCCCTAGGAATCCAGCGTTCTGGAGTCTGAGTTCCTGCTCCTTCATTTGCCCAGTGATTTGGGGCCCGTATCTGCAGGGCTCCATGGTAACATGGCTGATGTAGAGTTAGCCTGCTTCTTCCTTACTAGAGGCAGACTGCTGTGTTTCTATATGGGAACTTTGAGCACCATGCCAGGCAGTATCTTTGAGATTTAGCCAAATCATGCAGACCTCATCCTTTCAAAGCTTAATAAAATGTAACGGCTCCAGCCTCACACAAACATCTAAGAATGACCTGAGCCGGTGGGCCTTAGTGCGACAGGATCGGAACACTCAGGCCACTCCATCCATGTCCACTCAGGCCTGTCAGCACCTTGAGCAGGCTATTGGCCAGTGGCTGGTGGGCTGACATCAGGCGCTCTTACCCTGTGTCTGTGCACCCCTAAAACTGAGGACCAACTTCCTTTTATTTGCTGCAAAGAGGTCCTCTGCTTTCTCAGACTCTGTAACTCCCAAAGGCTGAGGAACTCTGGCCCAAGGCATGGAATTCAGTCGATATCATTAGTTTCCTTTTGTTTTTTGCTCCTTGCCACATCTTCCCCCACCTTTTTTTTTTTTTTTTTTTTTTTTTTTTTTTTTTTCCTCCAGCGAGAGTCTTGCTTTGTAGCATATGTAGCATAGCTCAGGATTTTTTCCAACTTGAAATCCTCCTGCCTCAGGTTCCAGGCACATTCCACCGTGCCTGGCTACACATCCTCCTTGCTTGCTGTAATATTTAATGAGCTTCATTTCTGTTCTTCACAGACAGGAGCTATAACGACCCCTCTATGACAGATGGTACCCTCAAACCATGAGAAAAAAAAAAACCAGACCTTTCCTTCTTCCTTACTCTGCTCTTGCTGAGTGTTTTGTCACAGCAGAAATGAAGGTGTGACTAAGCCACAGCCTTGTGGAGATAGGCCACCCTGGATGACTCTAGATGAGGAGGCAGGAGTAGAGTCTCTTCGTACTGTGCTTGGTCCCAGGCTGTCTGTCACTTGGGCATCTTGACACCTCGGAATGACAAGTTACTCTGTGCATTTAGCAAACCCAGGAGAGCTTTCAGTTTGATTTGTTTTCCAAACGTGCTAATGGGGCTGAGGAAAGCAGGGCTCTGATCCTTCCTTTAGGTGGTGTTTACTTATGGGCTTAGTGTGTGTTCTCAGCCCAGGGACTTGGGAGTGGATTCCCAGGGGGGAAGCTGACACTTAGAAGTTTGATCTGGCCTTTTCAGAGCCCGGGAGAACCCAGAGGCTCAGTGGCGCCTCTCTGAGGGAGGCAATCACTGGCTCACACCCGACACGGACTCCCCCCCCCCCCCCCACAACGCACCCATCCAATATGCCCAAATGGCTTCACAGCAGCTTGATAGCCTAGAGTCTGGAACAGCATCAGACTTCTGCCCACTTCTGTCTGTGTTCACTCTTGGGCCAAGAGCTTGAATCTTCTCAGTCTCTGATCTTTCCTGAATGATCCCACCCCCAAAACTTCCGGGGAAGCAGGGCTGCTCCTCAGGTGGATGAATTCAGAGCACACGGGTGCCACACCCTCTGACAGTTTCCTTAAGGCCTTCCACCTAGCTCTGCTGTTTGTTGCTGGCTTTCCCCTCTTTCCAAGTTGTTTTTGAATGAGTTGACCCATTGCCAGGCACCCCACCCCATCCCCAGCCACACCTTCAGATCCACATCATTTCATTTATTTTAATATACTCTCTTGGGAAGGTCCATAAAGTGGTGTGTGTGTGTGTGTGTGTGTGTGTGTGTGTGTGTGTGTGTGTGTGTAGTAAAGCATATAAAATATGGACACTAAAGGAAGTCCAGTAGCGATATAAAGAGGAGTCAGGAATTGGCCACATTTGTGCCTCTGGTGTGACTACAGCTTTTCAGCCTTTGTGAGGAGGCTAGGCGAGCCACGGTTACACAAGGGCAGTCTTGCAGTGTAACGCAGCTCAATTTTCTCCAACTCAAAATCCTCCTGCCTCAGGTTCTACAAACACGCTACCATGCCTGGCTGTATACCCTTCTTGCCTGCTGTAGTAGTTAATGAGTCTCATTTCTGTCTCTCACAGACAGGAGCTCCGGTGGCTATGACGTTCCCTCTGTGACACTTGTCTGGGTAAAAGAAAAGATGACTGTTCTGGAGTTGAGATGGGAGGCTGGCCACTGGCACACACACAGCTAAACCTCAACGTTCGTCTAGGCTTTTTTTTTTGTTGTTGTTGTTGTTGTTGTTGTTGTTACAGGATAATGGAAAGAAGGAGAGAGGAAGGGAGGGTAGGAAAGAAGGAAGGACCGTGACTCATGTTGCAGACAGACTGAGACCACATTAGGGGTTTTATCTTACCCACTGTTAGTGAAAGAATCAGGCGAATCTTACTGTTTTAAGGGAAAAGAATCTGTAAATTTCCTTGTAGTAAGGAAATGTCGTAAATTTACAAATGGATGATGGACTTTGTCATAGAGAGGTGGGAAGGAAGAGCCATGGAACTTGGGCCAGAGGCTTGATCTGCATCTCCATGCTCAAGACTTCCATTCCATTGGGACACATTGTAACTTCTGGAGCTCCCAAGTCACCAAGGCTAAAATCTTGACAATGCACAACTTTCGAGTGGAGACATCTCTAAATGTTTCTTATTATTCCTTTAAATTCCTTAAAATTTCTTTTCTATCATTATTATTGTTGTTGTTGTTATTTTGGTTTTTCGAGACAGGGTTTCTCTGTATAGCTTTGCGCCTTTCCTGGAACTCACTCTGTAGACCAGGCTGGCCTCGAACTCACAGAGATCTGCCTGCCTCTGTCTCCCGAGTGCTGGGATTAAAGGCGTGCGCCACCACCGCCCAGCTGAAATTATTTATTTGTTTGTTTGTTTATTTATTTAATGTTGGTCTTTGGCAGGCCCATGATGTTGATAATCAGCTAAAACTTCAAATCTTTTGAAGACATGCCCTGGTGTCTCCTCCACTCCTGAGATGGCATTTCACACCACTCACCACGGTTAAGTTGATAACCGTGCTTAAAACACTACAAAAGGCTTAGAAGGTTTTTAGATTTGTCTTTTTGAAAAACGGTTGTCGAATCATCGAGTAGAAGTGATGGTCAGGGTGGGTGAGGGCCACCTCAGCCTGCTTCCCAACATCGATGGGAAGGAAGACAGTTCATTCTCTGAGCGTGGTGTGTTAGTGTTCACAGGTATCCATACCTGGATGGCTGAGGCAGGAGGATCATGAGTTCTGGGCCAGTGTGGGCTATAAAACATTGAGAGAGACAGAGGGAGGGATGAGGGGTAAGAAAGAGAGAGAAAAAAGGAGTTCCTTTTCTGAGCCAAATATGAGTTACCGTGACCTGACAATAGAAATTCAGCTTGCCTCAAACTGCACGTTCTACCATCAAAACGTTTACGTATGCTTTTATAGTCATAGAACACTGTGGTGAATCAGTGCATTTCCAGATACACTTGTGGGGACATGAGCACAGTAGGCAGGTGTAGGAAGATTCTGCTATAGGTCTGAGATGCTATCTGATGACAATCTTACTTTTGGGGTTGGTGGCATGTGGTGACGTGCTAAGTTAATACATTCTAGAGGCTTTTATCTGATAGTCAGAAGAATAACAGTTCAAATAGAGAGGTGAGTGATAGTTGGCTATTGAGAATAAAGATAGCCCAAGATTACTTAGGCTTGTAATCTGCAACATTCCAACTTCTTGTGGTCACAAAGCTCAAGTCAGTCAGCCTCCAGTCTCCAAACATAAGTGTGGCATCTTCCAGGAACTGCGTTTCACCCTTATGAGTTCTTTTCCTCATCTTGAGCTATATGGGCTCTCTCCATTGGGAGGCTTCCTGCATATGGAATAGCCCTCCCAGAAGTCACCTCACTAACTCATCCCTCGTGGTGGCTGTGCTGTTTAAATGTCAACCTGCTTTCCTCTCACCGCTGTCCCAGTCTTGATCACCTTAGCCTGCCATCGCCTGATGGATGCCTGCACAGGCAAACCGACGTTAAGAACAACCCCAGCATCCTGTGGCTGCTCGCTACAGCGCTACAGCGGTCTTCTTCGCTGACACTAGCTGGAGTCTTTTATGAGTTTGAACCAGAGGGCATAGCTTATTACTGGCCGACCCTTGCTGGCTGTTTGATCGTGCCTCTCAAGTAGCATGGATTCTCTGAGCTCAGAGCACGTTTGTTTCTTTGCCTTTGATTGGCATTCAAGCCCGGGACCTTCTTAATGTTGATGGCCTCTTAATGTAATTGTGTCCCTTAATGTAATGGGAGTGGTGATACATAAATGTGTCATCTTTGAGAGCTGGGGGCTGAGGTCCCCTGGTAATTTATCCTTCCGGGTTGCCCCCAATTCTCTTTACATGTCTGCCCCATGACCTTCCATTCTGAGCCACGAGCGTAGCTCACGGCTTCCTTTTGGATGCTCGACAGCTTTCAGGTGATCCCTGATATCCTGCCATCTTACCAATTCCTGTTTCAAAGATAAATGCCTTCAAGATTCACAACCCAGGGGCTGGAGAGATGGCTCAGCAGTTAAGAGCACTGACTGCTCTCCCAGAGGACCCAGGTTCAATTCCCAGCACCCACGTGCAGTTCACAACTGTCTGTAACTCCAGTTCCAGGGGACCCAGCACTCATGGCAAAACACCAATGCACATAAAATAAAAATAAATAAGTTAAAAACAAACAAACAAAAATCCACAGTCCAGTAAGTACAAAGCAAAACATGGAAGGCAGTAAGATGTAGTAAAGTATTTTGCTTTCAGGTATGTAGGCTTGGGGCTACAGAGGTCGCTCAGCGGTTCAGAGCACTGGGTGTTCTTCCAAAGTACTGAATTCAATTCTCAGCACCCGACAAGGGTTCATGTTTGTAATTACAGTTCCAGGAGAACCCAATATGCCTTCTGACCTCCATAGGCTCCAGACGGGAAAGTAGTGCACAGACATATATGCAGGCAGAAACATCCAGATTAACAAAATAAGAACGAAATTAAAGCCAGACATGTGGACTTTAAAAAATAAAAAGTTACCAGGCTAGTTTTTCAGTGAGACTTGTGCAAGGCAAACAGCTAATCTCCTGTCATTCTCAGTTCCCTCAGTAACTGCGTGGGCACACTTGATTTCCTTGTTGTGTCTACTTTTGTTCTCTTGAAGTGGGTGTGGGGGCAGGGTGAGGATGCTTTCTTCTGAACGCAGGAGAGATGCTGGAGATTTGATCTAAGGACTCATCAGTTAGGCAACACCACCTTCTAGAAAGTTTCCATAGGATACAATAAGTGATGACGACGGGACATGGCCAGATCCTGTACGGTATTTAGCAATCGCTTCAGCCACCAAAGCTTTCCCTTTCTCCCGTCTTCCATTGTGAAATATACCAAGCAAATTGGAGTCTGTAGCAATCTGTGGCAAATTCATCGAGCTTCTAGAAATCATGGTTGACTACAGCAACAAACGAGTGAGCCTGGATGGTGTGAGGAGTCTTTTTCTCTTGCTGAGGGCTGAATCTGGGAAGCTCCAATCATGGAAAGCTGAAAGTCTCTCATCTCATCCCTCTCATCTGTGAGGATCCCGGCCGGGGCTTCCACTGGCTTTTAAACTAAGAGTTTTCCTTGGTCAGCTGCAAACCAACCAGGAAATAAACCAGAGTGAAGTTGTGTAAGATGAGAGACAGCAGCTGGTCCTCAGTCAGCAGCATTTCCAGGTTTCACACCTCCAGAGTTGCTGTGTTAGAAAGCACTTCTCTTGTTTTCTAAAATGTTCTGGATTTCTTTAAAGTCAGCGATAAGAGGACTGGGCTTGCATTCGCTTCCCTGAACCTGCCTTCCTAGTAGATTTTTGGTTGATAAACAGAAAAAAGTGGGTGGGTGGGAGGGTTGCTCGCTGAACAGAAGAGGGGGAGGGGGTGGGGATTAGCCATTATCTCCAACTTAACTTCCCGGGAGGGAGGAGGGAGCTCACTGGTGGCTTGGATTCTGACTTTTCACCTCCTCTCAGGGACCTCCGTCCCTGCACTCCTATCTGCTGTATGAAAAGCTGCCTCATCCCCACATCCTGCCGCCGGTGTCTTTAGGGCTGGCACCCTTCTTGGGGCTGAGAAGGAGAGGGCACGGAGTGCAAAGGGATACAGGGAATCAGGACTCTTTCAAATGTCTGTTTTTAAATACATCTTTGAGTTTAAGAACCGAGACCGTGCAGTGTCTGTTGTCCACCCCTGACCCCGAGCTAGGAGCCATCCGAAGGAATGAGAATAGCCCACCCGCCCACCTTGAGAGAATTCTGCGGTTTTCAGAGCTCATTCACCTACAAACTATGCTAGAAAGGAGGAGGAGGATGACGACGAGGACGAGGACGAGGACGAGGACGAGGACGAGGAGGAGAAAAAAAGGAAAGAAGGAAGAGAGAGGAGGGGGTGGGGAACTGGAAGGACAAATGTTTCGGTTTCACAGACCTGGACCACAGACAGCTTACAAGTGGGTGCCTAGTTCTAAGGTATATTTGACACTGACCTTTCCCCAGTCACATTCCCCGGGGTCTGGATGATGCACACACACTCCTAGGAGCATTTTGTAAGTACTCAACCATCAAGTGTTGATGGTCTCTGCTTACCCTCTGCTGGCTCATGCCAACCTATAGGGGAAGGCGAATGGGAAGGCACCAGTTGTAAGAGTTACTTTACACAACCTTTAAACCGATCCATTGATCTTAAAAAGGTTATTATATTATGATTATTGTCATTGTCTGTGTGTCAGTGGTGCCTGCATGCTCGTGTGTGTGTGTGTGTGTGTGTGTGTGTGTGTGTGTGTGTGTGTGTACATGTGTACATTAGAGGATGACTTTGGGGAGTTGATTCTCCCCTTCTCCCTTCAGTTCCAAAAACTGAACTCAGGTCATGGAGCCTGGGGGCGGGGGGGGGGGGGGGGGGGGGGGGGCAATGCTTTTCCCTGCTGAGCCGTCTTACTGGTCCAAATCCATTCATCTGTACACACTGGAGACACTGATTCCAAGGCCTGGCAGGGTTCATTCAGAGTCCCAGCCTGGTGCACAGGCAGGGCAGGAACCGAAGCCCTGGGTTTCTTAGGCTAGCAGGCCACTGTGTAGAGAAGCTGGTTCTCTGTCCCTCCCTATGTATCTGGGGTCAGGTGGGGTGGGGTCTTACTCCGAGATTTCCATTGGTTCTGTCTTGACCATGGCTGCCCAAGGGGTTTGAAGCTCTTGAGTGAGTCTGTACACACCACCACCACCACCACCACCACCACCACCAAGCTGCCTAAACTTGACTCCTAGTAGGAAGGTGAAGTCACAGGACTGGATCTGCACCCATCCTGGGTATTCCTGACCCTAGGGACCAATCATCGTGTGGTGAGACTATGCACAGTAGGATCTTGGGCCATTCCATTCTCATTCTGGGTCTCCAGTGGCCTTTTTTATTTTGTTTTTGCTTTTGCTTTCTACTAAGTCTGGCCAGAAAAATCTTCTGTCTTTCTTTCTGATGATTTTAAGGTTTCTTTTTTTTTCCAGGAAAGAGGACACAGATCCTTCAGATTTCACAAGATTTGCCCCTCTCAGGCCTCAGTGAGACCCAGTAAACAGAAGCAGAAGCCCGGGGATCTGGAACACAAAAGCCCATTAGCTTTTCACTCCCCCTCCAAGGCCCAGCCCCTTCCCGGAACAGGAACCGCCCCCTTTGTGAGCTGGGCCTAAGACCCAGGCAAAGGCCCCAAGGAAAGGGGGCTCCCTCCAGCTGCCCGGCAGTGAGATGCTCATTCGCACCCCCCACCCCACCCCCAGCATTGAGAAGCTTTTATTTCAGAACAGCATTGAAACTCCAGGACAATGGAGGCCAAATCCTTGGGCAGGGGTTGGGGCCAGGACTGGGGAGCTCTCCTTTGTTATTCCTCTTCTTTCCAACCCATTACCTTAAAAAAAAAAGAAAGAAAGGACAAAAGGACCCATGAACTTTTTAAGAATCATGACATCACTTCCGCAAGACCTGAAATCTAGACTATTTACAGTTTCATTTGAAATGATTTTAAACTCTCCCAAAGGAGTGCTTTGATATGCAAACATCTCCCCCAAAGGGAGACAGTTACTTATGGAGATGTGGCCCTTTGAAGGGGTTCAGCGGCTGGTGGGCTCCAGGCCTCTGAGGAAGTGAGAAGGCCCAGATGAAGGCCCACAGTGACAACTGATAGCATGGTCCTGCCCCACCACGTGGAGCCCCCTGGGAAGAAAGAGGAGTGTGCTGTAAAGAAAGACCCCAGGTCAGCTTCCGCTTCTCGTTGGCTGTCTGTCCGGGCACACACCGGCTAGCTTTCCTAGCAGAGATCTTTTCACAGCCCTTGGCTGGGTACTGTCTTCCTGCAGAAGAGGACACGGAGGAACAATTGTCCTCTCACTCCCAAGGCTCCCCGTGACTTCGACTATCAAAGACAGCAGAGGATTTGGGGCCGCCTTCTTCAAGGGGAGGCAGGCCTTCACAGAAGTGTGTTTTCTCTTAGGTCTGCCACTGCCTCAGATCCTGTGAGGAGGACTAATGGCCTTGCCTGTCTTCCTTAGAGTTTCTTTGGAAAGGCCCTGGAGCATGCCTGCCTGGAGCGCCGGTTGCCCTCTGCCCAGACCTTTTAGCTCTATTGGGAGCTGCTGGAGCTTTTAGGAGGTTACCCTTGTAGAAGGAAGTTGAGTTACAGGGGGTGTGACCCTGAGCGGGACATTGGCCTTCTCCCAACCTTTCCTCTCTCTGAACCTCAGGCACAATCCTCCACGGCCTTGATGTTCTATCTTGCTACTGGCCTCTTTCTTCCCTGCAAGTGATTTCTCTGTTGGAATTCATCGCAGCAATGGAAAGCTGGTTAAGACTCCCTGTTCCCACTGTTGTCATGTCCTAGGAAGTTTTCCTGCCCTGGAACACCTCCTGCCTAGTCATCCCTCCCTCCCTGGACCCCAGGACATTTTCAGTTCAGCTGCTAGTGTTTATGAGTTTGCCAGATGCTCAAAAAAGGACACTTGGTTTACTCTCCCACTTTTCAAGGCAGCTTCCTCATTGCTGGGACCTGCTGGGAAACCGGTTTTTGTCTTTGAAAGGAGTGTGAGACACAATCTTCCAAGAAACCTTGGTTCTTCTGTCACGCATCTAGGAATGGTGCAAGGCTAGACATGGGCTTTTCGGAAATGTTAAGCAGGCGGGTCATCCGTTTCCTGGCCTGGGCCTTGAGTTTTTGGTCAGAGCTGTGGAACTGAATGGGCAGAGCCATTTTGGCCTCTTCTCCTGGCTAATTAACAGATGTGGGATCCAAGGCCTGAGAATCTGGGGATATAGCCAAGAGGTCACACCGATTAGCAGCAGAGAGCCTCACAGAATAACTTCATTTTGATGCTTCAGAAACTCTATCTATTTTATCAAAATCTGGTCAAATGTTGAGTGACCATTTTCTCATTTCTCTTGTATTTTCCCTGGGATGGTATCCCGGACTCGGTCAGCCTTTGGCCCTGTATTAGGGGACATGCCAAGCCTTGGTGGGCCAGGGCACCACAGGGAAGCTTGGCTACGGTGGAACTGCTCTTTCATGATTGTAAGGGTGGCTGTTTCATTCTGTGTATTTGTCAACATTCTTAGTATGGGACATGATTCTTTTCCCCTGTAAGTTTAAAAATAAAACTTTTTAAAAGAAGAAAGCGTCTTCATTGACATCTAGAAAACACGGGGTATTTCCGTAACTTGGCAAGGATGTGATTGTCCATGGAAGAGGAAGAGGTTTACATGGCCGCTGCCTGCTCAGCCCTCCTCAGTTGACGGGAGACCAGACAGACCTATCCCGCACCAGCCTAGTCTCTGAAGGCCATTACCTCGTGTCAGCTGTTTTGTGTGACTACCCAGCATCTGTCAGGCTACAGCGAGGGGGTTACGCCCATTTTAATCATCTTCCTTTTGGGCCCTGTCATTTTCCCATTCAAGTAGTAAATTCCATTGCTGGATGGTCAGATGTGGGTATTGCTAGAGGAGGAGGAGGAAGAAGAAGAAAGGAAGGAAGAAAACCGGGGCAGCATTTGGTGCTTGGAAACTTCATAATCGGTGCTTTGTAGAACTTCTCCGGCCCATTCTCATTTCTTACTCCCTTAAGCTTTGTTTTTAACAACCTGCTTCCAGCCCATCTTAGAAGCCCTACTAGAGCTCGGGATGTTGCTAGTGGACTCACTTTCTCTTCTGGGGGAAACCAACCGGCTTTCATGGACTCCACTTCTGTGCTGAGTTCTCCAGTCTGCAGAGAATGGCATGGAATATCTGATACCTGGACCCTAGGCTGGCACAGAAGTTGTCCACCTTATCTTCCCCGCCTGAGTATTAGAAAGGACAACCATGTCCATGCAGGCCTGTAAATCCAGTGACTTCAGAAGCTGAAGGATCACAAGTTCAAGACCAGGCCAGGCAACTTAATGAGACCCTGTATCCAAATAAAAAGAGGGTTTAGAGTATAGATTATAGAGCACTTAGCACATGCTTGACCCTGGTTAAACGTCTAACACCACCACCAAAAGGCTCAATAGCCTTTTCTTCTTTCCTTCCCTCCTCTTTCCTTTTTCGGTCGGCGGCTGTACTGGCCTCTAACTGGAAGCAGTCCTCCTGCCTCAGCTTCCCAAATGCAGGGATTCCAGGCATGTGCTACCATGCCCAGCTCTAGCTGCCAGTTTTTACATTCATTGGAATTCTATGAGGCTTTTCAAAGTAGGGGGTTTAAACCACCAGCTTCTAGAAAAAGCACAAACAGGGCGATGGCGAGTTTATTCTTCCTTCGGCCTGGCACCGTGTGGTCTAGCCTTCGGCAACGAAAGGAGGAGGTGTACCTCTTGGTTTTCCTTGGTCGCATGAGTAAGGGTGGGCTTCAGCAGGTACAGTCGCTTCCTTCTATTTTACTCTAGTCAGATCTGTGTGTGGGGAGAGAGCAATCAGTGACAGGAAACACCTTCCTTCGCTTTGGTTTGCAGTAAGCCTGACTCTGCAATTTGCAGACCACCAGGACGCACAAGTGGTCTTAGATTCACCAAATAATCTGCTCACGATATTGTACCCCAGGCATGCTTTTAAAAAGATTCATCTCATTTTTATGTATGTGTACATAAATGTGTGTGTGAGTGTGTGTGTGTGTGTGTGTGTGTGTGTGTGTGTGTGTGTGTGTGTGTATACTAGTCTCCACAGGGGCCGGAAGAACTAATTGGATCCCCTGGAGCTGGAGTTGTAGGCAGTTGTGAGCTGTCTCCTGATGTGCTGGGACTCGAACTCAGGTCCTCTCCAAGGCATTACACACTCCCAGACTGGCTTGGAATTCACTATGTGGCCAAAGCTGGCCTCCTACTCTCAGTCCAGAGTATCAGGATTTTCAGTGTGTATCCCCCTCTTTTCTTCAAAGTAGCCAATGACGGGGGGGGGGGGGGGGGGGGGGGGAGGGGGCCGCACCAAAGTGCATGATAGAGTCTGAGGCCACAGATGCTCCATCCTGTCTGCCCAGGAGAATCGTTAGAGTTCCATGCTGGAGCCCTGCCCAGCCAGGGCCTGGTTCTTTCTGTCTGTGTGGGTGGAGCCCAGGCATTTAGTCCTTGTTAAACCACCCTCAGTGGTTCTGATGTGCACCTAGAGGAGAACTTGGGCAGCAATGAGATACACATGACTTCCTTGTAAATATTCCCACAGAGTCAAAGCCTGTGCCCCTCTCAGGCTGCCTAGCCTGCCATGTACTGCTTTGAGGTACAGCTCTTTCAGGTTACGGGTGTCCCTGGGAGTTCCTGGGCATCTCAAGGCTTTAAGATTGGGTGACAAGCCTGCCTTGCTCTGCAGGTTTCACTGGAGGCACAGATCCTTTCTGCTACCTGTCACCCTGTTTCCGTGGTAGGCACACATGCCAAGACAGTGTCTCCCAGGCCATCCTAGGGGACGTTTCCACGCATGCGCTATGGGTAGTGGCTCTTTCTTAGCCTTGGACTGAGACGGCCTGTGCTCTCAGCTTCACAAGCCTTGATTCATGACGCGTTCCAGGGTTTTGTGCTTTCAGAGAGGTGTACTCACCCACCCAGGTGGTAAAGGGGAGAGGAGGGAATGAACCAGGGGTGCTGGAGGGCAGGGCTGTTGGAAGCATTGGTGATTTTCCAGGCACCCTATAATGCAGGTAACGATGGGGATATGTGAGCCAAAGAGGCTTATTGTTTTGAAATCTGACTCCTATTTGAACAATTATGATCAGCAGTGGTCTGATTGGGACTTAAGTATCTACCATTAAGATTCTAATCTGTGAACCAGGGGTAGGTATTTAATCTACCAACACACCGGTATCTAAAAAGAGACGTGCCAAGCTCCACACACTCTTAGTCTTGTTCAGACCCAGGGATTACCATCAGGGAGAGATGGGGACGGGTGGAATGGGGTGCACCAGCAGTCCCAGCTCCGTGACCCACGCATCACCCTCTCTGCTTTAGACTCAGCTTCTTCATAAGTAAATTGGGGATTACAATACCTACCTCAAAGGCCTGTGGTGAGGGATTAAATCAGATAATGCATGTGAAAGTTCCTTTGTGAGCCTCCAAAGCACAGCATAATTATTAGCTGTGACTATCCATTTGAGAAACTGGCTTTCGTAATGAGCATCTCAATTACCCCATGGGATGTGCCTCTGTGGGGGCCAGCCTGGGGCTGCAGTGGCCTCTGGGATGCCTGGGGTGGGCAGGCAGCCTACTCAGAGGGCAGGGTCTTGTCCCTGGCTGCTAGTTTATCCTTTCTCCTCTGAACCACTGTTGAGCTCAGGAAGGTTGTGGAAGGTGTGTGCATGCATGTGTGCATGCATGTGTGTAGTGCGTGGGAAGAACCTGGCTTCAGAACCTGCTGGTGGGATGAGAGGAAAAGGTCAGCTCCAAGTAGAAGGAGAGGACTTACTGGAAGCACCTGGAAAGTCCTGTGTAAGGAGTTCTTCATGTGCTTAGGTGGTGCTCTGTTCCCTGCACGCTGGAAACAAAGGTTCAGCCCTTGACTAATTTTGAGTCAGGCCTCTGAACCTTCCCTTAGGCTGGTCTGTAGCTGTGTGTGGGAGATCAATGCCAGATCCGTCAGAGCTCCAGAGCCTATCGATGGGCCCAAAGTCTGCAGAGGGGGTTCTGGAAGCGTTTAGTGGTGGAGAACCCAGACGACACACACTTCTGACTATCCACCATCAGCATCAAACTCTCGGGGGAGAGCAGCCTCAGATTCTGTCACACCAGGGACTGAGTGTCACAGTCACAGAAGTATGTCCTGCCTCTCAAGAGTCCTATAGCTTGAGGAGTGTCCTGTGAGGCGTGTCTGGAGACAGTGGTTTCCCCAGCCAATGTCCCACAATGCTCTAGCAGACTAGAGGTGTTCAGGCACAGTAAGCGCCCATAACTCGGGGACTTTTCACTGCTCCTACTGTACGGCTTCCTATTCACAAATGACAATGGAGACATTTTGTTCAGTTTCCACCAGGCCCTCCTAAGGGATGCTGTGGAGCCAGGCAGGCTGAGAGCAGATCCTTGTATCCATTGCTGTCTGTGGGTAGAGCTGGCGGAGTGACCAGTGCTCTGCGTGCAGACACTCCGCTCTGTCTTGCCAAGATCCTGGCAGAAGGTGATGGGTAGGTAGTGTTTCCCTAGTGCCAATGGGGCACCACCAGTCTGGGTACGAAGATCAGCTTCCTAAACACCTGTAAGAGCAGGACACCATCCTTGCTGTCCGTGTTCAGCTGCAGAAGCTGCCACATGGATGGGCAGGTCACCCATCCAGGGTCACACAGTCTTTAATACACTGTGGTCTTGAGAGGTACACCAGGGTCAGACTTCAAAGTCTATGTCAGCTTGGAATGCATCTCTGAAGACAGGTATCCTGAGTCCTCTGATCTCTGGTGGCTCTGGCCACCCAGGGGTTGGGGGGAGGGGTTGGGAAGAAACAACCCAGGACACTGGATTGCTTCTCAGCATGGCCATCTTGCTTTCATTTCGAGTCTGGATTTCTTATAAGCTGGCCAGTCGCAGACAGCTCAGCACAGAGAAGAAACCTGGCCCGTGTCTGAGCTGACCCACTTTTTAGAGATGTGCTAAGTAAGTTGAGAGCTGGGACTCCTTAATCCTTGATTACCTCGGCCTGATGGCACCACTACCCTCCACTCAGTGGGCAAAGTGGGTTAATCTGGCTTTAGCACCCAGCGGGGCTGTGAGGAGCTTACTCTAGACCAGGTGAAGCGTGCTTGTGTGGAACTCCCAGTGGCCTTGTCCTGGGAGGAGCTGCGCTCTCCAGCAAACCAAACTTTCTGTCTTATGGAATAAACTTTATGCCGTCATTTCTAAAAATGGGCTCTGATTCCTGCCGCAGGCAGTACAATGACTTAAAATTAGACATTTAGAATGTTCTGCCTGCTGAGAAGGAAATATTTACCAAAAAAAAAAGTGAAAATTTCTCTCTCTTTTTTTTTCCATCCTTGTGCCCAGGAGAAAATCAGTCAGAATCTCTACCCTACAGCTAACAGGTGACTTTAGATCTAGTGCCTAGTTATTTAATGTACCTCCTTGGATAGAGCTCCCCCGGCAGGAACCATGTGTGTGGGGATAATAAATGATGGAGCTAGAGTGATATTATCGGGCATGCACCAGACACGGTGAGCATGTCATGTAGGCTCTACATAGTGATTACTGCCTATTTTTATCCTCATCAAACACTGACGAGGTAGCCACTGCTATCTCCATTTTCACAGATGAAGAGGAGATGCCCCCCCCTCTCCAAAATAAGAAAGTCAAGGTAAAAAGCAACAAAAGCAGGAGCTGAACCTAGGCCTGACCTCCAGACCCACATCCTTCATGCCTGAAGCTAGATTGCTGTGCCTCTGAAATCCTCCTTTTTAATTCTCTCAACAACTCAGCAGGTAGATGGAATTATTCCTGTTTTGCACATTAGGGTACCAAAGCTCAGAGACGTCGATTAACTCATCTCCTGGCCCTACAGCTGTGAAGCAGTAGAGAGGGATTCCCAGTCCAGCTCACTCACACTGTGAAACAAAGCGCAGACATTTACCTTTACTGTTTCCATTTGGGGCTTACCTATCAGCAAGACCACTTACCCTCGCTGTTTATGTGTATTTAGCGGACACCTGCTGGGGTTCTGTGCACCATGTTAGGCACTGGGGATTGAACAGTGTGTGTGTGTGTGTGTGTGTGTGTGTGTGTGTGTGTGTGTGTGTGTGTGTGTTGGTGAGGGGTTGGGGGGAGATACCCATGGCTTCTGACTTCATGGAGCCTTTTTAGAATTGTCCATACATCTGGACCTCTCACCATAGGAGGACATATCACTCAGCTCCCCTCTTTCTCTCTGTCCTGCAATTTGCCCCCTGCAGAGATAGGCAAGTCTGTATGTCATGTTCTCATTCTTGTCTGCCACCCTCCTTACCCAGAGTTCCTCGATTCTCTTTCTCTCGTGTTCCCCTTTGCTTGTCTTCGATGGGTGCTGTTTTACTCCCTAGAGCTTCTTCATCCAATTTACTGAAAATGTCCTCAAGTTGACTAACAGGATCCAGACTCCTCAATCCTAGATGCCGGGCTTGGCCCCCACCCACCCCCAGCTTCATAGCAGTCATTTCATGGTCACATATCAGAATCTATGGCATACCATAAACTACTGGTGGCTAGTTCATCTGCCTTTTGTTTTCACATCTTGTAACCAAGGTGCCACATCACTGAAGTACGTAGTCAAAAAGACTGTCATTTACCAACGCAAAAATCCAGTCCAGATATCATGACCTGTGTTGACTGTGTCAACACTGTTATCTGGTGCTTTAAGTGAAATTAATACTCTGGTAGAGATCTTGTAATTATTTTTCTCTAATGGAATCTAAGATTTTTTTTTGGAAGTTTCTTGAATTGTGTCTTGAGATTTTCATGTGGTATGTTTCTGTTTATACTGACCTCATCGAGTTTTTGGATATCACCTGCTTGGTTGCTTTTGGCCATTTTGTCAAGTCACATTTCTGGTGCCCAAGACGGTCTGGGCTTGGTGGACATGTGAAGGACTGATGGACAGTACCATTTCTGGGGAAAGACCTATCAGGTGTGTGTGGGGGGGGGGACGGGGCATTGTGAAAACCAGATGCGATGAGTTAAGGTAAGGAGAGGCAACACCCACAGCAGCCCCTCAGAGAAACTGGCCTTGTTCTTTGGCCTACAGAGAAGATGCTTCAGCTGGGAGCTATGTGGCCTCCAAGCCTGGGGTTGGGGTCGCATTAATGCACCCTACCTCTAAAATTCTGTTTCATGTTTGTTTTGAAAAATGGCCTCAATTATAAGAGGGACAGGGTTTTTCTGTGTAGCTCTGGCTGTCCTGGAACTTGCTCCCTAGACCAAGCTGGCCTTGAACTCATGGAGATCGGCCTGCCTCTGCCTCTGCCTCTAGAGTGCTGGGATTAAAAGTGTGCGCCATCACCGCCTAGCTAGAAGCTCCATTTTCTGACCCCAGATTATTTCTTTGCCTCCCGCAGGGACCTGATGCCCAGAACCCTGGAGGGACAGATCACTATGGAGAAGACGCCCAGCTACTTCGTGACCCGGGAGGCACCCGCGCGCATCTCCGCCATGTCCAAGGACACCAAGCTCATCGTGGTGGTGCGCGACCCGGTGACCAGGGCCATCTCGGACTACACGCAGACGCTGTCCAAGCGGCCGGACATCCCCAGCTTCGAGAGCCTGACGTTCCGCAACCGCAGCGCGGGCCTCATCGACACATCCTGGAGCGCCATCCAGATCGGCCTGTACGCCAAGCACCTGGAGCCCTGGCTGCGCCACTTCCCGCTGGGCCAGATGCTCTTCGTGAGCGGGGAGCGGCTGGTGAGCGACCCGGCAGGGGAGCTGCGCCGCGTGCAGGATTTCCTGGGCCTCAAGCGCATCATCACCGACAAGCACTTCTACTTCAACCAGACCAAGGGCTTCCCGTGCCTCAAGAAGGCTGAGGGCAGCGGCAAGCCGCACTGCCTGGGCAAGACCAAGGGTCGCGCGCACCCCGCCATCGCGCGCGAGGTGCTGCGGCAGCTGCGTGACTTTTACCGGCCCTTCAACCGCAAGTTCTACCAGATGACCGGCCGCGACTTCGGCTGGGACTGAGTCTCCCTTCGGGGCTTATCTATTGAGAGAGAGTATATGTATGTAAAATGTACAGAAATCTATTTTATAATAATTTATTTTTAATTCACAAGCAATTAATTCACTAAGCTGCCTAGCCACACTCTGCAGAGAGTTCGAGTCACGGTCTGTTAACATTCCAAAGTGTTTAACTCCCATATTTTGTTCTGTCCCTCACAATCGATGGTGCTTCCGTGTTCCCCCCACCCCACCCCCACCCCTTTCCCCGTTGTATTTAAGAAGAAGAAAAGCACAACTTGAGATTTTCGTTACGGGTATTCAGCCTTCGATCACCTTGGGTCCTCCACCTGCTATCTCCTTGGGTCTTGGCTGGTTTGTGGTGTCGTCTTGCCTGGGTACCTCCTGGAAACACTGAGCAGCCTCAGCATGCTGTAGTCTGAGGGTGGAGTTCACATAGGCAGTTCATCACCCCCACTGATGTAGCACCAGGGTGCGTTTCACTCGCCTCCCTTACAGGGACCCGTGTCCTCATGATCCGGAATCCCCTTCTGCTCTACCCGTCTGTCCATTTTGACTAGCTATAAGTGTATACAAACAATTGACCCCTCCCCCAGATCCCACAAGTAAGATGCTCCAGCGCTGCTTTACAAAAAAAAGGTGATGTTCATTTGCATACGAGTGACCACACCATGCTCCTCTCTTCAGTCAGACAGTTCTGCTGGGACGCACCAAAGAGCCTCCCCAGGCTTCCATACAGAGCCACTGGCGCAAACCTAGGGTGCTGGATGTTGAGACCCATAGGGGTCAGATGTATCCTTCAATATCAGCGTTCAGAGAGGTATTGCTGAGTGTAGACCCAACTGGCGCTGGACAGTAGGCTCATGGCCTCAGTAGAGAAAAAACAAAAAACACCCAGATCTGACGAGCAGCCTGGCAGAGGAAGAGGATGCCCAGCACTGCAGCCAAATGCCTAGGCCACCCCAGAGATGCTCTGTAGGCAATGACCACAGCAGGGTTTGAAGGATGGCCCTCCAGGGCCCAGGCTGGGAAAGCTGGTGCTTGTAGATACTCAAGCCTGACACTTGTGCAGCTTCCCCTGAGACCGTCAGTGGGGGCCTTAGCAGAAAAGTTGCCAGCTCTGCTATTAAGATACGCAGACGATTCTCCCTGTACCTCTGTGTTGGGAGGTTCTTTGGCCTGTTAGTGGCAGTTGAATCGCTGTGTAGTGACATGACATCGTGATATATTCAGTTAATCCTCAGCTTCCTAAACCAGAATGCTTCTACCCCAGAAGGATTGTTATCTGAGTTAGACTTTCATCAAGAATGCACGGATGGTTGAAATGGCTGCACTGTGACATTTACAAAGGATTGTTTGGGGACACTTTGTGGGCAAACTTGACTGGATGAGCCAAGTTACATGGAAAGAGAAGATGTGGTGTCTTTAGAAACTAGTGAGTGGTGTCCATGGTCTATAGGGATATTCTGGTAAGCAAATTTGTGATTTCCAACAAGTTATAGCCCAGCTTGAATTAGCTTATTCTGGGCAGCAAAATGGTTCCTGGGCAGATTTAGAGCGGGGAGAAGGTGATCATCAGCTATGTTTATTCTTTAGATGTTACATCCATTCCTTTTGTGGGCCTGTTGCACACTGGGCAAACACTGAGCCATATCCCCAGCCCATTTCACAGTTATCTGTTCCTTTTTCTTCTCTCCATACACCGTAGTGTATCGCCTGCACTAGGCCCACACAGCAATCCTAGCATCTCCTGGCTGGCTGCTCGAGTGTGGAAACACCTGTGTAAAAGGTGCTCGCCACACTTGATTGAAATCAGAAGGAGGACACCCTCCCTCACAGAGAGCAGCATCTTGCTCCCGGCCAGAGGAGGCCTTCACCAAGGTTTTCTGGCTGCTTGCAGAGTCTGATGTAACTCATGAAGCAGAAGTGTGGAGAGTTCAGAGAATGGTACCCAGCCAAGTGGGAGGAAAATGTGTGAGCCTGCCTGCCTGCTTCCCAAGCTGGACACTTTTTTTTTTTTTTAAATTAAGCTGTTTACGCCTGGCTTTAGATGATAACAAAAAAAAGGACACATTGAGGTAGAAGGAGGTCATTTAGTCATGAACCCTGAAGTGAGTCAAGATTCTGTTCCCGGTCAAATCCTTGACTCTAAGCAGGTGTCAGTAATTAGTACCAATGGAGCAGGGGGAGGTTTTCAGTGTTCGTCAGATAAATCAAACAGCATGTGCGCCTCTTCATCAGGCCCTGATTGCTTACAGTGTTCCTGACTGATCCGGATGCTGCATCTGCCCAGGATGCTGCTGCATCATGTGATAGTTATTACTGACCCACATGGCCTCTTTTCGGAGAAGTTAGGCAACGTGGGAAGTTAAGCCGTAGGTCTCTTCCTGTCCTGGCCATCTGCAGAGCTACTGCGCCTCACTTCTGAGCTGCTAGGAGACAGACACCAGGTCATGTCTTGGCAGTTGGTCCCACCACATGTTTGCAGTTTCTTCCAGTTTATGTAGGAAAGCTCTGACGTATTCCTGGTGTACTTTATTTCTCAACAGTTTCTCTTGTTTGAAAACAAACAAAACAAAACAAAAAAAGCCCACAAAAACTTAGATTATTATTATTACTATTCCTATCCATGGGAAGCCTTCTTGGGGATGTTTGCATGCAGGTGTGTTCACTTGCTCTGTGGTACCTACCAAGGTATGTCAGGCAGAATGACTAAGGAATAAACTCTTCATTGGATGGTGGAGGAGAGACGTTCTGGGGGGAGGGCAGGGGAGGGGACTCTTCGGGAGTCATTTTGAGTGACAGATGCGCTTGAGCCCCTGGAGGAAACCCAGTTGCAGATCCTGCCCGGCTGTTTTCCTAAGAAAGGAAAATGGAAGGCTCCACAGCCACATTAGTTTCTAAGGTGCTGGTACAGAGATCAGTGTCAGTTCTCCTTCCGGTTTTCCAGAAAGAATGCTTCCTGAGTTTGGAAGGTGTGGTTAGTTCTTTTGTTGTTGTTGTTGTTTTCATTTTTATAACATTAATTTATGACTGAGTTTCATTCAGCCCAGTAATCAAAAATGCTGTGCAAGTTCCAGCAGCTTGTCTTCTATAACATGGATGGTAGAATAGCCAATATGTACAAAAAAAAATTAAATCAAGTATTTTGTCCTATGTATAACACAAATTAATTTTACACAGAGAAAGATGTTTCTAGGCAAATGAAATTCTGGTAATTCATACCTTTTCTTTGTATGGACAAATAAAATATATTTTACCAACATGTGAGTATGTTCCTGTTCTGCTGGGTGTGGCAGTTGGGAGAAGATGGTGGTATGCTTCAGTAACTTGTCACGTGTGGATGGACATGTTTGCACACTCACAAAGTCATTCTGAGGCAGGTGGATAGATACCTTTTTCAGGCTTCTTTATTGTTTATGTTTCTGAGACAGTCTCACACTTTAGCCTTGGCTGGCATCAAACTCCTAACAATCCTGCCTCCTGGATGCTAGAATTATAGGCTCTGCTGATTTTTCAGCCTAATTTATTATTACATTAAAATAATTTTATTTAGGGCCCATGAGCATTTGTGTGTGTGTGTGTGTGTGTGTGTGTGTGTGTGTGTGTGTGTGTGTGTGTGTGTGAAGGTCAAGTTGCAAGATCTGGTTCTCTCCTACTGTGTAGTTTTCAGGATTGAACTCAGGTCATCAGAATTGGTTGCAAGCACCTTTACCCACCGATTTTTTCAATCCTTTAAAGGTGAAATAACAAAAGCCAATTGCTCCATAAATACTGTGGATGGATTTTCTGTTAAATGACTGTTAAAGCAAGACAGAGTGTGAGAGCCCTGGGCTCTGGGAGAAGCTTCCACTACCCCACCATATATTGTCCATTACTCAGGATTCTAACAGCTACTGAAGTCACTGTGTGTCAAGGGCTTCCAGAGCCAAGGTGGGTAGGAGTGGGCAGTCACATGTCCTTAAAGGTCTGGTGTGAGCATGCACCCATGGCTGGGTGCATTTAAATAAGTGTTCCTTTCTCACATCTGCTTTGTGTGCTCTTGTTAAGTGGGATCCTTATCTGTGAGGCAAAGACAGCCTGGACAAGACAACCTAGACATTTAGTTTTCCCCAAACCACCTTATTTTCTTTCTGACCTAGCATAACATCTGCATGATTAGAGGCTTTTATGTAGAAACAAGACAAAACAAACCAACAACAAAAAGTTGACTGATTGTTATTATACGTAATTATTAAAACAAGAACCTGTTTTATTTTTTCTAGATACAGAAGTTTGCATGTTTTACAAATATTGCTTCTGTATGTATGGAGCCTTCTGTCCAATAGCATGTAAACACAAACATGTATCACAGGGTAACATCTGTATGTACGGAGCCTTCTGTCCATTAGCATGTAAACACAATCGTGTATCACAGGGTACCATCTGTATGTACAGGGCCTCCAGTCCAATAGTGTGTAAACACAAACGTGTATCCCAGGTGCAAATGTCAGCTCAGCAAGGAGGTTATCTGCATACACTTGCCACATAAGCAAAATGAATGATCAAACCAGACTGTTTTGTCAAGATCATTTTCTGTAGGTGGACAGTTCTCAACAGAAAAAGTTGGGCAGTGCACATCTATCCAAGTGGTATCAGTATTGTTTGCAAATAACTGGTTTAGCGGCTCCATCTTAGGGGCTAGTTCACTTTGACCCAGAAATTGAGAGAGGGACTGTCAACATGGCTTTAGGGTAGGGAAGAACTGGGCTTCTCAGAACATGAGGACTCGTCCTTGCTTCCTTAAGAATAAAGGTCACAGTGAAACCAGTTTCTTCTTTCACAAAACCTAAATGATAAGCCAGTAACGACCACTTTAAAGTTAGGATTGTCCAGTTTCTTCGTCTCTCTTTGAACAAAAGTTAGTTTCCCCAGATGCAAAACACTATATTCAAGTGTAGTTTCCTGAAAGAAAAACCTTAATTTAAAAAAACTTTATTACATTTGTGTGTGTGTGTGTGTGTGTGTGTGTGTGTGTTTGTATGTGTATGCGCTCATGTGCGTGCGCGTGCGCACACACATGCTCAGAGAACAACTTGAAGGAGCTCTCCCCTCTACCATGTGGGTCCTAAAGATAGAACTTGGGTCAGCTGACTCTGTTTCAAAAGGAATATTACAGTTCCAAGTGGAAATCCATGAGCACTAGCCATATGAAAAGAAGGTAGTCACCCAGGCATGTTGACTCACAGTTTAGGGATGGATGCAGCCCACCATGGAGGGGATGTGGAGTCAGGAGCTCAGAGGCCGCTCTTACACTGTGTCTGCTATCAAGAGGCAGACGGACAATGGGTTGGATTACAAACCCTCAAAGCTCTCCCCCAGTGACCCATTTCCTCCTGCAAGGCTCCACAATGGTTCCTCCGCCTTCTAAAACAGTACCACCCAGCTTGAGACCACATGTTCAAACACGTGAGCTTGTGGGGATGTGTCCACACTCAAACCACAAGGTGATTTTGATTGACACAGAAGTTTAAGAAGCCCAGTGCTTGAACACAGACACATCATGCTAAAAATAGAAAGCTGTAATTTCTAAATCAAGGATATTTTCCTCTGTTACATGCTTTACATCAAAAAGTAGGGATAAGCTATAAAGTCACCCCTTATAAGTCTGGACCTCCTTTTTTAAAAATTTTATAATTTAATTTAATTTTACATATCAGCCACAGATTTCCCTTGTTATCCCCCCTCCCGGCCTGCCTCCACCTCCTTTTAAGGAGAACCCCCTCCCTGTTGACTGGTAGCCTTCTGATGGTGCCTGGAGCACACGGCTGGCCGAAGCTGTCTGTGTGCCTGGAACTGCAGGAAAGCGGAGCGCCGGGCTAGGCACAGAAGAGAGATCACTTTTCCTTACTTTGCAGAGTCAGACTTCAGGAGTACGTCCGGTGTCTTGTGGATAATCGAGAACTGATCCTTATTATGTCCTGTTCCTTGCAACTGAACATCACTGACTGCCTATTCGAGGTGACAGCATCTCTGGTCCTCTGGCCTTCTTCCCAGGTAAAATGCTCACCTCTAGCTACAGTTCCCATGGCTGGCATTTAGTTTAACTCTCACTCATTATCTTTATGTGCATAGATGGCAAAATACTTACACAACTACACAGTCAACTGTAGACACACCTAGAGCTTTATTCCCAACCTCCCCTAGCTGAGAACTTGTAATGTTTTCATTCCCATCCAATACTGTGTGTGTGTGTGTGTGTGTGTGTGTGTGTGTGTGTGTGTGTGTGTGTGTGTGTGTGTAATCTGAAAGTGGCTAAAAGGCCTCCATGGATTAGGATTTTTGAGAGAAGTGATTGCTAGGAATTGAGACTATTCCCTCAAACCTGCTTCTATCCCTTTGAAACACCCCCTTTCTCTACCCCTACCAGCTTCTTGCTTAGTGTCTCCTTTGCTGTGTAGAAGCCATTCATAACTCATCCAAAAGATCCTGACATTGGGACATCTAGGACTTGCCTGATTCTCTTGTGATGTGGTCTATAAAAGAAGAGAGGGGCTGCAACCTCCTTTGGAGCAAGAAACAGCTAGAAGTTTCTAGAGATTCTCTTAAAAGGAGGTCCCAGGGGAGATGGATGTTGAGAGGAGAATGTGCAGGGGATGGTTTCCCCCACCAACTGGAGCAAGAGCAGGTCAGAGTCCGGTTGGATCATTCATGGCATGGATTTACCAGACAGCTGCTATGCTCGGGACCGGCGGCATCCTGCCTCAAGGAACCCACTCCCCATGGTGAAGTGGAAGGACCTGTGAATGGTGTCCCTGGAGTGCCTTGTGACTAGGGGGAAATGAGGTATTGTCAAGTATTGATCATGTTCTCCAGGGAACAATACTGGATAAATATATTTCTTTGATGGGATCAGAAGATCACAGAGGCTTGGTCTTACTTCAGGCCATTGGAGAGAAATGGGCAGTGTGGCTCAGGCTATAAAGCCACAAACTTCAGAAATGGGGATGGGGACCCACTATGTCTTCTTTAGTCCAAGGCTAAAAGCCTGAGAGACCCCTGGAGGGACACTGATATAAGTTCCAGAGGCCAAAGGACCAGGGGTCTGATGTCATCCAAAGGCGGGAGCAGGGGAATCTTATCCGGAAGGACAAGTCAGAGAGAGTTACTTTCAGTTCACTTTTCTCTTCCATCACGACTCCCAGAAGAATGGAAGGTGTAGGATGCAATCACAGCAGTCGGATCTTTCAAGTTCAGTTTGCTGACCCACATGACAACCTTCTCTGACAGCCTCAGAGGTTCACCCATCAGTCTGCTTATGAGTTGTCTAGGCATCTCCATGGCCAGGTAGAACTCCAGGGCACTCAACAGGGCTGCAGTGTGGAGAGAACCCAGAAGGGGAAAGTGGATGAGCCTGCAGGTCTACGGCAGCCCAGCCGCTCTGAGCTGCCGAGGGCTTTCAGCTTATGTGCCTGGCATCCTTTACAGTCCTCACCAGTCCTGTCAGGATGACCTCCGGACAAGCTTCCAAATCCACTCACTCCTCTGAAACTTCACTGTTCTGTGTGCTGAGGAGCTCTTGTGGGAGAGAAACCCCTCCCCCCTCCACCTCCCACACAAGTCCCCTGCCCTCTAATCGATTCTGTACACAACAGATTAGGGACCTTTAGATCACCAGTTGTTCTCTGTGCTCCCCTGTGAAAACCCCTTAGCTAATCTCCCATTTCATCTCAGACACATTTACCAGCTCAGCGACCTCAGGATACTGAGGCAGGAGGATCACCTGAGCACAGGAGCACAGGGCCAACCTGGGTCTCCCCTCACCTCAATTCTTTTAATATAAATAATAGCTAAATCTCAGTTCTTGGATGTCTATATGCATGCTTATTTCACCTCCTCCCTTCCCTGGTCCCCATGCTCCAACCACAGTGGGCTTTCATCTCCCGGAAGAGGCCATTTACCTAAGGAAGATTAATTTCTCCCACCATCCTTTCCTCCACTGGCTGATTTACACTCTGTCAAACCTCAGCTTCCTCTCCACCCCCGACTTCTTCACTTGCCATGATACTTGCTAGTTTTTCTTATGGATAGAAACAATGAGAACTTGGGGCTCTCTCTCTCTCTCTCTCTCTCTCTCTCTCTCTCTCTCTCTCTCTCTCTCTCTCTCTCTCTCTCTCTCTCTCCCCTCTCCCTCTCCCTCTCCCTCTCCCTCTCCCTCTCCCTCTCCCTCTCCCTCTCCCTCTCCCTCTCCCTCTCCCTCTCTCTCTCTCTCCCTCCCTCCCTCTCTTTCTCCTCTCTCTGAGGAAGTTTTAAGCCAGGGATGGTGGTACTAGCCTGTTTATCTCAGTACTCAGGAGGCTGAGACAGGAGAATCACAAGTTTGAGGCCAGTCTGGGCTACACAGTGAGCTCAAAGCCAGCCTGTGCTGTATAGGGAGATTTGTCTCACAAGTAAGCGGGACGTCCATAGGTTGGGAACTCCATGCTTAAGTAGGCTACAAGTGCAAGCACATAGTGATTTTTGCTTCACCGCAGGCAAAAGCAGAAAGGCTGGTACTAGATTAGATGAGGAAGGAAGGGAGGTCTTAGGGAATGATTTCATCTTAATCTAGTTATATCTGCAAAGGCTCAATGTCCAAGTAAGGTAGCCAGCATAGGTACTGGGGGGTAGCACTTCAGTATATCTTTGGGGAGGGACACCATTCTAGCCATAGAAAGCCTCAGATTCAGTGTGTTTATTGGGGGGGGGGTTGCTCCAATTTCTTTCCAGTGTGCACCCCAGAGCCTGGCTGAGCCGTGATAGTTTTGTGGCCCTTTACAGGGGAATATCAGAGACTTGAGCTTGAGGTGATATGCAGCAAGACCCTTACGAGGTGCGAGCCTCAAATGCGAAAGATAAGCGTGGCCTTCCTGCAGTTCTAGTCTGGTTATTTTATTTGGCTGTAAAAGAAAAGCAAGGACTTGGAAGGCTGTGGGACTTGGGGGAAGCTCATGTTGCAGTCAGATTAGCACTTTAGAAAGACGATGCTGGCTGCTCCAGAGAATAGATTGAAGAATTAGGAGCCGAGGCAAAGGAGTCCCTTAGGGACATTCAAGGACTCAGAGGAGGGGTGTGGTGACCAGGATATGGAAATGAGTGGGAAATGGAAGGAAGCCAATAGTTTTGGGAACCACAGAAAGCAAACTGAAAGATTGAGGGGTAAAAAGTCCCCAGGAGGACAAACGGGTTGGGCTCATGACTCAAACACTTGGGTGGAGAGCAGAGTTCCGATGGGAACTAGTGGAGGAGCGTGCTGTTGCAGTAATGTAGACATTCAGAGCAGAAATGGGAACTGGCTGGGCAGGGTTCTTACTTGCTGATTAATCCTTGCTTTCCCAGGTGACTTGCTGCTCAGATGTCCCAGCATGGGCACTGTCAGATCACAGGAGCTCGTAGGTGCTTAGGGAGATGAGCCTCAAATGGAATCACAAGTCAGGACATTGACACTAGCCAGCCAGGGATTGTAGAAACACACACAGACAAATGCTGCTTTTGGTTTTTTTGAGGGAACTCTAACCAACCATGCCCCAGGAAGCCAAGTTGTCCCAGCTGAGGATTTATTGGCATAATAAACACAACCATATAAAAAAGTAAGCAATGAAAAACACAGTCACAATGTGCCTCCAATCCCTACAGCCCAAGTTTCTGAGCCCCCTTCTGTGGGAGGGCCAGGAGAGGTAACCCCCAAACTGCTAAGAATACCATAACTCTAGGCCCCACAACGACATCCAGGTGCCACTTCCATACATCCAGTAGTTGGTGGAACAGAAGAGCTCCAGAGTCTAGGTTGAAGGGGAAGTCCAGGTCATGGTTGTTCTTGATATTGAGCCACATACTGATTAGATATCAAAGGTGCTCGACATCTTCACCATCAGGAATTAATTCATGTACACTGCTTCCAGGGCATGTGTGAGAACTTGGTCCTGGTGGAAATGTTGGTCTACTTGCGAAAGCAGGTAAATTTGGTGTTTAAGTAGGCTACTAGTGTGGGCAAGTAGTCATTCTGCTTTGTTGTAGGTAGAAGCAGGAGGTAAAGGTTGGGTCTTCCAAACTCATGGTGTAGATGCTCATCTTTTTTTTAAAAATGAAGCTGGAATTGGTGACCAGCTGCTTCAGGTCCATCATGCCCACCAGGGGCTCCTTGATGGCCACGTCTGGGAAGACAAGGGAACACCAAAGCCATACACTCTCTCCCACCAGTGGCTCTTGTAGTCTTTGTACTGCTGGTCCGTGATGGCCATAGCAGACAGGGTGGCCATGTCCGGGAAGATGAGGCATTGGGTTCCAGCCACTGGTCACAAGTGTGCAACATAGTGTTGAACATGAAGATATCTACCTTCTCCACCTTGCCCTCGATAATGGTTACTACATGGTCTATGTTTTTGGCTTTGAAAATCTCAGTTTAACCTGAGAACACTCATTTCCAAAGACCTTATGGGTCTGACCTTGGTAGCAAATATGCAAAGGATGCATACATATAGTTGGAATTTTTTCTGTGTCCTGCCCAGCTGCAAGGTCCCTCAGCTGCTTATAAAACAGTCATTCAGAAGCTTATATTAATTATAATTCCTCAGTCATTAGCTCAGGCTTATTACTGACTAGCTCTTATATTTAAATTAATCCATAATTCTTATCTATGTTTAGCCACATGGCTTGGTACCTTTTCTCAGTTCTGCCTTGTCATGTTGCTTCCTCTGTGTCTGGCTGGTGGCTCTTCACTCAGCCCTTCCTCTTCCCAGAATTCTCATCTGCTTACCCTTTCTATACTTCCTGCCTGGCTACTGGCCAATCAGCGTTTTATTTATCAACCAATCAGAGAAACACGTATTCACAGCATACAGAACGAT
This sequence comes from Peromyscus maniculatus bairdii, assembly GCF_049852395.1. Lineage (NCBI taxonomy): Eukaryota > Metazoa > Chordata > Mammalia > Rodentia > Cricetidae > Peromyscus > Peromyscus maniculatus. Next base: position 48,392,773 of record NC_134859.1, on the reverse strand, counting down.
ATCCTACAGCACTTCCCCTTTTCTGTCTAATCAAAAAGGAAGGTTTTTTCTCTCTCTTTCTGCTCTCTTCTCTGCTCCCGCCATCTTTCTTTCTCTCCTGGCCTGGCTCTCCTCCCTCCTCTCCCCTACTTCTTTCTAATAAAGCTCTTTGTAACTCTGGTAAAAAAACAAAAACAAAAACCAAAAAACCAGGAAGGTTTTAACTTTAACACAGTAAAATTACATATAATAGAACAGTTATCAAGCAAGAATTAAAGTTACAATCTAGCCTATTTGTATTTGGCAAAATTAAAGAAAATAGTCTATCTATCCTATATTTGTGAGTCTGAAGTTTCATATCTAATTTAATCTTTTATCATAACCCAAGGAAAATTATAACTATCTAGTCTTCAGCTACATCAAAGACCCAGAAGGATATAATATTACCTAAGTAAACAGGAAAAGCATTGTAAGCAACTTTCAAAATTCTGGAAACTAAGAGACAGCTGGCCACCTGGACAGTCATCCAAAGTTCCTCTGCAATGTTGGGGCATCCATCTTCAGCCTATATAGGGCTAGAGTTTTTTAATCACTTCTCTGTGTGTCCTGTAGAATGTCTTTGGATGTCATGTCTGCAGCATTGGGCTTCTTGCTGGTTTTGGTCTGACCAGAGGAAACCATGATATGGTTTTTGATCTTGGCTGAAGCCATGGTCACCCAAATTTTCTTGTCTCTCAGACCTCCAGCCCCTTCTGAGTTTTTAAAGTTTTCACATTTTCTCTGGAATTAGAGACTACTGTGGACTTTGATCTGATTGGTCAGATTTCTGTTGCTAGCAAAACAATTGAAATAATGAATTTAGAGAGAGGAAAGACTGATTTAGACTCACAGTCTTGAGGTATCAATAAATGACAAATTAGTAGCACATTGTGGTGATAGCATGTGACAGAGAAGTTCACCTCCTACCTGGAATGCGTAAGACAGAAACACAAGCACTCCACAACCTTCAAGTTGGGACCTCCATTGACTTGACTGCTCTCCACCACAGGCTCCACCTCTTAAATGTTTACACATTCATCCAACCAAACCAAGTTGAAGGCCAAGTGGTCTTCACAGCATGCTCCATATGCATACAAAATCAGGTGCCTAATACCTTAGGCAACTCTGACTGCCAATTTTGACCTCTGATGTTTTCTAGTCACAGGCTTGAAATTTCAAAGGGGTGAAGTAAATCATGAGGTCATATAGCTGAATGTGGTAACTCACTGCTCTAATCACATGACTCTGAAGGCTGAGATAGGAGGATTTCTATGAATCTAATGCTAACCTGAGCTACACATCAAGACTATCTATGCGGGGTGTGATGGTGAAGACTTTTGATCTCAGCACTAAGGAAGCAGAAGCAGATGGATCTCTGTGAATCTGAGTTCAAAGCCACCCTGATCTCCATAGCAAGTTCTAGCACAGACAGGATTACAATGTGAAACCCTGTTTCAAAAAAAAAAAAAATCAAATAATATAGACAATTAAAAATGGAGTTGGAGAGATGGTTCATCAGGTAAGGGCATGATGCACTGCTCCTCCAGGGTATCTGAACTGAATTCTCAACTTCCACATTGAGGGGTTCACGTGGTTCACAGCTGCCTACAGCTCCAGCTCCAGGATATCCAGTGCTCTCTTTTGGCTTCCTAGCACTCATGTACACACACACACACACACACACACACACTCACACAAATTTAAATGATAGCCAAAAAAGAAGTGAAATAGCTTAAGAGGCCTTTAGCCATGGAATCCCTTAAGTCTGTTTCAGTGCCTGTACAACCTACTACCTCATAAAAACGTAAGAAAAAATATAGTAGAGTGCCAGGCATGTTGGTTCATACCTTTATTCCCAGTACATGAGAAGCAGAAGCAGGTGGATCTCTGAGTTCAAGGTCAGCCTGGTCTACATTTCCAGTTCCAGGACAACCAGGCTACACAGAGAGATCTCATCTCAAAAAGAATTATAATTGAAACAACTAATAAAACAAGAACAACAACAAAAATAGAGGTCTTTTATTATTGCACCATTGAAATATCAGACATTGGTCTTATCATCCGGGAACTTGGTCCTTGCTCACCATCCTGCTGAACAGTTCTTTTTGAATAGACGTAGATGTCATCCAAAGCCCATCTCACATGCTTCTTTTCATTTCTATGGCTCCCTGGATCAGGGGAGAGGAAATTGACTCAAGCGCAGGGCCGTTTTCTCAAAAGTGGAACTCATCTTCCGGGTCTTGAGTTACTGACCAGGCAACTCCCACCTCATCTGGCCCCCAAGGATGTTTTGTACCCCGGGAACTGTGGATTTCTACAAGAGACCCATTCTCCGGAGTAAGAAAGCTATTGAAGTGAGCTGGCAGGCATTCTAGTAGGGAGGGCTATACCACACACTTCCTCACTCTGCACCTGACGGGAGGTGGAGGACTGTAGCCAGCTCCATTTCTCCATCACTTGTCAAGCTGGAGCATCTTCTGCTCTTCAAGAGGCCAAGTTCCATTCAGTGTTGATGTGACCTTGGGCCTTTCCCAGAAGCCCCGCACAGTAACTGTGTTCTTGCAGAGTGATGTGTCATTTTCTGGAGTTTCCATAGTGTGAATGCTGAGCTCACAGGGGATACGGTGGAAGCATTTGGCTGTAACTTCTAAAGGACAGTGGCCCCTGGTCCAGCAGTCTGGTCCTCTAGCAACTCTCCCCCATGTGGATGCTTCCTCCCATCCTGTTCTCTGCTTCTTTCCTCTCTCCCTTGGCCTTGTAGACCGGGCTGCTACTTTGGGGTCACATTACAGATGCTCAAATGCATTCAGTTTCTCTGCAGGCTATCATGGTCTTTTCTTGCGTCTGGTACCCTGTGAACGGGCTGGATTGCATTACTTAGAAGGAGAAGCAAGACTCTGGAAAAGCACATTTTTGACCTGAAGAGTTTGTAAAACTCAATTCTCCATCGTCTTTGATCATCTTTTGTGCTCCCAATGTTGGTGAAATAACATTTCAAAGTGTTGCCAAGAACTTGGCCTGGATATGAGGGTCGAGCCACATGCCTGACAGCTTTGGTTCTTATCTTGGGTTTATGAAGCCGAAGATTAAAACTAAACCCAAGAAAGTTCCTTTTGAAGTATGACCATTTCTCCCCAACTAAGGACTGCCACACAGCTATGATTTACCGACAGATCTCCTTCATGAGGAAAGTAGGATGCTCTGAGTTAACAAACCCCCGCTCAAAAAACCCCTCATGATCTTTGTGCCTTAACCCAAACAGGAATTTCCAAAGTCTTGTATTTCCTTCTACATTAAAAAAAATTAATGTCCGCCTACACAAAGTTTAGAAAGTACAGAAAAAAATATTGAGAACATAAAAGCCATTAGAAAGTAACTAGATATAATCATGCTGAATACCTTCAGGCCAATATTCTTATTTTTAAATATATAGTCACATGAATTTATATATGTGGGTTACAAATCTGGAAATATATGGGTTTGGATTCTGCTTTTATCTAACATTATATCATAATTATTACCCTTTATCTATTAGTGTTCTTAGAAAACAATTCTTATGCCTTCCAGGATATCCATCTTATATATTTGTTTATTCTTTTGTGTGTGGGTGTTATTAGAAATTCTAATTGCTCCAGGTTTTTTATTTTTTACTATTATAAACAATATTTTAATGACTATTTTGTGTTACCAATTTAGATAGTTTTTCTAAGTCTGGATATGAGTAATTTGGTAGTATGAATATCCAGTCATCCATTTTTCTTCCTTCCTTCCTTCCTTCCTTCCTTCCTTCCTTCCTTCCTTCCTTCCTTCCTTCCTTCCTTCCTCTCCTTCCTTCCTTCCTTCCTTCCTTCCTTCCTTCCTTCCTTCCTTCCTTCCTTCCTTCCTTCCTTCCTCTCCTTCCTTCCTTCCTTCCTTCCTTCCTTCCTTCCTTCCTTCCTTCCTTCCTTCCTTCTTTCTTTCTTTCTTTCTTTCTTTCTTTCTTTCTTTCTTTCTTTCTTTCTTTCTTTCTTTCTTCACTGTTACAGAGACTTTATGGAAGCCGTTGTTTCTGGTTTTAGTCATGACTGGCTTTACCTGGGATAACAGTTGTGTGTGCTCCCCTCCACACCCAGCATTGTTTTTTCTTTTGTGGGAAAAAAAATGCTTTCATGGCATCTTCTGAAAAAAGTAGGATGCCAAGTTACATTTTCACTTAAAACACAAAGAAAACATTGGCGGAAATGCTCCCAAGTGACTGTCAGAATGTCCCTGGTCCTTTTCGCTTGTTGGACCTCCTGGCAGTCAGGATTCCTCTGGTTGGTGGACGTGATCTTGTCCTCATGTGACACCTTCTTGTTAATGTTGTTGCTTTGTCGTTTCCATTTGCTCAGAGGCAGGGTCTCCTAAAGCCCCATTGGCCTCCGCCTCACTGTGAAGCCAAAGATGGCTTTGCTCTCCTGACTCCCTTGCCTCCACTTCTCAAGCTCCGGGGTTACAGAAATGCACCACTTTGCATAGGTCATATAATTTTTTAAAAAATATTTTATTTTGAATTATGTTTACATGCCTGCCTGTGTGGGGGTGTATGCCTATCACTGCAGTGTCCATGGAGGCCAGAAGAAGGCACAGGGTCTCCTGGAGCTGGAGTTATAGGCAGTTGTGATCTGCCTGATATGGGTGCTAGGAATCAAACTTGGGTCCTCTGGAATACCAGTATGTGTTCTTAACAGCTGAGCCATCTTCCAGCCTCTCATTTTATACATACACAACACATACATGCATGCATACATACATATACACATACATACATTTATTAGCATATTTTTCTTCTGCAAAACAATGGCTATCATTCCAACACATTTGTCCATGTGCATAATGTACTTTACTCAAATTAACCCCCCATGACCCTCTGCTGTCCCTTTCCTAGGGTCCCTTTCCTCTTTCCACACACTTCTTCTATTTTTTTGTTTTATTTTATTTTATTTTTTGTTTTTGGAGACAAGGTTCCTCTGTGTAGCCCTGGCCATTCTGGAACTCACTCTGTAGCCCAGGCTGGCTTCCAACTCAGATATCCACCTGTCTCTGCCTCCTGAGAACTGGGATTAAAGGCCTCTGTTGCTACCACCCGGCCATCCTTCTACTTTTATGCCTTTAAAGAAAATGGTTTTTGCACCTCAAACAAAATGTCTGCGTGGCACCTTTGGTGCTGATGTAATACACCACACTCATCTCCGCCCATGATCTGGTGTCTGTTATTTTTAACTTTTAATTTACTATTTCTCTTCTTTTTCCCTTTTGTGTTGTTGCAGTGGTTTGGTTTGGTTTTGAGGTGCTTCTTGAAGACTTCTAGCCCAAACCATACTGTGCTGTGTTACTGAATTCCAATCCTCACAGACAGTCAACACGTTCTGAGGCTTACTTCCTTCCCACCTTGTCTCTCTTAAATCTCTCTGATGCCCAATTACCTTAAGACCCCAATTTATTAAAGTGAACAAAACGAGTGCTGAAGGCTCAAAGGATTCTGGATATTAATCATGTCCAAAAAAAAAAAAAAAAAAAAAGTTCAAGGTGAGTTGAAATGAGCTTTGCTGGGGCTGAGGAGACGGTTAGGATTAGGTTAACGTATGATGAAGAAGAACCATCAGATTTATGGAGAAAATTAAGTATTGAAGTATATAACTCCATCAAAGAAGTTCCTGCGTGCCTCCTCTAAAAGGTTTGAGTAAGAACATTTGTTTAGAAAAACTTTTTTTTTTTTTTTTTTTTTTAAGAGCAAGCACATTCCTGGCGGTTGTCTGTAGTGATGGGGAAATGGTTGTGTGTGGACAGGAGAGATCTTCTAATGAGAGGGAAATCAAGGGAGCCTCAGGACGACTCTTTTCATGTTCTTAACTAGTTTTCTTTGTTTTTTGATGATTTTGTATACCCATACGATGAAATAAGATCATACCCACCCTGTTTCCCTTCTTCAACTCCTCCATAACCCCCTAGCCCCACACTCCATATCTTCTTTTTAAATGACCCACTGATCATTAGCTCTGCCTGTGTATGCATGGGTGTGGGGTATCCTTGAAGCCTGGCCAAGAAGCTCACTCTTTTTACAGTGGCTCACTTTCCTGGGATCTAACCGGGATTCCTTGAGAACTACATTAGTTTCCTCTGAACCAAATTATTCCCACCAGTTGTCATCCTATGGGTTTACCAGCTCAGCATTGTCTAGCAAGTAGCAAACTCTCAACACAGCAACCTTTGGGAGACACATTCAAGTCACGCCTGAGCAACTGCAGCATCCGATGGAATGCCATACAGTCTCCAGAAGAAGAAAATCCAGAATCCCATTGCAGCACAGTGACCTTGAAGACACTATGGAAGGTGAAATGAGCAGGTCACCAAAATGATCATACTGAGCTGGGTGTGATGTCACATGCCTTTGATCCCAGCACTCAGGAGGAGACAGAAGCAAACAGATCTCTATGAGTTTGAGGCCAGCCTGGTTTACACAGTGAGTTCCAGGTCAGCCAGGGCTACACAGTAAGCCCCCTACTCCACCCCCGAGTCTCAGCAAGGACACAAGCCTCTTATAAGCATCATCTTTGAGAGCTTGCCCTCCGGCCTCATTCTCCACCTGGCATTTGAAGCTCTCTGGTTGGTCCAAGTCTACCCATTCACATTTCCCTCTCTGAGGCTTCACTGTTTACCCTTCTGGTCCATCCTTCCATTCGCCTCTGTCAGATGCTGACTCCCCTCCTTATCTGGTGCTCCGACTCTGCTCTGAGTCACCCGTTTCTCATACTGGTGGTTAAGAGGGAGCAGCTCTGGGTTCTGTGCTGTCATGCTGACCTCCAAAGCTGAGGAACAGAGGCTCGACCAGGCCAGGCATGCCTCTGCTGTCTAGTGGGGACAGTGGCCGCTGCCCACACAGACCTTAGGACTGGCGCAGAGGCACATACCGAAGCAGCATACCTTCTCCGTTGTTCTTTCTTTCTGCTCCTTTACTTGTTTGTTTGATTTGTTCTTATGACATATCCCACAATGCGTTCTGTGAAACATTTTAAGTACAGTTTGGTGGTGTTGACTATGTTCACACTGTTCTGAAGCCATGACCGCCATCCATCTCCAGAAATCTTCATCTTTGAAAACAGAAACTCAGTGTTCATTAAATAACCCCACCCCACCCGGACTCCCCCCAGCCCTTGGTAACCACCTCTCCCCAAGACTCTCTCCCCAGGACTCTAGCTGCTCTAGCCATCTCAAGGAAGTGCAGTTACAAAGTGGTTTTGTTGTTTGTTTGTTTTGTTTTTGTTTTGGATTTGGATTTTGTTTGAGAGAAAGAGAGAGACAGAGAGAGAGATACAAACTTGAGGTACTCTAAATCTTTGAAACCTACCGGCCTGCCTCCAGTGATGTACTCCCCCAGCAAGGCCCCACATCCCAAACAGTACCATTAACTGGGTATCAAGTGTCCAATGCTTGAAACTATGGTCAAATCTCATTTAAGCTACCGAAGTCTACACTTCCAGCACTTGAAGGCCAAGGCAGGAGGACCATGAATTTGAAACCAATCCAGGCTATCTATAGAAACAAACAAACAAACAAAACATAGCCAGAGAGGGAAGAGCAGTGTGCGTGTGCACAAAGTTCGTGTTTGACTCTAAGCACACCGGGAAGCTGTTGAAAAGGTTTTTACTTTTAAAAAAAGGTTTATTTAGTTTTATGTGTATGAATGTTTTGCCTTCATGAACATGCATGCCTGATACCTGTGGAGCTCAGAAGAGAGTGCTGGGTCCCTTGGAACTGGAGTTAAGATGTGTGTGAGCTTCCATGTGGGTGCTGGGCATCAAACCCAGTCCTCTGCAAGAACAGCAAATGCTCCCAACTGTTGAGCCCTATCTCCAGCCCTAGTTGTTTTAAAGTCTTAATCCAAAGAGAGACATGTTCGTATCTCTGCTTCTTAAAACTATCACCATGGCCATGCTGTGGCCACACACACAAAGCCAGCAGAAGCTCTGGAAATCATTTGTACTACTGAGGTTTGGCGTTTCCCACATTATTTTGCTGGTACAGCCTCCTTCCCCTCCGGGGAGCACTTTGAGGCTTTATGATGCTGCTCAGGAGAGACCTTGTGGGGTACATGCAGGTCATTTCCCAATGAGTTTAATGTTCCAAAGATTTTGGGCATCCAAATTGAAATCTTGCATGTTTCCTAGGAGGTTTTAATAAAGAAGAGGAATAATAGTGTCTGGTATGGAGCACATACTGCTTGGCATTCCCTGGCAAAGAGTTATTTTAATCATCTTCATTTTCCAGCTATGTGAGGGGATGCTTTAGACCTGGATCAGCTCCCTCAGTTGCAGTAACTCCTTAGCCGCCATGTTGTAAGCAGGTTCCTGAGTTTTAGCACAAGGAGGCTTCACATGCTGCCCTCTCCTGTAGGTTGTCCTGGGATTCATGGAGAATAATTGTGTCCTCCTACCACACAACCTTTACTTTTGTCTTTTAAAAGCCCGAAAGGGCTTTCTGGTGAGCTTACACGAAGTCAGCTCATCCCTCCTAACCCACTAATTCTCTTAAGAGCAGGTTATCAAAACAGTAGGCCTGACTCTCGGGTCCCCTGGCTTCTCGTTTCTCTGGATCTCTGTCTGGCGCTAGGGTGTTTCCGTCTCCTCCACCCTATGCTAACACAGCTGAGAGGCCTCTCAGAAGCCAAACACATTGTGCTGTCTGGTCGTGAGCTACACAGTCCTCTTTTCTTCTCACATATTCAGCCTCAGGCCTTTTGTGACAATGGACCGATGCATATGCCACGTGTTATTTACGAATTCCTTGGCCGACAGACACCGGATTGAGCTCTGCTGCTGGGGATATGGAATACAGGAGTAGACTCCTTGCGTTTAATTCTTTGGCCTGCAGGACCCTTAGATATTCTTTAGGGATCTATTCCTGCTATTGGACACCATGGGCCCACAAAGCAGACTATTCCTCAATTCATAAACTGGGGGTGGAAGGGATTAATTTTGGGGTGGAGCCTCTCTCGGATTTGCAGGGGGCTCAGACATTTTAAGGGCAGGCAGCCGAGAGATCTCAGAATGACTCTCAAGGGGGAGAACTGTTGCCGTCAGCAAGGCAGTAATGGGGATTCTGGGTTCAATGTCATGGCTGACTTCCTCCACCTCCCCTTAAATGGCTGTACAAATGGGGGAGTATGTGGGCAGAGGATTACTGTTACCTTAATTATTTTCAGTTCTTGAGAAATTAATCAGTGTCCCCTGATGGTTGTTTACATTAGGCCGTGAAGGACTGATGCCAGCCCTGGCAATTCCTCCAGCTGTTCACAGATGTTGAAAGGGACCATCCAGAGCATCTGGGAGGCTTGTGAAGGATGAAGCTCAGGATACATTCCTATTGACTTATCAAACATGGGGTACTTGGTTCTACCTTCATTTTAGTTTTTAATAGTGACCTTTATTTGGTCAGAAATAGGGGTTTGAGGAAGCACCCCGAGGCAGGATTCTTTTTTATTTTTTATATTTTTTTGAGATAATTTCATCATTTATCCTTTCCCTTCCCCTTTCCTCTCTCCAACCCGCTTTATATACCCCTCCGTGTGCTCTTTCAAATCCATAGCCTCTTACTTCATTAATTGTTATTATATGTATATATACATATTTTTTTTTCTTAACACATTTTCTTAAACTCACAAATACAACCATCTCAGTCTGTACACACCCTTTTGAACCCAGCCCTCTTCCTGGGTGAAATGAATACTTCCATTACTGGAAGAACGCAGCCATAGGCTAAAGGTCCGGGCTCCCGGAGACCTGCTTTGTTCAGCTGTGCGTGGAACTTGTAAACAGCATTGCATTGTTTTATGAGAGTCAAGGGATGCAAGTTCACCCTTGAGTTTCCTTTTACAGATCTCTCTCATGGGCTTGTTTATACGCATAATGTCACATTATGTACCAGAAAAGGCTTTTCTACACATTGCTCCCCAATCAGTCATGGCGAGAGTGGATTCAATCATCCTCCCTTTTAGCATATCCCTGTCTCAGCCCCACAGTCAGCCAAATGCCTCGGGTCTGCTTGCCCCAAGGTGGGGCTAGAGACAAGAAACGAGGGTGCAGCTGGGTTATTTGGTATGTCGCTTATCAAGCAAGGGTAAGATAGGTAGAAATGGAAGCCTACAGGGATGAGGAGCTCATGGGGATCACGTTGATGAGGGGCTCAGTCTTGCTGTGGTCAGTGAGGAAACACACAGAGCATTTCAGCCTGGTCGACACAGAGAGGGTGGGGAAGCAGGCTGGCTGGGGACCAACTCCTCGCCCTCAGCAGCTGAGACGTCATCTGGGAGGCATTGATTTGCCTGTGTCCCTTATGGCCCCACCCGGGACAGCAATGACGACTTGAGGTAGAATGCTGCCAAGTCGCAGGTCAACTCAGAAGTAGTCAAGGTGTTCCTAGACATTGTCAGCATCTGACACCCTGTACTGTGCTAGTGCCAGGAGCATAGCGGGACACTAAATCAATATTATTATATTGAAGATGTACCTGCCTTGGCAGACATGAAACAAAGACCATTGTGTCTAGGAGATAGCTGCATTCCCAAGCTCCTTGCAATATGTGCATGCACTGTGCATGGCAAGCTATGGAATGAGCCAAGCCATTCGTTAGGAGACGACTGGCAGGGAGAATATGGTAGGTGTACATGAGGGAGTCCTTGCCACCAAGAAGACAAAACCCTGTTACTTGCTGCAATGTGAGTGGAGCTGGCGTGTATAGTGCCAACGGCAATTAGCCTGACGTTCAAAGCTGGACACCACCGTCACTTGTTTGTCAAAGGTAAAATGTAGACCACACAACAGTGGAGAGCAGAAGAGTGGTCACCCGGGGTTAAGAGAGGTAAGGAAGAGGGACAGAGGTACTGAGTGGATGATGGGAACCAAGATCAAATTAGCAGGAGAAATTCGTTCTACTTCTCCAGGACAGTGAGTGAGTTCACGGTAGTCTACCACAGCTCATGGTATATTTTAGAAGAACTAGAAAATTCCGAAGGGTCCCCAGAGAGAAATGACAAACGCTCATTAGTGTAGGTCACAGATAGGTACCAACACAATGCATGGACTAAAAGCAGAAGCAGCGTCACCAACCCTGTCCTTGTCTATTAGAGGAGACAGGCCATGAGCAAAGACACACACACACACACACACACATGCCCCACATGGGGGCATGCTTGTAAATCCCAGCACTCCAGAGGACTGAGGCCTAGCCTAAGCTACTGTGTGAGACCCTGCTTTAAAAGAGAAAAAGAAATGCACAGCTTAATTGTGATGGATGCTGTGTAGGAGAGGCTCAAGGTAGGCAGGCATGTAACAAGGAGCAAGAGCTTGGCTTTTCCTGGGGATTAAAATTCTTTTGAATTCCAAACACTGAGAGTCCTGATTAGCATGACTTATTGAGTGAATGCTGAAAGTGAGTTTTTTAATTGGGCATCGTGACAAAGTTCCTAAAAGTTTTTGTGTTCATCCTAATCATTCTAAGAGTCACGGAGGTATGAACCAAGGCACTAGGCAACAAGCTAATTCTGGAACTTTCTGGAAGTCCTGGCAGCTTGAAACCAGGCCTACATTGTTCTGCTTGTAAAGTCTGGACTGTTCTGAGGAAATCATTTACACAGGAATGCATTTTAACAATCACTTCATTTTAAAACACAAAATACAAGTTTAATAGTTGGATACGACTTTTTAATTATAAACAACGATAATAGGTTTACTGGATAATATAATAGGCAAATGCACAAAACATTTGTTAATTAGTTTACATGCATACATGTGGTGCATATTTATATAATAAAAACCGTTCCAGAGGAAAACGGAACGGCTGGAGTGGAGCCTCCTCTCGTATTTTGAGTCCCAGGTTTGGTAAGACTTTGACAGTCCTCAGTGTATTGTCTGCTTTCTGTTCCCGACAGGTCTGCAGTCCTCTGTGCTCAGGAAGCTGCAAAAATGCAGGGGTATGCGTGTCAGTGATATACCACCAGAGCGGATGTCCCCAGCCAGCCAGTGAACAGGCTCCATGTACAACAAAATCTTCCGCTCTTTGGTACTACTTGTCAATTTGGAAATATGTACAAATCCCCAGGCTTCCTGTCCCTTCCTTGTGAATTTTCATAGCTAGGTCACAAATAGGTACACTGAGATCATGTGTGGGTATAGAAGCACTCATGAGTGTATAATTCTCATATTTGACATCATGCAGTACCTGATCTTATTTCTCATTTTTTTTCTAAAATCGCTTTCTGCATATTACAATTTTTCATGGTAATTTTGTTAGCTGAATGGCATTCTGTGTCACAGTATGTGCTCAAGCCTCATTCTACAATGGAAATGTGAGTTACCCCCGGGTTTCTGTTACTGTGATCATCACTGGGAATCTTGGGAGTAATAGAGGCCAAAGCGCAAAATAATTTCTTGGTAGAGACTTATAAAATTGTGAATTTCTGGGCGGAAGGAATGAACACTTTAAAAGTTTTAAAATTAATGTCCTCAAATCACTTGTCAGAAAATGTAAAGTATGAATATGAATTTAAAAACATAGAGCCTGGTGTAGATTTACAGGTGCACAGTGCTGAAATCGAAGGGTTTGGAAAACTCAAGGCTAGCCTGGTCTCTGGAGTGAGAGCTGACCTACAAACTAACCATCCAACCCCCCAGACACTCAAGCTTTTGAGTTATAGTGATTAATTTGTCAAAAAAATTAATCTGGGAGCCAGTGAGATGGCATGGCAGGTAAAGGCACTTGCTTCTAATCCTGAGGATCCGACTTCAACTCCTGGATCCCACAAGGTAAAGAGAGAGAACAGACCCTCTACCAGTTGTCACTCTGATCCATACATTAATAAATAAAATTTAAAAATAAATCTGTATAAACTCAGAGCTGTTAGATGTTTTCATTTTCATTACTGAGAAGAGAGAATGGGAAAAAAAAGTTGCACCTGTCCAGACTTAACACAGACATTTCTAGCACATTCATTTAAAAAAGATACTGTGCTTTCTAACGGTTTCCTTTTCCCCCTTCTTGCCAAGTCCACACTTCTTTCTGTGCTCTGGTCACTGGCCTTGAACTCTGTTTGTGAGTCATGTAGGGGAGCACGTATCTTTGTGTGCACACGTCTGTGGCCCATGTCATCCAGGGTCCATCCTCCAACGCTTGCTATCTACCTTGGGTATAGCCAGGTTTTTTTTTCTTTGATTTTTTTTTTAAAGCCAGGAGTCTGAGTTGCTACACTGAGAACACCCATCCACAGACCCCTGCTTACCTGGAAGAGGTGAGTTTTGAAGGCCTGGATGGAGACCTTAGAGAAGGAAGGGTTTGTTGTTTGGTAAGCAAACCGTTGGGGATGTTTTCAAAACAGAACATTTAAAAAACACTCTGAGGGAGGAGGATAAAGCAGCAGTGTTTCTCTTCTTTCTTTGTGGCAGATCTGATGTAGTTGAAGAAAGGAGGCCTTGAACCCATCCTCTCCCCCCATCTATTTACTGAGGGTAAATCTATCAGGCTGCCCCGAGGCCCCTGGGAGCCCGGGTCAAACGGCCAATCAATTCAAGTTAAACAACTTACTTGCTTCAAGAAGAAAGAGAAAAGCAACCTTTCTTTCTAACCACTCAGCGGAGCCAATGGAACCCACCCCCACCCCCACCCCTTTCCCGTGTTTGCTGTGGTGTCGACATCCAGTCCAGTCCAGCAGGACAGGAACAAAGTGGTGACTGCAACAGAAAGAAGGGATAATGCTGGACACTGGCAGACAGCAGGGTCAAAGGCCAAAGGACCAGACGAAGATCAAGCGACACGGATAACTAGGGCCGAAGCCTACACTAACCCCCTGGTCACCATGAGGGTGGCGGGGACTCGGAAGCTGCACCGTCCACTGGGCCACACCCACCTAGTCAAAGTTTCGGGAGCTGCTGAGGCACTTGCTTGCCCAACCCAGCAGCGGGTTCTCCAGGGCTTCTGCTTGGAGACCCTACAGGTGCTAAAGAGTAGACACAGCCAGCCGGTACAAGTTAGGGAAGCTGGAATCCCCAGGCCCTGGTGAAATCAGTGCCTGCTGCCGCCTGGTAAAAGCGATGCCCTGCTACTGCCCTGGAAAAGAGAGCTTTACTGCTTCTCCGCCAGGCTACGCTGTCTTAGGGACAGTCGGATTCTCCCCCAAGAGAAGGCACAGGCAGTGAGAGTGAGCTCTTCATTCAAGAGAGCTGGTTGATCCGTGCTCAGCCATGTCTAACAGGAACCCGAGAAAGAAGCCAAGATAACAGAAGAGGCAGATTTCAATGTTCTTGGGGTCCTTTAGCACGCGGAAAGCAGGGCCTGAGACCAAGCTGCTGTGCGCGCAGTCGGCTTGGGAGGTGATCTTAAGAAGCAGAAGCCGGAAGCTGGTAGAGTGTGCATTGATGTACAGACTCGCACAGCGGGCCACTAGGCACACAATTCTCCGTGAATGCCCAGGGATCCCGGAGAGCAGTTTATCTCTCCCAGGAGAAAGGGAAGAGCGGTCTGTCAGCTCTTGAAGTCATCCTTTGGAGATTTTCCAGAGACTGGGAGTTTATGGGCTTTTCTTGGCCATGTGGGCTCCAGTGGCCAAGAAGAGCCCCCAAAGAGAGCAGAGAGGAAGTGGTGGGAGCCATTCTGGTTAGCGGGCCCGGCAGAGGTAGGAGGCACAGTACCGGCCAATGAGTAAACTTGACATTCTGTCCAGAGGCGCTCAGGAGCCCTCCACAAACGTTCTGTTTTACTGGTCAGAAGCACCCGCTTCCTGTGGCATCCTGGTCACCAGCCCCTCCATCTACTTGGACGGGTTTTACTCTCAGCTCAGGAATATATCTCATGGGGTTTTTTTTTGGTACAAATTCAGGCTTGCAATGCAGTGAAATATAAATGACGGCAACCTCTAAAGGCAGCCAAACCTCTAGTTACAGTGACGGAGGAGGTGAACTCGGTGGGCAGCTGTGGGGCCACACAGACCCATGTGCCAAGTTCATAATTTCTGAGATCGTGGTCTTCTGACAGTTTTGACTCATGTTTTACATAATCATCTATTATCTTAATTTGTAGCATTTCTTTGAAACTCACCCAAGGGCATGTTCTTTCAGAAGCTCAATTACATGCCCTTGGTTGTCTGAGAACACGCTTGGCAAACAGTTTTTGTGAGAATAGGATGTGCATTTTTGACAGGCAGGGGGTTACAGCCAGTTCTCAAAAGGTGCCTCTGGTAGGGCACTCCAGGTGAGAGGGGAAAAACATCCTGGAAATTTCTTGGGAAGTATAATGCAGTGATTAGCATAGATGTGGAGGTGCCCAGGCTTCTTTTATTTTTAAGGATTAAAAAAAAAAAAATTTCCTTTTATGTATATGGGCATTTTTGCCTGCATGTATGTGTGCCATGCAAGGACAGTGCCCAAAGAGGCCAAAGAGAGTGTCAGGTCACTTGGGACTAGAGTTACAGATGGCTGTGAGCCACTATGTGGGTGCTGGAAATCAAACCCAGATTCTCTATAAGCAGCCAGCCCTCTTCACCCCGAAGCCAGACCTCCAGCCCATTAAAGATTTGTTTTTGTTTATGGGTACGTGTGTGTTTGTTTGAGCGTGTGCCACATGTGTGTGGATAACCTGCAGAAAGGACTTTGGATCACCTGGAGTTAGAGTTACAAGCTGTTGTCAGTCACTCAACATGAACTTACCTTGGGTTCCCTGGAAGAGCATCCTGTGCTCTAACCACTCTGCCATCTCTCCATCCCCCAAGCCTCTTTTTGTTTTTAAACTTTGTTTTTGCTTGTAATAGACACACAACGATTTTACTGTCATGGCTGTGGTGTACAATGTTCTCCAAAGACTCTCGTGTTTGAATACTTGGTCCCCAGCTGGTGGTGCTACTTGGAAGGTTCTGGAACCTATGGGACGGGCCTTAGGGAGATCATCTGGTCTTGGTTTGGGCCCAGGCTCACTGCTTCCTGTTCTGCTGAGCACATGGTCCTCCTGCCAAGGTGCTGCCCTTAACATGCCTTCCCCAACAAAGAGGACTGGATTCTCTGCTACTGCGAGCCGAAGTGAATCCATCCCTCATAAGTTGCCACTTGTCGGGCATTTGGTCACAGAAGAAAAATGTAACTAATTCCTATGCATGTTTTCACAGGAAACTGTGACATTTCGATAACGTGCACAGTTTGTTGTCACTGCTTGAAGCAGTTTCGAGGACACATCACCTTAGACACAGTATTAGCTGCTTTTCTGTTGCTGTGATAAAGTGCCACGAACAAAGCGACTTGTGGAAGGAAGGGTGTATGAAGGATAAGAGTCCATCAGGGTGGGTTGGCACAGAAGCACAGTGGCAGGAGCAGGGAGCCGAGAGTTCACACTCTGAACCTCAAGCATGGAGCAGAAAGAACAAGCTGCAAGCAGGGTAAAGCTTTAAGCTCTGACGGTATCCCCAGTGATGTACTTCCTCCAGCAATCCTGCCCTACAACCTCCCCAGACAGCACCACCACCTCAGGCTAAGTAATCAAACACTGGAGTTATATAGAGGACCTTTCTCATTTAAGCCACCACAACACATATCCTTTCTCTGTGTTTACAACCTTCAAAATATTCTCTGGTTGTTATTTTGAAATAATCAATCAATGGCAGTCATGCATAGATATCCTACTGTGGCGTGGGACATCAGAAGGTAATTCTCCTTCCTAACTGCCCCCCTGCACCAATCCTCTCCTCCTCTTCCTTCCCCACAACTGCCCCTCCCCATCTGGTAATGATTCTTCGACTCATTAATAAGTCCTGACTCTTGGGTAGTAGGACAAGTTTTGTGTGTGTGTGTGTGTGTGTGTGTGTGTGTGTGTGTGTGTGTGTGAGAGAGAGAGAGAGAGAGAGAGAGAGAGAGAGAGAGAGAACACAGAAATGTTTATTGAGCATTTACTACATGTTAAACTTTATACTCTTGAAAATTATTGGAAACCACAAAGTTCTGCTTCTTGTGTGGGTTATGTCTGTTGACTATAGCCATATTAGAACTAGAAAATGAAAAACACGCCAAAATTTGTTATTATTCAGAAATAATCAGCATAATATTCCATGTTAACAAAGAACTTACTTCTTTGGAAATAGTTTCCTAAACCAAAATACACTTCACAGGTAATTGCTTTAGCTTTGTGTAAGTCTCTTAGGTCAGGCTTGAGAGAAGGTAACTGGATTTTCACATCTACTTCTGTGTTCAATTTGCTGTGTTATATTGATATTGGTGAAATATACAAAGAAAATCTGGTCTCCCTGAGATATGTGGCTGGAAAAAGGAAGAGTGTAAATGGAAGTTTTCCTATGCCCCACAGCTGCTCTCAAATAATCACTCAGAGGCTTAAGATAAATTATAAATGCTCAGTCAGTAGCTCAGGCTTATTACTAACTAGCTCTTACACTTAAATTAACCCATAATTCTTGTCTATCTCTATCCACATGGCTTGGTATCTTTTCTCAGTACAACATTCTCATTTTGCTTCTTCTGCACCTGGCTGGCAAATCCTGACTCTGCCCTTCCTCTTCCCAGCATTCTTAGTTTGGTTGCCCCTATACTTCATGCCTGGCTACTAGCCAACCAGTGTTTTATTAAACCAATTTGAGTGACAAGTCTTTATAGTGTACAAGAGGATCATTCCATAGCATTTCTCTCTTTTTGTCTAATTAAAAAGGAAGGTTTTAACTTTCTTTTTTTTTAATGTTAAGAAATTTTCCATTCATTTTACCTACCAACCACAGATCCCCCTCTCCTTCCTCCTCCCACACCTAGGATTTAATTTTAACATAGTAAGATTATGTACAACAAAAACAGTTATTAAATAAGAATTACAGTGGCAGTATCCAGTCTATTTGTATTTGGCAAAATTAAAGAAAATACTCTATTATCGACCTTATCTTTGTGAGTCCAAAGTTTTGTATCTAATTTATCTTTTATTGCAACTAAACAAAACTATAACTATCTAGTCTTCAATTCCATCAAAGACCTCCAGAAGGACAAATGTTACCTAATGACAGGGACATCAGACTGTCTGGACAATCACCCAAGGTTCTTTTGTAATGTTGGGGCATCCAATTCTGGCCTACAGGCCTAGCATATCTGACAGACTTTCCTGTGAAGCAGAGAATTGTGAAGAATTGTCGTGCCTTGTCTTGGCAAAGTTCAGCAGTCACCTTTCTTGTGTCCTGCTGGTCCAGTTTCGACAGTAACTGTCAGCAATTGAGGGAAGGGCAGTTTCTTTCCCACAAGGCTAGCTTTTGCCATAACAAAAAAAACTCCATATGGAGTTTTTTTGATGCCCATCATCCTCTTTGAAGTAATTGGTACTGCCAGGAATAGACGTTTCTCACTGTTGAGAAAAGTCTAAATTTTTAAAACATTTCAAATGCCATATTCTGTAGGCCTTTGAAGTGTTTGAGGATTGCTTATTATCTGAAATATATCTCTGTATGACCTTGAAAACATACCTAACATGACTGTAAGTTTGGCATTATAGGTGACTATTTATCTGTATTTCTTAATTATATATTACATTTTTAAATGAACAGCAAAAACATAATACCCTAAACAAGAGCAGAAATACATATAGTACACATATAATATAACAAAATTAACTTTAAGTTTGTATTAATAAACCAAAATCTATACTAATGTAAAATATGTACGATTAATAGTTGTTTTTTGGATTAAAGCAGATTCAATAATCTACCCTTTTTTCTATCATAATAACCTACCCTTTTCCCCATCATTTCTATATCATATCTCCCTTTCTTTTTAGAAAGAGATCGACTATGACCAATAACAATTTATAACCAACCCCCTAAACAAAGACAAACATCCATAGTCTATTTCTTGGGAATGTGGGCATAGTTCTCTAGACTACTTCCTGCTGATTGGCATACTGGTACTCTCAGTACCAGTATTGGGTATTGGGACCCTGAGAAAATTTAAGATCATTGTTAAGTCTTGGCTATAGTATTTTGTGAGGCTGGATCATCTTAGTCAGTGGCCTGGATGCAGAACTCAGAGGAAATTGCAACAGAAGTGCTCTGAAATGTTGGATCATCTGGGCCATCTGTTCCCATTGGAGCTTTTTCTGGGTGTCTTCCTCAATCAAATCTGAATGAATCCAGAGGCTCTCATTTCTTATGGAAATAAAAGCAGAACCTCTTTCCCAAATAACATATCTTTTGACTTATATTTTGACGTCAATATGTTTTTATAACGTATAGTTTGGTTTAATCTATCAGCTTTTGTAATTAAATGTCTCTTAGCAGTTATTTGTTCATTAGAAGTCAAAAAAATTTGAAGACAACACAATAACATACAGTATCCAGACTCTCTGTGTATTTTCCATTTTTTATGTGGCTTTTTAAAAAATATTACTTTAAAATTTTATTACTTTATTTCTTTTTAAGGGCTTTCTCTGCCCTTTTTCTTTTCTCTCCTAAGCCTACATATATCTTTAAACACACTGTAACCCATTTAGAGGTTTTTGTCATCTAGATCTTCTTTCCTGTGTATCTTTTAGCCTCTTTTGACTGTGTGAGCAAACCTGCTAACCTACACCTGAATCCTCTGAGTGGCTCTCTTGGCTGGCTCTGCCCACTTCTTGGGTCATAAAAGCCAAGCCTAGGTGGCCTAGTCAAAGGTGAGTGACCAAGGACTGTATTCAACCTTCCTAGAGCTCTAAAGTGCTGATGCTTGCACTGTGGCAGGCATTTTCACTTAGTTTCTTTCGTTCCTGCTTAATGTACTGTCTGCTCAAGGGCTCACCCACAGGCAGAAACTCTTAAAGGAGCTGTATCCTCTTTTTTCCCCCTCAGCTTCTTTCTTAAGCTCTATGTGGAAAATTGGCCCCATATTGGGTGCCAGAAGAGGAGCCTGATAGGTTCCTGGAGAAACTGTGGCTATATTAATGTGGTGTTCAATTAGCCAAAATTTTGCCCTTCCCTCCCTTTCTCCTTCCTCCCCATCCTCATTTTAGCCATTCTAAGGTGTGCACGCATAATGTCATATAGCCATCACCATTCTCAATATACAGAACTTTGTCATCTTGCACAACTGAAACTGTGATTTATTAAAGAACAAATTCCTGCTCCACCCTGTTCCCATCGCTGGCAGCTTCCATTCTGCTTCCTGTGCTGATGGACTTGACAACCCTAAGTCCTTTATGTGAGTGGCCTCCGGAAATGTTTGTTGTCTTCAAACTAGCTTATTTCTCTCTGCATAATATCCTAAACGTGCATGTATGCTGTTGAATGTGTCAGGATCTCCTTCATTTTTTTTTTTTTTTTGTTTTTCGAGACAGGGTTTCTCTGTGTAGCTTTGCGCCTTTCCTGGAGCTCACTTGGTAGCCCAGGCTGGCCTCGAACTCACAGAGATCCGCCTGCCTCTGCCTCCCGAGTGCTGGGATTAAAGGCGTGCGCCACCAACGCCCGGCTCTCCTTCATTTTTAAAGCTAATATTTACTGCAGCCCCCGGTGAATGAAAAAAAGAAATAAGAAAAGGAAAGGGCTTCACTACTCCTAGGTATGGTGGAGGAGGAAGTTTATTGTAGATAAAACAGAGAACATAGCCAGAGGAAGGATCATCTGGCAGAGTCCAGAGTGAACATGACCCGACTGAGCTGGATCATGTGAGGAGAAGGGGGAGGGGAGAGGAGAGGAGTACCTCTCCCCACACACACATGCACACACCAGGAGGGGCAGAAGGTAAAGGGTAGAAAAAAGGGTCAGATAATAAAAATGGCTGGATGATATAGAGAAGTCCCTGGGCTAGAGAAGTTTAGTGTAAGGGGTGGGGTGTTCCAGCCATACCCTGTCACGGATAGGGACTGAGGAGTCCTGGGGGAACCTGATGGCTAGGTCCAGTTTAATATGTAAAGTAGGCACCTCATTTGTTTGTCCTGAGTCTGAGACCTAATACCAAGGTCTTACTGAACAGAAACTCTGTGCACAGGATAAGCAAACCACCCTGCTCCGAAGCACTTAAAGCCGGAGGAGCATCCGATAACATTTTCAGACCTGAACATGTCTTTGTACTCCAAGTTTGTAGAGAGAGGGAACGAGGCACCCACGGTGGCTTTTTATTGTATTTTGCTTATAATTACATATTGAGTGTCCCTATTTGGAAATGAAAAATGTAACATTTTCTGAATGCTGACAAAATGCCACAAGCATAAAATTCCTCAGGTGAGACTTAATCTGGGCATACAGTTATAAAAAATGAATACAACTGCCTTTGACTCACGTGGAATAAAGTGCATAGAAGGCAGAAATGAGTTTTGGCCTGGGTCCCATGCCGCAAATACCTCATCATGTTTATGCAAATACCCCCAATCTGAAAACAAAACATCTGAAATTACAAACCTTTTGGATATAGGCCACCCAAACTGAACTTCTGCTCTTGACTATAGTGTAGCACACATTACAGGAGGCTTACTAATTCACCAGTTTCAGCCAGCACCGCTACCCATGGCAGCCTTCCCTCTGGCAAACTCGGAACTCCTCACTACCAAGCAGCCCCTCCCTACCGATGTTCCCTCAGCCCACTGTCGTCTGTAGCTGGTTTTGTCTGCTCTGGTTCCTACACAGCGAAATCACCTGGAACCACCCAGTATTGTCTACCTGTAGTTAGGTCAGTTCACAACCAGCTAGCTGCCTGACAGCCTGCTCTCCGGAGCCTCTGTCAGGACTGCATCGGGACGATTATTCCGAGTGTTTGCACAAGGATGTTGTCAAGATTTCCATGCTCCCGAACAAATGTGGCAACAAGTGGGGTGTGTCAACAGTGGTCTTGCCGCTGAGAGGGGTTGTTTGTCTAAAAGAGGTCTGAGAAGACGTCACATGACGTTGTTGATAATGAGAACCTCAGAGAACATCTAACAACAGGCCAGCCCTTCACCCACGTGCTTTCCGGACGTTTTCTGTGGTGAGGAGGATGTCATCTCAGGCTGAGAGGGATGTCACAGTCTCTAGGTTTCATGATCTTTACATTTCCACCCAAACCAAAGCACATCTTGCTCCGTTAGCTGGTTGGACTGTGTGTCGCTCAAACATTCACACCCAAGTTGCTGGTCACACCCAAGTTGCTGGTCACACCCAAGTTGCTGGGTCAGACACTGTCCACGCCTTTGAGATATTTTAAGCTATCCACAAAGCTGAGAGAATCCAACTACTCAAATGATCAGAGTATGCTACGTGAAAGCTAAAGACTGTCTGTGTGGAGAGAGATTGCTTTAATAGCTAGAATGACCTACCTGGGGGTTGGCTTGAGCCAGGCAATTTTATTGAGTATTAACTCACTTCATTTTCACAAAAATGCTGGGGCTACTTACTAGCTGTCCTGCGTCCTAGGGAGGAAACAGGGCAAAGTGCTCAAGAACGTCTTTAAAGTCAGTTGGCTGTAAGCTGCGGCACAGGATTTGAATTCAGAGTGTTCAGTTCTACACTCAGGAGCTCAGTCAATCATGCCCACCATTCCTGACCCTTTAACAGACTGTTGAGTATTTATTAGATTGACTGTTCAAGAAAGAAAATCCCTTAAGAGTGTTCTGGTTTGAATCTGGAACATTCTTCCCAAGCTTGTGTTTTGAAATCTTGGTCCTTAGGTGGTGACACCATTTGAAGTCTCTGGGGCCTTTAGGAGGTGGAGTTCTGAGGGCCTCTGAGGATTGTAGTGGCCCCTGGTTCCTGTCCTGTGGCCTCTATTTCTGAAGCCTCTATATACTCCTCCACCAAGGGCTGAGTCAGTCCCGCATGGCTCCCCAGGTGATGGACAGAAGCTGATGCACCCTGAGCCAAAATAAGCCCTTGCTCCCTCTGGTTGTTTATGTCAGCTACTTAGTCAGCATGCCACAAAAATAGCCAATGCAAAGAGTGATAATACAGCTTTGTTTTAATATCTCAATATTCCTGGTACTTATGTAACCCCACAAGGAAAATGTTCCCATAACTGCTTTTTAAAGCAATGGAGGAGGAACCTGGAAAGCAAAAGTTTTGAGCGATCTTGTCCTTGTTATACATGACTTGGAGAGAAAATGAATAAAATAATCTAATCTGATTATGAATAAAAGATAATAAAAATATTTAGGTTTAATAGGCAGGAAGTAGCACAGTGGAGATCACACTGATGGCCTGGAACATTCAAGGCAGAGTAATAAAACACAGAGTAAGGATTGGCCTCAGTGGAGCACATGAAACATTCTCCCTTTATGAAACATGGGTTTGGGTGATTCTGCTATAAGGAAATGCCACTAAAAGGAGGAACCAGGCAAGAGGGGTCACACTCCAGTGACAACATGAATGAGTAAAAAGCTTTAATGATGGGCTGAAGAAATGGCTCAGAGGTTAAGAGCACTGGCAGCTCTTCCAGAGGACCTGGGTTCAATTCCCAGCACTCACATGGCAGCTCACAACTGTCTGTATCTCTAGTTCCAGGGCATCTGACACCCTCACACCAATGCACATAAAATAAAGTTAAATAAATTATTTTTTTAAAAAAAAAGCTTCAATGACCTTCCTCCTGTTGATCACAGTATCCCACTATGCACTGTTTTGTGTTTGTTTGTTTTTCAAGACAGGGTCTCTCTACATAGCCCTGGCTGTCCTGGAACTGGCTCTATAGACAAGTCTGGCCTTGAATGCAGAGCTCCTCCTGCCTCTGCCTCCCTAGTGTTGGGATTAAAGGCATGTGCCACTATGTCCAGTTTACCCTATGTGGTAATTTATGTGGTAAACCCTATGTTGGGTGCCAGAAAAGGAACCTGATAGGTTCCTAGAGAAACTGTGGCTATATTAATGTGGTGCTCAATTAGCCAAAATTTTGCCCTTCCCTCCCTCTCTCCTTCCTCCCCATCCTCATTTTAGCCTTTCTATTAGTTTATTTATTTATTTATTTATTTATTTATTTGTTATATATACAGTATTCTGCCTGCATGTGTGTCTGCAGGCCAGAAGAGGGCACCAGATCTCATTACAGGTGGTTGTGAGCCACCATGTGGTTGCTGGGAATTGAACTTAGGGCCTCCAGAAGAGCAGTCAGTGCTCTTAACCACTGAGCCATCTCTCCAGCCCAAGCCCAAGGGCATTCCTTTTTTTTTTTTTTTGTTTTTGTTTTTTGTTTTTTTTTTTGTTGTTGTTTTTTTCGAGACAGGGTTTCTCTGTGTAGCTTTGTGCCTTTCCTGGAACTCACTTGGTAGCCCAGGCTGGCCCCTCGAACTCACAGAGATCCACCTGGCTCTGCCTCCCAAGTGCTGGGATTAAAGGCATGCACCACCACTGCCCAGCCATTTTAGCCATTCTAAAGTGTACACTCATAATGTCATATAACCATCACCTTCATCAATATCCAGAACTTTGTCAAGGAATGAGAGAGGAAGGAAGAAGACTTTAGGGGCCAGTCACCCAGCCACCCAGCCACCCAGCTACACAACCAGACATGGAGTAAGAAGGGAAGAACAGGTATACAGAAATAGAGAAAGATAAAACCCTGAGGCCAAAAACAGATGGGATAATTTAAGTTGATAAAAACTGGCAAGAAACAAGCCAAGCTAAGGCTGGGCATTTATAATTAAGAATAAGCCTCCATGTGTGATTTATTTGGGAGCTGGGTGCAGGCCCCCAAAAAGAGGCAAAGACCAAAGGGCCAGAAGAGCTAAACAAACAAACAAACAAAAAAACCCTCAACCCCACACTGCTTTTTAAGACAAGCAAATTTAGCCGACTAAGCCTCTACTCTGTGTCTCTACCTGGCAGTGGATTGGGCAAGTCCTATGAGAGAGGACAGATGGCTGCCTGGCTCCCAACTACCCAGTAAACATTTAAAAGCATTTTCTGTGTTTAGATCTATATCTCATTCTTCAGTTCACTGCAAAAAGCAGATCATTCCAATCCATGGGGTCTCCAGACAAAGGGGCTATTGGATTCAATTACAAGAATATTGGATGATTCTGCCCAAGGAGGTCAGAACTGTGCTGTGGGAAGATGTGGGGAATTTAGAAGTGCTGCTGCTGCTGCTGCTGCTGACTTGGGTTAGGAAAAGGAGGCAGCAAGTAGTGATGTCAAAAGAGGAAACTGAGGGAAGCAGGAGGAGAAGTAGATGAGGAAAGAAGAGGAAAGGAAAGAAGAGAAAGGAGAGGGAAGAAAGGAATGGAAGGGAGAGGAAGGGGAGTGGAGGTGAGAGAAGGGGAGGGAGAGGAAGGGAAGGGGGAAGGGAAAGGAGGGGAGGGGAGGGAGAGGAAGGGAGGGAAGGGGACGGGAGGGGAGGGAGAGGAAGGGAGGGAAGGGGACGGGAGGGGAGGGAGATATGGTATTGAGAGAGCTGAGTTGTGTAGATGGGTCTAACATCAGTGTAGTTAGTCCTGTTTTTATTCCCAAAGCAAAACAAAGCCATGGGCTAGAACTCATAATTATCCTTCAAGATGAGCTCTCAAACTATGCAGACTGGAAAGTACACATTAAAAGTCACCATCTTCCTGGGATTATCAACTCAGAGTAACCAACACTGAAGCAGATTCTGTGTAGAGCATGAGGAAAAGAAATCCTTTGGACAAGAGTCAGAAACTCAGTAAATACGTTGGATTATCATCTGCTTTACCAGAAGAAAACAGAGGAATTAGTGTATTTCAGAAAGTCCATTCCTGAAGACTATTCTAGAAGACAAATTGAAGACATTTACAGCGGCTAAACACACAGTAACAATAAGGGATGGCGATGAGCTCCCAGCATCCAACCACTCTATCCCTGGGATCCAAGGGGCTGATGAAGAGCCAGGACAAGGCCTTGTGGACAGGGAGCAGCCATAAAAAAAAATAGGGATAACCGGGAGCAGGCATTCGATTTATACAGTTTCCTAAAAGGAACACTTCATGCCAGGAGGTGGTACCACTGCGCTAAGACCTGTGGGTCACCTGGATGTCACCTTTGCCTGTTTCCCACCAGCTGCAAAGCCCGACCACCAGCAACCTTTACTTCCTGTTACCAAGCTAGCTTCCTTCTTCCCTTCTTTCCCCACTCCCTGTCCCCCTTCTCCCTCTCCACCCCTTCCCCTCTTCCTTCCTTCCTTCCTTCCCTCCCTCCCTTCTTTCCTCCCTCTCCCTCCTCTTCTGTTTTTTTTTTTTTTTTTTTTTTTTTTTTTTTTCCAGTGGCCCATTCAGGAGACTTACTTTTCAATGACACCTTGAGTTCCCTGAACTTAGTTTCCAGGCAACGGGCCTTTCATTTCCATTACCACCCCAAGCTTCTAACTTCAGTGCGTCTTTTAATCTGAAGGAATCTTTATGTGCTGTTGTGGAATATTAGTTTAAGGTGTGTAACATTTGTTTATGCTGTGGAGCATTTGTTTAATGATGCAAAGACGTGTTGCATCCTTTTATGTTGCATTTGTTTAACTCTGTGGAGCTGTGTTACTGTATCTGTCTAAAACACCCCATGGTCCAATAAAGGGCTGAATGGCCCAATAACAGGGCAGGAGAAAGGATAGGTGGGGCTGGCAGGCAGAGAGAATAAAGAATAATAGGAGAAATTTGGGGAGAAGCAAGAGGATCAAGGAATGAGAGAGGAAGAAGGAATGAGAAAAGACGGGGCCAGCCCCCCAGCCCCCCAACCCCCAGCCCCCCAGCCCTCCAGCCACCCAGCCACCCAGCCACCCAGCCACCCAGCCACCCAGCCACCCAGCCACCCAGCCAGACTCGGAATAAGTAGGAAGAAAAAGATATACAGAAATAGAGAAAGGTGAAAACCCAGGGGCAAAAAGGTAGATGGGATAATTTAAGTTAAGGAAACCTGGCTAGATATAAGCCAAGCTAAGGCCGAGCATGTATAATTCAGAATAAGCCTCTGTGAGAGCTGGGGGCTGGACAGCAGTCCCCTCAAAGAGCCAAAAAAAGTAAAAAAAGAAAACACACACACACAAGAACAAAAACAAAAAACAACAAAACAACTATGACACACAGGCTGACAAAGACTATATTTTACTGATGTCCATGTGTCCATTCTGGACTGTTAGGACTGCTGTCCAACTTTCCTGTTTCCAACTTGACTGCTAACATGATTAAGCCCCCATCTCACTGAAATATTCCACTATGGAAAGTCCAGATGCCGTGTGAGAATTTACCAGTCCCTTGGCTCAACTGCCTTGAGCATCCCTCATTGTGCTCACTCTCTTCCGTCCACGAGGAAACAGAAGCACTTGTCTTACTTTTCTCCATAACACACTCCACTAGATGACTAGTTGACCAATGTGTTGGTCAACCAGCTCCCTGTGGCAGCAGGGACTATGTCTGCAGCTGCTTGCTCAGAGGGCGGCGTCAGGGTATCTCAATAAGTATGTGTGAGATGCCTTCAGACAGTGACCTTTGGATAAAGCACTGGAGTGTGCTCTTAGTGAAGGCCCACCAAGTGTGCTGGGCTGTATCTCAGATGTTTGTAAGGAGAGGGAGATGAGTAGGGATTGAGTCAAACAGCAGGATAATCCTCATTAACTTCTGGTAATGCTCTGCATCTCTTCTGACTGAAGCTCAGCTGGAAGGCTTTCCCCATCACATTGCTAGCTGTTGTGTGATACTTTGCCTGAAAAGATGACTACAACAGATATGATGATGATGGTGATGATGATGATGATGATGATGATGATGTTTGAATCAGCAGTATAGGCTGGCCTCAGACCCAGAATCCTTTTGCCTCAGCCTCCTAAGTGCTAGGATTATAGGCATGCCTGGCTTTTAAGATGGAGTCCCATGCTGGTAATTCAGCAAGAACAGATTCTATAGTGACATACTATTTTTCATAAGGAGGAAAACAAACATTCTCAGCTACAGGGAGTTCCCCAGGCCCTGCCAGACTTCCCTCAATATCAGTATAGTGCTCTGGCCACATGGTAGACAGAATACAGGGTTAGTGTGGTGTGATTCATCTGTGGCTTTTCAACTGCACTCAGGGGCAGCTTAGAGACTGCTCATGCTTTTCAGAGAAAGAGAGAGACACACAGAGACAGAGAGAGACAGAGATAGTTGTAATTTGTACCCAAGTAGTTTTCTAAGGCCTGGGAGACCTGCAAAATCATGGGGAAAAACTAATATAAAAATGTAAGTACATATTCAGATGCCTCAGATTTCAAAAGCAAAACCATAGACTATGATGCCAGGTCTCCCTACTGCTGGTGTTCATGTAGGCCCCTCACCCCACAGCTGCCAAGGAACCCACTGAGGCAGACCTGACTCTAGAAAAAATTTTCAGCTTCATTCTGCATAGAAAGGCAAACGCACACAGGACATTTTCCTTTAAAAATTGAAATAAATGGAAGCTTGATATATGTGTTACTTTCACTTTTGAGCTTAAACATTTTCATTAAAAAAAACAATATATTTTACATTTTATTTGTGTGTCTGTCTGTATGCTTGCCTGTCTGTCTGTCTGTCTGTCCACATGAGTGTAAGGGTCTTAAGAGGCCAGAAGAGAGCATTGGGTCCCCTGAAGCTAACTGTAATCTGTTCCATCTGGGTGCTGGGAACCAAACCAGGGTCTTCTGCAAGAGCAATGCCCCTGCTTCACCACCAAGAAGTCTCTCCAGCCCCTAAAAATGTTATTTTCTCTCTAGAGGAATGTAGTCCAGTTTCTTCATTTGTGGTGGCTACCAATCATTCCACTGTGGGGACTGTCAATAGTGTATTCACATTTTAAGTGTCCACCTACCAACAGGCAGTTTCCATAGCTATTAGAGGCGGAGCTGCAGAGAGCATTTGTGGGAAAAATTCTGAGAAGTGGACTTTTGGACAAAGGATGCAAGTGTTTGTGAGTTTGATCAGTCCTTGCCGCATTGTTCACCACAGAGGTCAGATCAATTTATACATGGGAAAATTCTGAGTGAGCCCCATAACTACTTTTTAAGGGCCCTCCCTCAGGACCTTATTGGTGGTCACATGAGCACTGTTCAGGGTCCTGAACACTTGGATCCTTTCTGAACTGATGTGACCATAGTAAGGAGCCAAGTAAAGGGTTCTTGAGAGGTTTGGCCTGAGATAGTTGTGAATTTTCTGGGATTCATGGTCACATCACCAAGCTGGAACTATAATTTACTGGGTTTGTGCCTGCTACCTGAAGTGTATTGTGAATAAAGTTTTAGAAACTGGGACCTGATGCCCTCCAGTCCCAGGACAAGGTCTTCTGCTCACAAAGGTGGAATAGATTCTTAGTTAGTTTTAGTTTAGTGTGTGAGGAAAGTAGCGAGCTCAGTCATTAGAGGGCTGTAAGCACCATGGAGGAGCGCAGGGCTGGCACTGGTCCAACCCAGTCACCACAGTGGTGTGTACATGTTGTCAAACAAGCTGTGAGCTCCTCCGGTGGGGGAGCAGTAAAGGGATCTGTAGAGTTAGTTGACTGGCTGGTTGAATTGATGGGACAGTTCCTTCAAAACAGCCCACCCAACTGGGCTTTGCAAGGTGATTGAAAAAGAAGGATCAATTGTTTCCGATTCCGGGTTTCATGCAGTGCAGGTTCACTGTGGGAATGTGAAGTGTGATCCTGACACCTGTCTCTCATTTTGGCACCTGGGTGGCCCACGGCTGGGCCTTCCAAAGTGTGTCATTTAATCCTGCACCAAGCCAGGTAGTCCAAACCAAGGCCTAAGTCGTCATAGCAATGGGGAAGTTTATGAGTGCTTTTATTGTATTTCGAATCACAAAGGAGTGGGGGGGTAACATAATCTTTTAAAGATGTACATTCTCTAATGGCCTTAACCGGGGCCTGTAAAAACCGTGATGTATATGTTCATATATCATATCAGTATTTACATATTTGTTTGTTTATTATGTGTATATATATATATATATTTGATCATTTCTTTGTTCATGTGTGTATTTCCATTATTTTGCAAGCATTTTCTCCTAAACCCATTGCCCAGAAAACTCTTGGTTAAATTTCATTAAAATCTAGTTACAAATAACTACCAGGTGTTAGGGAGAGCCAGGTTTTTTGTCAGCCATTAAAATAACCAGCATCTCCTGGTGATCTGCAATACAGACCAGAGTGGATTTTAACTCAGAAGGTTTCCACTGGGAAATGCTGCCCTTTATCAAAACAACCAGTCTCATGTGTGGTAAGTGACATCTTCAATATTACTGTAATAGGTTTCACTGTGAACGAAAATAACCAGGTCAAAATTGAAAACCAAAGCAAGCAGAGAAAGTGGTAAAGATAAAACTAACTCAAAACCCCGATTTAGGAGTTAGATTCACCCTGTCAAAGGTGACAGGAAGCCATCTGTAGGTTCCTAGGTCTCAGTACTTTGGAGCCTTTACATTTATTTGTTTGTTTGTTTATTTCAAGACAGAGTTTCTCTGTGTAGCCCTGGCTGTCCCGGAACTCAGAGATTCACCTGCCTCTGCCTCCCAAGTGCTGGGATCAAAGGCTTGTGCCACCACTGCCTGGCCTGCAGCCTTTATAGTTGAAAAAATGTGCACAATTTTTTCTCAGGCTCTTCTTGAATCTGGGGAATAAGCTGTCTTACAGCTTGACATCTTTAAGGGCAAAGCCTTCACATACCGGCCTTGATCTTGTGTCTGAGGCTGCCCTTCACCTGGTGATGTTTTCTGCAGATATGAGGCAAACAGAGCTTTCTTTGATATGAGGTTGGTAGATGTGGACAGCTGTCTCTATGGGGCAGAGATATGGTCCAGTTTCAGTCCCTGGCTTTTGGGATGACAAATGTCAATTAGAAACTGACCTGACTTCAGGTAAGGGGTGAAATCAATGGATTTTTCTTTTGTTTTTTTTTTTTTTTTTTTTTTGGTGCTAATTCTTCCTCCATTTTACTAGTGTATATTTTGTGCAAAATAAGGGATTTCATTATGATATTTCTGTACAGGTATATAAAATACATTTTTATATCCCCTTCCCCATTACCCTGTCTTGTTTCCCTGTTAATTGGTCTCCTTCTTCCCAAGCAGTTCCCTTTCTATTTTCCTCCCCCTGCCTCTCTCTGTTTAGACTATGCAATGTTTATCTGAGTTTGGCTTATTTCCCTTAACATGGTGATCTCCAGGTTCATGCTTTTGTTCTGCAAAAGACACCTTCACTTTTCTTTTATTTATTTAATGTGTGTGTATGTGTGTGTTATGTATGTGTGCATATGTGCAGGTGCCTTTAGAGGCCAGAAGGGAGAATCAGATGTCATGGAATTGGAGTCACAGCTGGTTGTAAGCTGCCTCACGTAGGTTCTATGGAAGAGCAGCAAGGACCCTCAGCCTGAGTCATCCCTCCAGTCCAGCTCATTCTTAAGGCTGAAGGAAACTCCAGTGTGTAGAAATCCTGGTGACATTTCTTTTTCTTACTGATTTATTTATTTAAGTTTTATTTTATTTGTGTGAGTATTTTGACTATATGGATATAAGCAGATCATGTGTGTGCCTGAAGCCTGTGGAGGCGAGAAGACAAAGTCAGATCTCCTGGAACTGGAGTTACAGATGGTTGTGAGCTGCCACATGGGTGCTGGGAACTGAACCGAGGTCCTCTGTAAGACCAGCCAGTGCTCTTAACCACGGAGTCATCTCTCCAGCTCCTTGGTGCTATTTGTTTTGACTGAAATTATTCTCTGAACAAGCATTCAAAGCCTGCTCTCACCCGAGTGCGGCGTTAGCACACACATCTTGGTGCATGCCCCAAATCATGTGTTTCCTCATAGAAGTGCTGTGTCTTTTAGTGCATGTAATCTTAAACACTTTTAAAAGGAGAAAAAAAACAAAGGGAGGAAGACACTGACTATGTGTTGCCACAGTCTCCTTCCTGAACAGACTCCTGGGGAAGGGAAACTTCCATCTTACAGAGCACCTACTAAGAACTAGGCACTGTGTTTAATTGTGGGCATGGGAGAGCGAGCTAAAATAAAGGACAGGGAACTAAGGTGGATGCAGTAGGAAGGAGGAAAAACAGGAGGTATATTCCTAAAGTGTGAGCGCCCTTTTTTATTATGTCAAAAGATAGTATAAGATTGACCGTTTTAACCATTCGTGTGTGTGTGTGTGTGTGTGTGTGTGTGTGTGTGTGTGTGTATGTGTGTGTATATGTGTGTGTGTGTGTGTGTGTGTGTGTGTGTGTGTGTAAAAGTTAATGCTACAAAAACACTACAAGCATTGGTCACATTCACAGTGTTGACAAACACGAGCACTAACTCTCTCTCAAGGGTATTTGTTAGCTCAGGGCCTCCATGACCACTAAACAATGATTCCCCACCCCCTCTGCAACCAGGCCCTCCCATCCTGACTCTGTCTCCAAGGTCTGGAATCACAGGAGAGTATAATCATGTAGGTTTGCCTTTGTGTGACTAGCTTAGTTTATTAACATAGGCACTTACAAACTGCTTTTCTGAGAAATGCCTACTCCCCATGCAAGGGAATTCAGCGTGGAATGGACATCTGTCCAGACTCTCTGCTTTTCTTTATTTCTCTTTAACTCCAGGCCAGACTCCTGTTTGACCCTTTGTAGGCAAGCTCATCACTCAGGAAATGCCTGCCAGACTTGACTCATCCTCAAGCAGAGCTGAAGGCACACAGGTAAGTGTCAGTGCCCTTAACCTGGCAACCTGGGTTCTGAGAACAGCCTCTTAGATCACTCTTCAGCTGACAGGGGATTACCTAGTGGGGTGGGGCTGCTCTCTCCAGGAGTGCTTATGTTATAGCAACTGGATCCATCCTGTCAAGTGAAGATAGAACAACTTCTTAGTGGACATCCTTGCCTGACCAACCCAAGGCAACAACCAACCAGACCATGCCCAACTGCTTCCTTATTTCTCCCATTCTATCCTACATTTAAACCTAAATTCATACCGGTACCTCTAAGGTCAACTAAGAGTCATTAGACTTTGGTTGTTTGTTTTTGGCTTTTGAGACAGGGATTCTGTGAATAGCCCTGGCTGTCCTGGAACTCACTTTGTAGAACAGGCTAGCTTTGAACTTGGAGATCTGCCTGCCTCTGCCTCTCAAGTGCTGGGATCACCGCCTGGCTAGTCACTGGACATTTTTTTTATCTGATCCTGCAAACACATGTCCTGGTTACATCTCCCTCTGCTTTTCACCATTATTTCTTTTTAATCTGTGTGCTGGGGTGGCTGGGGCTAGCCTGTTGGGTCTGCCAGAGCTGAGAAGTTTGTCCTAAACCTCTGTTTAATATTTTGTTAATCCTACCAATTGAGAATAAAACCACTATCACAATTTAAAGCCAAATTTGAAGCAAGCTTTAATTAAGAGGTGGATGGGCTCTGGCCAGGTCCATCTCTGGGTTTCCAGAAAATGGCCCTGAATCAGGGTTTACAGCAGCTAAATATTTCCCTTCAAGTCCAATCAGGGGCAAGCCTACATCCAATCAGGGACAAGGGTCCATCCTGATCTATTTCCTGCCTGTGAATGTTCCGCCTACAATGTGATCAAGCACAGTTGGTGCAGATGGGTCAAACAAACTTGTTTAAAGGAGTGATAAACATGTGGCTTGTTATTTTCCATAAATAATAGCCTCCAGTATTTCGGGAACTATCTGTCCTTGCGTAAGAGGCTTGCAGATCAGAGACATTTTTGTTTCATGGGTCTCTTAGGCATAGCAATTAAAACTTAAAAATGTAATTTTGACTCTCACAATTACTTGGTGCCATACCATCAGGAGGCATTCATCATGATAGAGCAAAGGCCAGGTCTTCATTCCTTTTAAAGGCTGACTAATGTTCCACTGTAAATTTTTACCACACTGTGTTCCCTCCACTGTCCGTGGACCGAGGGATTCCGGAGTTATTTCCACCTTTTGGTCACTGTAAAACAGGGCTGCTGGGGACAGGAATGTGCAAGGATTTGAGCCTTTTCTTTCTCTTCCTTGGGGGGAGGGGGAGGGGATGCAGAGGCATGTCAAGTTAGCTTTTCATCTTCCCTTTCCAGGCTCCCTCTACAAAGGCTGGCTCTGTATCACAGGCATGGGAGTGGCGGAGCCCACATCAGGAAAGGCTCCTGGGCATCTGCAGCAACGGTCTTTACTTTGTTTTAAACTGGAGACTTGCACTAAGGGAAAAGAGCCAAAGCAAAGCAAAGCTCCCTCTCTCCCTCTTCCTCGGTCCCTCTGCTTCCTTTGTGAGCTTGTACCCGTCCGTCCCCCAATCTTCCCCTCCCCCAGTCCTCCGCGGTCTCCTTCTCCACCCAGTTGGTCAGAGAAGACCCACCTGGCCTCGTGCATTTATAAGGTGGTTCTACAGTGTCGCTGCTCCTTCAGGACCCTGTGAATGCCATTTACAGTTCCCACAATAACCAACCACGCGACACTGCTCTCCAAACACCCAGCCTTGGAGAAGTCATTACCCTGGTGATCTTGACAGCAAAACTTAATTCTGCTGGGCTGCCTGCTGGTGCAATCTGCTGTGAGTAACTCCCTGTGTTCTGGCAGTAAAAACAAATTAAATTAAAGATCCCTGTTCACCAAAGGCCTAATTCTCATTTTTGCAAAGTTTCCGTTAAACAATATCGTCTACAGAAACTACGCAGGCATGTTTCCCCTCGGGGACCACATGGGAAGGCAACCCTAATAGGAGAATTATTAAATTTGCCCATTAATTTCATGTTATACCCTCTTAACATTTATTAATAATATTAGGAAGATTCAAAGATCTGTCCTTTTTGGATTCAGCAAAGCATTTATGGAAATTAGACTTTGTTGGAGAGACAGTAGTCACTGAAAATCACAGCTGAGCAGCACAGTGGATTAAAAGGGTGTTTGCTCTGGTGGTGAATATGAGAATGCCGCTCTTCTTTTCTAATGGCATGGAAACCTTTTAGGGAAAAGAGATTTCATTTCACGTGTTTTCCCTTCTATTTACTGGTAGTGGCTTCCACCTCGCCTTCCCTTTAGCAGTCCTTTGCAGTGGTATTTGCTCCGCCCATGACCTTGGGCTACAGGGCCTGGCTGTGCTTCCTGCGCTGGTGACCTCTTAAAAGGAGAGGAGAGAGGGGCCATGGGGTCCCTTCTTTCTTTATAGTGATTGATTTAAAAGAGAGGAAAGAGGCGGCTTGGCAGTTAGGAGCACTGACTGATGTTCCAGAGGAGCCAGGTTCAATTCCCGGGCTGGCAGGAGTCCGATCACACCAGGATTAAAACAAACAAACAAACAAATAAATAAATGGAAATAAGAGGAAGCACTGCCTTCTTTGGGCCCTATAGCCCAAGGTCATGGGCGGAGCAAATACCACTACAGTTTTTGGCAGCAAAGTATAGTGTCTGGGAAAACCAGGGTGGATCTCATACAGGTAGGGATGTGGAATCAGTGCAGGTGTGTGGGTGAGTGACCTCCTGTTGGATGCTTATCATCCCCACATGGCTATGGTGGGTCAGTCAGATTTTTCCTGTCTTGGAAATAGACCCCAGGATCTCAGACAGCCTTCCCAAGAACGTGTGTCTTGCCCTGTGCCTGAATGTAATAAGCATGAGAGAACTGGACACAAGAAGAGGCAAAACCCTTCTGAGACCCCACCAAGGAGGGACATACTACAGGATGCTTTCTATAGACATTATGTTGTTTTAATGCTCCCAAAGACGTTTAAAGTAAGATCTTTTGTCCTATGTTTTGGACAAGAAATTTACTCAGGGCCATGAAGCCTCTAAGTCACTGCTGTTATAAATATGAGTAATAATAATTAAGATTCACTTACTTGTCCCACAGGTGAACTTTTGAGAACCTGTCTCATGCTGGGCCTGATGCTGGCTTAAACAATGATGACTGAGAGATGGGTTTTCCTTCATGGGGAAGAAAAACACAGGAACCCATCATAAAGACCACGCATGTCCTTTTGTGTAGGCACTCACCTGTAAGCCAAGCCTTTGGAAGATGGGCACGGGGACAGAAGGATCAGGAGTTCAAGGTCGTCCTTGGCTACCTAGTAAAGTAAGTCTGAGGCCAGCCTGGGTTACATGAGACCCTGTCACAACTAACAAACACCAAGTATTAGGATTATACATTCTAGACAGATAGTAAGATCCCTGTCACTCCGAGAGACCTTGAAGTATGTCATCTAGCTGACATGTGAAGTGCAGCAGTGACCAGTTAAGCAGTGACCAGCTTAAGGTGTTCAGTTGGCAAAAATCTATGAAACTGTTCCCAGATCTGAACTACTTGTGGAACACTCCCCATTCCATGCATTTTGGATGAGGGATGCCTAATCTGGTTTTGAGATGAGCACTGAGTTTCCGCCCACCTGTACACTAGTTGGGACCACCATTGTCAGGCTCTTTGAGATGAGTACCTGCTGTTTGGCAGGGGAGGGGGGGAGGCAAAAGCCTCATCTCATCTCTGAAGCCCAGAGGTCTGCAGCCCTGACTTCTCAGAGGTAACAGGAACCTTGAATCCCAGTGCTGGAGGCAGCAGAGAAAAATCCCTGGGGTCCTCCAGTCAATACTTAGATCCAGGCAAAACAGACCTAGTTCTGTCCAATATGGTTCCACGTGGGTGGGAAAATGGAAAAGCCATTGTGCAGACATTTCTATTTGCCGGAGACAAAACCCATCTGGACTGGACCTTCCAGAGCGGGCCAGAGTAAGGACTCAGATGAAAAGGTTTTCCATCTCCACCCCCAACAGTGAAGTGTTTGTGTTGAGAATAATTTCCCTGGTGGGCTCTAAGATCAGAGTCTCTGGTACATGGGAATCACAGTTGTGTGGGGATCTGGGAGAAATGCCTCAGTATCCTAAAGAACTTAGCAGGGGCCTGTGACATTTGCAGTTCAGGTGGGCGGGATGGTTTTACAGAAGACCACAGCTTGATACTCATGGCAGATACACACTGAGCACCCCTCTTTTGAAACACTGACGTTTCAGATTTCACAGCTCTTCAGAAATTGAAACATTTGCATCAACTTTATTGACTAAGCACCCGTAATCTGAACACCTGAAATACGAAATGCTTGGAAAATGACGATACGACACGTGGTGCTGAAAAACTGTCCATTTTCCAGGCACTTTGATCTTTGCCAGTTTGGGTCAGATAGGCTCACCTGGCCCTGCAGTCCCGCGGTCCTCTTTCACCTTCTCCCTGTGTGTGCATGTCTGAGTCCCGGCTCAAGGACCCGCCTGTGTGTACATCACCATTTCCTGCTATTCCTTCTGCGGTTGCTTCCTCCCTCTTCTGGGTCATCTTAATCAGAGTCAGTGTCTTAGACCAGGTTTCACATTAAGCAAAACCTCTGCTGAAGATGGATGGAGCAAGAATCACCAAAAACTGATATCAAGGCAACATCATCGGAAACTAAAAGGGTGAGGCTTGGGAAGGAAGGAGGCTCTCTGCCACAGCTGAGGTAACTGAGGCTTTAGGAGACTGTTACTACAACAGTGATGCCTTGGTAGTCAAGGTTAAGGGCTGGGGAGAGGGCTCAGTATGGAAAATGTTTGCTGCGCAAGGGTAAGGACTAGAGTTTGGGTCTCCAAACCCAAGTAAGTACTGGGTGGGCATAGTGGTCACCTGGAATTCCAGTCCTAGGCAAGTAGAGAAGAGGATCCTCAGAACAAGCTGGCTAACCAAACTAGCTATATCGGTGAACTCTGGCTTCAACAGAGAGATCCTGCCTTAATGAATAAGTTGGAGAGACATCCAACTTCTGATATCAATTTCAGGGTTCTGCCTACACATGCGCATATGTGGATGCACACCTGTACAAGCATGTGTGCTGAAACACATAACATACATACAAGCGCGCGCGCGCGCGCGCGCGCGCGCGCGCACACACACACACACACACACACACACACACACACACACACGGATAGAGACTGAGGGAATAGCTCAGTGGGTAGAGGGACCTGTTCAGATCTTTAGCACCCATATGAAAACCCGTGTGTAGTAATGCATGTAATGTAGTAAGTGCTGAGGGAGCAGAGACAGGTGGATCTCTGCTCACTAGCCAGCCAGTCTACCTGAATCAGCGAACCCCAAGACCCAGTGATAGATCCCATTTCAAAAAACTAGGTGGAAAATGACTGAGGAGGACCCCCCCATCATTGATCTCTGGCTTCTCCATGCATCTGCACACCTGCTTACACCAACATATGTAGTTGCACACCCATACATGAACACATA
This sequence comes from Peromyscus maniculatus bairdii, assembly GCF_049852395.1. Taxonomy (NCBI): domain Eukaryota; kingdom Metazoa; phylum Chordata; class Mammalia; order Rodentia; family Cricetidae; genus Peromyscus; species Peromyscus maniculatus. The sequence goes on along the minus strand of NC_134859.1, from coordinate 48,354,632 downwards.
CACAAGCACAGTCACTATTTGTTTTTTTAATTTAAGATTAACCCTGTGGAATGCATACTCAATGCCAAGAACTTTGCTTGGAATTTGAGTTAATCCTCGTATGATCTTGATCAGGCAGATGTCATAGGCAGCAGGTTAAGGAGACAGAAGCACAAACAGGGAGCATCAGATCCTTGTGCAGGTCCATAAGCAGCAGAGCCGGGAGCTAACCTGGACCCCAAATCTGGCTGTTAAATTCTGCTGTCTTTAGCATCCTTGGTGGGGTTTGAGGCTTTAGTGGACACCAGGATGACTTATGCCAATTACCCAAGGCTTCCCCGAAGACCTCGAAGTTCCAGACTCTGTAAGTTCCTAACTCGGGCTCCCAGATTTCAGTTACTTCAAATTGTGGCATGTGTTTGTGGTTCTTTATTTTCCCACATTTGGCACGTGGATTTCAATTTCTATAGTTCAAAAATTCTACCCCTGCTGACTGATTGAAACGGGATTCTATTTCAAGTATCTTGTAATTGAGCACTCTCCTCTGGCTATAGCTCCAGGTTATCCATGTAAAAAAAAAGATAAATCTTGACGTCTTATCTCTTTGAGATAGTAACCATAATTGGGCTTATTTTGCATGCTTCTAGAGTGGCATCAAAGCTAAGTTAAATTACAAAGGACTCCAACTGTCACTCTGGAAGATGCTTTTTTTTTTTTGTCCATCTGTCTGGAAAGGATTTGTTCCCATGGAGGCTTATGTACCTGACAGATATCAAATACTGCTCGGGATGAGTGGGCTGGGACTTGGAAACTCTTTCATCCCTTTGAGGTTTCCTTTGTAATTGGGGCACTTTGATAGTGTTTGGCCTGTACTGCCTTCTAGGACCTCTGCTGAGCGGTCCCAACCTTACATATGTGGGTGGTAAGTGAAGAGCGGGGATAGCAGACTGGGTTCCCCGGGCTACTCAAAATGTGGTCTGCTGTCTGGTGTGAGGCCGTAACTGTTTGCTACTGATCCAGGAGGAGATGGGCTTGTAGAGGAACATAGCTTAGCTACAAGAATAAGCTCACTGTTTATCTCAGCTAGCACAGGCATCTAGATTGCCAAGTTGAGTGGACTGAGACATTAAAGGGGATTAGTTTCCGGAGACCATCATCATCCAGAGCAGTAACTAAGAGGAGGACACCTGCCCTGAGTGTGGGAGCTCGTTTTCAGGTTCCTCGTGGCTTTATCCAGCAGGCATAGAGAGGATGATTGGACCATGGGCCTGAGTACAGATGTCTGAGATGGTCTGCACTTGACTGTGGGGGGGTGCGGGGTGGAGTGAGGTGCGGGGGTGGGAGTGGGGGGTGGAGTGGTCTTTTGGCGCCTCTATAAATAACCTGGGGTAGAGACCGTCAGGGCTCATTAGAATAGGTTCCAGGCCCTCTCGAGGCTATCCTTTATTTTCTGTTTATCTCCACAATCTAAATCCTTCTATCTAATATTTCCTGCTGCTCGCACTCAAGAAAACTCTGGGGAACTGTGGGGTTGGTGGGTAAATGCCCCGCACACCATCCAATAGGTTGGAAAAATGGAAGCCATTCCAGGCAGCGTGTGCAAACATCATTGCTCCTGAGCCAGTGTGTCTGTTGTTTCTGCCGTGGTCTGGGACACCAGACTCCAGCTTCCTCAGACTTTCAGTTCGGACTTACCCCAGCACTCCCCAGGAGTCTCCTGGGCCTGTAGCCTCTAACTGAAGCTGCATTACAGGTTCTCATTCTGGAACTCCCAGCTGCTTGGACTGAACAACCAACCACCAGGCTCTCTTGATGCTCCAGTGTGGGACCGAGACTCTACTGCATAGAATGGCCTAATAAATAAATCCTCCTTTATACTTTTCTTTGTATGAAAAGTATAAGTTTTGTCACTCTACAGAATCTTGAGGCATCAAGTCTGCACACACACACACACACACACACACACACACACACACACACACACACACACGCACGCACACGCACACGTATATATGTATATATTACTTGGTAAGCACTTTGCAAACAGTAATAATGTCAACAATAATATCAACAACAAACAGTATTCACATAAATGAAACAACTAGCTTGATCACAAGGACAGCTCAGAGGTGTGTCTCTCTCTTGAGTGGGGGTGGTTGCAGGGTGGATGAGCCAGTGAGCTAAAGAAAGGGGAACGAGACCTGAGTTTTCTAGCTAAGAAAGATTTGATCTGCAGAGACTCATTTATTGAATCTCTAAACTGTCGTCTGCATCATCATCTGTTTCCAAAAATCAAAATAGTAAAAAGTGGCTGCCCGTTGAGTGGATATGAGGAAGTCCCTCAGCTGGTACGCATGTCTGATGGCATTGCTGGCTCAGTGCCCTGTCTCAGAGGCAAACACCACGCTTGGCACCTATCAGGTTATCTAAATATTTATGAAAGAGTGGCTTCCGAGGCCGCCACCAGGGACACGCAGCTGTTCGTGCCGTGGAATGTCCGTTCTACAAATTAACACACTCTGAGACAGGAAGGGAAGTGTGCTTTCTGAGGTACGCTGTGCATCGTTCCCTCTGGCTTTGCCCAGGTGAGCTCTGCCTTTGTGCTTTGTTTGAAAGACCCAGTGGAACCAGACCCCTGAGCAGCTCATCCTGTGTGCATGAAGCTACACTCCAGTGCCCTGGGGTGAAAACAGGAGCTCTACTCTACAGCTTCTACTTTGGGTCTTCCAGCTTCACACCTTTCCCTATATTACTATTATTATAATCCTGTTGAGCTGTGATGTTGGGGGTCAATGCCTTGAACCCCCGGGGAGACCCATCCCAAAGACCCCTGGCTCTCAGAATTCCAGCAATACGCTGTGAATTTTCCCCTTGCTCATTTTTTTTTTTTTTTTTTTTTTTTTTTTTTTTTTTTGTGGGTGGACGGTCTATCAGTTACGGCAGTCGATATGCGATGCAGCTGGTCACGTGACATCCACAATCAGAAGCAGAGAGATGTGGATGCTCTGCTCAGCTTGTCCTTTTGATTCAGTCCAGGACTCCAGACAACAGGACATTGCTACCTACATGCAGCGTGGTTTTCTTCCTTCCCTAGTTCAGTCTTTCCTGGAAGAACCCCATAGGCACACCCAAAGTGTGTTTCCATAGTGATTAAAAAAAATCCAGTCAAAAACGACAATGAAGACTAACCATCATGGGTGGTTGTCATGAGGATACTCCCACCTCCTATTTGCAAGGGAAGGCTAGGTTGCGTCAAAGACCTGGACAAATCTACAAACGCAGCTGTAGATGACTTCAATAAATATACTGAGTTAGATTTGAGGCAGAGCCATGGATGTCAACACACACAATGGCTGCAGCAGGGCCTCAGACCCAGACATGGCCCCGGACTGCAGCCTGGGCCGAATGTTACCATAGCCCGAGGTTACTGTGCAGGGTACTCAGATCTGCATGGCCACAGTAGCCGAATGGCCACAGTGGCCACAAGACCTTCAGACACCAACATGATCTCAGGTTTTGGTCCAGACCCCAGATTTCTGCGCTGCCTTCAGTGGTAACAGGAGCCACAGATATTAACACAGTCCCTGGTTGTGGTGGGGCCATGGACCCTGATGTGGTCCTTTGCTGCAGCCTGGGCTGGGACATCTCCATGGCCCCTGGAGGCAGCACAGTTCACCCCGGTCTATATGGCAGCCTGACCCTCAGGCACCAACGAGGGCTCAGGTGTCTCCATACACCAGGCATCTGCACAGCCTTCAGTGACAATAGGAATCATTGACATCGACTCAGATCCAGATGTGGTCCCTGGCAGCAGCTTGGGCCAGTTGACACCATGGTCACTAGTGGCGGTGCAGGCCAACCCAGATTGTCATGGCCACAGCCATGGTATGTCCCTTGGTCCCCACCATGGCCAGAGGTGGTAACCCAGAACTGAGGCATCCATGTGGCCCTTGGTGGTGACACAGGCCATGGACATCATCACAGACCCTGGCTGCTATAGGACCATGGACCCAGACAGGGTCCTCAGAAGCAGCCTAGACCCAGATGCCACCATGGACCCAGGTGGCAGTGCAGGCCACCCAGGTTGGCATCACTCTAGCTGCAAGGTGGCCCTTGGGCCCCAACATGACTCCAGGTGGGGGCCCAGACTCCAGGCATCCACATGACTCTCTATGGTAACAGGTACCATGAACATCACCACAGGCCCTGGCTGCACTAGGGCCATGGACCCAAACATGGTTCCTGGTCACAGTGCAAGCCCTGTTGACTTTATGGACCCCAGGTGGTAGCCCAGGCCATTCAGATTGGGGTGGTCCCTGAGGTGGTGTGGCCCTTGGGCACCTATGTGACCACATATGGCAGCCCCAACCCCAGGCATCCTCACAGTCCTCATTGGTAACAGGGGCCATGGACATCAACATGGACTGTGTCTATGATAGAGACATGGACCCAGACATGGCCCACAGCAGCAGCCCAGGGCCAAATGACACCATGTCCCTGGGTGGCAGGCAGGCTTCCCACATCAGCGTGTTCTTTAGCTCTTCAGATCCATCTCTCTCTATAGGACATGAACCTCTCTCTGCCTCTCTCCCTCCTCTACCCTACCATATATTTGCTCATCATAATGGCGCCCAACTGCCCAGCACCACAAATCAGTAGGTGGGCCCAAGGCTTCTTCCTGCCCACCCAGAACAAACTGCTCTGGGTGGGCATGTGCCTCTAACTTTATCTTAAGTGTTCAGGCTTCCTGTGGGGCATCATGCCACCTGGGATGCTGTACTGTTGCTATGGTGAGTGGGTACCCACTTTTCACAGTGCAAGTCAACAGGGCCCTGAGGGCTTCTTCCCATCATCCTTTCTCTCAGCTGCCTGCTTCTCAAGTCCCATGTTCACCTATTCGCCTTTGCCCCTTGCATCTGGATACCAAGTGCAATGTCACAGAGAAGGGAGCCCAGTGGGCACCCCACCTGCCTGTCAGTAGCCTGGGCACAAGACTAAGTAGCACTGATTGACACTGAAGCTCCTGGCTCCACCTTGTTCGGTCTTACCCTGCCCCTTTTGGCTTAGGATAATGAGCCTGTTTCTGTTGTTTGCCCCCACAGTCTAAAGTAGAAACTGGGGTGCTGCAGTGAGGGTGTGATTGTGTTAAATACACCACCAATCTCACTGCCTCACACGGCAAGGTTGGTGAAGTAGGCCATGACAAGAAGACGCGGGTGTTAGAGGCCCCCAGACCCGGGGGGGGGGGGGAAGCAGAATGTACTGTGAGAGGTTTGATCGAAGAGAATCTGGACACAGAGGCACAACTTTCACAAGTGTAGGCGGAGTGAGGGGTGCCTAAAATGAACACTGATCACACAGGCATCAGAAAGAGGGAGGGCTTTGGGATAAAGAGGAGAAACGGGGTCACTGGAGCCCACGAAGGCCGGCTCCGGGATGGCTGTCTCATATTCTTATGTTCTTAGTTTTCTTCTTTCTCTTTATTTGTGAAAAATTTGCATAGCATGCAGCTCATAGACAACCCAAGGGCTCTCATATGCCCAGAGAGTCGTACGACCCTCAGTTCTCTAGTGCCATCAACACCAGAAAGACGTCTGTACTCAGTGGCACCCTTCCTTCCCCACAACGCCCCCATAGCTCCTGTCAATCACCGACTTCCTTTTTTTCTCTTGCCCATTGTGTGCATCTCACACATAGGCGCTTCTTGTTATTTGCACCAGTCACAGCCTATGAAGCCTTGGTGAAGACTGAACTAGGGAAGGCTGGGTCACTGCATTTCTAGAACACATATTCTGCTCTAGCTCTGCTTACAGGTCTGCACTGAACTGGCTAGCACAAAACTCACCTTGTCTATACCTCTGTAGGGCACATCACAGTTTTCTTATATTTAGGAACATGAGATGTTGACACTGTACTTGGGCAATTAAAAGTGATGCAATCATTAACAAATGGTATAAAAATGGGGGCTGGAGAGACAGCTCGCTGGTTAAGAGAGCGCTTGCTGCTCTTGTAAGAGGACCTAAGTTCTGTTCCCAGCACCCATGCTGGAGGGCTCATAAGTGCCTGTAACTCAGGGTCTAGGAGATCTGGCGCCCTCTTCTGGACTCTGTGGGAAACTTCACTCACACATTCACATACCCATCCCACCCCCTACATAGACACATAATTAAAATAAATCCTTTAAAAAAACATTTAAAAAATAGAAAAGTTTTTCATGTGTTGAACAGACAGACCGAAGGATGCCTCATGAGCCCTGAAACAGGATGCAGAGTGTAGCTTGCTTTGGCTGCAGTTGGGAACATGTGCAGTTGGCTCCTTAAATTTGAGGCTGTTTGTACTTGCCTGTAAATGACTGTATAAGTACTGAGAGTATAATTTTGGGGATTAATAATACACTTTTGCAAATAGGTGAATCTGCAGATGTGGAACCCCTGAATAAGAAAGATTAGTGTATGCGTCTCATGACACTGGGACCCGTGAGTGGCCTCTCTCCCTCAGCACGTTATCAGCCATCCATGTTGTAGCATGTCATCAGTACTTCCATTCCTTCCTCGTTGCCAAAGAATACTCCACTGTACGGATATAGTACATTTTATGTGTGCAGTAATACATTGGTGCGTGTTGGGGTTACTTCTGCTTTGGGGCTATAAACCTGCACAGGAATACACTGACAAGGGGCTGAATGGCTAAGGGTATTTGCTGTTCTTCAAGAGGCCTTGAGTCTGGTCACTTGTGTCAGGTGACTCCAACCATCTGTAACTCCAACTTCTGGGGATCTAATGCAGTCTTCTGACCATGTGGGTGTGTCCACATGGGATAGACACACACACACACACACACACACACACACATATACACACACACACACACAAGTCATTTTAAAAGTCAATGTACTGAAAACTTTTATATATGTAACCAAGGCTAACATTTCTGGATCATATAGTAACTTGGCTTGTGGCATTTCTGGATCATACAGAAACATCATTGTTCTCGGCATTTCTGGATCATAGAGTAACACTAAGTTCTGGAGAACCTGTTTACAAGGCAGCTGCCCTGGAGACCTCCACTAGAAAGAGCCTGGATAGCATTTGCTCTCCGCCTCCGATCACAGTCATCCTTCTGAGAACACAGCAAGCCACCGTAGCTTCCAGCTGAGTCTCTCTAACAACGTCAGCGTCTTTGATGGGTATGTATTTAGTGTCTGGAAACATGGGCGTCTCTTTTCCACAGTTCCCACCTTTCTTTACTCTCAGGGGCCTTTGCAGGAGGCTGTACCTGGATGGTTGGAGCAGTTCAAGCCCTCTCTCCTTAAGTTTGTCAAGTATTTGGGGGGTAAGGCCAGAGGGCAAGGAGCATACAGGTTTCCAGTGCCTCTTTCTCTTGGGCTATTTGTGGAAATGCATCTGAGGGGCCACTAAGAAGCTCAGGGACTCACGGCCACCATTCTGATAGCTGTCAGGTAATGAGGCAGGTATGATGTACATGTGTAAAAATCCATGTCGGGGAGAAACACTCAGGTCTAACTTTCTTTTTTGACTCTTCCTAAGCCTGGCTGCTTCGCCTCATCTAAGTATGGGCCCTGAGCTGCTTGACTGCACACTGCTTAGCTTTTGATCGGCTTCACCAGAGTCTGGATTCGGAGATGAGCCTGCAGAGCTCACCAGCCTCGGTGTGAAGGGACACTGGTTCCAAGTCACCACTTCCTCTCATCATTTATTGCTGCCGCTCTGAACATCACCAAGACTGTCCTCACTCCCAGCCTCCACTGCTTCTGTTAGTACAGCCAGGCACTGTGCTAAGTATTTTAATGTAATTTTTGTTTAACACTGAGGTGATACTGAACACTAAAAATGTATTAGTCAGCTAATCTTTTCATAGTGCCAAACGTTTTTAATGTATTATTCTTTGAACCCGTATGCAGCACTGGGATGGGAGGGTGTTTTTCTTTTCCCTCAGCTGTTGGTGGGCACTACCACATTCGTTCTACCCTCTAACACGCTCCTTCCCGCCCCTGGCCCCTTTCCAGCCCTTGACCAGGAGGAGTCCAGGCATCCAGACTTCCTAGGGCTTCGGCAGACAAATTGCTATAGGAGTGTGTTTTTATTTCCAAGGTTGTAAACTGCACCAAAATAGATTTTACACAATTTACAACGTGTTTGACAAGCAAACAGGTTGCTGCTGCCAAATGCTGGTTTTTAATTGAACTTGTATTTGAGTCCTGGGGACAATAAATACCCTACCCATGGGGGTATAAAGCCATAGTAAAGGCACTGGAGGTCTCCTGGGAAGGCCAGAGGGCAAGGAGCGTGCAGGTTTCCGGGCACCTCACTGTCTTGGGTTATTTGTGGAAATGTATCTGAGGGGCCACTAAGGAGCTAAGGGATTCCTGACCACCATTCTGATAGCTGTCAGGTAATAAGGCAGTCATGACTTCTGTATGTGTAAAAATCAATGTGAGTGAGAAAACACACAACGTTTATGTTTCCGGCCTGGCTTAATTTGCTTAATACTATGACTCCCAGTCCTGCTTATATTTCGTCAAATGATGCCATTTCACTAGTTTTAATGGCTGAGTAAGACTCTATTGGGCATGTACACGCCACTTTCCTTTATCCATTCGATGGATAAAGTCGATGGCTGTTGTGTTTGCTACTTATCCAGTTGCTATGATGAAACACCTAATGAACTTAAGTGGGGAACCGGTATTTTGGCTCATATGGTCTGTCATGAGGGGAGACAGCTGCAGGAGGTCGAGGCAGCTGGTCACAATTTGTCCATAGTCAGGAAGCAGAGAGATGAACCCAGCTTGTGGCTTGCTTTCTCTCTCTCTCTTTTTTTTTTTTAGTCGACCAAGAAATGACGGCGATCTTGTCTGTAACTCCAGTACCAGAGGCTCCAATACCCTCTTCCGGCCTCAGTGGGTTCTGCATGCATATGGCTCACAGACCTGCATGCATGCAGAACACCTGTACACATTAAAGAAAATAAAAAGTCTGTAAAAGACAAACGCACTGCCATCTGCTCATATTACACAACGCAGCCCTCATCTAGTTGAAATTGTGTACCCTTACCACCGTGGCTTCAATTCTGGACTCCATATGCACCTGCAACCACCTTTGTAGTCTTTGATTCTATGTTCTCCACTTCTCTGTCTCTATAGGTGAGATCATGTGGCATCATTTCATCCTACTGAGCACATGTCTTTGTTTCAGTGGCCATTGACCAATGGGTAATGGTGGCAATGACGATGTTGGTGACGAGACTCACCCTTATAACTAGTGTCACCTCGAATACACTTGTGAGTTGAAGCAGCAGATGGGGTTGAGAGGTGGGATATGCATGAGATGACAAACCATATCCAGAGCATAAGGAAAAAGGAGTCAGGGTCCCGGACATAGTTAAGAAGCAAGGTTCCCTCAGGACATGAAGCAGCAGGTCCTCCAGTGGATAGACAGCAAAGTAGGACAGGCAGATTCAGTGATAACAGTGGCTCTCATAGCCGAGTTTTGAGCGCTCTGGTATGACAGCCCATTTCTGTTGTGAACTTTGAAATGAGTCCGTCCACATAGCATTGGTAGAGAAGTTGGGCACTGAGAAGGCTGGAGAAGTTTTACAAAAAGCTGCCGTGGAGGCTCAGGTGATGAACCAGCCAGAGATATCTGGAGGGGCTGCCTTCATGAACGTGTGGGCTCAGGATTTAGGATGGCTTAGTCCACACTGCGGGGTGCGTTTCTCCTGCTGCTCAAACACAGGAAGTGAGTACATACAGTGGGTTTTCCTGTGAGTGGATTTCAGCCAGGTCTAACAAAACTCCATGGAGCAAGCAGCTTGGGGTACAGGATACCGGCAATTCCAGTGATGAAATACTGCATCCCGTACTGGAACCTAGAAATACGGAAAAGTGAAGAAAAGAGAGGGCTGGAGGATGGGGAAACTAAACGAAGGAGCTACAGGTCACAGTGAGGCCGAGAGCTATTTTGGTAGCTGCACTTTAAAAGGCCAGGCTGGAAAAGGAGGAAGCTGTGGTCAGAAGCAGGGCGCTTATGTTATTGACCCTGGAGGTGGTGTTGAGAGCCAGTGAGAAGGAAGAGTCAGGAAAGTCCCTGGAGCTTAAGAGATGAAGGCTGAAAGCCTCAGTGTGTTAGATGAAGTATGTTTGATACATAAAACTTGTTTTCTTTACTTAAAAAAAATCATTTGCAAAAGAACGCATCCTGTTTTTATTTCTATTAGTTCTTATTTCAAGGTTTAAAAACCACATCCTCAAACATAGATTTCCTCAGTTATCTTTATCAAGATAAAGAATACCATGGCCCCTGGGGACGATGAGGAAACGGTGCTTTCTCCTAGGCTTTCAGCCTTTTGTGTTCCCTTGCAGCACATTAGACTCTCAGGATTATAATTAGGTCTTTATTTTTATGCTGCAAGTCTCCTGTGTCTGAGCTGGGCTTTACACTTTCATTCTGCTGTGTGGTCGCAGAAGGCCACCATCTAGACTTTTAACTTTCTTTGTCCTTGTTTTAGTGGTCACTGCCAGGGCCTTCACAGCCTGGAGGCCTGTGTTTGACTTACTCATCTTTGTTTAAATCAGGTACTGCATCGTTTTGTTTAGGAGGATGTCAAACCAGGCATGGTGGTACACAACTCTCATCTCATCACTCAGGATGCTGAGGCAGGAGGATTGTGAAGACTTATTTCTATTCTACCCTGGAAACATTCTTAGAGTAATTCTTAGATATCTAGCGTAGATGCTGATGGCGGTAATAATAAAAGGAAAAACAACAGCGATCACTGTCTGGTCTGAGTGTCACTCTGAAATCAGAGCAGGAGGCAAGGGCTTGGGGTAAACTGTGTTTGGAAAGTGACTTCAGCAAGCAGAAGTCAGGGGAGGGGGACAGGCAGAAATGAGAAAAGCCATAGGAGTCATTCTAGCGACCCTGTGGCAATTTATATCAATGTCTGTTAGAAGCCGTCTGAGGAACCATATAGATTATATCTACAGCTCGGAGACAGGACATTCATACACAACTGAGACACTCCCTTCTTTACTCAGCTATGTGTAGGCACAAAGTGACAAGATTCTTGGTGGTCGGAGAAGCATTGGAAGTTCTCCAAGTGCTAGCGGGAGAAGCAGCAGGCTGAAGGTGTGCTCAGGGACTGGACACCGGGGCTTCGGCTGCAGTCACAGTGGCCAGACTGGACACCTGTGCTCTTAGATCCCCTCCTTTCCTTCCTTCCTCCTTTCCTTCCTTCCTCCTTTCCTTCCTTCCTCCTTTCCTTTCTTCCTCCCTCCCTCCCTCCCTCCCTCCCTCCTTCCCTCCCTTCCCTCCCTCCCTTCTTTCTCTTTCCCTTCCTTCCTTCCTTCCTTCCTTCCTTCCTTCCTTCCTTCCTTCCTTCCTTCCTTCCTCCCTCCCTCCCTCCCTCCCTTCCTTTCTTTCTTTCTTTCTTCCCTTTCTTTCTGGTGTGTGTGTGTGTGTGTGTGTGTGTGTGTGTGTGTGTGTGTGTGTGTTTTGTCAACTTGACATCTGGAGAGAGGTTACTCTAATCAAGAAAATGCTTCTATCGGCTTGGCCTGCAGGCAAACCTGTGGGCATGCTCTTGATTAATGATTTAAGTGGTGCCACTTCTGGGCTGGTGGTCCTGGATGACTTAAGAAGTCAGGTTGAGAATGCCATGGAGAGTAAGCTAGGAAGCAGCACTCATCCACGGCCTCCGCTCCATTCAGTTTCTGCCTCGAGTGCTTGCTCTGACTTCTATTTACGATAGACTGTAAGCTGTGAGACAGAGCAAACCTTTTGCTCCCCCTGTGGCTTTTGGTCATGATGTTAACATAGCCATAGAAACCTGACTAGAACAACACTAAAAGCATCTATTATAACATCAAACTTTCCCTCAGTCCCCACGTGCTAGTTCATTTACACTTTGCCATATCCCTGTGAGACAGACAGAGAAGAATTGCCTTCCAAATTATCTCTATATGGACACTTCTGATGTATTTATTCTCCCTCTTTCCAAAGAGATGCTGTGATGTGTAGGCCCGCAAGACAGATTTTTTTTTTTTTTTTTTTTTTTACTTCCAATCCTTCCTAGATGAGATTTTCAACCACTGGGAATATTTTTTTTCTCTAGGTGTGGTGGTCATTCCTGTAATTGCAACACCAGGGAGAAAGAGGCAGAGGGATTTCTGAGAGTTCAAGGCCAACCTGGGCTACATAACAAAACCTTGTCTTAGAAAACCAACCCCTAATGCCGGGCAGTGGTGGTGCACGCCTTTAATCCCAGCACTCGGGAGGCAGAGCCAGGTGGATCTCTGTGAGTTCAAGGCCAGCCTGGACTACCAAGTGAGTCCCAGGAAAGGTGCAAAGCTACACAGAGAAACCCTGTCTCGAAAAATCAAAAAAAAAAAAAAAAAAAAAAAAAAAAGAAAAAAAAGAAAAGAAAACCAACCCCTACAAAAGACGAGACACTTGCAACTGGCCATTCTCATTTCATCAGTTGGATCTTCAACAGTCACGGGACCTACTTGATTTTAAAAACTATTCTTTCTCTTCTAAAATTGCCTTTCTATCTTTGTTGAAAATCAGTTGTCAATTCATTTCTAGACTGGTTTGCTCCACCAATTAAGTTGTCTATGTTGTTGCCAACACCACTGTCTTGATAAATATAGCTTTATAAAGTACTTTGAATAAGGTCACAGGACTCCTCTGACTGTTATTCTTTCTAAATGTTGCTGTGCTTATCACAGGTCTTCAGAATTTCCACTGATGAGAGTTACTTTTTACATCTCTGGGTCCTTGTTTGAAGGTATGTTGAATCTACAGATACATCTAGGAGAGATGCCATTTCAGAGCTTTTTGATCTACGAACATGGATGGTATATCCCTCTATTTTAAGGTCCTCTTTACTTATCTCAACAAGGTTTTGTAGTTTTTTTTTTTAAGGTAAAATTCTCTCAAATATTTGTTACACTTTTTCTTTTCTATTTTTCTCTGTTCTCTTTCTTTTTGTCTTTTTGTTGTTGTTATTGTTTGTTTTTGAGACAGGGTTTCTCAGTATAAGAGCTCTGGTTGTCCTGGAACTTGCTCTGTAGACCAGGCCTGGAACTCACAGAGATCCACCTGCCTCTGTCTCCTGGGTGCTGGGATTACAGGTGTGCACCATCACCACCTGGCTTATTTGTCATATTTATCCCCAAGAACGTCCTATTTTATAATGATGTCTCTGTTTTTAATATTTTTTTTGGTGTGCATTGTTAGCTCACACACACACACAACTGATTGTTTCATATTCGTCTTTTATGCTACAACTTAGATAAATGTCTGTGCTAGTTTTAGTAGGCTTTTTTGCATTGTGTTTTATGCATAGATGACTGTACCTTCTTGCAGACTGTTTGCTTTCATTATAATAGAATTGTCTCTGGCTGGGACATGCTGTAAATACAATGTAACAGAGAACAGAAGTGGGTGGGGTCAATTGCACCATGTTCCTTTTCACAGGGGAGAAAACATCCAGTCTTCTGCAAGTAAGTACGATGTTCTAAATTACATTCTAATTCTCTTTTCCTTTTTTTGTTTTGTAGCCTTCTGGTGTATATGCACATGTGTGTGCATGTTTATGCATGCATATTCACGTGTGCTTGTGTGTATGGAGGCCAGGGGTAAAATTAGATGTCCTCCTCAATTGCTCTCCACCTTAGTTATTTGACAGGGTCTTATTTCTCTGCTGATTGGCCAGGAGCTCCGGGGATTCTTCTGTCCCCTCGTCCCCAGTGCTGGGATGACAGGTGTGTAATATTGTGTCACATGATACTGAGGCTCCCCACTCAGGTCCTCATGTGTGTGCAGCAAGCATTTGACCAGCTGAGCTGTCTTCTCAGCTCTCCTGACTTCTCTGAGATTGTCGTGTTCTTTTAAAATTCTAGTTTATGATCTCTGGTGGTTTATTAATCAGCCTTAACTTTCTGTTTCCCAGCAATGACTTTGAAGTTTATAATAAAATTTTAGTCTCGATGTGCCTCGCTGCCCCGTCTGCACAGTGTAAGAAGTCCAGAGCCGTGGCCTTGTGTTCCTTCTCTCTCCGTCTGAGCCCTTATAGTCTTCCCAATGCTGTTACATCCAAACCGCATTACATGTTTTCTAAACAGCTGCTTCCCCGTAAGCACGTTCAAATAATATTTTAAAATGTATAATTCTCGACATGCTTCGTGTATATATATATATATGTATATTTACATATATATTTACATAATTACTATTTTCATTCATTTGTAGAGAGACCTCTCTCAGTCTTGGCATATTGATACCTGAGTCCAGACAACCCCCATTATGTGGCCTTGCTGTGCGCTGCAGGATGCTTAGCTGCAGCCCTGGCCTCTGCCCCGGAGCTGCCGGGAGGAAGCCCCATAGCTGAAGTTCCCACTCTTTAACTTCTTCCCCTGAACACAGGCCACTCTGAGAGACTTAGAGCATCATCATACGCAATGTTGTTATACAGTTGCCAAAGGCTTGGAACCTAAAAGCTACTCGGCGTGGCTGCTTCCTCATCTTTTACTCAGATTTATCAACAGATTTTATATCGTTTCTCCTTTGTAAATAGATCCCAACAGCAACCATCTTTTCTGTTCTTTGCTGCTGCCATCCCAATCTAAACTTCCACCAGTTCTTATGTAAGCTAGTGCAGTGAATTCTTAACTTGGTCCTGCCTTCTTACCCCACCCCCACCCCCGCACCCCCCGTACCTGTGGTCCACACTGTCGCCAGTGTGCTTTCCAAAATACAAATCTTGAAAACCCATCTCCCCCAAGCTTATAATCTAAACCGACCATTTGTGCTCGGGTAGCAACGATCTCTTTACTGTCCTGTTGGATGGCTGATACACGCGGTGGGTGAGATTCACCTGAAGTTTGTGTAACTTCCTTAAGAGATGATTCTGAGGGTTTAAGTTAGGACCTGGAAAGAGAGAGGATGCTGACCTCTCAGTAGAGAGAAGCGGGGATGTTACAAGCGTGAAAACAAGTTTTCAACACTCAGGTTGCTAGAATCACCTCTTAGTTATGCAGTTGTAATCTCTGTGGATTTATGTCCTGAGGAAGGATGAAGTGGTTGGTGGAGGCCTAGGGAACAGAGTGTAATGGATGTTGGTCGGGTAGCAATGATCTTCTCTAAGCACCTTAGGGGATACAAGAGAAAGACAAGTACAACTTTGTCCCCATTCTTAAGCACCTGCCTGAGGGTTCCCATCTCGTAATTTCCATAACCCTTCCCTCACATCTACCCCAAGAAGCCCTGTCACTTTCCTCTTTTCTGTCAACAGTTTTGAGCATGACTGTGCTGTCAGTTGCTCTGAGAAAACCAAGAATTTGTTCAAATCACATTCAAAATAAGGGCACTGATAACTCCCTCAAAACCAAACCAAACCAAACCAAACCAAACCAAACCAAAACAAACCAAACCAAAACAAAACAAAACAAAAGACTCACAAAGCCAGGACCTGAATCCAATGCTGAGCTTTCCATTTGCAACCTGCCACTCGGTGGAAACGAGACGCAGTGCAAGTTTATACCTTTGAAGACGGTGTGGAACCAAAGTCGAACAAGGAATAGAAAGCGGGAGAACTTAGAAGATGAAAGGAGGTACTGGCGGGTGCAGAAGCAGATAAAAGGCTTTCCTGCAGCTGGCAACACTATCAAAGGTGGCATTGTCACTGTTGGACAAATGAAGTTCTCCATTTACAGCATCTGCTGCCTTTTTTCTTAAAGGAGTGGTAGCTGTTCTGGCCCTGTGATGTGAAGTCAGACACTTGAAAGCCTGGCTTTGCTCTATGTTGTTTGTGTACACACACACACACACACACACACACACACACACACGCACGCACGCACGCACGCACGCACGCATGTACACATATGGGCATGTACAGACATGCATGTAACACACAGGCATGTATACACACGTGTATGTTCATACACAAGCATGCACACATGTGCACACACATCACACATTTACGCGTATCGGTCTCTGAAACATGACTTTATAAGTTAGTCTTACGATGCGCCAGGATGAAGTTGGCTGTCCCAGCGTTTTCATATCCTTTGTGAAGCCCGGGCTATTAGGATGTCAGTTTTCATGCTCAAGAAATCCTCAGAGACGACTAGATTTGCAGGGTTTGTGAGAACAGTGGGAGCCCGTCCCCAGTTAAAAACTCTGTTGCAAAATCAGTGTGTAAAAGGTGAGAGCACAGTGAGGAGGTGGGGTCTTGGGGGCACAGAACCCCATCTTCTTGTGTCCCGCAGCACTGAGCTGGTGTCTGAAGCACCATGCAGAGTTCTCTGGGGCCGCAGTTCCTCAACTGCTGACTTAGTCTTATTCTTTCTGCTTACAGCCCATAGTTACTAAGATTTGTTTCAAGAGCTATCTCATGGACGGAGATGGGCTAGGGATTATGACCCCTGTCTCGTGGTACAGCCAAGTGGTCATCACACCATTTAGTCTCTGCTGATGCTCATATGACTAGGAAAGTTTCTTTTTACAGACATGGTGGGAGGTGTTGAAAGGCTTTTGGGGGACCAAGAAATGATCTTGGAAATAATTTCAGTGGCCGAGAAAAGTAATACCACCTGGCTCTGATACCCAGTGCTGGGCCACAAAGAAGGTGGGCAAGGAGCAGGGTTGGCTCAAAAGCGAAGCTGCAGATGCTTACAGAGTCTCTGATGGATGCTTCCCTCTTGGAGATGCCTCCTGCAATGGAGGAGACCCTGCCTGCTGCGGCATTCCTGGATTGCGGTCGGCATTATAATCGTTGCCTGCGAGACCCTGGGACAGATGAGTAAGCAAGGCCCAGGCTCCAAATCCACTAACTCCACTGCAGTCCACACCCCATGTGCCCTTGAGCACCCTCTGGGATAATTTAGAGACTGGAAAACTCAGGCTTTCTCTACCATGTGTCCCTTCTTCACCTGTAGTCTGAGATCACCACCTGCAGCTCCCAGGTCAGTGCACCCCTCATAGGCTTGAGCCTCAACTTTTATCCATCCTTGCCTCCCTGTGTCCGGCACACTGATCTGTATGAAGGTGTTCCCCTTGAGCACAGCACTCCATGGTAGAGAGAGGGCAGACACCTCTGTGAGGAAATCTAGAGGCCAAGAGAGGAACACGCACAAATTCATGTAATCGATCAGAGAGGAAATCCACATTCAAAGTCAGAGGCATCTGACCCTGAAGTTCCCTCTACAGACCCAGCCACCCCAAGTCAGGATGAGAAAGGACAGGAATGGAGGAGAGCTACTGTAATGGACAGACTGTCATTCCTGTCACTCTCGGCTTCACTTATCCCGGGAGCATGGCCCATGGATCTCAAGCCTCAGCTTTCATCAATACCAAGGATGGACATCTTCTCCCTCTTTACCCACACAGATGGAGCCAGTTCCAATAATTGAAAGGTTTTTAAAATGTCTCCTCTTATATATTGTATATCTGGGTCTTGGTTGTGATGAGCTAAAATGGGCACAAGGTTTGCAGAGTCCCTGAGCAGGGGCCAGCAAGGTGACTTCTTACTCAACTGGAAACATCAGCCCTGATGGCTGCAGGACTTGGAAAGGCAGACGGTGTATCTTCTCTGGCACTGGTGCATGGATTATTCCAGAGTAAATGTCAGACAATAAAGAGGAGGTTCAGAGAAATGAATTAAGGGGAGTCTGTTATCATCTGGGAAATCAGCTTGATTGTCAGGCTGGACCCAGGAACAGCAAAGAATGGTGGGTCACCGCATCCATCCACCAACCCCATGCCCTCCCTGAGTCCTGCTGGAAGAATTCTGAGGGAGGCACAGGTGCCATGGAAGGAAACAGCCCTGGTGGAAACAGTCCTTGGACTCTGTCACATGACTTTGAAGCCTCAGCAACCAGGTCTCCCAGCTGGCTCATCTCAAGTCCTTCGTCTTGACTTGCTTCTTCACACAAAGGGCAGACGTTTGAGCATTACTCCTCTATGCCAGCTCATCTTTCCATTCCCAGCACCTGCCTTCTGATCTGGAATCCACTGGAATCTCTCTTTGCAGTTTCTAAACCAGACTTCACTATGTGCGCCCTTGAGATGACTCCCCTTCCAAACCCAAGTTGCTTGTGTTTTCTCCAGTAGTTTTATGCTGAATGGTTTCTTCGTTAGCACCTTGAAGAGGGTGAAGTCCCCATCGGGCAAGGCTAATATTCATTCTCCTGCTTTCTCTCCATCTCACTCACTCTTCAGTTCCTTCTGTAACTCTCTATGATCCACATTGATCCCATTACTCCATCACATTAACTTTCTTTAAAGTAATTTAGTCTCTATTTACATCTGACAAAGAACTGTGTATCTTCCATGCTGGGGGTTAAAACTGTGCACTCCTACCTGAGCTACACTCCTGGTTAGAAGATTATTTTTTAATTAGTTAAAATAAAAATTACCCATAATCCTGGGACAGGATGCTGCAGTGCATTGCATTGGTTTTGTTTATCAGTCCTCACCCATCTGGGCATGTTTAATATTTGCACAATCCATCCAGTTTTAAGTCTGCTTGCTCCTAATGTAATTTTAGAACATTTAGCAAACACTTCTATCACTCTGTTGTCAGTCTGGCCTTTCTCTGCCTTCATTTTTTAGTACTCCCTAAGTATGTAATATATAAAGTATGTTTATTATGTGTAATATGCATTATATATTTACATACTTTATATTATACATAGTAGGTTATATCTGTTATATGTGAATGTGAAAATGATATATAAGATGCACCCACTATTAAGCTGGAAATTTTCCAGGCTGGAGACAGGGCTTAGTGGTTAAGAGCACATATTATTCTTTCA
Organism: Peromyscus maniculatus bairdii; assembly: GCF_049852395.1. Taxonomy (NCBI): domain Eukaryota; kingdom Metazoa; phylum Chordata; class Mammalia; order Rodentia; family Cricetidae; genus Peromyscus; species Peromyscus maniculatus. Next base: position 48,335,815 of record NC_134859.1, on the reverse strand, counting down.
GAGGACCTGAGTTTGAATACCAGCACCCACATCAGGTAGCTTACCTGGAACTCCAGCCTCCAAGAACTGACACTTCATTCACCTCCTTGGGTGCATACACGGAACGTACACATCCACACAAATAAATAACAAAAGTAAAAATAATGGACTAGGGTTTTCCTTCTCATGTGCAATGCTTCAGATAAACTCTTCAAACTAAGGTGTGCTTTGCCATTCTCTGAATTTAAATGTGTTTAAGGCGACTTTCGAAGTCTTGGTTCTTGGTAGCCATTGGAAAGCTATTATGATGTCCCTGGCAATAGGTCTTACTCATGTTGCATCCAAGGTAACTTTGGGTGACTTTGGGTGAGTCTCTTGTTCTCTTTATTGACTGACGTGGGCTTTGGCATAGGGAATGCCAGGATGGCAATTTTGGTCTTAGTGTACAGGCCCAAGGGAACATCCCTTCGAAAGCAAGCAAATTGTTTCAGGAAGGATCGAGCAAATGAGCAAATGAGACTTCAGAAGAAGTCTTCCCCACACATTGAAGCTGGAGTTCACTGAATCAAGGTGATTGAATCACCCATCACAAAAGCATCTCATTGTTTTATGCAAGGTATTTTATTAACACATATTTTCTGAGAACCAGGTATCCTGTGCTTCAGGAATCCATAAAAACATCAATTATTCTCTATGTGTTCAGTAGCAGATGAGTGTTATAGACAGACCAGCAACCTTGAACTGGGTGCCAGGGGCCTTGGGTTTTAGCTCTGGCATCGACAATAGTGAATGACCTTAATTAACCTCAGCTGCTGAAGGACATGTTTGCATTATTGATTTTCCAGATTCTTCCAGTGTAAGTTGGTGTGGCCAGTATTATTAACTTCTACTGATCAACTCTTAATATGCCAGAAATTATGCTGGGTGCTCTGTATAAATTTTTCATTTGGTTTTTGTGTTAACACTATGAGGAAGGATTCAGTTTTACTGAAATACAATCAATATATAAAAGCTGTATATATTTAATGTTTATCAGTGTCGTTCTGATATATGTTATTGAAACACACACACACACACACACACACACACACACATACACACAATGTCTGATGGTTGGTTTTAATGTCAGCTTGACATGAACTACAGAATCACCAAGTAGAGAGTCTCACTTGAAGAACTGTCTGAATGGCTTAAATTGGTTCAAGAAGATGCATTCTCGAGTGTGGACAACCCTTTCTGGCTGGGTAAATTGTTGGTGACTTTTGTAACTCAACAGCTTATAAAGCATCCTTGATACTATGAAAGCTAGCCAGCATGGAGGGAGCTTCCTGGTTAGTACCAACCTGATCTCTCTATGTCCTGTGACCAAAGTGTGTGGTGTCTTCAGCAATTGGAACTTACAATCAAGTTTTGGAGGGCAACCCAGAGCAATGTCAATATCCTGTGCTGTTTTGGGAGTGTTCAGGACACCCCTGGTGAAAAACTCAAGGGGTGATCTTCCACACCTGGTACTGGTCTTTTTATTTGGCAAGCTATGGCTTCTGGGAGATGTGTAATCCTCTGTGTAGGGTAATTCCAATTAAATGCTTTTATAAAGAAGCATATAAAATAGTCGGTTTCCATATGGCTTTTCACACATTCTCAGTGTTAGTTATTCCTCCCCTGACCACTTTCCTGCCTTACCCTCCCAACCCCTCTCCCACTTACTCCCACATTATTTCTCTTTCTCCTTCACATCACTTCCTTATATCTTTCTTCTCCCTTCCCACCAATGGGCCCTTTCACGTTTTCTGTATTTTACAGGCACTCCAAGTCAAATACACAAATCTAAAGATGATGCTAGGATCCATATATGAGTAAGCACATGCAACATTTGTCGTTCTGGGTCTGGGCTGCCTCACTCAGTATAATGTTTTCCAGTCAGTGTGACTTTTTAAGATTCATATATAAATGCACACATGTGGTACGTGTCTTTCTGTGTCTGGCTTACTACATTTAGCACAGTATCCTGTAGGTTCACTTTTATAGCCACAGAGGTATTCTTACTCCTACCTGAGAGACAAAGACATGATAGAAGTTCGGTTGCCCAGTGCCCCAAAGTGAACGAAATCGGGTTCAGGTCTATTTGATTTTAGATCTCACTGGCTGGATTCTGCAGGGCTACCACGAGAATAACAGTCAGAGGAAGGAAGTCACACTGAGGCTGAGACTATAGGTACAGCAAGTGTGATGGGGGAGATAAAGGCAGAGAAGGAATCCTGTAGAAGGGCAGACTTCACACCAGACATAGGAAGCCATCCTCGAGGTGAGTCACATACACAAAGAGAGAGCAACACTTTGGTGATCAAACATAGCTAGCTCCTCTGCACAGTGGAATGACTTAGTCACAGAGTTGATGCTCCTTGAATGAATGAGCACATAAAGCACAGCATGGAAAGACACAGCAATATATCAAGAGCTGTAGAATATTAACCTTGAACCCAGCTGAAGCTTGAATAGTCTCACAACTGGATTAGACAGGTGCATCAGTATGGGAAGGAGAGAATTTGTTTCTTCATGTTCCTGCATGCCCTGAGTCTTTATGATATTCTCACTGCAGATCCCAACTCATCTACCTTAGATGACAAGTCAGTTTCGGGGTGCTTGGGCTGGATTCTCCCTAACTGTGAACTCAGCTCTTAGATGACAAGTCAGTTTCGGGGTGCTTGGGCTGGATTCTCCCTTACTGTGAACTCAGCTCTCACTCTTCAGTATCAAATTCTTTATGACAGTTAAAACTATTAACAGTGTGGCAATGCTCACCAATCCACCATGCGTCATTCAGTCTTCATTTTTCTTTCCTTTAACAACCAGTGGGATCCGTCTAGGTAATAAGTGACCACCACATGGGTGACCCTCATCTCTTTCTTGGGGCATAGGTGTTGACTAGGTATTTGCGGAAGGAGATTGGGACCTGCAAAAATTCTTTTGAAAAGAACAGACTCCGTAACAAGCCCTGGAAGATAGCAGGCCTCAGACAAGAAAGGATGAGTACCTTCCCAAGGACGTTAGAAAGAGCTGTCACCCTGCCAAGTCTCCGACACTAAAAATCTCTCTTGAGACTGCTGACTACACCCAGGTACACAGGCGATATTAGCCAGCTGGTATGGGCCAGGTGGATTCCACAGGGAAAGATTAGGAGCGCAGCGTCTTGGCCATCCAGGTGAGTGACTGGAGAAGAGCATGTTGCATGAAACTCAAAATGCTGGTGACCTTGGCAGAGAGGCTCTGCTCTTCCCCTCTGTGGCATCAAGCGGAGCCCGGTGGAGACATGACCCTGAGTGCCATGATTTCAATGGCAGACAGCTGGCCTGGGCAGCCACTGGTTGGCTCTCTAGTTCTTCGTGTTGTCTCTGTAAGGGATGAGAAATGGAGGGAGGTGGGGAAGAAAGGGACCCAAGGGGACCTTGACCTTCAAGCTGAGACCTGTTATTTTTAGTGCTGTGCACAAGAGAAATCTGACCTTATGTGCATCAGTCTCTACATCTGTACAATGCTTCTCTTCTAACTACTAAAGTCATGCATTTTCATTGCAGAAAACTAGGAAATACATAGCTAAGTAAATAAAAGGTATCTATAGTCCCCCCCCACAGACACAGACACAGAAACAGTTAACATTTGAAGTGTTTTCTAATAATCATACACAAAAATCTACACATGTGTACATATAAATTCATTTATTGAATGTTTGTCAGATTGTATTTATACCATACACATTCTGTGAACATTTTCATGTGCCATTAGACATTTCTCAGAATCAACTGGTCTGAATGACCATAAAGCACAGCACAAACACACCATAACTTACTGAACCATCTCTATACTGCTGGCATGTCTCCTGTTTCTCTGCATAGAGAGTGATGAGGCCCTGCTTACGCTGTGCATACATTCTCATGATGTAAGCTCAGTTTGCACTCTGTTTCATCAGAGAGGTTACAGAGACAGGAATAATAGTCTACAGTCAGAAACATGAAGCATGGCAGTGTTGGGACTGAATGGTCAGCCTGAGCCAGATCACTTCTTTACCTTGCAGTGAAAAGACAACGACGTCACACCCCTCTGCTTGCATTTGGAGCTCAGAGTTCTGGGAGAAGCGGTTTGCTCAAGAGGCTGCAGGAGTGTGTCCTGGTCTGGCCTTATGCCTTCTCCTCCAGCTTGATCTCTAACCCTATCCAGCGACTCTGCAATATCATTTTCTCTTGACAGTTTTGGTGCTTGGATATATATTAAAAAAAAAAAAAGGCTAGGATGCAGCTCAATGGTAGAGCATTTGCCTCAGGTCACAAGGCCTGGGTTCCATCAACACACACACACACTCACACACATGCACAGTCACATGTATACACCCGCACACATATGCACATACACATGCCCATACATGCAGATGCTCATGGGTAGAGTTTGATGAGACTGAGGCTCAGGAGGCTCAGCTTTTGTTGGCTGAGAGGAAAGTCTCAGATCAAAGGGAAAGGAAGTCGCCCGATGTCTTGTGTCCTTCTGTTTTATGTGCTTGTGGTGAAAAGCAAACTAATGAAAAAGGAACAAGACCCGCCCTTGATTACTGTGGGGTTTGGGGAGGGAAGAGAAACAGAGACTCATACGAGTTCATGTCAAGCTGGTGGTCTCCTGAATGTTTTTTGCTTACCAACTCACTTTCAGAACGAACTTGCTAGAATCTGAAGTACAGCTCCACCCCTGGTCTTGCTGTTTATGACTGCAGTGATTCAAGATCAAACGGGGCCCAAATTTTACATGGAAAACTCCAGAAACGAATGACCCGCACAGTATAAGCTGTATACGCATTGACTACGTGGTACAGGTCTTGAGCATCCTTCTCTGGCCACCCGCTTGTTAAGCGTCCACACTGTCGCACTGCCCACTGCTCCCTCCGCGGCTGCTTCCACAGCAGCTCCCCTGTCGTGGGGTCGCATGTGTTCAAGGGACCCCCATTTCCTTGACTTTCCATTTCCTTTGTTCCAAAGCACAGTTCTCCACTTAGCAGGGCGGAAAGGACCTCGAAGAGAGGCCGGACATGGTGAAGAACGCACTCTATCTGTGCAGTTATGGGGAAGGAAGAAGAAAGCCCTGGCCATTTTGTACAACTGCAGAGTTACAGCCACAGCGTGTAAGTACTGACTTAAGATAGAAACAACATTAAATTACAGGGCTCCGCACCACGTCTGCCCTGAGGGGCTTGGAATGTGACTTCCCAGGATGAAGGGAGACCACTGTTAGCAAGCTCGGCAGTAAATACTGACGTTCTGTTTCTCCTTTAAGTCATTCAATTATGTTACATTCCTATTATGCGCTCGGCTTAAAAAAAAAAACAAAACCGACATCTTTGCGGGTTGAGTGGGATGTAAAAGAAGCAATAAACTGATCTCTGCCAGAGTTAGGGAAGTGAAATGACAGCCGCACTGATCTTTAAAGAGTAGACACGAACTTGCAGGAGATTTCAAATGTGATAGCTGCTGTCCCCAAGATTTGCGTTCAAGTCCTGAAACGACTAAGCCAGAGGGGTGTGGACTCTGAGTCCCACCATAGAGTAAATTGAGAAAAACAGCAAACAAACAAACAAATAAACAAAATACCCCAATGATGGTTGAAGACACAGAAAGGTTTTATTGGGAGACAGGACTCTGGCTGTTATTTGATGTGTCTACGGTGATGGAGGCCCCCCACCCAGGTTCTTGTCCTGTTCACTATCTATTGACTTTTCTGTAGCCATAGGAAGAAGATTTGACCCTTCCAACTCTGTACAAAAATCTGGGGGATAAAAAGCCGATTGTAAGACTGGAAGCCAAGATTGCAGTACAAAACCAAAGGAACCCTTCAAGACAAGAGCATTGGCAGTGACGCTCTGCACAGGACCCTAAAAGCACAGGAACCCAAGGCAAGTCTGGACAGATGGGGCTGAGTCACACAGAAAAGCCCCACAGCGAGTCAACCGCACAGCAAAGAGACAGCCTGTCGTTAAGAAGAGAATATTTGTCAACTTTTTATCCGACAGATGGTTGATATTCAGAATATATGGGGAAGCCAAGAAATGGCAATAAAAAGTAGTCTAATACTAAAAAAGTGGGTTAATGATATGAAGAAATACAAGAGGAAGCAGAGAGATCTGGAAAGTTGTCCACTTTGTCAGCCATCAGGGAAATGCAAATCCAAACTCTCTAGTCAGGGTGGCTGTTACATATAATGTCCTCCCAAACAGCTAATGCTTGATGACATATAGAAAAATAGGAGCCTTCAACTGTGCATGGGAATACAAATTAGTTACGGCTATTATAGAAAACCAAGGCTGGAGCAACCATAGAATCCCCCTGTCTCACTTCTGGGTGTGTATGAAATGCGTCAAGAGGACCTCGGCATGCCTGTGCTTTTTGTGGCACTACTCACAAGAGCTAAGCTGTAGAATCTGACTATTTGCCCCTCAAAGATGGATGGACAATGAAAATGTGGTGTTTACACAACGGACTATTTCTTATTCCACCGTGAAGAAGAATGCAATGCTGTTGTTTGCTATGAAAAGGCTGAAACTGGGAGCGGTGGGGGCCAGGAACACTATATTAAGTGAAATAAGCCAGACACGGAAATACAAATATCACGTTTTTTCCTCAGATGTGTGAGCTAGCTGAAGGTAGGGTCATGATTATTCAAGACAGAGAAGGGTGTGCTGGGGGTAGATGTGGAAAAAGGAAGGTCAGGGTTGATCAGAACAAGTTCCGCTGGTGTATGGACATCACAGTGAACTCCATTAATACACGCAGCTAGCAGATATTAATGACAACCTTTAATATCAGTCTCTTTTCTTAATGTGGAAAGAGACTAAAGAGAGTTTTAAAGAAAAAGTGAATGTTACATTGTTGCTAATGGGACAATATTTGAATGAAAAACATCAACTTATCCTCTATCCTTAACTAGAAATTATTTTTACCAGAAAGAATAAGTCAGATGTGATGGTTACACATTTGTACTTCTAGCACTTTGGAGGTGGAGGCAGAGGCACGTAAATCACAAGTTTGAGTCCAGCCTGGACTAATACAGTGAGGTCCAGCCTGGACTAACATAGTGGGACCCAGTCTCAACAAGAGAACAGTAAGTAAAGGCCAGATTTTCCCACCAAGGACTCTTTCACTACATACATATCAGTTAACCCCGCTGAAACACAACCTTGTAAGCATGAAGACAGTCTTGGAACTTAAAAGGGCTTCTTTTAAAAATTCTAATTTTATTGAAATATCTATACTAAATGAATGGGGCTTTGGACCAGTTCTTTCATCTGTGGAGAACTACAAAGAACTAGCAGGGCAGTGAGGAAATGTGGGCCAAGAGCCATGGGAAGACAGACTTCCAGGGAAGGAGGACATCACAGGGGCGGAGATCTCTTGGAAATCTCCACCGCTGAGCACTGCTGGTAGATGAGCCTCAAGTAAAACTCCTGGCAGCTCTGTTGATTAGGGGAACCAAACCGGGAGCCTAGGACTTGCTGAAGGTGAGGGCACCGACTCGTCGGCTTGAGACAGGGAATGGCTGCTGCCCCAGGAGTAAAGATGACCCAGGAGCATGCACTTCTCAGCCTCTGCTCGTCTCTATGGCCCAGTCTCAACAGAAATCTGAGAGGTTGACCTGATGCATATGGGAAATTGTAGCTGACAGCTGCTGATTGAAAATCTGTTTTAAGTTCACATGGGACATTTATAAACTGAAAGGGCATTTCAACAATAAAAATATATCTTAAAAACTGGTATTATGGACTTCCTTTTATTGTAGTCACAGAATTGATGGTGCAAATATCTATCTATCTATCTATCTATCTATCTATCTATCTATCTATCTATCTATCTATCATCTATTTTTTGAGACAGGATTCTCTGTGTAGCTGTGGCTGTCCTGGAACTTGCTCTGTTGCTGTGGGACGGTCTGTATGTCAAATTGCTCTGATTGGTCAATAAATAAAACACTGATTGGCCAGTGGCCAGGCAGGAAGTAGGTGGGACAAGGAGAGAGGAGAATTCTGGGAAGCGGAAGGCTGAGGCGGAGAGACACCGCCAGCAGCCGCCATGACCAGCAGCATGTGAAGACGCCGGTAAGCCACCAGCCACGTGGCAAGGTATAGATTTATGGAAATGGATTAATTTAAGCTATAAGAACAGTTAGCAAGAAGCCTTCCACGGCCATACAGTTTGTAAGCAATGTAAGTCTCTGTGTTTACTTGGTTGGGTCTGAGCGGCTGTGGGACTGGCGGGTGACAAAGATTTGTCCTGACTGTGGGCAAGGCAGGAAAACTCTAGCAACAAATGGCGCCCAACGTGGGGCAAGAGTTTCCACCTAAAACCTGAGAAAAGATTCTAAAACAGAGCTAAAAACAGCTTCCTAATTGTCTCTCTCAAATGAGCGGCAGCCTGCCGGTTTGAGCTACTGGTGGGTTCCTAGCGTGCGAGCTTGGTCTGCAGTATGGCGGGAATGAGGCCTCTGCAAGTGGCACATTAAGCTGCGTGGTGGATTTAGCCTTTGCTAGTACAAAACAAAAAAAAGAGGTTTCTGGGCTACACGCTGCTTTGATAAAAGCATAGACCCAGGAGGGCTCCCAGAGCTGGCGGTAAACGTACCACGGCCATGTTGGGAAGCTGAAGTGGGAGGAGCCAGCAGCCACAGCACCGTTTCAGGCTTAGAAGGCTGCAGTTTAAAGCAATAGGCTCAAGGTAATATAAAACATAAGCCACATAGAGATGGCTACCAAACAGAGAATCTGGATTATGTTCTCTTTGATATTCATAACTGAAGAGAAACATTTGATTGCAAAAGCTGTTGAGTTATGCCAAAATGTGTATTTTAAAGGTACCTTAACTTCAAAATTTGGATGTAAGGATATGTTGCTTTGGAAAGGAGGCTCTGCTTTTGTTTCCACAGAAAGCCAGAGGCTATGGATTTGTTCCAGATTAAGATACATCAGGTTTGACCAGCCAAGACCACCTGAAAGGTCTCTGATGACACCATGGCCCAGATTATCCAACATCCAGAATCGTTTCAAGGCAACTGGCTCAGATGATACAGCCTCACGGACTACTCCATGATCCTAAAATTTTCTTTGTGTCTCCATAAGATACAGCGCCCCCCTCCAGCAGGAAGTAGTAAGAGAAGCTATGCCCAAATTCCCAAATATACCAAGCTGACTTTGGAGATGTGTAAAAGTTAAAACCTTCCTTTAAAAAAAAAAAGAAAGGGGAAGTGCTGTGGGACGGTCTGTATGTCAAATTGCTCTGATTGGTCAATAAATAAAACACTGATTGGCCAGTGGCCAGGCAGGAAGTAGGTGGGACAAGGAGAGAGGAGAATTCTGGGAAGCGGAAGGCTGAGGCGGAGAGACACCGCCAGCAGCCGCCATGACCAGCAGCATGTGAAGACGCCGGTAAGCCACCAGCCACGTGGCAAGGTATAGATTTATGGAAATGGATTAATTTAAGCTATAAGAACAGTTAGCAAGAAGCCTTCCATGGCCATACAGTTTGTAAGCAATATAAGTCTCTGTGTTTACTTGGTTGGGTCTGAGCGGCTGTGGGACTGGCGGGTGACAAAGATTTGTCCTGACTGTGGGCAAGGCAGGAAAACTCTAGCAACACTCTGTAGACTACACTGACTTTGAACTCAAAGATCTGCCTGACTTCGCCTCCCAAGTGCTGAGATTAAAGGCATGTGCCACTACCACTTGACTCAGATGAGGTGGTAAAGCCTCTCAGACGTCTTGGAATTTTTCGTTCCTGTGGCACAGTGTGGGACACATCAGGTCACTATATTCACCAAGGCACTGGGCCATGTTCTATTCTTTCCTCCTCCATGTCTGTGCTGGTGGCTTCCTTCTTAGCTGAGAATCCAATCTGTGGCTTCTCTCCTGGCTGTCTTCAGTGGTCCTACCCCTAGCATCAAGGAGTTTAGCTATGGTTGGAAGGTGGAGGAATCGGGGAGCTGGGCTAAGGACACAGCCCCATCCAGTTTTGGCATTGTGGGCTGAAGTCTGATTAAACATAACTGTGTGAGGGCCTCCATTCACCACAGCTTGACTCAGAGGTATTCAAGTTTACTGCGTAGTAAGAGTGATAAAAGTCTGGTATAAACCATACTTCAGCTTTTGAATGTTGATCTTTTCCTAAGTTAGTGACACACAGCACGAGACAGTCGAAACGCGGTCGTCACTGGCCAGCTGACCCACAACACTGAGTCACACGATAGTGAGAGTGACCAACACAATCCAGCACACAGGGCAGCAAGCACGTGCCATGCTTAGGTGTATCAGGAGCTTAATCAGCTTTCGCGGTGTTTACTGGGGTGTCACCCCACTGTCAGTCAAGAAGACTCTGGGAGAAACAAAGGGGAGGGTAATGGTGACATTTTGCCTTTAGTTCTTCTAAAAAATGTGTTTCTTTGAGCAATTTATGTATATGAAGGGTCAGGTGTGGTGGTGCACACCTTTAATCCCAGAATTTTTTTTATCTTTAGTCTTTTAAATGAATGAAGTATGAGTGTGGCTTTAAAAAATGCAAGATATGAACATTTTTATTGGCAAATATTAATTGCACCTAGTGGATTTCATGATGACATTTTCATACATGCATACATACATACAATTATTTTCATCACATTCACTACCCATCACCCTCTTGTCCCCCTCCCACTCTGGATGAATGCCTCCCTTTGTCCTTTTCCCAACAAATCCTCCTTCTATTTCTGTCTCACCTCCCCCCTCTCCCACCCTGTAACCCAGAGTCTTTAATCAAGGTTGCTTATGGATGAGTTTGTTATTTAGAAGAGTGTAGGCATGACTTAAAATAAATCCTTGGGCATGTCTATGACAGACTTTATATTAGGGAAGACCCATCCTAAATGTAGGTGGCATCGCTCCATGGGCTGGGGTCCTGGACTGAGTAAAAGAAGGCATAAGTGATGGCTTGGATGCAATCCAGCCTCCAGCTCATGTTGCATGGCTTCCTCCCATGGCAGGCTGCACCTTTAACTGAATAAGAACAAACCCTTCCTTCCTTAAGTTGTTTTCGTCAGGTATTGTACAACAGCAGCAAGACAAGTGACTAACAGAAAACTCGTACCAGGAGTGGGGATTGCTTGGTAAACCTGACCATGTGGTTGTTTATTAGGCCTTTGGAACTGGTTTGTGTGAAGAATGGGGAAGAATTTGAAACTTTGGACTAGAGAAACTCCCAAATACTATAAGCAGAGCTTAACAAACCATTTTGGTGGGACCATAAGAGATAAAAATGCAGAAAAATGAAGACAGTAGAGAGCTGGCTCAGGAGGTTTCAGAGGAGAACCAGGACTCCCAGGAGTCGGGGCAGGGGTGGGGGGCATTTATATGAGATTGGAGCAAAGAATCTGGCTGCATTCTGTCCACATTCTGAGAGCTTAAGTGAGGTTAAATTTAAATGCAACGGACTAACTCTCTTGGTGGAAGAAATTTCCAGACAGGATTACATTCAGACTGTGGGATGGCTATAATTCACTGCTCTCATCTGGCGAGAGAGAGAGAAAGAGAGAGAGAGAGAGAGAGAGAGAGAGAGAGAGAGAGAGAGAGAGAGAGAGAGAGAGAGAATAAGAGCAAAATAGCATAAAATATGTAGAAAGATATAAACATATGTGGTTTGCAGAGAAAATGCATGAGCAAATTGAAAGTTGCAGCCAAGGAGTGTATTAAAAAGGAGCCTCTACTCTGCACCAGAACAAGAGAAAAGGTTCTGCAAGGACACTACCCTGCCCACTAAGGGCTCCAACTCTTTAAAAGGCAAATGTATTTGGAAAAACAGAGCTTGAACAAAATATATATCCGAAGGAGTTCCCTGTTCAAAGACAACTACCCAGGCACACAGAGGTCTATAGATGTGATCCAAGGAGGCCAGGACCCATCTGGAGTGGACAGTTCTAGAACATCAGTGTTGTCCACATGGCACTGGTTTTGTAGGAATGAAGGATACAAGATTTTGGGGGGTCATGACGTCCTGTTCTAAGGTTCCGCCAAGACCAGGTGAAGTGAGGAATGTTCAGAATCTTAGGGAAGAGGCCTTAAAAGATGAAACTGTGGTGGTGATGGAGCCTAAGATGCTTTGAGATCCCAGGATGTTGGGTTGCCAGGACAAGGGGATATAGCTGCTGACAAAAGCTGCGGGCATGGAGTAAGATGGTTAATAGAGAGGCTATGTTAGCTGCAGGTGGCTGAGCTGGAGGAGTGGAGAAACCCAAGCCCTTTGGAGCCCAACTAAGTATTAACATTTCTAGAGGTGTTATACGGAGCTGTAGGATTTAGCGTTTCCTCCATTGAGTTTTTGGTCTTGCTTGGGTCTAGTCCTTCCTTTTTATGTACCCTTTCTTCCCCTTTGGAATCATAATGTTCACTCTGTGCTGTTGTATATTGGTAGGTTTCTTGTTTTGGACTTCATAGGAGCTCTGACTTCCTTGAGTCTTAGATGAGACTTGAGATCAATGGTTCAGAATAGAGCACCTACGTATAAACATGCACACTTACAGACACTCAATTTTTAGTGATGCCAAAAATAATTGCTGGAGAAAAGACAGCTACTTTAGCAAACAGTGGTGCTGGGTAAACTGGATATAGACATGTAAAGGAACGAAGTGATCCTTATCTCATATCCTAAACAAAAGTCAACTCCAAAAAGATCAAAGACCTTAGCAGACTTGAAACTCTGAACAGACAGAGGAAAACATAAGGAAAATGCTTCAGGACACAGCAGAAGGAAGGGCTTGCCAAATCGAACTTGAGTTGATCAGGAAACAAGACCAAAAGTTCAGAAGTAGGACCTCAGGAAAAGTTTAAACAGAGATGTGCAGCAAAGGAAACTGTTGAGTCAAGAGGCAACTACTGAATCAGAGAAGAATATCTGACGAGTTCCTAGTTTGCTTTCTATGGGTGTGATAAAAGTGCTCACCAAAAGCATCTCAGGGAGGAAAGAGCTTATTTCATCCATATAGCCTACAATCCACCATGAAGGGAAGTCAGAGTAGGAACTCAAGGCAGGAACCTGGAGGCAGGAACTGAGGCAGAGCCCATAGAAGAATACCACTTGCAGGATTTCTCCCCCTGGCTTGCTCAGCCTGCTTTCTTATATACCCCAGGACCATTGCCCAGAGGTGGTACCACCCACAGGGGGCTGGGGCCTCCCATATCAATCATTAATCAAAAAAATTCCCTCACAGACTTACCTACAGGCCAATATAGTGGAAGCATATTCTCAGTTAAGGTTTCCTTTTCCTAGCTGATTCTAGCTTGGGTTAAATTGACAGAAACCAAACCAGCGCAGACATTTATATGTTTGACAGAAGAGTAATATCTAGAATATACAATAAAACTGAAAAAGGAAGGAAGAAAGAAAGAAAGAAAGAAAGAGAGAGAGAGAGAGAAAGAAAGAAAGAAAGAAAAAAGAAAGAAAGAAAGGAAGGAAGGAAGGAAGAAAGAAAGAAAGGGAACAATCCAATGTGCTAAAAAACTGAACAGAATTCTAAAAAGAAGATGGCCAAGTTGTTTTTTAAAGTGTTCAACATCCTTAGCCATCAAGGAAATGTAAATTATAGCTGCTTTGTGATTTCATCTCAAAGGAGGCTTTGATGGAGGGGCAGGGTAGCAGAACACACATGGAAAGGAAGTGTAAGGGGGTTAATACTAGGGTGGAAAAGTTTAAGCCCGGGATGGAGGGACTCAGTGAAATGGAAGGACTCGGAATATGTGACCAAGCCACAAAGAAACCTTATTCTTGGTAACTTAGTTCAAAAACCTTAAAATTAAAAGAAAGAATTTGAACCAAAGTAGACTTCATGGGTAGATAAAGTGACTCTCCAAGGCCATATGTTATTAGATGAAATCCCAGGCCTAGGGATGGACTACCCACCTATGAATTGTTGGTCGGGGAGGACTTTGAGGATTCCCACGCAATACAGGCTACTGCCACTGCTGTTGGGTGTGCACCAGAACTAAGCAGTAAGACTTGATTTCTGAGGCTACCACCTCTAGGTCACAGAAAAGAGAGAAGTCAAGCTAGAAATGAGCTGAGCTCGCTCTTGTAGTGCCCGAAGATGCTATGCAAGCTGCTTTGGGGGCAATTTTCAACAGCAGTCTTGACTCAGCTGTGGATCCTGCACACCACACTCATGACCTGACAGGTCAAATGTGCCCATCAGTGTAACAGGGGCAAGTCTATTATGGGGATAACCAATTATCCCTAATTGGATTTGATTCTTGTTCCACAGGCGGCAGTTTGGATCTGCTATTGTAAACAACAACAAAAGCCTGTGGCTCGGGAGGTTATTGACCTTACTGGGGAAGCGACTGTGTTTATTTGGCTAACTGGACATGATAGGCACGCCATACTGCCTCCTAAATATTTATCCTTATGCTCATAGGTTCGTGCTGCTGTGCACTGTGATCTGAGAAGTTTCTTTTTGCAATGGGTGGCAGTTTTCCCAGAGGCTCATAACTGATAAAGTGCCGAAGCTAATTGAAAGTTGAACACTCAATCATAAAAGAGACATCTGTATGGCTCTTCCAAGGCCAGGGAATATGGAAGAAAGAATTATGTGTTCCTGTGGCAATCATGAAGGGTATTGATTCCCTGATTTCTTCACCAGTTTGTGTGGTATTGGTATATAGGAAAGGCTGCTAATGGTGTGTTATGTCCGGCCACTTTGCTGAATGCGCTTATCAGCTCCAGGAATTCCCAGGTAGAGTATTTAGTATCCCTTATGTATTGAGTTGCATTCTTCACAATACAGATATGTTGAGGTCTTCCTTTTCTGTTGTATCCTTGTATCAGCTTCTCTTGTCTTCTTGCTCTAGCAAGACTTCTAGTGTTACATTAGAAGTGGGGAAAATGGACACCCTTGTCTTGTTCCTGAATGGAGTGTAAATGACTTGAATTTCTCCCGTGATGTTGGATATATTTGTCACATAGAACTTTTATGGTGCTTAGATATGTTTCTTTTTCTTTTCTTTTTTTTTTTTTTTTTTTTTGAGACAGGGTTTCTCTGCGTAGCTTTGTGCCTTTCCTGGAGCTCACTTGGTAGCCCAGGCTGGCCTCGAACTCACAGAGATCCGCCTGGCTCTGCCTCCCGAGTGCTGGGATTAAAGGTGTGCGCCACCACTGCCCGGCTGATATGTTTCTTTATAGTCACAATTTCTATAGAACTTTATTTTTTTTTTATCACAAAGTGATGTTGAATTTTGTCTAAAGTATTTTTTCTCCACCCAAGATCATGATACAGTTTCCATCTTGAGTTCATTTATGTGATGAATTGCATTTACTGATTTGTGCATAATGAGTCCCATTATCTCTTGAAGAAAGTGAACTTGATAAAAGTGAACAATCTTTGATGTGTTCTTAAATTACATTTCAAAGTATTTTGTTGAAAAATTTGTATCTCTGTTCATCAGGGAGCTTGGCCTACAGTTTCTTCTTTTATTGTTTCTATCCACCATGGCAGGAGGTTAACACGGGCTTTGTGAAGAGCTTGGTAGGGTTGCTTCCTTTCCTATTTTATGGGGTAGTTTGGGCAGCATTGATGCAGATTCTATTTAGAAGGCCTCTTGGAGTTCAGCTGTGAATCCTTCTTGACCTGGACATTATTAGGCAGGTCTTTAAATTAATGCTTTGATCTTACTGCTTGTATAGATCCATTTGAATTATTTATTTCAGCTTCTTTTAATTTTGGTAGTGTCATGCATCTAGAAATTCATGTTTCTTTCATTTGTTCTAAGTTAGTGCAATGCATGTTTTGGGTATATAGATTCTGTTTTCATCTCTAATTGTTTTATTTTTGCTCTCTTTTTGTTAGGTTGGGTAACAGTTTGCTGATCTTGTTTATATTTTTAATGAACTATTCCTTTGTTTTACTGAATCTGTGCATTTTTCTCATTTGTATTACATTAATTTGTTTTGCTATTTTTCCCATCTACTGATTTTGAATCTGTCTTGTTAGTTCATACATTTTTCTAAAGCTATACTGTTAATTATTTGAAATTCTCTTGAGTTTTTCATAGACACTTAGAACTATAAAATCTCTCTTAGCACTGCTTTCATTCTATCCCATATATCTGGGTATGCTGCATTTTAATTTTTATTCAATTAAAGGATTTAAAAGAATTTATTTCTTGGTTTCTTCAGTGACTCATTCATAACTCCATAGTGTGTTTAATTCCTATGTGGTTGTGTGTGTCCTATGGTTTTTCTTACTTTGATTTGTAATCTTATTCAATTATGAGCAGATAGGATACAAGGAATTATTTAGATTTTCCTATTTTTGCTAAGGTATGCTGTTTTTAATATATGATGTATTTTAGGGAAAGTTGCATGGGCAACTAAGAAAAGTACATTCTTCAGTTTTGCTGGATGTTTTTTAGATATCTGTTAAGTCAACTTGATCTATGCTTGTCATTTAGTTCAGATGTTCCTCGGTTTAATTTTTGTAACAATGATCTCTCAGCTGATGAGAGTAGGGTATTGAAGTCACCCACTAGTCTCATTGTGGGGGCAATCTGTGTCTACACATTTTGTAGTATGTGTTTTATATAAGTGCACCCATGTTTATGCCTGAGTTTGGAGCTGTAGTGTCATATTGGTGGACTATTCAAATCAACTCAAATAAGTATGAATTGACATTTCATCTCTTCTCACTATTTACTTAGAAGTCTAGTTTATCAGATATTAAACACCTGCTTTCATCCTGAGTCTTTCCCCATGGAGTATTTTTGTTTTTGTTTATTTGTTTTGTTTGTTTATTTGTTTTTAATCATTTTACACTAAGGTAGCTTCTGCCTTTTATGAAGTTTATTTCTTGGACACAAAAAAATAAATGATTCCTGTTTTTTTATTCAGTCTACTAGTTTGTGTCTTTTGATTGGGGAATTAAATTTTTATTTATTCACAGCTACTATTGCAAAGTGTATATTAATTCCTGTCACTTTTTGAAAAAAATTTGTAGTGCTTGGTGTTTTCTTTTTCTCCTCTTGTTCATTTATTATCCAAGCATGGCTTATTATTTTCTGTGGCCTCATGGGTCTATTTGTCTTTCTCTTCAGTGTGAAGGATTCCTTCAAGTATAGCCTGTAGAGTTGGCATAGTGATCATGAATTCTTTTAGCCTTTATTTAATCATAGAAATTAATTTTCTCCTGCAGTTATGACTCTAAGATTTGCTGGATATAGTCTAGTTGGCTATTATCCTTGAAAGTTTTAAATCTATCATTCCAAGCCCTTCTGGGTTTTACAGTTCCTGTTGAGAAATCTGTTATTCTGATGGGCTGGACTTTATATGTGATCTGGTCTTTCTGTCTTGCCACTTTCAATATACTTTCTTTGTTCTGTTTAATGGTTAAATTATAATGTGGCAAGGCATCTTAGTTATTTTTCTATTGTTAGAAACACCATGACCTAAAGCAACTTGGGGAGGAAAGGGTTGATTGGCTTACATATCCTTAATCATAGTTCACTGAGGGAAGCCGAGGCAGGAATTCAGACCTGGCAGGAACCTGGAGGCAGGAGCTGATGCTGAGGCCATGGAGAAATGCTGCTTACTGGCTTGCTCCTCATGGCTTGCTCCTCTTGATTTTCTATAGGACCAGGACCACCAGCTTAGGGTGATACCACCCACAATGTGGGTCTTTCCACATCAATTACTAATTTAAAAAAAATGGCATGATAGGCTTGCCTATAGCTTGATTGTTTTGGAGATATTTTCTTATTTAAGGTTCCCTCCTTTCTGATGACTCTAGCTTGTGTTAAGTTGACATAAAAACTAGCCAGGGTACAAGGGAAAGTCCACTTTAAGAGTTGTCTGTTTGGTGTTCTACTGTATCTGGATAGGCAGCTCTTTGTTTAATTATGAGGCATTTTCTTCTGTCATTTCATTGAAAGCGTTTTGTATGACTTTGGTACGAAATTCTCATCTATCTATGCCCATAATTCATCTCCTTTCTCTTCCTTCTTTCCTTCCTTCCTTCCTTCCTTCCTTCCTTCCTTCCTTCCTTCCTTCCTTCCTTCCTTCCTTCCTTCCTTCCTTCCTTCCTTCTTTTCCTTCCTTCTTTCTTTTTTCTTTTTTAGAGACAGCATTTCTCTGTGTAACCCTGGCTGTCCTGGAATTTTCTCTATAGATCAGGCTGGATTTGAACTCAGAGATCCACCTGCATCTGCCTCCTGAGTGCTGGGATTAAAGGTGTGTGCCACCGCTGTACATAATTCTTATATCTGGTCTTTTTTAGTATACCACATATCCTCATATAGCTTGAAAATTTCCTCATATCTTCTTATTTATTTATCTTTGTCCTTATTGGATTGTTCCAATCCCTTCTTTGTTTGCAAGCTCAGGATTTCTGTCCTCGATTGGTTAGGACTTCTGTGGTGCTTTTCATATGACTTGTTATATATATATATTTTTTTACTTTCAATGTTTCACTATATTTTTTTCCTTTAGAATTTCTCTCAGTTGAATTCTACTTTTAGATATTGCATCGATTTCCTTCAGTTGCTTGCTTTTGTTCTCTTTGGATTTGTTGAGTTTATTGTCTTTGATTTGCTTGACTGTTCATATATAACCACTGTTTTAAATGCCTTATCTGAGATTTCATATGATTCACTCTTGCTGGAGGACATTACTGTGGGAGCATCAGACTCTATTTATAGTTTATTCGACTTACATCTACATTTCCCTTGGGTATTGCAGTTTGTGCCCTTTTAAAATGAATTATTATTATGTACTTTTGGTTAACATCTTATCTCTTTGTATATATATCAACATATCCAAATGAGTTAAGTGGTCATTTAAGGATTTTAAAACACAACTAGCCATCTGTGAAATTCATTTCACTTATTTCTAATTCAGGTTTTTATCCTTTAAATAATGTACTCATCTATCTTATCTTTCTTCTTTTTTCTCTCCTTTCCCTCCCTCTTCCTATAGAAATAATTTCAACTGTAGATTTTTTATTTTGCAGACAAGGATTTTAGCTTTATTTCTTCTCTTCTTCTCTAATAGCTACACCACCCCAGATCCATCTCCACTGCACAAGTTACCTACAGTCACAAATGCTACATAACAGAAAAAAAGGTCACAGAATTTGGTGATATTAATGAAAAGTTGATCCTCTCTCAGTTGTAGGGTTTCCCTGTGTTTGTTCTGCTGTTCTATGCTGGTCTGATGGAAGTGGGAAACCTGTCTTAGCTCCACATTGGGCTCATCTTCAGCAAGTTCCCCTTGGTCCTTGTTCGGGGAGACTTCTGAGATGCCAAAAGGACAGCCCACTTGAAGCTTTTACTAACATTCCATTGGCCAAAACAAGCCACATAACTACATTCCATTGGCCAAAACAAGCCACATAACTAGATTCCAAAATCAAGAGGCATTTGGCCCATTCTACCTTGATAAAATTCCATGGCATCTGCAATATCACAAGACAAAGGCCATGGGTACAGGAGGGGTGAGAATTGTAGACACCATTGCAAAACCCTTTACACACACACACACACACACACACACACACACACACACACACACACACCCCTCTCTGAATTTGGGGTAGATGAAAGTTCTGTTTCTCTCTAGGAACTGTTGTCTTTAGAGTTAACCTATGTATTTTTCTATAACCTGTAAAAAAAAAAAACCTTGTTCATTTGGAACCTCCAGTTTTCCCCTGCATGATCCAGAAAGCCCCATTCCTGTCTCTCTTTCTCTCCAAACTCCACCCTCTCAGAAAATCTCCAACAAAGAAAAGGCATTAAAAAGCCCAGTTCTGCATTCTTGGCAGCTACAGCTCCTCTCCTGAAGTTATCAGCAGCCCAAGTCCCTGCCTAAAGCATTCAGCTTTTGACCATACTTGGGCACAAACCCAGCTTGTGGCAGACCTGTCATCATCCCTTGTCTACAAGCTATAAAATCTCCCTGCTTTAGTTTGGGCATGTGGCTTCTCCAGCTTCAATCTCTGGGACTGGAGAACCCGCCTGGGAGCTGCTTTGCTCAAATAAACCCATGGTTATACTTTTTTATTTTCACTTGATCTGGTTTACTGTGTCAGTGGAGAAACCTATTATCCGGGGAAAGAAAACCTATTAAAACTTATTCTAATTTCTAACTTTGAACATATGCTAACTTTACTCTTAAGATGTTGCAGGAAGGATTGTAGCAATTTTCTCTTCCTGACCCGATCTCTGCGTGATGCTTTTGAATCTCTCACTGATGGCATGGCTGCCAGCCTGGGGTCTCTTTGCCTCATTTCCCTGGAGACTCCCTTCTCGTTTCTGAGTTCAATCCTCTGCTTTCTGTGGCTATCTCTTCTTTTTGTTTGTTTGTACCCCCTTGTTTTGGCCACACATCCTGCCATAACTTCCTGAGAATCATCTCTCTGAAACATGAATGTTGGGAATTGAATTTCTCTGAATCATGAATGTTGGGTTTTAGTCTCCTCTGAAACCTGATTGAAAGTTTAGAAAGATGAAAACTATGGTCATCCTAAACCCTTCCCACACCTGCATTTTACAAGATGTTCTCCTGTGCTGTGAAGATGTTTTTACATATCTATAAAGAGACAGGGTAGCTTACATGTGATGGCTTTGAACCTTGTTTGATTGTGGAAGCTTCATGGTGCATCATTCATGTTTTCAGAAACAAATGATTGAGAAGGGTAAAGAGCTTTGAACTTGGCCACCCCCATTTGCGATCAGTAAAGAGGCTAATTCTTCTCATCCTGATACCCTGACCCCCAACTCCAAGAAGCTAGCCTTTAAAGTATTGCACTTTCTCCTGGTGGCAGTTTTCACCCTGGTGTAGATACTGGTGTTCCTTTGCCTTGGGTTAATAGGTACCCTGTAGACTCAACCTTCAGTCCCTGCCTTGTAGGAAGGGTGGGGAGCAGGGAGATAGGTGGGGCTATCCAAGGTCTTCTCTGCAGCCTATCTCACTGTGAGCTTAGTGCCCAGAGAGAAACCTGAAGACTCCTGGCTTTGTCTTGGGAAAAAGCTTGCCTGTCTCTGGGGTGGTGTCCTTTATGGTCACTCTTGGAGCACTTCTGGGGAGGAGTCCTTTTCACTAGAAGTCGGTATGGGAGGATCCACAGAAGAGGACCCGCGTATCTGTGCATGGGTGCACTTGTATGCTTGTATGTGGGTGGGGAGGGGAGAGGGTAAGTTCCCGTTTCCTTGCAGAGCTGGAGGAATTTGCAGCATCAGCATCTGACACTGAGAAGCAGCTCACACCAGGAGGAGTGCCAGCCCTCCTGGCCTCCCGAGATGCCACAGCACATCTCAGAGCAGAGTCCTGTTAAGAGTGTTCCAACCCTCCCAGTACCTAAATGGTCTTCCATTCACCTTTTACACATCTTTTCCTCCCTTTACCAGGAGAGCTCTGCCTTCTTCACCCTTTTGTCTCCATTACTTTGAACAGAGGGGATTCACAGGCTGTGAGTAAATGCAGCATTTGTTGACTGGTCCACTGAATAGGCTGTCTAATGGCTGAAGTAGCTTATCAACTTAATCATCTGGCTTAAGTATGTGAGGTACAAGGGGGACAAAAAGAACCCCCATTAATGTCTCCAAGACACAGTATATCCTATATGCATGAGACTGTCCACTTCATGTATTACCTTAGCTAAGCTCTGGCACTCGGTTTGGCCAATACCAGTCTAGATGTGGTTGTGAAGGGATCATTTAGATATATTTAATGTTTTCATCAGTTGACTTGCAGGAAAGCAGAACGCTGTTTATCATGTGGGTGGGCCTCATTCAATCATGTGAAACCCTCAAGAGCAATGGCTTCAGGTTTCCCAAAAAGGAAGGAATTTACCATCGAAACCCTATCAATTTCTAATGTGTTCTTCAGGAAACTCAGACCTAAGGCTGTACCCATGCTTCCAGTACGGATTTCTAGCTTGCTGACTGTTTCCTTCAAAGCTCTTTTGTCCCCTCACATCTGCAGTCTCTCCCTCCCTCTGTCTGTCTGTCTGTCTGTCTGTCTGTCTCTGTTTCTTCCTGATTTTTTTTTTTTTGGAGAGCTTTAATTCATACAAGGGCTAAGGTCATAGGTCACGACAACTCTAACCGTTTCCCATGCCAGACCTTGTTCTAAATATCCCAAATTGTGTCACTTTAATTTAGTCTCACAATGACGGGCAATTGCTGTTGTCCTCACTTTACCGGGTGGAAATTAAGGTAGAGATTAAGTGATTTAATCCAGATCCATAGCTAGAAGTCCTGAGTCTGTTCCTCAGCCTGGGTCTGCATCTTTATTTAAGCCCGAAAGTAAGACATCAATTAGAAGTGGCCCTCTGTGAAGGGCTTGCAGTGAATTGCAGGGAGCTATGAACGGAAATAAGCACAATGTACAGGGTAAAGACTAATAGGACAAGAGATAAATTTGTGTGGAATTTTCAGATTCAAGAAAGATTAATTTGGACTCCTGTGGGTCACAGGAGGCTTAGTGGGTAATGGCTTCAACCTGGACTTTGAAGGATGAGTTTGACAAGGTGGCAGGTTGCAAACTGATGCAGGGTCTTGACAGCAGTTAGGAGGCAAATTCCTTCGACTTTGGGAAACTGCAGGTCATTGATCTCAGGGCATGAGGGAGGCCACTCAGTCTAGATAGAGCAGGAGGGTCAAGCAGAAATTTTTTGTGGGCTACACATTAAAAATTTTATAGTAGCTGAATTAAAAGCTAGGATACCAATGAAATTGTACTTACAATGCTTCCCAGCATATTTCAATATGCAACCCGCGTAAAATCATTAATGAGGCATTTACATACTTATGCAGAATAGCTTCAGAATCTCAGGACATCTCAATTCACCATGCACTCAATGCAAATACTATAAATGAGAAAATTTGCACCCGTCCTTGGGTCTTGTGTATAATTTCCCCCTTTCCCGTGCATCTCAATTTGGACTGGTTGCATTTCAAAAGGGCCTCTTAGTTCTATGTGATGTACAGCCCCCATCCTCCTGAATGGACACAGCAAAGCTGAGCAGAGGCACAGAGGTCCTGGGAGTATGCAAGGAACTGGGAAGAACGTTCAGCCTGGAGTAGCCCGTGAAGAGGGGTGGCTGTGAGCAAGGTGGTGGGAGGGTGGATAGGGCTGGGTCAGAGAGAGACTGTTTATATTTGGGTAGCGGGAGCCAACACAGCTGATTGGAGCAGAGACGGAGCAAACTGGGTCTTGAGAAGCTGGTGACACAAAGGATGAGGGGTCATGGTGTGGCTGATGGGGGGGGCGGTAATAGAAAAACAATAGCTGCGGTCTTTAGCAGAAGTTAGAGTAAGGCTGTGTGGTGGGGAATGGAGAGGAGAGCAGCTTCCTGGGTGAGAACTGGCCAGCAGAGGTCAGGGAGAAGGAGCCCTGGGGCTGTTAGGGCGAACTCTGCAAGTACAAAGCATTGCTATCCAGTCAGGACATGATGGAGATGATGGAGATGACGTCCTCTTTGCTCCTAGAAGTCAAAATCAGTTGGCAGAGCCTTGTCCCTTCTCCTCCCCGGGGCATGTGGCTCTCTTCCTTGGCTCCTCTCCAATAGGAAGGACGGTGGGTAGACTGTTGAATCCTTAGACCATGTCTCTAATTCGGAGTTCCATCCATCTTCCGTTCTGTCCAGCTGACCTTAGCATGCCGCTGACCATCTCGTCTGTGGGTCTCCAGAAGCACAGCTAGCCAGTGGATGGTGCCCTCCGATAGGTCTAATGATCTGTTATTATACACTCAATGCACTGCTGACTGCCCTAATGAGCTGGAAGTCTGGAGGAGGAGAGGCAAAGATGTACAGCTTTGACTTGGGAAATGAACCTCGTGTCAAGGGAGGGATTAACCCAGACAGGCTTGCCTCTCAGTTCAACTGCTGGTGATATGACTATCATGGACTGTGAGAGCCCCCAGTGATTGGAACAGCGGCCATCACAGCAGCCTCCAACACCACTGTTTATGTTAGATTGTGGCTGTCCAGGCAGCCTGTTTGGTGTGTGTCAGGCATACTTAATGGAGAAATAATATGGGACTAAGAATGTGAAAGATGGTAGGCAGAAGGTGCTGGAGAGGGAACGGAATCATCCCTATGCTTGCTTGCTGCCTCCTTTGTTATTTAGGGATGAGCTCCTGGAGGCTTCTCAGCAATATCGCAGCTTCTAGGACCCTTTCTCTTAATCCCCTCACAGTTTCTTCTGGATTTCTCTTTGAGTGTTAGTGTTGAACAGATTCATTCTAAGTTAAAAGTTTGAAACTTTTCCTTGCTAAGGCATTTGTTATTTCCCAGCATTCCTGATTATTCAGTTTCTTTCTTTTTCAGAATGAAGAAAAATTTGGTATGTAGCCCAGGCTGCCCAGGAAGTTGTTACATAATACAGACTGCCCGAGGACTTGCAATCCTCCTGCCTCAGCCTCCAGGATCACAGGTGTTCACCACACCCAGCCTTCTCTGAAATTCTGATCCTCTGTACTTGTCTATTGTCTGGGGTTCAAGGTGAGTGAATTCTCCTCACGGAGTCGCTACTGTGTTTATTCATGCTATTAGATCTTAAAATTCTCATTCACTTCCAACCTTTTTTTTCAGGCATCAAGTCTTGTAAACTTCAAAATAATCCCCCCCACCACCACCACCACACTTTTTCTTTCTTACTGTTCTTTGACTAAAAAGCAAAGCAAAAGAAAAAAGAGCAACAGAGAAGAACTTCTCTAGAAGGACTTTTCTAGGACAAAGGAGCTTATATTAGGTCATTTCTAAAAACCTTCAACTATCCTTGCCAAAGTCAAGGACGTTCCATAGGATCTGACCAGAAGGCATCAGGGGTGAGCATAACTTCCTGGAAAGTGTGACAGGCTGAACCAGTATTTTTATGTTGGTCTTTTTTTTTTTTTTTTTTTTTAAATTACAATGAGAGAAATGAATCAAGTCCAAAGCCTGTTGGGTTCAAAATTAAGAATGCAAGAAAAGAAGTTATAGTATTTGGATTATCTTGTTGACATTAGAACTGTCACAGTGCCAAGACATTTTCAGTCCTTTGCTGGGGGACTGTTTATCAAAACCACAAAAATTGTCTGCACAAGAGCACAGAACACTCCACCCTGGATCAGCTCCTTTCAAGCCATCTGAGGATTAGTCACCAGCGTTCCCTCTCAGAACATCATCCCCAAGCACAAAGGGGAAACCTCTAACAGCCAAGCCTCCTTCTTAATAATCCAATTTGGATCAATTGACCATAACATCATTCAGAGCCCTCTTTAACCTAGTAATACTCAACTCGTACAGGCTTCCAGGATAATGAACTCCATATGGCGTGAGGTGACTGAGTCCACCTTGATATGTTTAGGGGAATTCAAACCCCTGCTCTTCTAGCAGGGCAGGTGTCTTTCAGCCTTTTACTACCCTCCAGGGACAAGCGCCTAGGTTCGCTGCATACACTGCACTGCCTTCAATATTCTTTGTCACCAGGCGAAGCTGCACCAGCTAGGCAGAAGCCCTGGTCCCCTCTCTCTGCTGCACAACTGAACAGAGGCCTGGCTGAGTCTTCATTGATGCTTCCACAGGGTCTGGACCCAGAGGGAACAGCATAAAAAGGCCTGGGATGCGCAAGGAGCTTTCGTTTTCAATGTCTGCTTTCCCTTTTACCTAAGCAAGTTATCTGAATCTTCCCGGCCTCAGTTCCTCATCTGCCTGGATTGCTTCTCAGACTTTGTACCAGGGGCTAGAATGGGGGAGTGTTTTGAGAATTTAACTAGCTACAGCTGAGCATTGTGGGTATTATCCCTTGACAGAGATGACTTCTGGACTGTCTTTCCACAGGAGCTTGCAGAGTGGCAGGGTTGAAGCCGATCGTTTTCACTTTTGTGCCCACTGCGTCTTGGGCCTTGTGTGTTACCTCTTCTTGGCCACACTGGCTCTCGGTCCCTTTCTACCCTGGTAACTCCGTTTCCACTAAAGTGCAGGATGGAGTAGTCCCTGGCTGCGCTGCTTTACGGCAGAATGGTGATGTGTGCAGTACTACCTTGGACGCATTTGAGCCGTAGCCGTTAGAGTCACTCCGTGAAGTCAGCCCCCGCAGGCTGGGAAAGAACTAAAGGGTAGGGCTGACTCCACGGGAGATTGTCAGAGGAGTATAGAAACAAGGTTTGATGGGGACAGCTGCCTGGACAGAATGGGCACAGGGCCATGCCTGAGTCTAGTGGCCGCTGGGTTTGTTTATTTATTTATTTATTTATTTATTTATTTAGTTAGTTAGTTAGTTAGTTTTTTGAGACGGGATTTCTCTGTGTAGCTTTGGAGCCTTTCCTGGAACAACTCACTCTGTAGCCCAGGCTGGCCTCGAACTCACAGAGCCTTGCCTGCCTCTGCCTCCCGAGTGCTGGGATTAAAGGCATGCGCCAGCACCGCCCACTACTGGGTTTATTTTTTAAAGACAGCATCTTCTTGCATAGCCCTGGCTAGCCTTGAACTCTCAATCTTCTTAACTTCCTGCCTCAGCCTCTTGAACACTGGGAGTCTAGGTGTGCACTACCACACTAGGCTTGTTGAATTGTGTGTGTGTGTGTGTGTGTGTGTGTGTGTGTGTGTGTGTGCGCGCGTGCGCGCGCGCACGCACGCACGCATGTGAGAGACAGAAAGAGAGAGACTTAACAAGAATGTGTATTATTCATAACTCTTCCCCACCTATTTTTCTTTTGAGACAGTGTCTCACTGTGTAGCCCTAGCTGTCCTAGAACTCAACACGTAGGCCAGGTTGGCCTCGAATTCAGAAATTTGCCTGTCTGCCTGTGGAGTGCTAGGATAAAGGTGTACTCCACCATGTCCAGATCATATCTTTTTTGCTTGTTTGTTGTGAAGATAATTAAAAACTTTAAATATTTTTTCCCATAAAGGTTGGAGAATCTGGCTCTTCATTGGTCTGGATTGGTTCAGGGTGGATTTTTTTGGAAGACGCTCTCACTCAAGGTCTAGGAAGTTCTGTCTCTTCCAGGATGGGTGCCAGTAACATCCTGGCTCTTTGCCTTGATGCTGTTACCCATGAGGTCACTGTGTACAGTTTCAAGAATGATGTCGTATTAGGCCAAGTGAATCACAGTAATGAGATCTCAGTTTGTTTTCAAATCATGTTTTACCTTCTGTCCAAACTGGAATAGCTGCAATTGAAATAGAATCTATAATCAAATCAGCAAAAAGAAAGCGTGCCATTCAAAAGGGTCACCATTTGGAATCAAAATGTGTCTCTAGATTGTGACCCCCTAGTTATTATATCCCCATAATCTGGGGACTAGAGACCCAGAGTGAAGAAACCCATGTATACTAATCCCTTTGCACATTTACTGCTTGGTACCGTATTAACATCCCTTTAATTTCCTGAGCACTTGCCTGACTGTTTTCTCAGCAGGGTAGACAGAGAGGCTGATGGGATGCCACAGTGCCTGGCTGGACTTGTGAGCTAGAAGCAGCTATCAACGAGGACATTTGCTTGGCTCACTGGCTAATGAGTGAAGGATCACCGAGAGTAATCATGCTGCAGTGGGATTTCCTTAATGATTGGCACAGTTCATTAAAAGGAGAAACAAACTCTGCAGAGAACATTGGAGAGAAGCTGGGAATGGGAAGGTCAGACCATGGAAGTGGGGGCTGTGGCTCCCTGGAATGTGGCTTTCACACAATTAGGTGTTTGAAGGAAGACAGAGCCTGGATACAGTTGAGTAATTTCAGCTAATTGAGATTTGCATGGGTCAAAGACCAGAGGTCTTGCTGCTGTTAAAACAGGATGTGGCAACCGCCATGGGATCCTCGGATGAACAGTGCCTGTGTGTGCCTCAGAACAATGGAAAGTGATGCCTTCCTGACACACCACAGCTTTCAGGGAGATGCCTGTCCACCAGAATCCCAGCCGCTTGCCTCTCAGTGGCGGAATCACAATGCTTCAACTTTACCTGGGTGGATCCACTTTTTCTCTGTCCCCCTTGTCTACCTCCTCATGAGAGAGAACCGAGGATGCCTTTGCATCCCCCACTCCCTAGTGCAGCATCTATCAGGAAGACACTGCTTATGTAACACTCCCGAGACCCAGAAAGACCACAGCGGCAGTGTGCACCCCGGGCTTTGGATGTGAGAGAGGCTGATCACAGCTTTACGGGCTGTTTTCTGGAGACCGAGATTTTGCTTTCAGAGATGAGCATACCATAGAGATTCTGTTTTTCTTCTTTGCTCATCAAGCTACTTCCATCTGAAGCCCATAGTCTATGGGATGAGAGAAAGGCCAGAGATGGGCAAGTACCTGTGAGGCTACAGCTAGCTCATGTGGCCCCTCTGTGTGTAGTGGAAAGATCCACCTCTTCCTCTCAGGGTTGCACACCAACACCCTTAGCTACCGATTCTCCTGTGGTACCCCAGTCATGGCTTATACAGAGGTGCAAAAATGGCTTGAGCTATCAGGCCTGAAGTGCCATGAAGTGGCAAGAGTCCTCCAGAACCACTCATTGTCTTGCTCCCTTTTGAGACTTAGGAGGCACAGGACCCAGACATGGTTAGAACACCCCTATCCTTCCCATGTGTCCCCTCTGAGCTCCGCCTCCTGTAGACTTGAGCTTGAATTAGCTGGAAGAAGCTGCACACCTCTCTCCCCCTCTGCAGAGAGGAACAGCCACATCAGTTGTTTCTGCGGAGCTCTAAGCAAACACACTCTCCCTCTGTTTCTGCCCACTTAGCCCAATCTCAGTGGGTTTAGCTTATTAAAGACAGGAGGATTGTAGCTTTTGGACTTAGGCCTTCCTCAAGTCCCCAGTACAAGGAACAGCTATGCACCGAGCCAACTAGAACTGAAGGCCAGAGACAGGGAGCCACAACAAAAGAACGTTGCATTTGTCCACGTGGATATGTGAGGGCATCATGGAGGGGCACCTTGTGCTTCCCTGAGACAAAGGACAGGAATGTGGCACTTTCTGGTGCCTGATATGGGGCATGAAGAACATTCATCTACAAGTAGGCTGCAGAACCTCAAACGCAGAGGAAAACTTGTTAAAGTTTCATTTAGCTCCCCCAAAAGCTTAGTGACACCAAACGTGTGTCATTTTCACCTCTTCAGACTGGGGCTGGACACATGTGATTGTCTGACTATTTGGGCTCATTCAGTGGCCTGACAGGAGTCGAGTTCCCATTCAGTCTTGTAGACAGAGGAAGGAAGGCACCCAAGATATAGGTTTCCCACGTGTGGCATTAGAGGCGCCTTCTATGAAGAGCAGGTGGGTCCAAAATTGAAAGGTTTCTTAGTGTATTACAGTCTTGCCAGCCATAAACTTCCGAGGAAGTTCCCCTGTGTTAAAGGAAAGGCTTGGAGACTGGAGACATGAGGCCAGTGCCTTGTGCATCTCTCTGGTCCTCACTGTGCATGGTTCTAGCACCGTTTTTGTGTCTCTTCCTCTTGCTCTCCCTGTCCTCAGCTGGTTGCTCCTTCCTCTTTTCTTATTCTTACGATGCCTTGTCTCAGTCACTGTTCTACTGCTATGAAGAGACACCATGACCAGGGCAACTCTCTTTTTTTATTTTTTTGTCCGAGACAGGGTTTCTCTGTGTAGCTTTGTGTCTTTCCTGGACCTCACTCTATACACCAGGCTGGCCTCGGACTCATAGAGATCCACCTGCCTCTGGCTTCTGAGTGCTGGGATTAAAGGCATGTGCCACCACCACCTAGCGACCAGGGCAACTCTTATCAAAGAAAACATTTAATTAGGGGTTTGCTTAAAGTTTCAGAAGGTTAGTCCATGATCATCATGGCGGTAGGCATTGTACTGGAGTAGTAGTTGAGAGCTGCATCTTGATCCACAGGCAGAGACAGAGACAGAGACAGACAGACAGAGACAGAGACAGACAGACAGACAGACAGGAACAGAGGAGAGAAACTGGGCCAGGCATGGGGCTTTTAAAACCCCCAAACCCACCCACAATGACCGACACACTTCCTCCAACAAGGTCACACCTCCTAATCCTTCTTATTCTATCAAAAAGTTCCATCCCCAAGCATTCAAATACATGAGCCTATTGGAGGGGGGGGGCACCTTATTCAAACCACCACATCGCCTTATTATTTATGATCTGTATTTCAGGAATGAGGCTTCATGAACTCGGCCCTTAATTTTAGTCAAGATGAATGTTTTCTGTTATCTATGTAAACATAGGAAAAGTATTCACATCAAAATGTGAAATTGTCTCAAAATGGGTGAGTGAACTGTACAGCCTGTCGGAGGACACCACGAAGAAAGAACTCCCCTGGTCTCTGCACTAAAATTGGCCCATCTTTGAAATGGATGCTAAGCCAGCTATGCTAGGTTGCTGGAGGGCAAGGCTGTTCTGGGAGAAATACCTCATAGCTTTCACCCTAGTGGTGAAAGGCAATAAAAAGGACATCTGATGGGAACAGGACTGGGCTGACACTGTGATTGCACATATGCTCGGAGAGATTAGAGTCAGTTTACGGTCATTAAGACATTAGGCTGCTCTGGAAAAGCAGCTCAGCGCTCGGAGAGTTTCAGGTGCATCAGGTTAGCTCTCCGTGGGTCTGAGCAAATGCACAGATTGGCATGCAGCCGCTGTGGTTCTCACGCACAAATGCTGTGACTTTGATACTCAGCGAAGAATGCACATGTGGAATGAAACCAGACCGCACCCTTCCCAAGCCTCTACTCCTTGGTATTTAATTATTATGACTTAGATGTGACTCAGGCCAAAGGCTTTATTTTTAGGTTGGTCCAGAACTGCTCTGGATGTGGAAATCAGGGCAGCTGCTCTGCTTTGACATCAGAGCTTGTGGCTAAATTAATTTTTCAAACCTCAGATGAATAAGTGTGACACTTGAGAAAAATGCATTAAAATGTTTTCAGGTATGTACGCATAAAGAAAAGTCTATAGAGAGTTTTCTGTAGTTGCTACGATTCACTTGCCCGCTAATGACCTGGTGCACAGTAGCATTATTTATGGTTTGAGTCCCACCTGGGACTGTTGGCAAGAATGTCAGGCATTATCTGATTCCACCATCAGGGGACATGAGAGGAGACTGAACTCCACAGTTCTGAAGTCACATGTGAGACATCCACAGTGGATTAAAATGGTCCAAGAAATACTTAGGTTCCCCAGATGCCATCCCTTGAACACCGTTGGCATCTCAAGTGGACGACACATCTGATTTCTGGTTCTTGAAATCATTTTAGATGCTCTGAGATTAAATAACTAAACCACAAAGGAAGATGCCTTTCCCAACTCTTTTTCTCTTCCTGATTACATTAAGGACAAGCCTGTATCTGGAATGACTCTTTAATCCTAATGCTTGCTAATCTTCCCGTTTAAGCAGACAATTGATCTCAGGCTTAGAATGTTCACCCACAAGTCGAATTTAACAGAATTAGATGATTTTCATTTTCTGCTTAAAGGTGGTATGCTTGTTATATTTCCTAACTAAACAGTGATGTACATTTGCTCTTTTCCACAGCCATTGTGGGTCAGGAATTCAGTGGTTTATGTAGATATTTCTTGTTAAGTGTCTCTTGTAAGATTGCAGTCATGAGGTCAGGGAGGGTCATAGTCATCTGATGGCTTGATGGACTGGAAGATTTAATTTCAAAAAGGTGCACTTGTGTGGCTATGTGCTGGAGCCTCAGTGCACGAGGACAGCCGCTTCATAGGATGCTTTGAATCAACGCCTTCAACTAGCAGCAGAGGCTCCTCCTGGAAAGCCATCTAAGAGCAAGGAAAAGGTCACAGTACTTGTGATGGCTGAAGCTTCAAAGCCACACTCCATTTCTTTCTGCAGTGCTTCTCTTGGTCACATGCATGGACCAGTCTTTTTCTGCATAGAGGAGGAGTCACTCAAGGATGTGACACCAAGAGGCAAGAATCTTGGGGACTAGTTTGGACACTGTCACTGAACATGCTGTTTTCCTCTTGATGGCCATGTTATACATTTACCATTTTGATACTTAAAACTTTATCTGCCTTCAAATGATAACTGCATTTGAAACACAGAATGACCATAGACATACAATAATTCTATAGACGTCCTCCATATGGCTTTAATTAGTCAAATATGGTCTGTGGGCCTCTAAAACCAGAAATGCAGAGGGAGCAGCCGTCCTGCCAGCTGCGGTCCCAAGCTCTCTGGTCCTACGACTACCAAAGGCAGCTCTCACCAGGGGAGGGTACACAGCTGCAGATCTCTACAGAGGGCAATGTCCCTCGATGCTTTCCTGAGGCACTTCTGCTACTCTTTGCCTGCCATTATGTGCACCACAGGGGCACTGGAGTTGGGAGCTGCGAAGCCATGGGTGCCCTTCCTCATCTCACCTTTGCCTGTTGCCCAGGCCTCCCTGCTAAGAATCAGTCCTCGCTGCCACATTCTGACTTCATCACAGTGTAAAACTTTCCAGGGAACAAAGGCCAAAACATGCCACTAGACTGTCTAGATTCAACTCTGTGTCTGTAATAACTTCAGCTGTTTTAATGTCTTCTTGTCCAAGCATCCTCCATGTTTCTTTCCTCTTAACTTGGTGCTCCAGAGATGTCTGCAGGTGGAAAACTATGACTAATGATTCCTTTGCTACCAGACCAAGTACATGATATACACACCCCTTTTCCCTGGCTTTGCTGTAATTACTAGAATTCTCCTTTCCTCTCTTCCTGGTCAGACTCTCTGTTCCTCAGATGTTTGCCTCTTTGTTTCAGTGAAAGCACATCTTCCAGGAGTTATTCAAGCTGAGATGAAAGAGCAGCGCGCTCGGCATGGACAGCTCCTCAGGTCTGCCCTGCCGAGGACCGGTTATCAGCAGATGTGGTGCACAGCTGTGGCTCCAGCATATCTTTCCACGCCCCTCAGGAGCTGGTCCCTGTTTCCCTCTGTATTCTGGTTCCCGCCTTTCTGTACTGAGCTGTATCCTCCTCGTTTGTATTTGTGTTGGTGGAGTGGTTCTGTTAAGGAATTTCATGGGAGGTGAAGTTTTCAGAACATTCAAGTATAAAACTTTCTATGTTACAGCTTTCCCTGGTGATTAATTTGTCATACTTGGAGTTCTAAGTTGAACCACATTACTGTTGGGAACTTTCAGAATCTTGCTCCTGTTTATTTTTTCTGTGATGTTCAGAATTTCAAAGCTGTTCGCACCCTGATCTATTGAATGCGATTTACTATTCTTTCTCTGGAAGCTTGGAGCATCTTCTCTTGGTTATTTGTGTTCTGAAATTTCTGCATGATTTGCCTGGGTGACAGTCTAATTTCTTTGGGTGTGCTTTTTTTCCCCTTCTGGATGCTTCCAATTTCCAGTTCAGCACTGCAGGATTTTATTGATGTCAATATTGGTATTTATTTCTCTTTTCTCCATTCTCTCTGCCTAAAACTCAGACTAGTTGGCTGTTGGACCATTTGGACCACTTGGACCACTCTGACTTGTCTTTTTTTTTTTCCAGTTGCCTCTTTTGGGGAGATGTCCACCACTTTTATCTGTCTTTTTCATTGAGTTGATACTTCCTATTATTGTGAATTTAGTACCTGAGAACTTTCATTTGTTCTTTGAATATTCCTCTAGTTAAGATCTTGCTTTCCTCTTCGTGGCTAATAAAAGTAATGTTCATCTTGATATCAGTCTTAAATGCTTGATGAAAGAGGACAATCTGTGGCTTTGAGCAGGTGGGTATGGTCTTGTAAAAGGATTCTTGAGATCGGTGAGAAGGCATCAGAATTCAGTATGATCATGACAGTGACTGTGGACACAGTGTGATGGTGACATTGGTGAGCATCTGCCGTAGGTAGAGGGGACTTGATTTCCTGACTGTGAGAAGGAATTAGCCATTCAAAGCAGGAACAGGGAAGAACACTCCAGACTGAAGGGATGACATTGATTTATTCACTCATTAAATATCGTTACGTACCAGGCATTGCTCCGGGGGCACAATAATGAGCCAGACAGATGTAATTCCTACTTTCTTACTTTCAAGAGAAGACAGACAAATAACTAAGCAATTAGAACAGTGTGAGACAGGATGGTGAGGGACAAGTGCTCCACACTTGGAATTAAAAGTTTGAATGCAATCTCCTTTCGAAAATACAATCCAGGGGTGAATGGTACACCGTGCATCTCATGGCTGAAGTGTAAATGTACGGACTCGTCTGGGAAGGCTCATTTCTCACTATACTTTTCAAAGAAACATCTTATTTTTCATACACCCACCGAGCTTTGGATGCTCTGAAGGCACTGAAACGCTGCTCACAACTGCACTTTTTGGAGCACAGCACTCGAAGGTTTGGCACAGCCTACACTTTTATGAATGGCGAGATACAGAGTTAAATTAGTTCCAGACTGTTCTCTCGTTGGGGATGGCCTGTGCTCAGAGACTTTGATCCTTCCAGCACTGGCGCTCAGTTCAATATGCCTCTAGCACCTCACACGTGTTTGCGTGTGCCTGTGTGTCTTCCTCATGTGTAAATGCATGTAATGCTCCTTCCCACTTCTTGGGACTAGCAATGTACCTGAGCATCTGGGATCCGCTCAGAAACACCTTATTTACACTCTGCTGCGCGGAACCCCAAAGGGCAATGAATTATTGCTGGGAGAACTAATGAAGAAAAGGGGGAGGAGTGGCCTTTCACCCCGGCCTCGTCAGCCATTCGCCGAAGGCCTTCCACTCGCTCCGAAGTGCTCTTTCTCATTTGTAAAAGGTGTCAGTAATTCGTGACCCGCTCACTTCCTCAGCTCACACAGAGGATCAAAGGAGGCAGGAGGAGAAAGTCCAAAGGTTAGCTTATGTTTGAGACACGTTTCTGGTGATGGCCGCATCACACAAATGGCCGTTCTGCAGCCAAATATACCAAGGAGTCGCCCCCTGGACTGTGTTTGGACAGCAGAACTAGATGCCAGCAGCCCAGAGGGTACCCTTGAGCTCTGCTTTTACCATGTTGCCCAGCCTAGTCTACCTGGGCATTCCCCAGCAGCTCACCTTCTCAGAGGTCCAGGCTATCTGGTCTGCCAGTCACCTTCCCTCTCCTGGTGATCGATGCAGCATGTCACAGAGAATCTACCGTTCTTCAAGCATGGTTCCTGGATCATCCCCACCAGTATCACCTGCTTTCCCAGTCCATTCCTGCTAGAGTAACACAATGCCATGGCTGCTTTAATTGATAAATGAAAGAAATATATTTTTAAATGACACCTCACTTGGGCTCCCGGGTACCTCTAACAGCAGGATGAAAGCCTGATGTTTCTGCCTTCATTTTCTGTCTCTGTCTCCTGTACTTTGCTACAGGCACAAGGTAAGGCATTATCCCTAGTCTTTCCTGCTCAGTTATCTTGAGTTCCTGGAAGACTAAAATCTTGCAGGACAGACCATCCCCAGAAGAAGACCATTACACATGAAGGCTAGGCCACACTCAGAAGTGAGCATCTTGGAGGAATCCAGCTGGGGTCCTCAATCAGTAGCCGTGATAAAGGACTTCTTCAGACCACCATGCAGAACAGGAACTGAGAGATGACCACCCAGATCACATACTGACCAGGACTTCTGAATTATGCAGACCTCTTGTTTCTGGCTATTCTAGAGGCTGAGAAGTCTACAGCCAAGGCCCCAGCAAGTTCAGTGTTCATCCGGAGAGGCCCTGTTCCTCATGGATAACACCTTCTATGTCCTGAAAGATCAGAGAGCAAAGGAACTTCCTCCAGACTCTTTTATAAGGCAATCATGAACATGACGCCTTCATGACATAATCACCTCCCAAAGGTGTCACTTTGTCCCGCCAGCAGCTTGACAAGGCTCAACCTATGATTTTTAAGAGGTCACAAAATTCAGATAACTGCATGTGGAGACATGATGGAAATGCATAACCTTTGACCCAACACAGGCCAGTGTGGCAGGAAACCCCCAGTAGGGTACCAGTAATCTAGGTTCACCCACACTCTGTGGAATTCTGACTGAAGCTCCCGTGAGAGGACCACTGTCTCAACGAAGCGCTTTCCAAACAAAGGTCCACTCTGGGCTGTGACTGGAACTCTGCTTCACTCCAGAGTCTAGAGAGAGGTTGAGGAAAACAGGCCTCTCTCACAGCTCTCAGGTAGCGCTGGTCCTCTTGGGCACAACCAAGCTGTGAGTAGCATGGCCCTGGAGAAACAGCTGGAAACAAGCAGGAAGTCCAGGGTTGGATCTCCCACTAGTTCCTCAGGAACCTACAGGAGCTTATGTGTCTTTTAGACTCCAGTTTTTGCCCTGTATTGTGTAGTGGTGTTAGGGCTTTCCTCTAATGCCTTCACACTCACATATGATGCAGTTCTAATTTTATGACTTATTTAAAGACATATAATAACTAGAATTGAGATTTGTGGGAACTTTGTCAGGAATAGACAACAGGGTAAGATAGCTGATTTTCTTTTTTGAAGTTGTAGACCCCAAACAAATGCCTTCCTAGGCTTGTCTGAGAGATGGCAAGGGCCTGTCCTACAAAGGTATGGCTGAGAAGCAAGATGAAGACATCTGAGGAACTCAATGTACCTACTTCCTCTGTTGTTCTTATGGACAGGTTTATTGGTTTTGCCTCCATGAAAACTAAATCTGTCAGTTCTCACTGGTGCCTCCTCCTGACCTCTTGGGACTGTGGCCAGAGCCCTGATCTTGGAAACGGCCCGTACTCAAGAGAGAAGACCCTTTGCATCTTTTGATGGCCACTTTGTGTCCTTGGCCATTTTTACTGGACCCCCAGCTACTGAGCACTGGCAGCTCTGGGCTTTCTTCTCCCCTTCTGTAGAGGCTGGCTTTCCCCCAGTCTCTCTCTCAATCACAAACGGTTAGACACATCAGATCCTCAGGTGTGCACACTGGTCGGGCTGCTCCTACAACCTCCCCAAACCACTCTGCATGTTGAGTTTGGATCCTTCTTTCCTGAGGACTGAGGGCTACAGTGAGGTCCGCCTCACGTCCTGGGGAGCAGCTTCCGGGCCGTACAGATGTTGGGGCTGCAGTCTGACTGCAGGTACTGTCACAAGCACACAACTCATTAGGGACCTGGAGGAGGCTGCACCCTCACTCACAGTCAATATTTGTTTAGGGGAGGGGGAGGAAGGCAGATGGCTGCCCAGGGAAATTTCATCTGCAACGGCAGTAGTGCCAGACCCATTCCAGCCTGTGTGTGCAATGCACCGCTCAGATACCATCTGAAGCCACGTGGCCTGAAGGGCCAAGGCAGAGGTCACACATACAGTCTATGCCCAGAGTTAAGGTTCTGTCTAGTTTTTCTGTTTGTTCTCTTATATTTATATTTTATTGCATGTTTTATTATGTATTTGTATTTTATTATCCATATTTACTATGAATTTGTTTTCCCTTTCTTCCTTTTTTTATGTTGCTGCAGATTGAGCCTAGGACCTTGCAGGTGCGAGGTAAGGGCTCTACCAGTCTGAGTTACATCCCTAACTCTCAAAGCATTATTTCTATTTTGAGGTAAGGCTCTCATCAAATTGCCCAAGTTGATCTAAAATTTGTCATTGTCCTGACCCAGCCTAGTAAGTAGCAGAGATAACAGGCCTGCACCACCAGGCCTGATTAAGTGTGTATTTTTCAAAGAAAAATTAGAAAAATAAAGCACAACACCTTCCTCTATGCATAGCAACTATTCATGTTTAGTGTACAGTCTTCCAGGCATTTTATATGTTTATAATTCCATGGATTATGGATATTCATATATGTGTATATATATATGTATATATGTATGTATATGTATATATGTATATTGTCTCATATATGGGACAATAGGCTTGCACCACATTCTCTTAAATAACCTCCATTAATTTACCGGTTCATTACCTTTCTTTCTTTCTTTCTTTCTTTCTTTCTTTCTTTCTTTCTTTCTTTCTTTCTTTCTTTCTTTCTTTCTTTCTTCAGTCACACTCTGACTAAAAGCAACTTAGAAATAAGGAAGGCTTTATTTTGTCTTACAGCCCGCCCTGGCAGGAAGGCAGCAGCAGGAGCGTGAGGCTGCGTCCACCCACAGGAAGCCTGCCGTCGACGGTTCGGAGGGGACGTTACACAGCGGAGTGTGAGGAGGTTTGCTCCGGGTTAGCGATGGTGGCTCAGGGTAGGGGTTTCCTGTCATCGGGGGTTGCCTAGGAAGTTTCTCTTCCTCCTAGAGGAGCTGGCTCAGGCTTACGCTTCATCGGGAAAGTTGGTGAGAATGACTGTGTGCTTGGATTGGTGTTTGGGTATTTTAGGAAATTTATGCAGCGATTATGGGGAAGTAGATTGGAGAACTAAAGTGAGCTAAACCACAGGGGTCCACTTAGGTGGCCGAACACCGAGGAAGCGTGACAGAATGACCTGCTGGGGACGGACGGGTTATCAGGGCTTCCCTCAGCAATGTTCTTTAGTGTCTTGACTCAGGGACTTCTCAAGACCTGGGGTTCTCCAATGTTTCAAGTATTTTGAGTGGAAAAAGTACAATGCATGCTTAATAAACCTGTTGGATACAACAAAGTTGTTGGAACATAATATGCAAGTTTTGAAACTTCCCAACCAGGGGAACAATAGGTTGAAAATAATAAAACAAAACTTACCAGAAATAAAAAGCAAGTCCCTATATTTTGGTAAAGCAAACAAATACAAATGTAAAACACATGTCCCATGCGCGGAGGGCACGAAGTCTAGCCCAGCACAGTCTAGATGAGAAAGCACCTGTAGTTTAGGTTGAATACAAATTCAACAGGAATCAGAAGAATGATAGTTAAAAATAATAGTGAGGGAAAGATGGTGTTTCAACTGTATGCTAGATCCATGGGTAGCCACCTGGGAGAGAAAACCTCCTTGGCCCCTCTCTCACACCATACACAAAATCAGCTCCAGATGGGCTACGGATTCAAATGTGGAAGGCCAATCAGTGGAGTTTTTAGGAAACAACAACTCAAGGGAACATTTTCATGACCTTGGAGTGGGAAACTGTTTTTCCCCCCAAATACAAAAATACTAACCCCAAAGGGAGTAACCCACAAAATAAAACAAATAGCATTAAAAACAAAACCCCAGATTGAATATTTTTTTTAAATTAAGAACTTTTAGACAAGAAACCTACATGTGATTAAGCAGCTTTGCTCCTGATGCATGCTGAAGAGAATTTAAAGTAGACACCCCCACAGATATTGTACTTGAAGGTTACCAGCGGGGTTACTTATGAAGTCAAGATGTATTACAACCTGATGTCCATCAGCTAAATGAACAAGTGATTTGTGATATTCACACAATGGAATATTAGTCAACCATGACCTTGAAAGCCATATGCTAAGTGAAAATAGCTAGAATCAAAAGATCACATATTTCATGATCCTGCTGATGTGCAAGGTTGGACACAGGCAGACTAGCAGTTGCCCCTGGCTGAGGTGGATGGAGATCTGTTCGCTGATGAGGGATTAGCAGTGAACAGTACTAGATATCTTTGGGGGGCAATAAAAGTGTTCTGGAATTAGGTAGAGGTGATGGCTGCACAACCTGTGGATACACAAACATTTAATTATACATTTTAGAACGGGGAGATTTATGACGTGGGGATTATACTCCAATAAAAGTGATGAAAAGATAGAAAATAGGGTGAAAAGAAATTCATATTATTAAGCAAACAGCTAAAGCATGACCAAACACTTCAGAAGAGAGAACAAGCAAATAACCACTAATTATGTGAAAGGGTGCTCAGTTTAATTCAGAAGGAAAATGTAAATGGACCATGTCTGCATCCTCCTGCTCCTATGGACCAAGAATTCCTAGGATGTGGAGTGGCCATACCGGGTGAGTTGTAGCTTGGCACATCGCTTTCTGAGTGTGTCATGGTTTCAACCAAAGCTATAACACACCACTCCATGGTTTATCTCTTTGGCATGAGGATTATTTTGAGTTAGATGCACTTAAGAAACTGTTACAAGTTAAGTCCACCAGAGAACACACAGGGATACTCTTAGAGCCAAAAACGGAGTCTTTATCGACAGCCAGCGGCTGCATGGGAACTTGCCCAACTTATGCAGCTCTGATCCTCACAGTTCTTTGTCTTTTATACACAGAAAACACACTCTGGTTGGCACACTTCAGTTAGCAAGAGGCAGAACTACAGCAGCCATAAAGCAAGGGTAGTCCCTTTAGTGACTTTCCTGGATCCTGGAACTGTGGACCGGATCTTTGATAGATTGGGAGTTTGTCCCCATTTTGACAGATGTTGAGACCCACATGCTGGATTTCAAGGTCAGAACGGTGCCTCTCACATGGTTTCAGTTGTCTGGGAGCTGTTACCAATCAGTAGGTTCAGGGCAGGACAGAACCTCTATCTTCCTGAAACCAGCAGATGAAATTCCCAGGGAACATGCCCTTCCTAAACCAAGAGAAAGGGACTGCCCAGAGACAGGGCATTAGGCTGAGGATTAAGTGTAGAAACTAAAGTACCTTTCACATGCCTTTGTGTTTCTCATGCCTTAATTATTTTTCCACAACATTTTTTTTTTTTCAAGACAGGGTTTCTCTGTGTAGTTTTGGTGCCTGTCCTGGATCTTGATCTGTAGACCAGGCTGGCCTAACTCACAGAGATCCACCCGGCTCTGCCTCCTGAGTGCTGGGATTAAAGGTGTGTGCTACCACCGCCAAGCCACAACAAATTTTTTATTTAATTCAATATATAATACTTCAAGATTTCTACTTCTGGGGGACAGGGTTGTCTTCATTTTACTTCTTGTGGTTCTCATGCATGTGCACAATATTTCTATATTTTTTGTCTTGCCAATTTGTGTTATGTTCATGTAATTCTTATGCACAGAAACTCTATAGTTCTGCAATGAAATTCCAATGCACAAATCCAAGGCGCGCGCGCACGCACGCACGCACGCACGCACGCACGCACGCACGCACGCGTACACACACACACACACACACACACACACACACACACACAGAGAGAGAGAGAGAGAGAGAGAGA
Source organism: Peromyscus maniculatus bairdii (assembly GCF_049852395.1). Classification (NCBI taxonomy): domain Eukaryota; kingdom Metazoa; phylum Chordata; class Mammalia; order Rodentia; family Cricetidae; genus Peromyscus; species Peromyscus maniculatus. The sequence continues at coordinate 48,294,831 of NC_134859.1, read as the reverse complement.
GAGAGAGAGAGAGAGAGAGAGAGAGAAAGAGAGAGAACAACACAATTTGCAGTAGCCAAGATCTGGAAAGCTTGGTATATACCTGTAATAGAATGGATACAGAAACTACAGAAGGTTCATGCAGTGCATTACCTTGGAGAAAGGTCATTGAGAAGGGTACAACTTGGAGTGTCAGTAAGTTTATCAAACATTCTGTCTAAGTCAATGTTGTACTGCTCTGAAAAGATAACATGACGATGTCAACTCTTAGAAAAGAAAAGCATTTATTGGTGCTTGCTTATAGTTCAGAGACTTAGTCCGTTTTCATTATGCTGGAAAGCATGGTGGCATGTAGGCAGACATGATGCTGGAGAAGGAGCTGAGAATTCTATATCCAAGTTGGCAGGCAACAGGAAGAGAGAGACTGAGACTGGCTTGGGCATTCGAAACCACAAAGCTCACCCCTAGTGACACATTTCCTTCAACAAGGCCACACCCACCCCAGCAAGGACACACCTACTTCAACAAAGACACACCTCCTAATGCTACTCCTTAAGCATTCAAATATATGAACCTATCAGGGCCATTCTTATTCAAACCACCACAGATACCATCAGTGAATAAGCTCAACAAAGCTTCTGTTTATATGGGTAGACACATATATACTGAAAGATCTGTTTGCTTTTAAAGGTTTTTTTTTATTTTGTTTGTGTGTTTTTAAGTGTGTGCATATGAGTGCAGTACCACTGGAGGTCAGCAGAGGGAGTCAGCTGCCTTGAAACATAGGTTATAGGTGCGTTGGAGCTGCCAGGCGTGAATGTTGTGACTTGAACTCAAGACCTCTGAAAGAGCAGTACATGCTTTTAACGGCTAAGTCATCTCTCCATCCCTGAGGTCTGTTCACATAAAACATAATCCTGGCAAAATTAACCTATGTGGAAAAACCATGTGTCTTAGTTCCTGTTCTATTGCTGTGAAGAGATGCTATGACCAAGGCAAGTCTTAGAAAAGAAAGCATTTAACTGGGGGCTTGCTTACAGTTTCAGAAGGTTAGCTCATTATCATCACAGCAGGAAGCAAACAGGTTATGGTCCTGGAGCAGTAGCAGAGCACTGTACATCCTGATCCACAGGCAGCAGAGAAAGAGACAGAAAGACACGCAGACTTGGGCTTTTGAAACTTAAAAGCTCAGCCCCAGTGATACACAAGAACAATCTCCAACAAGGACACACCTACTCCAACAAGGACACAGCTCCTAATCCTTCCCAAACAGTTCATCGACTGGGGGCTAAGCATGCAAATATATGTCAGCTTGGCACAAGGCAGTATTATCTGAGGAGAAGGAAAATGCTCCCATCAGATTAGCCTGTAGGCAAGTCTTTAGAGCATTTTGTGTGTGTGTGTGTGTGTGGAGATAATGACTGATATGGGAGAGGCCAGCTCACAGTTACAACCCCTGGGCAGGTGATCCAGGGTTGTAAAGGAAAGCAGGTTGAGTAAGCCATGGGGAGCTAGTCAGTAAGCAACATTTCTCCATGGCCTCTGCTTTAGTTTCTGGCTCCAAGTCCCTGCCTCGAGTTTCTGACATGACATCCCTCTATGATGGACTAGCAAGTAGGAGATGAAATAATCTCTTTCCTCCCCACATGGCTGTTTGTTCATGGTGTTTTATCATAGCAACAGAAAACAAAGACAGGGAGGGAAGGGTTTGGATTACCCTTCCACACCACAGTCCATGGTCAAGGGAAGCCAGGGCAGGACCTCAAGGCAGGAGCTGAAGCAGAGGACCACCTGCTCAGGGGTGGCACTGTCCCCAGAAGTCTAGGCCCTCCCACGCCAATCATTCATCAAGAAAAGGTTCCCACACACTTGTGAAGGCATTTTTTCTGTCTTTTTAATACATTTATTTATTTATTTATTTATTTATTTATTTATTTATTTATTTATTTATTTATTTTATATCCAGGCCACAGTTTCTCCTCCCTCCTCTCCTCCCAGTTCCTCCCCCAGCCCACTCTCTGTTCCCAGCCCCCCAATCCACTCCTTCTCTGTTTCTGTTCAGGAAAGGGCAGGCCTCCCATGGATATCAACAAAACATGGCATATCAACAAAACAAGTTGCAGTAAGACCAAGCACCTCCCCATGTATTAAGGCTGGGCAAGGAGGCCCAGTATGAGAAGTGGGGTTCCAAAAGCCAGTAAATGAGTTGGAGACATGTAGCATGAATCTTAAAGAATCTTATTAATAAAATCAAACCCGGAGCAAGGTATTGGGGTGAATGCTGGAAGATCAGAGAAGCAGAACAAGCCACAGCTTCCTCACCTTGCCAATTCCTCACCTGATCCTGTTTCCTCAGACTGGAAGTCTCTGAGTCCTCATCCAGAATAGATCTCAGCTGAACTGTTGCTCAAAAGCCTGAAAGCTTAACCAGCCTAGTTATGGTTTTCCTGCCTTATATACCTTTCTGCTTTCTGCCATCACTTCCTGGGATTAAAGGCTCTTGCTACCACACCTGGTTGTTTCCAGTGTGGCCTTGAACTCATAGAGATCCAGGTGGATTTCTGCCTCTGGAATGCTAGGATTAAAGGCATGTGCTACCACTGCCTAACCTCTCTGTTTAATATTGTGGCTGTTCTGTTCTCTGACCCCAGATAAGTTTATTAGGGTGCACAATATTTTGGGGAATACAACATCACCACAGAGACAGCCCCTGTTCCTACTGTTAGAAGTACCACAAGAGGACCAAGATATACAACTGTATCATATAGGCAGAGTGCCTAAGTCAGTCAGTATCATGCAGGCTCCCTGGTTGTTTGTTCCGTCTCTGAGAGCTCCTATGAGCCCAGGTTAGTTGATTCTCTAAGTTTTCTTATGATGTTCTTGACTCCTCTGGCTCCTATAAGCCTTTCTCCTCTTCTTCTTCAGGATTCCCAGAACTCCCCTTAATGTTTGGCTGTGGGTCTGCATCTGTTTCCATCAGTTGCTGGATGAAGCCTCTCTGATGACAATTGGGCTAGGTACCAATCTGGTCACAGAAGATGGCCAGTTTAGGCTACATATCAGCTATTGCTAGGAGTCTTAACTGGGATCATCCTGATAGATTCCTGGGAGATTCCCTTGTGCCAGGTTTTTACCTGACCCCAAAATGCCCCCACTTTCCTGTAGTCTCTTTCAGTACTCGCCCCCACTCAACCTGATCTCTCATGTTCCCATCTGCACCTGCCCTCAGTCTATGACATCTCTTCTATTTCCCCTTCCCAGGGAGATGTGGGTGCTCCCCAAGTAACCCTCCTTGTTACCTAGTCTCTCTGGCTCTATGGATTGTAGCATAGTCATTCTTTATTTTACAGCCAATATCCACTTATGAGTGAGTACATACCATGTTTGCCTTTCTCAGTCTGAATTATCTCACCCAGGATGATTTTTTTCTAGTTCCATTTATTTGCCTTCAAATTTCCTGGTGTCCTTGTTTTTAATAGCTGAGAAATACTCCATTGTGTAAATGTACCACATTTTCTTTATCCATTCCTCAGTAGAAGGACATTTAGGTTGCTTCCAGGTTTTGGCTATTACAAATAAAGCTGCTATGATCATAGCTGAGCAAGTGTCCTTGTAGTATGATGGGTATATGAATGAGAGTAGTATAGCTGGGTCTTGTGGTAGATGGATTCCCAGTTTTCTGAGAAACAGCCATACTGACATCCAAAGTGGCTGTGCAAGTTTGCATTCCCACCAGTAATGGAGGAGTGTTCCCCTTGCTCTACATCCTCACCAGCATGAGCTGTTGTTGTGATTTTGATCTTAGCCATTCTGACAGGTATAAGAGAGAATCTCAGAGTTGTTTTGATTTGTGTTTCCCTGATGGCTAAGGATGTTGAACACCTTCTTAAGTGTTTCTCTGCCATTGGAGATTCTTCTGTTGAGAATTCTCTGTTTGTATCTGTACCCCCCTTTTAAAATTGGATTATTTGATTTTTTGATATCTAGTTTCTTGAGTTCTTTACATATTTTGGAAATCAGTCCTCTTTCAGTTCTGGGGTTGGTGAAGATCTTTTCCCATTCTGTAGACTGCCATTTTGTCTTATTGACAGTGTCCCTTGCCTTACAGAAACTTTTCAATTTCATGAGGTACCATTTATTAATTGTCAATCTTAGTGTCTGTGCTATTGGTGTTCGGTTTATGAATTTGTCTCCTGTGCCAATGCATTTGAGATTATTTCCTACTTTCTCTTCTATCAGGTTCGGTGTAATTGGATTTATGTAGAGGCCTTTGATCTACTTGGACTTGAGTTTTGTGCAGAGTGATAGATATGGATCTATTTGCATTCTTCTACATGTTGACATCCAGGTAGACTAGCACCATATGTTGAAGATGTTTTCTTTTTTTCCCCATTGTATAATTTTGGCTTCTTTGTCAAAAATCAGGTGTCCATAGGTGTGTGAATTTACATCTGGGTCTTCAATTCAATTTCATTGATTCACCTGTCTGTTTTTATGCCAATACCATGTAGTTTTTATTACTTTAACTCTGTAGTAGAGCTTGAAATCAGGGATGGTAATGCCATGGAGACATTTTCTTAATTAAGTTTCCTTCTTCTCAGATGATTCTAACTTATGCCAAGTTGACATAATAATAATAATAGTAATAATAATAATAATAATAATAATAATAATAATAACAACCAGCACAATACCCTTTGTCAATCTGATGCAAAAATATACTACTATTGAACCATAGTCTTTCTTTTTTGTTTAGCCCCAAGGTCTCAAGTTAATATCATAATATCATGTCCTGTGAGTGAAAGTTTCCAGATGCAGCTCTGCTTCTACACGAGGTAGCAGTGACTCCTCATACCTTGTTACCTTCCCATGCTGGCATATATGCTCTCTGCCTTTGTCACTGACAATGCATCTTAATAGGGTATCCGAGGGATTTTTAACTTGGAAGGCACAAATCTTCTAAAGAAAGTGGTCTGGAAGGAGCCCCATGATTGGTCAAGAGTGAATTTGGTGGCTGGGGAATGTAGGCAACACAGACCCTGGGAGAAAAGGACTGTGATTGCAGAGTAGGACCAGCATGGACCCAATGCTAGTGTTCATAATACTGGGCTGGCAAGAGCCTCACTAAGGAGATGAAAGCGGAAGCTGAGGACAACACAGGACACGACCCTGCAGATTTTGACAGAAGCTGTTGAAGGAAGGCGACAGAAATGAGACTACTATCGCCTGGATCCTGGTCCGCTTTGAACCCTGAGTGGTCGTGTGAACAGAAGACATGTATATTTGAGCAGGGAAATCTCTGTGTGTCAAAGGAGCAGGGACTTGCAGAGTTTATCTATTACAGAGGGGTGACCCAGAAGGGTGCCCCCATGGCGATGTTTGTAGGCTCCTGACTGACCACATGTGATTTTAAAGAAAAGCTAATCTTCAAAGTACATGCCAGTGCAACAGTAGATAATAGTTTTGTTGTCTCATAATGATGGGAATTTTTCTCTCTCGTTTTTATCTCTTCAGTAAATATTTATGGAGTGTCTACTGTTTGACAAGCACTAAGCTGGGACATGTAAACAAATAATTAAAATAATTGCAGACAAATGTGAACACGCTAGAGGTTTGCACAGAGTGCCTTGGAAAGACTGCCCACTTGTTTACACAGAGCTTCTTAGAAATGTGAGTGAAAAGGGCCATTTTCTCATAGGGCACGGCTCCAGTGTCCTCTTGAGCTCCCTTTGAGTATGTTTCAGTTAAAATGAAGGCTTAGCCTTCCAAGTGTCCCTAAAGGTCTAGCACATCTGGCCTGGGGATAATGAAGCAAGACAGTGGGTTAGGACTCTCTTCCAGAAGTTTCTAGTCGAAAGGGATTCTCTCAGCCCTGAACAGCAACCAGATTCCGGCCCTAATCAGCACATGCTGTGGTGGCTGTCACATGTGGTGGTGATGGTCTTGTGGTGAGCGGCAGGTGCGGCGGTCAAAGCTACCTCCTGGAGACTTCTGCTTTGATGCCAGGGGGGCTATAACTTACAGGGGAACCCTCACAGTGGCTTTCCTGAAAAGCTCCAAAAATGTTGGGGTCCCTTTCTGCAACGAGGCTGCACTTTCACCAATAGCCTCTCCTGGGCTCTCTTCAGGGACTCACCCCTGCCACGCAGCGCCAAGCCTCAGCTGCTCTCCATGACCCCTTCATGCCATCAAAACCAGTATACCACCCGGGTGATTCTTACACTACCAAGTTTGGCTCTCAGCATGAAGCACAACGTTGGTCACATCTAGAACACAGCTTCTGTGTGCCAACGCTGAGAAAACACTTCCCAGATTTCATCTCAGTGATGCTGGTCTCTTGTTAATCAGAGCCGATTCTTCAGCTCCAGCTAATCTGACACCACAGATTCTTCACATAGATGGCCTGGTACAGTCTTTGCTTCTTCTGAATCGTCACAAGCCAGACCTTCATCTTCTCCAATGCTTTCAACATTCTTATCTTCCAAGCTCCTACAGAACAGCCCACTAAGCTTTCAATACTCAGTGGCTTTTCTAGCCCAAAGTTCCAAAATCCTTCCCAACCCTCCCCAAAACAATGTGGTCATGTCTGTTGTAAATACCCCACTATCCTGGAACCAGCTTCTGTCCTAGTTAGGGTTTTTATTGCTGTGATGAAAAACCATGACCCAAAGCAAGTTGGGAAGGAGGAAAGGGTTTATTTGACTTACACTTTCACATTGTAGTCCATCATTTAAGGAAGCTAGGACAGGAAGTCAAACAGGACAGGGACCTGGAGGCAGGGGCTGATGCAGAGGGCATGGCGGGGGTACTGCTTGCTAGCTTGATTTTCATGGCTTGCTCAACCAGCTTTCTTAAGGAACCTAGGACTCAGGGATAGTACCATGCACAATTGACTGGGCCCTTTTCCATCAATTACTAATTAAGAAAATGCCCTGGATTTTATGGAGGCATTTTCTCAGTTGAGGTTCCCTCCTTTCAGATGACTCTAACTTGTGTCAAGTTGACATAAGACTAATGTGGACAGCAAGTATGTAGAGTGTCCTATGGGATGCAAGGAATACATGAATGCAGTCTTCTAAAAGATCCAAATGAGGCGTGAATTCTGAGTAGCACTGTGGATAGGAGTGCCGCCTCCATCACTCTGTTTCATCATGTTTTTCTTGGTTATTCACTTAGATTTTTCTCATCCCCCATGAACTTCAGAATTAGCTTGTTATACTCCACAAACTTTCCCAGGGGATCAGATATGAATTATTAGAATTTTCTTGTTGATTTGGGTGGAACTCAAATCTTATAATACAAAATTTTCTTGCTCAACCAAAGGACCCTCTCTCCATTGATTTGGCTCTTTTGAGTTCTTTTTACTTCATAGTTTTATGCATAGGGGGACTTGCACATTAACTTTAGTTAATTGCTAGTACTTACATTTACTGTAAAGTGGATTTTCTCCCTAAGACATTTTCTAGCAAATTAATATTGGTGATGTATTATAGAAAAATAATTCCCTGTTGATATATAGTATCTACTTTTCCTGGATCCTTTCTATTGATTTAATAGTTTTTAGTGAATTTTCTTAAATTTGCAAGATAGGTATTACCATCTGAGACTTAGAGTATGTTAAGAGCAATTAGAAAGACTGAGAAAGATAACTAACATCTGTTTCCTCTCACATGCGGAATCCTAAGAAACACAAATGAAAACAGAAGGGGTCTACTGGAGAATAGCAGGGACAGTGGGAAGGGATAAATGTGGGCAAAGTACTTTATATACATGTGTGAAAATGTTATTATACACACACACAGACACACATCTTAGTAAAGAAAATACCAATAGCATTTTCTCTTTCTTCCTCAACACCTAGATCTTTATTTTCTTAACTCACTAATTTAGCTGTACATTCAATACATACAACCTTAGATGATAGTGGAATTAGCATGCGATAATTTTATTCTGATTTAATGGTAACTTCATTTGACATTTATTCCCCTTTATTAGATTAGGAGGTTTTCTCCTAATTTCCTGTGACCTCCAGCTCCTTCCCTGATGCCCCATCCCCCTCATTTAAGATAGCTTTGTTGAGATGTAACATTCATATCACACAATTTATCTATGAAAAGGAGGAAGGCACTGGTTCTCAGTACTGTCAGAATTGTGTAGCAACCACTGCAGTCAGTTTTAGAACATTTTAAGCACCCCAAATAGCCTCACACCACTCAGCTCATACCTTTTAATTTCTTCTTACTATCTCAAGGCAATGGCTTCGCTCTCTATTGACTTGTCTGTTCTGGGCATTTCATAGAGTAGAAGAATGTTTGTTATGGTCCTTTGTGATTGGTTCTTTTCAGTTGCATGATAAGGTTTATCCACGTCATAACATGTATGTATGTCACCATTTTAGGAGTTAAATAATATCCCACTGGATGAAGACATTGTTTTTGTTTTTCATTCACAATTTGATGAGCATTTGAGTTGTCTATTCCTTTTCAATATTATGTGTAAGTTTTCCATGTTGAGGCTTTTGTGTGCTTACATCTTCATCTTCTTTGGGTAAATCCCTCAAGATTTTCTGGTTTCATTGTTAATGTTTTGAGGGAGTGCTGGGCTGTTTACCAAAATGGCACAGCACTTAACTTGATTTTATGAAAGCTCCATTTCCTCCACGATCTCACCCACACTTTGTTATCTGATCATTTTTTGTTTTAGTTTTGTTTTTGCACTAGCCTATATTAATTATACATAATAATGGGTTTCATTATGGTGTTTTCATGCACACACATACATAATCATCTCACTCATTGTCTCCTTCCCTCTCCTGCTAATCCTCTTCCTCTTTCCAATTAGCTTTCTTTCTACTCTTAGATCCTTTTGGTGTGTGTGTGTGTGTGTGTGTGTGTGTGTGTGTGTGTGTGTGTGTTTGAGAGAGAGAGAGAGAGAGAGAGAGAGAGAGAGAGAGAGAGAGAGAGAGAGAGTTTACTGGAATGTGGGTGAGGTGCTGTTCGTAGGAACATGGGCAAATGAACAACTTACCAGGGGCTACACCACTGAGGAAAATGTTTCCCCCTGCCCCACCAACCATTAGTGCACCTAAACCCCCAGGGAGGCACAGGGCCCCATGAGCCCTCCCCCTTTAAGACAGGGTGCTGATGGGCCCAATCTTGAGCAGATTGCCACAACTGCTGTGAGTTCATGATAGCTATGTCATGCCCAGAACTCAGCATTCCACGGTCCCTTCTTACTCCGGCTTTTATAGTCTTTCTGCTCCCTCTTCCAAAATGGTCCCCGAGTCTTAGACAGGAATGATAGAGCTGTACTATTTATGACTGGGCATTCAGTCACTGATTCTCAGCACTTTAACAAGTTTTGAGTCTCTGTGGTCAATACTGGCCACTCTAAAAAGAGGCTTCTCTGACCAAAGCTGACCACAGCACTAATCTACAACCAGTTGCGTTCTGACTGGATTTGAGATCTGTGCCACAGGACATCCCTCCTGCTTGGTACCATCAACCTGTTGAACAGCCGATGTCTGGGTAGCTCAAAGGCCTCAATGGAGAGTCTGCTGCTGTTGTTTTGCTAAATAGATGTGATGTGCCCACCGAATTGCCTTTAAGTCGCTACATATATCTGACTATTTGATGATAGTCATCCTGGTGGGTGTGTTTTCTCGTGGGTCTAATTTGCATTTCCCTCATGAATGATATTGTTCAGCATATTTTCATGTGTGTATTGGCCGTTTGTCTTCATTCTTGAGAAATGTCTAAATAAGGTTTTGTTTGTTTGTTTTTTCCTAAATAAGTTTTAAGAGTTCTTTCATGTCCTAGTCCATGCTATTTGCCAGTTATGGATCCCAATCTACTGGTCATCTTTTAATTTCTCGATAAAGTTCATTGATACAATGAAGTTTTTTTTTTTTTAAAGTTTTTAACTTTGATGAACCTCAATTCATCTATTTTTTTTAAAATTACTTTTGCTTTTGGTTGCATATGGAAGAAAACTTTGCCACATGAATCATCATAAAGAGTTATGACTTGTGTCTTACCCAATTTTGTTTGGCTGTAATGTAATATCATTGTAATATCATGACTGAGTAATTTACAAAGACAATTTTTTTTCCTCACCATTAAGGAGGCTAGGACACTCAAGACTGAGGTGCCAATGTTTAGCATCCTCCATGGTGGAATGAGGAAGGACAAGCCGGGGTGACCCTTGTGGTTTTATATAGCATACAAGCACAATAGCCAATCCACCAGGGCAGCCACTCTTATGGCAACACCAGTCTGTTTTTGACCTAACTACCTCTTTAGGTCTTATGCCCCCCCCCCCCCATTTTTATTTCCAACATATGAATCTGGGGAACACAATCAGACCCATGTTGATTTCTTCCATGAGTTTTACAGTTTCAGCTCTCATATTTAGATCTTTAGTCTGCTACACATAATGATGTGAGAGAAATCTCCTCTGTTGACAAGACTATTCCTTCCCAACTGAATGGGCTTGGCAGTCATTGTGAAAATCCATTGGCCCTGATAGGTGGGTTTTCCCTCCGGATTCTCTCTCGTTCTCCATCACTCTGTGTCTGTATATATGCTAGTATACATCGTCTTCATTGCTCCCACTTTATTTTGAATTTGCAAGATTGAGTCCTACATTTTTACCTTTATTTTTCAAGATTGTTCTGCCTATTCTGGCTCTATTGAGCATTACATTTATTTGTATTAAATTTGGGATCTACTTACCAATTTCTATATAAGTATTTCTGTTGCTGTGCTATAACACTCTGACCTAAAGCAACTTAGAAGAGGAAAGGGTTTATTTGGATTACATTTCCAGGTCACAATCCGTTATTGAGGGAAGTTAGGGCAGGATCTCAAGCAGGAACATGAGGCAGAGACCATGGAGGAACAATGTTTACTGACTTTCTCTCTGCTTTGTGCTTAGCTAGCTTTCTTACATGGCCCAGGACTACCTGCCTAAGGATGGTACTGCCCACGGTGGACCCAGCCCTCCTACATCAATCAACAATCAAGACAATCCCCCACAGGCCTATCAGATCCGGCAATCATTCAATAGAGACTCTTCTTAGGTGATTCTAGGTGGTGTCAAGATGACAGTTAAAACTAGGCTAATATCAGCTGGTACTCACCGAGTCCGTGTATGAGTACTGTCATGCTAACAATCTAAAACCTCCAAGGCAGGAACCCAATGTCTTTCTGTTTATTTAACTTTTAGCACTGAAAAACAGCTTTATAGTTTATACGATGTAAATTTTGTATTTGTTAAATGTTGAATCCAGTCTTAAATATCTCACTTTTTATACTGCTTTCAATGAATTTCTCCCTTAATTTCCTTTCTAGTAATTACTCCATGGAACTGCAGTTTTGTATATCAACCTTGCATCTTGAAAGCTTTTTCTGTAGTTATTGTTTCCAGTAGTTTTCTATGGGTGTTCTGTCACAAAACCAAGCCATTAAGCTAATTTACACTGGCAAATTAGGATAATTTCAGACCTAGCATTGTGTGAGAGACATCCTGAGGAGCTACATCGCACGGATCTTACTCACCCCAGCTGGCAAACCCACAACCGACCACAGGAGCAATTGTACCAAAACCCAACCTGGTGAGCCAGTGAGCCTTTTTTACAGCTGCTGACTAGAGAATGGGTGAGATGCTCCTTACAGGAGGAGAGATGACTCCAAAGCGACTTCTTCACTGTAAAGGCCCCGAGAGGGGACGACACACAAACACTGCAGCCCTAGAGCTCTCTTCAGAACTTGCAGGCAGGGTGATAGGTCCAAGAATCTCCTCCCACCGTCCTGGTTAGAGTCTCCTCCCCCACAAATCTGGGGAGAGGCCTTCAAGAATCTGGCAAATTTTCACTTTCCCAGACATGTGACATTTTGCTTATCTCTAGGGACCCAGGAGCCTCCCCCTCCCTCCTGGAGGGAGGGTTTCAGTTCAGAGGAAACTGCCATGCAACACTCGGATGCACTTGAGTTCATTTTCTTACATAATTGCCTGACTCGAAATGCTTGTTATCTGTGTGGAATAGAAACGGTGAAAGGGGAATTCTGGGTTTCGCCCGGATTTCTGGAGGGAAAGCGGCCAGCATGATGTTAGCTGTTGGTGTTGCGTAGATCGTTTTCATCCGCTGACAGTTTCCATCTACTCCTAAGTGGTTTGGCAAGTTAAACACAAAAAGAGATATTTGGTTCTTAAAAAAGATTTTTTTTTCTGCATCTATTGAGATTTGGATTTGTGTTTCATTGTATTAATACAACCTATCACATTAATTTTTGTGTGTTAGATGAATCTTGGAAATTCCAGGATAAACAGCTCCTGATAAAGGCACATAGCTTTTTACTTTGCTAGATTTGGTTTACCAAGTGTTTTGTTGAGGATTTGTCTATTTATGTTCTTGAGGTGTTTATCTAGTTTTCCTGTCAAAGTAACAGGCACCTCTTAGGATGAGTTAGAAAGTAACTTCTTCACTTCTGTTTTGCAAGCATTAAGTTAAAGATATGTTTATTCACAATCCTTGAGAAGTTACCATTTCTTTGGAGAATTCTCTGTGAACAAAAGCCAAGAAAAACTGCAATGCAAAAGAAGTTTATCCAAAAACCAAACATAGACACCTGAGACAAGCAACTTTAAAAACCATTAACATAGGCAATGCCTTTACTTATATATGTGTATGATGTGTGTTTATTATTTTTAATTGAGATTTCACACATGCATATAGTGTGTTTTGATCAAGTCCACCCCAATTACCCCCTAAGTTCTTACCTTTGTGTCCATAGATGAGTATATCTCTTATCTTTTATCAGAGAAACTGCTTTTTTTTTTCAGTAGACAGAGATCCGTAAGTGGTGAAGGTGTGGAAAAGAAGAAATGATAGAGTGCCCAGCTCTAAAGGAGACAATTATACCATATGTCTACCCCAAAGGCTCAGGGACCATCAAGGAAGAGGATACAGAGAAACCATAAGAGTCAAAGGTAGTGAACATCTGAAGAGAAACAGAGTGCCCTGGACATGGCAGGTACTTTGTGCTTTCACGAGGGCCTGGGACTGCATGTACAAAACTTGGACAAGGGCAAGCCAGCTGAAGCTCCAGCATGGCCTGAAGTCCCTCCTCTAACAGAGAAGCTATTGGCAGCTGATGGCTGCCGTTTGAGGGAAGAGTCAATTTTCTTCAGGGATGTGGTCACCAAGAACCCACTCTGCTTCTGGGGCAGGTTTTTTTTTTTTTTTTTTTTTTTGTGTGTGTGTGTGTGTGTGTGTGTGCCGCTGTCCTGAGTGTTCTGGCTACTTTGTGAGCTCCTGGGGATTGTTCTTTCCACCACCCATCTCTACAGGGTTCAGCTTTTTATGTGGGTTCTGGGTATCTGAACTCGGGTCACCAGACATTCAGGGAAAATACATTTATATCCACCAAGCCATCTCCTTAGCTCCTCACACATGTCTTTAAGAATTGGGTTGATTTTAAATATTTGGTTGGTGTGTCCTAGGTTCTCTCTCTCCCTCTACCATCTCCTCCCCATCTCTTTCTTTACTATTCAGATTAAGCTCAGGGCTTTGATCATGTTAGGCAAGTGATCTCAGCCCTCAGCTTATCTCTGGCCCTTAATCATCATCATCATCATCATCATCATCATCATCATCATCATCATCATTGCAAGCTCTGTCTATGTATTGCAGGCTAGGCTCTGACTCACAATCTTCTTGCTTCAGTCTCTAAATCTGAGATTACAGAGTCTAAGGTGAAACTACACCAGCATTCAGAATTTGTAATCTTGGGTTTCTCTGAGCTGCGTGGTAGTCTTTCATAACACGTGATGCCACCCCATCTTGCTGTTTTCTGCACCCAGAGCATCTGCTTTGATTATGTTAAATGTGATACCAAATGGAGTGTGGTGGCACATGGCATGCCTGTCATCCAAAGATTCAGGAGACTGAGGCAAGAAGATTGCCAATTGGAAGACAGTGGGACTACATTGCTGGGGGCTATGTATTGAGACCTTGTCTCAGAAGAGGAGAAGAGGGAGAGGGGAGGGAAGAGGGGAGAGGGGAGAGGAGGGAGAGGAGGAGGAAGAAGAGGAGAGAAAGTCTGATGCTTATCTGATGCAGGAGTACTCCACTCTTTTAAACTCTCCCCCTTATCCTTTGAGTTCTGAAATTCTATGACATGTAGGCATTTAAACATTAATTCTCTGTATTTGGTTGATCCTTTTAAAAAATATATAAATATTTGGCTCAAAAATACAATCAAGAAATGTCTTCTATAATTTCAAATTTTCTAATGTTCAAATCTTTTTGTAAGGCTAACTTAAAACATATGCAGTAGTGATAGTCGACACAAAAGCATGTTAAAGAATGTTCTCGGCTTAAATGTCCTGGGGTCCTGGGTACACTGAGACTTGGAGACTCTTAGCAAGAGAGACACTGGTGCTGGAAGAGAGAACAATCTTTCCTCACAGCCAAATGGTATTTCCGGAGTCAGAGACATCAATCCACATGGTGTGGTGATCGGCCAGATGTGGAATTTCTTGATCTTAAACTTATTAAATGTTCTCTCTCCTTTGTGGCGTAATGACTGTGCTAACTCTCCAGCTTTTGCCAAGGAAGTACCACAGGGAGTTTAATGATTGCCTCCAACTTGTTTTCTAGTAATCCCACATGCTCTACCACTGTTCTCACCCTCAACCATGATCCCTCGCTGGTCTGTTGCCATTTGTTCAAAACCAAACACATCAGAACAGACTGCTGCCCTGGAGACTCACAGGTCGTCTTTGAGAATTAACGTGGAACCAAGGGACGAGCTTAAGCCTAGACACCCCAGGTTTCTCCAGTTTTCTGGGTTGTTCTCTCCTTTAACGTGTAAGAACCAATTAGACTGCATCCATTCAACAGAGCCTGAAGTTGAGCCTAGGCAGTTTGGGGATTCCGGGTGAAAGCCTAGACATTCCACAAATCCATCCCAACTAAACCTCCACTTCTCACCCAGTCACCTCTCTCTCGTCATAGCATGACTGGTGTCTTTTGGCTGTCTTCCCTATCCCAGATGTGGTCAGCTTCCTTTCCCTAATTCCTTGGGGCATAGCTAAAACCATCTATCATGTTGAATAAAAATGTACGAAAGATTTTGTGTGTCATAGACTGCCTGCTTTCCCCAGCATCCAGTCTTTCCTTTTCACCTTAATAACAAAACCATGCATTTCACCTGGATGCACGTTCGGGGGGTTAAGCCACACTTCCTAGGCTGCTTGAAGCTGCACACTGGCCAGCAGTGTTCAAGCAGGATCAAAGAAGCTGTGCAAGAAGCAACGCTGGGTTCTTTTTTTAAAAAAAATCATCCCTTTCTCTCTTCCACTGCGTGAGCAGCTATTGTTAGATCAAGATGGCAGCCGAGCACAGGGGTGGGGTGGGGGAGTGAGGTGGATAGGGATGGGGAGTGGGGTGCTGAGGAGGTTGGGTGGGGGTGAGGTGGATGGGGTGAGTGGGGCGGTCAGGAAGACTGAAGGAGCTCAGATCTCCAAAATTCCAGAGCTGTTGAAGCTGTTTTGGTTTGCAGACGGTTGAATTGGGGTGGGAGAGAAAGGAACTTTGGTCCACTCCATCTGCTGAGATTTTAGCCTTCTTACAAAAAAATAAAATAAAATAAACCATGCTCTTTGGAGGGATGAATAGGGATAATGGGAGAAAGACTAAAGTTGGTTAATAGGTTCTTACCTAAATGGAAAAGCCGGAAGAACCCTGTGCTCTTGACCAGTCTTGAAAATCAGTGACAGTGCGTCCTCAAAGAGCATAGTAAGAACTTGGGGTTGAAGGAAGGTTTTTTCCTTTTTCCCCTTCTAGAGCTTTGACTGCAGGGTCTCATGCAAACAGGTAATAAAACTGACTGTTTGAGTAAACATTTTTAGCATCCAAATTGCTACAATATTGGCATTATTGGAAAGAAAGCTCTCAGAACTGCCTTAAGACCATGCGTATAAGCCATAAAATAAAATCTACCTCACTAATTAAAAGTCACACCTCATCTTGCAGTAAATTCAGATCACCCAACTTGATTCTTTTCCTAAATCATCATTTTTGACTCTGAACAGCTCTTGGCTCTTTCAAAAAAAAAAATGCAAACGGACAAGGACAGAGTCTTAAGTCCTGCCCAAGCATTGGCCCACAGTTCTGAGACTATCAGACAGAATCCCAGAAATTGACAAATTGGTAACTTCCCGTGAAGGAGGTATGAGTTCAAGGACAAAAAGTGCATTTGGATCTGAGCGTTACTTGCAGTGACTGTCCAGGCATGGGTGTAAAAGTTTATGGTGATATGGGTGACCTGGGGGTCTAGCACATGTGGACTTTGGGTTTCAGCAGGTGTTCAGTGAGCACTCTTGTCTGAGAAAGCTGCTTGCCTATAAACATCTCACTCGAATCAGACCAGAGCTGGGTGGATGCAAGTCCGCTTGACACAAAAGCAGATAAATTTCCTGCTCAATGTGGGTCTGGTGCTTTTATAATTTCTGCCCAAGTTCAGACTTCTTTGATCGAGTGTTCCCAAGACCTTTGAGGTTATGTGGCTCCAGGGACATAAATTAAGCGTGGTGTGTATTAC
The DNA here is from genome assembly GCF_049852395.1 of Peromyscus maniculatus bairdii. Taxonomy (NCBI): domain Eukaryota; kingdom Metazoa; phylum Chordata; class Mammalia; order Rodentia; family Cricetidae; genus Peromyscus; species Peromyscus maniculatus. The sequence goes on along the minus strand of NC_134859.1, from coordinate 48,278,245 downwards.
AGAGAAACCATCCCATCTGGGTGTGACCACTCTGAAGGTAAGTGTTAATCCCAATCTGATTTCGTGTGTGTGACAGCTGCTGGGAGCATTAGCTGCCATCTGTGTCCAATGGAGTGATTTCCTACCATTCAGACTCCCATGGCCCCAAAGTTAATTTAATGCATATTGGGAAATTCCTGAAACAACATGAGACTTAACACCATTTTCCCATCAAATCTTTGGCATTTTTGTTGATGCTGAGAGAGCTCACGGAGGTGTGAAACTGCAGAGCTGGGGGATGGAATGGTTAACTCATAAAATCTGGGACCCTTAGTGGGGGTTCTTTCTCCTAAGTAGATTCATGTGTTTTTCCAAGAATAAACACAACACAATCTTTGGAGGGGAACGTTCCCGGAATATTGGACTGGAATCCCAAGTGACGACCACGCTCTGTGCCACCTGGTGATGCAGATATACCTGGCAGACATCTGTAGACTCATTGTTGGTGGATGAGGATCTCAGTGGCACAATTACAGCCAATGTCTTTACATATGTGATATAAAACCAAGCAGTTCATGGAAACCTTGAATTGAAGGTACCATCTTCAGATATCTCCTCGCTGGAAGATTCCGTCTCCTCCAGAATCATTTCCCTCATGTTCATATTATTCAACACAGCGAAAATACCTTCTGAGGGGCTGGAGGTGGCATCAGGGCAAAATGCCTGCTTAGCATGTGTAAAGCCCCAAGCTAGCACCCATTGCCACCAAAAGGTGGGGGGCATGGAGAGGAGTGGAATGATGCACTGAAGTTGTTTGTACTCATGTAAAGAGAGCTGGTCTAAGTGGGAAGTTACGTTAAAGACACTAATTTACAGTTTTAAAAGTGATGTTCTGCACTTACTCTGTGTTTAGCAGAGTTGATTTGCCCCCGCCTGTGGAGATATATTGTGTCACCTCCAATATATTGTGTACCCTAATAAAATTTATCTGGGGTCAGAGAACAGAACAGCCAATAAATTTGAGACATAGAGGCCAGACAGTGGTAGCACATGCCTTTAATCCTCGCATTCTGGAGTCAGAGATCCATCTGGATCTCTGTGAGTTCAAGGCCACACTGGGGAATAGAGCTAGGCATGGTGACATATATCTTTAATCCCAGCACTAACCATAGAGGTCTGGAGGTCTGTACAGATAGACAGGAAGTGATGTAGCTGGGCATAGAGAGAAAATGAGATGGCAGAACAGAAAGGAGTATAGGCATGGGTATGCAAGAAGTAGGTCTCTTTGGAGGCTGGGGTGTCGGTGAGGTGAGGTTGTCTGTGGTTTTTCCTATTCCTCTGATCTCTCAGGTTTTTAATCCCAATATCTGGCTCCAGGTTTTTTTTTGTTTTTTTGTTTTTGTTTATTAATAAGACCATTTAGCAGTTCATGTTACACCTGCCCTCCCAGTGCTGCTGAAGAAATACTTGTTCTCTGAGAAGTCTTTTCCAGACAATTAGGACAGGGTATGGCTAGTAACTTCTTCTTCTTCTTTTTTTTTGTTCTGTTTTTTTTTTTCAGACTCACTCTACAGATACCACCTCTTCCCTCCTCTCACCCTGCAGCCCTCTCTCCCAAGCCACCCCACATCTCCCAGATCAAGGTCTCCCATAGAGAGTCAGCAGAGCCCAGTACACTGAGCCTAGGCAGGTCCAAGCCCCTCCCACTGCACCAAGGCTGCGCAAGGCATCACACCACTGGCACCAGATTCCCAAAAACCTGCCCATGCACCAGGGACGGATCCCGATCTCCCTGCCTGGGTGCCCCCCAAACAGTTCAAGCCAAACAACCATCTTCCGTATCCAGAGGGCCTAGTCCAGTCCCATGGGAGCTCCACAATGGCTAGTAACTTCTTATAGTTCATTGTACATCTTGATTTAGTTAACAGTTAAGTCTATTTGAAATAGAGCTTCGGTTAGAGATCTAACCCTTGAAACATACCTGATAATACAGCCTACTCAAGTTTGAGTTGAAGTCCTTTAAGGAGCATAAAAATGAAACGTTTCTTTGATCATCTTGCATGCAGACAGTGAGGTCTGTGTTTGCACCCATGCAGTGTGTGCAGAGGACTGCAGGACATTCTATATCTCTTCAAAGATTGGGGTGATGGAAAACGCCCGCATCTTCTGCTCTGACCTGTTGCTCACTTTTTGAGTATCACTTGGTCAGAGCATCTTCTCATAGATACACAGTCTTGATAGACAGACCAGTGAGTCCTTATTCATGTTCACTCTTTGGACACTTTCCCTTGACATGGTCTCCTGCAAGAGCACTGTATACCCCGATCAACCTAAACCATTCAAGCCAGAGACAGCAGCTGCAGCTCAAGAAATAATATTCATGTCTTGTTCACCTCTGCATTCCCAAGTCTAGCACAGTGCCTCTGGGTCTTAGTTGTGTCTTCTTTACATCAGTATCCTTCAGGAAAGGGCACCCCCAGACACCGGAAGCCACTGGCATGAACTGTTAATGTTGGCATTCCAAGATGGAGATCATTGTGGTAGGGTTCTGTTCAGAATCAGAGGACTTCCCTATGCGACAAAAATAAACAACTCTGAGAAAGACCAGAAACAGGATGTCAAAGAGTAAGTCTGTCTTGGCTTCTGTGTCTCATACATTGACAGAAAGAAAGGAAGTGGGGAAGAGCTTCTATCTTTTTCCCCCCAGAATAAGTACACAAAATATAAAATCAAATGCTTCAACTATTATTTTGATGAACCCCCATCATGGGCTGGAATCTGACAAGTCTCTTGAAAGCAAAGGCTCTTGCTGTGCAATGGACTGTAATGGAAAGGCCTTCCATTCATTGGTTCACTTATTCATTCATCTATTAACTTATTCACATCATTGGTTCAATTACTCGTTCATTCCTCTATTAACTCATTCACGTCATTTCTATTGAATGACCACTTTGAAATAGACACTGTGGGTCTTTGGAATCTTTGAATTCGACCCACAGAAGTATCTTTTCTTTCTTTCTTTTTTAAAAGGAATTTATTAAACATGAACATGATTGATGCCATACATATCTATTACAATCTAAATACAATAGAAGGCAGTATATTACAGGGCTAATAAGTAGGATCCTGTTTCTGTACTCTGTAAACACATTATCTGGGGTGGATTCCAATCTCAACGTCCTCATGCAGCAACGAGAATATGAATCTTCACCACATTGTCATGAGAACCAGTGGAGTAAACACTTAAAATACCAGGGAGACTGCAAACCCTTTACAGGTGAGGGTTTGCCTGTGATGAGGTTACATCCAATAAACCATTATCAGGTGAAAGTGCCTGGCTCCTGTAGCATGGGCAGCTTCTCCTCAAGAAGGTGAGGCTGCCGGAGAGCTCCCCACTGCTGTCCAACATCAGGAGACAGGACTGATCCAGATCTAAAACTGAAAGCATCCTTCCTCCCAAATGTATATCACCCTCACATTGTGGTGAGCTCAAAAGCTGTAAATGGAGTCACTCTGAATTAGAAGCTGTGGCTCTGTCTTCCTCTGACCATCCCACATACTTTGCTCCCTGCTCTATAATAAATAAAATAAAATTTACCCACTCATGTTCATTTTGCAAATATCCACTGAGTACCTGTGCCTCATTTTCAGTGCTAGGCATACACTAATGAACACCGTGGGTGAAATCTGATGCCCTGGTTGCTTACTTTTGTCTTGTGAATGTGATGTGTCCTCACAGCTCATGTGTTTGGTTATTTGGTCTCCATCTGGTGGCGCTGTTTTGGAAGATTCCAGAACCTACAGGAGGTAAGACCTCAATGGAGGGTGTGGTTCACTAAGGACAGGTCTTAGTGTTTTATAGATTTGTCCCACTTCCTGTCCACACTCTGTTTCCTGGATGTGGATGCCTCTCCTTTCTGATGCCACGCCTTCCTCACCACCGTGGACTGTGTCCTCCTTAAACTGTGAGCCAAGACAAACCCGTCTTCTCTGTAGTTGCTCTTGCTGGGAAATAACATAAACTAGAAGGGCGAGAGGTGAAATAAAAAGCAATGATTCTACAGACAGGCAAATATACATCCCACACCCACACATACATAATTGTGGATGAGGTTGGGAAGTGAACTGGTTCTGGGGAGCGATGAGCCTGACAAGAGGGAGGAAAGAACCCAAGGGACAGAGCTGCTAGGCACTCGATTGACAAAAGAAAGGTGAGATCAAAAGAAGACTACAAAAGGCCAAAGCGCCAGACCTGGGCTTGCCTCCAGTATTTAGAAGGAGATGAGCCTACCTGGGAGAGCATCCCAAAGAAGCGCAGAGACTTCTGGGACCAACCAAGACCTGGACAGGGCAGACTGTGAGGGTAGCTGTGAAGACTCTGGTTTTCCCACAGGGTTGGGAAGACTTTTGAAGATACCTAGCAAACAAGCTCAACCTAGCTGAGTAGCCATGTCCCTTCAGTACTCAGGGCTATTAGCTCCCAGGACTCTGTCTGGGTGTGGCCCAAGCTCACAGCTCTAGCTTTAAAGTTCAGGGCTGCATCAGTCAGATTGTCTCTTTCCTTACCTGTGCCTTCCACATTCCTACACCTGTTCTGTCCTAGTTTTTGCTGGAACCCCATCAGCCCCAAGGACCATGTGAAATATCATCTGTCGCCCGAGGACATCTTCTAGCTGGTCCACAGCTGTTTTGTGTGTGGACTCTCATTGATTCACATATATACTCCCCAGGTGTGATTTAGGCGTACCCTTTGTATCTTATTGAATTTTTAAGGTTTAATTTATTTAATTGATTTTGAACCCCAAAGCAGTAGGTTGTCAACTTTTCAGAAAAAGCCACTGTACTTTTACCTCTCCTTACCTCCCTGCGCATGCTCTGAAAGCAGTTTCATGTTACTTGAAACAACTGCCCAGACTCTCAGCATGTCTGGGTTATGTTCCAAAGGTATACAATGCCCCTTCTTTCCTAGGGGGTCTTGAAATCTTACAAATGAATGTGTAACTACACCTCAGAAGTGCAGCTCAGGACAATAGTCACAGTCCATTAAATCAAGGCTTTTTAGGGAAAGTGAAGCTCCAGGCCTTGGTCAAGCAATCAGGGAACCCGAGGCTACATGAGCCAGGTCCAGTGACCTTGCCTTGGCCCCAAGAACAAGCTGTGATTGTCCTCTCTGTGTTCAGTGCACATGTTGCTGGCATGAGAATGCATGCATTCTTCAGCCTGCAGAGAGTGCACACAGGGCCCTGTGGTCCCAGGTCCTGTGCAAGGTTAACCAGGCTTCTATAAACATTAACACTCATGGGAACAGCATGCTGTAATTGTGGAGGAATATGCCCCAGCCTAGGGGTACTTGTCAGTTTGCAGAACTCCTCCTAGAGACCCCAGTGCAAATGTAATTTGCAGGGCAATGTTTACAGGAGTCACAGCTCTGTAAACTGGCTGCCTGGCCTGTGCCTGCAGCCTTGATGTCTTAATGGGAACACACCTGTGACAATAGGCCGCCTCAGCATCCAGACGGTGCGGCCTCTGAACTCCTCCCGGCCGTTCTTATCATGGCCTCCTCTTTAGGGCTTAGTGTATATTTGGGATTCAGAAGAATACTTCCAAGTTTTATTTTGGGGGGAAAAATCATTTTGCCCAGCTGTGTTCCCCAGAGCTTTTCTGGAAATCATAGCTGAGTCTTTACCAAGTTCTTCCATGAATGACGCTGAGGCCAGAAGCTCGGGGTTAGCTGCCCGGTTAGCTAGCTGTGTGACGATGGTCATGCCAAGCTTTTGCCGCATGAGTGTGAGCAGGGGCTGGGAATTTCTGGCACCTCTGCCTCTTTTAAAATTCCACGACAATGTTCTCCTTTGAGCTCCGGGGATGTGGCTGTCTTGAAAAATGAAGAAATTGAGATTGTAGCCTGTGAGGTGAGAAAAGATCCTGAAGATAATCCGGTCATGTTTCATCGCTGCTATCTCCAGGCCATGAATCACTTCACGAAGACAAACCGCTGCTTAGAAGGCAACAATGTGAGGCCTGCTCTTTCGACTTTCAACCCCAAGCCTTTCTATTATCCTTAGACTTTCGAAAACAAGCCCTTTATTATTATTGGGTAGTGGGGTGGGGTGCATGCTTGTCACAGCATACCTGTGGTCAGAGAACAATTCTGTAGAGTGGATTCTCTCCCTTCACCCTCATATGGGCACCAGGGATTGAATTCAGGTCACTAGGCTTAGGCAGAGAGCACGTCACCTGGAGAGCCATCTAGATGGCTCTCACACCAGACCTTCAAAGAAGTGACTTATGGGAGTGGTGAGATGGTTTAGTCATTAAGAGCACTTACTGCTCTTCCAGAGGACTGGGGTTTAATTCTCAGCACCAGAACCAGGCAGCTCTCATCTAATTTGCTTCTAGTTTCTGAAAGCCCATGGTGCATATAAATTCATGCAGGCACCCGTGCCCCCCATAAATATAAATAAATAAATAAATAAATAAATAAATAAATAAATAAATAAACAAATAGTGGCTTATAGATTTGAACACATACTTTAGTAGAGAAGTTATGACTGGTCAACTAAGACTTGAAAAGATGGTTGTCTCTTCACCAGACAAACACTAAGTCTCAAAAGTAAAGCCTGTGAGACAGAGTTCGTGGAAATAGTGACAAGGGCAGTGTGTGGCCATTGGAACAACTAGAGTTTTTGCGCGATGCCAGAGAGAATGTAAAAGTGCTTCCAGCACATTGTGTAACTGTTCTTCTACAATCAGACTTCCACTCGGCGTATGACCCAATGGTTTCAGGACACTTAAGATGCAAAACGTTCACATGAGCACCCATGCAGCTTTATTCCACATCAGTCTCAAACTAGATGCAATGCCAACCACCAACCACAGGTACAAACTGTGGCATGTCCACACCGTGAAAATCTGCTTGGGATTTCGAAAGAGGCTGAACACTTGGGTGAGCAAGGACGAACTGAGTCGTCCGGGCTCTGGGTGTGTACAGCACCCTATGCTTTTGGCATGAAGGCACAGTGAGGCTGTGGCTTCTGGAGTAGATAAACTATTTTGGGGAGTAACCTGGGCTCTGAGAAGTGTGTTACACCTTGATGGTCACGGTCACATTGGTGCACATTTGCCAAATCTCATCCAATTTACAATGAGTTGATTTTATTGTAGATTAGAGCTGGAATTCGGTGTAACAATGTGTGACTCTGAGATTTCTCTTGAGAGTGTCTCAGCTTGCTCTTGCAAGGCAGTGTGGTAGGTGCTCCCAGGGCCAACAGGACTTAGTCTCTTGGGTACCTGCACACAGGCACATCCTGCCAAACCTGGCTTCAAGCCAGACAGTCCACATGTCCAACGAAGCAGGGCTGGTATGAAGGCAGGCCTGATAGGAACATACCTTTTGGCCATTTCCATCCCTGATGGAAAATTCCAGGTCTGGCACTGCACTGCAGGTGTTTACAAAGCAGTGCACTGGCATGCTTTAGATCTGTAACTCAGAAGAGGGGATGGCTCCTTTTAAAGAAAACAGGCACTTTGGACAGCAGACACCCCAAAAGGTTGAAGAGCCCTCTCTGAGGCTTTTGCAGAAGAGGACCCATTGTGCAGACGTGGGGCTGAGATGTGAGGGGAGGGAGGGACCCCGGGAGTCTGAAACATAGCGTTATTCTACGTGTGAGTCAGGGGACTGAAGGAGAGGGTGTTGACTGCGGCTGACTGGTGGTTGGTTTTTAACTCCAGAAGAGGCTTTTGATATACTGTAACTGATAGGCAGCTAAGAAACCGCTTAGAAACACATTGTGTGAGTGTGCCCCATGCTTGGGGAGGCAGGATGGGTAGAAAGACTTTGAAGAGGGTTCAACCTAATCTAAGGAAAGGAATGTACATAAATATAGACTCAGCCCTGGCCCGTGTTTTCTACGTAACACTGGAACCTGGAACGTAGTGAAGCCTGGTTTTAGCAATAGGAAGTATAGCTAGCCTCTCTCCAAGGTTTTCCGTCCTGGCTGCCTTAGCTGTGTGCTCTCCCTAGGAGCTGTGTGCTCAGCCACATCACACGTGTGCATTCGTTTCTCCAGGCACTGATGTGATGTTGAGTTCCCTCGGCCTAAAGTCACCTTACCAGACCTCAAACTTCCTTCCCTCCCCAAGGGAAAGAGGAGCAGAGGGTGTGTGCTAGAATAGACATCTGTAGTCTCCAAAATGGAGTTCTGGAAGACTGTGTGTGGTGAATGGCCCCCGTTTTCAAATGTCGCCTCAGATCCACAAATAATCAGTGCTCAAAAATTGACCACAGGGTGAAATTGGGGGACGAGTTAGCTGTATCTGAAATTGCCATCAGCACCATGTGAGTATCAAGGGACATGAGGACACAAGTTAAAGAAGCCACTGTGAGCCGGGAAGACAAGCTTCTCCGGACTTTGCATCTGATGGCCTGAACTTCCTAGTCCCAGAACTGTGAGCACTATGTGTGAGCAACCGTAGGCTGTCAGTGCTATCATGATCATTACTCTCTTTCCCAGGAGTCTGTAGTAGCTCCCTATTGCTTGTTGGTGCTGAAGGAAATGTTTGTCCAAACTCTGCTTCATGTAGAAGGGACTGGGTTCAGTGTGACCCTAAGATTGCGTGAGCCAGCTCACTCCAGACAATGTGTGTGAACTGGCACAGATTCCGTGCTCCCACGGCACTTCACTGACAAAACCATCCACTTCCTCTGTCAAGAGGATTTCTCAAGAAGTCCTACCTTGGGGTTGGGGATTTAGCTCAGTGGTAGAGCGCTTGCCTAGCAAGCGCAAGGCGCTGATCTCTCCGCTCCTTCCACACAGCTGGAAGAAACTCTGTATTTGCTCCTGAGCAGGCTGCGGCTTCCCTCACTTTCAGAGGTCCTAAGTCGACCCCAGAAGCCCTCATTTTTGATCTTTGGCTACTGCTTTTCAAGTTTCTCTAACCCTTAACTGCACTCAGTGACAGTGTATCAGATGCTGCCTGAGTGTGTCCTTCATCCCATTCCCGGCTGGGGAGCAGACTCTCTTTACTCTATCTGGAAATTCTTGGCTCATCCCCTCCAGAGTGAATTACATGACACCTGTCTCTTTCACTTTTATTTTCTGTGAAATGCATCCCTGTTGTTTCACGTGACTCTAGTTCGTTTATTTCACTTCTGCGCAATAATATCATGCTGTCAGTAAACCATAATTTAATTGTGCATTCCCCTCCTGAAAGGTGCTCGCTCTGTCTGCGTACTTTCCTACTCTAGACAATGTGACAACAGGCTTTGTTTTGAATGCTTGTTGCGTAGGTCAGTCATATACATGGGAAATTCTCTAGGGTAAAAACTAGAAATAAATTTCTTGTGTCATTGGTTGGGCATCGTTAGCTAGATGTCAAAATTAATTGCTCCAAATTACACTCCTTCCTGCACTATATAAAAGTTGCTATTTTCTCACACTTGATATTATCATATTATTTAATTCTTTCTAATCTGATTGGCAAAACAGAAAAATCTAATTACTGTTTGCAATTGAGTTTCTCTGATTACTAATGGGCCCTAACGTCTTTTTAATATGTCAATTAACTCTCGGGATCTTTTGTAGGGAGCTGACTCTTGGTGGGTTTTGCCCATTTTCCTCTGTGCATGTTTATCTCGCATTCTGGTGAGGAACTGTTTTTCAAGTCATAAATACTGCACACTTAGTGTGCCTTTTCTCATCAGCTCTGCCCTTCTTTCCTCTGGAATGTGTAGTAGATGAACACTGGCTCACTACTTTCTCTTCTAGACTTTCTAACAAGCTCCCCCCATCCTTCTCTGTTTTCCTCCCTCCCTTCCTCCCTTCTCATTCCTCTCATCTTTTTATGGTCTGTATGATTTATTTAGCTCCATCATCCAATTTACCACTTCCTCTTCTGCCAACTTCACATTTCACCTCTTATTTACGCACCCACTCTTCATTAAAATGTTTATTATTATATATTAGATGCTATTTTAAGTGTTATTATTATATATTAGATGCTATTATATATTAGATGCTATTTTAAGTGTTAAGGTTTAATCAATAAATAAAGCAGACCAAAAATAAATAAAACAACAGTAATAAAACCAAACCAAACCAAACCAAAACCTAAGCCAAGAGTGCCACACCTCACAGATGTTATATGCCATGAGATGAAGTTGTTTTCACCTGTAAAGTGGGTTGTGTGCATCACATACGTACTTGGCTCATTGACAACCACCTTTTAAAGGTCCATTTCTTACAGTGCTGACGATCCACTTGGCTGTTTCTTGTAATAATTGACATGCATGGATCTAATGCTCCACATGGCGCTCCACTCCTTTCATGGTGGTGTTTTTTCCTCTCTCCTGACCATCCTTGAAGAAGGTTTCCTTACACGTTTTGTAGTCTTTGACATCTTTGCAAAATTCCAGCCTGTGAGCTAGATCACAAAGGTACCCTGGGTGGGCCGTGGAAGGTGTTACAAAGTTGCTGGTGCCCAACCTTGATCTACGCATCTTCTCATCTTCTGAAGCTGTTCTCCCACCCAGGAAGGGCGCACAGCGGAAACTCATTACCTACATGTGGAAGAACTTCAGATACAGTTTCCTCTGCTTCTACACATGGTGCTGGGCATTGATTGATTTTCGGTCTAGACTCTGGGCCAGTGGACAGAGATCTTTCTCTCCTGTCTTGGAGGCCCTGCCTGGGTTTATGCTGAACACCGTGACTTAGCAGCAAAGTGAATTACAGCCCCTGTCTCTATGTCACAGGTCAGGTTTATGGCTCTCTAGGGGCTGACTGGCTAAGTGGATTGTCACACTTTCCTTCTAGACTTTGAAAATATCCATTACAAAATGTAAATATGTGTTCTTTAATTAACACATTTTCCAAACAAACACATACCTCTTGAATGATGAGGCTGAAGGAGAAGGTTCGAGCATGCTCAGTCTTGCATCTTGACTGGAATTCTAAAAATGTTCTGCAATAAATATGTAACATTTTTATGATTGAGGAAAAAAAAAACTTCTAAGAAGTTCAGTCATGAAGTTGTGGGATAGAAGTGTGTTTTGGGAAAGATGATTTAGTAAAGAGTCAGAGTACTTGACTGGAAAGAAAATACTAATTTTCAGAGAAAGACAGAGGTCTCCAGAGCAACAAATGACCAGCTATAACCCTTCAATCCGAACTCTTATTGTTACATAATGCCTTTGTACTTTTGTTCTGTGGTGAAGAGACACCATGACCAAGGAAACTTAAAGAAGAAAGAATTTAAGGGGACTTATGGTTCCAGGGGGTGAGTCTATAATCATCATGGTGGGGAGCATGGCAGCAGGCAGGCAGGCATGGCGCTGGAGCAGTAACTGAGAGCTTACATCTGAGCCACAAGCCAGAGGTAGAGGGAGAGAGAGAGAGAGCCAACTGGGACCCAAGCATTCAAATATGTGAGTCCATGGGGGGGGGTCATTCACATTTAAAATACCACATATGATATAATGCCATCTATATTCCATATCTGTATGCATAACCTAGACTTCTGTGTCCCAAACTTAACAAAAAAGAGTATATAGAGTTGGGTAGGTAGGGAAGGGATAGATGTGAGAGGAACTAGGGGAGGGGTGAATATTTTCAAAATTACCAAATGAGACTGTGAAAGAACTAATAGAAAGACTTTAAAACATGCTTTACATTATTATACATCAAGCGCTTGTTGAGTTTTCAAAATTTCACTTAATGTGTATAACTAATATTCAGTTAGCCGAATTACAGTTGGCTATCATAAATAAGTTTTTTAAAAAACTTCTCTTGTGTCTAATTCATAAAGAATTGTTTTTATGTTTAAATGGAAATGGGCATTTTATCATAATAAATAAGTATAAAATGTTGGCAAATGAATAAAATAAGCTTTAAACGCCTCTTTAATTCATCTACCAAGTGCTTCAAGCTCTGTTTGTCACAAACAAAACTATTATAAAAAAATCTTTCTTTCCCATCACTACTTGCAAATAGCCTTTCTTCTATATTCCTTAAATAGGTTCCGATACCAACCAGTAGATTGCCTCCCAAGCTTGAAAGCCAATGGTTCTGAATGGAGTGGTTCCTTAGGACTCACAGGAGGTTGGATCTGGGAGCCTCCTCCATACCCAAACCCTCAGGCATGCAAGCCTCTCAGGCAATGGTGTTGTATTTGCATAGTGTATGATTCTCCACAGGCTTCACATCAACTCCCATCACCTACAGTAGATAATAAAATATGAATGCTATGTATCTATATCTATATATCTACATCTATCTTCCCCCCATCATCTATCTATCTATCTATCTATCTATCTATCTATCTATCTATCTATCTATCTATCTATCTATCTATCATCTATCATCTATCTATCTATCTGTGTTAAGGGAACAATGATGAGAATTCTATTCACATTTGGTAAATAAGCAAGTTGCCTTAGTCACTATTCTATTGCGGTGAGGAGACGCCATGGCCTCAGCAACTCTTATAAAAGAAAGCATTTAGTTGGGGGCTTGCTTACAGTTTCAGAGACTTAGTCCATTCTCATCATGACAGAGAGCATGGTGACACACAGGCAGGCACGGTGCTGGAGAAGTAGCTGAGAGCTACATCCTGATCCAAAAGAAGAGACAGGGACTGGACCCAGCATGGGCTTTTGAAACCTCAAAGCCCACCCCAGTGTCACACTTCCTCCAATGAGGTCACACGGTCACACACCTCCTAACCCTTCTAGTCAAAGAGTTCTATCTACTCTCTGGCGACTAAGCATTCAGACACATGAGCCTATGGGGACCAATCTTATTCAAGTCACTACGCAGATCTTGGATGACCTGTAGTTGGTTGAATCGACAGATGTGGAAGCTGTGACTGTGGGTGGCTGACCATGTGTCTCAGAATGAGAGTCAGCTGCTGGTGTCGCCAAAGTGTCCTGGACTGCTCCCCTCTCCTGTTCTTCTTTCTAGCATGCTGTGCTAGGCTTTTTATCTTCTGGATGAGGACCACAACCTCCGGGGTTTCTGTCTCTTTGCTCATTTCTATCTTCAATTCATCCTCCATCCTGCACCCTGAATGGGACTTCTGAGATGCTAACCTACTTGTGTACCTTCCTTGCCCACGGCAGAGACTGGTGACTGATCAACAAAGGCTAGGGATTTTCTTTCATCTTGCTATAAAGCCAAGGGCTATATATTTCAGGAAACCTTCTTGTATTAGGTTAAGCCATCGCTATCTTCTATCTTTCTGCCTGTCTGTCTGTCCGTCTCTTTATCTTTCTCTCTTTGTGTGTGTGTGTTTGTGTGTCTGTGTCTGTGTGTATGTCTCTCTCTGAGTGTATGTGTGTGTGTCTGTCTGTCTGTTTGTCTGTCTCTGTCTTCAATCTCAGCCTCAGTCTCTATCTCTTTCTCTTATTTTATTTTTTCAGTGTTAAAGTTATCGATTACTGGTATACTTGCCCAAATCGTCTTTTTATGCACAGCATCCCTGAGAGTCATGTGTAAGGACTGTGGACTCAAAAAGTTTATGGAGTCTGGAACCCTGAGTCCTTCTTTGGAGAAAAACCACCACACCAGTCCAGTCACACCCTTATTAGACTGTCTGTGAATAAGAAATCCATTTTTGTTGAGTTAATCCACTGAACGTTTAGGGATTATTTGGTTCAGCAGCTAAGGTAACCTTAACTAATATTTTGATGAAATCACAAAAGGTCTCTAAAAATAACTTCAAAATTGCTCAGCGCAATGCACAGGGTTTCAGGTCCTGGGCTCTGCCTGCTGGTGTTGCAGCCTCACATCTGGCCCTGCTCCCGTGCTCAGGCCAGCTCCCTTCCATCTTGCTGCCATACCTTAGCCTGCCTGGTATCTTCAGCCTGGAATGTGCATCTATCCTCATCCTCCTCTGTTCTCAGATGTCTCCTCGGCAGGACGCTGTCCCTTGCCATTTCCTCCTGGAGCGCCTTCTCTTTCCTGTCCTCTACCATCTTCCAGACTTGTCGTGTAATTTAAAAGGAGAGAACGGAGCCTGATTGAGTAACCTTTACGCCCGCCATACAATACACCGGTGACGCAACAGCAATCCCCAGCCTGATACTTAACTGATAAGCAACAGCATGTTTGTTTGTTTGCTTGTTTCTTGGCTGGTGACCAGCTAGAGTGAATGGACAGAATGGACTAATTTCTCCTTCTCTTTCTTCATCTTGCTACTCTTTGGCTTTTTTTTTTAATTGTTTTTTATTTTTATTTTTTTCACTAACTTCTTAAAGATGTTACCACTCACGCCCATCCTCACTCCTGAGGCCACTGTTTAGACCTTCAAAAGGCAAGAAGTTTAAAGTCAGAAAAGGACAAACTTTCTCAAGGAGACCACTTCTTCAGAACCACATCAAAACCCTGGACAGTCCCAGCCACACCCCTCTCACCTCGCTCACACATTCCATAGGCTCTAGGAGCTTACGAAAGCCACCAAGCTAAGGCCAAACATGTACTAGCAGAAATTAAATGACAAGTTAAGGAATGTCAAGAAATATGGCACAGTTTTGCCCAAGTTGTAAAGTATGCTTTTGTGGTTGAGGGCTTTGGTGTGAGGCTCTTTGCTGAAATGATCCCTAAAAGGGCTAGATAAAAGGGAAGGTTTTAGAAGCAGGAGAGAGTATGCCTTCAGATCGCTTGGATCGGGTGGGAAGAAGCCTCTTAGCAAATGGATCTGTTTGTAAGCGCCAGTGTTTTCGTGGGTGCGCTGTACTATGTTCAGATAAGATTTATTTAAATCACCCGTGGGAAATGCTGATGTAACAATTGATAATGGACAAAGGCAGATGAGTAGGTGGGTGGAAGCAAGATTTCCTGAACGGACGATGATCTTATTATTTGAGTTCGAAGGAGAATAAAGTAGCTGTCGCTTCTCCATTGAGCTTTCCCTGTGTTTTTTGCTGATTCCAGTGAGCCGGATCGCTACCTCAGTTTTGCTCTTCCTTCCATGATGGACGTAGCTTCCCAATGCATCCAGGCGAGTTCCCATAATGCTTCTGAAGTGCTCTTGGCTCCTGCCCTGTCACCTGCGGGGTGTGCTGAGGCATCCTCCACACCCAGCCCAAAGTGCACTGGTGCGCTCTTAGAGATGGCCGAGATAATTTGGAAGTACATCAAAGGACTCAGAAGCCTGTAGCTGCTCTCTCTCTCCCATCTAGAGGAGCCCTTGAACCACACCCTCTCCTCTCACCCCTCCAAAGGGAATGCAGCCTGCAGGCGCAGCAATTCTACTAATTCATACGGGGCTAAGGACAGCAGGAACCTCAGCAGGTCACAGTCCCTCTCCTGCCCTATCCAAATTCAGATAAGCGACTCCCCTGCACCCCCGGCAGATAATAGCATTTGTTTCCTATCACTTTGTTCTTCCGCAGACTGAGTTGGGGACTTTGGTCTATGCTCACAGGACACAGGTGACCTGTTTATTTTCATTATTTAAATTTCTCTATTATTTAGTTCTTAGTTTGGGGCTTAGTTTGGGTCAACCTGTGGGTCATGACCTCTTTGGGGTCCAATGAACCTTTCACAGGGGTCCCATATCATATATCCTGCCTATCAGATATTTATATTATGACTCTTAACAGTAGCAAAATTACAGTTATGAAGTAACGACGAAAATAATTTTATGGTTGGAGGGTCACCACAACATGAGAAGCTGTATTAAAGGGTCACAGCATTAGGAAGACTGAGAACCATTGGTTTAGGGGATCGATAATTCATGAGTACAGTGCCTTCTCATTAATAAGACATTCTTAACAAAGAGATTTCAACATTCCCTTTTGATATGTCCACTTCCATTTCTCCTCACTCTCACCAGTTTGCCAAAGAGCTTGCTCACCCCACCTCTTCCTGTTCGAGCATCACATAGAAATGTTCTAGAAACATGTGGTTTGGCTTAATGATTATTAAAAAAACAAAACAAAACAATTCTTATGATACTTTATGAATTAGTTAGCCTTGTATTTTTTCACGTTTTACAAGTGTCTCGGAGATGATTCTGTATCCAAACACGCTGCCTGTCCTCACTTTTGTAACTGAAGTAAATGTTTGATAGTGTATGGAATAACTCACTTTGTCTAAGCTAATGCTCTCCTCGTCCCTAGAACCAACAGCATAGGGAAGGCGCCCCACATGCAGCTCTGTGTGAACTGTGCTTTCCTGAATTAGAACCAACAGCACAGGGAAGACACCCCACATGCAGCTCCGCGTGAACTGTGCTTTCCTGCCTTGCTGCCCGCACCTCAGTTTCCTGGCTTGTGTCACTGACAGTAGGGTTCCCTTCACTGACAGCGTGGTAAAAGCAACCACTGGATTCCATTAATTCTCTCACGCTTTCTCAATGTGATTAGTAAAAATCCTAACATTTCTGCATGTCCACTTCTAACTCTGGATGAATGTTTGTTGGCGTTGCCCTCGCTACTATTGTTTCATTTCATTTTTTTCTCTTTCTATGTATACATTCTCAATTATATATAAAATAATGTATAATATCTTTGTCTCCCCCCTCTATATATAGACACACACACACACACACACACACACACACACACACACACACATGTTTTAAATGGTGCAGGTATCCTTCCCTATATATTTTTGGTATCTTAACTTTTGCTTGGTACTTTGTGGTGTTTACATTTGAATGTGAATGGATTATTTTGTCCATGTTCTTCCATATTTTATCTTTAGAGGATTTTTTTTCCTCTGTGGTCCCCATAGGTCCCATGGTTTATCTCAGCTGGGATACGTTAGTCCAACTCTACCTTCCAGTCAGCCACTTCCTTCCCATTTATTTGGTGTGAAGTCCATTATAAACTCCAGTTTTTTAATGGCGTGGTTTGATTTCAGCTGGCTCACTGACAAATTTGTCTAACCCTGCATTGGTGCCACATGCCTGGGTAAGCTGGCAGACAAGCCCAGAGGTATGCTAGAGGTGTTCTCAGGAGCTTGCATGGATCTGAGAACTCTACCCTCATTGACATGGAATAGGTCACACACTGGGCAGGTCATTGACGCATTGGTGGGAATATGAATGGTACAGCTTCCAGAATCCTAGAACTCCCCTAACAGCCAATCTTCCTGTCCAGACACGGCAACTTCCTGTGTTTATTCAGGTCTTATATCATACCTTTCTCCAAGACGTGTGGCTGTCTTCACCGAGATCATGAACATTCCTTCTTCAGTTTAGTCCATGATTGTTTTAACATGTATGCATGTGCATTTAGGGGACCTTATAAGTGGGGAGTATTCCCCACTATATATTCACCATGGCAATAGCTAATACATAGGAAACTGTTGATACTTATTTGGAATATATAGTAAACAACTTTGACTACAGAAACCAACTCCCAAGTCTCGATTGTTTAAAAAAATAAATTCTGTCCACATAACCAGATCACAGCAAGTCTGCTGTTCAGTTCCTCAGGTACCCCTGCCCCCCAATCTCATAGGGACATAGTGTATTGTAGTCAGCTTTCATCACCCGGCCACAAATGTGGTAAATAGGACAAGACAAGGGTAGAGCACCTAGGAAGCAGTTTTATGGGCAAAGCCTAGAAGATGTTTACATCCCCTTCCCTTCATACCATGGCCACGGACAGGTCTGTCCCACTCTTTCTTCAAATATTTTCGATTGGTATTTTTGCATAGGATAAACCACAGCGTATCAAGGGCTTAGTACTATCTGTGGCTTCAGGCCTGCACTGGGGGTCTAAGAACATAGCCCCTGTACTATGTGGTTCTATTCTATACATATTATAAGAGACTGACAAATTCTCTTATAATTTAATTAAAATGATTTAATGTCTCATTAAAACAACCACATGGACTCTAATCTTTGATTTAAGAATATATATGAATAGCACTTTTCTATTAAACATTCTTGTGTTACTAGAAGAAATTCAAATAATTTGTGATTCATTACATTTTAGTTTTTACATCTTTATGGTTTTGTTGTTGTTGTTGCTTCTGTGATAGGGTCTCGTGTAGTCCAGGCTAGCCTTGAGCTCCTGATTGTCCTGCCTCCACCTTCTTAGTGCTAGGATTATAGATAGGCATGTGCCATCACACCATGTCACATCATATTGTAAATGCTTAATGAGGTCATTAAGGCAGTCAGTAATCACAAAATGTATGCCTACATTAAAGGTGATTGGGGTTAATTATTGTCCTGTTTTTATACTGTTACATGGAATGAACTGGAAACGAAAGTACAGCAGTCATTAATGACTACAAGGAGGACAGCCTGGAGTTGGCACAGCCTGTCTCCTGCATGTCACTGCTACATAGCTCAGCAGGAAGGAACTCACTGTTCCGCGGAGTAGTATCATGTCTGCCGTTTTTCTAATGAAAGGTAATGGGCGAAGAGAGGTTAGCATACATGTTAGGAAGACATGTCAAAAACCAGGGCTAGGATGGGGATGTAGCTCTGTGCAAAGTGCTTGCCTAGCAAGGACTCTGTCCCCAGCCCTGCAAAAACAAAATCCTAACCGAGATGGTGACACCGTGGATGGGAGTTGGTGATATTTGTCATGAACAAGAAGTGTCACGGAGGTGCTCTGGGTCCTTGCTAGGACTCTTCTGCCACTTTCCTTTCCTCACTAAGTCAACTTTGAAAGCAGTGGTCCTCACCTTTCCTAACACGGAGACCCTTTAACACAGGTCCTCACGTTGTGGTGACCCCAACCATAAAAGTATTTTTGTTGCTACTTCACAGCTGTAATTTTGCTACTGTCATGAATCATAATGTAAATATTTGATATGCAGGGTATCTGATATGTGGCTCCTTGTGAAAGGGTCATTGGACCCCCAAAGAGGTCACAGCCCACAGGTTGAGAACCACCATTTCAAAGGCTTATTTGTTTTGTTAGTCTTTTCAAAGACTCAGATTTTAGTTTTATTGAACAACCTTTTATCTTCTATTTTATTGATGTCTGCCTTTGTCTTTATTAATTCTTCCTTTGAGGGGGCTTATTTTATTGTTTGTTTTCTGCAAGCCATGTAAATGCCTAATGTTTAAGAGGGAGATACAGAGGGGCTGTGGGAAGGAAGTATTCACTTTTAGATTAGGTGAAGAACATGTAAACATGTCCAAATAATTTTCTTTTAGAAAATTACTGTTGCTGAAATTTAAAGGATCTTACAATTTAAACACAAAGTGTTAATCGATGAAAGTTGATATGAAATAGCTGTGGAGAAGCCATGAGACATCAGCATGCCTGAGACAAGATAAATGAGATGGTCATGCATGCTCTTCTGTTAATGCTTACAGAAAACAGAACCATTGAACATCAAAACTCCATGAATATTACATTCAGAACATGTTCCACCACTCACTTGAGAACTGAACAGGCACACACTAAGTTTAACACAGATGTTGCATAATAGTTACATAGGGGTCAGGTCTTGGGCCTTAGACACTTTTGTCTTAGAAAGTTTACTTGGAAATAGGAAGTATGTGGAAATGGGAAGTCCCTGAATGCCAGAGAAACCAGTTAAAACTCACAGGCATGAATTTAGCAGGGTGATTGCCTGAAAAATAAAAGTAGCTTGGAAATATAGAAAGTCCTGTGACTGAGGAAGTTCTAGATGAAAGGTGAGGTTAAAGGTCACTGTCCCTATAGGCATCCATTTGCCAAAAAGTCCATTTTAGCATATGAAGGTCGTATCCTAAGAGATAACATGGAAATTGGCTCTGTTGCTGATTCAAATCTGCAGACTCAGCTTGCCCAATGTAACTCTACCTGCTACCAGTGTCCTGAGATATAGGAATAGCTTTGCACTTAACACACATTTCAGTTAAAATGTAGCAATGGCTACTGCTAATCTCGAAGTCCATGGTATATGCTTCCTTTAGAAGACAAGGTATTTGATTAGTTTACCGTTCAGGATTCTTCAACCTATGGAGGTTTAGTATTGGTTACATGTGTTTGGTTTCTTAAATATATGAAGAACTTGATGGAATCAATTATATTCAAATTAAGATTATAATTTGAAATACTTAAGGAAATTAAAAACTATTTTTTATTAATTCTTCATATTCACTCCAACTTCTCCCCCTAACTCTTCCCAGATCCACCCCACTTCCCTAACTCTTGGGCCCCTAGCCTCATGACTTCTGTGTGTGTGCGCATGCGTGCGTGCGTGCGTGCGTGCGTGCGTGTGTGTGTGTGTGTGTGTGTGTATGTGTGTGTGAAACAACCCATTGACTCCTATTTGCGCTGCCCATTCCCATACACTCCTGGGAGTGAGGCCATCCACCAAATGTGGTTGCACTACCAGGGGCCACACCCTTAAAGACAACCGACTCTTCCTTCTCCAGAAGCCATCAGTTATCCGTAACAATTAGTTACAACCTGTATTAAATTTTCAGGGAACTATTAATAAAACTTATATTTTTTATTACTCTGAAACTGAATAAATGTGTGTATTGTGCTGTTACAATGATTGGATTTAGGGGCTGGGGAGAGGCTCAGTGGTTCAGAGCCGTTGCTGCGCTTCCACTGGACCTGAAGCCCCATTTTCTCTCAGTGCCCTTGTTGGGCGGGTGACTCACAACAGCCTGCACTTCAGCTCCAGGGGATCTGACATCCTCTTCTGGCCTCAGCAGGCACCCACACAGATGTGAACAACCTTCCCCTCCCCACGGGAATACATGTCATTAACAAAATTTTAGAAACAATCATCAGATTCATAAACAAGATCTAGTCTCTCCATGTAAGTGTTTCATGGGGAAACCGTGTCTCAAAATTTACATTTACAAAACATATAGGTTTTTATATCAGCAATGAGCGACTCTCAGTATTTCAAACTATGCACTACTCCTTTGCTATTTAAAATGTCTGATGTCAGTCTTTTGAGTTGAACCCTCAGTTTATTGCACCCCGGTCTTTGTTTTTAAACAGTTCATTTGTAGCCACACAGCCTCCCCTTGATCATACCTCAGCGAGTCTCTCTCATCTCCTCGAGATGAGCAGGACTCCTTGTAGCTAGAGTTTTCCTGCCTTGCCCACAGTCAGGACAAATCTTTGTCACCCGCCAGTCCCACAGCCGCTCAGACCCAACCAAGTAAACACAGAGACTTATGTTGCTTACAAACTGTATGGCTGTGGCAGGGTTCTTGCTAACTGTTCTTATAGCTTAAATTAATCCATTTCTATAAATCTATACCTTGCTCGTTATAAATCTATAACATGGCTTGTGGCTTACCGGCATCTTCACATGCGGCTTGTCATGGTGGTGGCTGGCAGTGACTCCTTCTGCCTTCCTGTTCTTTCTTTTCTCCTCTTTGTTAGTCCTGCCTATACTTCCTGCCTAGCCACCAGCCAATCAGTATTTTATTTATTGACCAATCAGAGCAACACATTTGCCATACAGAACATCCCACAGCAGCTCCTCTTTTCACTTGTTCCAGAATTGTAGGCACCATTTTGATTCTGTGAGGTCTTGGAGGTGGACATGCTCTTACCAAGCAGCCTGCCTACATACACTCCAGTCTGTTTTCAGAGAATCCTACCCCTTATTTTTCCATACTTCCCTTTAGTTCTTGACTTGAGAGGGATTTCCATTTTAGGGCAAAAGACAGAAGCAAAATGATTCAAAACAAACAAACAAAAATCACAATGATCTTCAGTAGGTCTGCTGGACACTGTAACTCCTGCATAATTGACTTCGCGATCTTCACTCTTTTAAATTGTATTCAATAGGCAGAGTTTCTTACCCACCCATCCCCATTCCATTGATGAAAAATTCTGGCACTGAGGATTTTTCTGCTTAGAAAATAGAAAGCCCTTAAATGTCACCCTACAGCTCCCATGCTGGCTCCTGTCAAAAGTTAGCATGTACATGTCTCACTAATCAGAGAAAAGCTTCAGACCTCCTTTAGTGTTAATTCTTCCTCCTTTGAACCTTCCACACCAGTCCAACCTTTTGTCCCTGTGCCACACGGCTCTCAGGGCAGCTATGCATGCAGCCCAAGTCACTCGTAGATGGCAATATCACACTATAATATTCAAAGTTCAGATATCTGTCAGAGAGGAGACACTGTCTATCTTTCTCTTCCTAGGTCTCTATCATTGGCTGAGAGTCACTCCGAGTCCTCACTGCACACCTGTCAACATGTATACCCTCTTCCTCTGTAATCACAGGCTACTTGATAGACTAATGGTACACTGTCTTGTTTAGTTACATAGTTGGGATTTCTAATGACATTATTTTTTCATAGGATACTTGTATACAGGGGCTGTTGGGAGTCAACTGTCTTCCTTCATATCTCTTGTCAACATTTTCACTGGAATATTTTTATCTTAAATAAGTTGATTTTTATTTTGAGAACATTAGATTTACATCAAGCATGTGCATCTCTATTTTATCCCAAACATTATGACTCACTTGGCAATCTTACCTGGTAACTGACGGTGCTGAGATGTTCTTTTGAAATTTCACAGAGAAAGATAACCCCCACGTCTGCTCCAAGAACAGCCACCTCCAGCCAAGCACTACCCATGTCGTCTTCTCTTGCTTTCAGTGTTTCAGATTTTCTGTAAGACTCTTCAGCTGACTGGAGCTTGTTCAGGGGGTAGTATGGGGAAACATTTAACCTTGTTGCTTTCCCAGTTCTCAGCCAGCTTTCCTTATATATTTCCTTATAATCACTACGAGGCTATCCCACTTGTCCGTGGATTAGCAATGATGAATTTTAAACTGTAGGTCCCTGTGCACTTGGGTTCACTTTCATTTTTGGATTTATGTTGTCCTTTTGATGCTGGTCAACCATACTGTTAACATCATTCTGCTGCAGTGGTGTAGCCACGGAACTAGCTCTTCACCCTGTCCCTTCTTCACAGTGCGGGGCTAGACAAGTGTTCTGTTCCCTAGCACATCCTCACCAGTGCCTACGGCTCTGAACCATGTGATTTGCACAATTCTCTTCCTACTCTACAAATAACGACCTCAGCTTTCCACACACGTTTACTTTTTCAAAATGTCCATTATATTCATCTTGTCGAATTTCAAAATAATGAATGCTTTTTAATGAGGTTATCCATAGCTTGAGAGCTGATGCTACAAAGAAAGAGAGATTTACCTTCAGATGCATGTTTGTTCCCACTTAAAAATAGATCTCTGTAAACCCATGCCATTTTCTTAAATCTATTTGTGGGTTTTTCATAGAAAAGTATTTTTGAACCACATTTTCCAACGGGATATTATATGTCCCGTTGGTTTCCTAAGAGTTCCATCTGCTAGTAAGATGAGATGTCTTGGGTCCTACTGTTTATTGTGTTGACTAATGCTTCAGAGCTTTGGCAGACAGCATGTTTTACGGGAAGGGGAGGAAGAGGGAGAAGACAGTCAGACATCCCAAGGTGTGATTCATGATGGATGTTCCTTCAGTGAGAAATGGATGCTAAATTTGACCACACTTTTCATGATGTGTGAGCATTTTGGTTTCTTGATCCTAAGGACATCATGGAGTCTGAACGTTTCTCCTAAGCCTAATCCACTGACTAATTAGATTGGAGTTCAGCTGGTCAGATCTTTTAAAGCCTTTGGGAATCAGCTGGTCATTTCTATGAAATGGGATCATACTCCCATAAGTTGCTGTTTGTTTTCATGGCCAATCTTTCTTGAGGTTCTAGAATATATGATTTACTTTATGCAATTCTGGTCTTTAAAATTGGGTGAGCACAATGTGAGATCATAACCAGATAATTAAACCTGAGGAGAGGTTGGGGGAAAATGTCAGGAACACATAGAGAATAACCATGGTACTCGACAGCATCCTGTTTCTAGAGTTGGGATTGTAGTCCCCCACCATGTGTATGTATGTGTGTTTTAAATGTCTAATATGTTGTTAGGGATTTATTATGATAAAATTAGAAGGCTTCCTTCTGGAGATGACCAGAATATTCACATTGCAAAATGCAGTATTCCCTCGGTGCTTATTTCAAATACAGAAGTGATTAGTTTTAATTTTTTTTGGTGCGTGTGTGTGTGTGTGTGTGTGTGTGTGTGTGTGTGTGTGTGTGTGTATGTGTGTGTGTTATGATTAGTTTCAGAGAAGGAAGGGCATCTAGGGTGGAATCCATGGACTCCTCTCCCGAACCCAGTGATGGAATAAGAGCCCAAGGAAGATTTGTGACTGTGTGCTCATCTGTACTTGAAAAGGTGTTTGCTTGGGTCCTCTGGGGATACGGACCTTTGTGCCCACGTGTCTTTGCTCTACAAGAAACAAAAATGAAACAAATCACCTCAAACCTCTTGTGTATGGTAGAGCCAGGAAGCTTCCAGAGGCCGAGGAAGCTGTGTGGCCAGGCGTGGCACATCTGTGATAAATGGTGGTTTGGTGTCACCACCCAGATCTGGTGTGTTAGGGTTTCTATTGCTGTGATAAAACATCTTGTTGAAAGGAACTTGGTAAAGGGAAGAGCTGAGTTGAGCTTATGGCTCCAGAGGGTGAGAGTGGGTTGGTGAAGAGAAAGCTGACAAGATGGTGATAAGAGGTCGGAGCAGGAGCTGAGAGTTCACATCTCCAACAGCAAGTAAGCAGAGAGCACACTGGGCGTGGCTCATGTCCTTTGGAAACTCAAAGCCCCCCCTCTTCCACCCCCAGTGACATCTCCAACACAGCCACACCTTCTAATCCTTTCCAAACAGTCTCATCAACTGAGGACAAAGTGTTCAAAATATGGCCCTCTGGGGACCATTCCCATTCAGACCATGACAGCTGGCCAAGGCAGTGTGCCCCTCTAGAAGACCATGGTGACATGGTACCTCTGCTCAGCACGCTGATGGCAGGTGTTGGCCAGTGAGCACCAATGGACCTTGTTTTGGTCAGGACTGGTGACTTGTTTCCTCAACTCTGTCATAGGATTCAGGATCTCCTGCTACTTGAAGGTCCAGGTTAGCTTCTCAGCCACAACCGGGCAGTTCATGGTCACCACATGCTATTTTAGAAAAAAAAAAAAAAAAACAAACGAGTTTCTGGTTGCCAGAGGCAAAAGATGGTGCCCCGAGAACAAAGAAAGAGGTAGACGGTGAAACTGCAGGGTGAGACTGACTGGGGGGGCTTATGTACAGAAGCATGTCTTGGGGTCTCTGAGGATCCTGACGTGCCCCTACACAGCAGGAAGAAATTGTTTATGAGCTTTAGTGAATGAAGGTGAACCGTACCCCACTGGACTGAGCCCGACCTTCCTTCACAAAATATTGCCATTACATGCCAGTTAAGAAGCAGTCTTAGGGACAAGGGGAGTCAGGGATGGCCCAACAGACTGAGCCGATGAATGATTTTGTCATTTGGGTTTGAGATGCTTCCAGGGTCAGCTGCTGGGGAACACAAAAGTTATACCACTATGGCTGTTGTCACGTCAAGCTTAGTCATTCCCACACACCTGAGTTCCTTGATCTGTAGAAATGAGACATGTGATACTTGGAGATGAACCTGTCTTTGACAAATGGTTCCTTCTGGGCTGCCTGAGTTGAGTGTGCCAGGTGAACAGGGGCCTCCTCACTGAGGTAGAGAGGGAACGTCTTGCCCAGCATTAGGCACTCTCCTCAGCTCAGTCTCCGTTTTTAGCAATTGCTCTCCAGTGCATGCGACATGAAACTCATCACTGTAAGCATTTACACGTTACAGTGGCCGACTCAGTGGTATGGAGCCTCCTCACAGTGGTACAACGCCCCCCATACAGTACAACTTTTCCCATCTTCCCAAATTCAAACTCTATTATCAACTAACAACCCCCACCCCCACCCCTCTTCCCAGCCCCTGGGAATGACCTTTAATTCTTCTCTCTGTGAACTTGACATGTTAGCAAGCTCCTGTATGTGCCATTGCACAGTATTTCTCTCTTTGTGATGGGCTCGGTTTACTCAGCACGATGCCCCCCTTGCGCCGGTTCATGCAATGTTGTAGCAGGTGGCAGAATTTCATTCCTCTCCAGGGTTAATACTCCATGTGTGAATACACTGAATTCTTTTTTTTTAATTCACTAAACTATTGATGAAAATTATCCTGTAGTTTTTTTAAAGAGATACAAACCTGCCTTCATTTCTAGTGTTTTACTGTATTGGAGCCATTTGAAGATGATTCTAGAACAATGGTTCTCAATCTGATACCTGATCCAGAATCTCCTGGAAGACTCACAAAGTGCAAACTGCTGGTCCCTTTCTCTAATGTTTCTGATTCAACAGCTCCCGCTGGGGTTCAGGACTGGCCACATCTAACAGGATCAGAGAGAGGTGTTACAGCTGCTCTTGCTCACCAAAGCTCACACTTGGAGAAGTGCTAACGTAGCTCCTTTCCAAGAGCAGCTTGCTACAGACTAAAGGGTAGGTCCCCACCACATGCTCTCCCGTAGGGATAAGCCACTTACAGTCCCCGGCCAGGTGCTGCCCTAAAGGGTGTTCACGTAATAGCTGGCCACTGACCTCCTAAGCTGAATGAGGCAAGCCCCTCAGGAATTTCAGTGAGTGACCTGAGGGATGCTGGGTGGCTGTCCAGGCCAAGCTGGGCCTGGGATTTCACTGTAGACTTGGGGATTGAAGATGAGGAAGTCAGTGATGGAAGAAACAGAGTGAGCACTTGTCCAGCCTCCCCCACTTTTTGTAAGACTCCCCCAAACTTTCTGCTTCCTTCCTGCTTACTGAGGCCATCCTGCTGCTGTCAGAAAGAATTGGCCCCTGGGCTTGAATTTCAGTGAAGCCATGAAGAGAAAATGCACCATGAAATTATACGGCTCCTGCGAAGAGGCGGCCATCTGCTTCTTCTTTAGGCCTTTTCCCTATGAAAGCATTGTGTTCAGGGGCCGCCTCCACTTCCTGGTAATATTGTACACATTAGCAAGTCCTCATTTAAATAAAAGACAATGCAGGATTTTAGGTGCTAGTGAAGATCCCCAAGGCATTTGTGGGTTCTCTACCATTTTCTAAATATTAGTATTAATAATCTGTTAGTTTTCCCCTAATTCCCCTCATCTCATACCAGATGAAAGGAAGAATCTTCTGTTTTAGCTCTCATTGCATTGCGTATAGAGGTTTCTGAACAGCAATTTGAATTGAGGCAAGATTTAAAGTAGCCTTTCCCACCTTGTTCTCATTTGTCCAATTCTGTTCTGTGAGGACACTCACTTTAATTCTTTTTTTTCTGGATGAATAAGACAAAAAAAAAAAAAAGAACAAAACCCCATCAATTAGCAACAGGCAAAATAATCGAGAACCAACATTTTCCATGAATTATTCTAAATATAAACTTTATGGAATGTTAAAGAGATTTTTATCTGACATCTGAGGAAGCCCAGCCACAATTGGCCATGTCAAAAATAAAGGGGGCATTTTGTTCCCGTTCTGAAGAGGTGATCTCAATCTCAAGATGCACTTTGGAAAGGGCCATGTTACAAAATACAGCCCATGTGATAGGGAACCCATCCTGTGCATTGTTTCCAGGTCTCAGGCATGTCCCCTTGAACATGTGTCCCGTTTTCCCTCGGGGACTGGTTCACCGTTGCTAACGTTTCACGGATAAATGGAAATGTGAGCCTGTCTAGGCAAGGACACCTGATAGCCCTCCAAGCTCAGCTCTGTCTGTGATCTGGCTTCCTCTGCGCGTTCACTGGGATCCTTGCCTGCTTCCCGCATTCCAAGAATCTGAAATGTCTGTTTGCCACGGGAGGGGTAGAGGTGTTCATTCCTTGGCTGCCTTCTTTTTTTGAGTGCATCTGTCCCGCTGAGCTATGTCTGTGGATTCTAATGCCAAAGGTGGGTCCAGAAACAGAAAGAAACAAACGCATCAACAGTGCATACACTTTTACTGTGGAAGATTACAATTGCTCTGTTTTGTTAGCTGTCGCTCTAAGGTCTTACTATGACTCATGATTCAATTTTATGGTAGGGTGGTTTGCATAGGGAAAAGACTGTATGGACACAGGGGCTGCTATTGTCTGCAGTGTCAGGAACCACTGAAGGTTCTGGAATGCAACCCTGGAGGTGAAGGGTGGCTGCTGTACTGACATCATATAGCCATCCTTTCAGTGACTTGGGTATCTAGGCTTCTCTACCTCTGCCAGTCAGATTTTACAAGAGAGTGGCTGCATTTTAGCTCAGAACTCAGGATGCAGACAGAGGCCGGTTCCACAGGGGCGTGACTTGCTGAGCAATCACCTAAGCCACCCCTGTCCCACCTGTCAGCTGGGCCTGCACTTTCTAGTCCACCCTGGGAAGAGGCAGGTGCTGGTGTTTGGAGAAAGTGGTGGTGCTAGGTCTGTGTTTGGCCGAACAACTAGGCCCTTGTAGACTAGCCAGCTGATATGTGAAATTAGCCGTGGGAACTATAAACACAAGAGGCCTGAGCCTTGCCCCCAGGGATTCAGGGTCTTAGATGTGGCATGAGGATTTCCCCCCAGGGACTCCCAAGGGGATTCTAATGTTCAGTAAGACCGAGGAGGTGCGTTTCTAGGCACCAGGGGTACAGCAGTAAACAGCCCTTAGGTACCGTGGGAGACCCAGTACCTAACATGCTCTCCCAGGGACTCCGTGCTTTGTGCTGAAGGAAGCAAAACAGAGATTAATTAACACACAGGTGTCCTGGGAGGGGGTGAGGGGTGTCTCTGAGGTGAGCTACAGGACCGAGAGAGGAGCAAGGGTGTATGTGGCATTTGTGCCGCACAGAGACTAATAAATGCTTGTTTCTAAGCATCTGGTCTCATCCCGAAGGAAAATTTCCAGGAATTGAGAGAGATCTCTTCTTTCACATATATGGCCTATTTGGAAGAAAATCTTGCTACCTGGGACACCAGAAGGAGTATGCAAGGTGGGTGAGGCCAGGTGCTGCACATAGCCACCCCCAGCAATGGGGGACACAGGAGCAAATCACAGCTTCCTGTTGACCCCCCTGCAGGGCCTTAGGACGCCTCCCTGCATCAGCAGCAAAGCTGAAGCCCAAACCGTCACAGAGATGCCCCACTGTGGTGGGTCTGCACACACTAGCCATACAATAACAAATGGGCATCCCTCCAGAGCTGGGGCAAAGGGGACACAGAATAAACAAGGTTGCATCTGGTTCCTTATACACATTGGCAAAGGACTGACACTTCTTTGGTGTTGAGAAGGAATAAGAAATGACTGCAAGAACTCAAGAACTATGTATCACTATCTATCTATCTATCTATCTATCTATCTATCTATCTATCTATCTATCTATCTATCTAATCTGTCTATATATCTGCTATTCTCTTCTTATTTTAGTGCCTTTCATTTTTATGACCAATGACCAAATGTTGATACTTTATTAACTGAAGTTCATTCTGGTTTCCTAGAGTTAATTAAACAATCTTTTCCTCATCCAGAGCCCAGTCCATGTGACAGCACACACAACACCTTCATTTCATTATTGTACCTCTTTTGTCTCATCCTATAGTCTTATTATCTATTTTTACCTGTTCTGTGCAAATTTGTTACATTAGTAACACCTGGAATACTGGCCCCTAGGCAGAATGTGGATCTAAACTGCCTCTTCATCAAGACTCAAGGTTAGGGATGGAGGTGTGGCTGGGTGATACAGCATTTGCCTAGTATGAGCAAGACCCTGGGTTCCATCTGCAGCTCAAAGAAAGAAGGAAAAAATAACCAAGCAAAACCTAGTCAGGATCTGACTGGAGGCATGGTGGCCCCGGACAGGAGAGTCCAGATGGCTGTCTGTCTTTCTGAGGTGGAATTTTGCAGGGCTGTGCTTTACTGAACAGGTCTCTTCTTTTCTCAGTTTTAACACAGAGAGTGGGACTGCAAGGTCCAGGGGTGTGCAGAATGGAGGATTGTTCCCTGGATCCCAGCTTCCTCCTTTGTAAAATAACAATACTGCCACCTACCTTATATATACTGTGAACAGTTCAGTGATAGTCTTCTGGGCTGAGTCCCGAGGATGCTGTAGATACTGTCTATGGCTGCCACTTAGAGATCAAATGCCGTCTTAATAGAAAGAAGCTGGATGTGGAAGTATCCTCAGATACCTACCAGTAGAAGACTGCATTTACTTTCACTGGGGATTAGTTCCCTGGAGGCTAGTGGGAATTTCCAGTGAACCTTTGAAGAACGTTCAACTTTTGCCAAGGTCTCTGGACAGAGGCAGTTGGCTGCAGGTCAGCTGATGCCAGGCAAGAGCCACTGGCAGGATCCTGGATCTCTCCCTCCATTTGCCTTCCCTTGTCTCAAGCTTGTGGGAGGAAAAAAATGAAATGTTAGAGAGAAATTCCACTTCATTCTGCCCTCAAAAGGCTACACCAGGCATAGACTTAGGGAAAGAGGTCATCATTGAGTTAAACTAAGAGTTTTAATTATTGCATAGACGCAGAGACTTAATTACTGCCCTGAGCCCTATGATTTATGATCAGAAATAACAAAGGGCTTGTCATAGACTGAAAGTGACCAGGGAAATCATGGGAACTGCCCTAGTGTGCATCCATGGAATGAAAAGCACACTTCATAGGGTGAACCCCTTGGGCATTGCTGGGTGGGGATCTCTCTTATTTTACTGATGGTTTCTCTCTGGATCCTGAAAGCCTACTTATTCAGCTTACAGGCCAGAAGACTAGGAGTTCAGAGGTGGAGTCAGGTGGGCAGGGTCAGTGAGAGAGCTATCCATGACTGATGGCCAGGATATGAAGTTATATATGGTAACAGGGCATGGGGATTGTCTTTGTTGGAGATTCTATTGCTGCAATGAAACACCATAACCAAAAAGCAAGTTGGGGAAGAAAGGATTTATTTGGCTTACACTTTCACATCATGGTTCATTATCGAAGGAAGTCAAGACAGGTACTCAAACAGGAACAGGGCAGGAACCTGGAGGCAGGAGCTGATGCAGAGGCCATGGAGGAGTGCTGCTTACTGGCTTGCTCATCATGGCTTGCTCAGCCTGCTTTCATATAGAACTCAGGACCACTGCCAAGGGATGGCATCACTCATGATGGACTGGGCTCTCCTCCATCAATTGCCAATTAAGAAAATGCCCTACAGGTGTGCCTACAGCTCCATCTTATGGAGGCATATTCTCAATTGAGGTTCCCTCCTCTCAGATGACTTTAGTTTGTGTCAAGTTGCCATAAAACCATTCAGCATAGGGTTGGAGGAGCTATAGAGACCACAGGCAGGTCTCTAGAGAGAGTTCTCCAAAAGGGAGCAAGGTATCTGGACAGAGATGAGATGCCTAACATTTAGCCTGTTGCTAAATATAGTGGTCCATCACCACTGTCAAGATGTGTGAAACTTGACTCAGCCCTGCCTGTGAGACCCCATACAGGCACATCTCCCTTCAGCTATGTGTTCTGTGACATCAATGTGACAGTTTGAATTCTTCCACAGTGGGAAAGTTTACACCATAGGAATTGGCAGACACTACAGATTATGGATCCCTAAGGCAAACAAACAAAGTGATGCACTTCCATCTCAGGGAGAAAAAGCCTGAGTTAAGACACACAGCAAAGCCCTCTGTGGTACAAGCATCCCTGCTGTGGGTCCCTCATCTGCCAGCCTTATTATGGGGGCAAGCCAGACCTGCAGGAGGGAGGAGAAGAGATGAAGCTGTAGAAGATGGTGGTACAAAGTAAGAGAAGCTCTACCTTGGGGGAGCTGGGAAACTCTTGATCATGGTGGTAATTGTAGGGGACTAAAGTTCTCCTCTGGAGTAAGGACAGCTTAACATAGGGACATTAAGAGGTTCATGTCACTTGACTCCTCCACATATTGATGAATTGTAAGAACATAGAAGCATAGCAATAACCTTATAAAGTACCTAACCCGAGTTGGGTGCATATGCAAGAGTAAAGCTCATGACCTTGAACTTCCTCGCTGTTTGTATGAAGTTATTCAGGCTGAGCATCTCGATTCAGAAAACCTGAAGTACAACTATGACTCCTTTAAAAATAAAACCTGATGCCACAGTGATATTTTGTTACACCAGGATGTTTTGTCACAGGCGCAAAGTTGTTAAAAATATTGCATGAAAGAGGCCAAAACTACACATTGGAAAGCAGACAGCGTCTTCCACAAATGGTGCTGATCAAATCGGATGGCTACATGTAGAAGAATAGATGTCTTTACCTCTTACTCTGCACAAAACTCAACTCCAGATGAATCAAGGACCTCAATATGAGATCCAATACCCTGAATATGATAGAGGAGAAAGTAGGAAATAGGTTCAAATTAATTGGCATAGGAAAGGACCTTTTGGACAGGAGTCTGGTAACACAGGCATTAAGACCAACAATTATTAATAAATGGGTCCTCATAAAACTAAAGGCATCTGTCCAACAAAGAATACCATCAATCTGGTAAAGAGAATATGGGGCAAAACTATATATATATATATGGAGAGAGAGGGGGTTAGTATCTAGAATATATATATATATATATATTCTGAGGGTTAGTATCTAGAATATACATGAATTAAGAAACAAACCTCAAAATCAAGAAAATAAAAAACAATTAAAAAATGAAGCATGAAAATAAATAATTCCCAGAAAATGAAATGCAAATGGTTGAGAGACATTTAAAACAATGTACAGCTTCTTTAGCCACCATGAAAATGCAAATTAAGAGTACTGTTAGATTTCATTTTACCCTAGTCAGAATTGTTTTGACAAGAAAAAAAAATGCAGACAAACACTAGTATGAATGTAGGAAAGGGAAACACTCATGCACTGCTGGTGGGAGTGCAAACTGGTGCAGCCACTGTGGAAATCAGTGTGGAGGCTCCTCCAAAAGCTGCAAACAGATCTACCACATGATCCAGCAACCACACTTCCCCCAAAGACTCCATACCCTTCCATAGTGATACCTGCTTATCTATGTACATTGCTGCTCCATGAATAACATCCAGGGAACGGATGTTATTTATCAACTAATGAATGGATAATGTAAATGTGGTCCATTTACACAGTGGAATATGATTCAGCTGTTAAGAAAAATGAAATTCATGAGCAAATGAATGGAGCTGGAAACAATCTTTCTGAGGGAGGTGACTTAGACCCAGAAAGACAAAGTTTTTTTTTTTCATCTGTAGATATTAGTTTTGAATTTTCAGACGTATGCTTCATTTGGAATACCCCCAGAGGTCATTAAAGTAGTAAGATGTCACGAATGAGGGATGAGAGGAGAGGAAATAGAATGCACTGGTGTAAAGGGTTAAACGAGAATTATGGAACAGGAAGGGTTAAGCTGGTATTGGGGAGGAGAGGGCAGGGTAGAGGAGGGAGTGGGAAAAGGATAAATTACACTCAAGACCTTTTGAAAAAAGTAATGTGGAAACATACTACTGTAGAAGTGCACACACACACACACACACACACACACACACACACACACACTCAGTCACTCACAAAGAGTTAAAATGGAATTACCTATAACAGGGAGCAATGCCCCTGATAGACACCAGATAGTAATAAATAAAAAGCCCAGTGACAGAAATGCATTGTTTCATTTGGAGTTGTTGGCCAGTGAGTTCCCATAGACTACCCCCCCCCCCAAAAAAAAAACCCCAACATTCTTGGCTATTGCCAGTTCTCTTGGTTCCCTTCCAGAACTTGGCCATAGGATCCTACTGTTGAAGACGCCACGTGCTTGAGTCATAGAACATGGGGAAATCAAACTGATCCTGACTTGGAATCTCAGGGACCCGTGTGGAAGATGGGGTGGGAAGATCCTAAGAGCCAGAGGGGATGGATGGCTACAAGAAAATGGGGTTTCTGGACACAGCAGGACAGTTGTACCCAAGAACTCACAATGGGTATGACAGCATCCAAAAGACCCATGCAAGCCGAAGCCAGACCGAAATCCCAGCGTGGAGGTGGGAAACACCAGGCCCCCCTCCCATGAGGAGCCATGGGCAGTTGATAACCTCTGGAAGAGGAGAGTCAGTGTCACTCTGGTTAGGCTGACTCCTTTCGAGCTGGAGGGCCACATATCCAAGAGTACATGGGCAGTACACACTGGACTTGATGGGTTTAAAACAAAAGAGAGAACACAAAGTTGGGTGTGTGCGGAAGAGGGAGTGGTGGTAGGAGGAAGTGGGGAAGGGGTGAATATGATCAAAACACAGCATGAAATTCTTAAAGAACTGATTTAAAATATGAGAAAAAAAGAAGAAAAGCAGCGTATAAAATTCCCTTTAGGATATGTGCATAAAATGAACTCTGTGCTTGGGCTTAGACCACACTCCAGTGTATCTTATGAATATACAGATATTTCAAAATCTGCCTGAAATCATAAACGAGTGTCTCAGGTAGGTAAAACTCTATCCACACCAGTTCTTAAGGTAAACTAAGAAAAGGGAAGAGACTATTATATCTGTTGACCCAATCGCCTAGAATTACATTCTCAGTAGTCATTTTTGGAAGCATGGTAGAGCTTCTTGTAGTCACTTCTCATATTTCAATTTCCTCTCTGTGGTTAGGCCACAGCAGGTACTTAACAAATATTTGTTGCGTAGAATTAGTGCATGTTCTGGTCGTGGTTACCAATTCTAGAATGCACCCAAAGGTTGAGTCCTGTTGGGGGAGTCATGGGGACTTTCCAAGGAAAAGCTTGTCTACTTTCCTACTCAGTTCTACTTGGCTGCCTCTCCAACCTGCCCCACCATCTTGGATGTCTCCATCCATCCTTTGCCCAGACACCTCTGATGCCAATGCACCATGTGTGAGCAGTTCATTCCAGTATTTTACAAAGCTTTCTGATATGCAGCCTGAGAAGGGCTGAGGCCCAGTGCTACCACCCACCATGAAGAACATTCTAACCAAATATGGGTCTGAGAGGAAGTCCAGTCCAGAGGGCATGGAAATGTGAAGAATAGACATTGTTTTGGTGATAGAATGGATCTGGAATGTCTCCCTGGAAGATGGTCAAGGGCAGAGACCTTGTCTTTGTAAATTAAGACAGATAGCTGGACCCAGAAAGTCAGTGGACAGTAAGTAGATCATCACCCAGAGGGAACATGGCTGGACCCATAGTTCTGGAGGGACAAGGGTCTAAGGATGGTCACTGAGCAAGGGATATATTAGAAATTCAGTTATCAAGCCTGGATCATGGAAATTTGCTTAGGTCTGTGATTTGGTTGTGGATTTTCCCATAAAGCCTCGTATGCTAGAAGTGTGTCCTCAGGGTGGTGGGATAAGGTGCTAGAACTGTGAACAGTTGGGACCTTCTGGCAGACAATCAGATCCTGACAACTTGACCCTATGTGAATGGATTAATGATGCTCTCCCAGGAGAGGCTCTGGTTTTGGGGGACTGGACTTGTTACCCAAAAAAATGAATAAGCCTGATATTTGCCTCACCTTACTCTGCCAGTGTGATATCACCTGCCAAGAGGTGACACACTGCTGTCACATAGCAGAGCTGAGCAGATGACAGTGCCCCAGTCTTGTGTCTTTAGAACTGTGGGCTCAACCAACCATTCACTTATGAAGTACCCAGAATGGGGTATTGTTTTTTTTTTTTTTTTTTTTTTTTTGGTTTTTTCGAGACAGGGTTTCTCTGTGTAGCTTTGCGCCTTTCCTGGGACTCACTTGGTAGCCCAGGCTGGCCTCGAACTCACAGAGATCCACCTGCCTCTGCCTCCCGAGTGCTGGGATTAAAGGCGTGCGCCACCAACGCCCGGCTGGGGTATTGTTTTTATAGCTACAGAAAATGTACTAAGTGCCTGGGGGGAAGGACATCCACAAAGCTCGAAATTCACCCCTCCCCTAAAGTCAGGAGAGCCCCAGAGACAGGGGCCATTTTATGAACAGGGCATGCAGCTGAGAGGTTAGGTGGGCCAAGGGGGGAGCCCACCAGACGAGGACTGTATTCCATACTCCTGACACTCCCTGTACATAAACTCAAAGTTAGGAACCTTGGGCAGAACATTCTGGAATGGTTCCAGTTGAAGGAATATTCCAAAGGGGTTCACTTATTGTCATTAATGTTAGGAAGGAAAGGTTTTTAGACCATAATGATTCCAAGAAGCATAGTCTTGTTTTAAAAATTTAGAAAAATAAGAAATGCTTGAATATGAGTCTTTTTAACATCTAAGAACTTATGGATACACATATAAAAGATGACACCTACTTACAGGACTCCTTAGCATGTTTTCACATTAGTATGTGTGTTGCTTTATACAGTGATATCACTTGATTTTTAAGACCATGTTGACACAGAGTGCACTCAGGTATATAACATTCCCCATGTGGATATAATATAAATATTTAATTCTTTTATGTTCTCCTGGTTGTCACTATTATATTACTGGCAAATTGGTACTTTTGATCTTTTTGCTTGTTTGTTTGTTTGTTACAATAATGTCTGCAATTGGAAGCACTAGGTCAAAGGCTCTCTTCTGTTTTGAAAGCTGTTGATATGCACTGTTACATTGCCAGTGAATTCCACGTCTCTTCTGTCACTGAATGTGACCATGAAAGTAAGTAGTCCACCAAATGGGGTGGGTGGTGTATTACTGTCTTCTTTTCCACTTCGTTATTCCTAGGAAGGATCGGTGTTTTTCTTCTTGGTGTCTTCATCAGGAACGACAATAGGTAAGTGCGTTGGTTAGTTTTGTTAACTAGACACAAGCTAGAGTCACATGGAAAGAGGGAACCTCAACGGAAGGAATTGCCTCCATCAGATTGGCCTGCAGGCAAGCATCTTATTGACTAATGATTGATGGGGGAGGTCCCAGCCATGGGAAACAAGCCAGTAAGCAACATTCTGTAGTTGGCATTTTTTTAATCTTTTCTCTTTGTAGGGGGCATCACCCAGCCCCCAAATAATCACACACAGAGACTTATTCTTTCTTACGAATGCCTGGCCTTAGCTTGGCTTATTTCTAGCCAGCTTTTTAAAAATTATCCTGTCTACCTTCTGCTTCTGGGCTTTTACCTTACTATATACCTCTCTTTACTTCTTACTCCATGGATGGTTGTACAGCTGGGTGACTGGCCCCTGGAGTCCTCCTCTCCTTCTCCGTTTTCCACTCTCCAATCTTCTCTTTCCAGATTTCTCTATCTATTCTCTCTGTACGTCAGCCTCGCTATCCTTTCTCCTGCCTTGCTGTTGACCATTCAGTTCTTTATTAAACCAATCAGGTGTTTTAGACAGGCACAGTAACACAGCTTCACAGAGTTAAACAAATGCAACATAAAAGAATGCAACCCATCTTTGCATCATTAAACAAATGTTCCACAGCATAAACAAATGTAACACATCTTAAACTAGTATTTCACAACAGCCTTCCTCTG
Organism: Peromyscus maniculatus bairdii; assembly: GCF_049852395.1. Taxonomy (NCBI): domain Eukaryota; kingdom Metazoa; phylum Chordata; class Mammalia; order Rodentia; family Cricetidae; genus Peromyscus; species Peromyscus maniculatus. The sequence continues at coordinate 48,240,991 of NC_134859.1, read as the reverse complement.
TGGGTTTTGCTTCAAGTTCGTGACTTGGCTTCCTTCAATGAAGGACAGTAACCTTTCAGCCAAATAAACCCTCCCGCCGCCCCTCCTCCACCCAGATGGTTTGGTCAGTGTTTTATCACAGCAACAGAAAGTCAAATAGGACAGTAAAGAAGGATGATGATTTTGAATGTTGACATATATCATATATATATATATATATATATATATATATATATATATATATATCTTAGGACTGGGAATAAAGTGTAAACATGAAATTCATGTATGTATGTTTCATATATGCCTTACACATGTAACCTAGAGAAATTGTATATAATAATCTTAACAATCTTATAGCAGTCATCAAAATTTTGTGGTCTGGGGAAATTTTGCTTGTGGTATCTTGGTAGGCTTTGAGAACTTTGGGGTGTGGGTGCAATTTGGATTTCAGATATTCAAATCAGGAAATCACAGCCTGCACTTGACCTCGGATGAATATCCACAGAATGTGAACTCAAGCCCACGGGCAGCAAGACATGGTCATGTCTTTCTCCTGGATGTAGTGCCGCCTGGATTATAACAGAAGTATGGGTGTGGCATTGCAGACAGAATGTTGTTTTTCTTAACAGGGCACACTGTGCTTGACATTGGCAACTGCCTAGACATTTGCTTAGTTCAAGATCTTATCATCCACTTCCTGCTCCAGGCCTCTATCTTCAGGATGCACTGTAGATCTTAATCCACTGAATCTTGCGGATGCCAGGATTGCTCTCCATCAGCCCACACATCTGGTTAGATTAGTGTTTTTGAGACTGGCTTGCACATTACCAGCATCTGTCAACCCTGCATACTCCTCAATTGCTCTTGGGGCATTTGCGGGAAATCCTGCATTGAGACCTACACACTTGCATGGAAACAATATCACAGGCTAAAGCACATTCAGAGAGTAGTTAAAGTTGATATTTTTTAAAAATATTTATTGCCAAGCTGTTGTGTGATCATAAAATAAAGCATCCAGCTGACGGCTCTCTTTGGTCTTTTGCAGCCACATGTCCCCCTGGTGGCATGTATGGTGCCTGTTGGGGCTCAAACATCTGAAGAAATTGAGAGGAGGGTAAAGCAGGAGGGCACCGGGTCCCTTGAGACCACTGATTTACTTAACGATGCAAGCACCTGTCTTATTTTATGCTGACTGCCTCATGATTGTTATACCTAAAACTAAAACAGAGTCTGTAACACCTTGCAGGTGTGAACGCATCATAGGGTTCTAAGCGGAGTGCCAGAGAGAAACCCAATAATAAGTCACCAAGATTAGCTTTGATGCTCGGTGGTGTGTGGAAAACAGGGATTCTTCCAGAGCCCCTTATGGCCACTGGTCTTATTTAACTTCTTTTATTTATTTATTTTTCAAAAAAAAAAATGATTCAGACAGGCAGGCACCACGAAATCTTTAAATTAGCAGATGGCAGAGACTTAACCAGAAAGTTTTCTGCTTTGTTGATGGGCATAATTTGCAGGAAGTGCTTGGTGGCTGGGTTCATGGGCAGGAACACGGCAGATGAGTATGGAGAGCAGGAAGCACATGGTAGTGAGCTATGGCAGAGTTAGGGCTCTGGGTTCTGGGTCACAACTAGAGACTGAATACTGTTTTCAGGGAGCCAGGCCTTCAGGGGTAAGCTGCTGGGTGCTGGCAGAAGTACTCTGAGTTCTCATGCAGCACCAGATGACTGTGAGTAATGAGATGGGGACTTATTCTACCCTTGCCTGAGAGACCTGCAGCTCTCCACGCTCCTTTCTCTGTTTTGGGTTGATGATCAGAGGCTTCTGGCAATCTTAACCACTGTTCTCCCGAGTTAGTGAGATGCCAGCTTGCATCTGTGCCCCTGACAATTTCTGTGGAGTTCTTCAGCCAGCAGAATGTGCAAGACTGGGTGTTCACCCAGGGCACAGGGGCTGCCTCCTCTTTTGCTCTGTAGATATTCTTTGGCCACGACTACCTGCCTGCTTTCACAGTACTGAGTCTGCCTCCTGTGCGATCATCACCTGGTAAGGACTTCCTGGTCAGAACTCTTGTCTGGGAGGTGAGCTCCTAAGTCAGGTGTTCTCAACCTGTGGGTTGCAACCCCTTTGGGGGTCCCATATCAGATATTTGCATTACAATTTGTAACAGTAGCAAAATTACAGTTAGAAAGTAGCAATGAAATAACTTTTATGATTGGGGGTCACCACAACATGAGGAACTATATTAAAGGGTCGCAGCATTAGGAAGGTTGAGAACCATTGTTCTAAGTGTTAGCTCCATCTTACTCCTGGGCCTCAGAAGACAAACCTGATAATTGAGGCTTGGTGGGCATCTGTTGGTTGCACCCACACATGCTTTGCCTTGTCCCTACTTCCCATTCAGACCCCAAATACTAAAAGCTGGGTAAATCTGGGTAAGATCAAGCCCTGTGAAAACTAGGGTGGTGGGTCCTAATTAGCTTATGTCTGGCTGCTGGCTTTGGTTAGGTAATGGACATTTCATTGTATGGCAAGAAACTCTTTAGAGATCACTACAGGGATTGCTGGGACATTTGTCCATTTTCTAAAGGTGGTTTTAAAATATACCCCTTAGGCTCAAGTGTTTGAACACTTATCACCAGCAGGTGGCGCTGTTTTGAGAGGTTATGGAAACTGGGACATAGAGCCTAGCAGGCAGATGTAGGTCATTGCCAAGACCATTGGGGTTACAGCCCAGCACTCATTTATGGTCTCTTCTCTCTGCTTCCTGTTCTGTCAAGATGTAACCAATCCCTGCAGCAAGCTCCCATCAGCATGGACCACGCTGTTTCCGCTGTTGTCTCTTCCCCTCCATGAGGGACTATACCCTTTGTTACAAGTCCACATAAACTCCTCCTTCTTGAGTTGTTTCTGTCAGTTATTTTTGTCACAGGGACAAGAAAACTGAGCAATTCAAATGGTCAATATGTGGGTCTCCTCATGAGAGAGGGGCAGGCTTTGAAGGAAGCTGATGAGGGATGAGCAGAGAGGAAAGAGGGCTGGTAGAAACTGCGGTCTAGATGACATCATGCTGCCTTAAGCCATGCCGGTGGCAGTCAGTCTGAACTCTTTATTAGGCTGGGCAATATGGAATTGCCAATGATTTTCAGAAACAACATTATATGATTCATCCAAATATATAAGCAAATAGAAACATCCCCAGGAATGGCCTGAGACAAGGTCCCTACCTTTTGTGTGCACACAAGTTCCCTACTTTGCTCCTGGATCACTCTAACAGCTATGAGGCCAAGTCCCCTCCCTCACCTGAGCCTAGTCCTTCTTTGCCACAGGAAGTTGCCTCACCATTGAGAAGATGTGTATGGGAAGTAGGAAACAGAAGCTGAGCAGCAAAAAGATTATGTCAGAGACTCTTTCTCATAGACAGAGCTCTTCTGGACCCCACAGACCAGGGAGTCCACACCAGGTGACCAGAGAGATGGAGGTCAGGACTCGAGAAGACAACCAGGGCGTAGAAAAGCAGGCAGGTAGTCCTAGTTTAAGAATGGCAATTAAAGTCTGGGAAGCAAGGGAGACAGCTAGTTCATTCTACATACATCTCCGGATTAATTTTCCTTCAACATTGTGAATGTTTTTTCATAGTGATGCTTAAAAAACAAGGATGGTTAATCCCATTGCCAAGCGAATGAATTCTAGGATCCCCTGGGAGATGGGCTACTGGGCATTCCTGTGGGGGGTTATCTTGGTTAGAGTAAGAGACAAGGGAAGATTGCCCACTGTGGGTGGCACCATTCCCTGAGCTGGGATTCTAGACCGTATTAAAAAGCAGAAGTAAACAAAAATAAACCTTTTTTTCCCCTCAGGTTGCCTTTGCCAAGGTATTCTTGTCTCAGCAATGAGGAGGCAGGTGACTGAAACAGTGCTCCAGGTCTGGCTGCAGCAAGGATGACTGTCTGTGTCAGCCAGGCCTTTTTGTAATGAGCTTTTCTACTGTTCCCAGTACAGACCCCCTTCTCTCCACTGTACTTAGCCTGGGCTTCACCATAGGCCACCGACTTCACCAAAAGCCTTCATTTGGTGTTGAGCCAATGGGCTTTCTGCCTGGATTCCGCTCCCCACCCCAGATTTTCTTTCGACCTCTTTCCTCCTCATGCACAACCAGCCGAGGCCACTTCGGAGAATCACAGGTTGAGCCCGATCCTCCACTCTCACGAATCCCTGTCACTCTTGAAGTCTGTACCATGGAAATCACGATGAATTATATTTTAATTGTGTCACATCTAGAAAGTCTATCTCGTAAGATTTTGTGGATTAAGACAGTACAGTGTTCATAGCAGGAGCGAAGACAGAACTGTAGAATGATGAAATCTTTCAGAGCTAAACCCATAAGCCTAAATGCAGAATATAATTATGTAAGAAGGAGTCCATATGAAGACTTATCCAAGCTGATGTTAGCCCCTCCAGTCTCCCATGTGCCCCTGCATATTCTGTAGCAAAACTTCATTAGCCAGACTGTTTTTCTGACCTCAGTTCAATTCTAACACACTCCATGTTCAAGGGAACTTGCTGGCTTCATCCCTGATGAAGGAAAACATTGCTACCCAGACACAAACACAGCTTACCAAACTCCTGGCTCTAAGGATTGGCTGATTTTGACCCAGCTCTCTTTGGAGGCAAGGAGACTTGAGCCCAAAGGCTTTTTTTTGTTCAGCTTATGTTCCTACTCACCTCTCACATTGCCTCAGGGAAAAGGCAACTTCCTGTGAACCCCACAAGGTGTCTTAGACAGTGAACAGGTTTCCCATCCCGTCTAATGAGCTAAATATAAACGAACATGGAAACACCCCCAGCCTAGGTTTTTATTAAAATCAACTAGCGCAGGATGTTTAGAGGAAAATATTCTCGGGGCAAAGCCCAGTGGGACTTCCACAGATTTGAAGACCTTTTGCTGCTCTCAAGGCTTCTGCAAGATTGTCCAAAACTTTTGTGGGCTCCTGAATCTCGAGAACCCCCAAGTATGAACTTACCTACCTGAGACAAATCCCTTGTCTGCTCAACATGCTGAGTGTGGAGTTGTGGGGCAGTGTATGCTCAGTACCCCTTCGTGTGGAGTAGGGCTTCTTCTGGAATGAGCAGAGGTCCTGGTCAAGGTCTTGTACGTCTTCCCATTCATCCTCTCCATCATCAGAAGTGACCTGGAGCACAGTCCCTTCCTGTCCACATGTGAATCCTCAGAAGAAATGCTACGTCCTTCCCAGTAACCTGCTCTATTCTACCTAAACCTTAAGCATGCAGGATTCTTGTTTATCTTTCCCCATAGCTGGGTGGGCAATGTGACATCTGGGCCAACCTTTACTGGGGAGGAAGCAGTCACAGCTGTGTTTGAACAGTGCTATCATTTTTTTCCCCAGTTCTTTCCATGTCTGCTTTTCCCCAGGACTCCTACGGGACAGACAATGAGTTTAACCATGAGCCCCCATTTCCCTCGGAGTTTTAGCTTTAGGGAGATTTCTAGATAATTACCAAGGTAACTGTCTGAGGTCACCCTTTCTCTGCAGACCAGTAAAATCCTAAATTAATTTAGGTTCAATTGCCACACTTGCTATCACTCCCTTAAACCTAATCTTATTAATGGGGACTCTGACAGCTGATTGGATCTTGGCTTAACCAAGAAAACAAGACAACTGATATTCTTGTATTTAAGTTGGTACTTTTTCTATTTCCCAGATCTTAAGAAAACATAGGGAGAAGGCAGACGAAGGTATTGGCTCTCCAGAATTGAACAGAAGCAGAATGTGGCTGAGGCTGGAGTCCTGGGAGGGAGACTAACGCCATGAGTGAGAGAAAAGAAATTATCTCTTACTCTTTTGAGCAGAGCACAGCATTGGAAAATCCTAAATCCAGGTGCTACAAATCAGCTATTTTCTATAATCTACACTAATCCATACTTGAAAAAATGTCATCCTTTCACTTGCAAAAGTAACATCTTCACTGTGGGGCAAATGTTGGAAATATAGACAAATTAAATTCCCCATAGTGTTATCAAAGGGATAAACATGGCGACTAACTTCCCTGAATTTCTAAGCCTCCTATTTACCTCAAATATCGTTCATGTTTCCTCTCTTCTTCTTTTCAAGAACTGGAAATTGAATCACATGGCTTTGTAAAGTTTTCAGGGCAGGAGCTATTTCTTTTGTTTGTTCGTTGTTTTGAGACAGGGCCACGATGTAGCCCATGCTAGCCTCAAACTCATTGATCATCCCTCCGCCTTGGCTTCCTAAGAGCTAGGATTATAGCATGTGCCCCCAGGCCTTGCTGCTGGGAAATTTTCTTACAGAGAGGACTATTTGGGGCCTGAAGAGATGACTCAAAGATTATGATGGCTTGCTGCACTTCCAATGAGTCCTGGCACTCACACTGGGAGGCTTAAAAACCACCTGGAACTCCAGCTCCAGGAGATCTGATGCCATCTTTTGAGAGCACCCCTCCCACATCTATATAACTAAAATTTAAATCAGTCTTTTCAAACAAGAGAGTACTATTTGAAGGCTGAGTTCTAAGCTTGCTTTGCTGTAAGAAACAAATGTTTTGATAAGTAAACATCCTCAGATTGAAATCTTTTGTCTAGTCAGTTTCTGGCTTTACGGTGGGTGCATTGTAGAAATAGAACTCCTACAAATGTAGCCCTCAGGTGTGCTTTGCCTAGCAGCTCCATCGAAGAGAAAGAAGCACGAGCAGCGAGGCACAACTGTTTCCTCATGCACATTCTGAATATTATTAGAAATTCAAAGTGGTAGGTATAAAAAGTGGTACGTCTATAGCTCAGTGGTTTTCTTTGATTATTTTCAAACACAAGTGCCATTTATACCCATGTTCCTGGTCTGTTTATCAATAGTAAAGTATATTAACAATTCACTAGCTAGTAATTTAACTTTTAGATGGTAAACACAAATGTTGCTTAGCTCAAGAGATGGGGTTATGTCTCGATAAAGCCACCATCAGTTGACGATAGGTAAGTGAAAAAACACACTTAACACTCCTACCATTGCCGCTCAACCTCTAAGAGAAAAACTTAGATTAGCCAGGAGGTACACCAAACCAGCATAAGCCTGCTTTGTTTTGAGTGTTGGTGGAGTTCAAGCATCTTGTGTGAGCCAAGACCACAGGCTTAGCCTTTCTCTTAGCTTTTCTCACACGGCATGCCATTCATTTTCAGTATCGGCAGGGATGCATTTTTGTGTAAAACTATACCATTAAGCCACTGGTATACATTGCCATACTGCTAACTAAACTACCAGTGTGTTTTTTGGGGCAGGATTATTATTTGGAAAATCTTTTTGTTTGGACAGTATTTTTTATTTCCTGGATTTTGAGAAAAATGGATCCTATACTTTAGGAATGATTTTTGTTGGTTTTTGCTCTTTATTTCTTCTACATTTATTACTTCTTCCTGTTCTCTTTATTACTTTGTTGACCTCTTAAATCCTTTCTTGAGTCCCCTCTTGGAGCTTTCTCGCCTGTGAGGCTTCCAGAGCCGTTGACTTGACCTCTGTCCTAGGTGCTCAGTTCTCATCCCTGCACATTCTGCTAGTGTTTTCTCAACATTCACCTTGTCCCTGGGACCTTCCTGTCACTTAACCTAAACATGGACATGTCATAAACTATTTCATATCTTTCCCTCTGCATCCCTAGATCTCTCACTCTGATTAGTACATCATTGCTTCTGAATGTACAACATTATTACATATTTTCTGCTACTCCCATTAGCCCCCAAATTCTATGGCAGCAGAGATTTTAATCTACGTTGTTCATTCCTCTAACACACAGTAGGGGTCAGATGAAAATGTGTCTAGTGTGCATATGAATGAATAGTATGAATGGAGTATGAATGAATGGAGTGTGAATGAATGGAGTGATACAGCAAACCTCCTCAGCAGGAAAGTGAATGAGAACCTCAAAGCATCGGCTCCATTAACGACAAACTTAAGCTCCATTTTTAACTATATATTTTACCTAGTTGCATGACAGGCCTAAGAGTCTTCCTGGCAGGAAGACAGTGAGATATGAAAGGACCAGGATCCATGAAACCCGAGCCTCTCCTGCCGTGGATGACTTTTCTCAGAGCATAGATTACTCACACTGTCTACACAAGGTTAAAGCAAAGTTTAGGAGAAAACCAGCTGGAGAAATGGCTGGCTTGCTGAGGGGCTCACTGCGCTTGCGTTTCCAGCACCCAGCTCAGGAAACTCACAGCTGCCTGTAACTCCAGCTCCAAAGGATCTAATGCTCTCTTTTGGCCTCTGTGAGTTCCCAAACACACATGGTACACACACACACACACACACACACACACACACACACACACACACACACAACTAAATCTATTTTATAAAAGTTTAGGAAAAGAAAAAACACGACATGACAGAAAACAAAAGCACCATTTGTTTTTATGGAGCAGCCTTTACTCAAGGGTCTCTCAATCATACAGTAATTCTTCTATGTATTGTTCATAGACTCGTGTATACTGAATAAAACACAGAGAATTCCTAGGCTATGGTTGTCAGGCACTGAGTTTGGCAGTGTTTATTATGCACCAGGGCTTGGGCTATTAACTGATACAGGATAACCTTAAGAAAACAAAATCTTGAGCTGATTGCCAGTTGAGTGACTTTTTGGGAATCAGGAGAGGATTTGGCGCTTGTTAGGACTCTACACAACCCAACCGGAAGCTGCTTCCACCTGGAGCTGACTGAGAGGTTGGCGACTGGGCTTCTAGGTTATAATGTGAACTGTTTCATGGGGAGTGTAATGTGGGCAACTGCATTATGACCCCAGTTCTTCACACAGGCTTTGCTCTGTAACCCTGCAGTTGCCAGGATACTTCAATGTGATCTGATTTAACTAACGGATGGAGTTCTAAGCTATGACTTGCCACTGGTGAGTGTGTGCATGAAGAGGGTGTGCTTGCATGTGTCCTGTTGCTCTTCTGGGAGGTCTGATATTGACAGAGGAGAATGCATCCACATTTGCTCTCCTCGGCCAAGATATGTGGAAGTGTGGAAACACAACTGAGTTCTACTAGCTCACAGATCTCTGGGAATAGGCTATTGTTTTCAGTCACTGAATTTTGAGTAATTTGTTGCACAGCGTTACTTTGGCTGCTAACTGCTACAAGAAGGATGACCCAGAAAAGGAGGAGAAAAGAATACAGTTTCTTATAGTGTGCTCACGACTGCTATTCATGGATTCCCTTTTGAGTAGTATTACTTAATGCACTTCTAATTTTCTTTATCACTTTTAAAGTCCTCTGAGAATTTATTGGGAGTACAAATTCTCAGGCCAGTTGTCAAGGTTATGAAATCAGACACCCTGGGGGTAGAGGCCCAGCTATTTATGGTAGCATAAATCTTAAAAGATCTTATTAATAAAAACAAACCTGGAGCCAGTTATTGTGAATGCTGAAAAATCAGAGAGACAGAACCAGCCACAGCTAACCTCACCTTGTCAGTTCCTCAGCTGATCCTGTTTCCTCAGACTGGAAGCCTCTGAGTCCTCATCCAGAATGAATCTCAGCTGAACTGCTGCTAAAAACCTAAACGCTTAACCAGACTGTAGTTCCTGGTCCTCACGCCTTATATACTTTTCTGCTTCCTACCATCACTTCCTGGGGGTTAAAGGCGTGTGTCACCATGCCTTGCTGTTTTCAGTGTGGCTTTGAACTCACAGAGATCCAGACAGATCTCTACCTTCAGAATGCTAGGATTAAAGGCATGTGTACCACCATTTTCTGGCCTCTATATCTAGTGGCTGTTCTGTCCTCTGACCCCAGATAAGTTTATTAGGGTGCACAATACATTGGGGAACACAGTATCACCACAATTTATCTTTTATCAGGTGACTCCAGTATCCACGGGAGAGGGAGGGCTAGTGGGCTCTCTACAATAGTTAGTTATCTTGGGAACATTTCAAGACTCAGACCCAGTTCTGTACCACATCCCACCTCTCAGGTTCTCTTTAACTGGTTTAAGTTGAGATCCTAGTTTTCTACTTGGTTCAGTGCCTGTTCTGGTGATTCTAATAACAGCCAAACTTGAAGACCATATCTCCAGAGTTACTCTAAAAGTTTAAGAGTCCTGAGCTCAATTCCCAGCAACCATGGTGGCTCACAACCATCTCTAGTGGGATCTGATGCCCTTTTCTGGCATAAAGGCACATAGGCAGACAGAGCATTCATATATATAAAATAAATATACTTCTTTAAAAAAGTGTAAGGTTTTGTTGGAAGCTGGGTATGAGAACATCTTGGCGACAACGACAACAATAATAATAGTCTAGACTCTTGAGGCAACTGAAGTGAGCATTTGGTTCACTCATTCTATTGCATCCATCCATGCAAACCTCATTCATGCCTTTAATACAGATTTAACTTTCTGTGGCGTCTTTCCATGTCCTGTTATAGTTGTCTAGAATACTTCCCCCTGTTGATTTGCCTTGTCAATCACTATCTAAGCTTCAAAACCATTCTCTGTCCTTCTTACCTTTCAATGTCTTTGTCATCATACAAATTCTGATCCATATGAGAACTCGCGGCACATCAATAATCACAATTGTTTTCTCATATACAGGTCTCTTCCTAAACCAGGAACATGTGCTTACTCTCTATTTCTTCATCTCTAGAAGCATCTAGTACCTAGCCCAAAGAGGGAGCTCATCAGGTGAATAGTGAAGGTGATTAATTCACCCCATGGCTTCTGTTTATGGATGTCTCTGTCACCTTGCTATTGTTGTGACAGCTTATAATAGGGACAAGTTTATTTTGGCTCTGGGTTGTAGAGTTTTAAAGCCCAAGATTGGTGCTTTGGGGGCTGTGGTGAGGTAGTGGTGACTGTGTGACTGAGTGTGTGTGTGTGTGTGTGTGTGTGTGTGTGTGTGTGTGTGTGTTTCCATATCCCCTGTAGGGACTCCCCTGAATGGCCTAACTTCTATCTATGATGCTTCCTCTCTTAGAAATTCCACTGTCCCCTAACAGTATGATGGATGAGGACCAGGCTGTGACACACGGCCTTTAGGCATGCTTTTGATCCAAGTTGCAGCAACTGGCCAACCAACTGTTCAGCGTTTCTACATATATGTTTTATTATCACCCAAGTACCCCATTGGAAGGAGCCTGTGTCAAGGCTTTCTCCGCCGATCATCCTGCTTGTCTCCTGCTCCCCACCATCGCTGCTGCAGATTGATGGATTACCAAGTACGCTTCTTCACGCAGCCCCTCCCGCCGGGTCTGGAACATGTTTCATGTTTCTGATGGCTGGCTAGAGTACATAGATGGTTCATGGAGATTCTAAAAGCAAGAAACCCCCCTGGACCTGAAGCACGAGCTCTACCTTTCTGATTCCCAAGACCTCCTGGTCAGTGATGCTAGACACCTGGTCCCCAGCCGTGGCTCTGTGGTCACCTTCCATGCCACAGCTCTCCCGGCATCCTTGTCTCTGCTTGATCAAGTCTCCACCATCAGTCAACCGTGCCCCTTACAGGCTGTCACCCAACCCCCTCTGGTCTTCTCAACCTCACCAACAATAGCATCATCTTGATGAGGGAAAGCACAGATCCAATGACTTTCTTGTTAGACCCCCTATTCTATGTTAGATCCTTTTCCTTGCAAGGTGGTCATGGAAAACGGAGTGACCCTTGCCGTTGGTCAGCTAGGTTCAATCTGTGTGACAGATGCCACTTGCCTTTGCTGGGGTTGTGGGTTTCATCAGACTCCCAGGCTAGGAGCCCCCAAGGATTTGGAAAACCACACCTGACAAAGGTCATCTTTCTGACCTGATTATTCTTTAAGCTCCTTAAGGGCAAAGGTTAACTCTTTCGTTTAGCCATACTTCTCAGCTGCACTTAGTAGAATGCTGGGTAACAGGAGTCCCTTTGCAAAGCCTTCCAGATGCGTGGGGGTGGGAGAGACAAATAAACAGCAGTGTCTCTTGGTCAACACCTCAGGCTGGGCTGCTCTCAGGCTGCCGAGGCCCAGGGAAACTCTGTAGAAGGGCCTGGCCCGTGGCTGAGGCACACAGTTGTAGGCCTCTCTTCACCTTGAGAAATGTAGGGCTGAAGGCTCACACTGCTCAGTGAAGGCAGCCAGTTCCGGGACCAAGCAACATCATGTTCTACTCACTGAATGGAGAGTTTTTTCTTCCCGTGGGGACAGGTCTAGACCAGATGGGAAGACTCCTCCACGTTCATGCTCTTGTGTTTCCGGCCAGTGGAGCATCCGATGATCAGGCATCCTCTTCGGTCAACATCGTTCATGATTTTCATATGTTCGGGATCTGTTTTCAAGTCCCCCACCCATAGCCCCCACTCTGCACAGCTATAAAAAGGGAGAGACTTTCATCTCATCGCCAGCAACAGTCTTGCTTCCTTGATCAGTGGGCTTGCTGGTCTCTGAACTCAGGCCAAACTGTCTGTCTACGCGGGATCCCTCCTCTCCCCAGCAGCGATCAGTGTCCCAGGTGTGGCAGATGATTAGCTCGGAGGAAGGAGCCATGTACACTGTGATTAGCGCAGTCATAATGGCGAGATTCAGGAGAAGAAGAATCCGGTGCTGACAGCACATGTGCGCTCGCACAGACTCAGGGGGAGCCGGCGCAGCCCAGATGCTGAGTCCTCCTTCTTTCTGCGGCAACAATCTATACTGTACGGGTGAGCGTTCTGTGTGGCACCCCTAGAAAACCGGGGACTCACAAGGGAGATCAGTATCAGTTAACCACAATCGTGCAACGCACAGAAAAGCACTTCTAAGAGTCTGGCTTTTTTTCCCCCCTCTCCCTTCCAAGATGTATTTAGGAATTGAAGAGATGGCTCATGGCTAAGAGCATATGCCGCCCTTGCGGAGGCCCTGAGTTCAGCATCCATGCTGGGTAGCTCCCAATGGCCTGTAACTCAGCTCTAGGAGATCGGATGTCCTTTTCTAGCCTTCACTAGCACCTGTGCACACACGGCACATACACACACATTAGAAATGTGTGTATTTGTTATATATACTCTCAGCTAACATATCCCTGGTGGGTAGTTTTGGGTCAGCTTGATGCTAACTAGAGTCATCTGGGAAGAAGGAATTTTCGGTTGAAGAACGGCCCCATCAGCACAGCCTGTTGGCATGTCTGTGGGACACTGTCTTTCTCCTTGTTGTTTTCATTTTTGAGATTAATATAACTTTTATCCCCCCTCTTTACTCCCTCCAGGCCCTCCCCTAGGCCCCTCCCTGCTCTCCTTCAGATGCATAACTTCATTTTTCACTAACTGCTATTGCATGCATATGTGTATATGTATGTATGTATATGTTAGTATGTACATGTGTATATGTATATATACATTTCTAGTCGATGTAGGAGGGTCCAGCTCACTGTGGCCTATGCCATCCCTAGGCATGTAAGAGAAGTACTTGAGCACACCAATAAACAAAAATCTTCCACATTCTTTGCCTCAGTTCCCTCCTACCTCCAAGTTCCTGTTTGAATTCCTGCCTCAGCTTCCCTTGAGGACAGACTATAAAGTATAAGATGAAATTAGCTCTTTGCTTCTCAAACTGGTTTTGTTCAGTGTTTTTATCATAACAACAGACATAAGCCTAAGGCAATATTTAAGTATATTGGCTATTGATGTCTTTCACTGTATATTTTACATTCTATATAATAATAAAATCTTTAGTTGTTCAAGTGATTATGCAAAGTAATGGGTTTTCTCTACTACCTCCTCTGTACTGCCTGCCTCTCTGTTGGCTCTCCTCTTTCTCCCAGACAGCCCCCCTTCTGCTTTCCCATCGTAGAGTCTCTTCATCTGTCATACTACACTATCACAAGGACTTCCCTACAAGACTCCATCCTGCGGTGTTTTACGTTATACAGAGATGTGTATCCAGTGATGAGTTCTGCTGTTTATTAATGAGTAGCTTTGTGTGTTGTCACTGAGCTTTATCCCCTCATGAAAATGCTATAGGGATGGAGCAAGGGATGGGGCTAGGCCAGGCAGCCACGGAACTGACATCTATTGAGAGCAGAGCTCACAGAAGTGCACTTTCCCACATCCTTGAGTCACACTACAGGGTAAAGGGGACAGGTAAGCAGAGCTTATGGCTCCTGGTGTGGTTAAAGGGGAATGGGTCAGTCTTCCTACATCTGGACCACAACTCTTTAGCCACATAAATAGGTGTTTTAGATATGGAGTGAGGAAAAGGACAGAGCCAGAAGAGCTGGCAAGCCTTGCCTGTCTCACACTGGGAAGACAGTGAACGACTCCATGGTTAAGTGGGAATCTTCTCCCAGCACAGACAGCCCAAGACCCACAACTCAAGGGATGAGCCCAAGTGGTGAGAAAGTTATCCTTACAGGTGCAGAAGTGTCTTTAGAGAATGGGACTAGCAGATCAAAACTCTTTCAGGGGGTTGGCAAGATGGCTCGGTGGGTAGAGGTGCCTAGAACCAAGCTTGGTGTCCCAAGTTGGTGACCCACATGGTGGAAGGAGAGAATCAGTTCCCAGAAGAACAACTTCTAAATGTACTCTCTATTCTGTGTACATGGCATCCAAGTCTCAGGAAGGTAAAATAAATTACCCAACATCATATAGTCAGGAAATGTAAAGGCCCTGCCCTGATTCTGCATGACACCCAAAGAGAAAATGACTACTGACCAACGTTAGGAGATGACAAGTCATTTGCCAAGAAAAACAGCATCAGAATGGAAGTACGTCTCAGGGCAATCTTCAGGGATTAGCTGCTGGTGGTGCAGACTCTTGTGAGTGACGTCATGTAGGGTGGTGACATCAAGAGTGACATCAAGCCCTTCCTTGGTTTCTCAGTCCACACCTACTTAAGGCTCTGAAAGAGCCCATTTTCTTTCTTTAACACTGAACTGCTTCTTAGCTTTAAACTTTTAGATCTGTTTTTAACTTCATCAGGGTCTATTTTAGCTATGGCAACACTCATTTCAAGTGTATAATCCAGTGGCTGTTAGTAACTTCACTAACCATCACCAAATCCACCTCAGAACCTCTGCAATGCCCCCGTCAGAACCTTTGGGCGCCTTTACATTGAGTCCCCCATCCCAACACCTCAGAAAGGATTGCATCCTTCTTCTAACCCAGCAGCAAAATAAATAAAAAGGCAGCAGGTCATTTTAACTCTGAGTTTTCTTTTTAATTTTATGTATGTGTATATGCATGCATTGTATGTGTGTGTGAATTTATGCACACATGTGAGGTGTGTTTGTGTGTACAGTTGTGTATATGAATATGCTCCTTTGTGCAGATACGCCTGGAGGTCAGAAGCTGACACCGGATATCTTTCCCAATTGCTTCTCAGCCTTACTTTTTGATGCAGGATCTCTCAGTGAACCCAGAGTTCTTGACTTTGGCTGGACTGGCTGGCCACTGAGCCTCTGAGATCTACCTGTGTTCAAGCTCCCCTCAGTGCTGAGGCTGCGTATGAATAACACACATGGCTTTGATGTGGATCCTGGAGGTCAGAATTCAGGTTTCATGCTTGGACAGCAAGGCCTTAGCCCCCCCCCCCCCCCACAGGCTGCCATTTCTCTAAGTTCATGCTTTGCATATTGTTAACAAATTTTATTAAAATGTTCTCATCTTTCTTGTGCTCCAGATTGGATCCAAGTCATAATACACCGATAAGTTTCCTAAGTAACTCATGTGTGCCTTACGAGATTATATGAAATAATCACTGTAAAAAGGGGTTGGTACAAAAACAACATCCAGAGTTCCATGGAGATATAAAATGCTACCCTGAGGCATCATCCTGCCTCCCTGCCAACTCAACCTTTGTTGAGCTTCCAAAAGCATGCCTCAGCCTCGCAGGACTGATCATCTGCCTCTGCTGCCTGAGGCTGACTCGCTAATTCCTTGGTTTGAGCTCATCTCTAAAACCAAAATTCTGTCCAAATGTAGAAATACTAATGATGTCTTAATTGCAAACCAGGAGAAAACAACAACAACCAAGTGAGGAGCCATCACTGAGAACCCAAGGTGGTGAAGGACTCCAGAGTGCCGACCAAAGGGTGGGGAAGACAAGGGCCCCTGCCAACCAGGCCAACAGACATCTCCTTCCTTGCTCTTTCCCAGGTCCCTTGAGGATGGACTGGGGCTAACTAGTACTTGGTTCCCTATCTGGAACTTCACCCCATGAAGCCGCTATGGGAATGTAGGCAGGCGTAGAGATGGTCACTGTTCGAGGCTGGGAGAGAGCCTTACTGTTCCAAACGAAGTTCACGGGGGCATCCAATGGGGCCATGCGGATATATGTGAATATACGGGTTTTTAAAGCCTTGCTGAAATATCGGCTTGGCCCGCAAACTCAAGCGCTTATCAAGCGGCGAGCTGCCAAATTGGCGCTTTGCTTTGTGCCGCCTGGCTAGTGCTTAAGAAACCCTCCCCCCCCCCCTTCTTCAGCTTGATGAGTGCTGGCTTCTATTTGCACACGAAGGCTCAACATCTTGCACTAACAGCCTTTCTGGCTGCGTTCCCACAGCCCTTGCTTGGCACGGGAGACGGGGAGTTCTCGTGGCCAGAAAGGCCTGAGAACACACGCAGAAGCGTAAGCTCATAATTTGGGCTTCAGTTGACTCTGGAGGTCCGGCGAGGAGGAAGGGCGCAAACGAACTACCTGCCGTACAGGCTCTTTTCTTCTTCGAATGTTTCTGTGGAGCTATCCAGATGTGTTGAGCTAGCCATCCCTTCCATCACCCACTCACCTCGGCATCAACTCATCCACGCATTCCCGCTTTATGTTTATTGTTGGGCCCCACATTTTCAGAGCTCTGTTTGCCATACAAAGCCATACAAAGATGACTAATATTTGACCCCTTCTTTCAAAATACTCACTTAAAAGACACAGGGTGATCCAAAGTAGGGTCGTGCTATCTACACAGCCTGTCATTGAACTTACAACCCTTCTGCCTCCACCTCCCAAGTGTGCTGTGATTATAGGCATTTAACACCACACCTGGCTAAGATTTAATATTTTGATCATGAGAGAACATAATTACTTTGCGCTCTCTCTCTCTCTCTCTCTCTCTCTCTCTCTCTCTCTCTCTCTCTCTCTCTGTGTGTGTGTGTGTGCGCGCGCGCGCGCGTGCTCTGCATACACAGAACATCTTTCCGATAGATAAAACCATTTGACTTAGGAGGAAAACACGTCTTTGAAATTATAATTACCCACACAATGACGTCTGTTAAAGGACCGAATCTTCCAGTGTCTTTCTCAAGAAGTTCTCCCTCTCCTCCTTGGAGGTTTGATATTTGTCCAGGTGATCTGGTGAGCTGGTGTGGGAGACAATAGGTGACAGGTGGCATTTGTGTCCTTAAGAGGCAGACACCAAAACATTGTCTTGCTCGGAGCACTGGGGTTTCCTTCCACACTCAGCCGGGTCTGCCCCTGAAAGCCAGGATTCCCAGTGTTGGTGCAGTGAGAAAAGGGCCCACATTAAGGGTCTGTGGGACATCCAGGTTGGTCAATCATCTAGCAGAGATCTCAGGATCCTCACAAAAGAACCTAGCCCAGTTTCCTTTAAGAGAGGAGACCATTTGCATTTTCCTGAACAAATAGCGGTCCCATTACTTAACTAATTTCCATTTATCTCATTCATTCTACTTATCTGCCTCTTCTGAGGTCCTCACATGGTTAGCCTTGTGCTGAGATGGTGTGCCCACCCTGGGTAACGCAGAAAGACAGGTGCCCTGGTGCTCTGGCTCCTGCATCCTCTACCCTGCTCTTTCCCCTGGCATTCTTCCCACCCACTCTGTGTGTTCTTGGGCTCACCAAACACTTCCTCATTGATTGAGTCTCTGCTCTAATTGGATCAATCATTAATCGCTCTGCCTTCAGTGGTTCCCTGCAGGGCTCTAAATAATGGAGGGACTGAGGCTGCTCAAAAAGCAGCTTAGGGGACTTGTAGCAGGCACCGGCTGTGGAGCTGCGGAGTGTTCTAAACCTTGACAAAATATTTGTATTTTCAAGCCTGATTTTCTCTGTCCCTGGAGTAGTTTCCATCTAGGGCAAGGGAGAAAAAACAAAACAAAAACAAAACAGGAAAGCAGTTTTCCTTCTGTTCTGGCCCATGGGTGTGAGCTGGAGAGGCCCTCTGTGGACTGTAATACCAGACTCAGGCCATTACTCCTTCCCTGGTGCCTAGACCTAGGGGCCTTGGGTGGTCCATATAATATTCCTGAAGTGAGCTGGAGGAGAGGAATTGAAACAGGCCTCAGGAGCAGATCAAATGTGGGTCTCTGGGATGTCCTCCCTCAGTCCCTCAGGAGGTCTCTATCCAGTTCCAGGTGATGGGGGTAGCTAAGTCTCATCATCTTTCTGGGTATCAGCAGGACCATCCTGAGATGCTGTTCCTAGAGATGAGCTAGGGTTTTGGGTGGGCCTGAGCCATGCCATTATCAATTGCCATCCCTTCCATATCTATATTATCACTCTCTCAAAATGCAAATGTAAATGAATTGGAAGCAATTTTTCATATTTGGAGCATATTTTGGGAAATCAAATTACTTCAATTAAAAAAAGGTTCTGTTTTTGGACCCTTCACTTTGTGGGCACCATAAGCCTTATGTTTGGGTCACTTGATGGATGGTTGTAGTTGAACTGCTGTTCTTGCCCGTGGGAAGGCCCGCACCGCCATTGCTGCAGTGAAGCACCAAGGCGCAGATTGTGGCTCTTCTCCCCAAGGGGTGAACTCTGCCTCCTCTGAGTGCTCAGAGGTGACGGACTCCGGAGCACAGACTCACTAGATCCACTAACATTCGCCACCAAGCAAGACATCAGAGCACACTCATGTGTGGTGACAGATCATTGTCACAGCAACTGGGAAACAGAGAGTACGTGTGACTGGCACCTTCTGTCCCAGCGGAGAAAACTGGGTACAAAAAGAAGGCGTTAGGATCAGGAAGCTGCTCACCCAATATGGAGCCAGAGCTGGGGAAGTAGGTCAGTCAGAGACATCCCTCTGCTCATGGTGTGCTGAAGGTGGCAGTGCCAGCCTGTGCCTCTAGCTTTCCTTTGGATTTTTAAGACTGACCAATGATAGTGCCGATGGGAAGCTGCCCAGTCAAATACTTATATTCAAAGTGTGAATAGCTGGACATGATTCTTCTTTCTCTACCTGGAGTTTTGTCTGTGATTCAAGCACCTGTGCATTCAAGCTCAAAGTGTGTTTGTCTAGGTAACTTCTTTCTCTCATTTTCTGGTCAGTATTTTAGAGGGTTGGGGGGTCAAAGAAATGATCAACTTACAGTAATTGCCAATAAGATCCTATTTTCCCTCATTCAAGAATCACAGAGCAGAGGTAATTGTATTCAATTGGCGTATGCAAAGCTGGGGATTCAATCACAACATTTATTCATTCAATCACAACATTTATTCATTCAATCACAACATTTATTCATTCAACACGTAGTAATTGAGCGTCTATTGTGTGATAGGTTTTGTTGTAGATTGGGGAAGCAGGGGAGCATGGGTCCTGCCTTTGTGAGCTTGCATTCTGGTGTAGGAAACAGATAACACAGAGATAAACAAGTCGATAGATTATAGCACCAGATAAAGATGGGATCTGATTAAGAGAACAGGACAGAAACAGACTTTGGAAGGTGTGACTTCAAGAACGTACTCTTTGAGAACGTGACATCTGAATTGGGACTTGAGCGATGAGAAGGAACTAGCTCTTCAAATAGCCAAGAAAAGAACATTCCAGAGAAAGTGGAAGCAGCTGGCTGAAGATGCTATATATTCAAATAGCAAAAGGAAGAGTTCATATTTTAAGAGTGTGGGAAAGCCCTTCAGGGCTCTCAGCATGCAGATGATATGCCCGGTTTATGACTGAATGCAAACATTCTCACTGCAGTGTACAGTGTGGCTTGCAGGCAATTCAGAGTGGAAGCAGACTCCAACCTGAACTTGAACTTTGAACCTTTTCCCTCTACACAATGCAGTCCTTCTGACCATTTAACAGCTCCATTCTGTTAAAAAACAAAACAGTTGACATTTGATGGACTAAATGCTTCTTGCTGGATGAACTGTTTTAATACCATGCCCATGCAGCCTGATTCTAGCATTCATTAGGATGACTTATATTTATGGGGAAAATGACCTGAGTTAAGGTGGCTTCATTAACTAAGCCTGCTAGAGGTGGGTTTTTAATTTTAGAAGTTAAGTACCACTAGACAATGATTCCCACTCAGTCCTTGAAAATACCTGCTGCAATTCTTCTTATTTCCAGTTAGCACTGTCTTCCATAATAATGGCTGGTCACTTTGGTCTCCTATGTCACCCTAGAAGCTCTAGGGCCCATACATTTTTGGAACAAATTCGAGGCACTTGTCTTAAGAATGCCTTGAGTAGCCGGAAACCAGATGCCAAACTCCTTTGTGTCTGAAAGCAGAAGCCAGAGACTACATTTGGTTGTTTAAGCAGATTCCCGGTCCAGCTCACAGAGCCCAGAAAGAAATCACAATGCTCCCCAGTGCCCACTGCTCAGCCCAGGATTTCCCTAAATGTGAACCAAGAAGCTTTGCGATCTTAACCTCCTTCTGGAGTTCCAGGATTCAGAAAGAATCCTTATGAATATTTTCTCCTACAAGCTTTGTTTGTAATGATGGCACTCTTTAATCTCTGTCAACTGAAGCCAAGACTGATAAAGAATTCTTCTAGAGGAGAGGTCAGCTCGGGATAATGGTCCCTTACCCCAGATACTCTCCCTCCTTTCTCTACCAGTTGGGTGGCAACTGAACTTCTTCAGGAGCACTTTGAACACACCCCTTTGAGGGTGTGCAGATAGGTCAGGGGATAAGAGCTACAGTAATCTCATCTGCCACGGGGATAGAATAAATTACCACTCTCTAGTATGTATGACCTTCACCCCAGTTATATGTTTGAAATAATTACTGGAGTGTGTGTCAGTGATATCTGTGTGAGAGTTAAAACAGAACTCACAACTGAGAGCTCTGTTCACTATTGGATATAGCTCAGTGTCTGGAGATAAATTTGCAGTTTAAATAAGACACTCTGAAGTTCATCCAAATCAGCCATTTTCTTCAGAACAATGTCAAATGACATTTGAACTTGAATAGCTCATGCATGGAGCTGGGCTGCTAATCTGAATTTTTGTACAATGGCTAATTATGTTGATTTGATGCACTGAGCCTGGGTCTTTCACTGATAGATCATTTCAGCTCACTGGTAGATTCCGTAGCTTGTGTCGATTTGTGTTGGATAGAGATCTGCAGTTAGTCACACACTGATCAAATATGACCCCAGTCTTTGCATATTGCCTCTCTGGGCTAATGGTTTGTGGGCAGCTCTCAACTAAGAATTACTGATGTAGGAAAAGAAAGTATGCATATGTTGTTGTTATTTTTATTTGATCTTATTTTTATGAATAAGATGTTTTTCTGCATGTATGTGTGTGTACAATGTTGCTGTGGGATGGTCTTTCTGTATCTGTGAATATGTGTTGCTCTCATTGGTTGATAAATAAAGCTGTTTTGGCCAATAGCTAGGTAGAATAAGGTTAGGCAGTGCAATCAAAGTGGAGTTGAAAAAGAGTGGGGTCAGAGAGATGCCAGCCAGCTACCAGAGGAGCAAAATGTATTAGAACACAGGTAAAGCCATGAGATACATGGCAAAACATAGATGTATGGAAATAGGTTAATTTAAGAAGTACGAGCTAGTTAATAATAAGCCTGAGCAATAGGTGAAACAGTTTGTAATCAATATTAAGTGTCTGAGTGATTATTTTACAAACAGCTGTGGGACCAGGTGGGACAGAAAAGCATCTGGTTATGTAATGTTTATGCCTGGTACCCATGGATGCCAGAAGAGGGCATTAGATCCCCTGGAACTGGAGTTACAGATGGTTGTCACCCACTGCATGGATGCTGGGAACTGAACCTGAGTCCTTAAGAAGAGCAGTGAGTACTCTTAACCACTGAATCATCTCTCCAACCTCTTTGTTGGTTTTGAAAGTTTCTCTTTATTCTTCTCAGTGTGCTCAGGGACTGTGAATAGCCTCCTCTCAGTAATATACAACTACAGACCTAATTTTATACTACTCACAGGAAACACACCTTAAACATGGTCTCCGCAAACCACTAATTATAAGAACACATAAGTGACTAAATTAGTGCTAGAAAAAAACAGACTTTAAGATAAGGACTATTATTAAGATAATTTCCAACTACATAAATGAAAGCTGACAGGATTTAAATGAAGCAAAAGGCACACCAGGCTAACTGGCATTGTCAACAATTTCCTCTCAACAGTTGGTAGAAGTGATGCTGCACAATGAGAAACAGTGTGTGTTTGGAGAGTGTGCACTAATTCAACTGAACCCCATCAACATTTGCAGAACTAAACTGAACAGATGGAGACACACTGTTTTCTAGTGGATGCGGAGTGTTCAAGGTGACAGCATGCTCGGCCGAAATGCAACTTGTTCATACCTTTTTTTTTTTTTTAAGATTTATTTATTTATTAGGTATACAGAAGCGGGTGCCAGATCTCATTACAGATGGTTGTAAGCCACCATGTGGGTGCTGGGAATTGAACTCAGAAAAGCAACTTGTTACGGTGTGAGTGTACAATGTTTTCCCACAGGCTTGTGTGTTTGAACACTTGGTCCCCAGAGGATCTTGTTGTTGTTACTATTATTATATATTTAAAATTGTTTTAAATTTATTTTAAACATCATTATTTTTTTTAAAAGCCTTGCAAATATAAACTTCATACATCAGAATTTGCAAGACCCAAAGACAACACAGCTCAGTGAACTTCTACAGAGGGAGATTAGCCATTCAGAAGGGAAGCTGTGGAGCTGCACCTTGGATTTTACTCTTTCACTATTGAATATATTTTAATGCACTTGTCCACCACTGAAGCCGCCTAAATCCATGACCAAGTTAGAACTAGAGAAATAATAGAGGAAAATAGCCTTATATTTTCTTTCATAACTTGTGCCCATCACCTGCCGTCAGTCTTTCCTCATCCCCTGTATTCAGTCTTTCTTTTTCTCTTTTCTGCATGCTATACTGTTTACCCACATGTACATTTGTTTTCATACACACATGTTTTATTGGCTAGGTTTCATATGAAGGAGAACATGTTTTTTTTTCTTTCTATGATGATGTAACTGAACCTAATACTATACATTCTAAGTTCATCCATGTTCCTGCCAACTTTGATTTCATTTTTCTTTATAACTGAGTAATATTCATATGTATGGATATATGCATACATACACATGCACACACACATACACACACACACCAAATTTTCAATATCAATTTATCTATTAATAGACAACTAAGTTGGTTCCAATTCTTTGTTGTATGAATAAGACAGCACTAAACACGGGGTGCCAATGTCTCTGTCGTCGATTATGTCATTCTCAGGATACGTGGACAGGAGTGAAATGGTTGGGCCACATCCAAGTTGTATTTTCAATCTTTTGAGAAATCTCCAAACTGATTTCCACAACGGCTGCATTAATTTGCATCCCACCAACCGAGAATAAGGGTCCCTTTCTCTCCACATCGTCTCCAACATTTGTTCTACGATTTCTTGATGGTAGCTCTTCTGACTGGGGTGAGGTGGTGTCCAAGGAGTTTTCATTTGGATTTCTTTGTTGGCTAGGGATATTGAATGGTTTTTAAAATAGTTATTGGCCATCTGTTTCTCTGTCTGTCTGTCTTTCCTTTTCTTGAACAGTGCTTATTTAATTTATCTGCCCATTTGTTGATTGACAATTTTATCTTTTTGGTATTTATTTTCTGAAGTTCTTTGTAAATTCTGGGTGTTGATCCGGTGTCTGAACTGCAGCTGATTAAGATTTCCTCCCATGCTGTGGGCTGTCTGTCAACTCTGCCGATTGTGATTGTGTCCTTTATCGTACAGAAACTTTTTAATTTCTAGGCAGTCCATCTCTTGATCCTGGGGTTAGTCCCTGTGCTGTTGGTATTCCGCTGAAAAAGTTCTTGCCCCCTCAGTATCTTGAAGGCTATTCAGACCCTGCGTCTTTCCCTCAGATGTTACCATGTTTCATTTTGAATTAAGATCTTTGAAACATTTTGAGCTGTTTTTTGCACAAGTCAGAAGAGAAGGATCTAATTTAATTTTTCAGGTAAAAATTCATCATTGTCAGCACCGTTTGTTGATTGACTTTTTTCCAGTGTATGTTTTTGCTCCTCTGCCCCCCACCCCCGTAATATCAGACTTACTCAGACTTTGCCCCAGCAACCATAAAAGCTAGAAGAGCTTGAAATGAAACATTTTAAGTTTTGTTTTTCTTGTGCTGTTTTTAGGATTATTTCTTCACTTTGCATTTTTTTGACATCTTAACTCTATTATGCCATGGAGAGTTTCTTCTCTGGTTATGTCTGTTTGTAGTTCTATATTCCTCTTGTGTTTGGAAGCCTACTTCTTTTCATAAATATGGGGAGATTTCTGCTGTAATTTAAATAAATGGTCTCTTTATTCTGTTGATTTTACCTCTGTTTCCTCCACTCCTTAAATTCTAGGTTTGGCTTCTTGAATGTGTCCAGACTTGTTTCCAAATATCAATTATTGGGAATACATTTACTTAATTTTTTCCTCATATATTCTATTTTTGTGTTATTTTCTTAGCTTTGTTCTCCATTCTTAAATTTCATTGTTCTATAGGTCTATAAGTCTATAGGTCTTGTCTGTTAATGATGGCGTCTGTCATGGTTTTCATTTGATTAACTATCTCCTTCATTTTAAGTATTTCTGTTTGATTGTCTTCAATGTTTCGATTTTATTGCTAAATTTTTTTCGCCATATTTTGGACTTTCACCTCCAATTTCCTAACAGTTAAGTTCACTTCAGAGTCTGTCTTGTCAAGGTTTTGGATAGATTTCATTAATTCATGCATCTGTTTATATACTCGTCAATTGTTTTGAACAAGAAAGACTCTTAAGTTCTTTTTAGGACCTTTCAGCTATTTCTTCATTTTTGGTCAGTAGGTAATGTGTCATGGGTGGTGGCTGTGTTCTATTCCTGGCATTGTTTTGTCATGTTTTACTCATCTGTTGACGTGGGTTTGATTTTCTCTTCTCCCAAGCCTATTGATATAATCTGGTTTTTGTGCCTAGTAACGTAGTATCTTCATGAAGTTCCAGTACACCGACTGGCGAAGCTTGGTATTGACTATGGAATGAGTGGCTGGAGTGATCTTGTCTTGGCTGTGTGCCAACAGGACCAAGGGTGCGGCTGCACACTAAGGACCAGGTATGAGCAGATCTCCTACAGCCTTCCTCCATGACCCCATCCCTTAGTCTCAACTGCCTATTTCTTCAGGGACTCCCTGGAAGCCACGCTGGCCAGGAAATCAGGCAGACAATCTTCACTCTCCCTCCTCCCTTCCAGTTCCATTCCAGCAGTCTTAGCCCCCAGCTTTGCAGCAGATCCCCTGCTGTAGCCTCTTCTTCTCTGTCTCCATTCCCAGGAGTCTACACAGACCCCCGGTGGCACACCCATGTTTCCTCCCTCCTGTGGACCCTCTCATCCCACTCACTTCTATCTCATCCCAATTCCGTAGTGTCAGCTCCCAATACTGAGAAACATGTTCAACCCAAGACCCCCAGTGACCACACCTGACAAGGTCTCAGAAGCATTCCCGACCAGGCAACCCACAGTCATCACATTCTCTAAGAACCAGACACCAAGGAATAGAACACCCACCCAACAAACACAAGACCAGATATCAGCACCTAGAATTACAAGCATCCCAATCCAAGATGCCTACATGCCACTATAAAACCACAATCAATCACATCCAGAACCATATGTCTGCAAGCTAGATCACAACAAGCCTACTACAGTAGACCCTGAGAAATGCAATATAACTGAAGCACAAGCCAAATACGTCAAAATGGCTATTATGAATATTTATGGTCCTTAAAGAGGATATGAATAAATCTATTAGTGAAATCTATGAAAACACCAAGAGGTGAAATGAAGAAAGCTGTTCAAGACATGGAAGTAGAAAGAGAACCACCAAAGAAAACTCAAACTGAGAGAAAACTGGAAATGAAAAATTTAGGAACTCAAAAGGAAACTCGAAGGTAAGCCTTACTGACAGAATGCAAGAGATGGAAAGGAAAATCTCAGATACTGAAAGCAAGATGGAAGAAATGGATATCTCAGTCAAAGAAAATGTTAAATCTAAAAGCAATCTAGGTATAAAACATCCAGGAAATCAAGCACACTATGAAAATACCAAATCTACAAATAATAGAAAGAGAGGAAGGATAAGAAACCCAGGTCAAAGGCACAGAAAATATTCAACAAAATCATAGAAGAAAATTCCCTAACCTAAATAAAGAGGTTTACATCAAAATACAAGAAGCATACAGAGTGCCAACTAGACTGAACCAGAAAATAAAACTAGTCAAAACACTAAATGTAAAAAACACAACAAAAACAACAAGACCAAGTAACATATAAAGGCAGACCTACTGGAATAATACCTGACTCATTGATGGGGACTCTGAAAGCTAGAAGGGCCTGAATTGCTGGTCTATAAATTAGAAGAAGGCCACAGATGCCAACTAAGACTACTCTACCTGGCAAAACGTTCAATCACAGTGAGAGGAGAAAGAAAAACATTCTACAATAAAACTAATTTTAAGCAGTGCCTGTCTTTCTACAAATCTAGCTCTGCAGAAGGTGCTGGAAGGAAAACTTCCATTGGAAAAGGCTAGCCACCTCTAGCCACCTCCAAAACACATAAAGAATCTCAGACCGACAAATCAAAAGAGAGGAAAAAACCTACACCATAAGAACAGAATAACCGAAACCAACAGACTGGGCTCATCGATAATTGTCAACATGAATCATGGTGTTAATTCCCAAATAAAATGATACAGACTAGCCAGGCAGTGTTGGCACACACCTTTCATTCTAGCTCTTGAAAGGCAGAGGCTGGTGGATCTCTGTGAATTCAAGGCCAGCCTGGTCCACAGAGTGAGTTCCAGGACAGCCAGGACTACAGAGAAACCCTGTCTTGAAAAGCAAACAAAAGACACAGTCTCTCATGGGATTCTTGGAACACTGGAGACAAAGCCCAGACCCTGCACTGACCTCTGAGACCATGAGACTGGAGTTCTAGTCACAGGGTGCTCTCTGGTCACCAGGATCTTGTTTTTCAGTACCCTTTAGTACATGGTGTCTAGCTAGTTGGCATAAGCCACTAGAGGTGTGTGTGTGTGTGTGTGTGTGTGTTTGGCAGTTATATGGTCTCTAATGCAAATACAGAACACCCTGTTTCCTGGTTGACTGCATGATGCAACCAGCCAGCCACCTTATGTTCCTGCCAACATGGCCATGTTGTTCCAAGCACTAAGCCTTCCCTACTATGAGGGACTGAAATCTTCCAGAACTGTGAGTCACAATAAACCTTCGCTTCTTGCTTCTGACAAGTATTTCATCACAGAAATAAAATCAGTAACTAATACACAACTGTTACCAAATATAAAAGTTCTGGAATATACGAAGTGTGCTCCTTGACTACTTTGGAATTCAATTGAAAATCAAAGCAGAGAGATAGCAGGAAGGATCCCAACCGTTTGGACAGCAGTCATCTACTCCAGAATGCCCAGCGGATTTTACAAAGCAAACAAAAGAATGTGAGGCGAAGAAGGCAGTTGAAGGTGAGTTTAGAGGAATTCATCATTTTAAATGCTTGGATTAGAAAATGCTTATGTAAACTGATTTTCTTAGCCTAGACAAAAAAAAAAAAGAGCAAAATAAGTCTCAAGAAGTGGAAGAAGGTAAATTGTAACACATCCAGAAAACTGAAATACACAATGACAGGTCTGTTCATTGAGAGAGAAATAAAAACAAAAACCTCCTAATTAACTGATAAATTAGGAGTCTTATAGTTTGACCAAAAAGTGGAAGAAAATATAAATTGTTAATATTAGCAAAGAGGAGGGAGATCAGCATTGATTAGAGATGTTAAGAGCATAAGAATATTATGAGCAAATGTTATTAACAAATTTCTTAAAAGACACAAATCTCTAAAACTGATGCATAAAGAAACAAAGTGTCAAATCTAAACTAAGCAAAATTAAATTTATTTCATAATAAAAATTTTCCTCAAAGAAAACTCATGCAAGATGGCTGTACTAGTAAATTCCATTGAACAGATATTAAAGAAGAAATAAAACCAATTTTTGACCAATTCTATCTGAAAATGTGTTTTCTGTCTACCTCCTATAATAAGAGAAACATTTTTTAAAAGTTTATCGTGTTCAGTGATAGGATTCTCAAATATGTAGAAGAGTGCTTTATACAAGGTTAGCACTTGTATTTGTTCAATAAGTAAATTAAGACACTTAAATTTTTTTAAAAAGTAATAAAAAAAGAAAATATGAGGCCAGAACCACTCTGATAGCAAAGCCAAAGACATTATAAAACAAAATAAAATAAAGCAAAAAAGCCACAGAGCAGCATCTCTTATGAACATAGACTCTAGTATCCTTCATGAGATATTAGCTGATTAAATCAGCAACATATAAAAATGATGCTACATCATGAGTCAGTACAGACCTTTCTACTATGATAGTGACTAGCTTCACATCCAAAATCACGTGAGGGTATTAAATAAAGGAAAATAGTCTATGATAGCACTATGTAGAAAAGGCAGTTGATAACTTTATTTTTATATCACAGAATTCTTAGCAAGCTTAGAGTCTTGTCCTAATAAAGAGGAACTATAGAATATAGCTATTGTCATAACTAATGGTAGAATTAAATAAATAACTGGATAGTTTGCCATTACAACTAAAGACAAAATCAAGAGTAACCATTACATTAAAATTTGTGTTTACTGTTCCTGTATTTTATCTTTGGGTCTGTAAAGAAACGTGTAATACCTAAGTATATTGGTATACTTTAAATTTTCCTAATAATTTGTGTTTTATCTGCTTATTTTTGAGCTTTATAAAAATTGAATCATGCTGTATCTGGTTCTGGGTTTAGCTTTTTTGAGTTTTAATTCAATATCATGTTTCTCAGATGCATATGTGGTGTTGTGACTTCATTTATTTCTCTCTGAGTGCTATATTCCACTGTGGACACCATCAAAATGGTTCTAGTATCAACTACATGCTTCATTTTAATCAGATTGGTTTTGAAACAAAATATGGAACGTATTGGATACAGACTTATAACTATATTTAGAAAGAGACAATCGTGTGGATCATCAATGCTGAATTCAAGCGTCACGGATTTCCCTGTGATATTCTCTCTCTGGCCTCAGGGCTGCTTGAGCATCCAAAATGAACATGTTTCATTCCCTCCTAAGCATCTTGCCAGCTTCGATGGCCTCTGCTAATAACTCATGTCATGTTTGAACTCCCCGTCACAGCCTTGAGACTGAGGTCTTAATGAGGCTATGCAGATAGTCCTGAGTGCAGGGAAACATGGTTGTGATACCTTCGGGGCCCTGTCAGGAAGGAGGCATCAAAACTAGCCTACTGTGTTTAAGGTAGGGTCAAGATGTGAACAGAATCTTCAGCATAATGCCTTTCTCTGTCTCTGTCTCTGTCTGTTTTTGTCTCTCTGTCTCTCTGTCTCCCTCCCACCCCCTCCCTTCTTCTTTCTTAAACCTCTCTCTCTCTCTCTCTCTCTCTCTCTCTCTCTCTCTCTCTCTCTCTCTCTCTCCCCCCCCCCTTTCCCTCAAAGCAATGAAGAAATTGAATCCTGGAGAGAGGAAAATAAAGTCATCAAGGTTGTTAGAGGCATAGCAATGCCCCCAGAGTCTGAGTCTGAGGATGAGAGTGTCTCTAAATCAGTAGTTACTCTGGGAATTAGTTGTGGAGACAATTGGTGAACCTACTGAGATCATTAACACATTAACAGAGTTACCTTTATTGGTTTGGCTCCCTGCTGCCTAGCAGAGAGCAGGCCTGAGGGAGGGGTCCTTGCAAGGTCAGTGGTGACCCGGGCTTATGTGTCCAACCGCTAGGAGGGGCCTGTCCAGGAGAGAGGCCCTGGCGGGTGCTGGGACATAAATCAAGCCTGTGGTCTTGGGAGGCTGGGCTTGGAGCAGAAGCTGGGGTAGGTTCAGAAGCAGAAGAGGAAAAGGAGGTGGGGCCGCTGTGTGCCTGTGCTTGAGTGGATGTGTCTGCACCACAGGAGAAAAACAGCTCCTCTATTCTTTTAGGACAGCTTGCCACCTTCACAAACACCCAAAGGGACTCAGGGTTCTCTCTTGTCACAGTCTCCTTCTTGTCCTGTGTGCCCCCGGGCACTCTTTCTTCTCTGCGCTTCTGTCCTCTTTTGGCATCCTCACAATTTCTGTGTTGGGTTTTCCAAATTTTACCTCTTCTACCCGCTTTATCCCTCATCTCATCTCATTCATAGAACCCGCCCTGTACAGCGAATTCATCCTGCCCTTCCCGCTGTTCACAATCCTGTACGGAACAAAATCAGACACCTCTCCAGCAAAAAGCATCACCCGCTAGCATCAGTCACGGAAGCCATCTCGCCCTGCCCACTCCTGGCCTGATTGTTTTTAAAGGGAGTTCCCACCAGGCTCCCTTGAACCTGTAAGTCCACTTCTAATCACTCGCAGCTGGAGCTGCGACCAGACCAGACGGCCTCCCTTGCAGGATGATCTCCAGCTCTGCCCTGTGGGGACAATCACACGGCTTCAACCCCACTGCCCCTCCTCATCACTGCTCCAGCTTTGCTCCTGCACAGACACAGCAAGGGCATCCTTCCTACCCCAGCAGCCGCACAGGCTCTGTTTTGTCAGCTGGGTCCTAGTTGAAGTTTCCAGTACACCTCCAGCCTCGCCTTATTAAAGGCCAATAAAGAGAAAGCTAAATAAAACAATAACAGCTTCTATTTATGGAGTGTCGTGGAATGCAGGCGCAATTCTAAATGTGCTTTTTTACACCTTATCTCATTTGGACCTCCTGGCAAAGCGCTGACTTTTAGACTCCTTATTAGCCCCATTTAACGGAGCAGGGAACGAAACATCAGAGGTGGCTTTCCAGCCAATGACCAGCTCTGCTCTGACAGTTCCTCGCTGCCCCACTCCATGACCAGTGGTATTTACAGACTCTAGCACTTTGCTGCCAGATGTTGCTTAGTGTGGCCTGCAGCTTTGTATCACAAACTGCTGGCCCAGGGCTATGAGGGCCATTTCTGCTTGTCCTTTGAATTTCTTTGGTGCGGCACTCTTTATTAAAGGGAGGGAGTACAAATAATAAGACACAATGTGTTCCTGGTGAGGAATCACAAGGGATTTTAATGGGGGTGGAAGGAGATCGTTCATATGTGTTTACTTTTTAGAAATTCTTCTCTGGTGGTTTGCGGAGGGTGGGCTGGAATGGGATGGCTTGCGGTTGGAGCAGCAGCTATTGTGACCTAGTTAGTTCTTGACAAACTAAGGAAATGTATGTGGATGTCTACACCTGTGTGCATGGATCTACAGACACAGATATACGCTCTATCAGCTCTCCATTGTGAATGTCTGTCTACACCTGTGTGAATGGATCTACGGACACAGATATAAACTCTATCAGCTCTCCATTGTGAATGTCTACACCTGTGTGTGTGTATCTACGGACACAGATACACACTCTGTCAGCTCTCCATTGTGTGACAATCAGTTCACAGGACAGAAGACTTCCTCTGGCTCCTGGTTGCAGAGGTCTTGGGCAATGGTGAGTTTGCACTGGTGCTTCGAGTCTGTGGCTGTACAGTACATCGGTGGCATTCGACAGAGGAGAAACCAAAGGAGAGAGGAAGGGACTAGGTCTTCACATCTCCTTCAAGGCATGCTCCTTCCTTCCCATTCAGTCTGTCTCCTAAAGGTTCCACAACCTCCCAATAGTGCCACAAGTTGGAGATATCTAGTCCTCAGCATATGGACCACTGCAGGACATTCCAGATATAAACAATAGCATATATTGTTGTGTAAACTTTCCTCAGGGAGAGAAGAACTGCTCCCATAGATCAGGCCCTACCAACAGACTTTAAAGTACTTACACTTAAATCCAGTTTAGTGAACGAGTGAGTTTATTGGGCTGTGACCCCACCCCCACCCCCAGCAGCGGCACCCTTGGAAAGTCCTCCCAGCATGGACGATGACTTCCCCATAGTTGCAGAGAGTTCTCCCCTCCCCGGTTATCCCTCCATACTCCATGAGTGTCAGCACCTTCAGAGAGAACTGGAGCTGAGGCAGAACTGCTTGCCGTGGCTGGACTTCCTGGCGATAGTCTACTGGCCCTCCTACCCTCTCTGACTGTGAGGGAAAGAAGGTATAATGGCCCTCCTGCCATCTACGACTGGGAGGGAAGAAAGGACGGGCCACTGGGCCTGATCTTGAGTCTCCGAGATGAGTAGCAACAGCTGGTCTGGAGACTCTGGTAATTTAGGCTCTGTGCTCAAGGGAACAGCATCCCAGCTCATACGAATATGTTCTTCATACAGTCAGTAAATACAGTTTGTTAATAAACAACCTTGTTTTTCTACAAACGTAGGCACTTTAATTAGCAAATGTGGGCACAGAAAATGCTGCTGTAACGAATAAAACCGAAACCTCAGGGAGTAATAGATGAAATGTACTCCTTTGCCACAAAATCCAGTGTGGGGCTGAAAGTGCTCGAGAATTCTTTCTATACCTTCTGGCTCCCCCCTCTCACCTCACAGCCATCGCCAGAAGGTGCTGAGGTGGGCAGAGACTTCTGAATGTCTCAGTTCAGAAGTGAAATATGTCGCTTCTACTCTGGGGAAAAATATGTCACCTTTCTGGGGGGAAAAAAAAAAGGCTGTGTTCTTCACACTCTTAGGAGAGTGGAAGGAAGTTTCAGCAGGAAAAGAGGACCTGTCACGTGCTCCTGATGTGGTCTTCAGCTCTCCCTAGAGGGCCTGGTGAATGAGTAGATTTTACTACTAAGAAATACAGAGACCCTTGACACTGAGGTTAAAAAAAGAAAGATGCTAAAAATGAGTCATTCTTGAGCATCACTGCAGAATATCTTTTTCCCCAGTAAGATCCTCCTGGAGGGCAAATGCAACCCTTTCCATTTCTTCTCAGTCGGTATGAACATTGCTTCTGTGCCTCTTGTTCATATCTTTCATTTCTTAGGCATTAAGTACCCTTGGATGAGAAGAACCCAGAAAAGCCCCAGGGAGAGACGGCTCCTGGGCATGAGCCAGGTTGCCGCTACATCACTACCCTGGCTCATCTGCCTCTCAGCCTTGTGATTCCAATTCTTGGCTCAGAGCAACCATGGCGGTTCCAGGCAAGCATCCTCAAGGTTGCTCTCACATCATCTGAGCTGTAGGAATGAAATCTCCAACATTCTCTGCCATGGACCAGTCATTTCAGTTGGGACTTCTTTGAGCATTTTGCATGGCACCTGATTTCTTGTACAGAATACAGGTCAGGGGTGAGCATGGCATACAAGAAGACACAGAATTGTCAAGCATCAGTGTGCCCCGTATTATTCCTGAAATAATCAAATATTTTTCAACAAGAGTGGCTCTCTGAGGGTAGAGGTGCTGCTGTAGTGTTGTGCTGAGGATTTCAGAAAGGTTTGCCTGGCTCTGTGTGCAGCGGGGAACTAATGAATGAGCAGGCAGATTCATTGCCACATGGCAAAAGGAGCTAACCCCTGCCACATAGGCTTAACATAACCAACCGCTGCTGCCACCAAAGGGAGAATTGTAGCTCCTACCTTGAAAGGAGTGGAAAATAGCACACAAGTTAGCAGGAATAACTTTGGTGTCTTGATTTGGTTTCCAGTTTCCATTCTAAAAACCAGTAAAGGTAATCATCCAGACTTGAATGACTCTGAAACCACAGAACAAAGCTGAAGTGGTCATATGTGTGTGGCCCATGTGGGAATGTGTGTGTGTGTGTGTGTGTGTGTGTGTGTGTGTGTGTGTGTGTGCTATTGTTCTTTGATTCTGATGAGAAAATATTATCAACAGAAACAGCAGCTGGCAGCTTGGACACTCCATGGAAAACAACCAAAGTGAGTCTGTTTAAGGTGATTTAGAGAGAGAAAGATATGACATAAGCGGAAACCATTTTTCCCTTGTTGCCGAGGTCATTGGCTCAGTACTAATTGGCTTGACTTGGCAACTTTTTATGTGCATTATGTCTGTCTTCATCTTCAAAGCATTCTGGCAACAATAGAGCTGATTCTTCCGGGGTTTTACTAGGCTTTGGGGCCCAGAACAGCCAGTCTGGAAGCTGCACTCATCCATAAGGGGTAAAATTTGTGGCTTGGGTGGGGCACAGAGCTGGGGCCCAGCTCTGGAGAGCTGAGTGTGTGCCCCACCCACAGCAGCCTGGTCACACAAGGAGTTACATTCCCCTTAGAACAAAGAATGGGGAAGAACATGACGGGGTCCCAGGAAGGACTGGGAGAGGGTATCGAGGGCATCTTCCATTTCCTGCAGGAAGTTGATGAAGGTGCCTGCCCCAGGCTTTTCTTTTGTGGTACCTAAAGCTGACGAGCACAGAGTCAGGGTCTTGTTTTAAAGGGAAGATGAAAAGTGTACACACACACACACACACACACACACACACACACACACACAGGAGTATCACTCCAAATTAAGAGAGAAGGAGATTC
This sequence comes from Peromyscus maniculatus bairdii, assembly GCF_049852395.1. Taxonomy (NCBI): domain Eukaryota; kingdom Metazoa; phylum Chordata; class Mammalia; order Rodentia; family Cricetidae; genus Peromyscus; species Peromyscus maniculatus. The sequence continues at coordinate 48,206,332 of NC_134859.1, read as the reverse complement.
ACCATGCTACAGCATAAGTGAAGCTTACGGACATTATGCTGGGTGAATCAAGACAGCCACCAAGACAAATGCAATCACGTCACTTGATGACTCAAAATACTCTAGGAAATGTGCCATGTGTCAAAGGCTACAGAGTCACGAGGCCATGTGCTCCCACAGCCCCACCTTCCTCAATCTAATGAGTTGTTGGCCACCTAGCATGTGACCACCATCGTTAAGATGGCTTCTCAGGCATACTTAGGTTCGTAGACAGAAGAGTAGTGGTTGCCAGGAATGGGGTGGGGGAGATGGAGAGTTGGCATTGACTGGACACAGAGTTTCCATCTGGGAAGATGAAAACATGTTAGGGATGGATGGTGAGGTGGTTGCAAAGCAGTACAGCATGGAGCACACACTGAGGATGGTCAGAACCTAAGTGTTACGTTGTTGTATTACAGAGTTACAGAATGCCTGTCCTGGTACCAAGCCATCCCAGAGGGCACAGTCACATTTACAGAGGAGGAAAAGGAAGAGGAAGAGCACACAGAGACTCTATCAAAAGAGGAGCCATCAGGGGAGGTCTTCTTGGGTACCAGAGGCAATGTGGAGGTGTGGGTGGAGATGCCTAACAGGGACAGAGACCCTGGGGACGAGCCAGAGTTCCTGCTCCAGCTTCCGACTTGAGCTCTGATCCTCCTGTTCTGAGGGAAGGAGTCTTTTTATTATTGGTGTGTGTGTGTGTGTGTGTGTGTGTGTGTGTGTGTGTGTGTGTGTGTGTTGTCTTTCATGCCAAATGAACTTAGGGTAAGTATTCGTCTGCCCCTGTGCCCACACTTGGATTTCCACAGGGAAGGTTCTCAGTGTAGCCGTTTTTTCAATAGTTTAGAAGTTTAGGTTAGTTCGTTTGTTTAAATCCTCCAACAAACTGTGCACAGAGGTCTGTCGGTGATGGGTGTGACTCCGGAAGCTCCACGGACTGTAGGCTGGGGAAAGAGGTGATGGAGTAAGGAGCAGAAAGAACCTGAGATGTATGATTGCCTTCTTTAGCATATAGGAGAGTCTTACCAGCCCCAGGAGACCCTTACCTCCTAAGGGTTGTCATAGATCTTCCTAGGTGGACCCTACGGTCACCTCTATGTCCCCAGTGACTCCACCCTCTTTTTGTCCCTCTGGTTGAGTTCCCATTCTATCTGCCGTATTTTCTCCTTAGCACTCTGTGTAATTCCTGGCCATCAGTGACTTCACTTTTTGTTTGTTTTTTTTTTTTGTTTTTTTGTTTTTTTTTTTTTCATGCTTTCTCAGCCCCTCCTGAATTGCCATTTGGGGTGGCAGAGTGAGGTGGCTCTAGTGCTCAGTGGACTGCGCTCACTGAGGATGCTCTTGAATCCCTTTGCAGAGCTTAGAGACGCTGGTGCCCTGGATCAGTTACAGCAACCGGCATGCGTCTTCACTTCGCATGTCTGTGGAGGGCATTTCCGAGAGGGTTAACAGAGATGAGAAGACTCTCCCTAAGTGTGGACAGCACCGTTCTGTGGGCTGAGGTCCTGACTGAAGAAGTCAGAAGGCATCAGCGCTCATGTCTTCTGACCGCAGACTCAATGTCACCGGCTGTCGCTTGCTCCTGTCACTGCCCCCTCCCCCCCCAACTATGATGGATTGGACCTCCAAGCCGAGAGCCAAATTAAACGCTTCCTTACTTCAGTTGCTTTGGTCTAGTTATATCACAGCAAGGGGAAGAGCCACAGGGGGTACCAGGTACTTTGCACTGAAATACGGTCTTATGGAGAAAAGTCAGCAGGTTTCATGTGAACAGTGTTTTGCTAACAGGGATTTCAGAATAGGCGTCTGGGTTGTGGTTGCCTGAAGTGAAGCCTGGCAAGGATGGAGGAGCAGGAAGGGAGGGTTTATGATCAAGTGTTGGCAAATCCCAACAGGAAGACTGCACAAGAGGCCCAGACTCCCTCCATGAATCATTACCAAGGAAAGCAGCACTCCACAGTTCTCCCTGTAGTGAAAAATAAGTCATTTAGGAATGTTTGGAAGCACAGGCTGGTAATCCCAGTTACTCAGGAGGCTGAGGAAGTAAGGGTGTGAATTGAAGTTGGGGGGCAGGACTTGGCCTTGTCAGTCACCTAGCCCTGGATTTTCAGGCGAGGTAAACGGTAAGAGTAAAGGGGTTGGAGAGGCTCACGCCAGAGTTCAGACTGGTGATTCTTAACCCAGTCAAAAGAACAATGAAGGTTGACCAGCAGAACTCCACCCCCCCCCACCCCACACCCCACCCCCGTTCCTTAGTCAGTGTTCTACGGCTGTGAGCAAAATGCCTTGGCCAGGGCAACTCTGACAAAGAGAAGAGCGTTTGATTGGGGCTTGCTGACATTCTGAGGTTTAGTCCATTTTCAACATGGCAGAAAGCATGGTGGGAAGCATGGTGGCACACGGGTAGACATGGTGCTGGAGAGGTAGCTGAGAGTTCTACATCCCGATCCTCAGGCAGAAGGGAGAGGGAGAGGGAGAGAGAGAGGCCGATTGGGTCTGTCTTGATCATTTGAAACCCATAGCCCACCTTTAGTGACACACTTCCTCCAACAAAGCCACATCTACTCCAACAAGGCCACACCTCTTAATAGTACCACTCCCCAGTGACTAAGCATTCAAATATATGAACCTATGGGGGCCATTCTTATTTAAACCACCAAACCTTGTCAACTTGTCACACAAATACTTTAAAATGTAACATTTCATTCCTGGCCCCCTAAAATACCATTTTAATCTCACAATTCAAAATGTGTTAGTATAGATCTTAAAATCCCTGTAGTCTTAAATAGTCCCAATACTGTTTAAAAATCCAAAGTCTGGTGCAGGCCTTTATTCCCAGCCATCAGGAAGCAGAGGTAGGTAGATGTCATTAGTTTGAGTCCAACCTGGTCCACATAGTGATTTTCAGGCCAACCAGGGCTACACAGTGAGACCACATCAAACAAACAAACAAACAAACAAACCCAAATTCAAAGTTTCTTTTAAGGCTTACGACAGTCTTTCAGCTGTAAGCCTCTATAAAATCAAAACCAAATTACACACGTTCAAAACACAAAGGTACAGAGTAAACATGATCCCACAGCCAGGAAAGAGTAGACCAAGCCCAGCTGGGCAAATGCCAAACCCTAGAGCGCCATATACAGCATCTTGAGACTCATGATAGAGTCGTCTGGGCTCCAAAGGGTGTGGGTACCCAGGCCCTAACTGAGCTCCCCTCTCCACACTACACCAGTAGCTCTCTTCAGCAAGTGCCCACCATTTTAGTGTCTCCCAAACCTGGAGTCTCCATGGCAACTGAATCTTCACTTTTGTAGACACATTAATGACCTCTCGTTAACTCTTTGGAAGGAATCCAACTCCACCAGATAGTACCTGACCTCAGTGGTTTTCTGGAACCCAGTGCAAGCTTTCATGACCCCCTCACTCCAGCATTTTACCATGCCTGCAAAAATAGTACTGTGTGACTGATGCTGCCAAGTTCTGCTGCCAGCTTGACATCTCTTGATGAACTGTGGTTCCCTGGACCACAGTTATAGCAACCTCCATGAATCTTCCATAGCGACCTTGGAGATACACACACAGGTGGCCGCTCTGACGTAGAGAATGTTTTGCTCTACGTCAGAGAAATCTACATTCTCAGTTAGGCTCTGTCCTTTAAATAAGTTTGGATTTTCACAAATGGGAGCCATTAATTCAATGCATGGAGTCTAACTCTCAGGGTAGCCCTTCATAATGTCCCAGTTCACAGTGTGAGCTTTTTCTTAAGTGGTGATAGCCTGTTCACAGTGATAGCTGCTTTTGAACGTGCCTGGCCTGTAGCTTTAAATTCTCATCCACACTCCTCTTCTTTCCAAAGTGGACATTTTCCCTGTATGTCTGCTTTCTCTCACTGGAGCTCTACTTGAAGGTAGCAAGCCACAGCATGGATGTTAGGATTGCTTGAAATTTCACCCACAAAATTACTTACTTCTGAATTCAGCTGCACTCAGGTTTTTGGAACAGAGGCAGAAAGCAGCTGGATGTTTATATATTTATTTATTCAAAATGTAGTACAAGTGGTCTCTAGCTCAGTTCCCAGAACAACCTTGGCTCCCCGACTGTTGAGCATCTCTGTGACCTCACTTCTCTGCTAGTTCTTTAGATGGTAGGTCCACTTTCAATTCCTTCTCCATATCGCAAACCTAGTTGAACTTGGAAAGTGATTCCTGGCCTGGTAGGATGACTCAGTAGCTAAAGGTGCTTGCAATCCAGACTGAAGACCTGAGTTTGATCCCCAAGACCCACATGGTGGAAGGAGAGAGCCGAATCCTGCAAATTGTCTTCTGAACGCCGTATGTGCTCTGTGGTGTTCACATGCCCACACTCATACACACACAGAGACACAGAGGAAGTCAATAAATGCAACAAATCCAAAAATCTGAACTGATCCTTCCATATTAAAAATAACGATGTGTTCACTGTGCTTTTGAACATAAAAAGAACATAAATCCAAACATCTTAAGCAACCCCTACCCTGTTCACATCTCTGAGGTCGTTAATGCTATCCGTCGACTATGTATCTCTCCACATCTCTTTTTAGATACCCATTTAAACACATCAAAGATACACTTGTATCCTGTAGCTTTTACAGAAATGAAATTAAACTGCCGACAATGGATGGGGCTTCCTTCCTGAGAGCTAACACATGGTTCTTGGACACAGACCTGTCTCTGTCCTGGCCAGACAACGAATTGTCTCTTGCTTACCTTCCAAAGGCCCAGTTTGTCTATATCTGCTTCCTGCATGTTCCCCCAGCTCAGACTGACCCCTCTTGCCCATGCTTTGGCAATACCAACCAGCTTTCTGCTTCACCAACCTTCCCTGCCAGGATAGGGCAGATTCCTCTTTGCTCAGTCTCCAGCAGGGGTCGCTTGACTGCATCAGAGCCTGGTCAAAGGGCCCAACAGTAAACATCCAAATGGAGAATGAACCAGGTGGTGGCCTTACAGTATCTACTCAAGGGAACCAAGTGACTGTGTGAGACCAGCATCAATGCCTTTCAAAGGTGACACCCACAAGCACCTAACAACGTCCCACCAGACAGACCACATGGTAACACTGCCACTCTGAAGACTAAACTGTGGCATCCAAATCTTAGGGAACAAATTGAATCTGACTCAAAACACTCTGAGAGGCCAGGTCAGTTACTGTCCTTCCTCCTAAGACCCTGTTGGATCATAGAGCCTACTGTGTTCCTCACCAGCCTGTGTGCGCACTAGGGAAGCATGGGCTGTGTCTTCTGGAGGGTTGCATATAGTATAGGCACACAGGAGGTGTTCAATTAGAATCTGAATAAACAGCTTAAGTTGATGAACAGTAAACAAGTCATCAAGTACCAGGCCACATACTTAGGCGTTACTCTTGATGATAAAAAAAAAACAAATTAGTTATTGCATTTAGCCCTGCCGCCCGAAGGCATCCCAAGTCAATTTGATTCTCCCCGCCCCCACATCTTTCCCCTGGCCCAAGCGCCATGCCCCTTTGTTGGGTCACTGAGGCTTCCTCTTCACTGATCTTTGTGTTCCCGCTCTTGTTTCAGCAGAATCTGTTCCATTCCTCACAGCAGCCAGATGAGTCTTTAAGACTTGCTAATCAGATATTAATTCCTGTCCCAAATCCCTCGCTGTTTTTTCCCTGGCACTTGGCTAGAGCCCCTCCCCCCTGCCCAGCCTGTCAACCTTGAGTACTTACTGAGATTCCTTAAAAATGCAACACCCCGTATCCCCTGTGTTCTCATGCCCCAATTACACTGGCTATTTTATTATCCTGGGAACCTGTTAGGCTTGTCCTGCCCCAGGGCCTTTTCATTTGCTGGCTCCTCAGCCTGGAATAATCTTCATTCTTCACATGGTTGGTTGCTGCTTGTCATCTGGAGCAGGGCTCAAATGTCACTTCTTAACTAAATTTGAGTTTCGGGAGACACTCAATAAGGTAGCTGTGCTTTGCTTAGTGGCATGCTATCTAATGCAGCATCCCCTGTAACTTTTTTTTTTTTTAACCTTTTCTGTCCTTCATCTCCCACTGGAATCTGAAACAGTTGGCTTTCCAGTGTGTAGAATAGATCTTAATTATGGTAGATCCCAGTAATGAGCTGCCAGGTTACTGAATGAATCTGAGTTTCAGTATAAGAAAAGATACTATATAGAAATTATAGAATTATAGAAAAGTATGGAAAGCCAACTAACTTGAGGACAAACACTTTGAATTCTCTCTGTCGCTGGAATTTTCTAAGCTGTTGATTTTGATGAAAATAAGGACATGGGTCTGGAGTGACGGCTCAGAAGTCAAGAGCACTTGCTGCTCTTGTAAAGGATCCAGGTTTGATTCCTAGCACCCACACAGCACTAACAATTCTGGGTAACGCCAGTCCAGGGGGTCTGATGCCCTCTTCTGACATATGTGGGCACTACATGCACAGGGTGCAAAGCCACGCATGTAGACAAAACACCCCACACACATTAATAAAAACAAATGAACATATAAAACAAAAGAGAGTAAGAACGCACTCTGCTGTTTACAGTCCTGAACCCCGTGGGATTTAGATGGGCTAATGGATATGAAAATCCCCATTGAGCAGAGTAGCCATGTGAATTATCACCTCCAGCATAGGTGAATGAGTTCACTGACCTGCACCACACTTTCTCTGCTGTGAAACAAAGCAAATCTTTGTCCTGGAGCTGCAGTTATACCCAGGGAATCCTCCAGGAATCCCCTGGAAGCTGTCAGGACTTACGAGTGGAAAAGCCCTCTGAGCAAGAGAGGATGAAACACACAAAAGATGGGGCTAATTTATGAACATCAAGTGCACCAGAACAATTTCCACTGAGGAACAACAGCGTCTGTGGAAAAAAGCCTCCCAGGAAGACCCTGCACGGAACATGGCCTCTCAGAAGCCTCCAGCCCAGCTGCCCGAATAGCTCCTGTCTGCTGTAGTTTGAAAGCGCCTGTAACAGAGGCAGACGTCTGTGGGCCCTGCTCGCTGAGGGCTCTGGATCCCAGTTAATGAAAGAGCAGCACACTCTCATTATTTATTCATCAATTTTTTCATGGCGTCAGACTGGCTGAAACTGGGTATAGGCCCTTCTATTTATATGTTGCTAACCACTAACCATTCTTAACCAGTGAGCCCATCAAACATTTGCGGCTGTTTGGGGCTCGGGTTCCTTCTAGAAAATAAGTACATTGAGATGTTACAGAAATGGAAACAGAAGGGAGAAAACAAACAAACAAACCAGAGCAGATGGAGGGCTTATTCACATGAGATAATAAACAGATGCCCAATCCTATCTAACTCCGAAGCAACTCTGAGTCCTAATTTAAGAACTCCAACGGATCGTGAATGTGAATCTCCGTGTTCCTTGCGTCTGTCCACAGAACGCCTCCATCATGCTGGACATGTAATGGCATTTCGACAAACAAGTTGAAACACGTGGGTTCATCACACCCTCTTTACCATTTCTGGAGTCACTGTGTGTAAAGGCAGTGTTTGCTTGAACATCTCTTCCCAGATATCCAATTGTCTTCCATTTAACTTGCGTTTCCTTCAATATAAAATTTCTGAAGGTAAGCTGTGTTTGTGAATATTCTCTTAGATGTCTTAAAAATTTTAGGTTCTCATGGCTTACTCAATACTATTTTAATATACATCGGAAAATTCTGAAAGAAAATATCTGGCTTTAATTTTATGGTTTAATATTTTTCTGCTATCTCTTTATTAAGCTATTTGGATTTTACAAAGAAGGTTTGATGATTTCTGATTTTTATTCTAATTTCCATTCAATGCACATAGGAAAATAAGATTATCTTTAAGTTTTTAAATATATTTTAAAATTATAATATGAAACAGAATTACCTTTTCTTTTTTACTTGGAGCATTTCTCTTAACATTTCCTTCTGGGTATGTCTTTACATCCACGTTCCTCGGGATCCCACCTACTCTGGAGATGCACTATTGTCTGCCTACATGTGTGCAATGATTTAACCATCTCACATCCAGATCTCTTCTAATTCTAGGCTGTAATTCAGCACATGTATAGCTTTGCATATATTTGAAGTCAGTTTCTCATGAGGTTCTTAGGATAAATTTCTAGAAGAAAACAGCACAGTGTGAGCACAAGAAGTCTTTAGGTTCTTCTTACACAGTTTCAAGAGTGTCTCAATGAAAAAGAATCCTTCCAGGTTTATGCTTAGACTTGTCTACTGTCATTGATAATTATCAAATATTCAATTGTGCTTTTTTTCTTCTTTTTGAATGGACTCTGAAATTTATATTTTTATGTGTGGCATGATACAAAAATTGATTATTTACATCAATTATTCACTTTATTCTGGAAAGGACTATTGAATAATTTGGCCATTGTAAATTGTTTATATATGTTTTCTTCATCAGTAAAATTAACAGCTTCATGATCGCGATTGTACTTCTTGTCTTTTTTTTTTTTCTTTCAGTCACTGTTGACCTGTTACTTTCTCTTCCATTCACAGTTCATCTTTGTCTTAGCGTTATTAGTGCTGTGATAAAACACTATGACCAAAAGTAAATTGAGGTGGAAAGGGCTTATCTGGTTCATGCTTTGATACCACTGTTCATCATTGAAGGACATCAAGATAGGAACTCAAAAACCAGAAACGGAACCTAGAGGCAGGAACTGATTGATGCAGTGGCCAAGGAAGGGTGCTGCTTACTGGCTTGCCCTCATGGCTTGCTCAGTTTGCTTTCTATCACAATGGACTGGGCCTTCTTACATCAATCACTAGTTAAGAAAATGAAGCTAAAACCAGCTCATAATAATAGACCTAATGACAGATCTTGATGTCATGAATCTTACAACACAACTCGGGGAACAAGGCTGTAGCTACATCAGTATATCTGCCCCCATAACTACCTTGTGCTTGTACCAGAGGACTCCATGGTCAGGGACACCACAGACAAGCTCCAGTCAGAGAGGATTCCCTTACTCCCCTATGTTCTATTGTTTCACTTTGCTTTTAATGTGTTGTTTTATTGGAATCACTGTGGCTGCTGAGTGAAGAAAGGTTGGGAGGCAGTCAAGAGTGAAAGCATTGTATAGTTTGGGCTTCTATGTCAAAAATCAAGTGTCCATAGGTGTGTGGATTTATGTCTGAGTCTTCAGTTCCATTCCATTCATCAATGTGTCTGTTTTTATGCCAATACCATGCTGTATTTATAACTATAGCTCTGTGGTAGAGCTTGAGGTCAGGAATGATTCTTTTATCATATGGGATTGCTTTAGCCATTCTGGGTTTTTTGTTTTCCCATATGAAGTTGAACATTGTTCTTTCAAGGTCTGTAAGGAATTGTGTTGGAATTTTGATAGGGATTACATTAAATCTGTAGATTCCTTTTGATAAGATTGCCATTTTTACTATGTTAATCCTACCGAATCATGAGCATGAGAGATCTTTCCATTTTCTGATATCTTCTCTAATTTCTTTCTTCAAAGACTTGAAGTTCTTGTTATATGGATTGTTTACTTGTTAGAGCTACCCCAAGGTATTTTACATTGTTTGTGGCTATTGCGAAGAGTATTATTTCCCTGGTTTCTTTCTTAGATTAAGGAAAGCATCTTCAACAAGTGGTGCTGGCATAACGGGATGTTAGCATGTAGAAGAATGCAAATCAATTCATATTTATCACCCTGCACAAAACTCAAGTCCAAGTGGATCAAAGAACTCTACATAAATCCATTTACATTGAACCTGATATGAGAGGAAGTGGGGGAATAGCCTTGAATGCACTGGCACAGGAGAAAACTCCTGAATAGAACACCAGCAGCACAGACACTGAGATCAACAGTTAATAAATGGGATTTCATGAAACTGAAAAGCTTCTGTAAGGGGAAAGATACCATCAGTAGGACAAAATGGCAGCCTCCAGAACTGGAAAAGAGCTTCACTCACCCCATATCTGACAGAGGGCTGATCTCCAAAATATATAAAGAACTTAAGAAACTAGAAATCAAAAAAATGAAATAATCCCATTAAAAATGGGGTATAGACATAAACAGAGAATTCTCAATAGAAGAATCTCAAGCAACAGAGAAATACTTAAAGAAGTGTTCATCGTCCTTAGCCATCAGGGAAGTGCAAATCAAAATGACTCAGAGATTCTATCTTACACCTGTCAGAATGTGTAAGAATATGATCAAATCACAAATGACCATAGTTTATGCTGGAGAGGATGTAGAGCAAAGGGAACACTCCTCCACTGCTGGTGGAAGTGCAAACTTGTACAACCACTTTGGAAATGAATGTGGCAGTTTCACAGAAAATTGGCAATCAATCTTCTTCAAGACCCAGCAATACTACTCTTGGGCATATACCAAAAGGATACTCAATCATGCCACAAGGACACTTGCTCAACTATATTCATAGCAGCTTTATTTGTGATAGCCACAACCTGGAAACAACCTAGATGTCCCTCAACTTAAGAATGGATAAAGAAAATGTGGCACATTTACACAACTCAGCTATTAAAAACATTGACATCAAGAAATTTGAAGGCAGATGGATGGAACTAGAGAAATCATCTTGAGTGAAGTAATCCAGACCCAGAAAGATGAACATGGTATGTATTCACTCATATGTGGATATTAGCTGTAAAGTAAAAGATAACCATGCTACAGTCCACAGACCCAGAGAGGCTAGGTAATCAGGAGGACCCAATGGGGGATATATGGATTTCCTTGGGAAGGGGATATAGAAGAGATCTCCTGAGTGGACTCAGGGTGGGTAGGCACTGGAACTTGAGGGATCAGGTTGGGAATGGGTGGAAAGGAAGAGTACTGAAAAAGATGACTGGAAAGGGGGGCTTCCCAGGGTCAGGAAGAAATAGAATGCAAGAGAAACTCCCAAAAATCTACAGTGATCACCCCAGCTAAGACTCCTGTGGTCTTAGTGGTTATGTAGCCTGAACTGGTCACCCTCCGTGATGAGGTTGGTGAACAACCTAACTGTCCTCAGAGAGCCTTCATCCAGTCGCTGATGGAAACAGATACAAAGACCCACACTAGGTCGAGCTTGCGGAGTCCTGCAGGAGAGAGAGAGGAAGGATTGTAGGAGTCAGAGGGGTCAAGGACATCACAAGAAAACCCACAAAACCAAGTAACAACTATTCCTGTCATGTTGGAATAAAGATCAGGTCAAGTTTTGAGGGGAAACGAAGTCCTTTGAGAGACCTTTAGACCCAAGAAGGAACAGGTGGTATTTTAGGATATAGCTAAGGGTTTGTTTTCTCAATTGTCCTTTGTTGGGGTGGGGACATCAAAATGTTTCTAAAGTGATTGGAACTACACAGTCAGAAAAAAAAAAAAAAACAGAAAATCTTGGAGAAATAAAGTATTATGGGATTTAGAGTGTGGCTTCCTCTGCAATAACAGAAAAACAGTGGGAAGAAGACACGGAGGTTTCTGTTCTTGGACTCCTCTTTGTCATCCTTTTAGGAGGGTTGTAAGGGAAGTCTAGGATGGAGTGGAGTGTGTGGGAAGGAGTGCGGTTGAGAAGCAGAGCTGAGATGGTCCCTGCATGGGGTGTGGAGGGCAGTGCAGAACCGTCGCTTGATCACTTGTGGAATCTCACCTGGTTTTCTCATTTGCCTGTTCTTCCACAAAAACTTGAGAGTGATTTCGTCAGTTCCAGAAACAATGTCTAAGGGGAGGCTGTTGGTGGAACGTACACCTAGAGCCAGCCAGCCGGTGCTCAGGCCCCACCCACAAGTGAATTCTTTGGGGAGAATTGATGTCTCCGGTACTGAGTCCTCTATTTCAGAAGTTTGCCCTCTGAGCATTTGGTAAAGTCTTTTATAACCATTGGAAGAGTTTTATGCTCATCCCATGAAGAAAGCACCATGCTGCACTTTCCAATGTGCTGTCCTGGTTAACATTTCTGCTCAGTTCCACTTGCTCTGATACTGGCCTGGGTCACCTCGCCTCTTTCTCGCTCATTCTCTGTCTTCCATGGTTTTCCGTTGCTTTGTTTAGTTCAGAATCCTACAGTCTGTATGCAGTTGTATTTTTTTTTTTAAGATTTACTTATTTTTATTTTATGCATGCATGTGTTTTGCCTCATCTCTGTCTGTTCACCATGTGTGTGCCTGGTGCCCATGGAAGCCAGAGAGGGGCATTAGATCCCCTGAAATTGGAGTTACAGACAGTTGTAAAAACCCAAGTCCTCTGCAAGAGCAGCCAGTGCTCTTAACGGCTGATCCATCTCTCTGCGCCCCCCCGCCCCCCAGCACCAAATGTGTCTTTTTCACAAGTGGAATTAGCCCATGTCTACTTGTCCCAAGCCATGTTTGATTTCATCCCTTCTTCTTTTCTTTCTTGTCTTCTCTTGTGTGTGTGTGTGTGTGTGTGTGTGTGTGTGTGTGTGTGTGTGTGTGTGTGTGTGTGTTTTAATTGCCAGTTATCATCACATTTCTGTTTCTGCTACAGGAGAATTTCTGCTCTATGTCCCTTTAACGCGCCTGCTGTCATGATCTGCACTGTGCACCGCAGTTAATGTCTCCCTGGATTAAAAGGGGTTTTCGGAATGTTTTCACTTCACTTTATCATCCCTACAAATCTTCCCTGATTTTTGTAATTATATTCTTTGATATTCAACACAGATAAATATTATTAAATCACTGTGTAGCTTTATAGAAGCCTTATGCTCTTATTTTAAAAGTATTTACATTTGTAGTCTATTTTTAATTTATTTTACTGGTTTCGACATCATTCCACTGCCCCTGATACTGAGTCAGGAGAAAGACACAGGACATTTAAGAGACTAAGCCCTTCACTCCAGAGCCTGGCTGAAGTCCCTTGCCAGCTAAGGGGGAAAGGATTCCAGCATAATTAACATTTGGTGTGAAGGTTGCCGTAGAGATATTTTCAAATACAACTCAAACAAAAGCAATGAATCATGCTTAAAGCCTGCGCATATATGAACTTGGGTACGGTCCCACTCCTTTCCCAGATGTGCATTTTCTGGGCATCTCACAAACAAGACTATTAAGTTCTGTGTACAGTGAAAACTTCCTAGCTCTCCACACAGTATCTATGATGTAGGGCATTATCTTATCTGTCATAATCTTATCCAGGACACCCCTGGAACCACCCTGTGGTCATTTACATTTCTCAGTAACTTTTTGAAGATGTGTCTTTCCAAATTTGTGTGTGTGTGTGTGTGTGTGTGTGTGTGTGTGTGTGTGTGTGTGTGTCTGTAATTAATATGTGGCTGCTGTCAAGATAATTAAGCAGGGCCCTCTTCTGAGAAGCCCATACACTTACCCTTTCCCTGAGCAGGTTTCTAGTAACCCCTGTGCTTAAACACATGCTTGAATCTCTTTTGAATAAACTGCAGCTCTGCTTCTGATTGGCTGCCCTGAAATTCTTTTCTGTAGTGAAGTCAGGAGTCCTGCCTTCACCTGAATGAGTGTCTCTGGAAAGAGCTGCCCAGGATACTGCAGTGACAGTTGGGAGCTGTGCCCCCCATGACCCATGGCCACTGACAAAACCCCCAAGGTTTGGTTATTGGTGTATATCTTGGGAGTTTTAATAAAGCATCACATGAGTAGTATTTTCACTATCCTTCAATGCATTACCTTGCAGTTACACTCCATTAATACATTAAACAGGGATCCTTGCATCACAGACATTGCATCTTATACATCTGAGAACTCTGACCTCACTTTCTAGTGGTCAACATGACACAGAGAAAAAAATCTTAAATCACATATTCTAGAAAATTATTTTAGAACAATGTATGCTGTAGTTCACCTCGTTGCATTTACTCAAGAAGATAGCTCTTTGCTTTATCTCTAAAATGCAACAATTTTATAATAAAATCCTTCACTTTGAGATGATTTTTTAAAAAAATAAATCTATTTATTCATTTGTTCATTGAAGATGGGGTCTTAGCATGCAGCCTTAGCTGGCCTAGCCCTCATGCTCAGGAATGTTGGTTTTAATATGGTCAGATACCGACATTCCATTTTAAAGCACAGCCTTTTTATCCCATGCCTCTTGGAAGGAAGATGATTATCTGGTTCATCTTTACAAGGCAGAGGCTGGAGAGCAGCAGAGCCCCTTGGAAATATTGGGACACATTGGATTCATTAAACGTAGTCACCCAGAAGGCTGCAGGAGAGAGCCCGCTGTGATTAAAGAAGAGACCAGACTTGTAACTGCTGTTGAACAGCAAATACCAGGATTTAAAACCTGTTTCTCAGTATTAATTTCCAATCTGCAAAACCCAGATCTGTGGCTGTCTGCTTCCTCTAACTCATATCCAACTCTAGGATTAAACACTCAGTTTGCTCCAGTATGAGTTCTTCCAGATCGGCCATGCCAACCATTACCCTCAGACCCACCAAATCATCCCCCTCCATCCACTGGGCTTTCTGACACGTAGGCATTATTATGCTCCTTAGATCCCCTCTTCTAAGTTTATCACCACTGTTCTCTTCATTGCTTTTGGGAGAGCATCATTTGAAGTCCCTTCTCCGAGTCTCTGAAATGAGATGCAGTCTCTCCCACCAAGTCCCTCATCTGATGTACACACACACCGGCATCTCAGGTTGGGCTCTCCAGGAAGCTCATCATTGGATGATCTTGGATGCCAGCTGAAATGGAGGTAGGCATTTGGATGATGATCTAGGGAAGCACAAGCAGGATTGGAGAACTGAGACAGGGAAGGGAGTAAGACAGGCTGTGCTTGTGAACACATTGCTGCTGTTAGCAAGTGGGGGTCACTTGGGCATTGGATTCCCAGAACACTGTATGGGACTTGCTCTTAGAGTGTCCTGCCTGTGCATGGGGAAGCCAGGATACTCATCCAGTCTTCTATCCATCATTAGTATAGCATGTGATTTCATAAATGCAGCCATCATCAGCAGGTACTGCCTTGGCGAATATAGGCGGTCCCTGACTTATGATGGCTCATGCATGTGATTTATACCTAATAGGAAGACATTTGACCTCTTCCATGTTAGTGATACCTGACTGGATGTTAAGCAGATATCTCTCCTAGAGAGCCCCAGGTCCTTTGGGGATGCAAAAGACACAGAGTGATGGGCATTCTGTAGTGTGGGTATATCTGATGTACTTGGACTTACAATATTTTCCATTTAAGATGACTTTGTTGAGGGATGTTATCTCATTGAAGAGGTGAAAGAAAATTTACCTAGAATTCTTTAGGTTATTTCTTTTCCCCCACCACTGGGAATTGAACTTGCCTGCTAGGTAAATCTCTCTCTCACCGAGTCATTGCTCCAGACCTTTTCATTTCTTTTTTGAGGCAGAATTTCACTAATGGATCCAAGTGGGCTTTCAAGTCACTCTGTAGCTGAGGCAAGCTTTGATCTTGCAATCCTCCACCTTCAGCCTTTACTTTGTGTCTTAAACACCTGAGTCTTTTCCCTGACTTCCTTTAAATATGTTACCAATGCAAACTGTAGTCTTTTGTGCTTCCAGCCCAAACCACCCACTTGTATCTGAGTAATTTGTTAATCTGGTCTTTGTAAACGTTGCCTGTGTCTGAAAGAAGCTCTCTATGTGCGCTGCTGATGGCTTTCCTGTGGTTCATCTGGTCCAGAACTCAAGCTTGCCACCACGGCTCTTTGCCTGGAATTGCCCTGCTCTGGATGTTCAGTATCTTCCCTTCCCTTCCCTTCGGCATGAGGTAGACCTCCACAGGACAGCCTTTCCTGCTCAGTGACTTCCTCATCAACTCTCAGCTCCCAGAGTTGCCACATGTCACACACTTAGCAATACACATTATTCCCCAATACAGCTGTGCACATTAAAAAACAAAAACAAAAAACAAAACAAAAATCCCATAACATAGCAGTCAGGAATAAACTCCAGAAAAAGCTAGCAGTTTGTCTTCTAGTGAAAGGACCCAAGAAACTACACTCTCTAAATGTTTGTGACTAAATCTAGAGTTTCCATGGACAGTAATTAAATTTCTGCATGTTGCAAGGGCACAAGTGTAGTTATGTTCTGTTTACACGTGCTCAGAAACGTGATTTCTAGCCTTTCCTGTGCCATATCAAATGCCTTCACTGAGCCAAGAGAAGAGTATAGCTAGTTAAATATGACTGCTGCCTGCTGACTCAGTCTCTTCTGAGAAAGCACCAACATTTCCAGATCCTCTTTGCCTTCTTCCTGATTCTCTTTTCCCTGGCTAATCTCTCTAGAGATGGAGAGAGATGTGCGGAATTGATGCCAGGATGCTGGGATGCCGGGATGCTGGGATGTGGGGATGCCGGAATGCTGGGATGTGGGGATGCCGGGATGCTGGGATGCCAGGATGCCAGCTGTGCAACTCAAAGACCCTAATCCATTAGTTGCTTGTCTTGTTGTTTTGAGACTGTCACCAACAAGCAAACCTAAGGAAGGAAGGGATTATTTTGGCTCACAGTTCAAGGGTACAGTCCAATGCAGGGTCTGAGGCAGCCGGTCACACTGCATCTGGAGTCTGGAAGCAGAGAACAGTGAATGCCAGTCCATGCTCAGTTTGTAATGCATTCCAGGACCCTGGGCTATGGAATGGTCCCACCCACACTCAGGATCTTCCTATCTCAACTTAATCTAAATATTCCCTTGCAAGTATTCCTGGGGCCTTGTTTCTCAGAAGATTCTGGATCTTGATAAGCTGATATCACTCTTAACCATCACACTTGGTGTTGGGTCTGGTGGGACCTTAGTCATCTGTGGTCTGGATCCTGGCTTCTGGTTGTAGCCATCCTACATGCTGCAGCCTTTTGTCTTGATTTCTGGGCTTCTGTCAGTCCATCATCTCTCTGCCACTCTGCCATGTTTGCGTCCCTCCAGACTGCACATGAGATAAGCCAAGGATTCCTCTTAGCGTCTGTGGAGTGCAGGAAGCCAGTGCCGCCTTCCTCTGGTAAGGCTGTCCTGGCATGCAGCGCCCTGCCAGACATGCAGGCTGTAGGGAATTCTCACTGCAGCATCTCCAGGCTGCATCCAGCATCTCTTGACATTCTTGGACTTTCCAACACCTGTCCAGATGTTTTACCTCCCTCACTTGAGAAAAAAGAAAAAGAAAAAGAAAAGCAAGAACAGATACACATTTCTGTCTCTCTTTCATACACTAAATTCCTTTTTGTTTGTTTATTTTTTGTTTTGTGTTGTTTTTTGAGACAGGGTTTCTCTGTGTAGTTTTGGTGCCTATCCTGGATCCTCGCTCTGTAGACCAGGATGGCCTCGAACTCACAGAGGTCCACCTGCCTCTGCCTCCTGAGTGCTGGGATTAAAGACATCTGCCACCGCCACCCGGCCTATACACTAGATTCTTAGTGGTCCCTAAACTCCATCCCACTCTCTTACAATTCGTTTGAACCATGTTACTTTTGGTGCAGCTGTTACCTCCCGGTAACATCTGCCTGGGACCTGCTATGCCTCCACCGTCTCTCGCTTCCTATCATGACAAGCTGGCAGAAGCCACAGAGTTAAGGATGGTCAAGCCTGTCCCATGTCAGTTGGCGAAAGACAAGAATCAAACTTTTCTTCTGATAACTTTTCTTAGGATAACTCCCCCTGAGACACCAGGTGGAGTTTGGTACTGCGAGGCAGCCCAGTTACTGCGTGCGACACAGCGATTACGTCCTGTCCCGTGCGCTGAAAGTCTAGGCCCTAGAGTCTACAGGGTAGTTTTCCCGTGTTTTTCTCTCTGACTGGAAAGGGCCTGTGTTCTTCCTGAGGGGTGTGATACATTGAGCAAGCTTCTTTGCTAACTCTTCATGATGCAAGGCCAAGACTAAAAGGGTCTGGTGGGGTTTTAAAGTGGTATTCATTGCCATCATACACAGTTTCGTGTGTGGTTATGTGTATTCCATGGCATATTGTTCTTATGGGGCTTGCTGAGCAGACACAAGGACATATTCTGAATCTAAACGCTGAGACTGAGTGGCAACAAGATCATCCATATGGAAAAGGTTGGTCACATCAGGGACAAAGACAATTATGGGGCATACACTGAGCTGGGCTTTGATCCTCCCAACCTCAAAGGTGTTGAAGTTCTAGCCCTGGGACATCTGAATGTGACCTTATTTAAAAACAAGGTTTTTGCAGACGATCCTGCAAGGACAAGGTCACTGGAGTGACACTTAATCCAACGTGAACATGTCCTTCTAAGAATGGAAATTCACAGGCAAGTACAGATGGAAGGCAATGTGCTGAGGCAGGAGAATGCCATGTGGAGATGGAGGATTGGAGCAGCCTACTTACAGACCTATAGAAAGGCAGGACAGAGGCCTGGAACAGAGTCTCACTTAAGGCCACCAGAAAAAATCGATGCTACTGATGTGACCGCAGACATCCGTCTGGCCCCGGAACCACAAGACAGCAACATCCTGTTCTAAGTCCTCTGGCTGTCAGTAAAGCAGCCTTAGCAAAACAGTGAGGGCTGGGGAGAAAGAGTGCTATGGCTTGGATATGAAATGGCCCTTAGGCTTGTGTATTTGAATATTTGGTTCCTGGCTGGTTGCACCATTTGGGGAGTTGATGGAACCTTTGAACCTTGGGTTTGGCTGGCACTGACAGACACAGGGCTGTCAGAATGGGGGTAGAAAGTTATAGCTCAGCGTTCCTGGACTTAGCGCTCTGCTTCCAAAGTGTACGCGAACAATGGCCGCAAGTGCTTGCTATTACAGCCCAACTCTGCTACAGCGGCTGGGTTCCCGATTGTGATGGTCAGAACCCTCTCAGGTCCATCTTTCTCCCCTTTAGTGGCTTCTTGCCAGGTGATTTGTAACAAACGTCAGAGGCTGCCACTGTGTCAGCCAGTCACGTTCCTTTCTAGGGGAAAGGACCAAGCTCAACATGATGAAGAACCCGTTACTCGGGTGGCGGGCCACTGGCACCATCTTGCTTCCTTCCTTCTGCTGCCTGCCTGAAATACAAGGATAGCCCATGATAGAAAAATGTGAACGGCCTGCCATGTACAGCCCTTCTGGCTGGCCTTGCATCCCATGCTCCTGCTCCTTAAAACATGGAATTACGTGGCCCCTCTGCATCCTGAGTTACCTGCAGCTGCAGATTCTCACTAGTTACGGCAACTCACAACTTCCTTTCAAATGTACTTGTGAACAAAAACCCAGCAAGAATAGCAATCCGTAGACATAGATTCTCCAGCTGCGGGATGTGGGAAGCCTGGTGTCTTAGTTAGGGGTTTTTATTGATATTTATTGATATTTCTATATCAATAACCATGACCAGGGAAACTCTTATAAAGGAACACATTTAATTGGGCTAGCTGACACTTTCAGAGGTTTAGTCCATTATCATCATGGTGGGACATGGCAGCATGCAGGCAGATGTGGTGCTGGAGAAGGAGCTGAGAGCTGAGAGTGCTACATCTTGAACCTCAGGCAACAGGAAGCGAACTGTGTCATTGGGCATAGCTTGAGCATAGGAGACCTCAGAGCCCACCCCCACAGTGCCACACTTCCTCCACAAGGCCACACCTACTCCAACAAAGCCACACCTCCTAAGAGTGCCGCTCCCTTTGGGGGCCATTTTCTTTCAAGCCACCACACCTGGCTTGTTCACGTCTCTGCAGACCAGGAGGAAGAGGGTGAGACTGGAAACATGCCAGGCTATAATTTTCAAGACATGTCTCTGGAGGCCTATATTAGCCAGCTTGGCTCTGCATCCCGAAGGTTTCACAACCACCCAAAATAGCATCACACCACCAACGAGGGCCCGAGTGTTCAAACACAGAAGCTTGTGGGGAACATTTCACATCAAACCATAGCAGCCCTCAACTGCTGCATTAACTGTTAATTCTATATCCAGGGGTTAATACGTAAGTACACACGTGTGGGGGGAAAACCACAACTGTTCTTTTTACAACACATGGCCACCTACACACAACAGAGAGCCTTGGCCAGCAGGACTTCATAGGCTGTGCTTTGAGTTCTGGTGAGCCTCACGTGTGCTCCCATGACTCAGAGCCTTTCCTATGACATCATCTTAGTGATAAGCCCCACACCCCCATCCCAGGGAGGGGGATTCTGGGCAGCTGAAAAGAGCTGGAGCTGTTACTATCAGAGGCCAACTTTCACAAGGTCTAACAGTCTCCACAAATGTCCAGATGTTCGGAAAAAGAAAAAGAAAAAAAAAAAAACAACGGAGAAATACTTCTCTCCAACAGGCAGAGTTGACGGCCACATAAATAGCGGTGATGCTGCTAAATGTATCTGCATTTCACACCCAATAATTCCAGGCGTTCTTCCGGGAACCTCAACCTTAAATTGGAGTGTGATCCTTAGCGCAGCCGGTTCCCGCTGGCTGAGGGCAGGTGTGAACAGCGGAGAGTGGGGCTAACACGTCCATCGCCTTCCTCTCTCTCCCTTGATAATGGCTCAAGGCCCCCAGCCTTCTGAATCGTCTGTGTTCTGTGCCCTTGATGCTGGCCCTGGGGGTTGGGTGAGTGGTGCAAGACCATGAAGCTTTCCAAACTCAGTGTCAGCCATCATGCTTTCAGAACACAACTTGAAAATTTTCCCCCAAGGACTGTGCCCAGGTGCCCTTTGGTACCCGGCACCAGCCTCACCATTGTGCAGAGCCATGAGTTATTTTTGTGCTGCCGAAGACCTGCGTGAGTTTGCAATGATAGACTCATAAAATGTTGATTTATAATTAAATTAGACCTCCAGAAAATGTCCCCGGTTATGTCTATTTGGCTTTCTCTGGCTTTTATTTATTTTTTGAAGGCCCCACAAACAAACTGAATGGAAATTTCACTTAAGAAATTGTTGTCATAAAATTTTATGGGACCATCTCAGTGGCCAAGGGGACTGTTAAACATCCCTGCAGGGGGAAAACCAAACACAATTAGACACACTAAGGTCCTCTGTTTAGAGAGAGGAAACAAAAGTCACATCCACAGACCCATGACAGTCTGAGCTGGATTTTTTTTTTCTGATGTAGGATTAGACTTAAAACGCTTCTGGATTCTGAATTTCTACTTGGTTTTTCCTTCTAAAACAACAACAACAAAACCAAACCTTACTTCTTTTTCTTGCATTTCATTCCTCCTTTCAAACCAATTTTCACTGTTACAGAGCAAACACAACATTTGTCGTTGTGACAATTATAATGCATGTTTTGAGACAGGGCCTCGGTGTGTAGTTCAGGCCAGCTTTGGACTCGCAGCCTCCTGAAGTAGGATCACAGCGTGCTCCACCACACCTGGTGATATTCACTGTTTGTGCAACCGTCACTACCGCCCATGCATCTCCAAAACTCCTCTCATCTCACAAAACTGAAACCTCAGCCCCCTAAGCACTTAACCCTCTTCCTGGTCTTCCCCACAGTCTCTGTGGTTCTGACTCCTCCAGGCTCCTTGGCATCACAGAGTGTGTCCTCAATGGCTTATTTCACTTAGCACAGTGTTCAAACCTCCTCCCTGTTCCAGGATGGACCAGGATTTGCATCCTTTCTAAGGCTGAACAGTCCACTGTATACACCACATTTATGCTGCACCCATGCCCCTTCAGATGCTTGGGGGTCCTGCTCTTTCTGTTCACAAGCAGTACCTTAAATTCTGAAGAGCTTGGGTATGTGTTGGGGGTACTATGGGGAGATCGGGGTATGGGAGGCAGCCTGTGGCTGTGCAGATGTCTAGTGCTGGGACTTGTTGCCATTTCCAACAATTCTGGGTTCAAATAAGCTGGGAATAACCCACTTTCTTGCTTCTTCAGAACCTCTGCCTTTGAATCTCTTGCAGCGCAGAATTCTAGAAGATACAAAAAATTGGAGGAGTGTATAAGAATAAAAAATTCTTTCTTTTTTTGGAAATTAAGAAGAAATTTTAATAGATTAAACTAGCTCCTTGATGATTTCATATATGTATAAATAAATATCAATGTATGTTTTTTCTCATCCTCCACCCTATTTTTGTTATATCTTCTATTTTGAGGTTTTCATATACATCCTAAATACATAAATATAACCGCTCAGTCTGTACAATGAGACCTGTGAGCATGTTTTCAAGGCTGATCACTTGGTATTAGATAACTAATTGGTGTGCTCTTCCATGAAGACTATTTCTCCCCCCCCTGCCCCCCCCAACATCCTTTGTCTGTAGTCCTCTGTGTAGGGTTGACGCCTCGTGATCTTCTGATCATCCACTTCAGCATGTCTCTTGTTGCCCTTATTCGGCTTGTGTTTAGGTATCCATGTTGGTGTAGCTTCTGACAGCACTAGGAGACAAAACCTCACAGTAAACTCCTGGTTCCTCTCCGTCCCTTCTTCCTCAGTGTTACATGTAGGAGTTGTATTGTAGCTATGTCTACTGGGACTGGGCTCTACATTTTTGCATTTTGATCCATTGTGATTTTCTGTAATGGTCTCCTTTTGTTGCAAAGAAAAATTTCCTTGATGAGAAGGTGAGGACTAGACTTACCTGTGGATACAAGGACAAATATTTACCAAGGACAAAAATTATAGTTAGGAATTGTGCTGGTTCTTAAAGTATCAGTTGTAGGTTCTCTTCTGAGATTCACTGTTTTACTAGCTCTGGGTGGTTGGCTGAGTTTCCAGCACCAAGTATAGTTCCCCTCTTGTTGAGCAGGTCTTAAGTCCAATTAGAGAGCTGTTGGTCACTGCCAGGTATACATACCACTACTGCAGCATTAGGGTTATTGTGCCATGCTGGTCATTGTTCTGGTTCATAGGCATCATAGCTGGGTAGGACGGTTGGTTGCTTCCTCCTTTGGAAGCTTGCATGGTACCATGAAAGCTAGTCCTTAGGGAGGAGGCATTCAGGTCAGTTCTACCTCAGGGTTCTCTGGGCCCTGGGTCAGAAGTTCATGGTGTCTTCACAACGGGGACTCCCCTTTCACCTTTGGGAACAACCAAGGACAACAGTGACAGCCTGTAACTATTTGAGGGTCTCTTGGACCATCCTGACCAACAACTCAAAGGAGAACTTCTCATGTTAGGGTTTTTGTTAGATGGTCTTTGGCTTTTGGGGAAACAGAATAGCGAATTCTTAAAACAAAGCTACAAGCTCCTGCCTACGTTTGACTTTCAGACTAAACACTTCGATTATACAGTTGCCAAACACTCCAAAATCCAGCTTCTACTCAGTAAACCAAGATGAATGAGACACCTTCCTGTCTCATTCTTTCTGATCATTGTCTCTGTCCTGGGTCTATACAAATGGAGGTCTTCTTCTTCTTTTCTCTCTGGAATGGGGTGACTGTTGATTCATCCTCACTGGGGGAAGTCCTCCCTCCTCTCAGAGTTTCTGCTTGCTTGGGCTGACTTTTTCTTTTCTCATATTGGAAAGTTTCTCATTTCTCCTAGTAAGCAGTCAGTCAATCCAAGCCACAACTCACCTTTCACTAACTCTTTAAAAAGTTCTACTAATAGCACATATTGAGATACAGAGTGACAAACTTCATCTGTCAGGAACTCTGCCAGCTTCTTGCACACACTATGTCCTTATGTTAAAAATGCCTTGTTCTACTTACATTCCTGATATGCAGACATGACCTGAGATGCATTGGTGACATCCTGTGGTTTGGCCATGGTCACTGAGCCAGGTAGAGGTGGATCACCGACTTAACTCTGGCCTATAGGACTCTGAGGCAGTACTTTTCAATTTGAGTCACTTCCTTAAATCTCTGTTATGTTTGGCTCAGCCCTACTCTTGTGGTTTTAGCGATAATGAAACATTCAGATATTCGGTATATCTGGCTCTTAATCTGCAATCCACGGATGCCTTATCTTTGGCATAATCTGCATAACATTTTCATAGACCTATGTGCATCCTCAGACCCAGTTTAAATAATCTCTAGGTGGCTTATAAATCTTATTGCAGTTTAAGCTCTGTAAGTGTTTGATATTTACATTCTTTAGACAATCATGAACACGTACACATTCTTTGTCCATAAATGTTTTCACCCCACAGTTGGTTGAGTTTGCAGACACAGATGCCCTGTCTGTTGCTTCTCTTATAATAACAACAACAGATCCTTTTACTGGATCTAATAGAGTTTTGTAGTTGTAACCATGAGGTGAGAAGCTCAGAGACCATGGGCAGCTGTGCATAGAGAGGTATCTGGCTGAGTGACCAAGGTGACATGGAGAAGCTCCCAGGGAAAGAGATTAGCAAAAGCAAGTGAAGAGAATTAGAAAGTGATGGGATGTGTCCCTGGGGGGTGCCTGAGTTGTGATGATTAGGCCTAAATGTTTTACACCTGCAAAGACATGGCAAGAGAAAACAGAAGCCCATGGAAGGATTAACTGAGCATGGAGCATAATGAAGGGTAATTCCAAGCAACTGTCACAGCAAAGGGAGATTCTGAGCACAGGGCACAGGGAAGGGTGATTCTGGGCACAGAGCACAGGGAAGAGTGATTCTGAGCAATGGGCACAGGGAAGGGTGATTCTGGACATAGAACACAGGGAAGGGTGATTCTGGACACAGAGCACAGGAGAGGGTGATTCTGGACACAGAGCACAGGGAAGGGTGATTCTGGACACAGAGCATAGGGAAGGGTGATTCTGGACATAGAACACAGGGAAGGGTGATTCTGGACACAGAGCACAGGAGAGGGTGATTCTGGACACAGAGCACAGGGAAGGGTGATTCTGGACACAGAGCACAGGGAAGGGTGATTCTGGACACAGAGCACAGGGAAGGGTGATTCTGGACACAGGGCACAGGGAAGGGTGATTCCAGGCACAGGGCACAGGGAAGAGTGATTCTGAGCCAAGATCTGTTTTTGTTTCTGCTAAAAATCCCCAAATCAGTTTAACACTATCATCCAGGTTACTGTAGGCAACCGCTTTCTCCGTCATGGTTCACCTGCCTTCCCACTGGGTCAAGCCTCAAGAGAGACAAGCAGACCTTCAGGGGGACACAGCAGCTTGTCCCTTGCTGTTGGGTAGAACACAATGAGAGCTGTGAAACTCCAATGAGTTTCCCTCTCTGTATACACAACGGCACCTCATGAAACAGGTGGAACGATGTGGATGTGGTCTGGCTTATGCAGGAAGACAGCGATGAACAATGACTTTATATGTATTTCATGTTGACCAAAAGGTTTCCGTGTACTTAATGAATGAACCATAAACTAACTAATATGTAAACAGATACTGGAAGTAACTCTTGTAACAGGCAGAGGTCTCAGCTAGTTACCACAGCTAAACTGCTGGCTTCTGGTAGAGTGGCTAAAAATTGCCAAAACATGACTACACAGTCTAAATGCCAGCTGCAGCCAATCAGATTACATGTGCATGCCATTTCCTGTTCTCTGGTATGAGTACGGCCCATGCATGTGTAAGGCAGGGTATTCCAAACCATTTTCTCCTCAGGTTAGTGAGTAACTTGTTTTCTTGTTCAGATAAGCTCTGCTAAGTTCAATCTGTCCTTTTTTTCTTTTTTCTTTTTTTCTTTTTTTTTTTTTGACTAACATTATGAAATCTACAGGTGAATAGATTCCTTACTGTTTTTTTTTTTGTTTTGTTTTTTTTTGGCCAAATGAATCCTGGGCCTCTAAGAAGCCCAGTGATGATGGGATCTTTTGGGGTAGTAGTACTTAACGCTTGAATTTGTGTGTGTGTGTGTGTGTGTGTGTGTGTGTGTGTGTGTGTGTGTGTGTTTATACGTGTGCTATGTGTGCATCTATGTGTTCATATTAGGCATTTGCAAACATTTGATATTTGCATGTGTGCACACAGTAGGAGTATATATGCATATAGTATATTATGTATGTATATATATGCATGTGGTATATATACCTGTGCATTTATATAATTTGTATGGATATGTGTGCTTAAGCAAGAGAGTGTGTGTGTATATACAATCATCTATCAGTGGGCCTCAAGTTTCATGCTAAGAAAATAATTTTCATAACCTGAATTTTCTAGCCACCTCATTTTGCAAACCTTCCAAGCTGGTGGGTCCTTCAAAGCTAGCTTTGACAATGCTCACAAGATGATTCCTTTCCTTAGGAGTATTTTTGGCCACTTAAAAATGTATCTTAGAAATGAAGACAACAGCAGCTTTTTACTCTGTGTTGTCCAATTTATTTCTCAAGCCATGGAGCAAAGCAGCCAGGACTTGACTACCATCCTGCAGTACTGGTGAAGCTCACGCGTGGTTTGAGACGGTGTAATGGGGGGCCATGTGGAGGACGCAGTATGGATGAATCACCATTCAGCTGAAGGTGTAACACCCGAAGGGCTTCAAAAACAGAACTCATTTGTGAGAACATACACAATACTGCCGTATTATATATTATTATTATATTATTATTAATATATATTATACCCTATGGCATAATGCACAAAACTTGGTTTTTAAGTTGTAGAAAAATTATGTAAAATTGCGTTCATGCTATGTGGGGCTACATTTGAGCATATGCAGTTTCTATGCTTAGATTTTGTCCCATCCCTGTGTCCCAATGTGCCAGGGTGAACATCCCCAAATCCGCAACAGCACAACAATGTGCACCTCTTCTGGCTGAACACAGCTCAGGTATGGGCTGGTCAACCCTTGTTTTCTTAGCAATTGCGTAGAAGGGACAAGTCAGGAAAGTTATCAGAGAGGTTTCTGAAGGAGAGAAGAAAGCAGGTCAGACTTGGCTCTTAAGTCAAAAACAGTAGAACAAAACGAGACAACTTGCTGCATAAATGTGGGAGTGCCTCCCATCACTCAGACATGAAGCTCATACTTCAGGTGGATTGCATTCCTTGGGAGTCAGGCTGCCAGGGACTTGTCCTAAGGGGCTGTTAGGGCATCACGGGGCAGCCTGACTGGGACTTCGTGGTTCCTTTCATCACAGCAGTGCTGGGGTTTGATGAATTTTCCATGCCGTGTAAATTTAAACAGGACTATGACCCACTTTTTCCCTTCTTTTACATTTTTTCCTGGCCTGTTAACAAAGATTTAATGACCTACTAATGCTTGAGGCGCTCTTTAAAAACCACTGTCGGATTAGCACTTGGTTTCTAAAAAATTAATCTTTCTTTGGTTTGTTGCCCTTTCCCTCCGGTAAGATGCATGGCTGTGTTCGTCTCTCTACCTTGGGTTTGAGAGCTCAGCCTTGGTGATGGAAGATTCGTGTGGCACTGGGGCCCACTGGAGACATTCAAGCACGTGAAGGCTGCTGTCTGTTTTGCACTTTGGAAAGCGTTTATCCTCTAGTGCCCCAACAACATAGTCTAGTCCCTCTCCAAAGACTCTGTGTGAGCCCGTAAGTGGGGCTGGCTGTAGCCCGC
The DNA here is from genome assembly GCF_049852395.1 of Peromyscus maniculatus bairdii. Taxonomy (NCBI): domain Eukaryota; kingdom Metazoa; phylum Chordata; class Mammalia; order Rodentia; family Cricetidae; genus Peromyscus; species Peromyscus maniculatus. The sequence goes on along the minus strand of NC_134859.1, from coordinate 48,179,012 downwards.
CAGCGCTGCTGTGCCCTGTGGTTACTTGTTGATGGAGATGCAGTAGCAACAATGAGAGAGAACCTAGAGAGAGGCTGTGGTTCTGATTTGCTGAAACATTCCAATAGCCCGCCCCCGACATGGTGGCTATAAACTCATGGCCTTTTCTATGCTAGGTAAAGGGTCTACCACTAAGATACATCCACAGCCCCACTACAGATTGCTTTTCGATCCAGTCACTCATATTTCAGTGATCTTCAGATGGGGGAAGAAAATGGGACAGTCCATGCCATGATATGGACCATGTGTTTTCTAGCTTTGGTAACTTCTTCGAAGATGGGAGCCAGCAAAGTCGTCCGCATCTTTTCCAAACATCCAAATATCATTCATTCGCCTCCAAACAGTCCCCAGTGCCTTTCTACCCTCCGAGTTGGAGGCTTTCTTGGCTCTCTGAGTTTCCACAGCTGCCGCTGGCCCGCCTGCCTGTTAAATGAAAATGTCTCTGGGTTGTTCTCTCCCTCAGTATTCTCCACAAAGCTGCACACTTCCCAGTGGCGCCTTCATCCTTATGTCCCTCCCACAATACTCAGTGGGAATGCTTGTTAATTGGCAGGTGGTGGGCGGTTTGTGGAGTGAACAGATTCACAGTCTCTCTTGATTCCGTCACTCACCATGTTCTTCTTCCAATCAGAGCGAGACAGGCTGTAGACCGGGTCCCTAATCAGGGGAAGGATGCTTAAACACCCCAGGCTCCAAAACAGTTTTCCTTGTTAGCTGAGAGGAATGGACTTCACTCTTAGGCAGTCTTTGTTCTTCGAATGTTTTTTAGGGTGGCATTTTTTTTTTCCCGTTAGAAGAGCCAATATCTGCTCTGAAATCAGGTTGAAAGTGGAATGTCTGGATTGTTGCTGCAAGCTCCTGCAGAACTCAGTTGGTCTCATTGTTGTAAATCCTGAAGCACTTGGCCTTATCCCAGGCCATTGTTAGTTTTCTGTAAACAGTTGATGAATTTCTAAGAAAAAGTAAAGTTGGAATAAATTTAATCATATTTCAGCCCATCAATGAGTAAAAAATTTTAGTGCATGCCTGTTTGTGTAAATTCAACCTAGAGAACAAAGGGCGTGAAAATGAGCAGTGGGCAAGCAGTGAGGCTACTTCTGACTAGTTGGTTAGAGTTATGACAGAGGCGGTAACAAAAACCAATAAACTAACAAAAATGTGGTTTGTTCTGTGGCCGTGTATAGACACAGCTAAGTAGAATTGTTCTAGTGAATTATAAATGTGGGTGACGGCCATCAACGGCTTGATGGGTTCCAAAGTAATGTTTTAAGGGAAATGAGTGGTTTTATGCCTGAATCCAAATTATATAGTTCTCAGCCAAAGTGCAACTGACTGTTGACCTTGGATTGGAGATGGGAACATATTAACAAGAAGGCCAGGAGATAATCCCATGCCTGTGGTCACACAAGGTTTATACAGAATATCGTCTGGCAAAATGGCAGGAGTCATAGTGTATGTGGATAGTGGAAAGGGCTTTGCATTTGGTGTCTAGAGTACTGGGTAATCTTTCTGACTTTGCAACCCTCTAGCCCCCTCCTCCAAGAAGCCTTACTCACCTCTCTACTGTGGAGTTTGCAGCTATGGCACAGTTAAATATAAGCATATGTGTTCTGTTGACCTCTTCTGGGTCAGAGTTATCCTGTTCATCTTTGGCTTCTCAGTGTTTAGAAGAATGACAAGCAGTGGAAGGCTCAATGAAAATTCAGAGGATGTTTTGAAATGAAGGAGTTAGAGAAGATCTGGGTAATGGTTAGGCTTTACTTATCAGCTTGACAGAATCTAGAATCACGAGGGAAGAGAGTCTTCATGAGGGGCTGGGTACATTGGGTTAGCCTGTTGACATGCATGTGGGGGTTGTCTTAATTAACTTGATTGACCTGGAAAAACCTAGCCCACTGTGGGTGACACCATTCCCTAGGCAGAGAGTTCTGAATGGTAGCAGTGGAGTAGGCATGCATGCATCTGTTTTCTCTTTGCCCTTGAATGTGATATGACTGCTGCCTTACGTTTCTACCTTGACTTCTCCACAATGGTGGACTTTAAATCAGATAAATCCTTTCTTCTCTAAGTTGCTTGTCTGAATATTTTGTCCCTGCAACATAAATGGAATAGAGTTCATTGTTAACCTTTGCAGTTGAAAGATTCTCCAAATCAGAAATTCAAGCACAGACTTTAATTCTTAGGTTCATGAGTTTTCATAGTGAAACCACAGAGGGCCATGTAGAAGATTCCCCCATTACATAAAGAGCACAGTAATTTAGTCTCTGTACTTGGCATACACAACAACCAAAGGACCATGAGTCCTGTGTCAGAACCCACCTCACTGCCCCTCTCTTTGCTACCAGTTTCTGACACGTCTTTTGATGGCTTCCACAGTCTCTCTTTCTGACTATCTTACCTCCTCCTGTGCGTTAGGATTTTTTTCTCAACTTGGGTAGATTCAGGGGTTCTACTTTTGAAAGACATTTTGAATGTCTATTTTACACACACACACACACACACACACACACACACACACACACACGAGGGGAGAGACACAGGGAGGGAAGAGAAGGAAAAAGAGTGAGAGAGTTTTTTACTACTCAAAATATTGCTCATTTAACCAACCTATCTTACAAGAATGGTCCTCCGGGGCTTCCATTTCTGCCTCATCTATTCTCTCCCCAGTGTTTTGTGTACTGCTGTCTTCCTTGGTGCCTTCAGAGCAGAATCCAATCTACTTGGCAAACAAACCGAATTCTCCCACCTCCCTTTCAGTCTCATTTCTCAGCCCATCTTCCTCAATAATATCTTTCAGACAGGGATTCCTTAAGGCAGTGGTCCTCAACCTGTGGTGTGGGTCTTGACCCTTTGGGGGTCAAACGACCATTTCACAGAGGTCACATATCAGATATCTTACGTATCAGATGCTTATATTATGATTTTAACAGCAGCAAAATTACAGTTATGACATAGCAGTGAAATAATCTCATGGTTGGGAGTCACCATGGAGGACTTACTGTATTAAAATTGAGAACCACTGTCTTAAGGTTCCAATACCCAATCCTGTCTTCTCCTGTTCCTACACACTCTGCAAGCCCATACCCACATTTGCAACTGTCTCTCAAACACAAAAACCACATTTATAGCTTCAGCTGGAACCCTGACTCCTCAAGGCTTTTGGGATGACTCAAAGACACCAAGTCCAGTGCAACTCAAAGCAGTTCATTGTATTCCTTCTTGCCACAAAACATTTTAATCCTTTCAATATTTTTGTGGTTTTGTGGAAGGCTTTAACCATAGCCCAGTTATGAAATACCCATTATCTCCTCCCGATACTGAATCCTTCAGAAAATCTGATTTATTTTCATTTTCCTTATTTAATCAATTTGATGTGCTATGTATGACACTTTACCTAAATTAATTAATTTCTTAATTTAAACTACTAATATCTATTTCTGGGAGCTTACTTCCTTCTAAGTCAGTCAGTGTGATGTTCTCAACTTTCCTAATGCTGCAACCTTTTAATACAGTTCTTCATGTTGTGTTGATCCCCATCCATAAAATTATTTTCTTTGTTACTTCATAACTGTAATTTTGCTATTATGAATTGTAATGTAAATATCTGATACGCAGGATATCTGGTATGTGACCCCTTTGAAGGGATTGTTTGATCCTCAAAAGGGTTGTAACCCACAGGTTAAGAAGCACTATTCTAAGTCAGATAGAATATGCCATATCCCTCTTCTCTTCCTTTTTTTCCAAGCCCATAACCAAAAGTTGGGCCAGATAGATTTATCAAAGCACTCACTGTCTGTTTGAATTATTTATAGTGTACTTATATGTCAACAGTTTATTGTAACTTTTAAAAGGAAGACTAAACTGCTTAGCAAGGCCATCATAGCTGCTACCTCATCTGAAGACGCAGTCATTTCTCCAGTATCAAAATCCTTACCATTTAGAGTGATTCCTGACAGATGTGTTTGGTTTCGATCATTTTTGTTTATCGAGTTTTGTGTTTTCCTGTTCCTCTTTTCCTTAACAATTCTTCTGTCATGATTTGTTCTTTCCTTTGGCCTTTGTTCTTTACTCCCAGATGCCCGCCACATGCTGGGCTGTCCTTGGCAAGGTCACATCATAGATACTGGTTCCCACAGTGTGTGGTCCTTCACAGCTCAGGTCACAGGTTCTGGTTGTCCTTCTAGATGGTCCTCCAGGAGTCCTGACAAGAGCGCTGGCATGCTCCTGGGTGGCTTCTCCTAATACTTGGCATCTCTGTGCCCTGCAGACCTGGGTTCTGAACAGGCTTCCACCTTGGTGAGTGCCATGTGAGACTGATTCAAAGTTTCTGCCCCTCCATCAGGAGATATTCTGTTGCCCAGGTTTCAGCATGCCGCTTGCTCTGTGTGTGTCTCCTGAGGCCAGAGGCCACCAATCCTCTGATTCAACAGCCGTCTCCTGAAGGCCCTGTCCCACTGCTGTTGTGTTCGGTGTTGGGAGAGAGGGCTTTCTAGTGTCGCTCCTGCTGCAGATGACTTTTGTCTCCCTCACTTAAAATGACCACTACTATGAAGACATCAGAAGAAGGCAGAGCCCTTTGTCCTTCAGGCCAGTTGAAGTCAGCCCGAGGTGGAGGTGGCCTGGACTCTGTGACCATTAGCTTGAGACAATGATAAGTATTCTCACACAAGTCAATAACTGACAGGCTTTTTAAAAATTTATTTTTCACTCCCTGAGTGGGGACATAAAATCTATTTCTTATAAACTTCTGATAAATCAAAATCTGCATGCAAAATCCTTAGCACACTGAATTTTTTCAATTACTTTTCTCTGTTGCTGGTTTTCAGGGATAATCACATCCTGGCTTTGGTGCTTGCGTAGAAGGAGATACAATATGAACTCAACTGTCTCCAAAGGGAACATCAAGGGCGTCATGTCAGACCATTCTCTGCCTGAGTTTGTTTGAACTACATAGATACGCGTGTGACTTATCGGGATAGCGTCTGCAGATCAGATTCAAAAGGCTTCAGTTTCACATGCAACTCAAATTGTAGGAACACCTGCAAAATGGAAGGGCGTGCAAGATCAGTTATTGAGAAAACTTGTTTATAAGAACTGAGACCATTCTCCTACAAGAAGCTCAGATACTTTTCTGGACTTAAAATGAATCTTCTGGGATAATGTTTTGATAAGTTGAGTGGCTGTGAATTAGGACCATGTGGGAATATCTTTTCTGTAAAAGGGACTGGGATGCTTAAATATAATGGAAAAAAGGTGCTCGGGACAGATGCATTTCAAACTTTGACTGACTCACAACTTGGAGCATCACATAAACAGAAACACTGTTGCTACCCACCTTATTCTCGGTGACTAGAGTGATCTCTCCCACATGCCACTTTGCTTAGGGACCCATGAGGAAAACACACCTTTTGTGTTGTCAGAAAAACCGAGTGTGACATGTTTCACCCCTTAGGTGACAGAGCCATTTGCTCCTGCCGCTGTATCCATTTACATTCTTGCTGAATGTCTAATGCTTCCCACGTGCTTTTTATTCTAGCAAGTTGTCTGGAGCAGGCAGGTTAGTAGAGTCACATTTCCACCTTACAGTAGGCTGTGCACTCCATGCAGGGTATTTCCTATGTTTGTTTGATTAGTGTTCACAAATGAGATGTGAGTCCATGTCTCCCCCCATGGATCAGCACATCGAGAACACTACAGTGAGTCCACAGCACCTTAACCTAATTTTTTTCTGGTAACTGTAAAATGACTTCGATCAAGTTGCTCATTGCAGTTTGTTCTGTTTCATACGCATCTGTCATTGGCAAGCCTTTCCTTAATGCTGATGATCCTGAATTTCTTCCAGGGTCTTTGAAGGGCTAAGTCTCAAGAAGATCATCAACAGGCCTGTAACAAGGGAGAGATGACTTAGTGGTTAAGAGCCCTGGCTGCTCTTCCAAAGGTCCTGAGTTCAGTTCCCAGGAACCACATGATGGCTCACAGCCATCTCTCTGGCATGCATGCAGACAAAGTACCCACACCTAAAAAAAATAAAATAAAATAAATAAGTAAAATTTTGCCAGGCGGTGGTGGCACATGCCTTTAATCCCAGCACTTGGGAGGCAGAGGCAGGCGGATCTCTGTGAGTTCCAGGCCAGCCTGCTCTACAGAGTGAGATCCAGGAAAGGAGCAAAGCTACACAGAGAAACCCTGTCTTGAAAAACCAAAAAAAAAAAAGAAAGAAAGAAAGAGAGAGAGAGAGAGAGAGAGAAGGAAGAAAGGAAGAAAGGAAGGAAGGAAGGAAGGAAGGAAGGAAGGAAGGAAGGAAGGAAGGAAGGAAGGAAGGAAGGAAGCAAGAAAGCAAGAAAGGAAGAAAGGAAGGCCTGTAACAGAATGCTAGTTGACTTGGTAAAGCCCAGTCACTCTGGGGACTACAGAGATGGCTGGGCAGGTAAGAGCACTTGCTGCTCTTGCAGAAGGACCCAGTTGGGTTCCCAGAACCAACACAGGGCGTCTCTTAACCTCCTGTAACTTCAGTTCCGTTCTAGGGTATCCGATGCCCCTTCCCATCCTTCACATGCACCAGCTACATAGGATGCACACACAGAGGCACACACAGCCCCCCCCCCACTCACCCCACCCCCCACCACAGACACATCAGCCTCTCACCGCTTCCCTACCTCTTTATGAACTTGCCCAATATTATACGAGTAATAGACAGCCTTTGGATCCAGCTACTCTGCTTAAAAAAGATATGCTTTACATACATGATCTATTTCACAGTTTATTGTAAAGATTAACTGGAAAACAATTGTGGCATTTTGACAAGCAGAATGCCTTCTGTAAGCTTGAATGATGATACAAGTCTCTGCTGGCCTGGCGGAATTGCAGAGGATAAAGTCACAATACAAAATTACTTTTGCTTATTATCTAAACCCCAAACTGGGTACAGTGACATTTGTTTCCTTTTGGTTGTGAAAGGGGTGTGAGGACGAACTCCTTTGCTTATATGGTGCAAGGAAATCTGCAGAACATGGCAGTGACTTTTATTTCTGGATGGACTGGTCCATCTCTGGGATGATTTATCAGAATGCAACATAACTAGGCTATAGTATATCGTCTAGGCCATGCGCATCTCATTATTCTGAGGTGTCCTAGGAAGGGTTTCTGGGAAATGAGGTTGAGTTACGGCTGGTTGTGCGGGCATGGTCATTTTCATCTGCTGTCAGTGAGTGCTGGAGAATGAGGAGTCACAAGGGCACTGTATTTTGTGTCCTAGGAGATTGCCCTGTGATAAATGATCACTGCATAGGGATCAGAGACTAAACTAATTCGTTGCTGGAGGATGATATTGATGTGCACCCATCGCTCTCACAGCAGGGGAGCAGGGAAAGGAGCCTAAGGAACAGCCCCTTTGAAGAGCAGGCTATTACCTAGTTATAGACAGGGAGGAGGCAGCAGCATCTGCCACCACCTTTGAACCTTTGATGAGCAACCCGACATCCGGGGATATTTCCTAGACTATTTGTGCAAAGGACAGCCCACATGCCTGTAGTATCTGTGAGGATCTTAAATAGATTAGAATTAGAACGGAGACTGTCTGGGTACATCGCAGAGCTGAGGAGATAGGTTTATCAGAGAGCCTAAGGGTGCTGGACGGCATCTTTAGGGTCTATCTAAAACCTGCTTCCTCAAAACCATTGGAAGACACTCCCTGGAGATGACAGCTGTCCCAGGCCGCTGGTGCCAAAGGGTCCTGGAGTTACCTTTGTCTTTGACCAGCAATGCCACCACACTTCCTTGGACCCCAGAGGTACAAAATCTTCCTCAGGGGAATACTTTCTTTGTGCACAGAATCTCTCTGCCTTTGCTTCCAATTGCAGCTGCTTGTTCCTTACATCCCATCTCTTGCCATGGAAAGCAAGCATTTGAGCTCTTGGGTACAGTGCGTACAAATGAACAGGAAGGGAAAGAGCTGCATCCCAGACTCGGCTCTCTGCCCTGCCTTCCAGCTGAGCCCGCCCAGAGTCCTTCTGAACGGGAGGCTGATGGATCAGCAAGTGGGACCTTTTGAGAGTGGGAGGATAATTGGGGGTAGAACGAGGCGATGCCCACATTCCCAGCCACGCCTTGGAAAGGACAGCAGGTGAGGACAAGCTGGCCTCCCCTTCTCGTATGGTCCCCTTCCAGATCCACCTGGGCAAAGAAACTGGCACCTAAGGATCAGAGGGGCCCGCCCTGCTTGTTTGTCTTCTAAGGTAGTGGAGCAAATCCTGTGCCCTGAGTCTCATTCGTCTCCCCGCCTATAACAACTCTCCTTCAAGCCTGGAGGCCACTAGATAAAAGGCTATGCCCAGCTCACAGTGACCACTGGAATCATGGATTGTCCCCCACCGGAGTGTTTATTATGTTATGTCACCTCCAAAAAGGGCATTTATTTCCCACCAATTAGAAACAAAAAGCATACTATATTCACACAAAAAAAAATTATCATCACTCCCTGGAGAAAAATAACCTTGACATTTTGAGGCAGAATCCTTAAGCCTTTCTCTCATGGCAGCTACACATCACCTTTTCAAGAACAGAATCTTTCATTTTGTTCTTATTTGCATTCCCTAGTGAGTAAGTGTGTGTGTGTGTGTGTGTGTGTGTGTGTGTGTGTGTGTGTGTGTGTGTGATCAACCCAAGTTCTGGTCATCTGAAAAAAGGAAACCCCTATTGAAAAAAAATGCCTCCATTAGATTTGTCTGAGGCAAATCTGTGAGGGGAAATTTTCTTAATTGATGATTGATGTGGGAGAGCTCAGCCCAGCTACCCCTGGGCAGGTTGCCCTGGGTTGTATAAGAAACAAGCTGAGTGGGCTACAGAGAGCAAGCCAGCAAGCAGCATTCCTCCGTGGATCCCGCCTCTGCTCCTGATTGAGTTTCTGCTCTGACTTCTCAGAGGATGGACTGTGATCGGGTCAAACAAGCCCTTTCTCCCCAAGGTTTTTGTTTGTTTGTCTGCTTGTGTTTGTTTGTTTGGGGTCAATATTTTATCACAGCAACACAAAACAAACTAAACTAAAATGGAAATTGGTCCCAGAGAGTGAGTGTTGCTGAGATGGACCTGACAGTGTTGGTTTGGGAGGGGACCATGGAAGGACTTTGAATCTTTGAGCGAGAATAGCTGTTGAGTGCTTAGCATTTAATGGGCTGTTCTGTGGGAACGTGGAAGATAGGAATGCTGGAAAAAATACAGATGATGGGGGCCTGGCTTGTAAAGTTTCAGAGGAGAAGTGGAGAGTTTCTTAAAACTCTCAGGGCCATTTGACTGATATTTTGAGTTAAGAATCCATGAAAATGAAATCATCTGTTCTTTGCTGGGACAATGGATGCTGGTCAGCTGGGACTGAAAAGTCAGCTGTGATTAATAAGAGACCAGCATCATTGAGGTGGCATCTTCTGGGAAGTGTTTCCTCGGGGTCAGCACACAGAAGCTGTGGTCCAGTGAGGCCAAGGCTGCATCTCAGGCTGGATGCCGAAGCTAGCGATGTAAAAGAGTCTCCCACATGGTACTGATTCTGGAGGCATGAAGGGGTCATGCAGCTGAAGCTTGGCACTGTGGGAATCCAGGAGAGGCCATTGGCGAAAGAGTGGCTGCAGCAGCAATGACAACCTCAGGAATTTGGGGGCTCATGGAGAGAAGGAAGATGTGGTAGGGTCAGAGACCCCAAAGAGAGGCCAGGAAGCCATTAGAGAAGGTGTACCTCAAATATGGTGGAGATTTGTGGATTGTCTATAGAAACATGTAGTACTCAGCACAGATTTGACTCTTGTTTCCTAGTATTGAAAAACTGAACTCAAGTCCTATCAAATGGGGGGGGGGGTCTATCATGGAGTTACACCTCCAGCACTCTCCTTCCAACCCTTCCTATCCTTTTCTTTGAGACACTTGTCTCACTCTGAGGTCTAAATTGGCCTGGAGCTCACTGGGCCACTCAGGCTGGCCTGGAACTCACAGCTGTCCCCCTGCCTCAGCCTCCTGAGTGGGATTTCAGGTGTGAGCCACCATGCCCAACTTCTAGTCCTTTATGATTATTTATTTATTTATTTATTTATTTATTTATTTATTTATTTATTTATTGAGAGCAGGTCTCACTCTCTTGCCCAGGCTAGCCTGGAACTGACTATGTAGCCCAGTCTCAGCACCTGGAGTAGCTGGGATTACAGATGTGTGCCACCACACCCAAGTTACGATGTTTTTATAACCAACTTTTAAAATCTTTTTTCCTGAAATGAAACGTTATCTTTTAAGTCTATAGCTCATTGACTATGACTAATGTACTCACTTAACTATCAGTCCAACCCAGAGAAGGACAGTTTTGATCGCTTCGGAGAATTCCCCAGGCCCCTGCCCAGCCAGTCCCGTCCAGCCTGCTGCTGCTGCGCTTTCTATAACTCTAGCTGAATTTTGCCTTTTCTACAGTCTCCTGTAAATGATAGAGCCATGTAGTGTGTGTGTGTGTGTGTGTGTGTGTGTGTGTGTGTGTGTGTAAAGAGAGAGAGACAGAGAGAGAGAGAGAGAGAGAGAGAGAGAGAGAGAGAGAGAGAGAGAGAGAGAGAGAGAGGGGTGTCTGAGCTCCTGCTCTGTAATATCTTTGTTTTTGATAATCTTTGTGTTGTTTTGCTCATTGGCTCCTTCTTGTGGCTGAGCAGTAATGCACTGTGTGAATATCCTCCTAGATTATTTAGATGACCTTTCTCTCTATCTAAATCTCATCTGCTTTTGAAAACTCTCCAGAGCAGCCTTTGTACCTCACTGAGCACAGAGCATGTATTTATTGTTTAATTGTGTCTTGGATGGATGAAGGAACCAGTCTACTGTGGGGACATCACCTACCAACCACTCTCTTGGGCTGGATTTACATCTCTCTGGTTAGATGCAGACAGCAGCTGGACCTGGGAAAAATCAGCACAAGCAGATGATGTGGGGCTGTACATAAATAGCTGATGTTTTTCTTCCTTTGGGCAGTGTCTGAAAAGGCTTTCCTTCAGACTCTGGGCCATGCAGGGGAAAGATGAGAGGATTGGCAGAGACCGGGAGGGAGAGGGAATGGTCCTGCATGTGAGCCAGGAAAAAGAGGACCCTTGGATGAAAGCAGGCATCCCAGGCCTTGGGCTCCAGTTTGACAACCCAGGTCACTCTGGACAAGTAACTTTACACCCTCAAACTCTATCAAAAATGAAAAAATTGGAGGTCCTAGCTCTCAGATACTGCAAACCTATTTTATACCAATAACCAGGAGAGATAAACTGTTCACAAACCTTCAAAACTCTACCTCCATGGCCTACCATGTTCATTTGGAAGAACTGGGATTTGCCGGTATGGTGTTTTGAATGAAAATGGCTCGCATAGGCCCACAAGGAGTGGCACTATTAGGAGGCGTGGCCTTGTTGGAGGAAGTGTGTCACTGGGGGTGGTCTTTGAGGTCTCAGATGCTCAAGTTAGGCCCAGTCTCTCTCTCTTCCTGCTGCCCGCTGATCTGGATGCAGGAATTCTCGGCTACCTCTCCAACACTATGTCTCCCTGTGTGCCACCATGTAATAATGCATTAAACCTCTGAAATGTGAGCCAGTCACAATTAAATGTTTCCTTATAAGAGCTGCTGTGGTCATGGTGTCTCTTCACAGCAGTGGACACTGACTCAGACAGCCAAGAAGGTCCTGGAAGGTGCTGTTCTCAATCCAGAGTTGCTCATTTCGCTGGTGAGCAGGTTGTCACTGTTGGGCAATGCCGATCCCTGAGAGCAGGCCAGTGTCCAGAGATCACCTACCAAGAGCCTGGGCTGGTTAAACAGGCCCTTGGGAGCTGGAGAGGTCATCCTTCACTGGAAAAATTCAACAACAGCTGCAGAAAGGCGGCTGGCAAGCCAGGGCCCAGCAGTCCAGGGACAGATGTCTGGAGACTTCCTTCCTCCTTAGTTCTTAAGGGGCTGGTGGGGAAGACGATGAAAATATCTGCTTCTTCCCTCAGCCAATGAAAGCATGGCACCTGCTCTTACTATTTTCTATTTTTATTCTATAGCTCATTCATTATTGAAGTAGAAGCAATGAATTCTTGAAATTCTTAGGAGAATATTATTATTTTGTTTGTTTAATTTTTTATTGAGATAGATCTGGCAATGGAGCCATCCTGGCCTTGAACATATAATCCTCCTGCCTCACCTTCCTAAGTGCTGGGATTACAGGTGCAGGCGACCACACATGGCTTGAAGGATAGTGTTTGAACTACCCTTCCCAGAATACACATTGCCTTGTAACTTTATTTCTCTTTGATGAGGGAGAAAAGACACCTTGTCTGGTCTACTGAAACAAAAGTTCAACTCTGTGTCAGGGAAAGCTCTTTGCATTGCTCCGGTTTCTAGTATTATAAAGAAATACCTGAAGTGAGGTCATATATAGGAAAAGAGATTTGTTTTGCTTAACATTTCGTAGGGGCTAGGTTCAAGATTCACGGTGCTGGCCCTCATGGCTTTATCAGCTGGTGCTGGGTGGAAATGAGACAAGAAGTCAGAGCTTGTTGGAGGTTGCACAGTGGTCAGTAACAGCCTTAGATCCCACCTCTCACAGATTCCACTACCTCGAGCCCGGCAGTGCTGGCGCACACCTTTAATCCCAGCACTCAGGAAGCAGAGGCAGGCGGATCTCTGTGAGTTCAAGGCCAGCTTGGTCTACAGAGTGAGTTCCAGGACAGCCAGGAGTGTTTTACAGAGAAACCCTGTCTCAAAAAAATAAACAAAGAAAGTACCTCTTAATGATACTACACTGGAGCCAAGCCTGTAACATCTGAACACTGGGGAGTGGCCCCCATCCAAACTGTAGCCGTTGTCTGCTGTTTCTGGATAGTTACGTGCATATTTCTGCGTTATATATGTGGCCTGAGCAGTATCCCAGGACTTTTTCCTTGGGCTGTGTTTGACACCCTTGAAGGCCATAAAATATTTTAAAGGAAGCACACACACCTCCCAGATGGACACAGCGAATTGCAGACAGGCTTATTATTTTCCCGGTATGATTGTGCACCGCAATCACAGACTGAAATTAAACAGACGTAGCCGTCTTTCATCTTCGGTGAGCTAAGCTCCTATGGCAGAGGGTGGCAGTGACATCTACCACTGACAGGCTCTGTGCCAGTCACTCGGCTTCTGTGGGCTTTCATGTCTTTACCTGTAAAGGGGAAAGGGCCGGAGGAGGGATTTTGACACCCCGGTTCTGTGTCTAGCCAAGATGCTGGGTCGTGTTGCCAAGTACAAGCTTGGAAAGACACAGAGGGAAGACGCAGGCAAGAGGGGACAACTGGGAGACACACCGAGGGGAAGTGGGGTGGGGAGAGAATGGGAGCCTTCACTGGAGTTTGTCTACGCCATCACTGCGGTTGCCAGGGGACACACAAGGGCCTGTCCCCACACCTGCGCTGTCTTGATCTCTGGCCCAGGAATTCTCCGGAGGGAAGCTGAGCAAGCAACATGACAGTCCTGTGTGTAGAAGAGCTGAGAACATATGGGAGAAGTTAACTGCTGCGGGACTGGGCAGAGGAAAGCAAGCTGGCAGGCAGCCTTGCCCAGCTACATGCTAGCAGCACGGAACAGGAAAGAGGAAGCCAGGGAAACTAGAGGAAATTATGTGCGAAAATGTTAAAATGTGGAAGGAAGGCAAAAAGCAGACTCCAGGGGGAGTGGGAAGGTTGAAACTGAAGAATTCGGCAAATTACATGATAGACTGAGGAAATGTTTTCACGTGGGAGAAGGAAGAAGAAGGGAACATGGAACATCCAGAGAAACTCTCTTACACAGAGGCTGGTTACTAGAAGTCTCAAAACCGGAGAGAAAATTTTTAAAGGAGAAGGAAGAACACTTGAAAAATGAGGGACAAATATTCCCCAAATTAAAATGAGAACTCATGAGGACATGTCGGAGAAGCCTTATGGGTTAGGAGAGAGGGTAAGATCATGAACTGCCCTTCCAGAGGACGTGAGTTCAGTTCCCAGGACCCAAGTCAAGTGGGCTTATACTGTGTAATTCCAGCTCCAAGAGGATCTGATGTCTCTGGCTTCCACAGGCACCTGCACTCTAGAACACATACCCCTCCTATATACACATAGACATTTTTTTCAGTAATTTTTAAAAATTAAAGAGAAATTTTTTTAAAAAAAACCTTGTGCCTAGATAGGTTATGAGGGAAATATAAGAATATATATAATATATATATATATATATATATATTATATAATCTAAAATATTACAGAGGAAAGGTTGATTTATATAGAAGGAATCAGACTGCCATCAAATTTTTCAAAGACCACACAAATGGAAGAAAAGAACAAGCATGTGAGGGTCAGTGACAAGTATGTCACAGAGACACTGATCTGTGCTTCAAAGTCAAGCTCACACCTGAAATGACAGGCGACTAGATGGTTTTCCTGTCCACTCTTAAGCCATCCTCAGCTTATGACGTAAGGAATGACCCTTGACTCAGCATCTGCATCATCCAAAGCTGGCTGGAAATGCAGACTCACAGCTCTTTCTCATCTGTGGAATCAGAATGTACCCAGAAGTCACTCTATAGTTAGTGGCCAATTAAGACTTAAGCACCAGTGGTCTCCAGAACTCTCTTCTTGGGAGGTAAGTGAGCCTACACCAGTGTCCTGCGTCACGGGCTGGTGCCATTGAGACCATCTTAGTACTGCTTAGCAGGAGCTTCCCTCAGCCCAACTCACACCTCCGTAGAGTGCCGCCCCAGACCCTGAATGAGCCTGACCACCACGTGCATTACGTTCCCACTGTATCCCCTCCCATACAGGGTACACTGATGTCAACATTTCACTTTCCTGATTGGATTTTTAGGTCTCACACATAGTGGACTGCACGGTGCTAGCAGCCAGGGTCATCTTAGACATTCCAATGGTCAGCACCGTTGCACTGTGGCCTCTGTAGTACAGCTGTCCCATGGTTCTAGTTCAAGGCAGAGGTGGATTTTCACCATCATGGGGAATGGGTGGCTCACTCCGCAAACCGTGAAGTAATTATGTAGGTGCCTACAAAGGTTAGAGTTGGAACTGTGCAATTTCCCAAGGTATCTGTGACATGGGCTTCTGAATCAGGAAGAATTTTCGGTGCTTGGTCATTGATTCAGCAAATTTGGTCATTCTTCTGTGTGCCTGGGTTCCATAGCCACAAATGCAACTAACTTAAAAAAAATTGAAATACACATCTTGTCTTAGTTTGGGTTTCTATTGCTGTGAAGAAACACCATGACAATGGCAACTCTTATAAAGAAAACATTTAATTTCAGGTGCTTTCAGTTTCAGAGGTTCAGTCCATCATCATCATGAAGGGGATCATGGCAGCGTGCAGGCAGATGTGGTGCTGGAGCTGAGAGTGCTCCATCTTTCAGGTAACAGGAAGTTGACTGTCACAGTGAGGGAAGCTTGAGCAAAAGAGACCTCAAAGCCCTCCCCTACAGTGACACACTTCCTTCAACAAGGCCACAGCTCCTAATAGTGCCACCCCCTTTGGGGGGCTATTTTCTTTCAAACCACCACATTCCACTCCTTGGCCCCCAGAGGCTTATAACCATATCATAATGCAAAAAGTGCATTCAGTCCAACTTCAAAAATACCCATAGTCTATCACAGTCTCAACAATGTATAAAAGCCCAAAGTCTCTTCTGAGATCCTTCTAATCTCTTAACGGTTGATAATCCCTCTGTAAAAATAAAAATCAAAAAGCACATCACATACTTCTAACACATAATGGCACAGGATATACATTACTATTCCAAAACACAGGGAAGGGAACATAATAAGGGATACTGGTCCAAAGCAAGACCCAAAACCAGCTTGGCAGGCTTCAAACTCTGCATCTTCATGTCTGATGTTAAAACATTCTCCACATCTCCAATTCTGTTCAGTTCTGTTGACTGCAACACACTTCTTTCTCTTGGGCTGGTTCTGCTCCCTGTTAGTAGCTCTCCTCAGCAGGTAGCCCATGACTCTGGCATCTCTAACATCTTGGGGTCTCCAAGGCAATCCAGGCTTCAACTTCTCAGCTTCACACGATGGCCTCTCTACTAGGCCTCCATTCAGGGACACCCCTGACACATGCCCAGACTCAGCAGCTTTATTCCATAACTCCTTTCTTCTCTCCTTAATTCTAAACCAAAAATCACATGGCCAAAGCTGCCAAGTTCTGCTGCATGCTGGGGCTGGAACATGGCCTCCTCCTTCAGTTACATCTCCACCAGCTTTCTGTCCTTCACTGCCTACACTTGACTGTCCTGAAACTTGCTCAATAGACCAGACTGGCCTCACACTCAGAGATCTGCCAACCTCTGCCTTCTGAGTGCTGGGATTAAAGGTGTGCTCCACCACACCTGGCCCTAAGCTTTTCTTTAGTTCCCTTTCACAGATTAGAAATTTAGCTGGGTGGGATTTTGCTCTGAGGTCACTACTCCCTTTATTCCATCTGTTTATCTCCTTGAACTAAGATTTAACTCTATTCCATTTCCTGGTGCTCCTTTTCTCCTCAAAATTTACATTTTATAATTTGCCCTGCTTAGCTTGCTTCTTTTTATTATAAACCTTCATTAGAGTTACCACTAATATCCACACAACAGAGTCTATACTAGGCTGTTTTGAGATTTCCTCTGCCAACAGAATTAACCCCAAATTCTTCACTGTAGCCTCAAGCAGACTCCTAGGACAAGGGCAAAAGGCAGCCACTTTCTTCACCAAAACATCACAAGAACAATCATCTCTAGGCAACATACTGTTCTTCTCTGAAACATCTTGAGTAACCTCCCCCCCCCATAGTTCAAATGACTCTTAGCACCTTGTCTTCCATGCTCCTACTAGTATGACCCATTAAGCAGTGCTTAAAGCATTCCACTGCTTTCCTAACCCAAAGTACCAAAGTCCAAATTTCTCCTAACACAAACATGGTCAGGCCTATCACAGCAACACTCTAGTCCCCGGTACCAACTTCTGTCTTAGTTTGGATTTTTATTGCTGTGAAGAGGCACCATGACCACAGCAACTCTTATAAAGAAGACATTTAATTGAGGGTGGCTCACTTATAGCTTCAGAGGTTCAGTCAGTCCATTATGATCATGAATGGGAGCATGGCAGCGTGCAGGCAGACATGGTGCTGGAGCTGAGAGTGCTACATCTTGCAGGCAACAGGAGTTAACTGAAAGTCACACTTAGTGATGCTTGAGCAAAAGTGACCTCAAAGCCCACTCCCTCAGTGACACACTTCCTCCAACAAGGCCATACCTCCTAATAGTACCACTCCCTTTGCGGGCCATTTTCTTTCAAACCACCACACATCTATATTGAACATGTACGGACTTTTTACTGTTATTGTTTCCTAAGCAATGTAACATCTGTGTGTTAGTTATTTAGCTGCGTTGTGTTCTTACCCTGCAAGGAAGTGTCACGAAACACGACAGAATCCGCTTATAAGAGTTTATTAAAGGGACAGAAAGTGCGCAGGCCTGTGGGAGAGACACGTGTGTGGAGAAGAGGAAGAGGAGAGAAGAGAGAACCGGGAATATGGCGCTCTGCTTTAAAAACCGGCTGGGGGCGTGACCAGGTCACGTCACTACTCCACGCATGTGCGTAGATCACATGGTCACGTTGTGCGCTTACGTAGCCATGTAATATCACATATTCTGGTCACGCGAGATGCCTTGGCCGGAACTTGCTAGGCGGAGGTGTCCAGCCTGACCGGAATTGGCTAGGCGGAAGTGTCCGCCTGGTAAATGCAACGGGGGGGGGGGGGGGGGGGGGGCGGCGCGTGTTGTGAACCCTTCACTGTGTACATGGCATTTATATTTTTTACATACATAAATAATGTCAAAATGGTTTTCAGTGTATTGGAGTATTTGTGTAAGTTATGTGCAAGCAACATACCATTTATACAAGAAACTTGAGCATCTTCTGATGCTGGGATCTGCAGGATGTTCTGTAACAACTATCTGGCAAATGAATAAACTGTCTTTATTGAGCACCTACTATGATCTAGGTGCAAATGCCAAGTATGGTGTTAAAGCACCAGCAAGGCCTTTGTCTCCTTGCTTTAAAATACAGCTCTCAGCATCTGATACACGGAACTCTGGGAGAAGGGAATGAGAGAACTTGTGAACATTTCCTATCAGGTCATATTAATGTTGTGAAATTCACATTTGTAGGCAGCTTTTGCTCTCCTCCCATGAATTTTGAGTATGTGGGTCTTCTACTCATTTCTTCTTCCTAGATGATAAGACATTTGCTTCTCTGGTAGTCAAGGACACCGGAGTTCTCCAGGCACAGGTCATTAAGAAGGCCACACTGCGGGCTGGAGAGATGGCTCAGAGGTTAAGAGCACTGCTTGCTCTTCCTAAAGGTCCTGAGTTCAATTCCCAGCAACCACATGGTGGCTCACAACCATCTGTAATAAGATATGGTGCCCTCTTCTGGCCTGCAGGGATACGTGCAGGCAGAACACTGTATACATAATAAATAAATCTAAAATTTAAAAAAAAAAAAGAAGAAGAAGAAGAAGAAGAAGGCCACACTGGAAGTCTGGCAGACCCACTGTGTGCATGTGAGGCTCGAGACAAACAGCCCTGGAACTTCACCTGAGATCCTGTGGTTTTCCTTTGCTCCATGTCCTGGGAAACAAAGACAGAGAGCAAGAAAGCAGAATATCTTACATGCCTTCAACTTCCTAACTGTCTCTAAGCAGAAAGTACACATGAGATAGGAAATGTGTAAATTTTCTGATGTTAAAAACTGAAATCACTTAGACACCATTTGGGTTTAGAAGATATTGTAAAGAAATAGAAAGAAAGAGAGATCAAGAAGGAGGAGGGAAGAGTGAGGGAAGGCTTGGGGGAAGGTAGGGGGAGAAAAGAGAAAGTGCAGAGGAGACTGGAAGTGTCTCACTCCCGCTGTGCTGGGTCTTGGCATCTCAACAAAGCAGACTCTCAAAGCAGGCCCTCAGATTCCACCATGCAGAACACCACCTACTCGGGAACTTGTTCCCTACACCTGAGCTCTGGCCCAACCTGTCCTCATTAGGGGTGTTAAAGACAACATTGACATCTGTGGGAGCACGCACACGTGTGGAGCATTGTCTACAGCAGTGGGGCATTACTGATGACACACACACACACACACACACACACACACACACACACACACACACGCACACTGTAACATCTCTCTTGTGCAAAGAGGAGACAAACCATCCAGATTTGCTCCTTCCTCCCTCCATCTTTTCCTTCCTTCCTTTGGTCTTTCCTTTTGTCCTTCTCCATCCATCTGTCTTTCCTCTGCCGTCTCCTTTCTCTGAAGTCTCTGAACATCATTTACACTCTGAAAGGGTCGCCACATGCAATTCCCTCAGGGAGAAGGAAGGAAGGAAATCTTTGTCTTGGTGGCATCAGGGCACGTCTTGTTTGACAGTGTCCATTGTGACAGTTGTATAGCACCCATGTACACTACTGCAGGGAACCGACTAATCCAGCTGAGTGTCTCCTGTTGGAGCTGAGTTGGGATTTATTTCCTGACTTCCACGGGGCTCCCAGACTTAAGGAGTGGAGAACTTCTCGCAGAGGGCAGCATTCAGATCAAAAAGGCTTTCCCTGCCAGGCAATCATTTCCAGACTTGCCCACGCACAAGAGCTTGGGGGGAGGATTGGAACAGAAGGTGGCAATTTGCTAAGAAAGGAAGGAAAAACAATAATATTTATTTGATTACATTGTCTCCTGTTCTGGTAGGGGGTAAATTACAGGCCTGATGACTTCAGTGTTGAGGCCTGCAACAGCTTCCTGTGCTGGGGGCTTTGCTGTTACCGAGAACACAGCGCAGAGGAAGCCCTCCTCATTTGTCACCCCTGTGGTGGCATAGGCAAGGCAAGTCTCCAGAAGGACCGTTCCGCTCCGCACCTGCTCCTGTGCTCACTTTACAGTGCCTCCAACATGAACAATAAAACAAGAGAGGAAAAAGGAACTAGAGCCCTACCAATGACCGCGCCCAGCGGCAACCCCAAAGTCTGCTCACAACTGATCATTTTTAATCTTTCCAGCCGCCTGGGTGGCACCAGCATCACTGATGCTCTGTACAGGAGGAAATGGACTTACTGTCTCCACTATCCGACAAAGTCTCCCCTAGACTTAAAAGGAACAAAGTCCTTTGGGCCCCCGCTGACCCACATAGCCCCCAGCCTTGCTGTCCTCCTGGGAGTCTGGAGTCTGTGCTCAGTAAGCACAGAGACTGAGACCTGGCCAACTGAGACCTGACTCCAGGCTGCACCATGTACTACCTGAGGGACCTGGGGGATCATTTAGCACTTCAGCCTTCCCACTCCTCACTCTTCATTCAGGGAACATAATTTGCACGTCTTGTGACGTTGTGAGGATCAAATGCTTAGAGAACGGAACGGCTACTGAGCAAAGTACCCCAGGCTGGCCCGGGCGATACGGCTCCAGTTGTGATGTCCCATGGGACTCCTGAGTGGCCCTTAATAAAAGACTGGGTGTTCACTGACCCCCACCATTTCTGCAGGCGAGAGAGGCAGGGGGAGGCAAGAAGAGAAAGAGAACTAACTGGCCACGGTGACACGGGCCTATCATGTCAGCACTCTGAAGCAGGAGGTTTGGGCTTTTGAGGCTAGCCTGTCCCCAAAACAAAACAGACAATGGCAAAAAAGAGGAGCAGAATTACCCGTGTGACCCACATCCTGACACAGCCACTTCGCACCTGGGTCACCTTGAGTCGGTTATCCCTCCCCTGCCTACCTCACAGTGTTGACGGAATTCCAGAGGACAGACAGGTGGCAGGCATCTCGATCACAAAGTGCCTCTAAATAAAGCTGGATTCCCTCAACGACAGCCATTCCTGCTCTGTTCTGCAATATGTATTTCTTCTGAAAGTCCCTCTACGACAGCTCTTCTCAACGTGTGGGTCACAACCCCCAGGGGACTGAATGATCCTTTCACAGAGGTTGTCCAAGACCACCAGAAAGCACAAATATTTACAATACCATCCATAACAATAGTAAAATTACAGTTATAAAGTAGCAACGAAAATAATTTTATGGTTGGAGGTCACCACAACATGAGGAGCTGTATTAAAGGGTCGCAGCGTTAGGAAGGTTGAGAACCACTGCTCTAAGGTATTAATACTGGAAAACCTTCACCCTAAAACAAGGTAGGACTTTCTTTGCTTGGAGAAACTGGTGCATGTCCTTTCCCAGTGCTCAGGGTTCTGGGAGTTTCTGCCTTCCCCACCGGGTTTTTTTTTTTTTTTAATTTGGGGGTACTAGAGGAGAGAACCAGACCCTTCCTCCATCCCATCAGGTGACAAATGTTTCCCAAACCCAGCTGCCCCTCTTCAAATAAATCGGTCCCCTGACTAGGTATTTGTGAAAGGTTAATTGGAGGTGCGTCCCAAGCGCTCAGGGAAGCTCGGCCCGCAGCGAGATTGCACTTGGTGCAATTCACCAACTCCATCTCGCGTCTGCTTGCGCTCCTCTGATGATAAAATGCCAGCTCTCTATTACTGGCATTCGACCTTTAAATGGCACAGAGCCACTTTGTCATCAGATAGAGTCATGAGCAGTCACAAAGGAGGAGACAGCATCAGAATATTAACTCACGTAAGGCTAGCACACTGGAAACTCTCCATTGACCTAGGCTGGGCTTCCTGCTGGAGAATAAGGGCAGGCGAGGCTTCAGGCTTCCTCTCTGGTTCCTTGAGGCAATACTGCATCCTTGACTGACAGCCTGCTGGGTACCAATCCAGCACAGCTTGTCTTCTGGCACATTTGTCTCTCCTGTTTTCTTGAGACAGAGCCTTACTCTGTAACTCAGGAAGCCTGGAACTCACAGTGCAGCTCACACTGCCCTAGAACTCGCAGTAATCCCGCTGCCTCTGCCTTCCAAGTGCTGGGATTACAGGTATGACTGACCACACTCAACTCTGTTAACTTTGGCTTAAAAAATTCCCCTTTCCCTGCAATCCCTCCCCTCCATCCCTTCCTTGTATTCAAGAATTGAGTGTTTACTGTGGACACGCCCCTCGCTATGAACATAGAACATGCCTTGGCACTTGAGTGTCTACTGCAGGACTCTGTGCAGTGGCATGACATTCAGGAGTTCGAGTGAGTCTCTGCCTTCAAATCGCCAGCTGCTCTCCCAAGCCATTTGACCTTTGGGTATCCCCGCTCTCCAAGCTCTAAAGTGAAGTGCGCTTAATGCCATCACCTCAGCTCCTAATGGGATTGTGCTCAGGAATAACTAATGCCAAACCTTGTAAAACACACGGAGAAGTATGAAGCGGGGACATGCAACATTGATCTTGAATTGACGTTTCCTGCAGGCCTGTGGCGTGGAGAGAAAAGACGACGGAGAAGGAGGGGAAGGTGACAGACCCCAAACAGCCAAACCCTTTCATGTTTTCACACATCAGAATCAGAGGCAGCTGTGCAATGCACAAAAGGAGGATGCATGGGTCAGTGTGGAAATACCAGCCTTCCCTGTTTGCCAGCTCAGGATTCAAAGATGACAGCTCCCCTCTGTCGTCTTCCTACGCAGGGCCATTGCCTTTAGTCTCTCCTGCTTTCCGAGCTCACCTCAGCATGCAGGGAATTGCTAACAAGGAAGGCATTTTTAGGAGATGATGAATTCACTGTTCGAAACCGTTGCTTGAGGCCCCAGTATTTAATCCTGGGCTAATATATCTTCCGATCAATGTACTCGAAGGCCTGTATTCAGTTCACCACAGTAGCAGCAATCTAGAAGATGTGACAGTATAATAAGTAACATCTACATCTAAGACCTAAAATACGTTAGAGAAATGAAGACGCCAGACACGTAAAACTGTACATAGGCAAGGTTAACTTTTATCACACAGACCGTCAATCTGTGGTGGGCAGGGGATGGAAAATTCCACAATAAGGATAATCGTCAGAATAATGAGCTGGAATTGACTCAAGGCTTGTAGGTGGCTGAACTGGGATGGGAGAAAGGAGGAAGATAAAGAGTCTGGTACCTGGGAGATAATGCTAAGGAGGTGGGGAGGCCACTGCAGGGGTGGGGAGGGGTGGAGACTGAGCAGAGAAGGTAAGTTCTAGAGAACAGTGAGGGTCCGTTGTTTAGGACCGAGACAATGGGGAACTTGAAAATAGTCCTGGCTGCCTTATTTAATGTAAAAGATTTAGTTGAAAATGCTGAAGAAGGAAATGTATTTTTCTCCACAGAGCAGAATTTAGGAATGTTGAGCTCAGTGTGTAACCCAGAAGGATTCCCCTTCACTTCCTGATGCAGGTTGGTGTTTTAGGAGTCTGTAGGGGACTGGGATCAGACAGGCCGCCTTGGACTCCCCCCCCCCCCCCCCCCCCGGCCCGCGCTTCACAGAGTCAGCATTTCCAGCAAGTCGTTGTACTTTTTAAATTTAAATTTATTTTAATTGATGTACATTTTTGTGGAGTACCGCGTGCTGATCTGATGCACGATATACTGTATGATTTTCTAATTGGTGTGAACATGTCTATCTCCTTGAACAGATCCTTCATTTCTAGTGAAAACAACCACAATTCTTATGGCTTTTTGCAATGCCAACGGCCTCATCTACACCACACTAGGCTGTTTCTCTCTCACTGCCATGGTCCCTCTGGTCAGCAGTTCTCTCTCCCTCCTTCCAGGCCCTTGCCAACCCCTGGTACTCACCAGGTATTCTCAACCTCTATGAAGCCAACCTTTTCTTTCTTCCTTTCTTTCTTACTTCTTTTTTAAATGTGTGTGGGTGTTTTGTCTGCATGTATGTCTGTGTACCATGTGCATGTCTGGTGCCTGAGGAGGCCAGAAGAGGGTGCTGGGTCCCCTTGAAGTGGAGTTACAGGTGGTTGTGAGTCACCATGTGGGTGCCAGGAATTGAAACCTGGTCCTCTAGAGGAGCAATCAGTATATATAACCACTGAGCCATCTCTCCAGTCTTGAGGTCAACATTTTTGAAAAGTAGATTCCATAAGTGCATGAGATTGTGTGCTGTTAGTCTTTCCTTGGCTGACATGGTTGACTCTATTCACTCAAGATAATAACTGCCATCCACCAAATGACTTAGCTTTTTAAGGTTGAACAATATTCCAGTGTATGTGTCTATGTATGTTTGTGTGTGTCTCTCTGTGTGTATATGTCTATGTGTGTCTGTGTGTGTATCTGTGTGTATGTGTATGTCTCTGTGTGTGTATATGTCTGTGTGTATGTCTATGTGTGTGTGACTGTGTCTGTTTGTGTATGTCTCTGTGTGTATGTGTCTGTGTGTGTCTGTGTATGTCCGTGTGTGTGCCTGTATGTGTGTGTATATCTATATGTGTTTGTGTGTGTGTGTCTGTGTATATGTCTGTGTATGTGCCTGTGTGCCTCTCTGTGTGTGTATGTGTGTGTATGTACATTTTTTTTATCATTCATCAGCTAATGAACACTTAGTAGTTTCTATTTCTTGGCTATTGTGATTCACATTGCAATGGACATGGGAGTGGCAGTCTCTTTGACATGTTGAGTCCATTTCTTCTGGATAGATTCCCAGTAGTAAGAATGCTGGATCCTAGCCAGTTCTAATTTTTGGAGCAAGCCCCTCCATATTATTTGCCACAATGACTATACCAGTTTACAGGCTCTCCAACACTGTGGATTTACAAGTACGATTAAAGTAGTGTGGAAATGTAAAAGGACAAGAGTGGGTGAGAGGAACCCCAAGCTATAACAAATCAAAATGAAAATCCCCCCTCCTGTCTGGTTGACTGACATTCACCCACACCCACAGTCCCTTTAGTTTATGGCACTGGTCTCTGTTAATGCATCTGTCTACAAGGATGGTCATCACTGAAGCTGTGTCCATAAGATACTGCCCCCACCCTACCCTGCTGCTCTTCATAACCTGACAGCCTCCATTGCCTTACTACTTGTCCCTGCCTAAGAGTCCTGACACCCACCAGCCTTTGCCTTCTTGAGTCAGAGGCTACTCTCCAAGGTCATCAATGACCAATGACCAAATTTTTCTCATCACTGTGCTCTACAGTGCCTTTTTCCTTAAGGCTTTTCTTCCTCAGTCTGACATGCTATGACTCTGCTCTGCTGGACACACCCCCAATGTCAGCAGCCTGCTATGAGCACACCTATACTACTGTATTATGCAGAATATCATATGCCCCCTTTTGCGTTTTTCGCTCTAAAATCAGTACTTTGGGCCACTTTTTTGTTTGTTTGTTTGTTTGTTTGTTTGTCTTGTTTTTATTTTTTTTTATTTTTATTTTTTTTTTTTGCATGATGCACTTTGCCTGTTAGTGGTCACTCCTGGGCTTCATAGCAAGACACCAAAGTCCTATCCCTACCTTGAGGGCAGCACTGATTCAGTTTCATGAAGCACTTGCCACACAGCGAGGGAACCCTGAATAACAAACCTTCATGATATTATCACAGGAGACTCCTGCTCCCTCATCACATTCCTGTTCTCACCTGCGTTTTGAAGGTAGCCCAGTCTTTGACATCTGCCTGTGTGGGTGAAGGGAGGGGGTGTAAGAAAGGGTTTTCAACAGCAGAAAGAAAAAGAGCATCCATAAAAGACTAGAGGTGACTGTTAGAGACTTTGTCTTCAAATAGATGTGTTCATAAACCAGTGTTAAAATGAGGATCTGTGAGTGGGTACAGGCCGTCAGTTACATCCTGATCTTCAGCTTGTCTACCATGCTGCTCAAATTCTGTCAGGCCTGGCTGCTTGCATGTGTATCTGGGTCTCCCAGTGACTCCCTTTAATGGCAATCTCTGTCTCTTCTCTTCCTCTTCTTCCTCTCCCCAACCCCCAATCCCATTTGGCAGATACTTTTATCTCCTGTCTTTCTTTACAGCTTAGCGAAGACCAGATTCTGGTCTTTCTCTGTATCTGTGTGTTGATCTTTGATTATATTTCAAGTAAAAAGGAGTAACTTTCTTCACACTCAAGCCCTGAAGTGACAACCCCCTAATAGCGACAACTTGGTTCAGACTCAACCTGCTCTAGTTACAAACTCACTAGATGCCAAACCTGCAAGGAATAATCACTCTTCAGGAAAATTTAGACTATGCTGAGCCTGAAGGGGGCTAGCAAGCTTTTGCTCCACACTGTTATGCCATATATTAAGTAGAAGAGTAAAAGTGAATTCCATTTATCCTTCCCTGACTTTACCAAGAGAGATGCGGTCTGTGTATTGATTTCTGGGGTAAAAATTAAATTCTGAGTCTAAACTCAAGTCAATGTTCATGTATCAGCCATTATCCATGCATCTTCTCTGTGAGATTCTATATGATGCAGCCATTGACCATGCATCTCCTCTGTGAAAGTCTACATGATGCAGCCATTGACCATGTGTCTTCTCTGTGAGATTCTACATGATGCAGCCATTGACCATGCATCTTTTCTGTGACAGTCTACATGATGCACCAGAGATGCACTTAAAAACAGTGAATGGGCCACAATCTTTTTAGGTGAAGGAAAGATGTACACTCAGATCATGTATATATCTAAGAGGCAACAAATGATACATACCTAGAATCCGAGTGCTTAGGAGGATAAGGAAGACTGGCCTATTGGAAGCCATCCTGGGCTAAATGGTAAGTTTGAGGCTAGTTTGGGATAAATAATAAGAGAATGTTTTTGTTTTTCATTGTGGTTTTGTTTTGTTTAAGTCAAATCACAGATCTACACAGGGGAATATCAAGGGGAAAAAAATAAAGTGCTTCTGACCAGGAACTCAGTGACAACTTTCATGAAGACAGCAGCATTTAAGCTGCAATTGAAGAGACAGTGGTGGTGTCACTGAGCAGAAATGGTGGATGGCAGAGCAGCAGGAGTCAGGACAATGACTGGAAAACCTCAGCCATGCTGGCAAGTAGCTAACATCACATCATATTTCACCAAAGCAAGCTGAAAAGCAATGATCAGCAAGTTGGGAAAGCTGAGGTTGGTGTTGCTGAGAAGTAGGACTTAGCAGATGGCACAGGAAGAAACTAGTGGAGTGTTCACATAAGACAGCAACACCTTGAAAGTTGAAAATGCAGAGACTTTGGTTAAAACATAAATAATTACCCCTCTTCAAGAGGTCAGGAGCCTTTTAAAGCTGACAAAGGAAAGTGAGCACAAAGGGGAAGACAATGATACCAGTGGGAATGGAGAGAACAAAATCAAGACCTCAAGTATCCATACTCCGTTCGTGGCACAGAGCACCCCACTGCCTTGAGCATCCCAGTGATGGAGACTAGAAGCCTGATGCTGGATGGGTACCACTGCCTTGAGCATCCCAGTGATAGAGACTAGAAGCCTGATGTTGGATGGGTGTGAGGCAACCTATCCCAGAACCCCTCTGTTCTCTAATTTGTTTCACCATCCATGGGGAGAAGGTGCGGCCTCTCAAGAATCTCACCACGGTCTTCATGCGCATTCTGTGGGCACAGCAGCAGATTGCGACTGTACAGCATTGACCCTGGGCTGCTGTGGGCAGAGCTAATCCAGGGCTCGCAGCCCATTGGAAACAGGAAATCTGAGCTACTGCTAGCAGGCTGCCAGCAGCTGAGGCCTCAGCTGGTTTTGGCCAAGACTCTAGCCAGGATAACAGGGCTCAACTCTTTCTTCCGCTCCACTGTTTGGGTTCTACTTTAGGAGAGTTTTCACGGAGTGTAAGAAAAATCATGAATTGAACTTTCTTTTCCCACCATAATACAGTGTTAGAGCTGGGCAGAAATCCTAAAGGTCTCAGTGTTTAGCCGTTCATGTGGTAGAGACAGGCCCAAGAGAGGGAATGACTTGAGTAAGATCAGGCAGTGATTTTTCCAGCCATCTCTTCATTTCTTACTACTTCTCTCAAGTGCCTGTGTCTGGTAGGGCTGAGAAGCAATGGGTATTTTTTTAAGCTCTTAATGAATATCTCCCTTTCTTACACCTTCCCTCCTTGACATCCATATTTAGAAATTATTATTTTTTTAATTCAGACCTTTTTTTTTTATCTCCATAAAATGCTTTATGACGTAGGACTCAAATGAAGCCTAAAACAACAACAACAACATAAAATTGATGGAGGAAAACGGTCAAGACAGTTTGGTGAATGTATGCACTGCCTGCTCTGTCCAACAGATATCAAGGGCTGTTTGGGTATTTGTGTAATCTCAAAATTAAAACAAACAAACCCAGGCAGGAAAAAAAGAAAAACAAATCTCACTTAGATGAACAATACTTAAATAATGGAATACTAAATACAATATGAGAAGCCCAGGAACACATCCCGGCAAAAGAAGACATAAACTACACCTGAACTCTCAATGGTGATTAAGACCTCACTTCTGAGTCACTTCTTCAGGTGATGGGATATTTGTAAGTTCAGAATTATGTTAGATCAAACAAAAAGAGCTAAGAAAGCTCTGAGTCCTCGCGGCAATGCACTGTAATAATGTCACAAGCTTGTGCTTCAGGAAGAAAGGTCGAGAATACAAGGGTTGGCAAGTCACATGACTATGACAAGCCAGCCCACACAAATTCCCTAGTGGAAGAGGATTAATTTTGGCTCTCAGTTCAAGGTGCTGCAACCCATCACAGCAGGGAGGTGTGGTGCCTGTGGTGGTCTCTGCCTGTGATGATGACCTTGGTCTGTGATGGTCTCTGCCTGTGATGATGACCTTGGTCTGTGATGGTCTCTGTCTGTGGTGGTCTCAGTCTATGTGGTCAAATCACAGTGACAGACAGGAAGCAGAGGGTCTCAGGCCAGAAGCAGAGCTGGAAAACACCAGCCAAAGTCTTCTTTTTAGTAGCCAATGGCTGCCTGCTGTCCTCTGCATGGCCAGGGCCTGCAACTTCCCCACACAGCACATAGCTGGGACCAGTTGTTCAAACATATGCACCTATAGAAACATTTGACATTCAAATCATAACATCCCACCCTTTGTCCCCAGGCTCCTGTCCATTTTATATCGTGGCATGCACTCAGTCCACCTCAAAAGTCCTCACAGGCTTAATATGCTCCAAGTTATCTGCATTTAGTGTCCAAAGCTTTCGCTGGCTGATCATCTACATGCATGGCACCTCTAGTATCTATCCTGGCTTCTCATTGCCATTTGGGCTTTACTTCCACAGCTTCACATTTGGGTCTTTTCCATGAATCTAACCCTGCCACACATTTCCTGGTCTCATGACATCTGTGGAACCATGGTGCAAGTTCCATGACCTCATAACAGCTGCATCCTTCATTCCTGCAAAGCCGACATCATGTGGATGATGCCAGGTTCTGCTACCAGTTTGCAAATTATCATGGACCCTTGGGACCATGGCTGCAATAGCTACTGAGTGTCTGTGGAGCTCAACTGAGGAGAACATTTCTTTGTGCCATTCTGTCCACAGAAGATGCCCTGGACACTCTGTCTTCTTAGGCAATCTCTTTATAAAAGGACCTTTTTTTCCAGTTCATTCACACTTTTAAACCCTCAGCCTTTGGTGGATAGGGTCTTACCCTCAAGTCACCATTTCCGTGGCTCCATCGCAGAGTGAAAATCTTCTTTTTGATGGTGCTAAACTCTTAACCATCAAGGCCACTTTGTCTGAAGCAACATTGTTCTATGCCTCAAATGCACCTATATTTCTTTCCTAGCCAGACTGGACACATTCTGCATGCTTCTGCTCTAGTTTTTGCTTCGTTCACACTAGGAACCCGGCAGAGGGAGTGGGACGGAAGGCATGCCACAGCCTGCATGCTATAGTGTCTTAAATCCTCTTCCACTAAAGAAATTGTACTTTTAAATCTAGCCTCACTCAACTTTCACAGGATGAGCAGAATGTAGCCAGATTCTTTGCCAGAATGAAGATGAATTTCCTGTAGCCCAGATCCTAGTACAACTCCATCCGTCCCTTCCGAAAACGTCATGGCCAGGGCCTTCGTGATCTGTATTTTCATCTGAACTGTGGTCATTTTATGACAAGAGACTACAGCATCAAGATTGTTGTTTAAGAGTCCAACACGCAGGAAGAGACCGGAAGCCCTTCCTTACCCGGCTTCATCTAACAGAGTATGCACACAGGGAAAGCTAGGGTACACAAAGATAGAGGCGGATGCTGTGTAAATGTTTCTCATTGGCCTGTGGGCCCAGTGCTTCGGTGGTTTTTCCCTCAGTTCTCCCACCCACTCCTATTCTCAGAAGTAGCTTCCTGTTGCCACTCTGAGTTCTCACCCAAATGGTTCCACAAGCTCCTTTTATAGTCCCTTCTCCATTCTCTAGCTCTAAACTCCTCCACATTACTTCTATAAACCAGTTCTTACTTATTTAATTCTTTTTCAAGACAGGGTTTCTCTGTGTAGTTTTGGCGCCTGTCCTGGATCTCACTCTGTAGACCAGGCTGGCCTCGAACTCACAGAGATCCGCCTGACTCTGCCTCCCAAGTACTGGGATTAAAGGCGTGTGCCGCCGCCACCTCCCCGCAACAGACCAGTTCTAAAAGCCCATGATGGGTCAGGTTATCACCACACTGGCACCACTTCTTGCTAACAGTTTTCTGTATTAGTTTTTTTCATTACTATTCCAAAATAGCTGACCTAAACAAGGGTGAAGGGATTCATATCTTATAATTTAAGATGGTATCGTTTATCATGGGGAGGACAACATGGTGGCCAGAGTCTGCTGGGAAGCAAAGGGCTTGGGCCAGGAGTGGGCCTGGACAATAGTGCTAAAAGGTCCGCCCCCGGTGGTTTATGTCTACCAGCTACACCCCCAAAGGTTCTACAACTTAACAAAACACCAGCATGATCTGGGGACCATGTGTTCAAATGCATGAGCCCAGAGGGGACTTTTCACATTTAGCCCGCAGGAGCTGGTGGAGGAAATGGGTAATCACTAGGGAAAAGTTTGAACAGCTGAAACAGCAGCATTACTATCTGTTGTAGGAATTTAGCAGAGTTGCTGTATCTGGGGTGGGCATTGGAATGAATGGTTGTTTTCTAGAAGTACTTTGACCTTGAAGAATCTTTGTGGAGAGTGGTGCTTGTTTTCCATGCTTTGTAGAATTGTTTTTCTTTCTTTCTTTCTTTCTTTCTTTCTTTCTTTCTTTCTTTCTTTCTTTCTTTCTTTCTTTCTTTCTTTCTCTTCTCTCTCTCTCTCTCTCTCTCTCTCTCTCTCTCTCTCCTTCCTTCCTTCCTTCCTTCCTTCCTTCCTTCCTTCCTTCCTTCCTTCCTTCCTTCCTTCCTTCCTTTCTTTCTTTCTTTCTTTCTTTCTTTCTTTCTTTCTTTCTTTCTTTCTTTCTTTCTTTCTTTTTGAGACAGGGTTTCTCTGTGTAGCTTTGCACCTTTCCTGGATCTTACTCTGTAGACCAGGTTGGCCTCAAACTCACAGAGATCCACCTGCCTCTGCCTCCCGAGTGCTGGGATTAAAGGCGTGTGCCACCTCATAAAATTGTTTTTTATGAAGGGGCATTGCAGCCTTCACATGGCTTTGGTCACAAGACACCTGGGGCACACCTGAGCCTCTTGGATTATCCGGTATTGCAAACGATATACAATAAAGGGCTAAAGTCATGAGGACACATGATGCTTTCCTTTAGAGAGACATATAGATCAGCTTAGGGACCTCGGTATGAGGAAACACTTAACTCCCCCATAAAACTTTGTGTAACAATCAATAAACACGCCTTTGTACAGCTGTTTGGGGTTCAGTTCAGTTCATCAGAAAGGTTGGACCTTCCTGCTGCCACACAGGCCTTAAAATTTTATTGTGGAGTGACCTCCTCCTTCAACTGACTCATGAAACGCAGAACGCCCTGACAAATAGCTCATTTATTTGGTTAAGAGAACAGTATTAAACTACTGGAAAATGATATTTCAAAAATTCATTGGCCATTCACAGAGTGGATAGTCTAAATGCCTTGTGTTTTTTTTTTTTTAGAAGAAAGCTGAAGATAACATAGAACTGTCCCAAAAATGTTCAGTAGTGTATAAACATGTAGTCAGAAAACATTAACATGCTATCCACATTTCAGACCTATAATGGTGGAAAATACAACGAGGATGGAAATGCCTCAGTTGTTTTGATAAAGGAAGGAAGAAAAAGAAGATGAAAGGCCAGAAGATATCTTAGAGAGTGGTTGGCTCCCGAATCGGAGCTTGGAATAAAGCCTGGTATACAGGCAGCCGACTCAGGAATTGCCTCAGCGACCCCCAGCTGGAGACCTGGGGAGTGAGGCAGAGAGCCATGGTGAAGGCAGCATGAGGGTACACCTGCTATGTCCTGTCATTGACCCCCTCAAGTGTCCTTTAAACCCCTCGGGAGTAGCGAAGGAACTGCTCCAGAGTCATCTATCCGAGGGATGGGAAAGGCAAGTTCGGCTCTGTCCACTGCCCACAGAGCAGAGCGTGCTAGCTGCTTCATCAGCCCAGCTCTGTGCATGTGTCCCTCAGGGGCCTCTCACATTGCGACAGTGGAGGTGACCTCTTGGGAATAGGTGAAAGACAGATGGACTCGCATCCGTATACCGCCGCCATGTTACACCCGTGTGTGGCCAGTCATCCTGACAACTGGAATAAAACAATCAACATGATGTCAATCAGGGTGCAAGAGATGGCCAACAGAAGCACACACAGGAAGTAACATTAGGACATTAGAAATGAGCACAAAACTTCCATAATTCCTAGCAAAGGCAAATTGTTCAAGTCTCATTAGAAAACCTAAACATTAATTCTAAACTCTGATATTTACAAGAGATACATTGACGATAAGGGTACTGAGGTGGCAGAAAAGGGTAGGGAAGACTACCCACCACCCATCATTCCCATTTCTCCTAGCCTACTGGTGTGTGTGGGGGGGTCTTAACCCATCTTTTCCCACTGGGCTTCAGAGAACTTTTAAGAGGGATTAGAAGTCAACTTCCAAATGAAGAGATTGAGACGGGGAGGAGAGACCCATTCGCTGCCACAAGAACTCACAGAGGTGGCCATTGGACTAGATATTGTACATTATGAGCACCAAGTTGACTTTCCCATTCTAGTGTAATGAGGACTGGCAACTATTGGCTGTCAGAGGTCAGATGTTTCCGTCACCACAGTCCATTAGGTCTCCATTTGCCCAGCTTTCTCCAGTCTGCTATCTTAGCACAAAGATGCTCCGCCAGTATGTAAATAAATAGTAACAGTAGATTTTGTTGAAATTGTGCTTACCACAGCAGCTGAATTGGGCTGAAGCTTTCTGATCTCTGCAGCACCACAAATAAAGCCATACAACAGCATCCTTAATGTCACATGCCTCCATAGTCCATCTCAGGCCCACATTCTGAGGGACATGCAAGTCCATCTCAGACCATGTTCTGAGAGACACTCAGGTCCATCTCAGACCAGCTCTGAGAGACATTCAGGTCTATCTCAGACCAATCTCTGAGAGACACTCAGGTCTATCTCAGAACATGTTCTGAGAGACACTAAAGTCCATCTCAGCCCCACATTCTGAGAGACATGCAAATGCACCTCAGACCATGTTCTTAGAGACTCAGGTCCATCCCAGACTCATATTCTGAGGGACACTCAGGTCCATCTCAGACCATGTTCTGAGAGACTCAGGTCCATCCCAGACTCATATTCTGAGAGACACTCAAGTCCATCTCAGACCATGTTCTGAGAAATACTAAAGTCCATCTCAGCCCCACATTCTGAGGGACATGCAAATCCATCTCAGACCATGTTCTGAGAGACACTCAGGTCCATCTCAGACCATGTTCTGAGGGACACTCAGGTCCATCTCAGTCTACACTTAAAAAAAAAATGAGCAAAGGTGAAACAGAAATATGCTGACCTTTCTGCCCCTCCATGACCTTTCTACCTCAACTTTGTTCCCGCTTCCTCCACACTGCCTTTCTGGCTGCCATGCAAGTAAAGTGTCATGGGTGCCGTGCTGAAGAAAGGAGTCACCCCCACACAGGGTAGTACATTTCCTGGGCCGGCCTTGGCCTGCCGTTCCCTACCACTCCATTTTCCGTAAATATCCAGGATAGTTTCTTTCCGGTTAAAGCCTTTTGTTCCATTGTAGACAGACATAAAAGAGACCACCCAAGCCTACCATGAACATTGTCACCATTTGTCCAGAATTATGGACATTTCCTCTTTTTAATTCATATACATTTTCTAATGCTTCCACAAGGATCACAGAGTTCTTTTAAGAGAGAGGGTGGGGTAGGGGTAGGGGAGGGGGAGGAAGTATTCAGTCTGGCCACAAGAATGACTCTGTCATCCGTATTCTGGGAGCTGCCCCCCACCCCCGCAGACATGACAAAGGGTATTTTATGTCTGTTCAAATAAAAAACTGTCACCCTCAGAGCTGAAAGGGGAGTAACTATCCATTGTAGTCCCCCACCCCACCCCTGTTTCTGTCTCTTGGTGCTGTTTCCTAAACTCTGAGCTCTGCTTAAAAGTCACCATTTATTATTCTTTTTCTTTTTTTAATTTAATTGTATTATTATTGTTGTTTTGAAAAGCTGAAACAAAACAAAGCAAAATCCAGAGCTTGCGGCCCCACTGCAGACAACAATAGGAAGGATCAGCAGAGGCTCCCGGAGATGACAACTGTTAGGGACCTTCTCGGGAAAATGTCACTGGGACTCAGCCGCGGGCTCCAATCCCCCGCCCCCGCCCCTCCTTTTATTGGCACCTACAGGTCTGACAGTTTGCTGAGAGAACTGTGGGTTATTTAGAAGCTGATCGGGCTTGGTTGGATGAGAAGCCTTTATCGGGTGTTAGTTCCACTCTTGGTTCCCGTGAGGAAGAAGGAAGAAAATTCCATCTGCTGCCTCCTCCAGGAGGAGAGGGAGGAGGCTCAGGAGAGACACAAGGACTTCCCTCTCTTTGTTCCTGAAGCAGAGTGGATTCCACTTACCTTTCACCTAACCAAGGGAGAACGGTGGGAATTATCCCAAGGTGCTTATTTAAGGAGACCTCGTGGGAGGTTTGTGGGGAATTGTGGGTAGAGATAACTGGGGGTGGGGAGTCTCGGGGGAGGGGATAAACTCTGCTGTGTCTTGATCAGTAAGGAAAGGGGGCTTATGAGTAAAGAGCGTCCCTTCTCCGCTCCTTCTAGAAAACGCCAAAGGTCAGGAGATTATTTTTCTCTTCCAAATGCTGCCATATCTTGGTGAGAATAAGAGATCTTTCCTAGACAGAAATGAAAGCAAAGACCCTCCTCCCAGCCTGCCGCCTTCGATGTGGCTAGAGCCAGTTACCTGAAGGAAATTAGTTTTTCAGTGCTGGGGAAGGAGCTGAGGGTCCTGCACAAGCTGAGAGCCTGTTCCACTTCATCAAAGAGTAGTGCCCCAGCAAAGGGAGAAACCTTTGTGTTTCTTTAAATACAAACAAACAACAGCAAAACCCTCAAAACTTTAGAGTAAGCATGTGAAAAGGACAAACCCTACTGAGTGACGTGTCCAAGGTACATGATCAGTGTCCCTTAGACTGTCCAGGTCACACAAGGCAAAGATGAGTGAGAAACGGGAAGAAACTGGAATCTAGAAGCTGTGAGGATTCAGTGCTGTGGAGCATCCTGAATGAACGATAGACAAAGTGGACCAACTAGGAAAACCTGCATGGGTCTGCAGCTTACCCAGCCAGGAACGCACCGAAGCTTTGTCCCTCACCACAGGCCTGTCCCTCACACTTGTCCCCAGCTTGGCACCATTGTGAGGTGGTGGAACCTTTGGAAGTAAGGCAGGTCATTTGGGTTATACCCTTAAAGATGTTAGGGCCCCGGCCCCCTCTTCTTCTCTCATTCCACCCAGTCACAATGGCCTGCTCCCCAGGCCATCTTCCCATGTTATACTGCCTCCCAGAGTGACAGGGACCATCACACTGTGGACAGAAGCTATTGTGTGACAGTAACAGAAAGAGAACCCACACAATGTATCACGTACAAGGTTCAATGTAAGAGGTCTCCGCAAGCAGACAGTGGGGGAGGGGTTTATGGGAACTCTCCGTTCTGTGTCTGGCTTTTCTAAAACTCTGAAGTTATTCCACAATAACAGTCCTGGAGCACTTGGCTTCTTAATTATTAGCTGAGGCATTACCATACAAGCCCTGCTTCTATGATGTTGGGCATAGAACGACATGCCCAGGAGCAGCAAATGCAGGAGGCAGACTCAGTGACTCTCAGAGCATCCTTTAATAGTCCTTTGAACTTTCGCTGCCACTAAATGGTTTACTACAGAAGGATCGGTTCCAATGTTCTATTTCACAAGAAAAAGCAATAGTAAATGATAAATCTGGAAGAAACTGGAAAATAAAATTTGTAGCACTGAGCTCCCCGCCATAGTTCACAGGATCACGTGAGGAAGATAAAGTCGCAGGGCCCACACAGAGGCTGCTTGCTCCCTTGCATCCTGCTGGACTCCACAGGCAGTTGGAGCTAGTTGGGACCAGGAGGGTGGCCTCCTGATGTGTTGGTTTCTTATCCAATAAAAACCTTTGGGCAAAAGTTAAAGTGCATCTTCCTCCTTAGGCACTGCCTGCCTCTGGATGCAGAGACCCAGAGAACACTCATCCACATAGGGATGCACTTGACTTTTAGTGCATTAGTACTGGTCCTAAGAAGATCCTACAGCAGCTCTTTGCTCTTGTCCAGAGTGGGGCACTAGTAAAGCAGAGGAGAGATGTAGCACAAATCTTAAAAGGTCTTACTAATAAAATCAAACCCGAGGCCAGGTATTGGGGTGAATGCTGGAAGATCAGAGAAGCAGAATAAGCCATAGCTACCTCACCTTGCCAATTCCTCAGCTGATCCTTTTTCCTCAAACTGGAAGCCTCTGTGTCCTCATCTGAATGGGTCTCAGCTGAACCGTTGCTCAAAAGCCTAAAAGCTTAACCAGGCTCCAGTTCCTCGTCCTCATGCCTTATATACCTTTCTGCTTCCTGCTGTCACTTCCTGGGATTAAAGGGTCGTGTCACCATGCCTGGCTGTTTCCAGTGTGGCTTTAAACTCACAGAGATCCAGGCGGATCTCTGCCTCTGGAATGCTAGGATTAAAGGCGTGTGCTACCACTGCCTAACCTCTATGATTAATATTGTAGCTGTTCTGTTCTCTGACACCAGATAAGTTTATTAGGGTGCACAATATTTTAGGGAACACAATATTTTAGGGAACATCACAGAGGAATGGGCGCAAGGAGCTCACCCACCTGACACTCAGCGTGACTAGGGAGGCTCTTGGCTCTTGCATCGAAATACATCCCCATTCCAGGCCATTCCCACCACCTTTTCTAAACATTGGTGTGCACAACAGGAATGTCGCACAGACCTCCGAAAGTCTCTGCTTTTGTGCTTGTGCTTTCAAAAGTCTGTTGCTAACTTGAGGAATTATGGTGTATCTGTTAACAGAAAGTCAGAAGGTGCAGTCCTTTGCTATAGAGTCTGCTGTGACCCCCGCTTTCCACAAGGCTGGCCCCTTGCAACGATCATAAAGCCCTACGTAGCAGACTGTTTATTGCTTTTCTGATCAGACCTTTCTTTCTCTCTTTCCTGTCTCACTCACTCTTGTCTGGTACACCGGATGGCTTGCTATTCCCCAGACAAACCAGGAATATTAGCACCTCAGGGCCTTTGCATCTGCCTTTACTTTTTCTTAAAGATCCCCCTACTTCAGATAATTATATGTCTGTCAACTCCTGAGTCCTTCAAGGATCTTTGGTAATAAAATATTTAAGTGAATTAATATTTCACCTCATACTACATACTTCTATTCTCTAATTCCCTCTTATTCTGTTTTAATTTTGTGACATTCTATGAAATGTCTTTATATATTACACTGGTTATTTATTGCTCATAATTATAGAACTGATGAAATTACACAAAACAAGCTTTCTGTGCTTAGTGCGTTTGAATAGCCTTGCTCACAGTAGAAACTGAAAAATATTTTTAATGAGCATGTAGATGATGCTTCACATAGGAGAAAAAGTTTGCCAAGATAGAGGCAACAAGAGCCACACAGTGTGTAAGGAAGTATATTTCAAACATGGGCTTAATTACCAGCGAACCACAGACAGTGCAGCACGCCACGTCTCCTCCTTAGCAGGGAGCTGCCGCAGCTTTGCAGATGTACACACCGACCCGGTCTCCTGTGAGATGGATTTGGATGCTAAGAGACGAGGCCAGTGCAAGTCTCCTGCCCATTGACTGACTTTAGGTAGCTTCCATTTTAGCCAAAAGTAGTATACATAACCATAAAACAACTAAAAGCTACAAACAGACACCTTTGACAATTATTTCAGGCAAAGGAGAAGTAGCCTTTTAATCTAGAGTTTCAGGTCAATAAAGAAAATACAACTAAATTTACCTAGTATCCAAGGAAATAAAAGCAAGATTGTGCTATTCCATGTTCCATTGTTATCCGTAAAATGATTAATGACTATATATTACAAAATTACTTAATAAGATAGTTACACTAATATTTAATATCCTCAGATTAGGGAACCCCCATTATATAGACATTTATTCCAAGGAAATAGTCATAGTGGCCCTAAATAATTGAGCAACTACCAATGTTCATAAATGCTGCAGTCATAGCTTCAAAAATGGAAGATGATCTTTGCATCCACATGCACCCCAGGTTAGTACAATACACAGCCCACTGGAGAGGCACAGGCAGGTGATCCCAACCCCTTCCCAGGGGCATGATTTGTACGTGGCAGTTAATTGTGCCAAGTGTTTTACACAAAAGGACCACAGAAACACATTCAAGATTTTAGTAGCTCCATGTAATTGGATTGCACATTTCCTTGGTAGGGCATGGTTAGTGTGCATGCATGTGTGTGTGTGTGTGTGTGAGAGAGAGAGAGAGAGAGAGAGAGAGAGAGAGAGAGAGAGAGAGAGAGAGAGAGAGAGAGAGAGAGAGAGAGAGCCTGTGGAGTTTAGAAATGAATGCCACTTGTCAGTTTGGGGAGCATTGGAAGGATTCTGGGTACAAAGCTAGTCACAAATACGTCTTTTTGTTTTGTTTTGTTTTGTTTTTAATGCCAGGGCTGGTGAGTTGCCTCACAAGACTGGCTTGCTGTCAAGCCTGATGGCCTGTGTTTGATCCCTGGGGCACACATGATGGAGAGACTCCACTCAAGCAGGTGGTCCTCTGACCTCTACATGTGTGCAATGTCATACGATGCATGCACCCACCTTCCACACACTATCGGTGAATTTAATTTTTAAAACAGTTGAAAGAATTTACATAAATTTTCTAGCAGAGCTGAAGAGGATTAATCAAAAGATGGTGCTGAGAATATCTGAAGGTCTCAGAAGATGAGGACGTGAGGGAGAGGAAAAATTCCACACTCCCTCTACTCAGTTCCGTCCTCCCTTCCTTCCCCAGCACAGGCAAAGACAACCAACAGCTAGGTTAGAGGGGGGTCAGGAGTGTGAGAGGGAATGAGAAAAATGTTCAGAGAATGCTGTGAAGTGGTATGGTGGTACAAAAGGCGCGTTCCAGCTCTTTTGGAAAATCATCAAGAGAGCTGGGACTCGCGTTCATATTAAATTGGATTGACAACCTAGATAATCTAGGCACCTGTCCTAGGCAAAGGCCTTTTAGCTATTTTCAGGTCTCTGTTTATTCTTCTTAAATATTTAGGAAGCAAGCATGCATTTTTAATACTTCCCACAGAAATGAGTGCCAGGACTGCAGGAAGGGATGAATCCTCTCCTACTTATGGAGGGCCAGGGCATGTGCACTTGCTTGTGTGTGTGTGTGTGTGTGTGTGTGTGTGTGTGTGTGTGTGTGTGTGTGTGGTGTGTGGTGTGCATGCACAAGTGCTTGTGACTTCAGAAGTCAACAGCGCCACCCCCGAAGCTCCAAATTCCACTTGTTATCACACAGAGAAAACAATATCCAGTAGTCTTTTTGATCCCTTGCCCAGGCTTCCAAATGAACATGCCTTTGAAACAGAAGAGGCACATCTGGAAAAAATGACTTCCAGGCCCCAGCGGGCCCCACAGGCTGATGGGATCCTCGGAGGCAGTCAGCTGCCTGAGCTCACCAGGGCAGGGGCACTGCCCACTTCTTCAGGACCAGCCTCCATGAAGCAACCGTTGAGAGTGGCCCCACAGCACTCGGCCCATGGTATCAGACTTCGTTGTTTACAAGACAATATTTTGTCTTTTTCTGCTTTGGGGGTTTCAGGACTTAATTAATGAAATTTGGGGGGCCAGGTACAATAAGTGACTCTAACACCCTTCTCTTCCCACCACTAATTGGTCCATGTCCCTGAGATGTATGGGTGATTAAAAAGGGGGGTGACCACAAGGGGGAAAAGTCACAAGCATGATAACAGTCCAAAAAACTTATTCTTTATGCAAATGAGGTATGCAGTCCCCTGCAGCAGAGGGAGTCCCACAGAGGCCATATGAAGAGAAATCTGGGTAATCTTCTTCATCACTAACTTTAATTTTATACATATGGGTGTTTACCTGTATCTATGTCTATACACCGCTTTCATGCCTGGTGCCCATGGAAGCCAGAGAGAGTACCAGATGCCCTAAAGCAGGAGTTACAGACAGTTGTGAGCTGCCATGTGGGTGCTGGGAACTGAACCCAGGTCCTCTGGAAGAGCAACAGTGAGTGCTCTTAACCACAGAGCCACCTCTCCAGCCCCTGCAGCGCTATTCTTGATTGTCACCTTGATGGGTGTTGTTCCTCAGACATCCCCACTTTGATTGGAGAGACAGCGTCTCTCACTGGCCTGGAACTCACTAAGCTGGCCTGCTTGGCTGGCCAGCAAGCCTGGGTCATCCACCTGCCTCCACCTCCACAGCACTGAAATTCTAGGCGTGTGCCACTGTGTCTGGCTTCTTTCCATGGTTGTGTGGCAAGTTCTTTACTCACTGAGCCGCCAAACCAGCATCCCATGGTCTCTGAAGAAATAAGCTGCCAGAATCAGCCAAGGGGATGGGTGTGGAGGGCGATAGACACTAGGTAGGAGCCAGAGGCAGCCTAGAGGTGAGACTGGGCACTCCTTTGTCCCCTGTGTGACAGTTCTTCTGTGGATTTTTCAGGAGAGAAAGTGGACAAGGACAGAGAGCGAAGTTTCTCTTCTCTCCTGTCTGAGCTTTAGGAGCCCAGCTTCCTGGTTCTCCTTCATTTTTCTTCTTTACTAATATTTAACTATGAACACATCTGTACGTTGGCAGAGGGCTGGTGCTTGCCTGTCACAGTTGTACATGTGTATGTGCATGTGTGTGTGTGTGTAGACAGGACAAATACATGCCAAGAGCTCACATTTTGATCTACAAGCATGAGGCAGAAAGAAATGAGAGAGAGAGAGAGAGAGAGAGAGAGAGAGAGAGAGAGAGAGAGAGAGAGAGAGAGAGAGACTGGGCCTGATGTGGGCTTTTGAAACTTCAAGGCCTACCCCACCGACATGCTTTCTCTGACAAGGCCACACCTCCTAATTCTTCTACACCTTTCAAACAGTTCCACTCCCTGGTGACCAAGCGTTCAAATATTCGAGCCTATGAGGGCTGTTCTTATCCAAACTTCCACATTCCCCTCCCTGGCCCCGTAGGTTTATAGCTATAGCACAGCGCAAAATGAATTCAGTCCAACTTCAAAAGTTCCCATAGTCTATCATAGTCTCAATACTGTTTATAAGTCTGAAGTCCAAAGTCTCTTCTGAGACTCATGGCAATGTGTGATCCCTGTAAAATAAAAATGCAGGTCACATATTTGCAGCATATATACATTACTATTCCAAGAGGGAGGAAAGAGAGTGTGGTGAGGAAATCATGGGCTAAAATAAGATGAAAACACTCAGGGAAAACTCCAGATTCTGCATCTCCTTGTCTGATGTCAAAGCGCTCTTCAAATCTCCAACTCCTTTCACCTTTGTTGACTGCAACACACTTCTCTCTCTTGGGATGGTTCCACACCTGGGTTGCAATTCTGCCTAGCAGGTATTCCACAGCTCTGGCATCTCCAATACCCCGGGGTCTGTAACAAAATT
Source organism: Peromyscus maniculatus bairdii (assembly GCF_049852395.1). NCBI lineage: Eukaryota > Metazoa > Chordata > Mammalia > Rodentia > Cricetidae > Peromyscus > Peromyscus maniculatus. The sequence continues at coordinate 48,136,957 of NC_134859.1, read as the reverse complement.
CAGTCTTCACAGTCACAGCATCACATAATGGCTGGCCTCTCTGGAACTCCATGCGGGACACCCCCGAACCAGACCCGGCCTCGGCAGCTTTCTGTAGACCCAGAAGGAGATTCCTCAATTCCTTTCTTGTGTCCTGACTCTGTGTTTGTTTGGTTTTGAGGCAAGGTCTCTCACTGGCCTGGAGTTCATCAAGTAGACTAGGCTAGGCTTGCCGAGGTCCACCAGGGCTGTCTTTGTCTCCTTAGTGTTGAGACTACAAGCATGTGCCACCACGCCAGACCTTTTCCATGACTTCTGGAGATCGGACTCAGGTCCCAAGGCTTGCAAGGCAAGAGCCTTGCCAACTGATAGCACCCCAGCTGTGCTCCATTTCATCACTATGAATTTTCCCTTTGTCTGATGCCAGGCACCATCTCTAGGAAGAGTGTGGCCTTCATCTTTAGACCAGCTTTGGTGAGTCGACTTTCATGTGCTCCTGATGTTCAAGAAACTCAGTTATTTTTCTGCTCTGATGCAGGCAATTTGTCTAGCACATGCAGGTGAAGATCTATGCTTGTAGGGTGGGGAGGATCCATGGCTGCCTACTCCACCATCCCGCCATGTTGCTGAAGCTTTACATCCTTTCAACACCCTTGAGTCCTTAGGTCATGGCTTGCTTTCAGGAGCTATGTGGTATTCTGGGAGGATAGCACTAAAGTCTCCATCTCCTGATGAAGGTGTTTCTATTATTGAAACACGGTACTTGGATAACACAGTTTGTGGCAAGTGAGAGAAAAGATCTATTGAACAAGTAAAAATACACAGAATAGTACAGAAAAATGTTGATAAACTTTGCTTAATTATTAAAATTATTAGATTTCCAAAGTGCCAGGGACAGTTACAGTGAATGGATGGAAAAGGAATTCTGCCAAGTCAACTGTGTCCAGGATAGATTGAATAATCTATGAAAAAAGAAAAAAAATACAACAAGAATACGTGGCATCAATAAATCATCAGCAGAGGTAAGAAAACAAGTAATTTATAAATATGGAGATAAAAATGTTTTACCTCACAAGTGACCTGGAAAATAAGTCTTGAAACAATAATGCTTTGATACTCATGAGATGGACAGCAATATTTTTTAAGATTGATAACACTAATTGCTGTGAAATGTGTAGAGAGAAAATAATTTCAATCTCCTATTTACTACTAGTTAGTTTAAATCAGTGTGACAGAGCTATCAGAGACTCCGATGATACTTAGTAAAGTTGAAAACCTGTACAATCTGCAGAGCTACTTAGAGACAGATGAGATAAACTGATGTGTGGGAATGCTCATTGTGATGGCGACAAGTTGGAAACAACCTTCATGTCCATCCATAGAGGACTAGAAAATAGAATGTCATGTAATCATGGAGTAGAATTGTACACAGCTTAGGCATGAGTTAAATATGTCTGGCTTCACTGATAAAGAGAACTCTAAAGCCAGTCAGGCTCTAGGGATGGAGTGGGGAGGTGAACAGACTCTGTGTAAGGTACAAGGAGAAAGAGAACCCTGGGACAGCAGGGTAGAGGCAGAGAGATGAGACAGGGAGATGGGAGAGAGAAGGAGGGGGGTGTGGCAGGCCAAACCAAGTATTATACAAATACCATAAGGAAATCTGTTGTTTTGTATTCTAATTAAAAATAGCTAAATATAAATAAAGTAAATTTTAAAAAAGGATGAAAATCACATCTGATCTAATTCTACTTAATTCAAGGGGAAACAAAAACCATCACAGACATTTAATATGTAATTGATAGGTAGGTTGTATAGGAAGACATAGCTGTGTTAACGACCAAACCTGTGAGGAGAAGTGTGTTTTACAAGGAAGACTGTGACTGAGCAGAGGAAAACAGAGGGGCTCCGGGGAGGTTGCTGGTTCCCATCCCTCTCGCTCCTGAATACTTCCCTTCATCCCCTGCTCTCCCAGCAAAGCCCAGCCCGCTTCTCCCCCCTGAAACCTCCAGTTACCTAGCAAAAGCCGGACACCCCGTCTTCATTTTCCGCTTTCTCCTGGGGCAGTCCACTATTAAAGGGTTTGCTATCATACTTCATATTCCATGATGCCCTTCCTTGACCATTTATTTCTTCACTGGTCACCTTTCTGTCATTGGACCCTCTGGCCAGCACCTGTCCCTCTCTCATTTCTCTCTGCGAAATAGACACTTGTCAACTACCAAGAAAAGGAAGGTTTTAAGCCTATAGGGCTTATTTAGTTAGTTAGTCATTAGTTAGTTAGTTAGTTATTATGCAGTACTGGGAGTTGAGCCCAAAGCCTAGCACAGGCTAGGAAAGTGCTCTACCACTGTGCTACAGGCCCAGACCCTAGAAACGGAGGATTTTAGAATCCTGTACCTGAAGAAGAGACATGGGGAAAAGCCAAGTTGTTCACTCTAATTGTCTTACTTTATGGATTTTCACTGACATCAAAGGGGACCAACATGCTGGGTGAGTTCCACTCTGTCTTCCTTGCTTATATATATAATCAATGGTAACTGAAGAGTAGCTCACCAGCTGTGAATCAGGAATACCCATAAAGCATGTCTCTTGGTGATGTTGTTCCCCTTGTGGGATACTTGTAGCCACAGAACATGATCACCATATTAATGGCACAGATTTATCACTATAAATGAACAGTCTGTTGGACAAACTGCAGAGCTTGTGGGGAGAGGTATGTGTGGAGCTAGAGTGTGGAGATGGATGTGGCAAACAGCAGCTATCTCCAACTGATGTGAAAGACTAAGCCAGTTAGCAGAACCACCTCGCCCTCAGAGCTTTAATGGATGAAGTTCAATGAGGACCATCCACATCCCAGCATCCCGAGTGAGCTTGGGGCACAGGGATATTTGAATGAGAGAGATGGGCCACACATCCCAGGGCAAGTTGCCTGAATCATTCCACCTGTCAATTGACCCAAACTTTATGCTTTATGAACTTTCTGCTTTTTACTGTAAACATATTTCACGAACATTTTTATGTGAACATACTTACATTAATAAAACATATTTGAAAATTAATGAATGGGCCATTCACAATCTCATTTTTAAAACAAATTTCTTTTTCCAGTTCTAGATGACTTATAAAAAGAAACAAGCTGACACAGTTTTAATGCTATTTATGAGTGTGCATGTCCATGGCTCAGAACTCATTCCTGTGTTGTAGCTACCCTGGGGCCACGGTTGAAGGGGCTCGCACCATGGCAACATTGTTGTCTTCAGAGGCAGAGGAAAAGAGCAACATGGTGAAGCATGTGCTGTGCTATGGTTTGAGAGGAAACCATTTCTCCTCAAGCTCATGGCTGTGTGTTCCCCTTTGTGGGGAGGGGTGGGGCTTGGGATCTACAGCTGGGCACCACTTTCAGGTGAATCTCTGATTCCTGATCCCCCCCAGCTGTGACCAAGCCCCTGCGGGCACAGTTATGAGCTGCTCCAACTGCTGCGCCTTCTCCACTGTGATTGGCCAAAATATCCTTGTTAGGTTGTCTCTAGCAGGCATTCCGCCACAGCTGTGAAAATAAACTAAGCAATAGGCTTTGGAGCTTATGCTTCTGTAAGGGTGTGACTATAGTTGTGTCCACTCGTGTAGTAGGGGTCACACCAATAGCCATATCTCTACCTGTCAATATGTGATGCCACCAGGTTGTCTGGAGGAGAGAAAGAATCCAAAATCCAATACTTTCAATATTCCAGTGACTTCCCTTGGAACATTCCAAGGTTCAAGACCACCTAAGAAAGATGTTATGTGAGAGCAAAGAAAAATGTCATTTCTACCCTCTCCATAAAACAGAAGAGTGATGTAGTTGACATTAGATTAAATTACCTTGCCAGTGATATAGTTGACATTAGATTAAATTACCTTGCCCATGCCATAGTTTCATGTTCATTATTATCCCCAACCAAGTGCATTCATTGTCTGGTGTTGGTCTTTTCTGGGTTTTGGCAATGAGTGGAATTTGGAAATGAATGGAATCCTAGAAACAAATCTGCCTGTCACAGCCATGGTTTCAGCCACAGAAGGTGTCTTGCAGTTCACAAAAAGCTGAACCCAATCTAAGTCGAAACACCAAGAGGGCCAGTGTCTTAATTCATTTGTCACAAAGTTTACAAGGGACCCCTTCAAACCAGTTAACAATTAGAAGGTGATATGCCTTCCTGTTAGCCAGTTAATGAATGGCTTCTTTTGGCTAGAGATGGTGTTGAACTTTAATCTCGTCCCCAAAGAGCTCCAAAAGAATGGGAGAATGCTGTTCTACGCACATGAGCTAAGTGAGGATGGCCATCTTGTTTCCCACACTCAGGCAGTTTGAGTCACATGACAGCTAGTTGTGTCCACCTTCCAATCTTTAGTTGTCCACTCCTTCCCAAACATCTTCATTTCTACATGTTGGCTTTTTTTTCCCCCCACTAACTGGTATTTGCGAATGGCCACTGACTGACTCTTGCTTGAATTAACTGTCTCTGTCAGTCTGTGGAGGTCAGCCCTGGAATGCAGGATGTTTACTTTCAGGGTCTGTGATAGATAGTGTTCAGCACTAGCTCAGGTGAGGATGCTCAGCACTGGCTCAGGTGAGGATGCTCCTGGAGTGAGACAGGCAGGAACACAGATGCCACGAGACATTTCTTGACTGAATTCTCTCTCTCTCTCTCTCTCTCTCTCTCTCTCTCTCTCTCTCTCTCTCTCTCTCTGTGTGTGTGTGTGTGTGTGTGTATGTGTGTGTGCATGTGTGCATGCATGTGTGTGCATGTGTGTGGTGTATGTATGTGTCTGAGAGACAGACAGACAAACAGACAGAGAGAACACATGTGCCATGGTGTACCTGTGGTACCAGAGGGGAACTTTATGTGTTGTTTTCGTCTTCTGCCTCGTTTGAGGCAGGCTCTCTTTGTCATTCACTGCTATACACACCAGGCTAGCTTGCCCATGAGCTTCTGGAATTCTGCATCTTCATGTCCTGTCACACCATGGGAACACTGGACTTTCAGATGTGCATCGCCACGCCCAGCTTTACATGGTTCTGGGGATCTGAAGACAGGACCCCATGCCTACATGGCAAGCACTTTACCTGCTAAGCCATCTCTCCATCCCCATGAGAGTTCTAAGTAGCAAGTGGGGGGTGGTCTCATTCTAAATCTCCCAGTGCACACGTGCAGTCTCTGAGCTAAGTCATGTAGTCTGAAAGCAGCAGAACTGACTGCTAAGGGATTCATCAGCTCATCTGAATGCTTCCCACCAAATCTATACCAAATGGGTGAAACTCACAGTTATACGCTAGCCGCTAGCCAGAGACACACTTAAGGAGAAGGTGGAGATGATGTTTGGATAATTTACTTTGAAGAAGTCAGAAACTGATTCCACTCTCCTCTCAGATTCAGAGGGAACGGTGACAAGCATCTCCTAATAAGACTTCCCGACTCGTGACCCAGCTGGACCCCATTCTGAGCAGGGTCCTGCACGACCTCGGTAGACAAAATGAACCAAGTATAGGATTAGCTCAGAGGATGATTTCCTGCTCAAAATACCATTAGCCCCAATTTCAGGCCTTTGCAAACAGCACTTAGGGCCTTTCTGAGCCATTAGAAGGCTTTTTAGGCCCAAGTATGAAACAGACAGTAGTCATTGCTATAAATCCCAGGGATGAGCTGGCTGCATTAGGACCCAAATTACAGGCTTGGGGAAACTATTTGCTAAGAATCCTGCTAACACATACTGTTGGTTGGACAGAACCTCAGGAACTTTAATCTAATTATGATAAAAGCGCATTCCTGAGGGGAACGGGGGTCTGAGAGCAGAGTTGGTTGGCTTTCTTTGAACAAGGAGAAAGAATTCTGTGATCGCTTTATTGGCCTAGTAAAAATCGAGTCAATACAGAAGTCAGTGATGGCCTGCTTCTTCTGGTCAGAGAACCCAGGAGTCACTGTGCTGCCCAGATATCTCTGAAGAATGTCTGCTTGTTGAAGAAGAGAAGCGGGAACCCATCTCTGCTCCTTCCAACAAATCAGGCAAGAATGGAATGTAAAGAAGCAGCATTTTTCCTAACACAGCTTCATCCTGCTTAAAAAGTTAATTGAACCCAAATGTGTGAAACCGTGTATAAGTGCACATTTCCAAACAATTAGAGAAAATGTCACACTAGTAGTCCCTGTAGGCATGGACACTCGGACTGCAGTTCATCGAAACTGAGCTGCTGGTTAAAAACACGGACTCCGAGGTGGGGAAGGAGAGCCAAGAGAAGCACAAACTGGAAAGGACTCAGCCCCTGGCTGTCACACGGCTCTGGCTTTGGAGAGATACTGGTGTCGATCCTAATCAGTTCTCACTGATGTATCCAAGGACATGTCAGATATGTTTAAATGGTTCTTCTTGACTATGGAGCCAGGGTTACTTGCTGCTTCCTTTCTCCTTGTAGCTGCAAAAGAAAAAAAAAGTGAGAAGGAGAAACTTGTCCTTCCGGCACTTCCTGGAGTCACACAACTAAATGACACCAAGAAGACACGTTTCTGACACAGTTGGTTGCAACCCAGTCCCTCCACAGCGTGAGTTGGGGTCCCAGGCCATCTGTGATGGCTTCTGAAGCAGGGATGATTTGGAAAGGTTGGAGCGGGGGGTGAGGGGTCGTGATCAGGTCTGAATGAATGAGGCCATGGCTGCTGCAGCCTGGAGTGTGGCAGCCTGGAGTGTGGGGTGTACTTGCTCTGACCTCCAGGCTAGGGTCTCCCTGAGGTTAGATCTCATCCAGGGTGTAGGGACTCCTGAGCCAGGCATCTCAGGCTCAGGGCAATGCAGGACAAAGGCTCTGTGTCCCCATCCCCTTCCTTCTCCATGCTTTATGTCATGGGCCCCGGGGAAAAACGACAGTCCTTCTGACATTCTTTGAGTGCTCTTCAGGACATCCTACCCCTTGGTTGGTGGTCTCCGGCCTCGTGCTAGCAAACCTCTCACTTTGGATCCAGCAGAACACGTGCATCTTTACCGCCGCTGCATACTGGTGGATCCTCTTTCTCTCCCTACACCACAATTAATTTCATTCTGCTAAAAAGCCAATTGAACCCAACCATGACTGACTTCATGGTCTTGATGGAAGAATAAAGCCACATTTTCCTGGACCTCAGTTCACCACATCAGCTACTTTCAACGGCCAGGAATGTACTTGAAAGTTGTCTTTAGTCTATTTTCTGTGGCTGTAAAAGAAAATAGCCCACACTGAGAAATTCATAAGAAAAGAGAGAGATGTATTGACCTCCTGCCTCTAGAGGCCAGGAAATCTGAAAGTGTGGCACCACCGTCTCAGAGGGCTTCCTCTGGGGGGTCTCCATGCTGCATCATAACACAGCAGGAGACACAGAAACAACACCTTACAAGAGAGAAAGCCACAGTAACCCAGCCTGCATGGGGCACCTTTTAAAGGGCCCACCTCCACTCTGCACTGTTATATACTGGAAGCAAATGGCAACATGAGCCTTGGCTGAGACACACCACACCCAAACCACAACAAAATTCAACCCTCCTTCCATCACCGGAGAAAGCCTTGCGTCTTGCTGGGGAAACGTCTCGAGCTGAGTTTATTTGCAGGAAATCTGAGGTGCCAAGTAGAATCACAAAAGACAAATCTGGCAGTGGTCTCATGCATCCTGGAATCTCTTGTTGGACTTTCTAACCTGCTCCATGACTTGTCAGTGTTTCCTGTTCCGAAATCACAGTGGTCTCAGGAGATTTATAACTTATCTTATCGTCTGGTAGAACAAATTCTGCTCTCTCATGCCCTTCCATTCCACTGCTAGTTTTGTTTGCAGTTTTCTAAGCTATGGTTTTATGGTTACTTCTGCATAGACACCTTAGTACCAACATTCCTCCATTGAAAGATATTTGCTAGTGTTCTCATTGGGGTGGCCAGACTTTGGAGTCCACTTCATCTCAGAATATTCAGCCTCTGACTTCACCACTGCCAACTACTGAACCCTAAGATATTAGTTTCCTCGGGTTGCTAGAATAAACTTCATTAACTGGGCAGTTTAAAGCGGGAATTGATTCACTATGGTTCTGAAGGTGAGACATCCCCAAACAAGGTGTTGGAAGGCCCCCTCCCCCTTCCGCAGAGGACCCTCCAGAAGATTCCCAATTTCCTTTAGACTTCAATGTTTGCCTGTGGCCCTTCCCAGCATTCCACTTTCCCCCTCAGCTCAGGGTCACTTGCTCTCCCCATGAGCACAGCTGCCATGTCTTTACTTGGGCTTCTAAGGACCCTGGCCATCAGGTTTCCGATTCCCCCCCACATCCACTATGACCTCCTGGTAGTCAATCACAGTTGCAGAGCCCTTCTTTAAAATCAAAGCCCTCTGTGAGAGTCTGCACTGATATGACTCGGGGGCGGGGTGAGGGGGGGTTGCTGTGCAAGCCAGGTAAGGGCTGACTTTCTGTCAGTTACCTATGGCAGAGAACTAGGGAGATCCAGGCTGAGCCTTCTGCCTGCTTCTGCTCCTGCCCGCACTGTCGTGCTGATGGCAGGTGTCTTCTCAGACTCAGCATCTTCCCACAGGAGCTGCTCTTAGTGTCCTCGAAGTTCCAAACATCCCAGCCTGTGACTCTATAAGTAGTAGATCTCCTGTGGACATCATTTTCTTCCTTTTGGGGTAGGGATTGTATTACCTTTCTCACTGATTAACGCTATTCTCCTGGGCTCTTTTGCATAGTATCTTCCAAGTGGTCAGTCATGTCAAGATGAAGTCCTGAATCTCTCCTTTCCCACCCACGGCTGTCAGAGACGAATTGAAATGGACCATGAATGCAAGCTTCGTACTTTCTATGAGGAGTTCCTGGCCACAGAAATAGCTGCTGATGTTCTGGGTGAAAGGTGGAAGGGCTGTGTGGTCTGAATCAGTGGCAGGAATGACAGACATGGTCTTCCTGGGAAGCAAGGTGTCATGACCCACAGCAGAGTACACCTGCTGTTGAGTAAAGGGCATCCTTGTTCTATATTGAGAGTCAGGCTGATCCAAGGCTTTCTCAGAAGCCCTGATGAAAGGACAAAGGGAACATTAGTTCTGTGTCCTTACCTAGGGGAAGACTTGGCAAGGTTTGGTCTGATCCTGGAGCCAGGGCCTTGAAGGAGTTAAAGTTTTAGTTCCTGGGAACTTGGCTTGTCCCCTGAAGAGACTGGATTTATGGGTGCCAAGGCCATTGTGTGTTCAGTCTCTGACAGCCTTGAGATATTCTGGGTTCCTCTTCTTCAACATTGTTTCATTAGCTTCCTACTGACTCTGTCCCATTTCTTCCCTAAAAACTGCATAAAAGATGCTACACTTCTTAATAGGCTTGCTTGGCATAGTCATAGCTTTGCAAGACCTCCCAACCCCAGATTTTCTGTCTTCTTTACCTTCTCATCTCCTGGCCACCTCCCCTTTCAGACTCCATCACTGAAGAATGACCTGCTGACCCAGGTTGGTTAGAGACCAATGAGAACTGGGGAGAGGAAGCACAAGTCTGTTTACAGATGCATCGTGGATGCCAACCTGAGTGTTCTCAAGCTGGTTGTTGTCATAATAGGAAAAAAGGGTATTCCTGGACCGACAGATAGTGCTATGCTTCAGTGATGGGAGCCAAAAGACAGCAGAATCCAAAAGCTTTCCAATTTCTCTAAAGAAGACAATGTCCACCAATACATCATCAGAAAGCCCTTAAACAAAGAAGGTAAGAAGCCTGGGTCCAAAGCAGCCAAGATTCAGCATCCTGTCATTCCATGTGTTCTGTAGCACAAAGGTCAACCTATTGCTCTGAAGAAACAATGCACTAAGAAAAACAAGGAGGAATCTGCAGAATATGCTAATGTTTTGGCCAAGATAATGAAGGAAGCCAAAGAAAAATGGCCAGAAGAGATTGCCAAGGCTGTCTTCACTGAGAGCTTCTGTTTCTGAGTCTGGTTAAAAATAAGCATTTGACAGTAACAAATAAATTAATCAGGGCTTGAATCTCAATAAAATAAAATAAAATGAAGCTTTTGGGTCAGTGAGATGGTTCTGCCTGCTGTTGTATGACACTGTCCTTGGGAAGATCTGAACAAATGTGTTCTCACTTCAGAGGGGAAACCCATGAGAGACCAAAGTCCACAAGCCACCGAAGTCCACTCAGTGAATCAATGAGTTTATTGGGGTTACGTATGGAGTATGGGTGAGGGGTCACTTACAGGAGCATAAATGACTCCAAGACAGCTGCATCACCAAGGTCCACCTCAGCACGGTGACAGCTCATGAGAGCTGGAAACCTGAAGTGTACTGTCCAGCCTGTAGGCAGCTCAACAGGTTGAAGAGTGTCTCTTTCTGGCCTATAAACCTCTTGCTTGTAGCTCGGCTGATCTCTGCTTCTTGTAGGTGGAGAGCTAGTTCAGCTTGTCTAAGAGTGTCTCTCTATAATCTTTGCAGCTTATGCACGCTTGTGGGAGGAACACTCTAGTGCATCCCATCAGTTTCAGGGACTTCCTGAAGATTTTGAGTTGTTTCCTTTCTGAGCTTAAGGAGCTTACCTGCAGGAGACCTTAGGGTATCTTGTGTTTTAATAATGATCTTCCCTCCTAAGATGTATGGCTTTGTCATGGAGAAAATTGCTAGGCAACAGAGACGAAAGCACCAACTGACAAGCCTTATGACCTGAGTTAGATCCCTAACCCCACATGGCTGAAGGAGAGAACCAATTCCCACCAGTTGTCCTCTGACCCTTCACACACGTACCATTGGATGCATGTGTCTCCCAACAAATAGATACATATGAAATAACTAAAAGATATTTTTCTACTACAGCTATATAAGTTGTTGGTGTGGGGGAATGCTCCCCTTGTTCAGTATTTGTCGTTCAATTACTCCCAAATTGCAAAAGATATGTAGTTTCATTTAATTGTCAATTTTCTTTTATGGCTGTTGTTTTTACTACTATAATAAAGGTCTACAAATGCCTGATTGAAATGAGAATTAAAAATCCATTATATTTATAGATTGGTTTTGAGACAATCATAAGAACTCGGTAAGTTCAAATTGTTTTGTGAATTTTAGTTTTTGGAAGTTTGTGCATCACATGTATTGTATATTTTTATAATTGTACATCATTAGTACAAATGCAGATCTGGATGCACATTTTAGAAAACTATAAAGTAGAATAGAACAAAAATGTGAAAATATATCCTACCATTCACAGTATCCCATAAACATCTAAGTGAATTACTTTTTAGACCTTTCATAATTTTGTGGCAAAGCAAATTCATATTGAACACATTGTTCTCTTTATTAATATTCTTAAGTTTTTAATTTTTCATCTTATCTGTGGTTCACCCATCTCCAGTTTCCTCCAAGTCATTGGCAGTTCCTTCTTTACAAGATTCTGTCCATCTACACCTTCTATCTATTTGCTATGTCCCTTCGGACTCTGTCCATAGCACTGCTCCTTAAGACCAGCCATCCTCTACTCACTCCTTCTCCGTGGTTTGCTGCCTCCTTGTTTTCCTATCTGTTGGCTGCTTCTCTAGCCCAGGTACATCCACAAAACCAGAGTCAGACAAAAAAAAAAAAAAAAAAAAAAAAAAGTCATTGTCTCACGGGCAATTATTCACCATATGATCTGGTAATTCACAGAATTATCTGATAACTCATGTTATTGACTCCCCAACTCTGATGCTCAGGTAAAACAATATACTAAGACCAACTACTGGATTTGTGTAAATATGACTTTGATTCATTAATTGCACAAAAATAAAATCACCTCTAGTGATTGGGCTGTGGGGTGCATTACTCAAAACTCTGGTCTCTGCCAGTGGTTCGGGGATTGTCTCAGTGCTGATTACTAACCCTTCCTGAACTAGCAATTTCATCAGGCTCCATGCTTTACTGCTTTAAATGTTCTTCTGTTTATCAGCAAGAACCTTTCCCTACAGAAGTTTTGCTTGTTAGCCATCATTATTTATCTTTAAACATATTTTATTTCCCCCCTTTCTACTAACTAGTTTTCTTCAAAGCAAGAGTTTGCTTGTTTTATTTCCCTCCTTTCTACTAACTAGTTTTCTTCAAAGCAAGAGTTGGGTGATACATTATCTCAAGTCAGTACCCATGAGTTTACTGAATGACATTTTTAGTATCTTTATGATCCACAAACTGTCAAGGTTTTAACATTGAATTCACTATAATATCATTGTAGGCATTTATTTACATATTTATATTTTAATATACATAAGCAAAGTATTGGATGCTTATACCACAAAGGACTCCATTTGTGATCAGACTAGATTCCAAATGATAAATCTGAAGTTTATTCTCTTAGAAAGTCAAAGTACAATTATAATTATAAATACTATTGCTGAAATTCAAATTATGAGACCGGAGAGATGTTTCAGTGGTTAAGAGCTCTTGCTGCCTTTGTGAAGGATCCAGGTTCGATTTCCAGCACCCACATGGTGGCTCACGATTACCTGTAACTCCAGTTCCATGGGTTCTGAGGCCCTGTTTTGTCCCCTTCAGGACTGAACAAACCGAATGACCCCACATATCCAAAGGGGAACACTCATACATGTAAAATAAAGTAAAACAAAATAATTAATAAATAAAATAGCATGATAAACTAAAAAGAAACTCAAGGTCAGCAAAGTGAATGAGATTTTGTTATTTAGTCTCTGTGGTATGCAAGGTTATATGTGTGAAGTTATTAAAATAGATGCTTGTATGCAAAAATCATTCTTCAATAAGATGATAATCTATGGGTTAATATGGTGATATATTATGTCTCCCAATATATTGTGCATCCTAATAAATTTATCTGGGGTCAGAGGACAGAACAGCCACTAGATAGACATAGAAGCCAGAAAATGGTGGCATACATGCCTTTAATCCTATCACTTGGGAGGCAGAGCTCCACTGTATCTCTGTGAGTTTAAAGCCACACTAGAAACAGCCAGACATGGTAACTCACACCTTTAATCCCAGGAAGTGATGCCAGAAAGCAGAAAGGTATATATGGTGTGAAAACCAGGAACTAGAGCTAGTTAAGCTTTTAGGCTTTTGAGCAGCACAGTTCAGCTGAGATCCATTTGGATGAGGACTCAGAAGCTTCCAGTCTGAGGAAACAGGATCAGCTGAAGAACTGGCAAGGTGAGGTGGCTGTGGCTTGTTCTGCTTCTCTGATCTTCCAGCATTCACCCCAATACCTGGCTCCAGGTTTGTTTTAATTGATAAGACCTTCTAACAATTCCTGCTACAGGTTAAAAATTGGTAAATTAAATGACGACCACATTGTCTTTCCATGGAAGAGGGCTTGAGGGATTAAGACCATCCTTAGTTTTAAAAAATATCTTATCATGAAAAAGTTCAATCATTTAGAAAATTATATGGAAGATCATAGTCCTACAGAAAACTCAATAATCTATGTATTACTCAACTTCTAGGATTATCAGTACATGACCAGTATCATTTCATCTATATCCTTATATATGTCTCTCTGGACCCAGGATAACTTGAAGATATTGATGATTATGTACTTGATTTTTTTTTTATTTTCAAGCTATGGCTTTGCTATCTAGTCCACACTGGCTTATCATCATGGTTACAAAATGATAACCATGGTATAGATAATGGTCCCTAACAATATTATAAACAATGGTCTGTAGCTAGAGTTTTCCTGCCTTGCCCACAGTCAGGACAAATCTCTACCACCTGCCAGTCCCATAGCCGCTCAGACCTGACCAAGTAAACACAGAGACTTATATTGCTTACAAACTGTATGGCCGTGGCAGGCTTCTTGCTAACTGTTCTTATATCTTAAATCAATCCATTTCCATAAATCTATACCTTGCCACGTGGCTTGTGACTTACTGGCATCTTCACATGCTTCTTGTCATGGCGGTGGCTGGCAGTGACTCCTTCCGCCTTCCTGTTCTCTCAGTTCTCCTCTCTGTTAGTCCCGCCTATACTTCCTGCCTGGCCACTGGCCAATCAATATTTTATTTATTGACCAATCAGAGCAATTTGACATACAGACCATCCCACAGCACTGGTCCATAACAATGGCACAGAAAATGGTCCCTAACAATGGTACCAACTGTACCATTGTTTGTTCATTTCATATCTGGAGCATTTCTAAAAAGACAATTGTTTTTTCATTAGTTGAGTATTCAATGTTAGAATCACATAGAAAGGATCAAAGAAGCTGGTGTGGTGGATTATAACTACAGTCACAGCTGTAAACAAGGCAGGCAGGGGAGATCACAGCTGAGGCTGTCCTGGATAATTTCATGAGGCTTTGTCCCAAAATAATTGTTTTTAAAAAAGAAAGAAAGGGAAGATGGGGTTGTCCTGTTTGCCTGGTATGAGGCAGAGTTTAATTCCCCATATAACAAACAAGATATACAATAAATGCCAGATTGTATTCTTTTATTTACAAATTCTAGAGAGTGGGATGCACACACAGATTACTCCAACAGTAACTAGTCTTTGCCAAATGGTGAAATCACGAGTTTCAGTGTATTTCACATACTTAAACCCACCACCCACCTTTTCCCAGATCAGATTGCTCCATCTTCAGGTGACTTCCACATATTTGTGACATGAATTCAAGGCCTTTGATAACCTCTTGACCTCCCAGTGTCAAGGGATGTCCCATCTTGGACAATTCCTTCTTCAGACCTAGAACCAGCCACCTTTGCAGGGAGCTCTGGTTCCTTCTGGTGGGAAGTGTTGTTTAGAAGCCATAATGTGGTCTCTCAAGATGAAGAAACCATTATATTTGTAACTGGTCTTGGATAATTTGGATGGAAACATTGCTTGGCCGGCATTGACTTTGGAAATAAATGTGGCTCACAGTGTACTCAGGCGTTTGTGTTTGGGACTCCTCCCGTTGACCCTTTTCTCAAGCTATGGCATCTGGAGTCATTAGAGCATCTGACACTTGACCGGTTGTGTTTTAAGTGTGACACTGGTACTTGTTTCTCATCTAGCAATGCTGTTTGTAGAGGTTGTGGAATATTTGAGACCTGGCCCCCAGCTAGTGAAAGTGGGTCACTAGGGGTTGGGACTTGGAGGTTGCACTTGCCCCTGTCTCCAGTCTAGCTCTGTGCTTTCTCCTAGGGTGATGTGACCAGCCACCTCACACTGCCATCCCCAAGCTTTTCTCATGTTGATGGAAACCATGAGCCTAAACCGACTCTTCTCCCCTTACATTGCTTCCATTGAGCATTTTATCACAACAGGAAAAGTGGATGACACAGAAAATCAATTCTGAGAAATGTGGTCATTGCTGAGATAAACCTGACTGAGTAGTTTTTAGGCTTTTAGAATGGATGTGATGGAAGAGTTTAAAAGAAGCTGGAATGGAGTTGTGGGCTAGACAAGCCCTAAAATGCTGTCAGTAGAGTTCAATGAGTATTCTGGAACAAAACGTTGATAGAAATAGACAGTAAAACATGGTCCTCGTGAGATTGGAGGGAACAAGGTATTTTGGAAACTGGTTCATTCTCTCAAAGAATCTGGCCACATTTTCCTCAAGTCCTTAAAATTAGGATGAGGCTAAATTCAAAATGGTTTAATTTATTCATTAACTTTGGGACAGTACAGCATTCAGGATGTAGCATCATTGTGGCTGAATGTGTTGTAATGAGGACTCAAGGAAGGCATTAAGAAAAGGCTGTGGAAGACAAGTAGTTCAGGAGGAAGGACATTTAAAACTGCAGCCAAAAGAGGTGCAAATAAAGAGGCTGCAACTTTTAAAGAGACTATCACGTTGAGAAGCAACACACTTTATTGTCCACAATAAGAAGGCAAGTTTTCGGGGCTGGAGAGATGGGTCAGAGGTTAAGAGTACTGGCAGCTCTTCCAGAGGTCCTAAGTTCAATTCCCAGCAACCACATGGTGGCTCACAACCATCTATAATGAGATCTGGTGCCTTCTTTGGGCATGCAGGAATATATGTAGCCAGATTATATACTGTAGAATAAATAAATAATAAATAAATAAATATTAAGGAAAAAAAAGAAGGCAAGTTTTCACACACAGAGGAGTCCGTGGCATTAAACTGAAAATTCACTTGGAAGGCTTTCATTCAGAAAACAGAGACACCATAGGGTTGACACACACAGACAGGGGCCACCTGTCTGTCAGCCACACAGACACTTGGAGCCTGTTGCAGCCTATTGTAATCCAGGGGGCCCAGCTACATCTCAAGCTTGGAACAGAACTTGGCATCATCTGAATGCTGTCGGGTTTCCATACATACAGAGCAAGCATGTTATAGAATCTAAAAGGTTCTGTAGAAGCCCATGACTCCAGATAGCATGTAATAGGGTTGATGTCTGTCACGGAAGTCCTGAACAAGCTGTGTATAAAGCTATGACGGTTACACTTAGGATGCAGTGGAGACAGGGTCTCACTGTGCAGCTCTGACTGGCCTTGGGCTTGCTGTGTAGACTAGTCCGTCCTTGAAATCACAGAACCCTGCCTGCCTCTGCTTCCCTAATGCTAGGATTGAAGGTGAGCACCAGCATGCTGGCTATGTTGGGTTTTTGTCTTGCTGTGGTACAGCCTTTCTTTGCTGTGCCCCCATTCCTCTTTTTTCGGGGGGAGGGGGAGGCAGGGAGAGCTTACTCTGTACCACTGGATAGTAGAATGATATAATGTGTGTTTTGATCATCTGAGGGCTCACAACTACGAGTTTGCCCTGAGTCTCAGGAGAGACTCTAAACTTGGGAGCATGTTGGGAATGTTAAGACTACAGGGGCTCTCAACATTGGAGTGAATATGTTTAATATAGTGAAATGGTCATGCTTAGGGAGGCTAGGAGTAGAATGCTATGGCTCAGTTGTGAAATGTCCCCTTCAGGCTGGTGTGTTTGCACACTGTTCCACAGAGGGTGATGCTGTAGGAAGTTATGGAGCTTTGGGGTCACGTAGCTTGGCTGGCAGAGGCGGGTTGCTTAGCAATGGGCTTTTGAAGATCACACCCGCTTCAGGCTTGATCCAGCTTTCTCTTCCTGTTTAACACCATGTAGCCAGACGCTTCACTCTTCAATTAATAGACTGATAACTCCTCAAACTGTGAGCCACAGAAAATCCTTCTTCCTGTTTCTCTCCTCAAATATTTTGTCACAATGGTAAGAAAAGTGCCTAGTGTCGGGGGCTGTGGTGAGCTAGGGAGAATGAGGGACCCAGTGCCCCTGGGCTGCAATGTGGAGTACAGAAGACAAACACTTCTCACCCCAGACACTTCGAGCGTTTTCCTGAGAGTGGACATGGAGATATCCTTGTGGCCTGCATGGAACTCTTAGTTCACTAATAAGGTGGCACAGAGTTGCAACTCTTTCAAGATCTTGTGGAGCTCTGGAGCAGGCCATGTGACTGGTCACATTTACAGCACTTGAATCTTGGCTGGCTAGTGAATCCCTCAAGGCTCGGGTCCTAGATCAATGGCTTCAACTGAATAAAGGAAAGGCAGGAGAACAGACACACATACAGGAAAGCTGGGATCAAGTCGGGTGCGCTCACCCTGATGGAGGGCACCTACTCCTGCCAGAGGCAAGGAACTTTGGTGTGTCCCTTGGGTACAGCTCAGCAGGAGAGGTTAGCTACTTTTGGTAAGTGGTCTGCCTCTTCAGGGGAGCAGTCTCAGGCTATAATCATCTGGGGGGAAGAAGCTGCAGTTGCTAGTCTTCGCACATACTGCTCACTCACTTGGACCCGGACTCCCGAGGGAACTTTTGCCACCTCTCTTGAACCTCGCTCGAGTAAGGCTTTGCCTCCCCCAGGGGGCCGAGCCATTGGAGTCCTGTACGTGGCTGTGTCGATGTCAGCAGTGGACATTTGCCTACTCAGGGCTTCCTCTGCTCCCAACACAGGCTTTGTAGATGATGTACCTGCACAGCTCAGCCCGTACAGCCAGCACCTTCTCAGTGGCGTTTGGGGGGAAAAAAATCTGTATCCTCTTGGTCATAAAGTTTGATGCATGAACTGTTTGTTAGCATATCTTTTTAAATTGCATTGCTTAAGTAAATGGTGTCACGACACTGTTTAGTTTTAATGATTTAGTCTAATAATTTCTGGTATAATGGTGCCTGCTGTATTACTATCAAGATGTCTTTGTATATCTAATATTTTTTTATTTATCTTTTCCGTTGTTGAGCATTTGCCCTCTGTATGTTCCTAGTCACGGTAGATCTTATGTCCCTTTGCCCCCAGTTTTTAGACTTACTTTTCTCATGAAATTTATTCTTCCTGGTGGTGTTAGTCCCTGCTCCCTCTCCTCCTCTTTCTTTCACTTTATCTGTCTCTACCTCTCTTCATTATCTCTTAAAATTTATAACATAGAGCTCATAATAAAACATTTTCACTGCCTAGTTTTCTAACTTCCTGATTTTCTTCCGTGCCTTTTGAAATTAAAATTTAGTCAATTTTTTTTATCTAATATAGGATATTTTTGTTTCAATATAAACATTTAATTTACCAATATACACCATTTTTAACTGCTTGGTTTTCTTCTGTTAGTAATCAACATTCGGCTTTCTATGATCTCTTTTGCTGTTCTGTGTTGCACGAATTCTAATTGGTCTTAATTAAAACCCAGAGCCAGATATCAGGGTGAAAGCTAAAAGATCAGAGAGGCAGAGCAAGCCGCAGCCACCACCTCTTACCTCACCAACTCCTCAGCCTGAAAGAGCCGGAGTTCCTGTCTCCTCCCGCCTTACATTCCTTTCTCTGTCCAGCCATATCACTTCCTGTTTCAGTCTTCCTAGTGCTGGAATTAAAGGTGTGTGATCCCAAATGCTGGAATTAAAGGTGTGTGCCACCACTGCCTGGCTCTGTTTCTCTTTTAGACTGGTTTAATCTCATGTAGCCCAGTGTGGCCTTGAACTCACAGAAATCCAGACGAATCTCTGTCTCTGCTTCTGAGTGCTAGGATTAAAGGTGTGTGCCACCACTGCCTGACATCTCTGGCTAACTGTGATTGGCTCAGTTCCCTGATCTTCAGGCAAGTTTTATTTGTTCAAAATATCACCACATTTTTTGCTAAGTTTTTTTCCTAAATACTTTGCTAAATTATTTATTTGTTATTTTATTATGGGTTGGAGGGGGCGGGTGTGAACACTGTAGCATGCTTGTACACGTAGGAGGAAAACTTTTCACTGTCTGTGTTCTCCTTCCGCCTTCATTCACAAGGGTTCCCGGAACCAAACTCGAGTGTTCAGACTAGCACACCAAACACATTCTCCGATGAGCATCTGTGCCGCCCAGAACTTCTGTCTTCACGAGCGTAGTGTTTTCAAGCAAACTTGTGCAAATCGCTGCTTAGAGAAAAAATAATACACAACACATACCATGGTCCAACCAGACAGGGGAACATGCAGAATGTGTTGACAGTGCATGTAAATGTAAAAATGCCTGCTGCCCGAGACCCAGACCAACAAGTGATCTATTTAACTGCATTTAACTGGTCTTCCTGATATTTTTTTAAACACAGACTTCTTTTTCGAAATCTCTCTAGTGACCCTGCTGTGGAGTAGGAGCTGTGGGACTCTGCTCTGGGAAAAGCATACCCAACTGTCTGTTCCCTCTCATCGGGCCGCTGGCTACCATTACCTACTACACTGCGTATTCAACAAAATTTCCCAACTCCTCCTCTGAGCTGGTCTCTTCCATATGCTTCAGCTGATAAGTGGGATTTATTGCTGCTCATGACCTGGTGTCACAGTGTAATTCTATCACCGTGATCCTTTGCCAGCTGAGACGGTTTACTAGCAAATTACTAAATTGAGCTATTGGATGAGAAATGGAGAGTGACAGCTATGGCGTGGCTTTGTATACACGTTCAGGGCTGCGTGGATAGGAAAGGGCTATCTAATGGGTAAGAGAGAGGCCCGGACGATCTGAAGTCCACAAGAAGATGGGCTGAGCATGACCACTGAAGACAGAGAGACTGACTTTGAAGGGAGAGACATGATCACATTAATCTGGCACATTTATTCCAATGAGTTCAAAGGACTTCAAAGGCTCCAGGACAAAAGTATTTTATTAGCACCAAAGAGTAGCACATGGGGCTTTGAAACGACCATTGATGGTTTACTAGTTTTCAAAGAAATAGAAGACAATAAAACTTGTGAAATGAAACCCATTAGGGACAACTTGGGGGAGGGCAGGGCTCCAGGCTCAGGGCCACTCCTGGCATCCATTCCAGGCCTCTGCCCCTCCCCCAGCCCACCCTCCTTGGTCCATGCAGCTTGGCCCACTAGTCATTTGACGAGGCTTGTGCCCTCTGGCCTCAGAAAGTCTCCAGACAGAGGCACGTGTTTTGTGACGTTGCCTGACTGAACGAACATCGCAGTGAACACTCCCTTCTGTGTGCCTCTAGCTGAGGGCTCGAGCATGCTGGTTTGCCCTCATTTAGATGGTGGTGAAATAATTTAACTAGGTGTTTACCAGTGATTTTAAAGAAAGGTGCTAGACTGGTTAAAAATATAAAAATATCAAGCCTAATTTAGGGCAACGATCCTTCATAAAATTGTGGGGTTTTTATATTATTTTATTTTATTTATATTATCTATATTATATATAAAATAATTTATATTACTTAAAAATATCTAAGAACACACAAGCTGCTTGTTCAGCAAAAGGCACTTCCCACAGTAGGTAGTTTAAAGACAATTTGAAATGTGCTTGTTGCTATTTATTGGTTGATTGGAAACCCCCCCTCCCCTCCAGAAGCATTTCCATCAAAATAATGAATGATTATCGACAATTCAAACAAAACAGTGTATAACTTTACTCTGAACAGCAAAGAAGTTATGCCCTTGGAAATTTCTTATATATAAAAGTGTGTGAATTTGCACACAATGTGCTGTGAGAGTCTAAGCTTAGAAGCACCAAAGCTGGGCTTTCATCTCCGAATACACAGCTAAGTTTTCAGAAGTTCGGCGCTGAGGGCAGTTATGGGGGAAGCTGTAGGAAATCCAGCCTCCCTGATTCTCACCATGAGATATTAACGACACCCTCTGAATCATTATGACAATCAAAATGTACCTCCTTGCCAACAGCTTCCAATTTTACATCCAGGGGCTGGAATTACCTCTACTGAACAACAGTGGTATAGCGGAAAGACATTAGGAATCTAATCAGAGACTAATACCAAAAACACTGCCGAGATTTGTGGACGGTGAGCAGGATCCAGGAGAAGAGTGAGGACCATTTCCCCTGTGTCTAGAAGGAGCCTGCTTCTTCGGCATTTCTTAGAAGATTGTGATGCAGTCACGGGTGAACATTAGCCACCTAGGAATGTTCCCAAAGCTACATTCCACATTTCCCCACCCCTTCCAGGACTCAGCGCATCTGTCTCAAGCAGGATGCAGAGAAAGAGAAAGCAAAGATCCAGGACATTTTTATCTCGAAGGAAGGAAGCCACCTTTTTATTTCCTTGTTAAATTCATATGCCAAGACAGATGAACTTCTTATCAGAAGGCTTTGCCTGGCTCCACGGCCTGCACACCAGAAGCATCACCTCTGCTCTGCCTCCCCCCTTAGATAACACAGCTCCTGTTGGAACTGATATCTACAAAAGGAGAGAAAACGGAATTAAATCTCGGGAGGACCCCGTTTCTGATAGGACCCTTTAAAGGTCATGTCTCCCCGGCACATTTACTGTGGCATCGACAGGCCAGTGGTAGGAGAGAAGCAGCTGTGGGAGACTTGCTGAGGTGTCATCCACGGCGTTTTCTGTGTAGGTTCCTTAGGACCGCCAGGGAGTTGACATTGGCCTGTACTGCACTGTGCGCTTCCTTTCTCCTGCAGGTGTGTCACGGCCCAGAAAGCTAACCTGCTGATCCCAGGCGAGATGTGTTTTCATTGGAGCAATGTTATCACGGCACCAGATAACTCTTGAAGGTATCTGACTCTTTAGACATAATGGCTCAGATTATAACTCTGTTTGCACGCAGCTTTTGTTTCCTGTGAGTCTGGATCCCATTCTGCCTGGGGTCACAGTGATGAACAGCCTGTCCCCGGCACTGGCCCTGTGCCTGGCATAATGAAGGCCTGGCAAAATTCAGGGCTAGATGAATGAATGATTCCAAGATGCGATATGAATGCAAAATCTCTGTTAATGTATTCTGTCATTTCCACATGTCTTCTTATCCAGGTCCCTGCCCTTTGCCATATCTCAGCAGGAAGCTCCGGTGAGACCAGGGCACAAAGCCCTCAAGCCAAGAGGAACTTGGAAGTGAGCCTGCAACACCAGTGATGGAATCTTGTTTTCTCTTTACAGTTGATCGTAGTGCACACTATTCAATAGCTCCGTCTGTGTTTTCCTCCCACACATCTGTGCCCACCCATAATTACAGAATTAAAATACTGAGGCATGTAAACAGCATTTTTGATCCTTCTACCTGAGAGGCCTCCAGCCCATAAAAAAAAAAAAAAAAAAAAAAAATCAGCACAATTTCAAATATTTCCTAAGCCGTAAAATCCAGCTATTTACTGAGTGTCTAGTACATGCTGGACACGAGTCTATATGTTGAGAATATGAATGAGTATGAATAGGACTTAGCTCCTAAAAGCTGACAGCTTACTGAAAACACCAACACATTCGATGTACTGTAATCTCAGAACAGAAGCTAGGCACACTAAGAAAATCCTGGCAAAGGACCCTCTTGGTTTTGTATATCACTATAACAAAATACCCTAGACTGTATAATGTATAAAGAAGAGGCACATATTTCTCACAGTCCTGGGTGCTGGAAAGGCCAAGATTAGGGTGCTAGGATGCCATGTCTGGTGATGAACTTACTGCCTCCTCACATTGGGGAGGCACAAGGTAGGGGAACAAGCTCTTCTCTCAGGCTGTTTTTGAAGTGCACCATCTAAGTACCACAAAGAGCAAGCCCACAGGAGCTGACCACCTCCCAAAGAACCCATCTCTTGATACAGTCACATTGGCAGCCTTGAATTCTGGAGAGAGCACATTAAAACTGTAGAGGAAGCATCAGTCCCCTCAGCCCCAGTACTCACTTAGATGGGAGACAGTGGTGCCCTGTTTGTGATTTAGAACATTCCGTGATGATGGCTAGTGGCAACAGCGCCAAGTGGGGTCATACACCCATCTCTGTATCTTTTATCCAGTGAAATGTGGAAGGAGATGCCCTGGTTCAGAAAACCCTCTTCCCCTCACTAAAGCAACTATGATCTGGTGGCTCGTGACCCTGCACTTTGGTCTTGTCTTTGTCGTGGTCCCTTCTGGTCTGGATTATAGGGTCTTCTTGACAAGCTGTAGATGTAACCAACCGTCTTATTAAATAAGAAACACAGAAACAATGTAAAAGAGAAAGCCGAGAGGTCAGAGCTCAGAGCTAAAATCTCACCCTTCCTCCTGCTGTCCCAGTTTCGCGAAAGAGAGCTACTTCCTGTCTGTAAATCGATTTTCCAGTCATTCTGCCTTCTCATTGGTTGTAAACCCAAACACGTGACTGCCTCGTCACTGTCTGAATGTACAGCCCCCTAGGTCTTAAAGGCATATGTCTCCAATGCTGGCTGTTTCCCTGAACACATAGAGATCTATGGGATTAAAGGCGTGTGCCACCACCGCCACACTCTTGCTATGGCTCTAATAGCTCTGACCCCCGGGCAACTTTATTTATTAACATACAATCAAAATCACATTTCAGTACAATTAGATTACCACCACATTTCCCCTTTTCTATTTTAATAAAAAGAAAAAAAAAGCAAAAGGTTATAACTAACAAAAGAAAAACTATATACAAAAGTACAATAACTATATACAATATATACAAGTAATAAATACCTAAACAGGTATTTGACAAATCAGAGAAAATAATTCCATTATCTATCCTATTTTGGTAAATCCAAGATGTATCTAATGCACTTTCTATCCTAATTAATTTTCAACTATAACTAACTAATCTTCAACCATAACTAACTAATCTTCAACTCCCTCAGAGACCCAAGAAGGGAATAATATTAGCTAACAAAAATAAAAAAACAGGAAGTGCATGCAAGCAACTTCCAAAAAATTTGTGAGTTGATAGAAACAGCCAGCTGCCTGAGGTTTCTCCACAGTGTTGGGGCATCATCTTCAGCCTATAGGCTTAGCGTATCTGACAGACTCATTTGTGAAGTAGGATGTATACAAGGTCAACAGTTCAACCTCACATTGGGTGAGAGCAGTCCATGTACCAGAAACACCTGAATTCCACTAGTGTCCTGTCATGATTCAGGATTTTAAATTCTGGAAATTGTTGATGGTTTTTGTTTTTAGCTGTCCATTCTTCTTGGCTGTGTATATATGGCTTCATCTCAGCATCCCGTTCTTCTCCACATCCCTCTATTAAATGCCAGTCTACTATCGAGAGGTGTGAGCTTTCAGCTGCTGTTCCATTGCACAACAGAAGCCATCACCCCACTGCCTGTTTAGCTGCCTTTGAAGAAAAGGGCACTGTACCTTTTCCGGATTGTGAAG
The DNA here is from genome assembly GCF_049852395.1 of Peromyscus maniculatus bairdii. Classification (NCBI taxonomy): domain Eukaryota; kingdom Metazoa; phylum Chordata; class Mammalia; order Rodentia; family Cricetidae; genus Peromyscus; species Peromyscus maniculatus. Next base: position 48,112,469 of record NC_134859.1, on the reverse strand, counting down.
GGATGGTGCCATATTGTCCTGGCCTCAGAAGATGCCTTATAATAAAGCCATAACCACACTTGTTTTGGCAACAATCAGTAGTCCTTTGTTTCGTGTCCTGTCTGTCCATTTTGTCCTGTTGATTCGAGGATATTTTGTTGTCCAGTGGCTAACTTTTGCCACAATGAAAATTAACGCCATATGGAGTTTCTTCAATGCCCATATTTTCTCTGAAGTATATTGGTACTGCCAGGAGCCGACATGTCTCAAAAAAGAAAAATTTTCTAAGTTATTAAAACACTTTAAATGCCATATTCTGTAGATCTCTGAAGGGTTTGAAGATGACCTGTCTATGGCGCCCAACGGCTTGAGTTTCCACCTTAAACCTGAGAATATTTAATAAGTAATTCTAAACAGAGCCAAAAACAGGTTCCTGCTTTTTGTCTCATAAGGGCAGCTAGACAGCGCAAAACTCAGGTTTGAACACTGGCGGGTTCCTGGCGTGTGTGTTTGACCGGCAGTATGGCGGGAATGAGGCGTCTGCCAGCGGCACATTACGCTGTGTGGTAGATTTAGTCTTTACTAGTATAAAAAAAAAAAAAAAAGAGAGGTTTCTGGACTACACGCTGCTTTGATAAAAGCTTAGACCTACTATTTCTGAGAATTGATGGCTCCTCAAGCTGGCGGAAAATGTACCACCGCCATGTTGGGAAGCTGAAGTGGGCGGAGCCAGCAGCCACAGCGCCGTTTCAGTCTTACAATGGTGCAGCTTAAAGCAATAGGCTCGAGGTAATATAAAACATAAGCCACGTAAAGATGGCTACCACACAGAGAATCTGGATTATGTTCTCTTTGATATTCGTAACTGAAGAAAAACATTTGATTACAAAAGCTGTTGAGTTATGCCAAAATGTATATTTTAAAGGTGCCTTCACTTCAAAATTTGGATTTAAGGATATGTTGCTTTGGAAAAGAGATTCTGCTTTTGTTTCCACAGAAAGCCAGAGGCTATGGATTTGTTCCAGATTAAGATACATCAGGTTTGACCAGCCAAGACCCCCTGAAAGATCTCCGATGACACCATGGCCCAGATGATCCAACATCCACAACAGTTTCAAGGCAACTGGTTCACACAATTCAGCCTCAAGGACTACCCCATAGGCCTAAAATTTTCTTTGTGTCCCTATAAGACACAGCGCCCCCCTCCAGCAGGAAGTAGTAAGAGATGCTATGCCCAAATTCCCAAATATACCAAGCTGGCTTTAGAGGTGGAATTGGCTCACTCCCCCTCTAAACCCAGACATATTGTTTTAAAAAAAAAAAATGGTTAAGATATTCTTGTGTCCCAAATCAGAAGAGCCCTCTGGTATGGGACAGAAAAAAACCAATATTTTTATTTAAAACAGGTTGATTATAAATGTGATCTCTTTCTAAAAAAGAAAAGGGGATATGATATAAATATATAGGATATAGAGATGATAAAAGGATAGATTAAGGAACCTACTTTTAAAGGACAACTTGTTTAAAATGTTTTACATTGGTATAGATTTTAGTTTATGTTTAAAATGTTTTACATTGGTATAAATTTTAGTTTATTGATACAAACTTGAAGTTGATTTTGTTATACTGTATATATATATATTTCTATTCTTGTTTGAGGTATTATGTTTATGTAACTCATTCAAAATTGTAATGGATAATTAAAAATAGATTAATAATTAGTCATCTATGATAATCATATTTGTAGCCATGTTAGTTAAGTCTTCTAGGTATACATAGATATATTTCAGATAGATAGGTAATCTTCAAACACTTCATAGACCTAGAGAATATGGCATTTAAATAACTTAGAATTCTGTTGACATGAGACACAATTGCTCCTGGCTGCACTAATTTGATCCCGAGAGAATGTTGGGCTTCTAAGACATTTCTATTTGGAAGTTTGTCTTTTTGGCACAAAATGGCCTACTGGGCAAAGAACTGCCCTTGCCTTGATGGCTGACAGTACAAATGCAATGCTGTCCTTTCTGGACAAGTGGGACACAAGGAAAGTGACCACTGTACTTTGCCAAGACAGGGTAAGATGGTTTCTCAGAATTCCTGCTTCTAAAAATGGTCTGTCAGATACTCTAGGCCTGTAGCCAATTTGAATGCACCAACAATGCTGAGAAACATTAGGTGACTGTCCAGGCTGCCAGCTGTCTTGGTCTACTCTTGCAAGATTCCCGAAAGTTGCTTACATCCATCTACCATTTCTCAGGTACCATTATGTTCCTTCTCAGGTCTTTGATGTGGTTAAAGACTAGATAGTTGTAATTTCCTCAGTTATGATAAAAGATAAGTTAGATATAAAACCTTAAACTCACAAATATAAGATAGATAGGACATCATCTTTAATATTGTAACTGTAATTCTTGCTCCATAATTGTTTTGTTATATGTACTTTTACCATGTTAAAGTTAAAACCTTACTTTTTAAAAAAAAGAAAAAAAGGGGAAATGCTGTGGATATCATTCTATATAAATAAAACACTGATGGCCAGTGACCAGGCAGGAAGTAGGTGGCCAGGCAGGAAGTAGGTGGGACAAGGAGAGAGGAGAATTCTGGGAAGCGGAAGGATAAAGAGGAGACACTGCAGCCACCGCCAGGACAAGCAGCATGTGAAGACGCTGGTAAGCCACCAGCCACGTGGCAAGGTATAGATTTATAAAAATGGGTTAATTTAAGATAAAAGAACAGTTAGCAAGAAGCCTGCCACGGCCATACAGTTTATAAGTGATATAAGCTTCTGAGTGATTATTTTATAAGTGGATTGTGGGACTGCGGGGCTTGGGGAACCTGGAGAGAAGCCCTCCAGCAACAACAAGCTTTACGTACTTGGTGAAAACATAAAGTTATTATTAATCAATGTCTCTCAGATTCTTTGTTTTCCTTTAATACCCCTCCCCACCCCCAACAAACATAAACTCTGCATTTTGGCTTTGTAGCCCAGTTTGGGCTGGATCTCACTTATGTAGCCCAAGCTGCCCTTAAGCATGAGAGCCTTGTCCCTCTGTTCCCACATGCTGGGATTTCAGGCATGCACCACACCCAGCAAACTGGAGCTTTGGCGATCTCATTTGCTACCCTTTTTATTTTTTTCTAACTGTATTCTTTAAAAGTTTATCATTTCTAGCCGGGCAGTGGTAGCGCATGCCTTTAATCCCAGCATTTGGGAGGCAGAGGATCTCTGTGACTTCGAGGCCAGCCTGGGCTACAGAGTGAGTTCCAGGACAGGCTCCAAAGCTACACAGAGAAACACTGTCTTGAAAAACCAAATATATATATATATTTTTTTCTTTGCTAATGGGATGGCTCCTCAGTGGACTTCAAATTGAGAATATGTGAGCTCAGCCCCTACCTTCCCAGTTCCGTGAGAAGGAAAATATCAGTAAGACGCTGAATGTTCTCTCTGAATTCTTTCTCTTTCCTCACTTTCAGTGGCTTTTAGATTTCCCCTCTCCCACTTGGGTAATCCAGAATCACCCTACTCAGCAGCTCCTGGAAGCACCCTCTCTACCCAACTCTCTCTCCTGGAGCAGGAAGAGGTGGCAGGGGTCAAAACTGTGCATTAGTGTGGTCAAGATGTAACTCGGCCTACAGTCATAGTTGCATACAAGCAAATGACTAGCTGTGACCTTGGGCTGCAGAGATAAAACAGCCTGGGTTCCAAGTGAACAAGAGAAACTTGAAGAAGTTGCCTAGCAACTGTGCCCTCTCTGATCCTCTAGGCCCATGGCTTAGTGTTGTGCAATGTTCCAGATGTCATATGAGCTAACTTACAATTTATACATACAAGCACACTGTGCTGGATAAAAGGATCTTTTCCATGTCTTTGGTAGATCACTTAGATGTGCACTTGGCTGAGTGACTGCTGTCTTCTGAGACATGACTTGTTCTTGACTGTTATGTGACCGTTCTTAGCAGCATCCCCTGTATGCTTGTGGCTGCAGATATCTGTAGATGCTAAGTTTGTGGTCCCCTGTCTCCCTGCTTGAGGAGCCCACCTCCCATCCCGGATGGTCTGGTCTGCATCCCCCTATCATACAATGGAGCTGAGAAGATCTCCTGAGGCAAGATTACCTGTTGCCAACTGGGCATTGATGCCACCTAAGTCTAGGGCTTGTTCATGAGGTAGATACTGCATGTTCTGCAGTGTCCTGTTCCACAGTGGCCCAGGTGTGGGATGCTCAGGGAGACACTCTTGGGAGATGTGGAAGAAGATGTGTAAGGGCAGCCATTATTCCTGGCAACTCTGGAGAACTGCTCACATGTTTGTTCCAGGCTGAAACCTCTGAGTTTTCTTAGATACCTGGGCTACTGCAACAAAAGGTCACAGAGGGCGTGGCTTAGACAACAGACGGTTATTCTCATAGTTTGGGAGATGGAAAAGTTCAAAGTCATTTGTTTACAGATCTTTAAAAGGATTTACTTGGTTTTTAACTATGCATATGTATGGGAATGGGAGTGCACACGGAGTGCAGATGTGCATAGAGACCAGAGGCTGTTGGATCCTAAATGCTGCCCGATATGAGTGCTGGGAACTGAGCTCAGGTCCTCTGTAAGAACAGTATATGCTCTTAAGGAGTGAACCTTTCCAAAGCCCTGGGTTTGCAGATTTGATTCCAGGGATTTCTGGGCCTGCAGATGGCCACCCCCTTTCTGTATCCTCACATGGGAGGGAGAGCACACTGGTGTGTTTTCCTGTACCCCTATCATGGTGCATTCCATGATCATCATGGTGTAACTTACCATTAGGGTGGGGTTTGTGTCTCATCATCTCCAAGGGGCTCCACCTCCAAGACCTGGGAGTCAGGTCTTCTGCATGTGAACGTGATGGAGACGCAACCCATTTAACTTAGAGGAGAGAGCTTGCTTCACACTCCCAGCTATTTAGTGAGGGGGTCCTAAGTCCGTTTTTAAGACCTAATGCCAATATTACATAAGGTGCCTCCTGTATCCCTCATCCCGGCTCCATCCTAACTGCGCTCACCGTCACCTTTCTATTCCTCCCTCGGGCCTTCTTTTTCTACACGTGTTTGCACAAAAAGCCTTCAAAGATACAGCCTGGTAATTGCACACTGCACAGTTCTTGCTGAATGAGTACTTTCAGAAAACTTTTCCTCAATTGAAATTCTTTTGTGATACCACAAAATGTATATGTCCTACATCACACACTATATACGTCCTAATTAAAATTAAAAGCACAATTGCTAAATAAGATAAATGAAGGCCTTTGACCATTCTTATCTTTTCAGGATTGGTACTTGACCAGCAATTCAGGTGACTAAGGCCGGGATCAGATGGGGTCACTGGCAAACCCAGACACAGACGAGAGCAGAGCTACAGGCTTTGACAGTGCCAGCGCTGGAAAGTGGTACTAGACATGTGCTCCACCTCTGATGGCAAATTCCTTTCAGTGACACACTAGCCACAGTTCAAGCTGTGCCTTGTATAGTTAGAGTTTCAAGAGTATTTAGTTCAGATCAGCTAAGCACATTTTGTTTTACAGTTTTGTAAACACTGGAAGCCAATCTCTAAAATAAGCAATGATGCCCTTTTTGAATCTGGCTTTCTAGACCTAGCGTTTCCCAAGACAGGACTGTACCAAGGCTGCCTCCTCCCAGCAGGAGAGTTGCAGTTCAGGTGACAAGGAGCTGCCTTTCTTTCTCCACCTCCAGGGTAGGCAACAGCTGAGCAAGAGGAAGGCCCTGCCACCCTCGGCTGCTGTCCCCTGGAGATTCACAAAAGCAGGGCATCCTCTTGATCCTGGGATATATACTACTGACCAGCATGATTGTGAAGAAAGACCCAGGTTTTCCTGGAAAAGATGCAGGAAGCCAGCTGGCATAAAGTTGAGGACATGGCTCTGCTTCTGAGCCCAGGCCACAGTGGCCAGGGAGCCAAAAGTATGCCTATAAAATGCTACCTTGTTCCTTGCAGACAAAATCTGAGCAAAAGCTAGGATCTTTCAGACTTTGAGAAAAACCGAAAACCTAGAGAGTGGTAAAGCATGTGTGCAAAGTATCCAACTGACGAGGGATTGATTTCCAGAACATGCCATGTACTAAAATAATGATGATGATAATAACAAACAGTAAGTAATCTGATTTCAAAAATTGGTCCCAAATAGAGATTTTCCCAAATATCTCAAATAACAGATAAATGTATGATAAAAATGCTCAGCATTACCAGTCATTGGGGAAACGCCAATTGAAATAACAAGGCACTATCATCTAATCCATCTAGATAGCTTTTTATCTAAAATACGAATCCCAAATGCTGTCAGTGGGAAAGGGGAACTCTGACATGTGGCTGGCGGTGTGCAAACCAATGTAGTTGTTGTGGATGCTGTATGGACTTCCTTAAAAACTAGAAATAGAATGGCCATGCAATTCCAGAAACACAACTACCAACCCAGAAGGAAATGAAGTCAGTTCGCAGCAGGAGTATCTGTAGTTACAAGTTGATTGCACATTTGCAGCACCCAAGATATGGAAACAAGATTAATTCCTGTCCGCAGATGAATGGACAAAGGAAATTTGTTTGTGAAAATTATCCAGCCACTAAATCCTGTCCTTTACAATAACACATAGGGAACTGGAGGGCATTATATTTAGTAAAATGATTCAACCATGGAAAGATGAATGCAAGTTCTCCCTTATATATGGATGCTGATGCTGAGCCTGGAAAAGGTGCTGAGGAAGAGGGATGGCCAACAGGAAGGAAAACTCGGTACAGTAGAGTATTTATGACTGGCAGCAGCTAAGTGAATATTAGACATATAAGTCCAGGACTTTCCCTGTATTTCCAGAATTTTCCACATGCCTGGGGTGTTATATATTCTATTGTAATGACTGAATCACTACTTACTGCATACGTGTATTGATATGCTTCCCTGTACTTTGTAAACACGCACAGCCATTATGTATCCATTAGATATAATAAAACAAAAATTTTATAAATCAATTTTTTGCCTTTGGTTAATCATACTCTTGATGAGTGCTGACAATAAACCTTTTAAGTGATTTGATCTATTGGACTGAAGAAAAAGTGACGTGCCAACAGAATAAATTTTATCTTCATATTCCCTGACATTTATTTTAATTCTTACCTGACATTTTGGAAAATAGGCTTTTAAGGATCCTCTCAGCACGTCAACTTTTTGATAAATCCATTGGCTGCTTCTCCTGTCTGGGGTCACATCTCATCTTAGGAAAGTCTGCTAGGAAACCAGGTCCATCTCCAGGCTCTTTGAGTCCAAGCGATAGTGTGCAGCCTTTCCGGGAGACAGTCTATGGGATGGGCTGCTTAGGATCCCACGAGTGTGCGTGCCCAGTGGTGTCTGCCTCCCCTGCCTGGATCATTTCCCTTCTCTGTCCTCTCAGGTCATCTATGCTGTTGTAAATAACAGGATTCCTTTTCTTTGTAATGGCTGGATAGTTCCCTATTGTGTCTATGTGCTGCATTCTCTCTATTCATTTCTCCTGTCAGGGCTTCTCAGACCGAGTCCTATCTTGGCCATTAGTAACTATTTCCAGACACAGAACTGTAGGTGTGTATGTGGGGGAGAGGGGACAGGGTAAGAATGGGGAGACAACTTGCAGGTCAGAGCATACTTAGGTATAGTCGGGTATGGGGAATATGTTCCAAAGGCTCTATTGAACAGTGAGGTGACTATACTTAGCAATGATGCCATGTATTACTGAGAATTCTCTAAAGAAAGTGGCCGAGCTGACCTTGAAGATGGTGGAAGAAAGGTGGAGCGTCTGGTGGCTGACAAGATGGAACTGCTCCCACACCTATGAAAACTTCGAAACATCATCTCCCACGTGATAAAAACACAATATCACCTGCCAATTTAACACTTTTGAGGGGATGGGTCGGAGGGAAGAAAGGGAAGGGGAAGTGATGTAATTATATTTTAATTGATTAGTATATGTATTTTAAAGGTAAGACCTAACAGAAAAATAGTTACCTCATTGCTCCCAAGTGTGGTGTGCTGGCCAGTCCTCTTGAGCCAGGCGGAGTCTGGGAGCCCACCCCATCTCCCGCCTGAGCTAAGTTCTAGGTTACCCTGGTTCCTAGGTGGACACCCAGACAGAGTTACTCAGGTGGAACCCACAGGCATGGCTCCATTAAGTCCCATGACTATGAAAAAGAGTGACTAACTGGTCACCTTGCCACAAAAACCGAAAGATCTGGCTTGTCTTCTTAACATGAAAGTGTCTCTGAAGCAAAACCGAATTAAACTAAAGACGGCAAGTGGGAACAGGATGGAGCAGGTGTGTTGGGACATGAAAAATGGCTCCTACAAGCCTTTCATATTACATATCCGGGCACTGTCGTTGTATTGGTTTCTGCACACCAGGACCACCTGGCAGGCTGATGCACATGTCTAAGGGCTGGCTGGAGGAAGGGAAAAGATGCTAAGAGCAACTCATATCCCTGCTCCATCGGAGCAGGAGTCGACACTAGACATCTCAAAAACACTTCCAAAAAAGAGTAAATGCTGTGAACATGCCACTGTCCAACAGATTTCAACATCCACAGCCTGATTCTAGGGGTACAGAGAAGTGGGCAAAAGTTTAGGTAAACCGACCTGTACCATCGTGTAATCACAAGTTTCAGGGTGAAAGCCTGGTCTCTGGTAGCCTCTGCCACAGGCGCAGTCATCTGTCCCCACAATGCCACTGAAAGAGATAAGGAATGAAGGAATGGCCAGGCAGTGGTGGCGCACGCCTTTAATCCCAGTACTTGGGAGGCAGAGCCAGGTGGATCTCTGTGAGTTCGAGGCCAGCCTGGACTACAGAGTGAGTTCCAGGACAGGCTCCCAAGCTACACAGAGAAACCCTGTCTCGAAAAACAAAAAACCCAAAACAACAACAACAAAAAGGAATGAGGAATGGTCAAAAGCAGACATTTATTCAATGTCCTCACATGGAAAAAAGGAATAGAATAGGTGTTCAGTGACCCTAAGTCTGTCTTTGGGATACCGACACAGGCTTAGGTTTACATTGAGGGCTCATGAGCTGAGCATCACTAAGCAAGCCTTGTCCAGGTGTGGTCCTGCCTATTTTTGGTCCATCATTGTCTCAGCTTTGGCCTACAAGAAAGGTCATAAACTGTTAATCTGTCATCTTTGCTGTCCCCTCAGGAAGTCTGGTTCCTACAACTTGTACTTCTATTACAGAGTGCAGCCCCGACATCATGAATACCTGTCCTCATGGAGCAGGAGTGTCTCTCCTCAAAGGGTTTGCTCTTCCTGGGAACCAGGGAGGCTGCAGGTTTGGGACAATGCTTTATCTCTGTCGTCTTTGACTTTAGGCAAACCACTTAACAGGAGTCCAAGTGGTGCAGAGTGGAAGCAGAAGTGTGGGGGTTCCAGCCTGCTTTCCATCAGCTTCCAGACCCACAAGAAGAGTCGATGCTTTTTAGTGAAAGTAGCTCCTACGCCTCTATTCTGCAGCGTTCTTCTTGTTTTGCTTCTGTTTTCATGAACAGGGTCTCACTCTAGCCCAAGTTATTGTGAGCCTCTGTGTGCTCAGGCTGGCCTGGGGCTTACCATGATCTTCTTACCTTGGCCTCCTCGGTACTGAGATTACAGATGTTGAGATATCACGCCCAGTTCAATAATGTGCATGTGTGTGTGCATGCACACATGCACGGATACATGCACATGTGCACATTCATGCCACAGCACACCTATGCAAGGATAAGTGTCCACCTGAGGACATCCTGGGGTGTCGGTTCTCACCTTCCACCTTGTTTGAGACAGGGTTTCTTCTTAGTCATTGCTGTGTACCACAGCTTCACTGGCCCGTGAGCTTTTGTGGATTCTCCTGTCTTCATTTCCCATAATCCTTTTAGAACAGAGATTACAGACCTGGGCACTACAGTGCCTAGATTGAACATGGGTTCTAGGGATTGAACTCAGGTCCTCAGACATGCAGAGCAAGTGCTTTACCCACTGAGCAATCTCCCCAGCCTCATAATGTTTATAAAACAAACAAACAAAACATTGAATGCAATCTAAATGACCTTCAGCTATAAGCAAGGAATGGCCAAGTTCTCTGGTTCTTTAACATGATGTAAACACTTCCTTCATGTAAAGCATGTCGATAATGTTCATGAATAATACGCACAATGCAATTTGATTATTGTCTGAAAATCCACGTCCAGGTGTAAAAGCAGAGAGGAACCTTCTGGAAAGATGCTAATATCATGTTTATATGAACTTTAGTTTACTTAAAAAAATTGATTTCTAGGTTTTTCCCCTACAATGAGCATGTAAAACAAAGATTAAATGACAAAAGAATGCAGTGTAACTTCTTGTAAGGGAAAGGACCCTTTGAGATACACACAGTTCCCCCACCTCTGCTGAGAATCCCTGCAAGCCTGACTATACCCCAGCCCTGCTATGGAAATCCTTGTCTAAGCCTGAGGCACATACCTGCTCCATGCAGACTGGAAATGAGCACTTCCCAGAATCCCCAGGATTTATCACAGACAGTTATGTTGCTTCAAGCTGGACTTTGTAAGTTGGAAATTATTGGGTTGAGATGCAGCCCAATGGTACACCACTTGCCTAGCACCCATGAGGCTCTGGGGACTATCTTGAGCGACACTGTAAGAATTCTGAAAGAAAATTCTTCCCCAATTCCATCACTGGGGATGCAGCTGGGTTTTCTGTTTCCTGTTTGGGACTTGTATTTCAGCGGCCCAGAGGAAAGGCACCATGGCACTCTGGTCTGAACTCACCCGGCTCTGCAGCAGGACTCACAGTCCCCGGGTGAGTGGACCCCACTGTACCCCAGTGCGGAGCAGGTGCCTAAGAGCTCTCCATCCCCCAAGCTTCCATTTCTGCCCCTGCTATTGCATTTCTTCCCAGGACTCCCAGACCCCGCATTGGAAACGATCCTTTATGGGCCAGTACTTCTGTTTGTGACAGGTGAACTTCCACTGACCTCCGACGATTCTGCCCTGTAAGCCTGGCTACTGCTTCCTTTCGCAAAAACAAGCAAATAAATAAAAATAAAAGAGATGATTTCATTAACTGAGAAGAAGTATCACAGCCTTCCGATGTACTAATAACCACTGGCTCTCGAAGGTGTTAATTTCAAACTCCAGTGTAGATGACGTGTTCATTTCTCCTGAGAGTCAGCGTTAGCCAGTGCTCCCCCTTTTCCTTTCCTGATCCAGATACCAGTTCACAATGGACTTGTGCTGTAGTAGTGACTTAGAAATGGACACTTTTGTAATAACTACCTGTTCAGTATTTCCCCCTCCAACTTCATTACCAAGCGCATTTGCACAGATAGGCTGTTTGATCTTAAAAATAATATAGAGTCTTCCACGGCACAAAGACAGCCGTCTGAATGGCTTTTGACATCTGTCTGAGGGTCTTTCTATTTGAGGGGGAGCTTAGCTTTCATTTACAGCATGGGCTGATCTTTATCTCAGATTCTTGCTCCCGTTGGGAACAAACAATTGAGGCCAATCTCACCTCTCTTGAAGGAAACGCAAAAGGAAAAAAGACGATATGTAAGCATAGGCCTTTAAACAAATCTTGGGTACATGGTGGGTGCTTTGATTGCCCCCTCAACTCAAGTGGGACCCCCAGTTCTCTGTTTGCTAAGCATCTCTTTCCCAAAGTCAACCAGGCAGTTAAAATTCTTTCTATAAAAAAAAAAAAAAGCCGCCACCCACCCCAGACCCCAGAAAAACCAAGGAGGATTTTCTCCCCTTACACTTGGAGAGTGGCTAGTGGGACTGGGAATTTCAGCTTCTTCCAAAGTAGTACAGGAAGAAGGATTCCCCATGGCCCTGGAGCAAAGGCCAGAAGAATCAGGAGGAGCAATAGGAACCATAGCATCTTATCTTAGCATTTAGAAAAATGAGGAATAAAAGTGCCCAAAAGAGGCAGCCGTTCAGGAGCTTTTCCTATCATACAGTTTTACACACCTCCACCAGTTTGCAGGGTAGTTGGGTTGGGCTACTGCTCATAGCCAGGCTAGCGGAATTCCCCTCCATGATGACAAATTGAATTTTTTTGTGTGCAGGTGCAGGGAGACGAGGGAGGGTGTGGCCTTCTGGAAAGAACCATTCTCCAAACCAGACAGAAGTCTAAACTTGTTTCCCAGTCCCAAGAGACAGACTGTTGGGTCTCAGTTGTGTGAAAAACTTCACCCAGCCTCAGCTAGCCATCTGGAAAATGGGGATGGCCATTAACATAGTTTGGATCTTAAACATGTCCTAGCGGTCTGTGATGCTCTTGGAAGACGGTGAGCCTTTAAGAGATTTTAGCCAAAGGCCAGGAAGATGGTCCTGTGGGTCAAAGGGTTTCCTGTGCAGGCCTGGTGAGCTGAGTTCAGACCCCTGGGAGCCACAGAACACGCCGGATGTAGTAGCATGCACCTGGAACCCAAGGACTCCAACCAGAAGATGGGGCGCGGAGACCGAGGAATGACCTGGAGCGTGGGGGTCAGCTAGCCTGCAGTACAAAGCAAAGTGGGAGCAGCAGGAGAGACCCTGCCCCAGCCAAAAGGTGAGAACTGACTTTCAATGGTGTCCTCTGACCTCTATATTTGTGACATGGTGTGTGTGTGTGTGTGTGTGTGTGTGTGTGTGTGTGTGTGTGTGAGAGAGAGAGAGAGAGAGAGAGAGAGAGAGAGAGAGAGAGAGAGAGAGGAATAAAACAAAAGAAAGTAGAAGAAAATAAGAGGCAGAGCCAGGTAGGAGGCCTTAAGTCATTGGCACATTCCCTTAAAATGGATTCCTGCTTTCTGGCCATAAAGCGATGGTCTCATTCCACCACCTGCTGTGAGCCGCCCCAGACCTGGAAACAATGGAAACAACTGATTACAGACTGGGATCACTGCAATCTCTGAGTCACAATAAACCTTTTCTCTTCCTAACTTGATTATCCCAGGCATTTGTTACAGTCCTGAAACGCTGACTAACGCACTTATCACTCCGCCTGGGAATGGGGTGAGATAGATGGACATAAACAAAATGTTTGGCATCTGGGACAGCTCAATAAATGGCATCTGCTCCTGTTACCTCCAGTTCTAAGACAAATGCACACAGTCCTGCTCTTCTGGAGTGGATCAGTGAGAAACACTGGAGAACGCAACCCAGCCATAGACAGCTGAGCTGCTGCTGTCTTTGGGTAGCTGTGATATACTGCTCAATGGAAGGTATCTTGTAGGGAGGAAATGCCTCCATTTTCTCTCACAGAAGCAGGAGAGAGGAGAATTAAAAAGAGCCTTGGAATGGGGTAACTTAGACACAACAATCTGTTTCATTATCCTGGGATCTAGGAAATCTCACCTGTAAAATATGAGACTCTTCCTCCTGGTTCATAAACAAACCTCAAAATGCCAAGGAGCCAATCTGGAACCTCATAAAAGTCTGGCTACTTCCTCAAAGCTGTCCTGCTGTTTACACAGAAGCCTGTCCTATGTTGCTCCGACAATCTGCTGAGATACTTAAATTTGATTAGTAACTTTTGTGTGACATTTTAAACAAACAATACCAGATTTTTTTTTTTTTTTTTGACTGCTAGGTCTAGGTAAACATGCATTCCTGCCTGTAGCTTAAAGCAAAGTTCTCTCTCAGTATTTTGTCTTACCTGCTGTCACAGAGAATTTTCTGTTGCTGTAACAACATCTGTGAGTCTGGGTCCTTTATAAAGATACAAAGTTCTTTTAGCTCGTAGTTTGAGAGGCTGGAAGTTCAAGATCTGGAAAGCCCAAAAGCATGGCCTCTGGTAAGGGCCATCTGTCTGTATCACAGCGTAAAGGTAAAATCTTGCCCAGGAAATCACATGGTGAGAAACAAGAACCAAAAGTCCCAGGAGGAGGTAGGCTCTCCGTTTTATAGCAGCCCATGCTCTCAGGACTAGTCCACTCTACTGGAACTGACTCACTCTATGAGATCAATAGACACCTCCATGGGCAGAGCCCTCAGGGGCATGCCCAAGTTCTACCACTTGGTTGGGAGCAAATATCCAGCACGTGAACATTTAGGAGACACAGAGCATTATGTCCAGAAGACAGCATCTAACTGTTTCCTGTTTCAGAGTCTGAATATGAAGGGACTATGATGGCTAGAACAATCTTTCCTGGATCAGGAAGCCTCAGGAAGCATGCCATGCCATCTTGGTTTCCACCCAGATTTCGAGGTTATTCTAGTAGCATCACAAGGCTTCGTAAAGTCCCTAATGGGAGACACTGAGGCAGTTCGCCTCTGTCTCGACTATCTCTATCCTACGAGGAAATACACAAACATTCCATTTTATTCAAATGTGTTCAGTTAAAATACCATCTGCTCTGTCGGCGGCAGCAGATGCAAAACAAAGAGATGCTGGTGATTGTCCCAGAGACATTTAGAATCTACCTGGGGGGTGAGTACACAAGGGCGGTGATAAGTATTTTGAGTCCTTGGTAATGGGTTTCTCGCCGAGGCAGTAAACCAAATCAGGCTGAATTAAAAGCCCAGGTTTAATGAGCAAAGCATCCCCCAGTGATCTCGGGGGAAGGAGAAATCAAATGTCTACAGACTGAAGCTTAAATACCCTGTAGGCGTGGTCTTGAGTAGCTCCAGGGGAGGAGCCACTGCTTGGCAGACATTCTAAGAAGGGGCAGGGTTTGGAATCGGGGAGAGTGAGGCTGGAGTGGGAGCTTCCAACAGGCAGCATCTTGTCTTTTGGGTCATTCACTCTTCACCATCTTAAATAAGACAGACTAAAATTAAGATATTTTTAAAAATTGTATATGCCCCCCCCAACACACACACACACACACACACACATTAGTTCAGGTGCCTGTGGAGTTCAAAGGCTTCTGTTCTCCTGGAGCTGGAGTCACCAGCAGTTGGCTGTGAGTCACCCCATGTAGGTACTGTGCACTCAACCCTGTAAGAGTTCTTAACCATTGAGCTATCTCTCTTGTCCCTAAAGTTAATATTCAAGTAAATTAATAAAGTTCACAAGGCAAGTATAAAGAAAACATTGACAAACTTTTAAGTTACTTTGGTAAATTTGTAGTGTGAAGGAAACTTCTGACAAGAAGCTGTGTCTACCGAGACTGGCCGGCCGATTAGAATTTCAGTACCGTGGAGCGACTACAGGTCCAGAGGCTAACGACCATACCTTGGGCTAGTTCTAGCCTTCCAGAACAGCAATTCCTTGCCCACCTTCATGTCTAAACTAACATCTTGTGAGTAATAGGTAAAAAAATCTTTTGGAATCTATTAATTTAACAGACAACTAGGTTCTACCAACCCGAAAAGCTAAGAATGCCATCAGGTAGCATGGGTCTATAGAAAAGCTTCCCCTGTCTCCCTATAACCCCCTCCCTGATGTACCCACCAATGTATTTTAAACTTGCCTGGGTTTATGAATCTTTGTTCTGTTAAACTAGAAGACTTCATGAAACTGTTGCTTCCATGTTGGAACTTGAAATTTGGGGGTAACCCAGATCTGTGTTCCCAGGCCATAGTTATTCAAAATGACCCCAGAATAAACTATCTCTTTATTCCCTTTAAGATGAGCATTGTGGATTTTTTGGTCAACAGTAGTTTTTATACATTTCAAGTTCTAAAGCTTAAAGTGGTATGAAGACTTTTAGGGCCCCACTGATAACAAAGCAGTGATAAACTGAGGATAAGTGAATAGCTAATACATTTGCTTGTATATGTATGCATGTAGTCACTGTCTTTGATTACTACGAGAGCTGAACGAAACATTCTTTCTCCAAAAAAAGAGAAAACACATCTAGTATTGTGTTGAGTATAAACACTTCACTAAAAGGAACTAGGACTCATTGGAGAGATGGCCTGCCCTGAGTGGGTGGACCAGGAAAACATGAGACGAACCTGGAATGATGTAACAGGAAGAGGAGATTAAAGAATCCAGGGCACATATCAAGGGGGCACAGAAGTCTTCCTGAAGGGTCTCCTTGACCAAAGCAAAGCCAACATGAACACCAAAGAATTGGATTTCTGCTCACCAGAGGAGTTGAAGTCCTAAGTATGTGGCAAGAACAACCAAAATCCCAGTGGAGGAGGGCATGCTTTCTTACAGTCCAATGCCAGCCAGATAGTGCTTGGAGAAGCAACAATGGCATCAGAATTATCCTCTAGAGACCACATGCAAGGAGGTTCATGTGCTGTTCAGATTCTGACACTTGTCCCAACCAAGTCCCTTTCTGCATTCTGGTCCAGTTTAGGAACATGCATTGTGTTGATTGTTATGTGCATTGTGTCCTTCGGTCTGAAAAGTTCTTTGGTCATTCCCTATTGGTCAAGTGTCTAACTTAAAGTTCAGGGCTTCCATTCCCTGACGTGCCCCCCAGGCCGTGTTTGCTTTATGCTTCCTGGTGATGAGACTCCAGTCATGAGCTCTTGGCATACCGAGAGAAGATCTTGCCTTTCCCCAGTGTCTCTCAAGCTCCACTCATCCTGTTCGTTGGTGACCTTTGCCTTAACGGTCTAGTCTTGTGTTGCCTTCCATGTCTCTCTAACCTAAGTTCACTGCTTTTCTTTCTTCTGTTCCCTCGTATTTGTTCACCTTCCTCCCAAGTTCATGTCGTGTATGTTACCCTGCAGGTCCAGAGTGACATTCCAAGGCTCCAATAGCTTGGTGAATTGACATCATGGCAGACTACAGTGACTACAGCTGCAATCCTTTTGAACTTGGATGCAGCCGAGAGTCACTCTTTCACTGTGTTCCTAGGAGGAAAGCTTGCTTGTGTTGGCTACAGTGGACTCGTGCCCATGAATGACTTTGAAGTCATGTGCTGGCCTTGCAGGACGAGAATGTGATGAAACGGAGCAGAGCTTTGAAGAGGATTTGTTTCTCTTTGCTCCCAGGCCCCTTCCTGTTCCACATTGGTTAGAGAGCCTCCGGCCACTGTCACTCATGGCTTCCCAGGGACTGGTTCTCGTCAGGCGATTGTTTTGGTTATCCCAATTCCCAACCTTTCGTGTTGAGTTGAAGTTGTTTTCTTTCTCAACCTTGCAACAACACTCAGCTGTCTGAGGAGGGCCCACTAGGAAATGTTTGTTTTTCATTAACTCGTTTTCTCTCTATTAGAGCCAACAGGAAAACAGAGGAGCAAAAGGAGAGAAGGGCCCTGTTCAATTAGCCTAATTAGACTTCCCGCTTCAGAAATGTGTCCGGCCCTGGTGAGTCCTCCGCTGCAGACCCTGGGAAAGCACAGTGCTGCTCAGGGTCTCAGTACCTCTCTGGGTCATCTGCTCAGCATTGATTAACTCTTAGGATATGCTAGATGTTCTCCCATGTATGTCTTCTTATTTGTATAAGAATACCGCATGATGTGGGCTATTAACTCCATCTAAAGACCAGGAAATTAAAGTTTAGCGAAGTCAAAGAATGTGCCCTGGGTTCCCATTCTCAGACAAATGTATAAATGGTTTTGCATTTTGATGCCAAATTCTAAACCATTGTTCATGTGTATTTTGACTGGGGGCCGGTGGGGAGGGAGGGACATTTTGGTTTATAGCTACTTTGGTCTTCACTTGGCAGTTACTGAGTTTCTCCATGGCTAGCCTAGATCACAGGACTTGCCTTGAGCTAAACCATGAGCTTAGTGGGCATCTCTCACCTCTCTGCCCACTCCCCTACCCGCCTCCACTGCCAGACCCTGTGACTCCATTGACTCCATTTACCATGGGGGACTATGCAGGGCGGAGGAGACATGGGAATGGGAATCGTGCTGGACTGAGACTAAACTCTAAACACTGGCACAGACTGTAAATGAGCTCCCTCGTGTACAGAGTGCTATTCTAAGTGGGAAGCGGAGAAGGGGAGAAAAGAGTGTGACGTTTTATGGATCACAAAGCAGCTCGTGCTCCCCCAGTTCATCCTCTTGTTAATTCGAGGCTGGAGAGGGAAGCGACTCACTTACCCTCCACAGCCGACGAAGGCCAGGGCCGGACCTGTCAATCCAGAGCCCCAGACTTCCCGAACAGAGAGTGGTCAGGCGGAAGTCAAGCTCCACCGGCTGGGGAGAAGCACAGGGACAGGCTGACCTGGGAGGTTGGGGGTTATGCGACAACACAGTCTTCTAGTCTATGGTACCCCTCTAAGGAAGAAGATAGTCAAGGGCCCAAAAGTCTCTGAGAAACACCATAAAAATATTAATAATAAATACATAAAGTCAGTCAACAGATATCATTAGTAAAGAATGATATCTAACGATTTTGAAAAGTAAATGACATGCATTTAGTTATGAGGGGGTGCACATGCCGTGGATGACAACGTGGAGATCAGAGGACAACTTACGGGAATTGGCTCTTCGTCCACCACATGGGTTCTGGGGGTCAAACTCAGGTTGTCGAAGGACAGCAGGAGTCTTTCCCCGTTGAGCTGTCTCACTAGGTTATATTAATTCTTTAAAAATGTGCTGTGCTGAGGCCTACTTTATATTATAAATGTACAATTCAGTGATTCATTTTGCAACCATACCGTAAGTCAGCTTTAGGGAAGTTCTGTAGCTTAATAAGGTCCCTCATCCATTATTTGCAATAACTAGCAATTATGGAGTGCTTGCTGTATACTCTGTTCTTGCTCCTTCACTTGTGGTAACACTCAGAGATTATGGTGTTATCTCGCCACCCCCATTTTACTAACAAGGGAACTAAGTCCTGAGAAAGCTGGGTAACTGTTCAAAGTCGCTCAGTTCCTGCATAGCCTTGGGTAAGTTACGTCCAAGATTTAAATTCAGAGTCTCTGCCTTCAGAGCCTGTGCTCTGGGATACCATACTCTCCTTGCTCCCAAGTTCATAAAGAAACTTCGCTACAGTCTTCCTGTTCTCTACAATGCTTTCTCCAGATGTACATTCCCCCTCCCCTTCCACCTAACTGCGAGGATCATAGATCTGTACCACCATACCTGGCCCATATTTCCTTTTTTCTCCGTGCGCTCACATACTATAAAGATTTAGGAACTCTGAGTGATGAACTGGTCTGAGGAGATGTTCTGAGGTGCGTGTAGAGGAGAGGCAATGTCCTGCTAATAGCGAGTATACATCCTGGATAGAGTGTGCCATATGGTGAGGATGAGAGTGTGCTATGGAGGAGCAGAGGAGAAGTGTTGGCCTTGGAGAAGAGAACTGACCCTGTTTGAATCCAGAGAATGATTACCCAGAGTTCCTGATCACTGGGGAAGATTATGATATCATCTCACACCTGTTGGAATGGCTGTGATCAAAAACAGTAAGATAATGCATTGGAAAGGATGTAGGAAAACAGAAATCTAGACACAGTGCTGACGAGAATGTGAATTAGCACATTTGTTGCGAAAGACACTATGGAGGACCTTCAAAACATGGAAATGGTGCTGACGGGTGATGTAGCAATCATATCCAAAGGAAACAAAGTCAGTATGATGAAGAGCTAGCTTTGTGCTCATGTACATTGCAATATTAGTCACAACAATCAAGATATGGAAACAACCTATGTGTCTATTGAGCTTATTAAATCAATAGTGTGCACATCTAAACAGTCCAATACTACTTACCCTTAAAAGGGAAATCCTGCTTCTTGGAGGAACACTGGAGAATCTAGCGAGAACGACTCAGTAAAGTAAGCCAAGCCCAGACATGAGAGAATCTCACTCATCCATGGGATCTACAAGAACTGATCTCACAGAAACAGACGGTAGTAGAATGGTGCGACCCAGAGACCAGGGAGGCTATGGAGGCAAGGAGAGGTTACTCGAGGATTACGGAATTGAAGTTCCACAGGAGGAATAGGAAACTGAAAAAAAAAAAAAAATGTCCCTCAAATGAGAAGAGATCTACATGTGTCCAAGGACTCTGTGTACTTCGATAGATCTCATCTACTTGAGTATCAGAGGAGCTAACCCTGAAAAAAATGACTTACCCCAGAGAGCTCTCACCAAGAGAGATCCCTTGAGAAGAGTAAGCTGGTGTTCGGCTTGTGGGCAGCTTTTGCGCATGTCCGTAAGACTTGGGAAGTACACTGCTTCCAGATTCCTCATGCTGAAGGCTGGGGTCTGAGGACTCCGTTGTAAGAGCTCCCGTTTGTTTGTTTGTTTACTATGGTACTGGGGATGGACCCCAGGGCCTTGTGTTTTCTTAACCTCCACTGAACCGCATCCTCAGCACGGATTTTCCTTTTCCATCAAAATGAAGGAAGGCTGTGTGAGGGAAAACACCTAGAATTGGGTTTCAAGGTTATTAGTGGTGGAAATGAAAACACCCCAGTGTACAAAAAGTCATTTTTGGTGGTTGCTGTAGGTTTACAATGAGCATTTACAGCTCTCATCCAAACCACCCTCAAAGAGCGTGGTACAGGAATGTGGGGACTCCTGCTCCCTTCCAAGAGGCAGGCCTTCCAGACAGCATCCTCTGTCGTTCATCTTGCTCGCCTGTGTGTCTGGTACTCACAGCTGCTGCTGTTACTGTGCCCAGCTATAAGATTACAGAAAAGTATCTGCCAAGTACCTGGGGACCCTAGAAGAACACAAGCCAGTCTGGTCTGGATCGGACAGGAGAGCTAAATCATAAGTAGACAGACAGTTGCCTATGAAGGCTGAACTCAGACAGCTGGCACGGAACCCAAAGTTCAAGCAGAATATAGGTCAGTGCGGCATGATA
This sequence comes from Peromyscus maniculatus bairdii, assembly GCF_049852395.1. Classification (NCBI taxonomy): domain Eukaryota; kingdom Metazoa; phylum Chordata; class Mammalia; order Rodentia; family Cricetidae; genus Peromyscus; species Peromyscus maniculatus. The sequence continues at coordinate 48,091,802 of NC_134859.1, read as the reverse complement.
CAGACAGCAAGGGGACCTGCAGCAGAGCCAGTCGAGGAGTGCTCGGAAGAGCGTGGAGTGTGTGCTAGGGTCAGGGTCAAGGCCAAGACTGAGGAACGAAACACTAACTAAACACATAGACATACACACACACACAGAGGCACACACACATAAACACACACACATAAACACACACACAGACACACACACACAGACACACACACTTTGCTTTTCTACAAAAGCTCCATGCAGTGCAAGATTTTTACCTCATTACATTGGAGAAAGGTATGAAAAGAAATCCAATATCCAGGAACACTGCAGTAAATCTTGTCTTTATAAAGGCGAAGTGAAAAATTCTGTGAGTATCTGATTATAATCTGAGCAAATTAAACACAAAGAACTACAGTGTTCTCCTGGGTCATACCAGACAGTTAAGGGTAATGGAATTAAAGAAAACAGGTTAAGGGGAAAATACTGTGTCCACACATAGTAAATGCTGCCGCGGTTCCTTTTATATGTAAGGGAAATAGACAGAGGGTCAGAAATCCAAAGACTTTAAAAATATACTCCCAAAGTTTATTTTTTGAAAAAAAAATCACGTGGAAAAATTCATTTCATGTGACATATGGAATAACATTAAAGACTCGATTACAGGAAACTCGATGTAAAATAACTGTTGGTGTGCATTAAAATAGTTGGCCTCAGAGTTAATTCAATGTATTTATTAAAATAATGTTTGAGCCAATATTAATTCAGTGCTTCCGTGTTCTGGGAACTCTGCTTAGGGTTTTATGTGTGATGTCACTCATTTTCTAGGGGTTCAATTCCAGGATCCCCCATGGATTTCCAATTCTCAGGATGCTCAAGTCCCTTCTGCAAATTGGGTAATATTTGGATATAAGCTCCACATAGCCTTCCATATACTACAATTATATATAATTACTAGATTATTTATAATGCCTTACAATGCCCAGTGTAATATAAATGCCAAGTAAGCAGTTGATAAACTACATTGTTTTAGGAATTGTGACAAGAAAAAAAACTGTTCTCAGTCAGTAGAGAGGCAATGTTTTTCTGCTACTTTTGATCTGTGACTGGTTGAGTCTGTGCATGTGGAATTCTTTGTATTTGCTTATAAAACTAACCTTAGATTTAAACATTATTGGTCAATAAGAGGCTGTATTACAGAATGTACAATATGATGATAATCTGGGCTCAATCTCCACATTTCAACCTGAAGTCACCCAGGGATTAAGTGCCAAGCTCATCTTAATGTGAGAAAGATGGCAAGATGTGAAGTTTGTTGTTTTCTTTATTTTGAAGATTAAGGCTATGTTAGGCTGCATACAAAGTTTAAGAACTATAAATGAAATAACTAATTTTGTCTTGTAAAATGGCAGAAATCAAGAAAATGCTCATATTTTACATTTCTTTCTATATCAATTAAAAAAAAATACACTGGGCAGTGGTGGCACACACCTTTAATCCCAGCACTCTGGAGGCAGAGCCAGGCAGATCTCTGTGAGTTCAAGGCCAGCCTGGTCTACAGAGCAAGATCTAGGACAGGCACCAAAACTACACAGAGAAACCCTGTCTCGAAAAACCAAAAATAAATAAAAATACAAACATCTGAAAAACCAATAGCACAGATCTGCACAGACAATTCGTAACAGAACGCTCACCGAAATTTAACATGGAAAAAATACTAACTTCGTAAGTAATTTTGAAAGCGCAAATTAAAACAGCAATAGTATACCATGTCAAACCCAAGGCATTGGCAAACACTCAAAAGAATGGTAATCCTCAGTGTTAGCCGGGGCTGAGGGAGAGGGCCCTTTAATACACTGCCAGTGGAGTGTAAATTGCTAAATTGGAACTCTTGGGGCGGAATTTGGCAACACACATCAAAAGCTTTCTAAATGCAGATACCTATGCACTCCCATTTCCAAAGGACAGACAGACGGGGAGGTGGCCACAGATGTTTAATGACAGTGAAGGGGGAGGTCCTGGGCTGGGGCTTCTCCTTTGACATGGAGGAGGCACCATGAGCTAGGAGCAGCAAGAAGGCACTCGTGAAAGATGAAGGAGGGGCTTCCTGAGCTGCTGGAAGACCTAGGGAGTCCAGGCTCCCTAGAGCCTGCCTCCCTGGTCCCTTGGTTTCTAGCATCCGTTTCTGGTTTACATCTTGCTTATTTCCCCAAGGCTCTTCCACATCCCTGCTGGACATCTCAGCTCATCTTTATGAGGGTCTGGTCTTGGCAACAAAAAGAAGGGGTGGAAACAATGAACAACCAGGTTATAATTCAGTGGGGGGACCAAGGAGGTCAGGAAGACGAGAACAGGAGTCCCAGCAATCCCGGGACTCGGGTGAGCATTGTTGCTATCCAGGCTCCTGGATGGGTCTCCAGGCAGGACTGTCCTAGACCTAAATATTCACTGGAGCTACTCTGCAGCTTCTGCTGGAGTGGCTCCCTTGTGCTCCTTGTGTGTCTGTGTCTCTACCTGGTAAAGTACCAGGAAGGGCCACAGAGATGCCTAGTTACACCGTGTACTAGCTGCGCTGTCCTGGGAATGTGAGCATCCTGATGATTGACAGCCTTCCCAGCCTAGTTATGTATCCATGCATGTGACACTCAGCAGAGGTTTCTTTAGAGGAGCAGAGTTAGTAGACACAAGGAAGTCCCAAAATCTTCAATGTGCTGGTTATAATACTACACAAGTGCCTTGGGATGGTCTGTGACTCAGTGGCCCCTTGTGACTACCTAGCCCCTACCTCACCTCCTCTTCACCTTTACTTCACGCTTTCCCTTTTGAGGAGGAAATCCTCCTGGGTTGAATCCTAAACAGCATTCAGCAACATGGGGAAATTGGAAAAGAGGCCCAGAGAGGAATGTGTATTCTCACAGAGCAAAAGACCCGGGAAGTAAAACTGTGTTTGGACTACATGAGGATGGAAGTCCAAGTTTCCCCCCTTTCATCTATATTCTGTTGTGCGAGGCAGTGAATGATGCCATCTCACAACTGCAAACACAGGGAGCTCCCCAGCTTCCAAACGGCTCCCCATGGACCACTGGAAAAGAATCAAACCGCAGCTGCATGGCCAAGTGCGTGGAGTTTGTGATGCTCAATTACGCACATCAGATTTAGCCAGAGAGTCAGTACTTTCGGTATTTGTGTTTTACTGTGCTAGCCATGCTATTCCGAATACAGAGATGGAGGTAGAGGATCTGCTACCCCTGACTCCATCCGTGAGCAGGAGTCCTAATTACATAAGGTAGAAGCGGGGACGTCGCATGGGAAGTATGACTGCAGAGAGGCAGCCGGAGCCATGGGACGTCAACTGGAAGCGTGAGACAGAGACCCTGGGATCTGGCTCTGTTTAACCAACCTGGCTTTTGTGCTCAAGAACGTCAAGTGTGAGTGATAGGGGTGTCTCTCAGCATCTTCAACTAAGAACTGAGTTCTGCTGTGCCCAGTCCACTAGGGAGCTGTTAGTAGCTGTTGCGTGTCCCACTCCCATTTCCCAGGGACTGTTAGGTGTTACAAGTCAGTATGCTCTCCTCGTAGAGTTAGTTAGCACTTGGGAAGACCGTCCCCTGACAAAGCGCTGCTGGAGAGCACACGAGGTCGCAGAAGTGGTTAGCGCAACGTTGCTGGGGACTCTTCACCATACAATCATAAAACAGAGAGGAGGAATGTAACACAAATTGCTAAATGGTCTTATTAATAAAAAAAAAATTACAGAGCCAGATATTGGTGTGAAAGCTGAAAGATCAGAGGGATAGAACAAGCCACAGCCACAAATTCTTACCACTAGGAAACCCTCAGCCCAAGAGAGAGCTACTTCCTATATACTCACACCTATATGCCTTCCTGTGCCCTGCCATCTTGCTTCCTCTCTCCACCCAGCTACATCACTTCCTCTTACTGTCCAGCTCTATCACTTCCTATCCATCTATATAGACCTCCAGACCTCTATGGTTAACTAGTGCTGGGATTCAAGGCAAGTGCCACCACACCTGACTCTGTTCCCAGAATGGCCTTGAACTCATAGAGATCTGGATGAATCTCTGTCTCCCCAGTGCTAGGATTAAAGGTGTGTGCTACCACTGCCTGACCTCTGTGTTTAATATAGTGGCTGGCTTTTTCCTCAGGTCCCCAGGCAAGCAATATTTGTTAGAGCACAAATAAAATATCACCACAGGGGAAAATAAAGTTAAGGCTAATCCAGGAGGCCACGGTGTTGTGCGTGTGTCCCCTCTCTGGGTGGGATCCTTGTCAACATTAGCTGATGACATGAGTCTTACTTTCGTCATGACCTCTTGACCTAGCTCTACCGTCACACCTTTTTGTGTTTACAAAGGGCCGGCTTGATGTCAAGAGCTTTCTAGCTCCGTGGAGATGAAGCATTCCTCGAGACACAGAGGGATTTTTACAAGGATCAACTGACTACAGGCCTGACTCGGGGTATAAATGAGACCAAGCTCACTGGTTCAGTCCCCGGAGGACCTATTCATTTCCCAGGGCCACAGGCCACAGACCCACCAAACCAGCCAGAGAGCTGTCTCCCTAGTGCGTGGCCAGAGACCCTGGGAGAACCAGTGTAGACCCAGTCTTCAACCTTAGAGAAATAGATCCAGCCATGGCGGCTCAGGAATGGGACTGTCCTGCTTCAGGCACTGTGGGAAAGGTCTATCACAGAGAGAAAAGTACACATTACCAAGCAGAGCGTAAACACAGTAGCTTCAACCCCTAAAATCTGAGTGGTACCCAAATGATAAACAAGCATACTTGAGAAACCCTTGGCAAGTTCTACACAGAGCACAGTCCAAGAAGTAGGAGGGTAGCAATGAGCAAGCCCCAACCACACTGATATGTTGAACCCCACCCCCAAAGGTGGTGGTTTAGGAGGCAGGGGCTTTGGGAGGTGATTAGTCCTGAGGTTGGAGCCCTCGCTGATTGGTCTCCGTGGTCAAATTGCCTGGATACAGAAATGCCACAGAACTGGTGACCAACACCTATCTGCGTCTGTGGAGCAATTCTAAAAAGGATTGGTGTGTGGTAGTGCCTGGAGTCTGGGGGCGGCCACCTGTGAATGGGGACATTACCTTCCAAGCAGCTGGCACCCGGGATGAAGGGAACCGGAGGAAGGCAGCGTGCGAGCCCCTTCCGGTCTGAGCAGGTCTGTCGCTGCTGCTGTCAGCATCCGGGGAAGTCACACTCCCACTTCTTCAGCCTTTCAGCCTGTGCTCAACACCAGTGTCTCTCAGCGAGTGCCTGGGCCTTCAGCTCGGGAGTGGAATCGCTGGAGTGTCTGTCCAGTTTCTTGGAATGAGCAGCCACTGAATTCTCTCCTTCTCTAGCATGAAGACTGTGCTAGACTACCAAGCTAAATGTGTGTGTGTATACATACATATATGTATATGTACATAATGTATATCCACACACACATATATCATGTATCAAATTTAGTTAGTTCTATACCTTTGCTTGGATGTGTGTGTACATACATACATGTATATGTACATAATATATATCCACAAGCATACATACACACACATATGGTGTCATGTATCAAATTTAACCCGTCATTCAATACCCTTGTTTACATGTGTGCGTGCATGTGTGTGTGCACACGTGTGTGTGTGTGTGTGTGTGTGTGTGTGTGTGTGTGTGTGTGTATGTGTTCTGTTGGTTCTGTTCCTTAAGGGTCCTGACTAATGCAGCCATTGTGAAAGAGAGTCACGCTTCAATAAACAACACCACAAGAGCTCCCTGACTCCTTCCTCCATGGGAAATCACAACAGGAAGACAGATACCTAAGATCAAATGCATACCCTTACCAGAGGGGTAATTAGCCGATGGCTTACCCAGTCTGTCATACTGTGAGAAGGGAGTGTTTACTGTAACCTGGTGTTTGGTATGATTGTATTGTACATGGAACGGAACAAGACTAAACTGTCACTTTCCAATTTCAACAGTCAAATTGCCATGGCAAAATCTAGACCAAGCCCATGTTTCTCAGTTGCTTTTTTCTGGTCCTTGCTGAGAATGGAGCTGTACTTCTGGAGAGTGAGGAAATCTTCTCTCCTGACAACCTCAGCTGTCTGGAAGGGACAACCGCTGACTTTGTATTCTCCAGGAGGCACAAAATAAAGAGTTGCACTTCTGATGCGGGCCTTCCAAAAGAGGAGAGAATGGACCAGGTGCCTAGCTACCAAAGCTCACTCACTTTGTCCCTGAATCCTCTGAGTCTGGGCAAGAAGGTATTGGCTGATCTTTCTCTACATGTTCTCAAGCCAGTGTTTTCTTTACAACCCTTTCTGACTCATCCACCAGGAGTCATACCTGACAGCCCCACTGGGCTATTTATAGATGTTCATGTCCCCTTGCCAGGAATGTAAAAGAGGACTTCCTAGAATTGCCCAGATCTGCAAGCGAACGGGACAAACGCATAACGCTGGCTTGTAACAAACGTATCTGATGACAATTGTAGACAGCCAGATACTCCAGAGGCCAGCAGAGCCGTCTACACACAAACTCTATCTTAACAGATGAGACGTGACACAGTCTCGGCATTTGCCTGGCGGCCTTGGCGGAGTCTGAAACGGTACGGCCACAGGTGATCTGACATGAAAACCCAGCTGAGGAGTCCAGGCTTGGAGCAGCGAACCTGTGACCTTAAGAAAAGTGTTTGCACTTCAGTTCACCCCTCTGGGAGTGGTTGGGGTGTCGGCCGGGCCTCACCAGAGCTGCAGTGTGGAGGGAGACTGCTCCCAGAGCGTACACAGACGTGGGCTTTTCTTCCTTGCTTCTCTTCCCGTGCCGTCCCCGCCTCCTGCCTTGACTCTCAGCTCCTGGATCTTCATCTGAAAGCACAGAGTAGAAAAGCTGAGGTGGTTTGGATGAGAAATAGCCCCCCATAAGCTCATGCACCGGAACACTTGGTCCCCAATTGGTGGCACTTTGGGGGCAGGTTATGAAACCTTTAGTATTTGGAGCCTTTCTGGGGGAAGTATGTCACTAAGAGGTTTTATAATCTCTCTCCACTTCCCATTTTCTCTTTCTCTTCCATGTAGATGAATATGTGAGCAACCAGCTTCCTGTTCCTGCCACTCTGCCTTCCCCACATGATGGACTCTGTCTCTCTGGATAAGCTAGAGCAAACTTTTTCTTCCCTCGGTTGCTTGTCTTGGTCACTGTTCTGTTGCTGTGAAGAGACATCATGACCACGGCAACTCTTCTGTAAGAATTTAATTGTGGACTCGCTTACAGTTTCAGAGCTTTAGTCCATTATCATCATGGTGGGGAGCATGGTGGCATGGTGCAGTAGCAGGAGCTGAGAACTACTCAGAAGTAGCTGAGAGGAGGGGGAGGGGGAGAGGACAGACTTGGCCTGGGCCTGAAACCTCAAAGTCTGCCCTGAGTGACACATGTCCTCCTACAAGACCACACCTGCCTCAGTAAGGCCACACCTCCTAATTCTTCTCAAATAGTGCCACTTCCTCAGGACTCTCCTTCTCAAGCAGAGCTGCTTCCTGATGGCTGAGTATACAAATGTATGAACCTATGGGGGCCATTGTTATTCAAAACACTATACTGACTTTGGTCATAGTATTTCACACAACAGGAAAGTAGCTAATGCACTGATCCATCTCTCTCCTGTGGAGTTTTACAAGAACAAAACGAAAACCCTCATTCAAAGACTCTGAAGACACTGGACTGTACTTCACACGTTCACTGGAGTGTAGCATGCATGTCCAGCTCTTGCTCTGCATGTCTCTTTAGGTCCACTGGGACTGGTAGAAGAGAACACCATAGACTATAGCTTATCACCAACCTGTGGTTCTCATAATCCTGGAGGTTGGATGTCAAGGTCAAGATACTGGCAAATTTGATATCTATAAGGACTGGCTTCCTGACTTTTAGCTATCTATCTTCACAGCGTGTCTTCACATGGTCAGAAAGTCAAGTGAGACCACCCAATCCCCACTAGTGCTAAGAATCCAATCAGGGCCCTGAGCATGGGAGGTGACCATTCCACCATTCAGGTACGACCCCAGCCATGGAGTCACCTCTTATAAGCCACAAATCTGAGCCCCACCTCCGAACACCATCACCCTGGGGTTTAGAATTTTATTGTGTGAACTGGGGGAGCATATCTGGACCACAACTATATAAGAATAGGAACACTACCCATTCCTCGAGTCTCTGATACCTATGATGAATCCCAGCACAGTCCTTGGGAACAGTGGGTGATGACGACGTCCGCCTTCCGTGGAAACGCTGTGAGCAGGGTCTTTCACACAGGAGTCCCCGGTTGCTTTCCTCTGGGGAACTTCTGCTCTGTCCTCTCCTGTGTCTTCCACAATGTTAGATGTTTTTGGTGTCTGTCTGTGTTGAGCCCTCACCAGCCTTTGTATGTCATCTCAACTGTCCCCAGAGCAGGGGTTCAGAGGGGATTTGGTTTCCAGATCAGTCACTTCACACGGAAGCCCTGCTGTGCCTCATCTGTCCAGGAGGGCGAGTCTTCAAACCTGCGGGAAGCAGCCTGGCCTCACAGCCTCCTCTCCGACCTCCAGCCTCCCCTTTGCTGGAACCTGCTGGTCTCCCAACCAAGGCAGGGAGATGGTTTTGCCAGACACCGTGGCAAAGCTGGGAATCCCTACACCTGCTGGTCTAATTGTAAAATTGTAGAAACTTTCGCTGCTTCCATTTCTTTTCAAAAGAAACGTACACATCGTAGAAAATGGCCCTGCTGCCGGCAAATAACCTCTCTCAGCACCTGATGTGTGCCTGGGAGGAGGGGGGCCATGCCAACAGAGACAGAACTAATGCTAAATATATAGCACAGAGTTAGTTTTTCAAATATTTCCAGGTCCACACATAATTTAAATAGGAAACAATCGCTTGTTTCTCTGAAGAAAATAAGACACAGGAATAATCAAGAACCATATCCTTGTTGCCTAACTGATTGTTCAGGCAGGGATGAAAATTCAGAAACAGCCTTGGTGGGCTGAGAGATCGGCTTTAGGAAACCCTTCACTTGATGGGCAATGCCGGAAGATGTGACTCAGCAGAACTCAAACCAGCTTGGTAGACACAATGGTTTCAAGGGCACAGAGTGATGCTTCTCACAGGATCTTTCCTGGTGGGTTCAGAGTCCAGGAAACATGGGGAAGGGGACTGCTAGTTAGACTTTGTTCTTTCCTTTCTCCTCCTTCCCCCGGCCCCCCACACCTTCAACACCTACCTGCAAATGAACCCAGAAAGTCCCTGGGACTCCAGGCAAGAGCCTCACACTGGCTGAGCAAGTTTTCCACAGCTGCCTTTGATCTGAGTCTCTCTCTCTCTTTTATATTGACTACTTTAAAATTAGCGCAGAAAGCAATGTGTTATTATTGCATTTCCATAAGTCTGCTGTGCTTTTATTGGCCCCTCCCCCACTCCCTGCCATGTCCAACTTGTTCCCCCTCCCCCCTCCTCTCACTAGTCCCCTTCCCTTCATGTCACTTGTATTCTATTAGCCTTTTTATTCCCACTCCCTTAAGAACTCCTTTTCCCCTCTCATGGTCCACCTGGTTTATATAACTTCACCTCTCCTCCATATATACACATTTATAAAAACTAAAACCTAGGCTACTTTTGAGAGAGAAGAGGTGTTATTTGTCTTTCTAAGTCTGGTTTACTTCATTTAGAATAATTTCCAGGTCCACAAATTTTTCTTAAAATTTTATTTTTCTTTATGGCTGGATACAATTCTATTGTGTATATGTATTACATTTTTTTAATTTTGAGACAGAATCTCTCTAGCTAAACAGGGTCTCCTGATTAGAATTTGCTCTGTAGACCAGGCTGGCCTCAGACTCACAGAGATCAGTCTACCTCTGCCTCCTGAGAGCTGAGATTAACCACTCCCCTGTATCACATTTTCTTTGTCTACTCATCTGTTGATAGACATCTAGGCTGGTACTGTTACCTTGTTATTGTGAATGATGTAGCAATGAATATGGGTGTGCAACTCTCTCTACAATAGGATAGAGTCCCTTGGTATACGTCTAAAAATAGTAACATGTACACAGTAAAATACACAGAAGTAGTCACATGGTAGTATTTTTAGATTTTTCTCTTTTGCTTTGTTTTCTCTTTTGCTTCGTATTTAAAAAAATATTTTATTTTATGTGTGAGTGCTTGCCTACATGTGTATATGTGTACCACATGCATGCCTGGTACCCTCAGAGACCAGAAGAGGACATCAGAGACCCTGGAACTGAAGTTACAACAGACAGTTGTAAACTGCTATGTGGGTTCTAGGAATCAAACCTGGGTCCTCTGCAAGAGCATCAAGTGCTCTTAACGTCTGCACCATCTCTCTGGTCCCTATATTTTCATTTTTTGAAAACCTCCATGCTGATTTCCACAGTGGGTGCACCAGTCTTCACTCCTACCAGCCGTGAACAAGGACTTCTCTCCCCGGTCCTCACCAGCATGGGTTGTCATCTGTTCTTTTCATAAATACCACTTTAACTGAGGTAAGAGGGGACCTCAGGGAAAATTGAATTTCCATCCTCTCTAAGGTGCCATTGAGCACCTTAAGTAACATCGATTGCCCATCTCTTCCTGTTTCTTCTTTTGAGAACTATGTTCAGTTTCTTTGCCTTTTTCAACCTCTGGTTTCAAGACAGGGTCTCAGTAAGTTGTGCAGGCTGACCTTGAACTTACAGTCCTCCTGCCAGGCCCCAAGTGTTAGAATTACAGGCCTGAGCCACCAGACACGGCCCCCTCCTCTGGTAGGTATCTGTGATACATTGTCCATCCTTGCCTTCAGTGTCTTCTGCCTTAAGGAGAAAAACTATAGCATGTCACCGGAGAATTAGAGGAGATGTCTGCCTTAGACACTCCCGTCTCTGTGAGTCCCCATTAGGTCCCAGCCCCAGCAGGCTCATTTTGTTAGACATGATTTTGAATACTTAGCTAAAAAAAAGAAAAAGAAAACAAAACAAAAAACAAAACAAAACACATTGTCTTTCTGCCATACGGACTCCAAAGTAACCCACAGAGGTCCTGAACTTATTATTTCCAGCCTCCCACATGCTGGATTAGAGACAGGTGCCATCATGCCTAGTGCTAGATTTTTTTTTTTTAATAGTCATGAGTATCTTTGTCATAAGGAAGGAGAGGCTGCATCAAAGCTTGCTAACCAGGCTCCTTTGAGGACAGATGCCAGCTTGTGTATGTGCAGGGGAGGAAGGAGCGTCTATTTGTACAGCCAACAGATGCTGCCCCCACCACTGGGATTCCATACTCGTTTGTTTCAGTAGCAACTCCAAGATTATTAAATGCTGACTGCCCACTTCCTGTCCCTGTCAGTCACCACTGTCTTCTATTAGTACAATGTGACTGTCCTAGGTCCCAAGATCACACGGTATTTGTCTTTTGTGTCCAGATTCTTTCCCTTAGCCTAAGTAGAGGAGTTTCAAGCCTAAAAGCTGTGGGTGAAATGTCAGTGGGGAAGCCGGACTCTGGTCTCAAACACGATCTTCTCCCCACCCCCGCTCTGAAGTCCACCCACTGCTGACTTCTGTGACGAAATGTGACAGGGGAGTGTGACATTCACGTGATCAGTGGTCAAGGTTCATACTGAGACACAGCCGTCCAGGTCCGCAGAAACTATGACATAGACGAAAACAAAACACCCTGACCGGAGTTACCAGGACCTAAGACAAGAGAGTCACAGGGCACCCCATCCCTGAAGTACTGAGTTCTGGCTCCTTTCTTCCTGCATCCTCTTAAGGCTAAAATGAACTTGTAGTGGGGACCAGAATGAGGGTCTGGGAAGCAGAGGATTTGTGACTGGCCAGCCCTCCCCTAACCTATTTCCAAGGTTTTTGTTTTAACAAGAACATATCTCATGCTAATTCGTGATATTTCCAGACTGGTTTTCAGGAGGGGGGAAAAGCAGTCACATCGGAGAGTAGGCCTTTATCTTAAAGCCCTGGCTCTCAGACTGGAGAGTGGGTGCCCCAGTCACTCAGAGCCCCTTAACACAATGGGAGGATGGGCTCCACTCTCAGAATTTCTGTTGCCGTAGCTCTAGGGTGGGATTCTGTAATAGCACCCGCTTTTCTTTTTTCTTTTACAGACAGTCTCATTACATAGCCTGCGTTGGCCTTGCGTTCATCATCCCCTACTTCAGCCATGGCCACCACACCCTGCTTAACAATGACACTTCCAGCACGTTCTCAGGTAATAGTACTGGTCCAGAGACTTCACTATGAAGACCACTCCCTTCATGGTTTTAAGAGAGAAAGCTGCCTTTTTATCAGAGTCCCTTCTGGAATACAGATTCCACAGCCTACCCTTTCTTTCTAACTGCCTCAGCTGGGTAAGGTGGAAGGAATTCTTGACCACTGGAAGACACCTTTTGTGAATGTTTTTTCCTCACAAATGATGTGTGATGTTATCTCCCATGGCCTGGAGAAAAGGACTAACAACCTATAGATTTGGATAAGGAAAGGCAGGATTCTGCCAGATGTTCCTCTGCTAGTTCTGAGGAGTCTGTGGAGATCGGTCCATCTCATCTGCTGAGTCTTTGTCCTCAAAGGTTTCATAGTCATTATACTTTCTCGAAGAGTCGGTCTCCTCAGCATGCCAGGCTTTCACCATGTTCTTCACAGATTGAGTTGTTAGGGGACAGACGCCTCCATTCATATTGAACATCAGTTAGATGGAGTGGTGAATAGGGACATGGATGTAACTACATTGCTCTAGTATGGCTGCCATTGACCTGCTTACCTCAGCCTTCCCAGGCCAGCTGTTTTCCTGTGGAATAGAGGAGGCTGCCAGTTGTTGCAGAGAACCTCACATGAGATAACACGTAGTAATATGCTCCTCTCCATCCTCCAAGCCACACACTGGAATGACCATGTGTCATCACCTCCTCAGCCAAGATGACCACAAATGGTTATAGTTAGTGTTGTTGGGAAGCACTCAGAGAGGAACAGAAACCATTCTGCACATTTATTATAGGGCCTACCAGAATCTATCCCTCAGGATCCTGGACATATCATTATGCCTCCCATTCTCAATAAGGAGGCACATTGTGAGTTGTGTAGTGACATCAGAGAATCCTGGAGGACTCTTACACCACAGCCAAACAGGACAATCTTCCTTCCAAAACTAGAAACAGAGCTAACAAATGACCCAGCAAGCCTGCTGGTGGGTACATACCCAAAAAAAATGGCATCCACAGACCTAAGGGCTATCTGGATCACTGTGATTACTACAGCACTGTCACAATAGCTAAGATAAAAAACAAATCAATGTTTGTGTTCGTTAGTGGGTAAATGTCTAACGAAAATGTAGCAAGTGCACAATGGAATGTTAGTCAGCCAGAGAAAGCACAGATCATCTTGTCATCTGTGGCAGCACAATGGGTCTAAAGGACATGGTGATAAGGGGAACAAACCAGGTACAGGAAGATAAAGATGCAGTTTCACATGTGAAATCAGATCCCAAGAAGCAGAGAGAATAGCGGTTATCTGAGCCTGGGACAAGAAGTCAGGAGAAGGAGAGGAAGACATTGGTCATTGAGAACAATTCACACTTAGGAAGGGTCGATTCTGGCATTCTGTTGTACAGAAGGGTATCTGTACTCAGGTACAATGCGCTGTCTTCTAGACAGCTACAAGAGAAGGCTTAGAATGCTTCACCACAAACAAGGACAAGGGTTCAAGGCGAGGGCCGCTAGATCGTCTCACCATGTGTACCTGTATTAGTGTTTCCTTGTCTCTTGTGCATCCACACCGGTTTTCCATGCCAGTTAAAAAACTAAATTTGAAAAAGGAAGGGCTGAGGCATGGCTCTGAGGTAAAGTGTTTGCCTCTCTTGTGGCGGCCCTGGGTTTGATCCTCAGCAATACAAAAAACAAGACCAACACAGAGCATGGCAGAACAAATGGTGTTCAGACTATTGAGGTAGGAGAGACAGAGACAGAGAGAGACAGACATGGGGAGAGAGGGGGAGAGAGAGAGAGAGAGAGAGAGAGAGAGAGAGAGAGAGAGAGAGAGAGAGAGAGAGAGAGAGAGAGAGATGACTGAACTGGAAACAGGTAAAAACCAAGGTGACCGAGGAAAGCAGAGATTAGGCTACAGAGAAATAGAAAATTCAAAGAGTTTGGCCAGCTGGGCTGGGGCAGGCACCTTCTGAACGGTAGTGGAATTGGTTTTGTTGGGTAAAGATTCAGCTTTATGGGCACAGCCTAGGGCAGGTAGAGACAGACTGAAGTTGGGCCAAGTCTCTAAGCAGTGTTTGGGAGTCTGTGCTTCATGAGAGGCCACAGCCCTCAATAATTGGCTAAGGGAAGGGAGTAAGCTCTCTCATCAGACTTTCTTAGGCCGCCAGCCTGCAAATAATGACACACAGACATATTATTAATTGTGAAAGCTTTGCCTTTAGCTTAGGCTTTTTCCCAACTAGCTCTTATAACTCAAATTAACCTGTTTTTATTAATCTGCATTCATCCATGTGGCTTTTTAACCTCTCTTCATTCTGTATGTCTGACTTGCCCTGCATCTCACTGGTGTCTCTGCCTCTCTTCCTCCCAGAGTCCTCTCTCTTCCTGGAAGTCCTGCCTATGCTCTCCTGCCTAGCTATTGGTCATTTAGCTCCTTTTTTTAAAAAAAGATTTATTTACTTATTATGTATATAGTATTCTGTCTGCATATACATCTGCAGGTCAGAAGAGGGCACCAGATCTCATTACAGATGGTTGTGAGCCACCATGTGGTTGCTGGGAATTGAACTCAGGACCTCTGGAAGAACAGCCAGTGCTCTTAACCACTGAGCCATCTCTCCAGCCCCTTAGCTCTTTATTAAACCAATCAGAAGGCACCTTAGGTAGAGATAATGCTTTACAGTGTACATAAATATTCCACAACAGGGAAGGCCACTGAGCTGGTGGAGGCAGCATGCAGGGGTTAAGCTCAAGGTGTGATGATTCTCTGAAGAGCTGTTTATGCCGCTTTTTCTGGGTGAAGGGCTTATACTTCTACAGTCCCCATACCTGTGAGGACAGCCCACCCTGGTGTTCCCATGATTGACTCAGGAGTCCTCCCTGATATAGGTGCCCATATCACTCATCTTATGTCCTTGGCCTTGTGTGGACCTTCTCCTCACTTCCTCCATCTCCTAAGTACTGGTGCCTTCATAAAGAGGAGACTTGGCATGTACTCTTGAAGTCTGTGGAGGATCCCAGTGACAACAGGACTTCCTGTTTGTTTTTAGCATCAAAACAATGCACCCACCTGCTGAGGACAATGACTCTCCTGCCCCAACATTAACTTTAGCCCAAATCCCTGGGCACAGAGGACATCAGAAAAACAGGAACTGCCAGAAGGACCCGGGCAGTCCTAAGCAGACCATCATCCTCATCCTGAGCAGACCACTGTCCTCACCCTAAGCCAACCACCAGCCTTGCCATAAGCTGATCACCAACCTCAGGAGTAGCATGTTTTGTAACTATGAATAACAAGCTAATCTTAATCTAAAGAGAAGGTAGAGTCAAGAACAACCAAGCAAGCTCATCCATCTATCATCAGAAAGAGAAGAGAACCCATTTGGCACATGCTGGGTCTTGTCTTTTCTAGGGGGTAGAGATGTCATTATAAAAGGTCTGAATATTGTCTGATATCTGTTTAAATACCAAATCATCACCGCATTCCTAACCTCTGAGTGAGGAAACTGGTTGAAGTCAGGGAGGCCTTGGAGCCTCAGAGGTCGGTACTTTCAGGAGTTACTTTGATGGGGGTCAGGAGGAGGGCACCGTTAGTCTCAAGGCCCATTTACAGGGGAAAAGAAGGCTAGAAAGGGAGGGGGGACTCGGGAGGCCCCAGTGTGTTATAGACTCCAGGCCTTTCCTCTTCCTCCTGTTCTTTCTCCTCCTCCACATCCTCTTTTTTTGTTGTTGTTGTTGTTGTTTGTTTTTGTTTTTTTTTTTTTCGAGACAGGGTCTGCTTGTATCCCTGGCTGTCCTGGAACTCTCTCTGTAGGTGAGGCTGGCCTTGAACTCACAGAGATTCACCTGCCTCTGCCTCCAAAGGCTGGGATTCAAGGCGTGTGTCATCACCACCTGGCTTTCATCCTTCTTTTTAAGGGGTTTGTGGTGGTATTGTGTTCCCCCAAAATATTGTGCACCCTAATAAACTTATCTGGGGTCAGAGAACAGAATATCCACTAGATACAGAGGCTAGAAAGTGGTGGCACTCACACCTTTAATCCTAGCATTCCAGAGGCAGAAATCCCTCTGGATCTCTGTTCAAGGCCACATTAGTAACAGCCAGGCATGGTGACTTTAATCCCAGAAAGTGAGCCTTTAATCCCAGGGAATGATGGCAGAAAGCAGAAAGGTATATAAGGCGTGAAGACCAGAAACTAGAAGCTTTTAGCTGGTTAAGTTTTCAGGCTTTCGAGAAGCAGTTCAGCTGAGATCCATTTGGATAAGGACACAGAGGTTTCCAGTCTGAGGAAACAGGATCAGCTGAGGAATTGGCAAGGTGAAGTGGCTGTGGCTTGTTCTGCTTCTCTGATCTTCCAGCATTCACCCCAATACCTGGCTTCAGGTTTGATTTTATTAATAAGATCCTTTAAGATTCATGCTACAGGGGTTGCTTTGTTTTTTGAGACTGAGTTTTACTATGTAGCTCAGGCTGTCACTAGACACGGATCTCCTGCTCTGCCTCATCAGTGCTGGTATTAGAGCTTCCACACATCAACTATCTCTAATCTATCCATTTATCTACCTATCTATTATTTACCTATCACCCACTAGCTATCTATTATCTTTTAATTATCTATCAATCACCTATCAACTATTTATCAACCACCTATCAATCATATACCTATAAATCACCTATTAATCACCTATTATCTATCACTTATCATCTCTCTATCTCTTATCTATCAATCATACATCAATCATCTACCTATATTAATTAATCATATTTCAATATATATCTATATTCAATCTATCTGTCACCTATCTAAAATATCTGTCTGTTGGCATAAACTGATATCCAGTAAGCCAAGCACCACTTATTAAAATAAATACCATCTTCCAATAAAATACATTAACAATTTTATCTAAAATCAGTTGGTCCCCTATGTTCACTCCTGTTTCTGGACTCCTCTTTTGAATGTATTGATCTACCTTGCTGCGTCTGCTTGGTTACAGCACCATCACTATCAGTACAGCTTAGAGTAAACACATAAGTAAGGCAGTACATACAAACTGTCTAGTTTTTGCACATTTCAAAACTCCTTTGGCTATTGCAGGCTTTCTTCATTCTAATATAAAATTGTAAAATA
Organism: Peromyscus maniculatus bairdii; assembly: GCF_049852395.1. NCBI lineage: Eukaryota > Metazoa > Chordata > Mammalia > Rodentia > Cricetidae > Peromyscus > Peromyscus maniculatus. The sequence goes on along the minus strand of NC_134859.1, from coordinate 48,074,459 downwards.
ACCTGTTGATCGCTACAAAAATGCCTGATGCAACCTTTTGCTTGTTTTGAGAAAAGATCTCACACTGTATCCCTGGATGCCACAATGTAGAACAACAGATTGGCTCAGAACTTGTGGAAATCCTCCTGCCTCATCCTTCCAAGTAACGGGATTGCATGTGTGAGCCACCAAACCCAGATTCCTGATATATTTTGAGTGGGACTCTGTGGAGTCTCTACATTAATTTTGGGATAATAGCTATTTTAGTAATACTAAGCATTTTCATCAATGCCTTCTTGATTTTTCTCTCACAAAAGACTTACACTTTTATTTATGTGTTTATTGTGTGCATATGAATGTGTTCATGTATATGCAGGTGCACATTGTGCCCATATTTGTGGAGGTCAGAGAACAACCTCTGGTGTCATTCCTTAAGTGCCGTCTTAGTTACTTTTCTACTGCTGTGATAAGACACCGTGACCAAGGCAACTTATAAGAGAGTTTATTTGGAGTTGACAGTTTCAGAGGGTTAGAGTTTGTGACCATCATGGCAGGGAACATGCATCAGGCAGGCAGGCATAGCACTGACTAAGTAGCTAAGAGTTTACATCTTGCTATACAAGCAATAGACAGAGAGTACATACTCAACAAGGCCCGAGTCTTATAAAAACCCAAAGTCCATCCCCCAGTAACACACCTCCTCCAACAAGACCACATTTCCTAATCCTTCAAAACCGTTCCTCACCACTGGAACCAAGTATTCAAATATACGAACCTGTAGGAGCCGTTCTCATGCAAACCACCACAGATGTCAGCCAGTGTTTGTGATAACAGAGTCTCTCACTGGCCTGGAACACACCTAGTAGGTCGGGCTGCCTTGTCAGAAAGCCCCCCCAAAATCCACTTGTTCCTATTTCCCCAGCACTGGGATTACTAGTGTGTGCCAGCATGATTGCCTGTTAGCACACGGGTTCTGGAGAGCTGAGTTTGGTCCTCATGTGTACAAGGCAAGCGTTCCTTACTGACTGAACATATAGCTTTAGTATACAGTGCTCATGGTAGTTAGCTGCAATTTTTAAACTGACACAACCCAGAATCACCTGGGAAGAGAGTGTCCCTGAAGGACGGTCTGTCTGTACTGGGTTGGCTTATGGATGTGTCTGCTGGGGAATGTCCTAAGCTCATGAATGCAGGAAGAGCCAGACTACTGTGAGCACCCCTTTCCTAGGCAGGAAGTTCTGAACTATGTAAGACTGAAGAAACTGTGCTGGACAAACGGACAAGTGAACATGCCTCTGCGCTCAACTACCGCCATGAGTTCAGGCCTTGACCGCCCTGCAACGACAGACTGTAACCTGGAACTGTCAGCTGAATCAATCCATTCCCTGCTTTTGTGAGGGTGTTTTATCAAAGCAACAGACATAAAACTAAAACAGCTCTTCTACATATTTCATTAAATTTACCATACAAGCTCTCTCACCTGCTTATGAGACTATAAATAACATTGCTCTTTATTTTAATTTCAACTCTGGCTACAGGTTTAGATTTTTTTTAATATACTCCTCTTAGATGACCATATTTCAATATATTTGTACATATGATTATAATATTGGTTTGCTTGCTTAACAAGGAAGCTTATGCAATATATGAAAATAAGAAAAAATAGAAGACAAGAGAAAGAGAAAGGAGTGGGGCATCCAGTAGAGCCTGGCATCCAGGAGAGCCTGGCATCTAGTAGGGCCTGGCAGGAAGCTCATGCCCATGTGTGGCATACAGACTTTGCCTCCCACTTCGTAGACACCGGTGTGAAAAGTGCCACCTAACTATCACATGATTCAAAGTATACTTCATTGGCCAACCAACCATTCCAGCCTATTGAAGTCTGAGACAGAATAGAAAGGCAGAAAATTAAGGAGGCATGAGAAAGGAAAAAAAGCCTTTGGCTGCTGCTGCTGCCTGGCCTACAGAAGCAAAGATACAGTGTATCACAGACTATAATGTTAACAAATAGGGCCTCAGTGATGTCCTTATGGACATTGTTCTCTGTTATCCATGTGCTGTTTGTTTGGCTTTTCATTTAAAGTCAGATTAGACTAACTGTGCACATGGTCTCCGTGGCAGTTACGTTTGATTGACACTTCATGAGTGCACCAGAGCCAGAACTACCAGCAGAGCAAGTCTTGGAGTCCTTGTCGTGAGAAGCTAGGTGAGATAAGGCTGGGCACTTCAGACTCCAAAGATTGAGCAGCATCAGTAGGTGAGTAACGCCGTTTTGGGTCCCGAATGACCATTCCTTACAAACAGCATTTATGTAGGACTCATTCACATGAAGCCCTTTCCAAAGCACAGTGTGAGGATGATCTATTTCATTCCCAGCCAACACAATGAGCAAGGAGAGAGTTGGACATACAGAATGAAGGAGAAGCAAAAAGCTATGTGGCGGAATGTAGATTGATAGAAACAGGGTAATTTGGTTTGTAAGAGCTGGTTGGGAACAAGCCTAAGATAAAGGGCAAGCTTTCTACAGTTAATGAGTCTCCATGTCATTATTTGAGGACTGGCAGCTGACAAGAAAGTCCAACTGTATATGGTACATAACATGGGGCCACATATATCCACATAAGGCCCAAGAAAGCTGAAAAAAAAAAAAAGTTCTGAACATGGAATCCGATGTAGTTTCTTAGGCTCAGTGCTTGAGGTTACAAAGGTGTAGCTCCTTTAAGAGGCTCTGCTATGCTGGAGAGCACTTGAATGGCATTCTACCAGTGGGAGACAAGATAGAAATGCCTGCTGCCCAGCAGCTTCCCAGAGCTGGGACGGTTAGGTGGACCAGAAAGGAGCGGAGCCAGCTGCCAGTACCATGTGCTAGCTGAGCAATGGATAGTCCTGCTATTTTGTTTTCCACAGTCAGAGAAGGCTGCCAATGAGCAAAAGGTCAGGTCCAGGCCAAAGGAAACTCTAAACAGGTAAATAATAGTTAAAGATGTGTTTGGGTGCCAAATGAAGAAATGAAAATAGATATAGACAATCTTAGATAAATAAATATATATGTATATATATATTAAAAACAATAAACTAAAGTTTTTAAAGAAAAAAATAAAATAATATAAAAAGAATAAGCTTCATAAGGATGGGAAATACACAGGGCATCTGGATCTTGAATGCTGCTTTGTTGACTTTGAATTTTTTGAGTGCTGATAAGTGAAGGGCAAACACTGTTAAGAGACATTGGATTGTGGGGGAAAAAACTGCCAAATTAAAGCAGCCTATATATTATAATATAAGGATGTCTTAAATTCAGAGTGGAAGTCAGGAAATGTGGAAACAAAAAGCTATGTATTTCTTCAAAATTAATAAATATCAGATTTGACTTGGGGAAATCTCTTGAAAAAAATCTTAAAACCAATGAAAAAAGAAACTAAGAAAACCTACAGGACAGGTGACTTGTATGCTGACCCCTCTACATGGGAACAGCTCTGAGACTGGATGAGACATAGTAAATCTTGTTGGCTACAGAGTCCTCATGACGGTTTGATTATACAGTCCAAACAGATTTGTAGAGTTGACAGATGCCTTTTACCTGCTCAAACACAGAACCGAGAATCATCTTGAGATGATTTCTGCATAATACATATTCAATACTTGTGTTAATGCAAATATATATGTTACCTTTAAAAGTTTGTATTTTCAGGAGAATAAAGAACCAGAACCAATGAAAGCAAGTGTCCCAGAGGATCCAGCCTCTCAGAATGCCTCTGTTGAAGTTCCTCAACAATCTGTATCCAGGACAAAGCTGCTACCTGAAAGGGTCCAGCCTCACAGACTACTCCAGCTAGGACTTCAGATAAGCCCTGCACTTTCCCATCACACTGAGAGTGGACAACAGCTAGGTCTCTCAGGACTTGATCATTATCTCAATTTTCTCATTGTTCCCTAAAACTGCCATCACCCCAGAAAAGAGGAAGCAGTCTAGAAAACATGATGATCACATTTCCAAGAGGTGCAATGGATGATTTTTGGTCTTTGATGTGTTATGGATATTTGGCATCATTTAGGGGGGTTGGTTACAGGTTGTTGCTGGTCATGATCAGGGAGGAAACTAAGCAAAGGAGATTATATTCAGAAATCTCTTTCTGCAAAAAAGGGAGAGGAATATAGGAATTATAAGATAGAATGGTCGATTGTTGAATCTATTTTTAAACTAAAAAAACTATTAATCTCAAATATTTTATATTGGTATGGATTTTTTATATTGATACAAATTTAAGGCTATTTTTGTTATAACATACTGTATATATGTTTCTCCTCTTGTTTAAGGTATTGTACCTATACAGCTCATTTAAAAATGCAATGTACAGTTTCAGTCCTTGGAAGCTATTATTATAAACCATTTAAGATAATTAAGAAATATAGGTTAGTAGTTAGTCCTCTATAACAATCAAACTTGTAGTCATGTTAGGAATGTCTTCAAGGTCAAACAGAAATATATTTTAGATAAATAAGTGGACTTTAAACACTTTAGAGATCTAAAGAATATGGCGTTTAAGATGCTTTAATAACATTAGGTTTTTCATGACAGTAAAACACATCTCTTGGCAACACCAATCTACTTCAAGAAAGGATGATGGATATCAAAGAACCTCAAAATAGAGTTTTCTTTTGTCATTAAAAAGTTAGCCATTTGAGCAAGAAACTGCCCTTGCCTCGACTGCTGACAGTATGCTGTTAAATTGGACAAGAGGGACACAAAAGAAGGTGACTGCCGAACTTTGCCAAGACAAGGTGGTACAGTCCTTCAGAATTCCTGCTTCACAGAAAAGTCTGCCAGATATTCTAGGCCTGTAGGCAGAAGATGGGTGCCCCGGTGTTTCAGAGGAACTTGGGTAACTGTCTAGGCAGCCAGCTGTCTCTGTCATTTCTATTACTTTGGAAGTTGTTTGCTCTGAACTTCCTGTTTACTCAGGCAATATTTAATCCTTCTTGAATCTCTGATGAAGACTAGATAGCTACACCATTTTCTTTGTTACCAAATTCAAAGAAGAAACTTATGAAAGAGATGTAAAGTATATAATATTGAGAGACATAAAAAGCTTAAGTTGTTTATCTAAGAAAATGTTTTAAGGTCTAAAAAGATTTTTTTAGGGTGGTAATTACAAGTTGTAATGGAAAATGCTTTAGGTATAAACTTAGGACTCACTAAGATAGGATAGACAATCGAGTAATTTCTCTGAATTTGCCAAATACAAATGGACTAGACATTGCAAATGTAATTCTTATGTGATAATTGTCCTTATTGTATGTAGTTTTACTATGTTAGAATTAAAACTTTTCCTTCTTGTTTAGATAATACCTGATAATTTTTCTTATTGTACATAGTTTTACTGTGTTAGAGTTAAAACCTTTACTTTTAATTAGACAAAAAGAGGGAAATATTGCGGAATATTTATACACTTGTGAAGATGTGTCACTCTGATTGGTTTAATGAAGAGCTGAATGGCCAATAACTAGGAGGGAAGAGGTGAGAGAGAATAGGTGGGACTTCCAGGGAGAGAGAGGAACTCAGAACTTGGAATGAATTTAGGCATGGAAGAGACACAAGGGAGACATGGAGAGAGTCAGACAAGTAGAATGAAGGAGAAATAAAAAGTCACATGGTAGAACATAGATTAATAGAAATGGGTTCATTTAAGTTATAAGAGCTAGTTGGGAACAAGCTTAAGCCAAAGGCCAAGCTTTCATAATAAATAATAAGTCTCCGTGTCATTATTTGGGGGCTGGCAGCCAACAGAAAACTCTGACTACAGTTGTGTGTGTGTGTGTATGTGTGTGTGTGTGTGTGTGTGTGTGCGAGCGCGCGCGTGTGCTCCAGGGCACACTTTTGTGGGATCCAGGGATTGAACTCAGGGCTCCAGGCTTGCATAGCAAGCCTCTTACCCACTGAGATATCTTGTGCTAGCCACAAATCTCTGCTTTATAAATGATACTCATGGAAATTAATAAATGACATACACTAAAGAGTAGCCCTGGGTCCCACAGAGACTGGGAGTCCCCATGCATGATGCTCTTTAGGATGAGAGCCCTGAGCTGTCTCACATGAAGAGCACCTGTCAGCATCTGCAATCGGAAGTGTTGGTTTGCATCCTTCGGTCCCTGTTGACTGACCACATTACACCCAAGCAACATGTTTCCTCCACTGGTTAATCTGTGGATTTCTAAAGGCAGATAATTAGCTCAGACAACCAAAACTCAACACAAGATGAGTTAGTCTTTAGGAATTGCAGCAGGTGTCTAGGGGTCAGCAACTCAGTTCTGGCCTATTCCTGTCTATGCCCAGGAGAACTCATCTCAGTCCGACTAGTCCATGGCACACTCGCCCACTGATGCCCTGACTGTGGGCTGTTCCTCTGACAACCATTTAGGAAGGACTGAAGCCTGGCTGGCTCTCAGAATCCCGCTGTCTTACCCATATGGATAAATCTGGACTGGAGGGAATTTTATAAAGAAGCTAATGGAGGCTGAGGAAGGCTGATGGAATGGTCCAGGACGCCTGCTGTCAAGCCCACACTGCCTCTCCAGGGATGTTTGTTCTTTGCAGCTTGCTGCTTGGGGGCAGTGAGCATGCAGGAGCCTAGTTATTTTCTTCCACCAAGTTCCTGGCGTCTCCCCCCAAGCTTCTCCCTCCCTTCCCCACCAGCCTTCTGTCTGGTTTGAGTTTATTGTCAAAACACGCCCAGCCAAATTACTTGTCTGCAGACATTTTTGCTGGCCTTGGTGTATCCACAGAGAGCTGCTAACGATCACCCTTCCTGCGTGTGCTCCTCCGTTCATCCTCAGAAGGGAACTGTTCATTATCCTCCACTGCAGGCCGGGGCATCTGGAAACTGTCAGGCACGCGGGATTCCCTCAGCAGTAGGGCTGGAGTCCCAGCATCTTCTGCTGGGCGCCCAGTCAAATCTCCACCGGAGGCAGCAATCACCACAGGCCCTGGCTCCTGCTCCATGAAGCACTAGGGAATCTGGGAAGGTGAGGCCAGAAAGGGGATACGTTTGTTCAGAGTTGGTTTCCTAAAGCTCCATCAGGACCAGCTACATAATTTTTAGGACCAAGTACAAAACAAAAATGAGTAGTCCTTTGTGCAAAAATCAAGGGTAAAGATGCCTTTTGCCCGTGATCCCTTTTTCCATTTGTCGTGATTTTTTACTTAAAATTTAAAAACTTTCAAGTTGTGAGCATATGCTTTAACATTTGTTACCTGGTGGAAGGCCAGATTTTTTTTTTTTTTTTTTTTTTTTTTTTTTTTTTTTTGAGACAGGGTTTCTCTGTGTAGCTTTGCGCCTTTCCTGGAACTCGCTTTGGAGACCAGGCTGGCCTCGAACTCACAGAGATCCGCCTGCCTCTGCCTCCCGAGTGCTGGGATTAAAGGCGTGCGCCACCACCGCCCGGCGGAAGGCCAGATTTTAATGCAAATGTAAGAGCAGTTGACTCCTGTGTGGAATCACCAAAATGACATTCATCGTGGTTAGATGGTGGACATGTACGTACGTGGAGTGACGTCACCATGCAAGTAATGCAAGAGAGAACCAGCTCCCACAAGTTGTTCTGTAACCTCCAGACATGGACCATGGTGAGAGCTGGCACAGACAAACATGGGTGCTTACACACACATACACACACACACACACACACACACACACACACACACACACACACACACTGCTCAATGTGTGGGCATTTTAAATGACAGTTTATCTTTCCCATCCTGGAGAGGAAGGACAAAGGTGTTTTCCTTTGCCTTTATGTCGTCATTTTCAGCATCGTTGTTTGGCTAATAAGAGGAAATCATAAAGTAAGAGAGGGTATAAGAGGTCTCCGTGTGGGGCTCAAAAGATGACTCAGTGGTTCAGAGCATGTGCTGTTCCTCCAGAGGATCCAAGGTTCCTTCCCAGCATCCACTTTGGGTGGTTCCCAACCACCTGTAACTCCAGCTCCAGGGGGATCTGATGCGTCTAGCCTCTGAGGGCACACACACTCACATACACATACACACACACACCCGCGCCGCCGCCCCCCCCCCCGACACACACACATACACGTGATTAAAAATAATAAGAACAACTTTTTAAAAGATCCAGGATACTCAACAAGCTGTGCCTTCTCCCTGCACTTGTAGCAAGTTCTGACATGACAGACTTGTCCGTACCTTTACCCAGGTGGAAGTACACTTGCTTGGCCCTCACTTGATCTATCTGGGTCTTATGCAGCGTGGGTAGACCAGAATTCAGTGTTCATAGATGAAGTGTTAATAGAAGGCACATGGCCTGTACCCTCTCACCCACGACTGTCCTCCATTGTCCCCTCAGACATTATTTACAAGAGGCAAAAACAAAGGTAAAAGTAAGAATCAGGCTACCACGTGCGATGGAATACCAGAACAAACACGAGGTCCCCTGGACCTGGGTCCAAAGTCACAGCTCAAGTCGCAGGCTCCTGAAACTGTCCCCACCCCTACTTGAAATCTCGCACCTGGGTCTCACTCAGAACTAGGCCAAAAACTAGAGGAGAGCCATTAGGGTTGGCGGGAATGAGGAAGCCAGGTGTTGGAAGTAGCCAAGTGTGAGAGAAGGGGAGGCCCTAGCACCAAAAGTCTCCGCAACATCTGCACATTAGAGTAACCCAGGCAACACTCTAAACTGGTGCTTACTTGGACCTTAGCTAATCCTAAAAGTCTGATTTAGTAGGTCCAGCTCTGGTCCAGGCATGGTTCAGTTTTTGAAGACTGGCCAGTGATGCTCCATGCCCTTGTGCTAGGCTCTCACCGAAGTGTAATAACAAGAAGTCTCTCTCTCTCTCTCTCTCTCTCTCTCTCTCTCTCTCTCTCTCTCTCTCTCTCTCTCTCACACACACACACACACACACACACACACACACACACACACATTTTTGTTTGCTTCTGGTTATCTTATTTAATTGCTTTAATAAAGTGTAATTGATAAAAATAGCAATGCAGACGCTTTCTCTCTTTTTTCAGGTAAAGTACGTTTCCGCCCTGTTGGAAAGTCATTGCAATGAACAGTGAACACAAATACTCACAGAAGAGTGGACTGTTCATTTTAGCATAGCCCTAACACTCTGTGGCTTTCCCCAGCACTGACTGCTGGGGCCAAAGTTGGGTTTATGTTCAGATGTACTTCTGGAAGACATTGAGTAACTTACTCATGCATTTAAATAAACTTGAGACCTTCATTATTCAAAGAAATCTCCCATGAATCTTTCGGTAATGAGAATAATGGCCTTCAAATTTGATTTTTTTTGGTAAACATTAGTTAGTTGGATATTAATTAATTTTTAAAATTTAGCTCATTGAATATTACAAATTGAAGGTCCCCCTTTGCTCAGTGTTTTAAAACCCCAATGGACACTAGTGCAGATAGTCATGAACTATATAGAACACCGACACGCCTCACTTGACTGGATATCGTCTAGGAAAAGTGATGTCACTCTTCATGACCAGTGTCTCTGTGTGAGTACCTCAGGTAGTGCTCCCAGTCACTCGGTGTGACCTACCGATGCGACAATCCAAACGCTTCCCTTTTTACTCGTAAAGCTATGACGCAGCATATTTTCAGCTAAAATTTGTTCACAAGCCAGGGCTTCCATGGGAAATAAAGAGTTTTGAGTCCTCAGAAGCTAAGAATCAGAAGGACTCAGAGCAGAAAGTGAACAGCACCCACATGGAGGTGTGAGAGCGTGTCAACACACAAGATCCAGGCGTCTGCACTGCCCCGGACAACCTTCTGGCCCCTTGGGAAACTCGGAGGAGAAAGGGAAGGACGGAACCTCTTTTGGACAGCATCCTCTGACAACCCAGAGAACAGGTTCCAAGGACTATTGCCTCAGGAGCTTCTCTACCATCCAGGGGACATGATGTGGGGAGTTCTCCTCCCAATTCTTCCTAAAATGCTTTCTTACATTTTGCTCTTTTCCCTTCCACTACCCTAGAGACAGACATCATTTTTTTTTTACCTTTTTCATTTATTTATTTATTTTAGGTTTCCAGTGAGCACCAGTTTTTTTTTTAATTGAAAATAAATGTATTCGTATAATATATTCTGATCATGGTTCCCCTTTCTCCAACTTCTTCCGGAACCTCCCCACTTCCCCCATCCGCTCAACTCCATGCCTTTGCCTCTGTCTTTAGGAAACAAACTAGAAAAAAAGAAGAGGAAGAAAAGAAAAAGGAAAAGAAAGAAAAGAAGGAAAAACACAAACACATAAACCACAAAAAACGCAGAATCGGAAACCCTAATATACAAGCCAAAGATGAGTAAGATGAAAAATGCCCAAACAAAGCAATATGAGACAAAAAATATCTACAAAAATACCACCGAGTTGGTTTTGTATTGACCGCCTACTGCTGGGTTTGGGGCCTACCCTCAAGTGTGGTCAGTACACCCAAACCTCACTCCAAATGCCCCAGTAAAGCCAAGAATTATTTATTGGAAAAGGTTCCCTGGTCAAATCACTGTGTGGTTCTGTCTTCGGATATGATTATGGCTTATGCAGACATGTGATGAAACACCATTGCAGAAGCAACTAATTTTCCCTTTTTCAGCTGGTGTCAACTGCAGATAGCTTCTTTTGGGTGGGAGCCCTGTGCCCCTCCCCTCTATCAGAACTGGGACCCCATCTGGGTGGACCTGTGCAGGCCCTGTTCATGCTGCCACAGTCTATGTTAGCTCATATGTGTGTCCGTCCTGTTGTGTCTGGAAGACACAGTTTCCACGGCGAGTGATCGTTTCAACACAAAACAAAAGTTATAATGGCGGTTTTTTCAAGAAAACTTTTCACATCTCACTAGGCAAACCTCTGTCATTTTAAATGCTGCGCTGTAGCCAATAATCATTTATTGGAAAAGCTTCCCTGGTCAAATCACTAGTGTTTCTGCTTTCAGATGTGAATCTGGCTTATGCAGACAGGTGACTCATCTAGCTACCTTGGTGGGCAATTAGAGCTTATTTACACAAGGAAGTTCTGAGAATAGCATCAGAGATCGCAGACCAGGGGTGGGGAAGCTCAGCTGTAGTCCTAAGAGTTGTGAATAAAGTACAGTGAAAAGTTCTCCCAAGGGAAAAGTATACACTCATGGTGCTCTGCTATAACTTTTATTATTAGTTATTGATAACCTACTACTGTGCCTGATTTATGAATTACAATTTCCCACAGGTATGTATGCAAAAGAAAAGTACAGCACATGTAGAGTTCAATGCTATCTGTAGTGTCAGGCATTCATTGTAGGCCTTGGGTGTACCCCGTGGGGAAGGTGCGAGAGTTACCATATGTGATTCTCTTACTTACTGTGTTTATCATTTATTATCTGCTTTCTCCAATTAGAGTATAAGCTCCATGGAGGCAGATATTACAGTCTATTTATTCACTAGAGCATCGCAAACATTGATATGCCCCTCACACATTGCATATTTATGTATCTATCAGTAAAGTTTTGAAAACCAGAGCTGTTGGGAAACTTTGCAAAGCCCTGATGCCTCAGGGCTGATGGGATTGTGTGTCCTCTCTTCTCATAGAGCATGCCTTCTGGAAATCCGCTTACTCCACAGTCCAGGTCACTGGTGTGCTCCGCTTCACTAGCTTAGGGTACAACTCGTGGTCATGTTGCTTTTGTGTCTACTTTATGACTTCCAGACCCAGGGCCACGAATTAGAAGAAGTGCGTGTCTCTCTTGTCCATCTACAAGGATGGGGCATCAGCTAAAGATGTGATGGAGGTCTCTAGCATCTTCTGGGTAGTTTTGGTGAGCTAGCCAGAACAAAGGAACATCCAGCATTGCTTAATGTCTTTCCAGACATAGAAAGAGGAAGTGGTGTTTTCACAAAGGACATCCCCTAGAAGAAATTAGCAGCCACCTCAGCTCTGAATTCATTATCTTAAGCCCATGACAGGAAAATAAACATACATTAGAATGTCAGCAAGCAGAAGGTAAAGTCCACATTGTGTTCCCATGGCATCTTAAACAGCACAGGTATTCCACTTAATCCTTTCCTCAAAATAAATAAGAATGCTCTTAGTCTCTATTAATTCTTAAAAAGCATCCATTACACTCAAAACACTATTTTCTGTCCATTACCTGCTACAGTTGCCAAATGGAAGATTTTCACTCCCCACCCCTCCCCCCAAGCCATCTAATCCAGCCATCAGGCTGGAAACAGGAAAGCAGAACATTCCATAGTGACAATCCTTAAATCCCTTGAGAGCATCTTGAAACGGGCTGTGGCAACCTTTGGTGGGATGCAATGAGATCTTTACATGCAGCGTTCTGAAGCTTTTAGGAATCCAGGTTGCAGATATGCCAGCAGGCTGCTTTCATGAACTTTACAACACAATCATCCGTCACTAATTCCACCGCTTGTCCCTGTCCCGGATGAAGGAGGACCACATCCTCCCTGAGGAGTCATAAAAGCATTCTTTTCAGAGCCACAGTAAGGCGCCTGCCATCGTCCATGCGAGACTCCAACTGCTTAGCTCCTTCACTGTCTCCAACTCTTCTTCTTCTTCTTCTTCTTCTTCTTCTTCTTCTTCTTCTTCTTCTTCTTCTTCTTCTTCTTCTTCTTCTTCTTCTTCTTCGGAAAGATGCAGGGAGGGAAGAGATGGATCAGAAGGGCTTGAGGGTCCCAAAGCCTGTGCATTCACCCGAAAACGAAAACTAAGGAGCATTGGAGGAGCCTCCTGTCTCCTCCTATGTTGGTACCTCCTCCTTTTAAATTTCGGCAATGTAATCAGTCCCCTGGAGCTGGTAAAGTAGGCGCCACTTTCATGGTTATGTACTCTGTGTACTCTTGTGTCTTTAGAAAAGGAAGCTGGGCTGGGGAAATGGCTCAAGGGATAAAGCACATTGATGTGAACTCACATCAATGCCCTGTGGGCATGGTGCCCCTCAGCAGTTCCAGTCTCTGAAGGTAAAGACAGGGGATCCCCAGATCAAACTGGCTATCAAGACTAGCCATACCAGTGAATTCTGAGTTTGATTAAGAGACCCTGCCTCAATGAATGGGGTAGAAGAGGCCATTTCGGATGATTTCCGAAATCCATCTGGGGCCGCTGCATTCATGCATACCCAAATGTATATGCACTAACACATACATGGCTCCACACACACACACAAACATACATGCACACATAGACACCACACATCTATGAAAAAGAAAAAGAAAGACTAAAAGGAAGTCAACTCTTCCTGGAGTACACCTGCTTGAGAGCCAGGCCCAGTGAACACAATGCAGCCACTTCTGGTGCCAATGAAGCATGTGGGAAAGTTTATATCCACGGCAGAGGTTGGGTGACATGTAGCTGTAGAGATCAAAGAATTCTTCCAAACACTGAGGAGGCTTGGGTTCCACCCAAGCCATCCTATCTCCCCATCACAATGGACTCATTCAAGTTTTGTACCTCTGAGTTCAGAAAATGTCATTATATCACAGTACTCTTTCAAGAGTTAAGTGGGGGTAATACACAAGTGACCAACAGATTCTAAATAGCCTTTTATCAAAAAGACATCATATCAAGAGCCCTCTTAGATAGGATTCTAAGATCCTATAACAGGTTGATGAAGGGAAGGTCATAACAACCATCACTTAGTATCTATAGGGCACTGGCTCCAAGACCCCACACATACATACCACATCTGCTAATGCTCATGTCCTGTAGGGATACAGTGGCATAGAATTGGCATGTGGCTTTTGCATATCCTCTAGTATACTTTCAATGTTTTATAGATTAGTTATGATCTCAAAACTTGATAAAGTCTATGAGAATCAACGCTAGGAAATAATGATATGAGAAAGTGCTCACTGAAATTGGATTCCTGGAGGTTTGGCATCTGCAGCTGGTTGAAATAACACACACATGGAGAACTCACAAATACAGAAGATGGTCGGTATTTTCCTGTTTTGCAGATTAATAAGTTGACTTAGCACAGACCACTCACTGAGCCTGCATTTCAGGACCAGAGATGCTGGTTAAAGTGAGCTGAGGCACAGCCTAGACATGCAAACTGAAAGCTCCCAGGTGCTTCTGGTGCCCCACTGAGGTGGCAATCCACAGACTTGGGGCCAAAGCCCTGTTCCACAATGGAGAGAGCAGGACCTCGGAAGCTTAGTACCTCGGCTGTCATTGAAGTCCTACTGAACCAGAACCTGTGCCATAGCAAATAACCTGAGCATGCCCTATGGTATTCTTGTCCCTAGCGACTGTGTGCACAGTAAAGCTGAGCAGCAAGGGAAACATCAGAACTTGGATCTGGAGCTGGCTGAATGCAACTCCATGTTTCTAACTATGACATAACCTCTGCCTGCATTTGCGAATGTGCTCAGGGCACCATTTTCCACCGAGCATGGTGATGCTCACCTGTGATCCCGGTCCTTGGGAGGTATAATCAGGAGGATCAGAAGTCCAAGGTCATTCTTATCTGCACAGCAAGTCCAAGACCAGCTGGGACACATAAGACTTTCAAAACTAGGGATCTTTTCCTGAATCAAATCTTCATATTGGACTTTTAGAACCTCAACAGTATAAAGAAACTTGCTAATTCCATTTAATAGGTGAGAAAACATAGTTTCTGTGCCTGACCAAGTCACACAGAGAGTGAGACATCAGGGTGTATACCCAGGTTTTCTGAAAAAAAAAAAGAAAAGAAAAGAAAGAAAAAGAAAAATCCCATGCAATCTAATGATGTGTTTCCTTAGGAATGTTCTAGTAACTTTGGAAGATCTTTCCCCCTTCACCCTGGCTGCCATACAATATCCTTGTCTCTTTTCTCTGGGTTTTTACAACATTTCTCCATCTCACGCTGAGTTGCAGAAGGAGCTGTGTTGAGGCAAATTCAACTGTAAAATGCTCTTCGCCACAAATCACAACCACTCACAGGGTCTTCTACAGCCATCCCTCCCCCAACACTTCCCTAAAACAACATTCCATCGGCAGAATCCTGCCAGGATCGTGCCAATCAAGGCTGGAAAGAAATGCACAGAAATCTTGGAGACATGACAGAAAAGCCATCTGAAAGCAGGTGTTCCCAAATGTCCCAGTAAAATTGTGTTGGGACATATCCACCAGCCGAAGGCAAAACAAATCTGATAAAAGGTCACTTGTTGAAACCCAATCATAAATCCTGCGGGACAATGCCGCATTGTCAGGCTGCCCCTCACATTTTCCCACTGATAACACTGTCATGTCTGTGGCTTGGAGAAGTCCCAGGAGTAACTGAGAAGACAATGTTGAATGACCTCATTCTCGTGAAGTCCATCACGAAGTCCAGAGCACCCCGCAGCCCCAGGCTTACAGTGAGGATTTGTGCCACTCAGTGCGAGCCTAGCAGCACCTGTTGTGGTCTGAGCTGAAGGGGCCAAGAGCTACAGCCTACATCTACCTGTCTTTTCATGCCCTTAACTCCTGGCAGTAATGGCATAATTAAATCCTGTTAGAACCTGGATATCTGTGAAACCATCCCCCTAAAATACAGGAGTCAGAAAAGACCTCAGCAATCAACCAGTTTGGCACAATAAGCTGATAGATTCACGCCATTTGAAAGTTTCACTCTTTGTAGACTTCCCGTGTGACTAATGAGGTGTTGCCGTGTTGTGGGATATTGGATTACACTGTGTAAAGAAGTGTCTCCCTCCGTCCGTCCTTCCTCACCTACCTAAGGCACCTTCTGATTGGTTTAATAAAGAGCTAAACGGCCAATATCTTGGCAGGAGAGGATAAGTGGGACTTCCGGGTAGAGATAGGAACTCTGAAAATAATATGAGTCAACCACAGGGGTCAGTTCTTCAAACCAGGTTCATGTAAGGCAAGTGGCAACTGCAGCCCATTAAGCCACTCTGTACCTCGAGTTCGCACTCTGTAATTAACTTCCTCTTTGCTGGCTGTCCATATAACTCTCCCCTTTGTAAAGCATTCTGAGTCACTAATTTTAAATTTTACTTTATTATGTGTGTGTATCTGTGCATCTGTGCATGGGTGCGTGCGTGTGTGCATGCATGCATGCATGCATGCTGGTCTGTGTGTGGGTGCCCTCAAAATCAGAAGAGACTTAGATCCCCTGGAGCTGGAGTCACAAATTTTTAGGAACATAGTTGAAACCATTTTGTGACTTGGAATAACATGATGCCTGAGCTTGCCACCAGGCATCTCTCATAAGACATAGGCCTCAGAAGCAAGCCCCAGGCAGGCCACTTATCAGCTTAGCTCAGGACAGGTCTTAATATGCTAATGAACTAACCCCGAGGTGGTGTTGATATTCGAACCAGTCCTAAACTGTGAGCCTTGATAGGGCAAAACTACTGTTCAATGCAATGATACAAAAAATGGAACCTTGGGAATGGTCTTTAGGATCACACATGGCTTCTCTAGCTTCTGTGTTAATAACTATCAAGGTGAGGACTTGAGAGTCTGTGGGTGGCCCTGGCTTCAGTAACCAATGAACTTCCAGAATTGTTAGCTGGGCTCATACAGGCTGGCTGGTCAGCACTAGACACAGATCAATGCTCCCAAGGACTTCCTAGACTTCTATCAGTGCCATCCTCCCAGCCTGCCAGTTGAAGGACTTCATAGTGGACATAGGTCAAGCCCGAAAGCTTCTGAAGCATCCTCACCCAAGAAGATTTGCCAGTGGAATCCTGTAGCAGCCTTTTCTGCCCAATCAACGGTTCCCTGCTTGGTGAGACATCTGTTTAACTTTGATATTAGTGTGATACTGTAAAGACTGTTTGCCTGAATAAGCCAAGCATATTTGAAAAGACAAACCTTGTGTGGACATCCTGACTGTGGAGAGCCTCCCAGCCCAGAGGCTGCACTCTCCACACAGGTGGTTGTGAGCCACCCAAAGTGGATGACAGGAATTGAACTCCGATCCTCTGGAAGAGCAGTGAATACTCTCAATGGCAGAGCCATCTTTTCAGCCTTTGGATCCTAGCTGCTGCCCAGTTCTAGAACTGCAAATGAGAACTGAATTAGGTCTGTAATGTTCTCCAGCAATGCCCTTCTCTTTGCTGGGTGAGAAAAGACCACAAGAGAAAAAGCCCCCTTCCAGCTTTTGGAAACACGCTTTCCAAGAACCATGGAGTCTCACTGGTACCTTTGTTCCCATGGACAGGTGATGGAAGAGAGGGAGAAGGCATCTGTGAACGGATGGCAGAAAAAAAGGGTGTGCTGACTGTTTAGAACAGAACAGAATGACTTAAAAACAATAAAAGACCTAGAGAAATTTTTGAATAGAATCCCTGGCTCACACCGCCCTGGGAGTGGGTCAGAGTCGCTCCCCACTGCTTCTATAATACTTGGTATTTGCACCAAGAAGAAAAGATTCAGTCGGCGGCCTGGACCTCGTTCCCATTTCAGGCAGGCTGTGCTCAGGAGTCTCATTTTCAGAACCAGCTCTAAGAACTAGATCTTTAGGCCAAACCCCCAAAAGGGAGAGGCTGCAATAAAGGGGGGTCCAGAGGATGAAGTCATGAAATAGATGGAAAGAAGGGAAACTTCTTCAGGCCAAAGATGAAAGGGCCTTTTTCACTGTGGAAATCTGTTAGAATATGTCGTCCTCTTCTTCCCAGAATAGAACAGCCTGCTCCCTACATTATTTAACACAAGGGAGGAACAAAGAGCTGGAGACCAGACATTGATCCCACATCAGTCCCCAGGAGGACAGGAAAGATGACCTAATGGTGGTTGCCTATCTCTAATTTACATGGCCATTTGAATCTGAAAACACCAGAAAACAATGAGCCAGAGTCTCCAATAGCAAGAGGGCAAGTGGGCTGCCCCTTGGCATCTCTCTGGGGCAGGAGACCTCCTGGTGCAATTCCACGGCCCTCACCACCAGTGCCTTCTACAGGAGGTGATGAGGGTCAACCTGCACACATCCCAGTGGCTCAGACAGGAGTCACACTATCCCAGCCCAAGTCCACAGACAGCCTTCGAACAGATTAGGTCAACGGTCCTGAGAAACAAGCCTTCTCATGAAGTTCAAATCTGACAAAAAGCACGGGGAATTTTCTCAGTCGAGTAGTTTAGAAGGCAGAGTTCCTCTCCGTGCTGGTGCATAAAAGGCCCAGGATGTAAGGATTATGTCCTTAATTATGTCACTAGCCTAAAAAGGGGGCGTGCTCTCTCTGTGTTCTCTCTTTCTGAAATCTCTCCTTCCATACTCGCCCCTCCGTGCAGTCCTCTCTCTCTCTCTCTCTCTCTCTTTTTCTCTCTCTCTCTCCCTCCCTCCCATCTCCCTCTCTCCCTCTTTCTCCCAACAAAGCTCTAAAAAGGTAACTATGGCTCATGACTCTTCTGTCACCGATACATCCAGCACTCTGCTCCGTCGACATGGCCGCCGCGGGTAGCAGCCAGCCACAAGCGCCGCCGCTTAACCAACACAGACCACATCTGAAACCCCAAGGGGTCAGACAACACCATCCTATACTTTTGCAGGGCAGCAGAGCAGACCTGGGGAGAAACCTTCGCTCACCCCCTACTTCTTCCATTCAGAAGGGACTGTGTGATGGTTTTTAGCGGCGCTCTTACCCTGCGAGGACAAGTCAGGAAACAGGACAAAATCCACTAACAAGAGTTTTATTAAGACAAGGAAAAAAGGATAGATGTGATCAGGCCTGCTGAAAGGACACGTGTGTGAAGGGGGCGGGGGGGGGGGGGGAAATGGGGCTGTCTTTTAAAGGCCAAGTTGCACCTGTGCACACAGGCCCACGTGGCTATTCCACACATGCGCATAGATCACGTGGTTGCACCACGCAATTACACAACCACACAGCCATGGGACATGGGTCACACAGGAGGTATGACCTGGAAATGACAAAGTGTCCCACCAGGCATGGGCAACCATGGGGGCATGGTTGGAATTCCTATCACTGTGTACCCCCAAAAGAGGAATAAAATCCAGAGAAATTTTGGGCACAGATGCAAAGGAGAGTTATGAAGAGAGCAGTGTTCACCTGGACAAAGCCGAAACAGTGATGGTGATGGTTGAGTGAGGTGTGATAGGCAGAGGTGTGGAAATACTGGCATCATCCGGTCAGTGTGAGACGTGAGACCGCTCTCCGTCGACTTCCCTCACCTGCATGCTGACTGCAATCCACCTTTTCTCCAGCATAATGTGAGTACTTGAAGGCTTAGTGGCTTTACTGAGGGATGAGCTGGGAAGAGGGCAAACATGCTGTTGGGCCATCAGGGACAGTGTGCTTTCCACCTCTGCCCTTGGTGCTTTGCAGTGTGACCAGTTCATGTCACTTAAAAGGTGAATAGGAAGCAAGGAGCTTGAAGACACAGGATGATCTGATCCCGGGGCGGAGCCCCGATTCTCCCACTCCCCCACCCCCCACCTCACCTTGCGCCTTTCACTGCAGACAGGGAGGGGTCAGAAACACCTCAGTCACTAAGCAGAGAGTGATTTGCTCTGATCTCAAAGCCACACACAAAGGAACTGGGGCTTTGCTACTGTGGAGTCTGTGCTTACGTCAAGTTAATAATGAACAGTGGTTCTTGGAGGCTCAGCCCTGGTGTGCTTCCAGGGCAGCCAAA
This sequence comes from Peromyscus maniculatus bairdii, assembly GCF_049852395.1. Classification (NCBI taxonomy): domain Eukaryota; kingdom Metazoa; phylum Chordata; class Mammalia; order Rodentia; family Cricetidae; genus Peromyscus; species Peromyscus maniculatus. Next base: position 48,054,884 of record NC_134859.1, on the reverse strand, counting down.
TGAAGCCTCACTAGCCCCCATCATGCCTCAGGGCTTTCTCCAATTAGCAGAACGCCCTTGAATATTCCCTACAGCCTCTCTGTGGCTCCAGGCTGGGCAGGCTCCTGGGGAGGGAGGTCCCTCCAGGCAGTTGTCACCCTCAGGGACGCTCCTTTTGAAGAAAAGGGATCCTGGTGTGTACAGGAAGGCCTCCATTCTTTGGAAGCTGGGGCGAGTTTGGTGTTTACAGGGGTGAGGTGTGGATGAGGGCTCTCCTCCTCCCCCTGCCTAAGGGGATTAAGGCACTCCATTGTCCCTAGCCGACTGGCCCCAGCATTTGCATATATCAAGTCCCCGGAGCAGAGAATAGAGCCAGCTGCACCTGCCACCCTTTGCTCTAGGGGCTGACCCTGTCAGACCTTCCAGGTAATTCCATTTGTGTCCGTAGACTCAGGGGGCTGGGTTTGAGAGGTGAGGCAAAGGCTGGGTTAAACACATATGTTCCTGAGACAGCTAAAAAAAAAAATTTCAGAGCTGGGTCCAGGATCCTTAATACTCTTCAAAGGAGGCCATTGTTCAGGGAGACTTCCAGCCTCCTAAGCCTCAGCTGAACTTGGAAATCTACAGATCTTCTTTCTTTCCCCAGACCTTGTGGCCTCTTCCTTACCTCTTTATTCAAGTCATGGTTGGGGACTGCTCTGGTAGGCATCTCGTGGGCTTCAGGCAAAGCAGCAGTCCCATATCACAGATACAAGTGGGGTAGAACGAATGACTGAATAAACTAGACAAGTGTGGAGGAAGCCCACATCCTAAAGGAGGGGACCTCTCCTTGGGCTGGGCAGCTCTCCTGTACTTGTAAGTGATTCTGTAAGATATACCAATTCCTCTGTTGCTAGGAACGATGAACATTTCCCATCGGGCAGGGGAACCAGGGATCCCAAAGCGGTGTGGGAGGCCACAGCTGATCCCTGGCATGGCCAGGACAATCCGGGCTCTGTGTGCCAAGTTCTCCCACTGTGCTGCTGTGGCACCAGGGCAGACGGCACAGGAAGAGGTTTTAGGGAATGAGCTCATGAGTCCTGCTTTCCACTTAAGCAGGACTCAGCTGAAGGGTTTAATATGCCTGTGATGGAGAATAGTGATCTCAGAATATTTTACTGGCAAATCAAGGAAAAGAATTTATTGAGCACCTGAGATGTACAGAGCCCAGGGCTCCACTTGCAGTGGTCTTGCTGATAAACAGCACCCTAAGGAGCATTAGTAAATGAATGGTTTTATTGACTGATGTATGCCCATATTAACTGGAACAGGGTTGGCCTCAACCCCACCAACAATTCTCCTGCTGATCTAGTCTGCAGCCTCCCCCCTACCCACCCCCACCCCCCCATAAGGCTAGTGAACACTCCACAATTCTTAATTTTTACTCTCCCAAATCAGTAACAATGCCTGGTGGTTCTTGTCTGATCACATTTTAATATCACTGGGCATGTGCCCAGTGTATCACAGTTAACTACATTATGAGATATATAGATATACATAGATAGATATAGATATAGCTATAGATATAGATGGATATTCATATCTTCTTCGCAGTAAATTTGCCCTTTTAAAATGGACAGTTTTGTAAATGTTGACAGATGTGTACAGTTCAGTAACCACAATCATATCCATTATATAGAGCAGTTAAAAAATGAACACCAATGGTCTAAGTTAGGTTTCTCTGTGGCTTTAATAAACCACTGACCAAAAGAAACTTGGAGAGGCAGGGGTTGATTAGGCTTGCAGGTACATGTCCCATTCCATCTTTGAGAGAAGCTAGAGCAGAAACTCAAGTTGGCACACAGAGGTAGGAACTGAAGCAGAGATCATGGAGGAATCCTGTTTACTGCTTTGCTCTTAGGACATGGTCAGCCTACTTTCTTACACAACACAGAGCACCTGCCCAGGGGTGGCACTGCCCACGGTGGTCTGGGCCCTCCCACATTAATCTTTAATCAAGAAAATGCTCCACAGACTTGCTCACAGGCCAATCTGATGGAGATGATTCCTTGGTTGAGATTCCTTCTTCCTGGGTCGCTTCAGTTTGTCAAGGTGACAAAAGCTAACCAGCACAATTGACCCCCTTGTCAATTTTATACAGAGACATCACTATTAAACAATAACCTTTCCTATCTTGTTTATCCCCAGGATTTCGTGTTACTGTCACAGTCTAAAACTTTAAAAGTACCATAGTCTTCAAACATTTCAATACTTAAAAGTCTAAGATCTCTTTAAAATCTAGTTTCTTGCCAGGAGGTAGTAGTGCATGCCTTTAATCCTAGCCCTTGGAAGGCAAAGGCAGGTGAATCTCTTTGAGTTTGAAGCTATCCTGGTCTACAGAGTGAGTCCCAGGACAGCCAAGGTTACACAGAGAAACCCTGTCTAAAAATAAAATTTAAAAAAAAAAATCCATCTAGTCTCTTAACTGTAGCAGGCTTTCTTGGACCACCAGACCCCAAATCATGACACAGAGATTTATTACTAATTGTGAATGCTCAGCCTTAGTTTAGGCTTGTCCCATTAGCCCTTATAACTTATTTTAACCTGTTTCTCTTTATCTATGTTTTGCCTTGAGGCATTATTATTATTATTATTATTATTATTATTATTATTATTATTGTACCTTTCTTTCATTCTGTATGTCCTACTTCTCTGCTACATCTGTGTCTGACTGGCTGGCCCCTGGTGTCTCCCTCTCTTTCTCCCTCATTCTCTCTCGAGCCTAGATTCTTCCTTCTACTTATTCTCTCTGCCCACCAGTCCCACCTATCCCTCCTCTGCCTAGCTATTGGCTGTTCAGCTTTTTATTAGACCAATCAGGTGCCTTAGGCAGGCAAGGTAAACAGCAACACATACTTACATAATTAAACAAATGCAGCATAAACAAATGCAACACATCTTTACATAGTCAAACAAATATTCTATTCTCCAACAATTAACTGTGGGCTCCTTTAAAATTAAAAACAAGTAACATACTTTCTTATTCCAAGAGGGAAGAACCAGTTTACAGTTACAATTAGGTAAAAACAAACTCAAAATATAACAGTATGAATAACTGGATATCTGATGTCTGGGACTCATTATCTACTTGGCTTCAGGGGGCTTGGGAAGTCACAATTCTCTGGCTCTGCCACCCACAATGCACACAGCTTGTCCAGGAGCCTCAGGGTGGCTCCCTGCCATGCCTGCCACTGTCCTCGGTAGTCATCCCATGGTCTTGGCATCTCCAATACACTAGATTCTCAACTTCAACTGAAGTTCATCCTTTGCCTCTTCTGAGGTCTCTTTGGGGACTCTGCCACATAATGTCAAGCTTCAGTTTATCTCCATGCCCCCTTTAAATTTTGGGCCCTCCACTGCACATGAGGCTACAACTTCACCCAATCTCCCGGCCTCTTCCAGTGCTGAGCTATTACCATTGGTACTAATTATCATCCAGAACTTTACCTGTAAGACCCTATTGCTGAAGACAGCAGAGAGTTGAGTTGCAGTCCGTAGAGACACCAAGCTGGTACTGATCTAGAAGCTTCATCTCTACTGGCTAGCCTTCATAGTGCTGGAGGGTGCTGGATATGCTACCACAGGAGAAAAGCCATTATCAGTCTTAGCCAGCTATGATCCTTGCAAGCTACAATAATGACTGGCCCGACAAGATGTGCCCATTGGTGGGGTAGTGACACAGCCGTCATGGGAATAACCAGCTACTTTCTGATTGGATTTAAGCTCCATTCCATAGATGAAACCCAAACTTAGAACCACGCACTGTTGCCTAAGAACTTGTAATGAGATAGGCCCCAGGCCCCAGAGATGAGTCTACTACTGTTATTCTATTAACTAGACATAATATTCAACCTACGCCTGATGGCTTATTGTTTACATATAGTGTAACTTTACGCATGTATATAACGTATTCTGGTCACTCTCACCTCTACTGGCTCCTGTCACCCTCCCATCCCTGTGGACCCCGCCTTTTCTTTAGAGGTCCCTTTCTCACATTTGCTTTATTACTCCTTCAGTCTAACCAGGGTCAACAACTGCAGACAATGACCCCTCCCTAGGACCCACCAGCCCAGCTGGGAGGCACAGGACACTGTGAATCCAGCCTTAATCCCTGAGTGACTGTTGACGGGCCCAGTCTTGTGCAGGCCCAGCCCAGGCAACCACAGCTCTCCTGAGATCATGACTGCAATGGCTGTGCCATGCCCAGATGACGTTTTGAAACTCTTCTCCTGGTCCTCTGGCTCTCCCATTCTCTCCACCCTCTCTTACAAGATCACTCCTGAGCCTTTAGGAGGGTTGATCCGCATTTTTCTGTAGTTATTAATATCCCAGTTCTCTTGTACAGACAAAAATGAGCAACCTAAATGTACTGGCATATGCCCTGCCTTTTCACTTAACAACGAACTCATGAGCTTTTCTCACGCAGGGGTGACTATTCTCATCACTGCAGTGAGCAGCACTACATAGATCATCGAATCAGTACGCTAGTGAGGAGATTTTGGCTGTTTCCAGTATTCTGCCATAAAGAGAGTTTCACGTCGTCATGTCTTACGCTTGATAAGCCTGTGTCCACACTATGATATGATATTCTTATTCAGCGTCTCCATGGCTGCGCTTCTTTATTTTTATTTTGTTGTGTCTTAATTTTGCAATGTGGTTCTCTAGCTCTCGGTAGGGGATGGGAATGGGAGAGGGAAGCTGGCATGCTCGCATGTGGACCAAAGGACCAAGGGCAGAGACACAGTGTGTTCTCCTAGGCCTGTCCCAACTGGACTTTGAATGCTAACCATTACTCACGGTTTCCTGGGTCCCTCAGCTCCTTCCCCTCCAGTCCACTCTGCACTTGGGAACCAAAGAGAACGTGTGCGCGGTGGTAGAGAGGGTCCGCTCTTCAGTGCCCCATCTGCCGCAGTTTTGGATGGAGCAGCCCTCCTCCCCAGAAAGCAGTCTTCCTCTCTGTCCCCAGAGTGAGAAGGGAACCTCCTTCCAACATAGAATGTGGGAGGTTTATTTGTTGCTGTCTCTCTCCTTCCAACCCTGTTGCTTCACGGAAACTCATAGAAATGTTTAGTGAAAAATTTGGGGTGTGTGGGGGGGATTCCCTTTAATATAGAGATGGCAGGAGAGAGGCTCAGCTGTCATCAGACCAAATGCAAATCCTGTGCCCTCTCCTTTGATGCTTCCTCACAGAAAGAAGTCTGCAGGATAGGCAGACTGCATCTAGCCCTTGCAGTGTGGGGTCTGGGCCCTGTCTGAATTACGTAACATCCCTCAATTCCTGACTTGGGAGTGGAAAAGGATTCATACTTCACAAGTTTCAAGGAGATGTGAAAGTTACTGGCCTGGGTACCACACTCTGAGAAGCTCCATTTTTGAGAAAGTAAAGGGTGAAACACTAGCTGTTACCCAGGGGACAGGCCTATTTGTGAACCCCCAAAGACCCCTGTAGAGGGTCTTCCTGTCCAAATTCTTCTGGGCCCATTACCAAGAGTTCACAGTATTTTCAAAGACAAGTTAATTTGAATTTGAATTAACAAATAAGCACGTACTTCCCATTGCTTTGAGACACGTAGAGTAGTGAGGCAAGGCTTCAAGCACCAGAAAAGTAACCACAGCTGAGCAAAAGCCCCAGAGTTCCTGGGAGAGCTGGTCAAGACAGACGCAGCGGTCACCAGCCTCCCACGTGCTCCGGTTGGATTTGGTTAGGAAGGTTAGAAAAATAAATAAGGCTGACCCCAACTTTTCAGAGGCATGCAGCCCAGCTGGAAGCCTGACATAAGAGTAAAGAAGAAGAAACACACCACCCCAGATATTCAGACACCTCACGCCGAAGCTCAGGGAGGAAAGAGTTGTATCAACCCAGGATGGCCCAGGGAAAAGAAGCCGGGTCTCATCAGTGACTTCTTGGCTTATGTGCTTACATGTCCTGCTACCTCTAACTTAATCCTCCAAATGTCCCTGTGCAGTCAGTTATGCAGCAATCTTATCAATGTCAAAGCTTTGACTGTGAGTGCCTTTTGAGGTGAAAGGGTAATTCAAAGGAAGTAATAAGCCACCTAACTGGCTGAACTTGAACTCAATCTTTTATTGCTTTTGGAAAGCCTTGGGGTCATGCAAAAACTAAGCCATGTGACTCCTTAGACCTGTCCCAAAGGTTTACCTTATGCATCATGCTCTCCATGACCCGACATATAACAAAACAAAGCAGAAGGCCTTCCCCCAGCTGCCATAGCCTCCAGCTCAGCCCCAGAAACAAGCATCCTTTGTTTTCTATTCTCCTGGAAGCTCATGGTATGTTCATGTATCAGATATTTACATTACGATTCCTAGCAGCAATAAAATTACAGTTATGGAGTAGAGATGAAATAATTTTATGGTTAGGGGTCACCACAACATGAGGAACTGTGTTAAAAGGTCACAGCATTTAGGGAGGCTGAGACCGCTGTCATGTGTTTTTCCCCTTCACATGCTCCCTACAGAGTACTGCTTCCCAGGAAGAATGGGGTGTTCTCAGGCCGTGGGTCACCTTTGAATGTTCAGAAACCTCTACTGCTGGCCCCCTCAGATCTCCAAAGTAAAACCCAACTGTGCCTGTCTAACCCTAAGACCCCCACAGGAGTGGTGGGGTTACGCCGCCTGCCTATAACAGCACCCACAAAGCTGCGTTTCCATGGTGTGCTCATGCGTTGTCGGCTGGTAGGGTGTCACCCGCCTCAGAGTTCTCCTCCTGGGATGGCCCCATCCTGCTCTCCAGGCCCTTTCACCTCCAATGTGTTTTAATCTCCTCTTGGGACAAGCTCGGCTGAGCCTCTTTGCTCTCTGCTCATGGTGGCCATACCTCGAGGTCTCCCCGGATGCATGGTTTTATCAGCTGTCTCAAAAACACTGCCTCCCTGGGAGTCTTCCACTCTTAGTCTGAGAGGGTGTGCCTGCTCGGGCCAGCAACACACCTGGACCCACCCCAACTGGAAATGCCATTTCTTAAGTTGCCTTTAGCTTCTTCCCTCACGAGCCCGGACTTCATAAGTTCCTGTCACCAGCGAGAGAAATGAGGTGTCTCACAACGCCCTTTCGGCAGGAGCTCAGGATTTGTTTAAATCAAACCATTAAAGTAAGGTCATTAGAAGCGGGGGAGGTAGATCTCAAATACTGAGCTAAACCATTTCCGGCCTAGTCAAAACGCCGTTCAGGTATATCATATGCCAAATTTGGTTCAGACTCACGGGCATTTTTCATTCGGTCGGAAGCTTTTAGAACCTTCATGGTTCCCACCCCCCACCCCCTTCTGCGGTGGAGTTGAGGGCAGTAGGAATTGGGGGAAGAAGCAAGAAACGCAGGGAAAGTAATAGATTGTGGAATGTGAAATGTATGCGAAGACAAGCGGCTTCCCTGAATCACAGCACAAGGCAGTGGTTGTGAGTTGACTTAAACGGGCCACCTGCAGAAAACGGGGAGCAGGGGAAAAACACCCCGGCTGGCACTCACAGAAACCGCACGTGTCTAAAAGCTTCCGTCAGCGCATGTCAAGCCTGTGGTGCGGATGGTTTCAGGTTGGGTTGTCTTGGCAGACGTGACACAGCCTGGTGCCAAGCACATGCACCCAGGCTGGGTGCTGGTGGCAATGCCTAGGAGACACCTTCATGCCTACACGTGGGGATCTGCTGAGTGTTAAGGAAGAGTATCTGTGTCAAAGCAAAGGAAAGTAGTTACACTCCCAAAGCTGAGCTGCCTACACACACACACACACACACACACACACACACACACACACACACACACACAAGCTGTTATGTTTTCTAGGTGCCAAGAGCGATTGCCACACGATGGAAACACCCAGAACTGAATGAGAAATGAGGTCTTTCCACTGGCCTCCACCCATCTCTGAAGCTTGTGTCTAGGTTTTGGGATGAATGTTGCCTGTATTTCACGGAAGAGTCATAGAAGCCATTCCCCAAAGAATTCTAATTATTAGTAACCATGCCTAAGAATCTAATAGGGTCTCCTCAGCTGTCAAATTCTCCAGGCTGGTTCTCCCATCATCTTGAATCACAATTCTCAGCTTTCCCAGCATCCATTCCAGAGCTGCATTCACAAGAGACAGAATCCTTGTCTTGTCTTTGTCTTGGGAGAGAAGGGCTTAAAGCTTTACCTCTTGGGTGGTTTCCCTCAGTGTTTAAAGGGAACTCCTAAGTCCTCATTATAGTACCTAAAGAGCCTTGAGTGGATCATGATGCCTAGCCCTTGGGTGCCCGAGGGACTTGCTAGCTGCCGCTGCCTTTCCCTCCCTCTTCAAACACACACTAATTACTGACTTTACTCATCATTTACATCCTGACTACTTTAAAGAGACCTTGCCAGAACTGATCTGAGTTGGTCAGTCATCTCCATTGCAGGCTTCCCAGGTACCTTGTTCCTCATACTTACAGGGTATAACTTTTCACTCTCTTTGCTTGGTGTAATTCTCCATTTATGTTCATTTGGAGCCTGGGACTGGGAGTCTTTTGGTTATCACTGTATGCATTGCCCAACTGCAGCTAGCGGATGGAGAGTGTTTAATCATTATTTATAAAGATTTAAAAAAAAAACATTTGGAAGTAGGAGTTAGTTCCCATTATCAGCTGGATTGAGCACATTGATTTTTGTCCATATAAAAAGGTATTATTGTGGTTCTTGGACTGTATTGACTCCCATGGTGATCTCTGGTGTGCTGGTGCATGTTGTGCTGGTGCATGTTTTAACAGACAAGGGAAGAAAGGAAGGAGGCTGGGGGTGGGGTGGGGCAAAAGAAGGACAGGAAAAGAGAGACAAGGGGGGGGAACAAGTGAGGAAAGCAAGGGCAGCTGGAGGGGTTCTTGTGTGCAGCTTTGGCCTATCTTGGTAGTGTAAATATTTCCCCCAGCACTTGGTCTCTGGCCCACAGTATGATGCCCAGTCAGGAAGGGCATGCCCATCAGCAAGGCAGCACTGGGTATCACTATTTCTGGAAAACCCGATAATCAGGTCATTCAATGTGGGGAGTAAGAATTAAATTCCTGCTTATCCAACATTTGCTTTCTTCGAACATGCTACAGGTTCTGCTATGGGTTAGAGTAGAACTTCTCACCTGTACTCCGCGGTGAGTCTGTGAGGGGGAAGCCATCCATCCCCACGGTCCTGTGGGTGACCTCCAGCCCCAAGCTAACAGTATTTGGCCACAGTGTGCTCATCAGAGTACACACAAATGTAACTGGGTGTCTGTGCTTGTGTGAGCCTGCACGTGGAAGTTTCCGATGTGTGACCATGGCTGCCTGGCCTCCTTCTCTACTTTCTCTTTCTGACAGAGCAGGGAAAGAAAGGCCCAGGCTCCAGGGGCTGCTTCCCAAAGGTCTTCCTGCCGGGCGCATCCAGTCATTGTCCAACACTCTCACGTGGGCATATGTGGTTTCACCCCGGCTCCCAGGATGATCTAAGGCAGGCTGCAGAGGTCAAAAGAACTGGAGTTACAGACGATAGTGAGCGCCATGTTGGTGCTGAGAATTGAATCCAAGTCTCCTGTAAGAGCAACACGTGCCCCTAACTGCTCAGTCAACTATCCAGCCCCCACGTTAGTCTCAAACAAAAGTTTGTGTCTTTATTCCAGAATTTAGTGTGAGCCACTAAAAGCAAAAGCATCTGCCAGTTTTCTCTCCTTACAGTGTGTCTATGGACGAGCCTATTTGACCCGCAGAAGCTCCATGTGGATTCCCTCTGCTGCCCACATATCACATGCTTCCAGGCTCCCCATCCTCTCCTGCAGCGCATCACCAGCTGATGCTAAGTTCAAGGCATTCTCGTTCCATCCCTTTGGCAAAGCCTTGGCACTGAATTACTCTCATTTGAGGATACACAAGGTCTTGGTGCATGCTTCTTATGATCCGCTTAAACACATCTAATTAGCAAAGCCTGGGTCCTTTTATTCCCCAGAGGTTAAAAAGTAGCAAGATTCTAACTCTCTCATTTATCATCCTCAACACTTATTAACTTGCGTGATTTGTTTGTAAATTGGATCTCCTTTCCAACTGCTCAATTCTTCTGTTTCCCAGATTATTTTATCTCATTTAGCCTGTGTGTCTTTTCGGCCTCTTGTTTTCTTACACTATTGTGTTTAGTGTTTATTTTCCTTCTTGTTATTCTAGTCTCACCATTTCCTTCTCTCTTTTCTTCTCCATCTTTTAATGAGTTTTGTCATGTTATGGTTTCTCCATTCGTGGTTTTTGGTGGGAGTTCCCCCTCCCATTCTGTCTCATTTTCCCAGTTCTACCTAGTTTGTAACAAAGTGGGTTATCATTTCCATCAAGTTTTGTGTATTGTTTTAGGATGCTCTCACTTCGGGAGCTTGTCCTCCCTCCCCTCCCTCCTCCCCTCCCCTCCCCTCCCCCTCCCCCCTTCTCCTCCCTCCCCTCCCCCCTCCCCTCCCCTCCTCTCCCCCCTTTGTCAATGTCTCAATATTTTACTTTCTATGGAATTTGAGCTTGGTACTCTTCTGTCTCTTACACGACACAATGATTTCCTCTGACTTTTCAGAGGAATGTGAGTTTAGACAGCTTTTCCTCCTCCTCAAGGTTCAGTTGTGGGGGCTTTGTCTATTTGTTTGTTTTATTTTGTGGTGGTGGTGGGGATTGAACTTGGGGCAAGCAGGATTGAGGACAGGGGCAACCTTAGCTTTCATGAAAGGATATTCTCTGTTATTTAACTGTTACCCTCTTGTCTTGGGTCCCCCTACACCCCCAGAAGCAGATCTGGAGCCTGAATTTGGAGGCATGGGTGTATGTGTAGTAGATAAAGGACATATTGGAAAAGTAGGGAACATGATACAGGAAAAGGAGAAAATCAATGAAGATCAGGTTATAAAATCACTCCCATGGTGGGCTACTGAGTGTTACTTCCAATGAGAACCAGGAAGGAGTACAATGCAGAGACCTCATCCATCTTCCTCCTGAGGAGCCAGAGAGCAAGAGACATCACAAACCCTACACTCTCAGTTGTTGCTAGAGGACTACTTTTTGTTTGTTTGTTTGTTTTTGGTTTTTTGAGACAGGGTTTCTCTGTGTAGCTTTAGAGCTTTCCTGGAACTCACTCTGTAACCCAGGCTGGCCTTGAACTCACAGAGATCCATCTGCCTCTCTCTCTCTCTCTCTTTCTCTCTCTGTATCTGTCTGTCTGTCTGTCTGTCTGTCTCTCTCTCTCTCTCTCTCTGGGATTAAAGGTGTGGGCCACCACAGTCCTGCTTAGAGGACTACTCTTAGATTGCCATTTAATGTCACGGCATTTCTGGACTTCTGTTCAATAGAAAGCACAGGAAACTGCTTTTATCCTAAAAAAAAAAAATCCTTAATCTCACTAATGCAGATAGGGCCATGAATAGTGATGGAGACCACATGGATATGATGAGGGTGCAGAGACAGACACTGACAGCGTGAGCTATGGTGATCATGTATACACACCACTTTCATTTAAAAACATCAAAAGATGAAGTCAAGTCATAGGATGTGTTCTGAAATCACTTGTATGCCTAAAAACACCATACACATTTATTGGGTATCACCCTATTACCCAGACTATGATCAGATTGGTTACTATTGTCTCACTGATTCCTTATTACAACCTTGTTATGGCTTTTGTCTATTGTCTATTTCAGATAAAGGTGCTTCATGGAATCTTGTCTCAGAAAAGTCACCAGTGTAAATATGGACAAGGTGTTGAATAGGAGTAGACCACAGTGAATACTAAGTTCTCTAACATGACAAGAATCACACACACACACACACACACAAACACACACACACACACACACACACACACACACACACACACACACACACAGGGTGGTAAGAGTTACAGAATAGAAGAGTGATTTAATGTGGGAAGGTGTTCCAGTTGCTAGTGAAAGGAGTTCATCAGGTGTCTCGTAGCATCTGTAACTCAAGCTGGTGACTCAAGCTGTGTGGTCTCTGCAGCATCCAATGAACATCTCTCACTAGCTTAGGCTGGCCTTGACCTTGGGACCCTGCTGCCTCAGCATCCTCAAGACTTGCATTCTGGGCCTACATCACCACTCCAAACTCTATATATCACATTTTCAATGGCTGCAATGTGTCCCCAGTAGATATGAAGACATTGCTGTTACAGTTACGTCTGAAATGTCCCCAGTGGGCTCACAAGTTTCTAAATGGTGGTACCCTTCTGGGAGGTCATGGAACATTTGGGTCATGGCACCTGCCTGTCAAATGTAGGTCTCCAGAGGCAAGCCTTTGAAAGTTGTGCCGGTCCCCAGCAGAGTTCTCTGCTTCCTGATCAACTAAAATGTGCTACAGTGTAAGCTGTCACCAGTGTAGACCAAGCTGCTCCTACTGCTGTGCTTGCCTTGGCCCCCATACCCGTGATGGGCTATTCTGATAGCAAGCATCTTTATCACTTAGTCACTGTTCTATTGCTGTGAAGAGATGCCATGAAGAACACATTAATTGGAGCTCGCTTACAGTTCAGAAATTCAGTCATTACCATCATGTTGGGAAGCATGATGGTGTGCAGGAAGACATGGTGCCAGAGAGGTAGCTGAGAGCTCTACATCTGGATGGGCAGGCAGCAGGAAGAGAGAGTGACATGGAGCCTAGCTTGAGCTTCTGAAACCTCAAAACCCACCCACCCCATGTGACACATTTCTTCCAACAAGATCATACCCATACTCCAACAAGGCCACAACTCCAATAATACTCCCTATGAGTTTATGGGGGCCATGTTCATTCAAACCACCACACTGTCTGTAAGTTGTATCTGTTAAGTACATTGTCATAGTGATGAGAAAGTAACTGATATGACTCCTAGGGGGGTCTTGGGCAAGTTTAAGTTCACGCTATTTCCCTGTATAACAATGAGCACTATGATAATGAAGTTATGAAAATTGACATATATTTTTTTTGAAGGTGATAAATGAAAGAGCATGGCCATTGCTCCACAGCTAGAGAGGGAGATGGGGACAAAAGAAGTTAAGGCAAACTACTGGCAGGTGTCCACTCCTTTGTGTCTGTGTTATCCGGTCAGTGCTGGATGGAGATGAAGCTGCTTGCTGATTCCTTTTCTCACAGCATCCTCTCAGCATTCAGCATCCTGAATCTTACCCCAGTCTGTGTAACCCATGCAGTGCAGTGGAAAGGATGGTACCGAAGCATCGCTGCCTTTCTCATCCCTGTGGAGACTGGGTGGCAAAGAGTTCCAAGGCCCCACTTTTCCCTCTGTCCTCATTCTTATAGGATTGTTTTCCAAGACTAGAGAGAAGCTACAGCAAGCCTAGCCCACGTGTCTCGGTGACAAACGAAAGCATTTAGTCAGTCGCCCATGTACTAGGGGTCCATGGCAAGCAGCTGGGGTCTTGGCAGCATCTGAGCAACCAACCATTGTTCACTCTTCATGCAGACATGTTAGAAAGTGCAAGTCCCAACCAAGGACATGAAGAGCCTGCAGACGCAGCCCCACTCAGCCTCCGTGGATCCAAACCTCTGCATTCTCCTGCCCACGTGAAATTATCCCGCATGTTAAGTGTGGGAAAGAATGCCCATGTGGTCTAGTTTTGTAAGGAGACTGAGAAGGGGCCATGTGTCCCTTTATACATTGCTTTATAACCTTCTCTCTGCTCCCATAAGCACTTTGTGTTTGATTCCTCATAACAATGCCCATGGCAAATGAAACGGCTAATCACATCCTCACCTACCGATGAAAATGGGTGATGTTTTTCAGTAGGAAAATGACAAAGTCGTCGCAGCAAACCAAATTCCTTTCTGTGCATTTTCCCCCAAACGTTGATCAAGTGCCAGCCTCACATTAAATACCACAATAGGAGTCGTTGCACTCACTGGTCTTTTAAAATGTTTATTTTATTATTTTGTGTGTATGGATATTTTGCTTGCATGTAAGTGTGTGTGCTATGGGCCCATAGTGCCCCTGGAATCCATAAGAGGGCATTTGATCCCCTGGAACTGGAGTTACAAGTGGTTGTGAGTCCTCACGTGGGTTCTGGAGAACAAACCCAGGTCCTCAGGAAAAGCAATCAATGTTCTTACCCAGTGAACCAGTCCCATACTCATCTTAATGCCTGTCCTCCATCAGCTTTGGTTAGATTAGAATCAACAACAGAGAAGTTCAGATATTCCAATATCTGTGGTTTAAAATGCGAAGATTCAACTTGACTCCTGATACCTGTCCTCACTCTGCCACGTGTCTCTTTTTCCTTGGTATACGAAATTTCTGTTTTTATTTTTAATCCAACCACTCGATCACTGTGCCCAGAGTAGGTCATTTCTAAAAATGGAGAATTTGAAAGAAGGAATGAATACGATTTAGTTTCAGTTACATACTCGAAGCATAATAATGTCCAATAAAGAGAACTAGGTACCATTCTTATGTAGGACCTTGGTTAAGTCATATAAGTGTCTGGTAAGCCGTGAGTTCCTCAGCAATAAGTAGAAATCATGCTTGTACCTACACTAAAGCTCGGCTGTGTGTTACAGACGGGAGACTCAGCACAGCACTTGACATGGGAAGTGTGCTTTCTAAGTATCATAACTGAATCTAGAAGAATCTGCCCCTTAGCCACTATGGTACCAACTGTGGAGTTAAGGAGAAGCAGAGCTCAGATTTAGGTCTAGGACTCTTCCCTACTCTTGTTCTCCTCAAATTTCAGACTTGGCTCTTCTGGGGAAGGTAGTACCAAGGAGCACATTCATGCCTGTGTAGCAAGTCATTCCCAGGGTTGTTCTGCTATTCATTATTTTTTTCCTCTTTAAAATTTATTTTCTTCTATTTTTAAAAAGATTTTCTCTAGTTGTAATAAATAATAAGTAGTTATTATTTATATATTATTTGTTATATTACTATTTATTTATTATTCATTATATTATTTATATATGTATATATACTTATTATTTATTATTTTTAAAATATTTTTATTAGTTCTCTGAGGATTTTATACAAGGTTTTGGTCATATTCAGACTCCTCCCAGAAGTTATTCACTGCTGTTGGGGATGCAAACAGGTATGACTATTATGGAGATCAGTGTAAAGGTTCTTCAAAAAGCTTAAAATAGATCTACAATATGGTCCAGCTATACCAGTCTTGGGCACATGCCCATACAACTTCATGTCCTGCTCGAGTGATAACTGCTCATCCATGTTCATTTTTTCTTTATTAACTCTAGCCAAGAAACGGAAGCACCCTAGAGGCCCATCAGCTGATGAATGGATAATGAAAATGTGGTGATGCTTACATAATGGGATATTATTCGGCTCTTAAGAAAAACAAAATTAGAAAATCCACAAGTAAGTCGATGGGGCTGGAAACAATCATTCTGAGTGAGGTAACCCAGCCCAGAAAGACAAACATCACATTTCCTCTCATCTATTACCTTTGAATCTTCAGATGTGTGTGTTTCATTTGGAATATCCACAGAGGTCAGAAAATTATTACAGAGATATGTGGAAGGGCTTTCAATGGAGGGGAGACAGAATGCACTGTTATGTGGTGATACTGTGTTCTCCAAAATATTGTGCACCCTAATCAACTTATCTGAGGTCAGACAACAGAACAGCCACTAGATATAGAGGCTAGAAAACGGTGGCACACACACCTTCAATCCTATCACTTGGGAGGCAGAGATCCACCTGGATCTCTGAATTCAAGGCCACACTGGAAACAGCCAGGCATAGTAACAAGAGCCTTTAATCCCAAGAAGTAATGGCAGGAAGCAGAAAGGTCTATAAGGCGTGACAACCAGGAACTAGAGCTGGTTAAGCTTTCGGCTTTTAGCAGCAGTTCAGCTGAGATTCATTCTGGATGAGAACTCAGAGGCTTCCAGTCTGAGGAAACAGGATCAGCTGAGGAATTGGTGAGGTGAGGAAGCTGTGGCTTGTTCTGCTTCTCTGATCTTCCAGCATTCACCCCAATACCTGGTTCTGGGTTTGTTTTTATTAATAAGAACTTTTAAGATTCCTGCTACACTGTTATTAAGGGTTAGAAGGGAATAACGGAATAGGAAAAGTTAAACTGAGTTTGGGCACTGGACAGAGGAGAGAGTATAGGGAGGGATTAATCATTGAAAGACTCAGAAAGGTCATATGGAAAACACATCTCTCTCTTTTTTTTAAAGAAAACTACATTTGTGTGCGTGTGTGCGTGCCCATGTGTGCGTGCCGTGTGCGTGTGCCTGTGTGTGTGTGTGTGTGTGTGTGTGTGTGTGTGTGTGTGTGTGTGTGTGTGTATGTGTACAGGGGTGCTGTAAGAGTGCCATGGCACATGTGTCATAGACAGAGCACAACCTTAACTATTGGCCTTCACCTTCTTCACCTTTCCTCTTGTTGGAGACAGGCTCTGTGCACAGACGCACACAAAAACGCATGCCACAGCACAGGTGTGGAGGTCAGAGGACAAGGTAAAGGACTTGATTCTCTGCCTCCGCTGTGTGAGCCCCAGGACTGAACTCGGGTTGTCAGACTTAGATGCAGGTGCGTTTATCCACCGAGCCACCACCCCTGACCTTTCTTCCATGTTCCCAAGGGCAGTGCGTCCTGGGCATTACGCTTGTTTCACGGCCATTGTGGCCATCCATCGGGAAACCAGCACCTGTGGAGAAGACAACGCAGGACTAGAAAGAAGCAGAGGGCCCCAGAGACAGAGCAGGACCGGTTCAGAGACTGCAGAGATGACTTCGTTAGCTACAACGGTAGGAGCAGGAAGTGGACTTGGTTGTGTTTCAGACACGGGGAGAAAGAACAATTGTTTAGTGTGTGAGTGTGAGCCCAGGGCTGGGTGTGCGGTTTGCATTCTTTGTTATAGCCCCTGGCACGGGTCCAGCCGGCCTCTAACTTCCCCCTGCCGGACCCCGCAATGGGCTTTTGAACTGGAATGCTGCACACCCAATCCAAGACTCAGAGGCTCTGAAAATGGTCACTGCTCGGCAGGCGATTTTAAATCACTTTTGCTCTCGGCTACCTTAAATCATCTCGTGCCGCACTCTGGAACACATTAGACAACTTTATTGCCACATTCCTTGCCAATTTAATTTTTGTAAATCATATCCCCGCACTTCGGATTTCTTCATGCAACTCAGACTTTTTTCAAGGGAGCCTTTGTGTGTGGTGGTGGGCTCTGTGACCAGTGGGCTCTGTAGCCATGGGCCACGATTGCTGCCCTCCATCCGTATGAGAGGTGAGGATAATTGTTAGCACACTTTAGTGACTTTGGACACTGCCTGGAGTTACCAAGATTATTGTGGTAACTGACATGGGTTATTTAGAGGAATGTGAAACGTTGTGTTCTCAGTGTTATCTGGAACAAGGAGAGGCAGGCAGAGGGGATGAAGTCAAAAGCATCTGCTCACTGGGATGGGGCACTGAGGCCACTGGGGGGGGGGGGTTGTTATTGACTCCAGTTTCAGAGTAAATATTTCAGAAGGATCTCTCTCCTACTCATATTCTTTCAAAATGGCTTTTAATTAAAACACTTAAAAGTAATGTTACAGAAGGCAGAATATTAAAATGCTGAATAAAGATAATCACAAAATGCAAAGAAATACCACAAAAATGCTAATGCTAATACCTGGTTGTCTTTTGGGAGCAAATGTCCTCAAGTGGTCACTTCTCTCTCTTTATGTAGGTGAACATTTATTTGCTTTTAAAGTACGGTTGGAGTTTTATCCATGCCTGTGGTGATATATTGTGTCCCCCAATATATTGTGCACCCTAATAAACTTATCTGGGGTCAGAGGACAGAACGGCCACTAGATAGACATAGAGGCCAGAAAATGGTGGCACATACGCTTTTAATCCTAGCATTCCAGAGGCAGAGATCTATTTGGATCTCTGGGAGTTCAAAGCCACACTGGAAACAGCCAGGCGTGGTAACAAGAGCCTTTAATCCCAAGAAGTGATGGCAGGAAGCAGAAAGGTATATAAGTCATGAAAATCAGGAACTAGGCTGGTTAAGCTTTTAGGCTTCTAGCAGCAGCTCAGCTGAGATCCATTTGGATGAGGACTCAGAAGCTTCCCGTCTGAGGAAACAGGATCAGCTGAGGAATTGGTGAGGCGAGGAAGCTGTGGCTTGTTCTGCTTCTCTGATCTTCCGGCATTCAACCCAATATCTTGATCCAGGTTTATTTTCATTAATAAGACCTTTTAAGATTCGTGCTACACATGCCAATGTGAATTCTTAGTCAAAGTGATATTATGAAAGTTGTGTAGACAGACTGGCCAGTCCTGCTTTGCAATATCTTTAAGTTCAATTCAGGTTTTTTTTTACTATCACCAATAACAGCATTCAGACATTTTAGATGACTTTTTGAATTTATTTATGATTGCACATCTTGGGTGTCTGAATTAATAAAATGCATATTTCAAGGGATATTGATACACCTAGCCAAACAACCAGAGTGTATCCGGCTGTACTGTACTGCAGAGGAAATTTCTTTTTATACAGCTCATTACTGGCCCTTTGAAATTTTTTTTCTAGTTTGATTTCTGCTGCTGTGAGGGAGGAAAGGGTTTATTTGGCTTACAGGTTATAGGTCATCACTGAGGGAAGCCAGGACAGGGGCTCAAGGCAGGAACCTAGAGGCAGAAACTGAAACAGAGACCATGGAGGAGTGCTGTTTACTGACTTATCCCCAAGGCTTTCTCACAGAACCCAGGCCCACCTGCCCAGGGGTGGCAATAATCATAGTGGGCTGGGCCCTCCCACATCAGTCATTCATGGTGGAAATGCCCCACAGACACGCCCACGGGCCAGTCTGATGGAAGCAATTCCTCAACTGAGGTTTGTGTCAAGCTGACAAAATTAATACTCCTTTTGACTCACTTTCATTTGAAGAGGCTGAATATTTTCACATTTCTTGGCCTTTTTAAATACTTTAATAGCCCCGTTTACTTTTGGAGCACTCATATTTTCAAAGTAAATTTTAAAGATCATCTGCAAAAGCTGAGTTGACTGGGTAGTAAACTCTTAGGTGGTTATTTTAAAACTGTGGGGCATGGATTCACTTCACAGGCATTTGGTACATGATGTTGTAAATACATAAATGCCCCCCTTT
Organism: Peromyscus maniculatus bairdii; assembly: GCF_049852395.1. NCBI lineage: Eukaryota > Metazoa > Chordata > Mammalia > Rodentia > Cricetidae > Peromyscus > Peromyscus maniculatus. The sequence goes on along the minus strand of NC_134859.1, from coordinate 48,035,775 downwards.
TTCTTCTTTTGGGTGACATGTTTATCTTTCTTCAATACTCTCAACCAGTCCTGGTCCTGTCATGCAAGGGATTTCTTTGGCTGTCACACCCCCAAAAAAGGGACATACAAGCACTGTTTGGGTCAACTCTAGGAATGCTGCTAAACACCCAATATGTGGGACGATTTTTCCAAATCCAAAAAGTATAATCCTTAAAGTATCAATAGTGCTGAGGTGGGGAATCTCAGTACTAGACTCATGGGGGAATTCACTCTTTTTTTTTTTTTTAAGAGATTTTCTATTCGTTTTACATATCAACCACGGATTCCCCTGTCCTCCCCCCCTCCCAGTCTTCCTCCCAACCCAGGCCCCCATTCCCACCTCTGTGCCAAGGCAAGGTCTCCCCTGGGGAGTCAGCAGAGCCTGGTATATATTCAGTTGAGGCAGGTCCAAGGCCCTCCTCCCTGCATAGGCCCTAGGTTCCAAAAAGCTGGCTCATGCACTAAGGACAGGTCCCGGTCTCACTGCCTGGGGGCCCCCTTAACTGTTTAGGGAATTCACTCTTATATAAAGTCCTCAAGTGATGTGTTGGTCTATTTTTCAACTGTGTTGAGCAAGGAAGGTCTATTCATGATCATCCAGAAATATCTCTGCTGGCTGACTCTGTGTTGATTCTTCTCTGGGTTCTGATTGGCACCCTCTATATGATTTCATTTTCACATCCTTCATTTGTCTTCCACGGTGGCTTCACCCATCTCTTGCCTGTGTTTGGCACAATGAGTTTTTGCAGATTGTGGAATGTTTGTCTTTTTACCCATCATTCCTTGTTTCTTGTAGCCCTTTGTCATTAGTTGTCATGGAAGCCTAAGCACTTACTCTTCCATTCTTATCGTTCCTACAGCAAGTCTTTGTGTGTTTGTGTGTGTATGTGTGCATGTGTGTATGTGCTTGTAACAATAATAATTGGAGAGGAGGCCATCAATGTAAGAGTGGGAGAACATTGAAGGGAGGTGGGAGGACACTGGGGGGGGGAGGGGCTGGAGGGAGGAAGGGGAAGGAAGAAAGTGATGCAATTACTTTTTAATTAAATGTATACAAGTGCAGCCTTCGCATTTGTTTAACCGTCTACTTTTGTTCTTACTTCCAGGGGTGCTAAGATACTGTAGACATCATTAGGGCCTTGCACATGCCAGATGAGCACTGTCCGATGAGCTGCACTCCCAGTTCTCAGCTGCTCATACTTACAACACTCTTCACTGGAGAATTGTGTGCTGGCTTCTATTCTAGTGTCTCCTTCCCTTCCATTTTCAAGAGCGGATGGATGTACTTTGGGTTCCTCTGCCTCAGTTGTGTTTAACTGACTCCCACAGAGGGCTCCCACAGGAAAGGCTGATTTCTGTTTACATGAAGCCAGGGCTGCAGGAGCCTGGAGGTGGCTGGGGTGACAGAAGCTGCGGGACTTTACCCCTGACTGAGCCTCTTGTTGTTGTAGTAGTTGTTTTTGTTTTTTGTTCCTTTTCTTCTATGCATTATGTAACCGTGCTGGGAGGTGGCCAAGTTGGAGCGGTGGCCTTCCCTAAGAGGGAGTGGTCCTCTGGGTTCATCATCTCTCTTGAAATGCCATGAGGTCATCGCTTGCAGATGACTGGAGACCTAATTGGATTTGTGCTGTTTAGACATGGAGCCATGTGTTGGTTTGTCTCCTGCTGTTGAGGCCGGTTGTCTACAGAACAGCTTCCAGGGAGTTGAAACCAAATGTCTTCTCCTTCTCGTTCACGTGGAAGGCTTCACAGCCAAGTTCAGCTCTATTTTGCTTTTAGAAGATTGTACCCCAGAGATGGGGGCATGAGGGTTGTCAGCCTGAGGTCAGCCTGGGCTGCACAGAGAGATCCTGTCTCAAAACCAAAAGAAACCGACTAACCAAAGAGAGAAAGCAGAAAGCTCCAATGTACAGATTATATTTTTAAAAAGCAACAGGATAGTTTCTTGGAAAATTAAGAACAGAGCTACCACATAACCCAGCAATGCTGCTCTTAGTGAGATGTACCCAGAATGTCAAAGACAGAAATGTGAACAGATTTGCAAATGGCTTCAAAGCAGCGTTCTTTACACAACCCAAACAATGAAAGCAACACAAGAAATCCTGCATGCGAATGGAAGCACGCATGTGGTGTGTAAAAGCTCAAGATTCATTTCTGTTGCTGAGACAAAACAGCCCGACAAAAATCAGCATTGGGGAAAAAAAGGTTCATTCTGGCTAACAATTCAGGGAACAGTTCATCACTGAGGCAAAATCCAGGCAGCCAATCAGGCAGGTAGTCGGGATACTCCCACAGTCGAGAGCAGAGAAGGAGAAATACTTGCCTGCATGCTGCCTGCTCACTTGCCACTTCTGCTCAGCTGGCTTTCTTCACACTCACACAGTTCAGGGCCCAGACCATGAAATAGTGCTGTCTCTTCAGGGTGGCTTTTCCCCACCCTAATGGACCAGGAAGACAATCCCCACAGACATGCCCACAGGCCAGCCTAATCTAAATAATTTCTCAATGGAGACTCCTCTGCATGTGATTTTAGGTTGTAGCAAGTTGGCACTTAAAAATCACCAGTGCAAGTTCAGCTCTTTTTTGCTTTTAGAATGGAATGTTTTGTAAATAGAGGTTTTTAATTCAGTTTTTGGCTAATGCATAAAATAATGGATTTTATTATGATTTATTTGATATAATGTATCCTTGTTTCTTTCTCAAACTCACCCTCCCACTCACCTCCCACATTCTTCCCCCTCCTAAATAGTTTACTACTACATTCAATACATATATATGCACAGATGTGTATAAATATAAAACATGCTCCCCCTTCTCCCTAGACTCCTTCCTCCTAGATCTTACACCCCTTTTACGTTTCACTATGACAGTAAGCAAACTTGTCTTTCTGAGTGTGCCCTGTGTCACTTAACATCACAATCTCCTAGTCTCCCCACTTTTTTCTGAAAAACGACAGAATTTCATCCTTGCATTTGCACAAGTAAAAGAATATACACTATGCTATACTCCATAATCCAATCATCTGTTGGAAGGCATCTTGGCTGGGTCAGTAACTTGGCTATTATAAATAGTGCCACATTAAGCATGAATATGCAGGTACGTCTAATTTATGTTGATTTTTGGGGTCTTTCTGGGGCCTAGGATGTATGGCAGTTTCTTTAATCTTTTGAGGAGCCTCGTATTGATTTGATAGTGACTGACTCCGTTTACATTCTCATCAGTGAAGTTTAATATTTCTTTCTCCATTTGCTTGGCAGCATCTGGTATGGCTTTATTTTTCTTGAATATTGTTGTTTTTTGTTTGTTTGTTTTGTTTTGTTGACAGTGACTCCCTATGTAGATCAGGCTGTCCTTGCACTCACAGAGATCCACCTGCTGGGACTAAAGGTATGTACCACCATGCCCAGCTTAAGGTAGTTTCAATATTTGCTTCTCTCGTGGATATTGACTGGGCATTTGCTTTGCTTCTTTTGAGAGTGACCTGGTGAATTTATTTGCTCATTTTATTTAATTTTTTTAGTTCTTTTCAGAGTTTGAACTTAATCCAGTAGATGTGTAGTTGGCAAATGCCTGTCTCCGCACAGGTTCTGTGATTCGTGTAGCCCCATTTGTCAGGTTTCGGTGTTATCTCCTGAGCTGTTGGAGTCTTTTTCAGAAAATTCCTGCCCAATTCTATGCCTTGAAGTGTTTTGCTTGTTTCCCCATGGTTGCTTCGGTTCCAGGCTTATGCCTAGGCCTACAATTCATTTCAAGTGGATTTTGTACAGGGAAAGGGACAGGAGGAATCAGTTTAAAGCTTTTACAAGGGAATATCAAGTTTTTTAAGCACAGTTTATTGACGAGGCTCCTTTCTCCCAACATATTGCTTTTGCTACCTTTGTTGAAAATTATACGGCAGTAGCCATTTGGGTTCGTCCCCAAAACTTCTGTTTGATTTCATTAGGCTAGGAGTCATGTTTAGTTTTGTGCCAGCACTACGCTATCATATAATTTAAGATCAGCTATTATTTTATTCCCAGTGTGTGCTTTCTGCTAAGGATTGCGTGGACCATCATTTTGGGCTTCCATGTGAATTTCCCAACTGTTTATTCTCGTTCTGTGAAGAGTGCTATTGGAATTTTGATAGGGATCGCAGTGAACCTGTGGATCACTGTGGTCAATAGAGTTATTTTCACGATATTAAATTTGGCAACCCCTGAGCACAGAAAGCCTTTCTGTTCTTCGACTTCTTTCTTCAGTGTTTTCAGTTTTCCATTGCAGAGATCTTTAACTTCTTTGGTTAAGTTTATTCCTTTGTATTTTTCTTTTGAAGCTGTTATGAAGGATTTGTTTTCTTAATTTTTTAGCGGGGGAGGGGCAAGTTTGTTACTATTATATAGGAAAGCGGTGATTTTGTATGCTACTTTGGCAAAAGTGTTGATCAGCTCTAAAAGTTTCTGGTAAAGTCATGAGAGTCATTTAAGTATAGGGTCATGCCGTCTGCAAAAAGTGATGGGCAGATTTCTTCCTTTCCTGTTTGAATCCCTTCTCTTTCCTTCCCGTGACTCACTGCTGTAGGGTAGACTTCAAGCACTCTATTGCCTAAGAGTGGCTACCTCGTGTCTCATTGTTGGTTTTGGAGGAAATGAGATGTGTTTCCCCCACGTAATACAACAGCTTTGTTGTGTACACCTCTTATTATGTTGACATGTTTCTTCTAGTTCCAGGGCATGATAATCAAGGGCATTTATCATGGGAGAATGTTAAACTTCTTCAAAGGCCTTTTCTGCCTCAACTGAGGTGATGTGATCTTTTAACTCAAGCCTGTTTATGAGCTGTATTACATTTATTGATTTGTGGATGTTGGACTATTTTTGTATCCCTGGAGTGAAACCAAACTGATGGCAGTGTTCTCGATATGTTCTTGAATTCAATTTGCAGCATTTTACTGAGAATTCCTGTGTATAGATGTCTTTTTGTGCCACGTCCTCATCCAGCTCCAGGGCATGCTTTTCCCTTATGCTTCATGGAATAACGGTTTAAGAATTGTTGCCACTCGCTCTTCTTTAAGTGTCTGTTAGAATTAAACAGGGAACCCGTATAGTAACTGGGCTCTTCTTTGGGGGACTTTTAATTATGGCTTTAATCTCTTTGGTTGTTTTGGGTCTGTGTAAGCAGTTCCAATAATCTTGGTTTAACTTTTTTTAAGTCACATGTGTCTTGGAGTTTATCCATTTCTTACATAATCTTTAGGAATAAAATTTTTCAAATATTTTCAATATTCCTTAATAATCTTCTGGATTTCATTGGATGTTTGCTTTTACATTATAGTTTTTTGTTTTCTTATGTGTGCATTCATGTGTTATGCCGTGTGTGTGTGTGTGTGTGTGTGTGTGTGTGTGTGTGTGTGTGTGCATCCTGGGAGGCCAGGGGAAGGACGTCAGATTCCCTGGAGCTGGAGTTACAGGTATTTGTGATTCTGTCAGATCTAGGAACAGAACTCTGGTCCTCTGGAAGAACAGCAAGTGTTCTTAAGCACTGAGACACCGCTCCAGCTCTCACTCTGCTTGTTTTTTGTTTTTGTTTTTGGTGGGGGGGCAGTCTTCCCTCTCTTTCTTTTGGTTAGTTTGGCTAAGGGATTGTTGATCTTGTCTATTTCTTTGAGAGAACCAAGTCTTTCTTTTGTATTATTCTCTCAGTCTTCATCTTATTGTGCGTCTTGATCTCATTCATTCTTTCTATCTACCTCTTTCATGTTTGGCTACGACTTGTTTTTCTAAGCCCTTGAATAACACTATTAAGTCATTTATTTTGAATATCTCTAATTTTTTATTCAAATATTTGAAGCTATAAAATTCTTAGAACTGCCTCTGCTATCCTCCTAAGTGTCTAATAAGCTGTGCTTTCATTTTCTTGATGCTAGGGTGTTTTCAAATTTCCTGCCTAAATTCTTCAATGGCCCAGTGGTCATTCCAGAATGTATTGTTCAATCTCCAAGAATTAGTATAATTTTTGTGTTTTTTTTCTTGGCATAAACTTATCATTTAACTCCTGTACAAACTGATAAGATATGAAATATTATTTAAGTTCTTTCTGTATTCTTTGAGACTAGCACAGAGTTCTAGGATGTGATATATTTTGAAGTTCAGTGAGCTTCTAAGTAGAATTTATATTCCACAATATTAGATGGAATAGTTTATACGTATATGTTGTTAAGACCATTGATTTATGGTGTTTACCTCTGAAGTTTCTTCTTGGTTTTTATATATATTGATGAATGTGGTGCACTGAAACCATTCATTTCTATTCTGTTACATCCATTAGTGATTGTTTTATGAAGCTGAGATCCCTAATATTCAGCATATGGGTGTTTATGATTAGGATGTGGTCTTCCTTTTATTATCATGTGTGGCTTTATTTATCTTTTCTGCTGTATTTTTTAGTTGATGCCTCTTTTGTCAGTTATGAAAAGAGCTATGCTAGCTTCTTTGTACCTTCCATCTCCTCAGTGGATTCATTTCCATTCTTTGATTCTCAGTCTGTAAGTGCCTTTGCCAGTGAGATGTGTTTCTTAATTATAACAGATAGTTGGGCCTTGTTTGTAAATCCAATCAGCTAGACCGTGTCTTTTAACTGGACAAGTAGAACTATTTACATTTAGTATTAGCATTGAAAGAGGTTTGCTAATTTTTATAATTTTGTTGTTGTTGTTTTTATCAGGTTGGTTAGATTATTCTTTATTCTTCCCTCCTACCCCACCCCCACGAGAATAGTTGTTTGTTGGTTTATTGTGTTAGACCCAGACTCTTTAATTCCTTTGCTCATGCATTTGCTGATTCCATTTTTCCTTCTCAGTGCTTAGTATTCCTTTAGTATCCCCATTGTGCTGGCTTAATCGGCATGATTTTTAGTTTGTCATTGGCTTGAAATGTCCTCATTTTGTGGGGACAATTTTCAAAGGCATTCTTTTTCCTGGATATAGCTATTTCAGTTAGTAGTTATTTACTTTGGTAGATTAAAATCTAAAATTCTAGCCAGGCATGGTGGCACACATCTTTAATCCCAGCATTCAGGAGGCAAAGTGTCTTAGTCAGAGTTTCCATTGCTGTGAAGAGACACCATGACCACGGCAGCTCTTATAAAGGAAAACATTTACTTGAGATGGCTGCTTACAGCCTCAGAGGTTTAGTCATTATCACCATACCAGGGAGCACGGCAGACATGGTTCTGGGTACATCTTGATCAGAAGGCAACAAGAAATGGACTGTGACACTGGGCGGTATCTTGAGCATAGGAAACCTCAAAGTCTGCCCCCACAGTAACACACTTCCTCCAATGAGGCCATATCTACTCCAACAAAGTCACATCTCCTAATAGAGCCATTCCCTATGACCTAATGGGGGCTAATCACATTCAAACTACCACAGGAAGGCAGGTAGATCTCTATGAGATCAAAGCCAGTGTAGTCTACATAGCAAGCTTCAGTCCAGCCACTGCTATGCATTGAAACCCTGTCTTAAAAACACAACATGTAGCATTCTCTTTTCCTGGATTTGGGGTCTTTTGCTGCCGAGTCTGTTGCTACTCTGACGTGTGTCCCTCTGTGGGCAAGTTATTCTTTTTCTCTTACAGCTTTAATATTGCTTCATTGTAGTTTTTGTTTTTGTTGTGTTGTGGGCTTTTGCTGTTGTGGTTGTTTTTGTCCTCACTATATTATGTGACAGAGAAGCTCTTCTCTGGGTGCCAGCATCTGGATTTCTCTTGGGCTTGAATGTCTATTGGCTGCCTTAGAGTTGGAGATTTTTCTGCTATGATTTTGTTGAATAGAATTTTTACAACGTCAATTTTTATCGCAGCTTCTTCTTCTCCACGAATTCTTAGATTTGGTCTCTTGATCTTGCCCCAGGGTTGTTGGAAGTTGTGGTCATACTCATCTATTATTCATTTTTCTTTCTTGATGTTTGAATGAAGCATTGTGTCAACTTTGTTCTCCAGCCCCGATAATCTTTTTGCCTGTTTGGTCTAGTTCGTTGGTGATGTTTTCACTAAATGTTTTTGTTTGATGATTCAATGAGTTTTTCATTTCCAATATTTCCATGATTTTCTGTCAGAATCTTGATTTCTTCCTCCATATGGATGACTTTTCTCATCCATATTCTGACCTTTTCATCAATTTTCTAACTTTCTTCCCCATAGACATTTCTATGCTTCATCTGCTGTTGGTAGCCTATTCAAAATTATTGATCATTTTGACACATTATCTTTTTAATTTTTCACCTGGAATTTGTTCATTTCAGTACCTTTGAGTCCAGTAGCTGAAAAGTCACATGTCTGGAAGAGTTATGTTGCCTTCTTTCCTGTGGTTGTGTGTACATGTGCTTTTGTGTTGTGACTTGCACACCTGCATGTGATTTGCACACCTGAGTTTGGATACCTGTTTGGGTTTTATTTGAGGGTCTTCTAGATCAGCAGTTCTCAACTTGTGGGTCGCAATCCCTTCCACAGAAGTCCATATCGTATATTCTGCATGTCCGATATTTACATTATGGTTCATAACAGTAGCAAAATTACACTTATGAAGCAGCAACGAAAATAATTTTATGGTTGCGGGTCACCACAACACCAGGAAGTATATAAAAGGCTGCGGCATTAGAGAGGTTGAGAACCACTAGCCTAGATATCAAGTAGACTACTCTCAAGGGATCAATCCTCAGTAGCATTCAGAGAGGGGAGAATAAACAGTTGTGTCAAAGGAGAAAAATGAAAATAACAGCTTTAGTGTTGATCACTTAGGAGATGTTAGGTCACAGAAGAATAAGAACACCGAGTAAGAACCTGCCTTTGAGCTCAAACAAAAGAGCTAATGCTGACCTCTGCTTCTGGGAACCCGCCTGCCCTCCCACCTTCCTGAACATGGTCACATCTGCTCTTCCCCCTTGAGAAGCAACCACCACCAGTATCCACAGAGACAGCAAGCTCTGTTTGCTGAAGATCAAACTGTCTTTGCTAGAAACCTGCACATTTCAGCTTCTATAAAACTTGCTGAGTTCTCAGGAAAATGTCCTTTGGGGATGTCCACTGGTCTTGTAGACAAGATTACGGTAATGTCTGTCTGTATATGTGTTATGGAATGTTTCTGTTCAAGGCTAGGCCTCTTTAAGCAATAGCTGGAGGCTACAGCTGCCCATTAATTAAAGAGTTTATCTTTTATCTTGAGTGCTGAGAATGTCTGATTGGGGAAGGCTGAGCTCCTTAACAGTACCAGCAGCAGTGCCAAGCCAAACAAGATACACAAATACACTCACAGCCAAAGCTCACTGACACCCACCGATGGCCATACCAGAGAAAACTGGCAAATGTGAGGTAGAGAGCATTATAAGGTTAAAACTATTTAGGATGACTGAAGGGAGAGCAAACAAATGTCATAAAGGAAGAGAGCAGGAGAGAGGGGGAGCAGGACACCAAAACAAGGGAAAGAAGAGCGGACATGAGCATTATGAAGAAGAAAGGGAGGCCCAGGATGCAGGGCTGAGGACAGGCTCAGCCGGGGAGAGCATCAGCTGTGCAAGTCTGATGGCCGGAGTTCAGTCACCAGATCCCTCAGTGCAAGGCAGGATGGAGAGAACTGACTCCTAAAAGCAGTTCTCTGGCTGCCACATGTGCTCTATGGCACACGTGCATGTGCACACATACACACACAGACATACACATACACACACACACAACACTAAATTATTAAACTTTTTAAAAGGACAAGGGATCCCAAAATGATGATACACAAATGAAAACTTACATAAATAAAATTTGATAAGTGCACAAAGGGAAGTGAAAGATTAAAACAAAACAAAAACATAAAAACAAGTAAAGTCAAAATTGCTAAAATCATAGTAAAAAAATATGGAAACGCAATAAAAAGCAATAGAGGATGAAGTGTTAGACTAGCTCCTTTTCATGTCCTCAATGACTTGGGCGGGTTCCACTCTCACCCTTCCGATAGTTCATGGCGGCATTGAGCGTGTACTGGACCTGGTTCCAATGTCCTCAGAGCCGACTTCACGTTAGCAGCTTTGCCGCTTTTCACGCCTGGGGTCTCCTCTGACTACACTTGGCCTTGTAGTCTGTGGGCAGGACAGCTCCACCCACTCTGCAGGGCCTCTCCACTTCAGGCACCCTGAGGTGGCTAATGTCCTACCTGGAGTGTGTCCTGTGCGTGCACTGGGAGTTGGAGAAGCAAACACAACACTGTTTCATCGGAACAGCATGGACCTCTTTGTGCGTTCAATACCCTTAGGCATGAAACACCTTCTGGAGGGACTGCAGGTGCCAAGCAGTGTGCTAGCCTCCAGGATTCTCAGTCTGCACCACAGAGAACCTCGGGGCAGAGAGGTGGCTTCAAAGTCATCAACTTCATGACCTCAGGCCCAGAGATACCAGATCTCCCAGTTGTCCTGGGTTGATGAGGTCATCTGTAGGCAGAGTTTTCCTGTCTTGCGGTCTCTCTCAAACAATCACTCAGAGGCTTAATATTAATTACAGGTGCTCAGCTGATAGCTCAGGCTTGTTACTAGCTAACTCTTACACTTAAATTAACCCATATTTCTTATCTGTGCTCTGCCGTGTGACTTGGTACCTTTTTTCAGTACTGCGTGCTCATCTTGTTCTCTCTGCATCTGCTGGCGACTCTCTCACTCCGCCCCTCCTTATCCCAGTATCTTCAGTTCGATGGTCCCACCTAACTTTATCCTGCCTTGCTATAGGCCAATCAGCTTCTTCATTAGCCAATGAGAGCAATTCATATCCACAGTGTCCAGAAGGATTGTTCCACAGCAGTTATTTCCTAGCCACAGGGCAAGGCAAGGCCCTGTTTCTTTGTCTAAAGTGAGCCTTCTGACATCTGGATTTCATGACTTGGATGCATCTGGCACCCCACTTTCCTCTCCCATGACTATCCAGAGCTGCCTCTTACCCTGGGGCTGTAGAAGGTTGGTTTTAGCTCAACTTTAAGCAATGGTTTCTCTGTATAGTATGAACCACAGCACTCCCGTCTAAAAGGAGGGTTAAAAAAAGGATATGCTCCCCTACAGCTGACCCCTGGTGTCAGGTGAAGGGTCTGCTTCAGCTTCCCCTGACTAGGGAGCTGCAGCTGGAGCGCCACACTTTCTTTTCCTGCAGTCACTTTCTGGTTCCATGGCTTTCTCACTGTCCTGTCGCCCCTTTGTGGTTTCTGAAGCTCGTCCCCTCTTTCCGCCTGCAGCATGGAGTCTAGTCTTGGTTATCTTGACTTTCTCATTTATCACATTACATGCAGGTAGCTTCTAATCTGCCATTTTTATAAAATTGAATTTAATTCAGGCTGTACATACACACACACAACACATATATGATAACACACAACACAGATGAACTTCAAGGGCATCGTGTTAAGTAAAATTAGCAGTTACAAAGTGATAATTATATAATAGTTATATAACTCCAGTTACATAATTCCAAGTGCATAGTGTGGTTAGATTCACAGACATGGCGCGTGGAGTGGTGGTTGCTGGGGCTGAGGGAAGGAGAATGGGAAGTCACTGTTTTATGATTGTAGAGCTTAGCTTGGAAAAACAAAAAAAAAGTTCTTGGGGTAGATGGGGCATGGTACAAGATGAATGTTGGTGATGCTATGAAACTGTAATGTCACATAAAATTGTGCATTTTGAAAATGGATTTTTAAAGTATTCAATATTTTTCTACATTTAGAGCAGAGTTAGCTTTACAGTGAAGTAATGGATATCTTGAACACAGAACCCACTGCCTCCAAGACCCTTCTCACTGTCGATATTCTCAGCTGGCAGGTGTATTTATTATAACTGGTGAGCCTATGCAACACAATAACATCCAAAGTCCAAGGTTCTCCTTAAGGTTCACTCTTGGTGTTGTAGATCCCATGAGCTGGAAAAACTTCCAGTGACAAGAATTCAGTGTAAGAGAACCATGTACTGTGCTCCAAGCTCCGACTGCCTGCAGAATCCTCTATACCCTGTCTTTTCATCCCCTCTTCTCCCTGCCTGGTAACCACTGATCTTTTACAGGTACACATAGCTTTGGGAAACTAGAGTTTGAAACTGTATTCAACACATGCTTACGTTTTGCCAGTAGCCAAGAATAGCCAGAACCATATGTCTAGGAACCCAAAATAGAACTCATGAGCAAACCTAGTAACATATTGGCATTCTCCTGAGTGTGTGAAATTGTCTAGTGCAAATGTCTTCTTTCATAACAGAAGATAAATTTTGTGAGGGATACAAAAGCAGCTGCATCAGGAGAGGGTTACAAGTTTTTTTCTGTACCTTCTACGTGGGGTGGCAGCTTCCTCCTGTTGCTAATTCCTGGGCTGCCTTACAATTTCTTGTGTGATTTCTCAGCTCTCCCACGGGATTTGGTAAATTAATTTTCTTCACTGAAACACATAGAACGGTTTTTGGTTTCTTGTCTAAACCCACCCCCCAGCAAAAGGACTAAATTAAAACTTCAGCCTTCTTCCCCATCAGCCACGCCCCCTTCCTCCCCTGAACTCAGTCAGATGCCCTCCCGTCGAACCTCACTGGCCATTTGTTGGGCACATTAGACCAAGAGAGTACTTGGGCCCATTTGAACTTTTGTTTCTGTGTAGTTGATGTCGAGAGCCCAAACTAGTCTGTGGCAGCACTCGGTATTAATTGGTCGCGGAGTGGATCAAGATGAATCTACATTTTGAGATGTGTCATGAGGTTTTGGTGATTAATTCTCTAGACTAGTCCCCAGTTTCAATGCAATGCAAGTCAACTCTACACCAGAGGCGCACACAGATGAAGATGTTGGTGAAAGACTAAACCAGTGCAATAACTAAACCTAGAGGTGAGCAGGAGAGTGTTTCCTCTCACATTCATTAAGGTTTATTATAAAATAGTACTGATGAGGCTTGGGCAATAATCTAGGGATTCATTTTTTGTTAGGAGATTGAGGAGGCCAAAGACAACCTTCTCCTTACTACTACTTCTTCTTCTTCTTCTTCTTCTTCTTCTTCTTCTTCTTCTTCTTCTTCTTCTTCTTCTTCTTCTTCTTCTTAAGATTTTATTTATATATTATGTATACAGTGATCTGTCTGCAGGTATGCCTACAGCCAGAAGAAGGCTCCAGATCTCACTATAGATGGTTTTGAGCCACCATGTGGTTGCTGGGAATTGAACTCAGGATCTCTAGAAGAACAGCTAGTGCTGTTAACTGCTGAGCTATCTCATCAGCCCCCCGGGGAATCATTTTTTAAGTGGAATGGAGTAACTATGTCAGAAGGAGCAGCCTACATTGTACATCATACACAAAACTCAATTTGGAGAACAAAATTTGAAAATCTAAACTATAAACTTTTAAAAAGAAATACATGAGAGCATTATCCATTAAGATAGTCCAGGAATACTTAGCTGAGAAAATAAGGTAAACTATGAAAATTAATATTTTATTTATATATTTCTTTTCATAAAAGAAAAACAGTGTTTGTAAATTAACTATTTAGAAGTCAGAGGAAATATGCTTCAAGTCCTGTGTCTGACAAGAAAGTATCTAGGAACAAAATTTTAATTGTGCAGATAAATAAAAAATTGTGAACAATTCAAAATAAATGATGGACGTCAACAGCAGAAAGAATTGGAATGAGTCACAAGCAGGTGAACAAAATAACATACTGCTTCACTTTCATCTGGAGACCGTGAGGAACAAACCAGGAAGTTGCCTCACAGAATAAGGGCAAATCTTGAAAGTATATGGCTCTGACAAGGTTGTGGGAAATGGCATCAGTTAAAGCTTGCTGGTGGAGATGCTTTATAATTTTTTTTTTGAGACAGGGTTTCTCTGTGTAGTTTTGTTTCTGGAACTCACTCTGTAGTCCAGGCTGGTCTCAAACTCACAGAGATCTACCTGTCTCTGCCTCCTGTGCTGGGATTAAAGGCATGTGCCACCATCACCCAGCCATACTTTATAAACTTGTAAGATGACATTGAAGAATAGTTTGGCAATGTCTATGAAGACGAAAGCCCCTGAATCCTTAGACCCTGTGGTCATTTCACTGAGAAACTGCAGAGCAGTTGCTCACGGGGGGGGGGGGGGGGGGGGGGGCGGCGCGGCGCAGCGGAGGGGGGGTACACCCACAGGTGCATGAAGGAGTCTCTACCCAGCATTCCTCACTAAAGAAAAAACCAGCTCTGCCTCATGCGGGGTTTGACAGATTGTGTTTCGGCCTTAGAGCGCTTTAGCTGTCTAAATGAATAAACTAGATCTTTATGCAGCAAACTGATTAAATCCCTTAAACATAATGTGGGAGGAAGCAAGTTAATTTGGGGCAGGATAAACACACTTTTATGGCCATTGGAAAGTCATATGCGCCGACAGTGCCTCTTACTTATGGATATTTGCATACATAATAACATGAAGGAGGGAGTGGCTATGTCAGGCAAAGGGAGCTGGGAAGGGTAATGGGGCTCAGGTTACATTTACAATATTTTATTTATTGAAAGTTTTAATGTGAAGCAAGCATGTCCAGATGTTGGACATTTGTGGACTTGAGGATAGAGTGTCTATATATTTCTTATATCACTCTGTTCTTTCCTGTATCACATAATAAAAATATATTTGCCACAAAACAGTGCCATTATTTTCCATTTTCCTCTGGGGCATTTCAATTTAGTTTTTATCTTTTTATAACATTGAAATTACTTTCTAGATCCCCCCTGCTCTGTCTCCCTGACTCTTCCTCTCTCTGTCCTTAGCAGGAAGAAGTTTTCTCATGGTTTGGCCTGGTCTGTCGGTGAAGTTGGGAAGAAAACGTGCTCGAGCGGTCCTGAAACCTTTGAGTGATGCTGCCTGAGCAGGCCCCCTCAGCAGAGACCTGTGCAAACCCACAGACGTGCAACCGAATACAGATCAAAGGGCTAAAAAGTATTTAAGTACGGGCTGACGTGTTTTACAATATTTCAACTATGCTGTCCTCTTTCCAATAAGGTGTTTCTCTCTCTCTCTCTCTCTCTCTCTCTCTCTCTCTCTCTCTCTCTCTCTCTCTCTCTGCTTATGTGAGTGAGTATGTGCGGGCTTGCGGGTGTGGGTGTGTCTGTGTCTGTCTGTCTGACCCTCTTCCTTTCTCCCTCACCTGGCTCTTCTGTGGTTAACCTTCCTTGCTGCCTCTCTGAGCCACGCCACACCCATGGGGCTCAGCCTTTGTAGTGCTTTGCTCTGGCTGATTTCCAGTGAGAATCTGGAAGGTTTGGGATAGGCAGCAGTCTACACTGCCCTTTAAGTGTGTACCAAATCATGTATTTAATTAGATGTGCAGGTGCAGAAAACACTGGCTTTGCCCCCCTCCCCCACAGCTGGAAGTGGAAGGACTCTTTGGGGTAGATTCCCTCTAGATCTCACTTCTCCTGGTCCCAGGAGGGAGCTTCTGAGAGGTAGTGTTCACTTGGTGTCGCTTTGTGCTGCTTCCTGAAATGAAAAGTAATTTCACAGAAAAAGAGTTTCATTTGCAGTAGTTATGAGATGCTTGCAAGGACCCAAATGTTCTTAAAAAACAATGACCACACCTCAGAGAACTTCCCTGCTTTTGTGCTGAACATTCAGTGTTTTTCATTTAGAACATAGTAATTCACATCACTGAAAACTCAGAAAATCGAAAAATGAAGATAAAAATCTTCAGTAGAAGAGAGTAGCTAGCATGAGCCGGGCGGTGGTGGCGCACACCTTTATCCCAGCACTCGGGAGGCAGAGCCAGGCGGATCCCTGTGAGTTCGAGGCCAGCCTGGGCTACCAAGTGAGTCCCAGGAAAGGCGCAAAGCTACGCAGAGAAACCCTGTCTCAAAAAACCAAAAGAGAGAGAGAGAGAGAGAGAGAGAGAGAGAGAGAGAGAGAGAGAGAGAGTAGCTAGCTTCTGTTCAATTTTGTGTGCATTTTTATTTTGCTTTAATGTATTCTTGTATTCACATTTTCACATATAGATCATATATATGACAGGGTATATAAATGTATAATTCTGGTAATTTGAACTTCGTATTTTCTCCTATTTTTATTCACTTTCATGTGTATGAGTGATTTGCCTGTATGTATATCCGTGTGCCACATGTGTACAGTGTGTTCAGAGGCCAGAAGAGGGTGTTAGATCCCCTCGAACTGGAGTTACAGGTGGTTGTGAGCCACCATGTGGGTGTTGGGAATCAAACCCAGATCATTTGGAAGAGCAGCCAGTGCTCTTAACCACAGGCCATCTCCCCAGCGCTGTATTTTCTCTGTATGAAAGTAAGGATGGGGTGCAGGACTCAATGAATACAAATTCCTATGTGCAAACCTGGTCAGCGTTCAGTCCCTGGAAGCCATGGAAGAAGCCGGGTGTGGTGGGGAACACCTGCAGTTTTAGTTCTTCTCTGGAAAGGTGGGAGGTAAACACAGGAGAACTGTCTGGAAGCTCACAGGCAAGCCTAGCTTAGAATACACAGAAACAACAAGACAACCCCCACCTCGAAAAAGTGGAGGGAGAGAGCCGATTCCCAAAAGTCATCCTCTGCTTCCTGCCTTCAAATATCCAACGTGGTATACATGCATCCAGACTGTAAAAATCACACACACACACACACACACACACACACACACACACACACACTAAACAAACAAGCAAATAAACAAATAAGTAAATACATTTTAATTAAATCTTTGCTTTATATTTTAGTTTCATTCATTTATTTATCTGTCTATTTGTTTATTTATTTGCATGTGTGCACACACATGTACTATGATATGTGTGTATGTGCCTGTGCATGTGTGTAGATCAGAGGACAGCTTGTAGCAATCGGTTCTCTCTTTTCACCATGTGGGGGTTCAGGAATTGAACTCAGGTCATCAGGCTTGGTGGCAGGAGCCTCTATCCACTAAGCCATTTCAATGACCCTCAAAAGAGATACTTGGAAAAGAAATGTAAGCAACTTGTCAACATGTAAAACTATCCAGCAAACAATGATGCCGACTGTGGTGGTTTGAAAGAAACAGGCCCCCAGAGGGAAGTAGCACCAATGGGAGATGTGTCCTTGTTGGAGGAAGTGTGTCCCTGTGGGGGAGGGCTTTGAGGTCTCTTCGGCTCAAGCTTCCCTCACTGTGACAATCAGTTCAACTTCCTGTTCCCTGCAAGCCAAGATGTAGCCAGCATAACATCTGCCTGCATGCTGCTGTGCTCCCAGCCATGATGATACTGGACTGAACCCCTGACACTGTACAGGAGCCGCCCCAATAACGTTTTCCCTATAAGAGCTGCCATGGTCATGGTGTCTCTTCACAGCAACGAAAAACCCAAATTAAGACACCTACCAAACAAAGTGGAATCTTTGTTGCATGTGGTCATTTGGGGTTGTGATGAATGGGAGTGGGCATGGGCACGGGCCCTCCTTTACATTGTTGATCAAAATTATTTCCATGTGTTAATGACAGGAACCATGAGGGTTCCTAGACGGAACTCAGAATGAATGCTGCCGGGCTTGAGATCTGACCTGACCAGGGCATTGAGGGAGTGAAGAAAAGCTGGGGTCCAGTGGGCTGTGCTCTCTGCTGGAGCAGGAGCAGCACCAACTACTCAACAAACTGAAACTCAGCACTTTTACAACTTATGTACAGCACACAGGGAGGAGTTAGCTGTCTCAGCAGGAGGTCCTTGGTGGGGAGCAGTCTCAGGCTGTGAACATCTGGAAGAGGAAGCTGCAGTCAATAGTGTTCGCACACACTGCCCACGTTCCCCCTTGAAGCAGAGGAAGGCTTTGTCAACTCCAAGTCTGACCCATATGGAGAAGGCTTTGCCATCCCATGGATCTGAGGCATTTAGTGCCTGACATGACTGTGCCCATGTCAACAATATGCATTCACTCAGGACTTCATCTGCTCTTTACACATCCACTCAGGGCTTCCTCCACTCCCCACAGAATGCCTTCTCCCTTTGGAAGGATTGTGATTCATTCATAATTAAAACAACAACAACCGTAACGACAAAAACCCAGTGACTCTTTATTACATAGTAATGTATGTGTTTCTTTAACTAGCAGCTTTTAATTAAAAATATTATTGAATTTAGAAGAATCATCAAAAGTATATTCACTGGAAGCAAGGCTCTCTTGTATATGGATTTCCTTAGCCTCTTTCCCCTGATAGCAATACATGTATTATTGTAAATGGAGGCAGAGCTTTTTGTCCCAACCGCCCAGTCCCAAATAAACACACAAAAGCTTATATTAATTACAGAATGCTCCACCAATAGCTCAGGCTTATTGCTAACTAGCTCTCACATTTAAATTAGCCCATTTCTATTCATCTATGTATTGCCAAGTGGCTGTGAATTTACTGGTCCTCTGGCATCTTGGTTCTTGGGCAGCCCGATAGCGTCTCTCCCTACTCTGCCCCTCTTCATCTGAGTCCTTAGTTTGATTGTTCTGCCTAAGCTTATCTGCCTTGCCATAGGCCAAGCAGTTTTATTATTAACCAATGGGAATAATACATATTCATAGTGTACAGAAGGATCATCCCTCATATATATTAATGTGGTCTGTACTATTTTTGTTCATAAAAGGGGAGTGTTTTGTATGTGTTGTATTATACTGTTGTATGACTTTCCCTGGGAAGCCATGAACAAAAATCTATTCACCTTAGAGAAGAACACTAACAACAGATTGAAGTGATAATTCTCCCTGAGTCTACCTCAGTGAACTAATGAATGATGATATTTACAGTAGCAGGGGCCACACAGAGGCGGTGGCATTGCTGAAAAGCCCCAGCTCAACTCGAAGTTGGCTCCTTGTAAGTGCTTATATGACCCTGGAGAGGGGCCTTGTGAATCTTGAGATTTCCTGAGTTTCGTGACCCTTCCTAAGCATCTTAAGTTTCCTTAGCTTTGTAAGGCTTAAAAGCCTCCACTCTCCCTCCAGGAGGGAGTAGTTCAACTCAGAAGGATTGAAGTCAGGATATAGCAATGCACTACTCCCCTGTCTTCTGGTTCTTACATTCTCTGCCCCTTCCCTTCTCTGTGATGTCTCCTGAGCCTTGTATAGATAGATAGGCAAGTGATGTAAATATCTGATTTTCTTTTTAAATTTTTGAGACAGGGTCTCACTGTGTAGCCCTGGCTGGCCTGGAACTCACTGTGTATTCCAGACTAGCCTCAAACTCGCAGAGATCTTTCTGCCTCAGCCCCCCTGAGTGCTAAGATCATGCACCACCACATCTGGCCCAATTATGGGTTTTTTTTTTTCCATTTATGATTAAACATTGGGCCACTACACCCCACTTAGTCTCAGTAGCTTGTCTGGTTATCGCAGCTCAGTGAAAAGCAACAACGTTTCCCTGCCTGACTAAGGCTGACAACAGCAATATTCTATGGGTATAATTACGATTGTTCAGAAGGTAATTTGTCAGGTACAGCCCCTCTGCTTGGCAAGACAATAGTAGTAGCCTTTCCCCTGGGACATCACATACCCAGCCACTGGTCTTTGCTTACCATACGGGGCAGGAGGAGTCACTTCCTACGGAGCTAACTGTGGCAGAGTTTTGATACTCTTGAGCCATGTTTCTAGTGCACCCCGGGACACCATCTCTGCCTGGCTTTTTGATAATGAACGCAGATTCCCTAACTGAGCAGGACTATTGGCAACAATCCTCCCCCAACAGCCTGGATAGAACCTTCTACTATTACAAGAGACAGCCTGGAAGGAAGCCCCCAAATTCATTCCTACAACTGTCTTATTAAGGTCCTGCAGCCAAAGTGTTTGATGCATTTGGCATTTGTGATCTTATCCAGTCTGTGCTACTTTCAGGGATTCAGTATATTCTCTAACCTCTCAGTCATTTGGGGGACAGCCTCTGTTACTTGGCAGACACATTCGTTAAGGACACATGTCGCTCCAGATTACATAGATAAAGGCAGCTACGCTGATTAGCTTTTGTTAACTTGACTCAAACTACAGCGGTCTAGGAAGAGGAAACCTCAATTGAGAAAACGCCTCCATTTCCCGTGGTCTGTAGGAGAGTCTTTGGGGGCGCATTTTCTTGATTAATGATTGGTATGGGTTTTTTGGTGGTGCCATCTCCAGGCAGATAGTCCTGGGTGATAGAAGAAAGCAAGGCACGTCGAACAAGCCAATAAGCAGTATTCCTCCACAGTCTCCACTTCCTCTAGGTTCCTACCTCAAGTTCCTCCCCTGACGTCCTTCAATGTAGGCCTGTGATATTGGAGTTACAAACTGAAATAAATCCGTTCCTACCCAAGTTTGTTTTGGCCAATGTCTTATTACAGCAATAGGAGGCAAACCAGAATAGAAATTGGTTCCAGAGAGTAGGCTTTTGTTCCGACAGGCCTGACCATATTTTGGGGAGGATTATAGACATTTGGGGAATTTTAGACTGGAAAAATTTTTTCGAATGCTCTTAACTTAGTGAGCTATTCTGTTGGAGCTCAGAAGATAAGAGTGTGGCAGCCTGGCTTATGAAATTTCAGAGGGGAGCAAAGACTCTGTCAGGAGCATTCATGTGATATATTTGAATGAAGGATCTGTGGTTTCTGGTCAGCTGGGGCTAAAGAACCAGCTGTCGTGAATGAGAGACAAACATCATTGAGGCAAAATATCCTGGGAAATATTTTTTCAGGGTCAGGGAAACTGTGGTCCAAAGTGGTCAAGGCTGCCTTTCCAGCCTCCAGCCAAATTTGGTAATGTGTAAGTATCTCCCATGAACTACTGGGTTTTGCATCCTGGGAATGACAGAACTGAAGGAGTCCTGGAGAGACGCTGAGGCTTGGCACTATGAGGGTGGGTGGGAGAGCCCGAGGAGAGGCTATTGATGAAAACGCAGCCTCGGCATCAGTGGAGACGCCAGAATATCGGAGATGCCAGGATTGTGGGATGGCTAACTCTTGTATAATATTAGAGGGACCAGCCTTAATATTATACATCCCAGGGGCTCAGGAGAGAGAACTACTAAAGGGGAGGACTATTTTCAGGAAATAGAATCTCAGCACACCGAATTCTATAGTCCACTTGCTTTAATTCCTCTGGCATAACATCATTTATACACAGCTTCAGTTCTGTTCTCATGTCTAGCTCCTTTTTTGCCTGATTTCTCTCTATATTTATCTACTGTCCCCTCTAGGCTCTATCTTATTTCCTTCATCTAGTTCTGTCCCTTCTAGGTTCTCATCTATCTAGTTCTTTCCTCTATCAGCTCCTCTCCCGTCTCCTTCTCGCTCATCTGGTTCTTCCTTATCTTGTTCTTCCCCATCTGGCTCTTCCTCATCTTCCATCTCGTTCCTCTAGTCCTCTCTTTTAGCCCTTCAATCTAGTTCTTCCCCATCTCAGTTTGTTCCTCTCAAATTCTTACCCATCTAGTTCTTCCATTCTCTTTTCTCTTCTCTCTCTTGTGCCCTGGAAGTCCCGGTATATAAAAGGGAGGGTCCAAGCTAAATTGTGTAAAGCTTTTACTTAATGTCCACCTCTCCTAGGCGGTGTCTCCGTGTGGAATTGACCATAAGTCAGGAGACTTACATGTAGGCTGTTATCATTGTTAGTCCTTGGAAGTTGGGCGCCGCCCCTGGGCAGTGTCTCCTTGTGGAATTTAAGTCAGGAGACTTGCAGGTGGGCTGTTATCATTGTTAGTCCTCGGAAGTTGGGCACCCACCTGGGTGGTGTTTCCTGTAGTCCTTGAAACTGGCTAAAGGAGATAATCTGATTCCAGAGAAAGCCTTTCCTGAGGCTGTTTTCCAAATACCTGGAATGTGTATGTCCAGAGAGTGCTCAGTCTACACTGTTAGTCCTTCTTAGGGGAAAGTCAATTGGGAAAACTATGAAGGCACACATGATTTTCATAACAGAAGACAGCTGATATATAACAAGCCAAGTAACACCAAAAACTCCTTGGGATTTGGCTTCCTCTGGAGGAATTCCCTGATCCCTCCAGGTAGTGACTTTGCCATAACCAGCTGAGTTCTTATGATAAATTCCTGTGGCCTGCAGCAGCTAACAATGACAGTGGCGGGTGTGGAGCAGCACCAGCTTGAGCCTGCAGGAGAAGCTGTGTTTGCCTCAGATGGCGAGTCTGGAGACATGGAACTACCCCGGTCCTTGGGGGCCTAGAAGGTCATGAGTTCAGACTTCAGACACTAAGACATTTACACTCCTGGACGTGGGTTTAGCCTCTATTTGTCCGTGACTGTGCCCTGTTCGTTCCCTCTTGGAGTAAGAAGTATTTGTTTTTTATTTTACAGGACTCCACAGTTAAGAGACCTTTGACTGTTAAAGTGTTGTAATTCTTTTTTTTTTTTTTTTTTTTTTTTTTTTTTTTTTTTTTTGGTTTTTCGAGACAGGGTTTCTCTGTGTAGCTTTGCGCCTTTTCCTGGAACTCACTTGGTAGCCCAGGCTGGCCTCGAACTCACAGAGATCCACCTGCCTCTGCCTCCCGAGTGCTGGGATTAAAGGCGTGCGCCACCACCGCCCGGCCCAGTGTTGTAATTCTTAAAGACTGTAGGACTTTAAACACTTTATTCTTTCATACTGTGGTAGTGACATGAGATCTTGACGACAAACAAGAAAGGAAAGGTTGTTGGCTTCAGAGTGATGTGTTTGCGTATTGAGGTGACAAGGCGTCAATTGAACAGGTTAGTTTTTCTGGGTTTTTTTTTTTGTTGTTGTGTTGTGCCCAGATCGTGACCCCCAGAGAGACCACCAAAGACGAGCATGCCGGAATGCAAAAGCAAGGTTTAATTCTGGATATCCAAAAGCAATACAAGCCTAGGCAGGGACTTCGTCCAATACATCCAATGCAGTGGAGGCTGGAGGAAGCGCCCACCTGTCTGCAAGCTCAGTTTTTAAAGGGAAAAGTCACAAGGTTACATCATTTAGGGGTGCTAGTACAGGTACAATTCTGATTGGCTCGCTTCTAGGGACTTCTAGAAATTACTTCTAAGGGAGTGGTTGCCCGCCACCATTTCTCATTGGCTGCCCTCAGGTGGGGGCATTTCTGTGGTCAGTTACCCTGGAAACCAGGGAGAGGACATTCCATAGTCTGGCAGGCATTACCTCGTGACTATCTTGTGGCTCTGTACTTTTACACTTCCTGGTTTCTGGAATCTGAACTGACTAGTCTCAGTAACTTCTGGCCTGTTCCAGTAACTTATGGCCTGTAGCTAAAAGGAGCAGTCTTAGGCCTTTAGTTTTGGGGTGAGAGCATTTTGGTCTTATTTTGGTTCCACAGTTGTTGTTTGTTTTGTTTTGTAAATCTGACATAAACTAGTGTCACCTGAGAAGAGGGAGTCTCAACTGAGAAAATGCTTCCATCATATTGACCTCTAGACCTGTCTGTGGAGTGTTTTCTTTATTGATGATTGATTTGGGAGGGCCTTGCCCGCCGTGGATAATGCCATCCCTGGGCAGTGGTTCTAGGTTGTATAAGGAAGCCAGCTGAGCAAGCCATGGAGAGCAAGCCAGTAAGCAGTGTTCCTCCATAGCCTTGCCTCATTTCCTCCCTCTAAGTTCCTACCTTGAGTTCTTGGCTGGAATTCCCTCAGTGTTGTGCTATGACCTGTGATTTGTAAGATGAAAAGAACCATTTCCTCTCTGAGCTGTGTTTTACTATGGCAAGGGGAAGCAAACTAGACCAACAGTTAACCCTTGGATTCCTTCAAAGGACACTCCATTCTCAGCTGGCTCACCCTTGACTTCGTGTCTCATCACTCATAGAAGGAAGAGTGAGTGGTTCTGCACTGCAGCAGGAAGACACATAATCCTGTACCACATGAATAAAGGTAGCCATGTCTGGATTGCTCTCATAGATGCCCCACGCTCAGATAGATCACACTTAGTAGCGCATCTTATCTTGCATCACAGGGGCCATCCAACTGCCCCTCTCAACTTACCTTTTGTTATGCATGGCACATATCTGAGTACCATTGCATTCTGCCACTCTGCTAGACAGACATCAGCAAATGAGCATTCGCTCCAAATAGGACAGTGACAATTAAGTAAATGAATAATTCTAGCTAAGTCTAGTTTAGGAACATACTAAGTTTATCAGACTTACTTACAGAAGCATGTATGGATCATGGGTGACTTGAGGAAGGCCACATTTCTCAAAGGTCCACAGGATTGTGGGTAATGGCACACAAAAGCAGAATCCCTGGGGCTCCCAGCCCCCCTTTCAGGCAGATCCACTAAAGAGTCACCCATCTTCCAGCAAGTATTTGTTACTCATATTATCTTGGGGAGATGAGGTCTTATGAGCCGTGTAACATTGTGAACATGTTGTGTCTTGTCAGTTACTGAGTCTTGAGATGTTCCTTTCTTCCTCCTGAAAGGGAATCTTTTAATTCAGAAGAAGAAACACCTATACAGCATATACCTCAGTGGCTTTTCTTACATATTTGGAATGGACATATATAACATATGATATTACACAATATATATATATATATATATATATATATATATATATTCATGAATGTCAACCTCCTTTTTCTTTATGGCCCTATAGAATTGTAACATAATGGATTTAACTACTTTTCTAATAAGAAATATGTAGATATCTTTTACATCTTCCCTTTGTATGCAGTGGTGGTGGGAATTGCCAGTGGCAGGGGGTGGGGGTTTACGCATGCCACAGTGGAGGTCACACATGCCAAGAGCACAGTGGAAGTCAGAAGACAATTTGCCACTCTATTCTATCCTCTGACCATGTAAGTTCTGAGGATCGAACTCAGGCAGCAGGCTTGGCAGCAAATGCCTTTATCTACTGATCTGTCTCACTGGCCCATCTTTTATATTTTTCTATGATAAGCATTGTGACAGTGAATATTTTAAATTATTTCTTGTAGAATTTCTGGGTAGATAAGTATGACTACTTAAAATTTTTCTACTATATTTACCTATTTTATTAGTCAGGGTTCTCTAGAGGAACAGAACTGATAGAATGAATCTATAAAAAGATGATTTATTAGAGTGGCCAATAGACTGTGGTCCAGCTAGTCCAACAATGGCTCTCTGTTAATGGAAGGTCCAAGAAGCCAGTAGTGGTTCAGTTCACAAGGCTGTATGTAACATCAATGTTTGACTTTTATTTCTGATTTTAGTGTCATATCAAAGAAATCATTGTTAAGACCAATGCTAAGTTTTAGGCTTTCTTGTAAGAATTTTAAAGTTTTGAAATTTTAAAAAAAGATTTATTTGTGTGTAGGTGTGTGACTATAGTCAGTTGATTATGGAAGCCAGAAGATGACTCCATTTCCACTGGAGCTGGAGTTACAGGCAGTTGTAAGCTGCCCAGTACAGGTGCTGGGAACCAAACCCAGGTCGTCTTCAAGAGCAACGAGTGCTCTTAACCACTGAGCCATCTCTTCAGCCCCTGAATTTCAGACCTTAAGTTAAAGCTTTTATCCATTTTAAGTTACTCTTGTTTATAGTGAAAATAAAAAAAGGTCACCAGAAGTCTTGTTGGTGTGGTCATCCACACTTCTAGATCCTATTTGCTGAAGAAACTACTATTTCACCATAAGTAGTAGACATACTTAGCACCCTTGTTGATAAAAAAAGCAAATAGGGAAAGTTGTTTTTTTTTAAAATATCTGCTTGCAGATGATTGCAGATGATCTGGTTTCATACATAGAAAATGCAGAGAACTTCACACACAGACACACAGAGATGGGAGGGGTGGGATAAAAACTGTTAGAAATAATTAATGAGTTTCAAAAAGCTGTAGAACACAAAATCAACATACCCTAATTAGTTGTATTTCTCTATGCCAATAACCAGTAACTGCAAAGGAAATTAAGAAAATACTTATGGATAAACTCAATAAATGTTTTTAAAATGTGGCTCCTAAGAGCTCAGGCAGTCCTGAGCCAAAGAAATAGAGACAGAAACATCATCCTTTCTGACTTTAACAAAACTATTGTTCACATTTGAAAAGCAGATTTTTCCAGAAGCATGTTCACTTTTTTGTTTCTTTTCCTCTCCTCCCTCCCCTCTCCCTCTCTCCCTCCCTTTCTTTCTTCCCCCTTCTGTTTCCAGTGCTGAGGGTTGGACCTTGGGCCTCCAAGCATGCTCAGTGGGCTCTCTATCCCCGAGCTGCATCCCCAGCCTGATCTTTCCCATTGTGCTCTTATTTTCTATTTCTGTCATGTCTATGGTGACTGTTGTTCTGTCCCTCCTACTTTTGTGGTTTAGTCTGTTTTGTTTTATTGGGGACTGGAGTTATATCCTGTGCCCACAGCTTCCAGTAGTATTTCCTGTGTATTTAAAACCGTTAATTTATGTGTACATTTCAGCTGCATCCCTTAAGTTCACATGCATTCAGATTTAAATATAGTCTCTAATTCAAATTGTCTTTAAACTTCTTGCCTCCTGATAGTTATGTGTTCAGGGTTCTGAATATATGGAAGACTATTTTTTGTTGTTGTTCACTTACATTTTGTTGAACCGTAGATTTAAACTATATTTTGTTACTGTTTTTATTTTGTGTAATTCCTTTAAAAATCATTAAGTAACTCATAATCAGCCATAGTCTTATGTAGATATAACCGTATCACCATAGTCTTAGTTTGTTTTCTGTTGTGTTAACAGAACACCTCATACTAAGTAAATCATAAACATGGGGTTTCTTTGCACATGACTCTAGAATCTGGGAAGTCTAAGAATATGAGCAACATGTGGGGGTGTTTCCATGCTGCGTGACATTAGCGGGTAGGGTAGTGAGCCTTCAAGGGGTGAGAGAGGACTTGGTAGCCCACCCCAACCAATGTGAAGGAATGAGCTCATCTCTTGACCAGGAACCCACTTCAAAGGAAATGGTAGTACTCCATTCCTGTGGGTGGAACTCTCATGGCCTGATCACTTCTGTAAAGACTTATCCCTTAATATTACTAAAATGACAATTAGGGGCTATAAAGACGGTTTCTATCCACAAAAGCAGGAGGATCTGAGTTTACATCTTTGGCATCTACATAGAAAGCCTGAGGGGAAGTGCACATTTCTAGCCCAAATGTTTGGGGGCCAGGAGAGGGACTGTAGACAGAGATAGATAGACAGATCTCTGAGGATCATTGGCCAACCAACCTAGCCATATCAATGAGCTCCAGGTTCAATGAGAGACTCTACCTCAAAAAAAAAAAAAAAAAAAGGTAGAAAGTAATTGAGAAAGTCATTCTGTGCCTACCTCAGGCCTCTACAAAGATGTACACACATATGCATAGGCACCTGCACATGAAAGTCCTCACATCTGCACATACATACACCACACCCACATGGGTAGTTAAAGTTCAGCATGCATTTTGAAGAGGACTTGCAATTTGCAGCATCTTCATTTTTACTGTTTTGTCTTCACTTCTTGAGTTGTGGCCATATCCTGTGTATTTGGAATGTCTAAAAAGTATTCCTATTTCACACTCGCTTTTAATGTTATTTCTGCAGAATAAGAAGTCTGTTTTTCTTTTGTTTTGTTTGTTTGTTTGTTTTTGCAAAATAATGTTCTCTTGGCCTTTTACCTGTGAGAAATCCACGGCTGTATTTGTCTCCATTCCTAGCCTGGGAACACCAACTAGCTCAGCTGCCTAAAAGATCTTTTTCCTCTTGGTTTTCAACCTATCTACTGCAATAGCCTCATCTTTTCTCTGTCCTTGAACTTCAGTATGCAAATGTTCTTCCACTGTTTCCTCCAGTGTATTTGATCACAGTCCCTCTTCCTCTTCTGGAAAGGCATTACATACACAGAATCAAGCACATCTTTCTGGCTGGAGGAACTTTAATGCCTAAATAAACATGCAGGGATCTAGCTCTCTGTGAGCCATTCTTTACAACAGTGTGAGTAGGGAGTTTACAACATAGACCTTGAATTTTGTTATTTTCTCAGGACTTTTCTCTCACAGTGGCTCTCAGTCATCACCTCCTGATATTCATACTCTGGTGCAGATATCTCAGACTGGATAGTTGAATGAAGTTGACCCACAGAACCATCAAGTTATTGCAGAAAAGACACAAGTGTAATTTCAGAGGCAAAGATTTTGCATTGTTTTGTTATGACATCTTGGATTACTTGTTCTGAGGGTATCCAGAACACATGAGGAAAACCAAACAGCCCTGTGGGGAGAACTGCATGGCAAGGAAGTGAGTCCTTCTGCCAACCACAGCAGGGAAACAAGATCTTCTTACAGCCACATGCAGTGGCCATTGGGGAAGAGAATCCTTCATGTGACCGTGGTCTGGTCCTGAATTTGACTGTAACTTTGTATAGAAGTTAAAATCATTCAGCTAAACTGTTTTGGGATTGCTTGATGATATAATAAATGTTTACTGCTTTCTCAATCTGCTGAGTTGCTGGATGATGTGGTACATACCAACAGATAACTGAGGCATATTTCCTATTGCCCCAGGAGATGAATACTCTAAGTTAGGACACTTTCTCTCCACCTTTTAGGGAACTCTGCTTTTCACTTCAATTGAAACGCAATAGCTATACTGCAAGAACACATACTATGCTTTTAAAGAGAGTGGGTATTTTATCATTTACCCTGCCTTCTCCTAAGCTCTTATGGCAGCATATAGGATTAAAGGAATTCTGTGCACCCCAGGGATCCTGGTCAACGTGCTAAGATGTGGATCACTGTCTGATGTGTCTTATAGTTCTGGGCCCTCTGACAAATTGCCCCTATGTGTCTGTATAAGTTATTTTTCTATTGCTATGATAAAACACCATGACCAAGGAAACTTATGGAACTGTCTTTTTGGTCTTACCATTCCAGAAAGTTAGAGTCCATATATATACACACACCCCTCAGACAAACAGAACCCCCTACCATTGTTCATCCCCACAACATATTCCTTAGTCCTCTTCAGCAAGTCAGTATTTCCTAATGACATCTCTTACTTCTTTCTGACAAGTGAGCAGGCTCCACACGTTTTTCAATATAGCTGTCAATCATCACGAGTGGCTCAGCACTTACAGACTCCTTCTTTACTTTGCGTCTGCACTGGTAAGCATCCATTAAGTAGCCATTCGCAATCTGTATTTTATGAAAATATACAAACAGAATAGGAAGTCCAATCCTCCTCCGCCAGGGTGTTCTTTAGGACAGCTCATACACAGAATTCTGACCTTGTCTTCTTGAACTTCCTAATCCTCAGTATACACTGGTCACTGTGGTGGTGTGAATGAAATGCTCCCCCCTAGTCTTTGGCATTTGGTCCCCAGTTGGTGGCACTGTTTAGGGAGGATTAAGAGGTGTGGCCTTGCTGGAGGAAGTTTGTAAGTGGAGTTTCAAGACTCACACCACTTTTAGTTTATTCTCTCTGCTTCATACTTATGGTCCAAGAGGTGAGCACTTGGCTTGCTGCTCTAGCCATGATGCCTATAATATAAAAACCTATATATATGGTTTTTTTGAGACAGAGTTTCTCTGTGAAGTAGTCCTGACTGTCCTGGAACTCACTCTGTAGATCAGGCTGGCCTCAAACTCACAGAGATTCACCTGCCTCTGCCTCCCGAGTACTGGGATTAAAGGTATGCACCACCACTGCCCGTGAGAGGTGTGTACATTTTGTCTTTCTTAAAACATGTGCTTTTAGGGGACTGGAGAGATGGCTCAGAGGTTAAGAGCACTGACTGCTCTTCCAGAGGTCCTGAGTTCAATTCCCAGCAACCACATAGTGGCTCACAACCATCTGTAATGAGATCTGGTGCCCTCTTCTGGCCTGCAGTCATACATGCTGTATACACAATAAATAAAAAATAAATAAATAAATTTAAAAAAACAAACAAACATGTGCTTTTAGACTATTAACAGGTTTTGAGGATGTTTCAGGCCATATGAGGTGTGGTCTTTTCTCTCAACCCATTTTTCCATCTTCATGTTGGGTGATTTAGTTTCTACAATGGCTAATTTGGGGTATCAATGTTATTGCATTGACTGACGCTGCCTGGAGAATGGGTTATTCCTGGGTATTCCTGGGTATTCCCCTGAGCATGTTTCCAGGGCAGCCTTGACTTGAATGCATCATCCAGCCAGTTACAGGCATAGATGGTAAAACGAAGAGAAAAAAAAAATGTACCTCCCACCCTACCCCCCAATCATCTTTGTTCAAGTGCTACCTCTTCTCCATTCCAGGAAAGCTAACTTTTCTGCTGTTGTCTCTCTCCAACATCAGATTCCAGGCTTTGTGGCCCTTGGCCTCCCAGAGCCCCAGCATGCTTCTTGGACAGAGCTACACTACTAGACTATAGACTGCCATTGTGGACCCTTTAGCCTCTGTGACTGTGTGAGCCAGTCCAATAAACCCCTTACTGGGTCTGTTTTCCCCCAGAGAACCTTGCCTAATAAAATCTCTGGCTTAGCAGAGTCTCAAAGGACCAAACAGCAGAAACCCCAAGATGGGAGGCTGCATACCGATGGCCACTTGACTTCCTGTTCATGATCTTAAACTTCGTGATTGGTCCCCAAAGAGTCATATCAGACCAACACCTCCAGTGTGAACTTCATATGTACATGCTTCTAGCCCGCCATCCACCCCGTTGGCTGATGATGTGTTCCCACGTTGTGCGTAACAAGGCTTGATGATGGAAACTCACTCCTGCAAGCCATGTGGCTGGAAAGTGGTGGAACCAGTGCACAAGCTGTGGTCTTTGGCTCCTGGAGCCCACAGACTTCCCGCTATGATGCATGGCCCATTATTTAAGTAGTGCTGGTTTCTTGCCTCTCATGCTGCATATTTAAGTAGCAGATTCCCTGGCAAGTTCGGGGGCCAACTTTCCTTTCCTTGGGAGGTCATTCCTTTGAATAGAAACCCAATGATCTGTAATAAAACATGGTTCTTGCCATGGAGTCTTCACAGATGAGAGCCCTTCTTTGATCCACGAATCTAACCCTAGCAGTTCTCACAGCCAATCCTTGGACCAAGGCTGGGCTGGAAAATGTTCTCTAGAACTCACTCACCGCTTTAGCCCGAATTTAAATGCAGAAGGTCATGTCCCATTCAGAATGATCTGCAGCTGGGCAGTGCATCCTGGGTTCTGTGCATCCTGCACGTGGATGAATTAGCTCAGTCACAAGCTCACTGCCCCAAGAGGCTAAGCAAGGAGCTGATACTGTTGAAGTCCATTGGTGCTGAGAACAGCAATTCTGAAAGTGGCGCTCCCAGCCTGTAGCAACATCACCTGGACACTTGTTAAGAGGTTGTATTCCTAGGTGTGTCCTCAGAAATTTAGGGGATTGGCCTCAGGAAATCTGAATTTCAGTAAGTTCCCCACGCGTCTGGCATATGCTTAAGTTGGAGAGCTACTGGCTTTGAGTGTACTCATCATAGCAATGGGCATTCAAATGCTGTTACATCACAGCCAGCATCAGCCCCGTACACAAGTCCACATCGCTTTAGTTAAAAATAAGTGATAATAATGTGTATTCACCCAAAGAAAAGAAACCAACTCATAGTGATAGAAAGGCCTGTTTAGCCCAGTATTCATTTCCTGGGAACTGAGCAGTTTTATATCAAAATAAAGCCATTTCTGAATGGAAAACTAGTTTCCTGATCATTTTGAAAATTGCTAGAAGAGGGTGGGAACTGGTCATCCACTGTCTTTTGGAGCACAGAACCGCACATCGTAAGAGGTGGAGGGAGTGGGGTGGAAGTCCCTTCTGATATGGCTCCCATCCTGTAAGAAAGGCAAATGCAGCACCTCACCCTCCTGTCCAGCTTCTCGCGTCTGCAGCCACCCTGTGGGACATGCAGGATTCCTCCTTGGAGGAAACCAAAGAGCTGTCTGCCTGGCTCTTGTCAGTGGTTGAGTTGACAGCTTTATGTCCTCAGGAGAGGGAGGACCTGAAAGGAGATGTCATGAGACTGTGTCTGTGTGGCCGTGAGGAAAGATGGCTGTTTTTTATAGAGGAAGAAAAGCATCGAACAAGGGAAATTAGATGGAAAGACCATAAAGGTCTCAGGTTGGCAAAACCAATTAGTAGATGTTTATGAAAGATAACCCCTGAGGTCAGAGAGGATTGGCTTTGATGTGGGTACCCTTGGGTTTGCAAGATGGATTAGCATCCTCTCTACAGCCGTTAAGGGAGAAAGACCCCAGTCTCCTGCTGGAGACTCCAACCAGCTGTGTGCCCTTGGGCAGGCAACTTCAGGTTCCAGGCAGCCTAGCCTATCTTCATCTGCTGCAGGAGGGGATTATGATGGCACTTAAGTCCTCTTCTAGTTCTGACACGCCAGCAAATTCTTTCTGATTCCTGCAATGTTGGGGGGACACATCAGAGCGCCCCTGCTCAAGGCTGACTCCTTGGCTTTCTGCACAGTCTCAGCCTCCTTTGGCTAATTTGAAGGGGAAGGTTTTACACCTCCATTCCTGGCCCATTGCAGCCACTTTGAAGCAGGAGTTAACTTCCATCGAAATAAGAACAAAGCTCAGAGTGACCTCGGGGGAGTTCCCAGCTGACTGATGATGTTTGCTTTACTGTGAACCTTGGGACAAAACTGAGCTGTGCTCTAAGGTCCAAATGGGTTTTTTGTTTGTTTGCTTTAAACTTTGAGCGCGTACTCGTGGATGCTTTCATTAGAAGTATCATCGGGAACATTTCCAGGACATCAAAGGCAATGACAATGGCTTCTGTGGGACACAAAGAAAGCCAACTCTCCATCTCATGCTCAAGATAAGATGCAGATACCAACTGATGAGGCAAACTTGCCCAAGTCCTGTATGAGTAAGGCCTGTGGTGTGGCTGGAGACAGGGTATTTGCCCAGAATGCATGACTTCCAGAGTTCTAACCCAAGCACAATCCCAGAACCATGTTTTTCTACACGGAAAATCAGCACTTCCCATTGACTGGCCTCCTCTCACATACCCAGCCACTCTGCAAATCAAGGCTGTACGTGATCTGCTATTTCAGCTAATGCAGTCAACCTTGCGGAAAGATAGATAGTCTTGGGGATGTGCTGTGGATATTTCTCTGTATAAATAAAACACTGATTGGCCAGTAGCCAGACAGGAAGTATAGGCGGGACTAACAGAGAGGAGAATTGAGAGAACAGGAAGGCAGAGGGGGAGACTGCCTGGAGCTGCCGGCAGGACAAGGAAGATGTAAGGTACCAGTAAGCCACAAGCCACGTGGCAAAGTATAGATTAATAGAAATGGGCTGAATATAAGAGTAAGAGCTAGACAATGATAGGCCTGATATAATGGCCAAGCAGTTTAAATAATATAAGTGTCTGTATGTTTATTTTATAAGTGGGCTAAGGGGCTGCCGGGGATTGGCAGGACCTGGAGGGAAAACTCCAGCCACAGGATGGCAAATGCTCATCTCTATACAGGTTTACATGGAAATGTGTGAGAAATGCAGCTTCTTAGGTTCTGCTACCTCTCAGGGTATAAACATCTCCACTGTGGCCTGATTCAAGCTACCAGCATCACATCACCAAACACTGAGTGGGATAAACAAGAGTTTGGCTCACAAGGATGCTGGTCCTGCACAAGGCACACAGTAGAGAAGTATCAGAGGCAGACCTTATACTCAAAGAATTTGCCTGTGGAACCTAGTTTTTAAAATCACATTTTTATTTAGTGTGTGTGTGTGTGTGTGTGTGTGTGTGTGTGTGTGTGTGTGCGCATGCGCGCGCGCGTGTGCATATATGTGCTATCTTGTGTGTGGTTGAAGGATAGCTCTCTCCTCTGTGGGTCCGGGGGGGGGGGGATTGAACTCAGTTCAAAAGATTTATCAGCAAGCTCTTTTACTCACCAAGCCATCCTGTGAGCCCAGAACTCAGGCTCTTGATCAAGATGCTTAAGTGTCTACCTCCCCCGCCCCCACCGCCACTAGGATCTCCATTCCCCAAGCCTGTGCTCTATCAGTTTGCTCTACATGGTGTTGGGGAAGATTATTTTAAGGTGTGCTACTTTTGTTCATGTTGCAGTTGTTTAATTCTATGAAGCTGTGTTACTGTGCCTGTCTAAAACACCTGATGGTCTAATAAAGAACTGAATGGCCAATAGCAAGGCAGGAGAAAGGATAGACGGGGCTAGCAAGCAGAGAGTGTAAATAGAAGGAGAAATCTCAGAACAAGCAAGAAGGAGCCAGAGAACAAGAGGAGGGGGACTTCAGGGGCCAACCACCCAGCCACGCAGCCACACAGCTACACAGCTAGATATAGAATAAGAAGGAAAGGAAAGGTATACAGAAGTAAGAGAAAGATAAAATCCCTAGAAGCCAAAGATAGACGGGATAATTTAAGAAAAGCTGACAAGAAACAAGCCAAGCTAAGGCCAAGCATTTATAATTAAGAATAAGCCTCCATGTATGATTTATTTGGGAGCTGGGTGGTGGGCTCCCCAAAAGAGTAAAAGAAAATCCAACAACAACATGGATTTTTTCAGTCTAGGCATGTGAAAGAGAACTTGTCTTTCTTATGACCTCTTCCACTCCAGTCCCTGTTTTGACTGATCCCCCAATGTCTATTTATGTAGCATCTGCTTCTCCTCACACACAAGTCCCTCAGAGTAAAGAACCATACTGATCACTTTACAACTACATCTGTGACTTGCAACTAAGTCCTGGAGGTTCCTTTGTCTTTAATCCACGTTATCAGTGAATCAAACCCAACTGATTAGTGTGCCTATGTGAGTCGGGTAGGCTATGCTGAGGCAGCTCCTGGTAAACAAGTTCGCAGCTGCATCAGGGATGCTTCTATTTTCACTCTGGAGTCTCAATTTATGATAAACGTTTGCAAGGGTGTCACTGCCATCTGCCCTGCGAGACTTTCAGGAAGCGTGAGGTGCAGGCTTCCATCCCACTCGGAGTCACAGCTCTGACAGTGCAGCTCTGAAGATGAGAAGCAACCTTCTGTCTCCATCCTCTTGGAGGAGAAAAGGGATGCTAATGCCTACCCTGCTGGGCTCCTGAGACTTCTTGGTAGGCCTGTGTGAGTGGGCTCAGGAAGCCAGAAGACACCATACAACTGGAAACCCAGTCCGTCCATCTGTGTCCCTTCCCCGCCCCCCCCCGCCCCCCCCACGTCCTCCCCCGCTCCCACCCGTGTGGGCTTAGCAAGCTCCTCTTCAAAAGGACCTCCTCTTCACAGCAGGGCTTGGAGCTTGCTTTCTGGGCTAACCGCAGCTCCTGAGAAGGTGTTAGAGATGCTTTTTGGGGCCCCAATCCCCACCAACTGACTCAGAATCGCAGCAACTTTTAGAAGTGATCAAACTATCCTTCCCAGAACACCGCAAATATCAGTTTCTTGATACATGCAAGACGTACTATATTTGAATGTCTCAGGCCAGAGTTTATAATGAAGAAACAAAAAGGAATATTAATATAATATAATAATATTATAATGTAATATATAATAATATAAATTATTATAAATTAATATAATATATTAATATAAACCATTAAACAAAAAAAAGTGCAGCATGTCAATCTGGATATCATTTGTATAAAAATGTGATGGTAGGTTTTTATGTGAGGGTCACAGTTATATAAATTTCAAAATCATTAAGATATTGATGAGCAAACACTTGCCACTAAGTAATTTCTTTTCTTTACAAGGAAACTGGGACCTGATGACCCTGCAGTAAAGCTCAAATCGTGGACCAGTGAGCTATCTGAGTTCCATCCACCTCTCACATGCTGGAAGAGAGAACCGACTCTCCCAAGTTGCCCTTTAACCTCCACATGCATCCTACAACACATACATCTACACACACACACACACACACACACACACACACACACACCACAATAAATGTAATAACGATAAATGTTAATAGCTATTGTTTGGGCATTTGTCCTACCATGATTTTTTTTACATTTTTTTTTTTAATTTATGAAGCTTTTGCTAAGAAAGGAAAGATAGTATTATATTTGAAACATACTGTAAGATCTTTCACCTTATAGTTACTTATTCTGTCTTATTATTCCACTTAATTTTATTTTATTTACTATAAACAATTTTCAAGCAAAAAGACATCAAATATATGTCAATGAGTAGCTCATGATAAGCAACCCCTTCTCATAGCACTGCTAGTTGGTTTTAGTTATTAACAATACATGAGTGTCAATCAACTTGGTAAAAGGTTATGAGAGACTATTTCAAATCTCCTACCCTGAAGAAAATTGAAACGAATCAATAAAACATAACGACATTATGTTGATCAGTCATGAATCACTCAAAAACAATAAAGGCAGCTAGAAGGGTGAAAAAAAAATGTAATAAAGCACAAAAGTGCATAACCCAGGGAAAGAGACAGCCTGTTAGAAATATGTGCTTAGGCCCTTCTGACAGAACCTGAAGTACCACGGACAACAAATTAACCAAATTACACACTTCCGAACACACCAGTCCAGTGAATCATTAACTGTTTTTTTCAACTACAATCAAAATAGTTGTGGTTTATGCCAACGTTGTCTTGTTTGTTTATGTTTTTGTTTAATACGTTTTTTCAAAGGTTAAAGGTGGGGGTTTGGTGGGAATTGCTAGCAGGCATTTCTCTTACTTTAATTTACTAGGGGAAAAAATAGAACTGTTTAATTTTTAATTTGCAGAGAATTTTCTAGAGAGTGGTTCTCAAATGTCAGCAGTGTCTGTTAAAGCACAAACTGCTGGCCTCACCCGAAGAGTCTGGTTCAGTCGGTGCCAGGAGAAGCCCAACTTTCCCTGCAGGTTCCCCGGTCAGAAGAACCCTGTGAAGGGGTGTTTCCCGGGCCCATGCTGAGGGTTCAGAACAACCACACATTCCTTCTATTGCTTCTTCCACTGAGATTATCCCGCACGGATCAGGCGTCAGCCTTGCTGCTGGGGAGCAATTGACTTCTCCGGAGTCTACAGTACATGCTTGCTAATTAGCTCCAATTGGACAGACTTGCTGGCAACAAAGTCTGCTTGCTCGGGGAGGTTCAAAGAAACTCTGACAACCTCCCCGCCTCCCCCCTTCAACACAGACAAATTGAAAAGGAGAGAAAGAAACCAGCTCAAAGGAAAACCATCAAAATTAGAGGCAGAAAATAAGCAAAACCTCGAAAACTGCTTCAATCATTTAATCCGGGTAATTAGCAAAACACCTTGAGTTAATGGTGCGCCTTCCGCGTACTTCACACAGGACTCACTGCCGGTAAAGCACATTTCATCATTAAAAGCTTGCTCGGTGCTTGCCACACGCCCAGCACTGTTTGAAGCACTCTGCTGATAAAACTAATTTAATTCTCACCAGCGTTCTACAAAGGAGGCAACCCTCCCCCAGCCCTCTCACTTCTCCCCCTCCCCCTTTCAAATGATCAAGAAACTGCTGCCTAGAGAGGTTAAATAAATTGCCAAGGTCACACAGCCATGTAAGGGAAGGCTCCGAGATTGGGACCGAGACAGTGTGAATCCCGCTTTGGGCTCTCTGTTGCCAGGCACTGGTGATCATGTATCGGCTCAGGTTAAATCGGTCTTGTTGGCTAATAATGTGGCTGCCCCTTACACTCATCGGTATCTGGACTTTCCCTAAACAATTGAAAGAAGACCTTCGGAGGAGCCACCGGGCACTGTGGTTGTTCCCAAGGGGACCCAGTAAATTGTAACGTGTGTGAGGCTGGAGAACAGCTACCAGGTCAAGTCCTTTCCTAGTTTGTTTTCTCCTGCTGTGTTAAAACATTCTGACCACAATCAACCCAGGGAAGGAAGGGTTCATTTGCCTTACATCGCCATGTCACAGTCTGTCACT
Organism: Peromyscus maniculatus bairdii; assembly: GCF_049852395.1. Lineage (NCBI taxonomy): Eukaryota > Metazoa > Chordata > Mammalia > Rodentia > Cricetidae > Peromyscus > Peromyscus maniculatus. The sequence continues at coordinate 47,998,028 of NC_134859.1, read as the reverse complement.
GAGGGAAGTAGAGGCAGAAACGGATATAGAGCCATGGATGAACTCTGCTTACTGGCTTGCTCCCCAAGGCCTGCTCAGTCTGCTTTCTTATACAACCCAGGACCACTTGCCCAGGGGTGACGCTACCCACAGTGGGGTGGGCCTTCACACATTGATCATCTATCAAGAAAATGCCTCTATAGACGCGTCTATAGGTCAGTGTGATGGAGGTATTTTGACCCAGATGACCGGATCTTGTGTGGAGTTGACAAGAAAATGCGAACCATCACAAGTGGTCACAGAGACCTCTGGGTTTGCTTTATGTCACAAGCAGCCCAGACAACAGCATCAGCAGGGGGTGTGCTCTATACAGGGGCAGCACTGCACAGGGATGCGTACACGGTATTTTCTAGAGAAGCTGCTAGAACATCAGAATGGAGGTGAGATGGTAACAAAATGTGTGGACTCACGACAGTGTTGCTTAAAACTCTGAATGTGAGGCTTCACTAATCCCATTCATTGGTATTGTGTTAGTTTCATACAGGAAAAAAATGAATGTATCTCACACACCTTTCTTTTATTATTTTCTTTTCTATCACTTATATTTTCCTGTATCTTATTTTATTTCATTGTCTTGAGGATTTTGCTTCCAGATTACAGCTTCTTGTCTAAACTCGGGGACCTTCTGAGCCCCTGGGCCAGAGAGAGCTCAGTGGTGTAGACAGCAAGTTTCTGGGGCAAGTTATGACGTCTGATGACATGGCCAGCCACCTGGGAAGGATCTGAGTGGCATATCCGGAACAACTGAGACTGTTAGAGGGAATGACTGGCTTCAGGACCACACAGTTTCCCTCTAAAATCTCACCCCCATTTCCTTTAAGAAGCCAATGGCACCAGATCATCATTCAAACACAAACAACCACAAAGCTTTAATATAAATTAAATGAGATGACAGCAGAATGATTACTAAGAACAGAATAGGAAAAATAGTTACACCAATCCAGCAGCATGGGCACAAATGAGCTCACAGCGATTGTTGCTGGGGGAGCGGCTTGAGAGCAGGTGACATCAGCAGCCACTTGTTATCTCCTGTCGCCCACAGCTCTTGTAACTCCCAGCAGTGACCACTCGCCTTGTTTATAATTGCCATAGTTTGGTTTCTATTGCCATGATAGTGATAAAACATCATGACCAAAACCAAATCGGAGAGGAAGGGGCTTGTTTCACCTCTGACTCTCAGGTCAGACTCCATCACTGAGGGCAGGAAGTCAAGGCAGGAACCAGAAGGCAGGAACTGAAGGAAGGGTGCTGCTTACTCGCTTGCTTCCTAAGGCTTGCTCAGCCTGCTTTCTTGAGCAACCCAGGACCACCTGTCTAGGGGTGGCACCATCCACATTGGGCTAGGCCCTCAGGTATCAATCATCAATCAAGAAAATGCCCCGTAGACACTCACACAGGCCAAATAGATAGAGGGAATTCCTGAACTGAAGTCCCCTCCTTCCAGGTGACTCCACTTTGTATCAAGATGATAAAATAACAACACAATCAGTGCAATAATCAAGGGCAGAAAGATGGGAACTAAGGCCCTTCCAGCACAGTGCATTGCTGAGGATGATGTCACCATTCACACCTGGCTTTGACACTAAAGCAGGATCAGTTAAAGCAGTGGTTCTCAACCTTCCTAATGCTGTCACCCTAAATACAGTTCTTCACATACAGCTGGTGGCCCCCAATGATAAAATTATTTTGTTGCTACTTCACAACTGTAATTTTGCTACTGTTACAAATCATAATGTAAATATCTGATATGCAATCCCCCAAAGGGGTAGCAACTCCAGGTTGAGAGCCACAGAGTTAGAGTATACAGGACCTAAATACAAAATAACCATGTTGGGTTTTCAGATTAAAGAGTTGTTATTTGGAATGGAAACCACAGGGCATAAAAACAGTGCCCATATTCCTTGTAAGTAAGATGAGGCTCCAAGTGACTGCACAGAGCACAGACCCACAGAGCCATGGCTGCCCAGAGTGTACTGCAGAACTGCCAGCATCCTCCTGGAAATGAATAAGAAATACAGTCTCAGTCTCCATTTGAGACCCAGTGATCAGTATGCTTATTGTCATAGCTCATGGGAGGAGGGTACACACTGAACTCTGTGGGGGTACAGTTCTGAGGTGTGAGCATCTCTCTGGAGCTTGCATTATCGGCTGATGTGAAGAGCTCTGTCCTCTGGTTCATGTTGCCCCATCAGGACCATGGGATGCAAACGCACTGACATTTTTAGTTCTCTGCTTTAGCGGGTGGGTCCTCTGCACACATTGGCCAAATGTCTTATCTGTGGTCCCTCCCTCAGTTCAGGTTGTGAATATAGGATGAGTTCACACCACCACAGAATTGTGGACCTTCCCCTCAGAGCCACTGAGGCAGACAAACCTGCCCTCTGGATGACACAGATCTGCAGCTCTGGTGAGGCTGGACTGGTGCAAATTCCAAATGAATTTTTGAGCTGGGACTACCCAGCTCGCTGCCCCCTTTCGCTCCTGCTGTATCTCAGCATGATATAGTGCCAAATGTGACTGCTAGGTTACCATGAGGACAGAATTCCCCAAGTCTTCGAAAGAAGGACCAGTCAGAGGAAAAGCTGTGCAAGAGTGGGCAGCCTCTGCGAGAGGCTGGTAGGTGGGGTGTCCCGTGCAGCCTCAGAAGGAGCACAGATCTGACAGCCCATTCCAGACTGCCTGAATGGTAAGAGGAGAAAGTCCAGTTGCTTGAAACTACTACATTTGTGACAACTTCTTACAGCAGAGTAAGAAACTAATACACTTCCCAAACAAACGCATGGCCTCTCCTGAAGCCATCACCCCGCTGTGGCAAAGGGATCAAGAAGAATAATTCTTACCTCCACTCCTGGGTCTAAAGACTTCGGGGGGAGGGCGGGATTTAGTGTATTGTCAGGCCTCTTAGTGCTTCCTGACTAGGTATTTTTTATTTGCTTTATTTTATTTTGTTTAGCTTTATAATGGTGGTTTACTGCTAAGCCCCGACCAGCCTGGAGCTTCTCTGGCTCCTCCTGCTCCTGCCTACCCAGTGCGGAAATCTAGGTGTAAGCCACTATTCCTTACTCTTGCTAGCTGCTTATTAAGTGCTCAAGGGAGACCATACACGTGATTTTGCCCCTTAGTAGCATGTTCCACAGAAAGACTTGTAACCTCACTGCTAGAGTTAGCAGTGGACAACCCGGCCATCTCTAACGCCACCTTATCTGTCACAGGATGCTGCATAAAGAACAATGATGCCAACCAAGCCACCTGTGCATCAGATCCTGGGCATTCTTCCTTCTGCCTGAGCTGAAATTTTCTCTGGCTCCACATTTAGCCCTGTCCCACAGAATCTCTTGATTTATCTCGTCAGGAAACACGTGGAAGCTCTCCCAGTTACTATAGTAAGTGTCCTTGAGCTGCGTAAGGCCCAGCCTATCCCTGTGTTCAGACTTCTGGCCTAAGGATGAATGTAGTCTATAGGGGATAGGATGGCAGGGGTGAATTGTCAGGCTGTCCTCTCAGCTCCAGGGAGTACCCCCACTGTAGCGGGAAAGTTTCTCTCCAGGTCCCACCAAGCCCCCGCAGTCCCACAACCCACATATAAAATAATCACTCAGACGCTTATATTACTTATAAACTGTATGGCCGTGGCAGGCTTCTTGCTATCTACTTCTTCTACCTTAAATTAACCCATTTCTATTAATCTATATGTTGCCACGTGGCTTACCAGTACCTTACATCTCACTTGTCATGGTGACGGCTGGCAGGTCTCTCCCTCTGCCTTCCTGTATCCTCAATTATCCTCTCTGTTAGTCCCACCTATACTTCCTCCCTGGCTACTGGCCAATCCGTGTTTTATTCATTAACCAATCAGAGCAGCACATTTGCCATACAGAACATCCCACAGCACCCCATACCCTATCACAGGCTGAGAAAAGGTCTGTTGTGGTACAGCCTGGACATCTGTGTTTTGAGCAAAGCTTCCAAGGAACTCTGGATTGTAGTCAACTGCTGACACAATGATGAGCCATTAAAGAATCAGTCATTGTGGTGGTTTGAATGAAAATGGCCCCCATAGGCTCAGATATTTGAATCCTTGGTCTCCAGTTGGTAGAACTGTTTAGGAAGGATTAGGAGGTGTGGCCTGGTTGGAGGAGGTATGTCATAGGGGTAGGCTTTGATGTTTCAAAGCCTACAGCCATCCCCAGTGTTCTCTCTACTTCTGACTGTGGATCAGGATGTGAGCTCTCAGTTTCTGTCCCAGTGCCATGCCTGTCTGTCTGTCTGCTGCCATGCTCCCCAACATGATGGGGATTACTCCTACCCCTCTGGAACCAGAAGCTCCAAATAACCCCTTCCTTCTCTAAGTTGCCTTGATCATGGTGTTTGGTCACAGCAACAGAAAAGTAACCAAGACAGTTATGAGGATAAGAAAACCCAAGTTAAATTTAGGGGTTTGTGGTGATATTTTGGGGTGATATTTTCAGCATTTACCCCTATCTCTGACTTTGGGTTTTAATTACTAAGACCCATTAGAATTCATGCCATAGGGATTATCCTAAAAATCCACTCCAAACTTTCCACCCAGGCAACCCTCCTGGCCTGAGTGTAAACAATGGGTCATGGAAGTTAACATCTTTGGGCATTACATGTTCTCCCTTTGGGGTCTCAATGCCAACACTACTATTTATTAGTTAAGTCATCTTGTCTCACTTGGACTCATTTCCACATCTGCAGAGTGCCTCTCTGGGCAACTGGAAGAACTCTAGGGCCTACCACAAACACCCAGCCATTGACTTTGCCTGGCTTCTCTGTTCCCATGGTGTGGAGGAATCGAGGCTCCCGTACAGGGAAGTAGCAACTCCCACCCTCAGCTATTCTGGGCTGTCCTGCTTCCCTACAGCACCTATGTATCACCCCTGAGACTTGTCACCTTATGTTAATACGTGATGACCAAGTTCCTGAGGGAGACCAGCGGAGTTCACCATCTCTTGTGACAGACGGCACTTCAGCTCTGTGCAAGGGCAGACATCTGCTGCTTCCGAGCCTCCAAGAGTGCCCATCTACTCTGGCCTTTGTGGAGGACAGTGTGAGATGATGCTCTCCCTCTACCTAGCTTCAATAATTGATGACCAAACAGTTACTGCACCTGGCTTGAGATACTACTCTAGGTGCCATAGGCTACACACATCGTGCCAGCGGGGCAGTTCTGAAATAGCCACAGATAGATCTTGTGCATGACACCTCCCCTCTGCAAACCATACACTGCTGCCTTCTTCAGCAGCCAAAAACCCTGTCACCGGGGATCGCCAAAATGGTAGAGCACACATGAGAAATGGTCCTCTGGCTCCGAGATCAACCCTATGCGTCTTGTGGAATCTGTTCATGAACTCCAACTGATCTAAAATAACAGTAAGCCCTGACAACCCCCTGGGAAACTTGGGATTCTGCAGAATGGTAGGGTCTGAGAGGGTACCTTCTCCAAGACCTGGAGAGCGAGTTAGAACCCAGGACACGTGGAAGAGCCTGAGAGGGACCCTAGATTGAAAGCAAGAAGGAGAATGCAAGAGATACAGCTGGGAAGTGGAGGGCACACCTGACTACAAAGGTCCACACCTCAAGTTGTCAGGGGGTCTACTATGTTCTGAGGTATCAGCCAGGGCAGGCAGGAGAGACCCTGAGAACTGAAACCTGAGCCATCTGTCCTTGTAGGGGAGGGCTTCTGAAGCGTCAAGAGCTGGGAAACCAAGGAAGGAGAACATGGAGAAGCCTGGGAATAAAAGACGCACAGTGGTCCTTCGGTGGGCACCTATCTTACGCTAGAATACGGATGGCCGTGTCATCCCCACATTGAATCACTGGTCACGGCAGCACAGTGGGGAAAGATTGAGTTTTGAAAAACAGTGAGCTACCAATGCTGGGAAAGTGCTACAAAATCGTCCAGCTGGAAGGATTTGTTGATCATTCATAGGTTTTGTCCCTTTCCTCAGGCTGTGTGTGTGTGTGTGTGTGTGTGTGTGTGTGTGTGTATGTGTGGTGTGTATGTGTGTTTCACATGTGTGTAGGTGATATGAAGGCCAAAGGTGATATCAGTGTCTTCCTCTATCACTGCCCCCCTTAGTTTCTTAGGACAGAGTCTCTCTCTGTACCTGGAGCTTGCTGTTTGAGCTGGCCAACCCATCCTTGGGATCTCAGTGCTGGAGTTACAGACAGACACCACAGCAGCCATGCTATCACACAGGACTGGGGACCTGCAGTCCGTCCTCACGTTTACACTGTACGTACTCTACCCCCTAAGCAATCTCCCCAGCTCCCTCTTGGGGCTTTGAAAGCAGATTCTGTCTCTTGCTTTGGCCTGCTGTGGAGCTGAGATACTTGGGTTCTCGATGATGACATTCATGGTCAGGCTGAAGCATCACTGCTTATGTGCTGAGCCCAGAGAATATGCCTAGGGGAGATTGCTTTACTTATTTTACTTACTTAATTAAAAGTTTTTCAAATGAAACATTTCATAGTGGAAGTCTAGCTGATTCTCCTCCCTTTTCCTGAGGGATTTACACAGTTCTGATGATCTAGAGCATGGGTTCTCAATGTGTGGGTCAGGACCCCCTGGGGGGATTTCAAATGACCCCTTCACAGGGGTCAAATATCAGATATTTGCATTACAACTCATAACAGTATTAAAATTACAGATATAAAGTAGTAACAAAATAATTTTCATGGTTGGGGTCACCACAACACCAGGAGCTGTATTAAAAGGTCACAGCTCTGGGAAGGTTTAGAACCGCTAGTTTACAGATACTTGAGAGCATTGTTAGGGCGATTGTGGAACTGAGGTCCTCACTCCTTCCTTTTTGCCCTCCCTCTTATTTACTGTCCTTGGCAACATCACCTCCAGGGCTCTTGGGCACTATGGGCAAGAGTACTGGACTCACCATGTACGATTCTGTAGGTCCCAGAGCCTGCAGTGTGGTGCGTGCATGATCAGGCATTCTCAACCCGTAGTATTTTAAACCAGAGAGCTTAGAGCGCACTATGGCCTGCATTCTGCCCCATCCCCCAACGCACATGTGTGGGAATCCCAATCCCCAAGGTGAGGCTACCAGGTGGGGCCTTTGGAAGGTGACGAGGTCACATGGGTGGAGAATGCCACCACGCCCACCCTGAGCCTGAGCTTCAGCTCCCAGAAGGGAAGAAATGAATTCGTTTCTTCTAAGCACCCATATATGGCATGTCCCCTGCTGCGGCAGCCACCAGGACTGAGGCGTGGAGCAAACACAGCTGTCCCGGTAAGGGCCCACTTCCTAAGGGACTACTTCAGGGCGGGGTTTCTTAAAGTAATATTTTCTTTCAAGTTCTCTTTAGTCTGACATTTCCTACCACAAACTGACACCACTTCGTGGTAGTCTGGGGCTCCTTCTTCAAATTATAGCCATCCCTGGTGCTTAGCTGTTTTGTTTCAAAATAATGCATATTAAATTAGCATTTAAATGGAAATTTTTGTATATGTTCCAAAAGGCCCCAAGTCCTCCGACAGATGCTGCTATCAAACCACAAGAAGCAACTTCTAGATAGGAAGACAATCACTTCCTCCACATCAAATCATGAATTCCTGCGTGAGAGCTGTCGAGGAGAACAGAAGCTACGAAGTCTTTTTTGCATCATCAACCACCAGAAACGCGTCCAATTAGAGGAAAAGACACAGCCACTCATGACATCCAGTTGGTGCCAGGAAATACAGAATGCCAAGGCTCGGGCTGGGCAGGGTGGTGCACACCTGTGATCACAACACTCAAGAGGCTGAAGCAGGGGACTTAAAGCAGCCTGGGCTACGTAGTGAGACACCACCCTAGCATGGGGAGAGAGTGGTCAAGCAGTGTTCTCATAATTGTCATGAGTAGGTAGCAGGCGGCCGAGGCGGACAGAAGCTGCTCGGCCCAGAGAAAAGCTTCTGAGAGAGTGTTGTTAGAAAGCCTTCTTCTGAATTTTCACGTTATCCCAGATTACTTCAAAATCCAGATCCAGGCCATGGGTGAGGAGCAGAGATGTGGCAGCTCTGGGCTGACCCATGAAGTCAGGTTAAGTGGTCATAAAGCAAAGACCCACATGACAGGAAAGTACCCAATTAATCTCACAGGGAAGCCTTGAAAATATAACAGATATACTAACTTGTCCTTTGAAAAGATCTTCCTGTGAGGAGACAGGAAAGCACACAGGCCTGGCTGCTGACGCTGGCCCTTCCGGACCTGTTGGAACACTACTGAGGAGCAAACAGATTTCAGCTTGTTGGTCTTGGAAACTTGGCTGGATCTGTAACCCAAGACACAGCGTGAGTCTCTGAAGGGCTGTGTGGTGTCCTTAGGTAGGGTACAAGTGAAAAAGCTTCAGGCCCAAAGCAGCTGAGGCACAGGACTCTTCCTGCCTACTCCAGTAACCCAGACCACTTCTTCCTCTCAGGCTTTCCCTCAGCCTTGGACCCTTGGGCCCTGGGATTTATGCTTTCATCCTGTATTCCCCACCACAGCCCTTTAAAAAACTTCTTCATCGTGATTCCCATGCCTTAGATGTTCCCAAAGTCTCCTGTCAAGTTCTAAAAATATTGTTTACATTTACTTGTTCATTTGGGTCGGGGGCATGTGTGGGGTAGAGTGTGTGTGGAGGTCAGAGGACAACATGAAGGTGTCCATTCTCTCCTACAGTGGGAGACCAAGGGATCAGGGCCCTTTGCTCACAGAGCCATCTTTCCAGCCCCCACAGTCTCCTGTCTTTTCCTCACCTTTGTACAGGTTTCTCTTGTAAGATTTTTCCCAAACACCTGACTATCCCCTTCATTTCCTTGGCTTAGAAGTCCTTGTCTCACGGAGTTTTTCTGGTCCAGATATCTTTAAGAGGGATCTGTTTGAGTAAGGCCAGAATGATTAGAATATTGCACCAACAAGAACTTGAAAATTAGATTGCTCGCAATTAGTACATGTTGTGAAATTTATATACAATGGGCGCTGTCACAGAGACACTAGGAAGAAGCAGAATGGCTCCGGGCACCGCACTAGGATCTGTTTGTCCAAAGCAAAAGGTGCCACTCTCCAAGACATGTGTGGGGCTTGCTTCCTCAGTAGAGAATAAAGCCCTGGGCACCATTTAGGAGGGAGGGGCCTGAAGAGAGAGGAAAGGGGGGAGTAGGGGGAGAATGTGGAGGTGGGGGAGACAAACACCCACCGGGCGGTTGGATGATATCCTCCCCATGTACACTGGGACCTCGTCTATGGAAGATGCATCTGCCCTGGGCCCCCTCCACTCCCTCATTAAAGACTCACTTCAGCTGCTTCTCCTCTTGATTTCGTTCCCAGGAAGATCTGTGATTAGGAGTTGGCTTCCTACCTATCTATGCCTAGAAGGAAGGAATGTGCTGTCCACGCTGAGAGGCATATTCCAGACAGGTGACAGCTCTTGTTATAGGTAATGGAATGAGAGCGTTGGCCTTATGACTGAGCCTTTTGGATTTGGCTCACGTGCCTCCCTCTGCCCCCGTAGGCTGGAAGCGCAGGTTCTGGAGTTGCAAGGCTAGGAACCAAACCCCAGAGAGAGTAAATGCAACTCCAAAGGCCACTGACGTTCTGCACAGCACAGACAATGCGCTGACCCCGACAGACATCTTCTCTGAATGTCTGCAGATGCCTGCGTCTGCTGGCATCACCTGTCTTGTTACAACTCAACCTGTTAACAACAGAAGATTTTCCCTCGGCCGGTTTTCCAGTTTTCCCGATTCTGTAGGAGTCCCAGGGTGGATTCTCGGAATGGGCTGAGCTTTTTAAAGTCCCCGGCAGAGTTCATCTCGACCTCGGGCTCACGTTTCATCAGAAAACCTGTCCCGCTGATTGTTTCTAACCCTCGACTGCCTCAGCTTGTCCTACAACCATGGAGCTAATTTGAGTCTTGCTGGACTTCATACAGTGACCTCCTCACCATCACTCTGGTCCCCGGTGTCACTTCTAAACTCCACTGCTAATTACCTCTGTAATTAATATTGCCCAGTGAATCACATCTACTACAGAATAATGATGTACAATTTGACTCCACACCACTCAGGTGTCTTATTTAAAGTGCTCAAACACACACACACACACACACACACACACTCTACACTCTGCCATGCCATCATCAGTTACCTGTCGCTGGACAGCAAACCAGGCCCGGTCCTCATGCTTACAAAACTATCAAGCATTTCCTTTGCTCATAGAATGCAGTTGGGAAGGGCTGTACAGAGACAGCAGGTCTGGACCTCATGTATTGTCAACTGAACAGCTTGACAGGGGCCTGCAGGATTCATGTGGAGGTGGCGTGCTTGCAGAATTAGCAACCCGCTGCTCAGGCAGCCTATCGGGATGACGCCTCTCCATACCCTCAAATGGTGAGATCCCTCACAGCATGGCAGTGGGAGACCAAGGGTCGGCATCCCAGGAGAAACAGGAGGAGGCCCTTTAGAGTCTACTCCTCAGCCTCAGAAGTTGAAAGGCGTTATCTGTACCATGATGACAGTCCTACAGGAATCAAGGGAAGGGAGCATGGGCACTGGTCAGCAGAAAGGGTACCAAGTCGTGACTGAAAGATGGAAGGAAAGAAGGACAGGAAGTGAGGGTGGATAGAGAGGGAGGAAAGAAGGCCTTTGAATGGGAAAGACTTTTGGGAAGTCTCCTTTTGGGAAAATGTGGGTTGTCACAGCAGCCTATGAATGAGCGGACTGGATGAGGTCACCCAGTGATGAAAGCGTTGGATTGCTAAATGAGTGACTGACTGAGACCAGCCAGGTGACAGGTCTTCTCCAGCGCAGCAAATGTCCTGTGACTATATTGGTAAATCTGAGAGTTTGCCATCTCGCGTCACACCTGAGGCCCACCCCAAAAATGTGACATTCATGGCTCATAATTAGTGGCAGTGTTGGGGACAGGGCCGAAGTCTATTGAACTAGCCTAACAGCAGCATGGTTAGGTAGGTCCGGTAGGTCCAAAACAGAGTGGGCAAAGTATATTCTTAGCAAATGCACACAACCGCCCTTGTAAGCGGGCGGATTTGGGAACACTGCGTGCTGCTGGAGGTTGCTGCTGATTGGTGCTGCAGATCCAGAGCAGCATACAGGTGGCTTCTAACAGAAACTCAGCAGGGTGTGGCCACATAGCCTAAATATTTGTAAGTTCCCCCGCCACGGAGGACATTATTACCAGTCCATAGCCCGTGTGCAGGAATTAATCTCCCCGGGTAATTAGGAGGATGACTACTCAGGCTTCCCTGTCCTGCCCTGGAGAAACAGCAGTCAGGCGCTGACTTGCTGAGGATCATTTAATCCATGCTGGTGTGCTGGCAGCCTGCCGCTTCCCCTCAAAATGCCTCAAGAACAAAATAACCTGTTGCCACAAGCAGAAGTCGTTCGGGTACCAGCTGCAACTGTGAACTGGCAGAGACAAGTGTGCCCTTCATTATGCAATTACCCATAATTAGGTGCTCATTACTACTTTATCATCGTGGAGTCAGCACCCACCTGTGCAAGGCTGTCGTGAGGCCTGGCAAGGCCGTGGAACAGTGCCTCGCTTGTTCTCCAGGACCGTGACATCTCAAGTCGGCAGTTCTAGCCTGTGCGTGTGTAGAGAGGCCTTCCAAAGCGGCGACACGCAGACAGATGCAGGCCGTGGGGCCAAGTGTGTGAATCCGCAGATGGCACAATGCTGTTCGCTTCAGGGCTGGCTGGCTCGCAGCAGACGGGCGGTCGAGAAGGGGAGAGGAGAGGGGAAAGAGACACTTCATCCTCAGTGTGGGGAGACACTGCACTCAGAACCAAGCTGCCTTACACCCAAGCTGGGGGATGGAGCTGATGGGAACTCTGACCTGCAGACCATGCCTTAATTTCTCTTTGCAAAACAAACAAACAAACAAAAACCCTACCCCATTTCTGTAAAGTGCCTTCTGGACCCATGCAGCAGGAAGATCTCTCCCTTTCTTGTCTTCTCACCTCCTGGTACACAGTACGTAGGGACATCAGCTCATCAGCAAAAGTGGGGCTGGCTGGATAAATGAAGTGCTGATAACCAAATAGGGGGCGTATAGGGCCTGAGAGCTGGCCCCGATGCTTAGAGAGAGAGCCTACACATAGCTCGTTACATACTCCTCAGCCAGCAAGAAACACAAGTCCAAACCTCACACTAAAGCAGAAGGAAATGCAGTTCAGAGATGCAGAGGCCCAGGAGACGCCGACTACCCAGACCCTAAATTTGAGTCAAAATCAAAGCCAAGCAATGAAATAAGCACCCTCAAAACCCCAGTTTTTACCCAAGTCCAAATGTTTGGTTTGCTTCTATCCCAGAAATAGCTGGTGTTCTGGGGGTAATCCACTCCTCTCTACATCCCAGGAAGGAGGTGGGGGTGTCAGTGCATTGATTTATCTGTTAAATGCACGCAAACGCTCCAGCAGTCAAAAGATCCCAGGGCTGGGCAGCAATGGGCACAGGTGCATGTAACTCACTCCAAGCTTAGAAACAGCTTCGCTGTGTGTGTGTGTGGGGGGGGGGGGGATGAAATGGTGGTAGCAGCCGTATAGCTCTGTGATGGCAGAAAAGTATATATCACTGTGAATTCAACAGAGTAATAATGTTAGTTTGACAAGATTGATACTGGAAAAAAAATGGAGTAGAATTTATTATACCAAATTGTTCAAAGACATCTATAGTACAAATGTTCTAGACAGCAACTTGGGCAAACTGATTTTTATTACTTAGCTGTGGAGTGGCCCTTCCAGCATTACAGGAGGCTTCCAAACCAAAATTAACCACATAATTTAAACATTATTGAGTAATACAGAGAAAAAATTAAAGATACTATCTACAGATTCAAGACAATGTAAAGCAAGGCACACTTGCAGCATGTGGCCAACAACTAATTTTTGTGACATTTACAATTCATACAAGCTGGGCTGCAGGAGAGCATTTGCCTAGCATACACAAAACTCTTTCCATCCCTAGAACAGAAAATAAAATTTAGATCTATTTTAAAACAACACATGAAACATAAAACATACAAGCAGTCAGTTATGGATATCTAGTCACATCTAAGACACACACATACACATGTGTCAACACACACACACACACACACACACACACACACCCTGAATGACTCGGCGATTCATGGACAAACTCATGCAATTATGTGCATGGGAAGGTTCACTTCAGCATTGTTAGAAACAGGTCACCAAATGGGAAGCAACCCTGCCTGTCAATATGGAATTGATGAACAACATGAAGCAGCCCTTGAAAAGACTGCTATGTAGTGGCCTGATACATAAAGGTCTCACAGGTATTTGAGTGAGAGCAAGCAAAGTTTAAGATTCCTGTATGGGATAAAGAGGAAGATTAGCATCACAACACACACACACACACACACACACACACACACACACACACACACTACAGTATACATACACGCAAGTAGGAAGTATCACACACTAAGAACTTAATACTATATAGTTTCCTTTTCTGTGGGAGTAGAGGAAGCCTTGAGTGAATGTGTAAGGAGAGGATAAAGTCCTGAGTCAATGTGTTGCTGATGTGAGCATGGCTATGCCAAGAACCTGAATGCCTCAGACCCATGAATTTCAAAGCCTTCCCCTAGACCCTATGCAGATTTTGACAGTGTGTACAGAAAATTTCAACTGCAGTTTCCTCCTCTGGATGCTTACAGCCTGAGGTTGCTCCTCAGAAGAGACCCCTCTTACTTAGTTAAACCTGTCTTTCTATCCAGCTGCATATAACAACCCCACCTCCTTGATTCAGATGTATAAAAGCACTGAGTTTTGGGGTGGTTTCCTGGTTGTTGCTGGTGCATCTCCATCAGAGCACATGGCCCATCCCATCACAGCTTTGGTGCACCTGTGTCTGTCCTTCCTTCTTTCCTTCCTTCCTTCCTTCCTTCCTTCCTTCCTTCACTCACTCACTCACTCACTCACTGCATCAGATAGATCAACCCTAAGCCCTGCAAGGTCACGGAAATTTCCCTTTCTCATGTATGGAAGAATTTGGACCCAAGTGCAAAGAATTTAGATGATTTCTTTAAAGTGTATGCTTTCCTTGCATTCTCCTTCTTAAAATACTAAAAAACCATTTGAGTATCAAATTCTTGAAATAGACTAAGGCAGACGCTCTTGTGTCCAGAGATATTGTCAAGTGGGCTACCATTCAAAAGCTTGTCTCAAAATCACAACAACAAACAAAACAAAACAGAGAGAAGAGCATCACGTGCTATGAAACATCATAGCAGCACAGAGACACCACGTCCTTTGTCTTACAATCGCAAAGAGACCAAAGACTTCTCACAGTCATACATGTGTCTCAAAAAGGAATAAGGCATATATACTGTGTCATTAACATGCAGATAGGGCACACACCACACACTAGGACATGAAATCACAAATAAAAATACCTTACCCCTTGACAAACACATGCGATGTCTCTATTTTATACTGTTATAACCAAATAGCAAAGGCAGGGTTTTTCAGATCATGATTTTGATGGCTGGAGGTTCCTAACAACATAGCACTGGTGTTCTGGTTGGGTGCTTGACTCTGTCAAAATACAGCAGAGAAGTGGAGAGGAAACTTCCCATGTGCAGAGGGCCAAGGTCTGGTAGCCTGGGATATAACTTAGTATAGAATGCTTATGTGGAAAGTTCTAGGCCCTGGGTTTATTTCCTGGAACTTGAAAAGGAAAGGAAGAAACAGAATCACAAAGTAATCCAGTCACAAAAGACTTGACCTACTCCTGCAAGACAGCATTAATGAGTTCATAAGGGCACAGTCCCATATTAGTGTTTTCTCTAAGAAAACAGAAGCAGCAGGGTGAACATACATTAAAGAGGAAGTGAATGGATCGGCTTACATGATATGGTCCAGATATGGTCCAGATAGTCCCACAATAGGCGTCTCACATGGTGAGACTGGGAATCAAGAGTTGTTCAGTCTAGGAAGCTGCATGTCTCAGCAGTCTTGTGCTGACACTGAAGGCCTGAAATACTCTTAGAGAGCTGCTTGTCTCCAGTCCATGTTAGAAACCTAAACAAGCTGGTTCTAATGTCAGTGAAATAATCATTATCAGCAGCAATGGGATAGGTGAGCTGGCAAACAAGAGTGATGGTCAAGGGACACCCCCCCCCCCAAAAAAAAAAAAAAACAGCACAAAGCTTGTTTCCTTCCAAGTACCACCAGAGGGGGCCACCCGCACCTAGGGTGGGTCTTCCCACACCAATGGAGGCAATCGAGGCATCTCTAAAACTTCTATTTACTCTGTCGGTTTCCACTCCTCTAGAGAACCCTGACTACCAGAGATTGTGGCACCAGAACTCGTTCTGGAGCATCAACTGTAGGGATGAATTTCTCTAATGGTCTTGGTGCTTTCTGGAGCTGTTTCTCCAACTCAGCAAATCTGCATTCACTGAAGACTCCTCTGGTGGTGACAGAGCACCGAGAGTCCCTAGTGTGAACTCTTTGAACTCTATTCAAAACAAATGGATGTGATGACCCTGAGTGCCCTCTTGTGAGAAGCAGTGTGGTTGAGGGCTCTTCTATTCATAAAACTTCTGAACATTTGTGGAAAAGCAAAGAAAACAATGAAGCTGGCTAGATGCTTCCAGCATCCCTGGATGAAGTGACAAAGAAAATGAATGAGCTCAGTGATAAAAGGCAGCCAGTTCTGGCTGGAGAGATGGTTCAGCGGTGAAGAGCACTGGTTGATTTTCCGCAGGACCCAGGTTTGATTCTTAGCACATGGCGGCTAACACCTGTAACTCCAGTTCCAGGAAATCCAGCACTCTCTATTGGCTTCTGGAGGTACTGCATGCACGTGGTACGCAAACATACAGATTTTAAATAGTATCCAGCTCCAGATGCAAATTAACTCTAAAGGTTCCTATGTGTGGGCTGAAGGAGAATCTTCTCTCCAGCAGCCACAGAAGCCAATTTGCTGAAAACAAAAAACAATCCCTATCATGTGACGGGCTGACTTACAATGTCAAGCTTGGATGTATTTTGAGGGGACTTATGAAGTGAACATATGGCTGGGTAGTTCTTCTGATTGGAAAGCATGCCCAGGCAACTCTGTCATCTTCAAGCATTAGGCAAAATGTCCCCGCGGGCCACTCTTCCCACCCCAATTAACACTCCGCTGCCCACGGATTTCCCTTTCAGTTTGGTTCTAATTTCCAGCCACCCCCTAAGTTTATCCTCTTCCAACAAGCAATTAAATTGCATGTTTTACTTATGCTTATTGACAATTTTCCCCTCTGTGTACAGGTTCATATGTAACACAAAAAATGTCCCAGTGGTCTGCACGTTACATGAAGGAAGGGGTTTTATTTAATGATTTTGATCTTGATGATGGCAAGAGTCATGGCTAGCAGCAGTGATGGACACACATGACAGCTTACCCAGGCTCACCTCAGCCATGAGTGTCTCTGTAGTCTTGAATGTTACCTCAAGATGAAGACATAATAAGGCTTTGGGCCTCTAATTTGAATATCCCACTTTCATAGAAATGCAAACGTCCACTATCGGCCTTTCCCTCTATGTGTTATTCTTATTAAACGATATTAATTGGGACAAACAGAGACCTTGCTCCCTTGGTGAAAGCAGGGCCTGGACACAGAAGGACCTGAGGCGAAGCAGTGAAGCCTTTGCCAGGGATGAAAACATGAATGAGGGCTGTGAAAGTAGCAATGAGCAAACGTCACTGAAGCCATGGGGCTTTAAGCTCCAGGATGCCCCATCCTGCCCTTTGCCATTGAAAACAAGGGAGGATTGAGGATTGTGCACCCATTACCATCCACAAGCATTAGCAACAAAGAAGAAAAAGACCTTAGAGGCAGTCTTGGTCCTGATTTCCCCAGATTGAACCTTAAATTATTTATCCATTGATGGTGCCTGGACTAAGGAGGTCAATTTAGCCAGTGTTTCCGAAGACCATTAGATATCACTGTCTCCACTTATAAAATTGAAGTCCAGACTGTGACAAGACTGGGAGGGTGAGGGGACTCACAGGATCTTAAGTTTATCCTGGTGACATAGATACCACTGGGCATCCTGCTTTTACCCACAAGGTACGGTGTAAGAGGAGATGAATCATGAAAGCCGAGATGAAGAAAATTCTTCATTTTTGTTCTTTGTCTTCTATAGAATTCTGGCAGTTGCTGGGAACCATTGTGTCCTTCCTTACCAAGGGTAAAGTGTCACAGAGATGTCCTGGGCCATTCTCAAGCTGAGATCCCAGTTGAAAAACAAGAACTAAGAAAGATTGCCCTAAAGCCTGTGGATTCCATTCAGATTCAGGGCAGGATCTTAATTCCACCTCCTGCTTCTGAGACTCTCTATAGATGCTGATTTCCCAGACAGGCGCTTATTCTGCTGCCTTTTTAATAGCATAGGACTAGTTTCTTGGGAGCAGTAGAGTCTGAGTGCCAGCTGTTTACAGGACAACATGATTTCTCATACACTGTTTCAATTCTATCACTAACCATCTCTGGCAGAAAGTGTTTCTGTCTTGCTGATGATGCTCTTGACTATAAACACTGCAACCAGGTATATAGTTGGTCTGTGTTCCCCAACTTGAGGACAATGGATTTAGACCTTACTCAGATATTCAATAATTGATGAGTTCATTCATTCATTCATTCATTCTTTCATTCATTCAACAAAGAGTTACCAAGTTTCTGGCACATACAAAATACCATGTAAGGTTAAAGATGCAGAAGCTGTGTCACTGAATGATATTGCTCATTAAGAGATCCAGACCTCACTCTTACATGAATTTTTCATCTATTGGGAAGGACAGTGTTTAATATACATTGGTGAATAAATGCACAAATTCAGAACAGTGATAAATGCTATAAGTGAAAAATCCAAGGTGCAATGAGATGAAGTGAGATGGGTGTTCAATTTAGGACCAACATCAAGAAGAGGTCTGTGGCCGGGCATTGGTGGCGCACGCCTTTAATCCCAGCACTCGGGAGGCAGAGCCAGGTGGATCTCTGTGAGTTCGTGGCCAGCCTGGGCTACCAAGTGAGCTCCAGGAAAGGCGCAAAGCTACACAGCTACACAGAGAAAAACCAAAAAAAAAAAAAAAAAAAAAAAAAAGAGAGAGGTCTGTGAAGTGAGATGACAAGAAAACGGACCAAACATAAGCATTTTCTATGGGAAGCCTTGAAGTTCAAAATGCACATGGCAGAAACAAAGAAGGTCATGGTGGCTAGAAACTATTGCCGGTCATTTGGGGAGGTGAAGCTAGAGAGGTGGAAAACAGATCATGGGGAGCAGAGTTGGCCATGAAATCATTTGGATGTCCTCGTGGAGCAACTAAGACATTTCCGTGGAAGTGGGTTTGCGCTAGTCAGTGAAGTCGGAGCCAAGCTCGCCTCCGTGTGAGGGGCTGTATGTACACACACAGGACTCCACATGTAGACCTACTGAGGATCTTCAGGCTTTGTTAGCATTTAAGTAATGGCTGAAGGCATGACCAAGGAATTGGGTTTGAGCACCTGGAAGAATACGGTGTTATCTTCTAAGGGAGGGAAGTCAGAAGCAAACTTGAAAGGAATCTGGTCAAGAGGAAGTCAGAGTTCAGTGGGAGTGTGTGGGTAGAGACGGCTCAGCCAGGAAGACAGCATCTTAGCACCCTGTAGGCTCTGATGTTCAGAACATTGGTCTGGTCTGGAGATTGAATCTGGAATTCCTAAGAGTGTAGCATGTGGATTAAAATATGAGTTAGGAGCTGGGGGGGGGGTGTTGCTCAGTGGTAGAGTACTAGATTATCATGGACAAATCCCAGTTTCCATCCCCAGTGTCATGAATGCACACACACATACAGAGAAAAAATACCACATTGCCCTCAGCTTTTTTTTTTTCACATGGATTCTAGGGACTGACTTCAGGTCCTGATGTTTGGGCAGCAAGCACTTTATCAACTAAATGATCTCCTCACTGTTTGTGCTATGCATTGAAGTGAGGGTCTTACATACACTAGACACATGCGCCACTGCTGAACTATGTCCCCACCCCTGGTTTCAGCTCCTATAAATGGAGAGAATGTTTGAGATTAGCCTAAGTGACTAATAAGTCAACTAGGCAGAGAATTTGACAGCTATTGTCAAAAGTTGTAAAGTGATTTTTACATAGAAGATATTTAACCACAAAGAATGACAAACTTCCTCCAGAGAGGGCAGAGCCAGAAGGAGACCTGGGCCCTGATTTCTATGGACTAGGTAGAGGGCATTGAACCAGAAAAGTCCGTCTGGAAGTAGATTCTGGAAAAACAGAGATTTCTGACAGAGTCACATCATAAGGGCCAAAAGAAGAGAATGTTTGAGAAGAGAATGTTCTAGAAGAATGCAGGAGTCAACGGGGAGACTGGGTAAAGACTAGAAAGCATCTCTGGCCCAACCACATAGAGTGCACTGCCTACTTTATCCACAGAAGACTCACAGAAGTGAGGGAGGAGTGCGGGGCTGGTTGGAGGAGGAAGTAGGGATGGAGTGCGTCCACAATTCTTTAGGAATGTGGGGTGAAGAGTGTGGTAGGGTTCATCCACTTGGGAGGAGCTGGAGGACCTTTGAATATTGATGGTGAGTGTATAAATAGAGACAACCAAGAAGATTGGGCGTGGGGGGGAGACAAAGCCATTGAGCAGACACAGTGCACGGAGTGAGTCTCAGACTTGATGTGAGGAAAATACCCCATTGGAACATGACAGAGACAACAGATCCAAGAGGGTTTCAAACCTAAAGTAATATAAAAGTCAGAGGTGGGAGGCAGCAGAAGCTGATCAACTTTCCCTTCCGACAGCAGAACGCTGCTGGAAACACATCTATGACCTTGGCTGGAAATACATCTCTGACCTTGGCTGGGAACACATCTGTGACCTTGGCTGGGAGCACATCTGTGACCTTGGCTGGGCTCATTTTCGGTCCTCATGCATCCATTTTTGCTCAGTGCATCTCCTTACTCATCAGCATTCAGCAACTCAAGCTAAGGAAGGAGAGAGGAACAAGGAGGAGCTTGCCAGGTCTGAAGAGACAAGGCTGTGTACTCACGAGCTGTGGCCAAGCAGGCAGGGCACAGAAATGGCCTGTGAAAGAATGAAGGAAGAATGATGATTTACTTAGTGCAAGGCAAAGTTACAGAGGGCACAGAGGGAAGATTCGGGAAGAAATGAGGCTGTGGGAGTTCAAACAGAAGAGGCAGCCATGCACGTATATTCAGGACATAGGGGATGATACAAATGGAAGTGTGTTAGGTCAATGTCCTACAGAGTGCCACATGGCTCCAGCCATAATGTTGTATGTGTTCTTTCAAAGGTGAAAAGGTAGATACAAAAAGGAGTACTGGGTGATATGTGCTCACACACACTGATTCCTTGAGCATCTGTTCTTGGCACATGCCAGAGCAAGTGGATTGATAGGCACCTGCAGCAGGTGCTCAGTTACTGTGAAGAGGTGAAATAGCGCATGCGCCACCACCACAGCCCTCCCCACCCCCAAACACCGCCAGATTGCACGGCCAAGGCACTAGATGAGGGTGAGTCTATGAAGCTGTTGGGTGGCAGGATTTTGCACAGCTATGATACTTGAAGGGCACAAGCAACTTTTCTAACATGAATTATTCTCTTTAGAGTGGCTTGGACTGCATTGACTGTAAAACAGAAGAGCTGAGTGTTAAACAGCCATGCGTACTGCATCGTTAAGATTCTAGTCAGGCTTGCTTCCCAGGATCCTCAAATAAACCATTCTCCTTCCCAGCTATGCTTTCCAGGTGCTGTCCCTTGCTTGGATGCCCTTCCCCATCTAGTGGGCTAAATCTAGGTAGTCAGCTGAAGCTCACTAGTCCTACTCCTCCAATGACGGTTTCTGCGTCATCCCCTACTCAGACCCATGTCTCATACGATCGACAGGAACTGGAAGACCAATCAGACGTTCCTTTGAAGCATGGGTAGATTGCCCCACAGTAAATGGTTTTTCAGGTGCAGAGTCCCCTATAACCAGCTACAGCTTTTCCTAAGTGGAGCGTTTCGAGTGGTAACTATTCACATTGCTTGGATGGATACCATAAGGTAAGGCATTGTGTTTGTCTCTATATGTAGTGATTTACTTAATATCTATAAGCCTCTAGGGGTGCTGTTATTATTATTATGTGACTTTTATTTTTTCTGTATATGTATATTCGTGTGTGTGTGTGTGTGTGTGTGTGTGTGTGTGTGTGTGTGCATGCGTGTATAGGTGCATGATCACACATATGCATGAGTGTGTGGAGGCCAGAGACTAATATCTGATGTCTCCCTAAGGAATTTTCCACCTTCGATTTGTATTTTTATGTTATGTGCAGGATTGTCTTGCCAGCTCATACATCTGTGCACCCATCATGTGTGTGCAATGCCCTCAGAGGCCAGGAGCGGGTGTGTGATCTTCTAGCAACAGAGCTATATGTGCTTGTGAGCGGCCATGTGAGTGGTGGGAACAGAAACCAGGTCTTCCGCCAGAGCAGCACAACTAACTGAGCCATCTCTTCAGCTCCTATCTTGTTTTTTGAGACAGGGTCTCTCACTGAACCTGGAGCCCACGGATTTGGCTAGACTGGCTGGCTGACAAGTCCAATATCTTCCGGTCTCTGTCTCCCCAGAGCTAGGATTCCAGGTGTGTCATGCCTGCTTTTAAGAGGGTGCTGGGAATCGAACTCAAGTCCCCATGCTTGTACGGCAAGTACTTTACCAACTGGATGATTTTTTTTCCCTTTAGACTAGAGACATTGAGAGGTTGTTCACCTCCATACACAGTGGAAGTAGTAGAGCTGAGATTCTGACGCTGAAGCCTAGCTGCCATCTCAGCTCTAGGCCCTGGTGACAGTCTCCATGATTGTGGTTTATATCAGAAGGCAGATGTTGGATGCAAAGGCATCTCTAGTCGTTTTAGCATTACTTTCTAGACAGCTGTACAAATTGCCCCAAGATGGACTTCATTTTGTTTCATAGAAATTCTAAATTTTATTTAAGTATCTATTAATTTTGTGCACATGTACGTCTCCCTTCCCCCCCCTTCCCCTGTCACTGTGGTTTGCAGTAAGTATTTTAGTGTATGTATTTGTGGATCTATATAAAGTTCTATTAACGGGATAATTCCAACAGTGTAGTGGCTGAGTTAAAGAGTGTATGTATTTTCATTTGATACATAGCCAAACTTCACTCAGAAGTGTCTATTCCAGCTGTGACAATAAGAATATATGTGTTTCCCCACCTTCGCAACACTGGGTACCCCTAAGTTTCTGATATGAGGAATACAATGCCTCACTGTTTTGAGTTACTTTTGTCCAACTGACTTTTGCAAGAGAGGGGGACCTTGGTGCGTCTGTCACTTCTTCACCTTTCCTCCTGTTGTTTTAAACCCCCAAGTTGCTCACTGAGGAGTCTGCTGAAGCCAGAGAACCACCGTAACATTCTTCTGTGGGCCTCGCTAGTGCTGACAGGCAGCGTTGAGCAAAGGTCTCTCGGGTTTCCACATCTGCAGCTTTGTACCGGCCTCACCTCTGAAAAGCCTCAAAGTGTGAAGCCAGGCTTGGCCTAATGTGAATTAGCACGACAAAGAGCCGGCGAGGGGCGGAGCTGTGATGAGCTTTAATGTACTGAAGATTTATGAGCCCTCATGGATCTGCCCCAACCACCCATTTTCTATCCCCTCTGCCCACATCCCAAACGGGCTGGCTTTGTTCGGATGTGATGGTCATTTAGAATTATCCAGCAACAAATCTCACCACTTAAAAAGGCATACCCATGGGAGCAGAGCGCTAGGGAGAGTTTATGCTCTGACCACAGAACCCTAGAGCTGGAAAGGCGGGAATGTGGGAATGTTTTACTCCCCCCTGGACTTTTGTTTGTGGTCTCAGCCCTTTAACGCTGTTTGTTTACTTGAGCATGTGAATAAAGCCTTCCAGAGGCCTGGATTTTGCTGGTGAGTCTCAGAGAACCAACGCCCAAACTCAGACTCAATGGAGCAAATTCAACCCTACTCCAAAGCTCAGTCTGCAAGTGCAAGCTCTCTCTGTGGGAATACAAATGTCAAGACAGCTTCTCCTTCATTCCAACAAAAGGTAAAAGCTACTGGGGCCCGGTTTTCCATTTAGCCTCGGGCTTCAGCTCATTACCAGGGTGCTGGAGACTCCTCCTGAGTTTCATCACCAGAAATTTGCAGTTCTCAACAAGTTTCTATTTGCCCATCTAGGCAATGGGTAGATGTTGCAAGCTTCATAATGGGAAGGCTCATGGATTACCCCTAACCTCCTTCTGCTTAAGTCAGTGTTCATAGAAGTTACAGGAAATAAAGGGAAGGCCTTGTCACCTGAATCAGTTGAAAGTGGTAACACTATTTGTGCCAAAATCTGAAGAAGCCTTCCTGCAAAGGCCACTGGACACAGAACCTGTGAGATGGTGTACCCCTCACAGATTTAAACTAACATAAAGTGAATCAGTAAAAGTAGATTTGTGCTTTTATTTAAACACACACACACACACACACACACACACACACACACACACACACACACACACACACACACCAAGAAGAAGGAAGAGCTATTCTTTCAAAGAATAATCCCTGAAAGTGGTCTGTTGGACTAACTGCATAGAGTCACACAGAGAGACAGACAGAAGGACGGCGGGAATACTCCGCAACTCAGCTTTGACCTGCCCCAGTGCAGTGGCGGAGTTTGCATCCCATCTCAGCATCCCGCCCTCTGCCCCTTTGGTAAGGAATGCAGGGAAAGCAAGAAGATGTGCAGGGACTCTGCATCAGGCCTGCTAGAAAATTCTAGTCAATGTCCCAGACCCAGAGCAAATAGCTTTAAAAAAAAAATCCAAGCTGTTTGTTTTCCAATCAACATAGAATCATGTGTTAGACTGTGGGCTGTCATACATCATTCTTAATCTGTCACCGCTGAAGTCAGTGCGACAGTCGACAGTCCTCAATTAATGCAAATTAAACCAGTTGTCTTGTCTATAATTGTCTAAACTAGCAAAGCGCCTTTCTTTGGTGACAGAGCATCCCAGACTCCTTGCTCTGTTACCCCTAAGGGCCCAGCACTTGTTTCATGCTTTATCTCTTTCTTGTGGCTTTTATCCACACAACATTAAAGAGACTCTCTTCCCTTTATGCAGGCAAATAAAAAGTAGATTTAGAGAACAAAGATGAAAAGAGACATTCCACTGATGGAGTACTTCAGAATCCAGCGGCCTCATGTTCAGACGCTGGCCAAGTTAAAAGTTGCACTGGGTTCTTTGACATCAGAAACTCATACCAAAAAAGAAAAAAGAAAAAAAAAGAAAAGAAAAGAAACAGCGCATGTTCCTGTAAGGACTTGATGCACATTAAAACGAAACTGTGCCATTGGCTGCTCTAGTAAAGGGATTTCCAGGCCTTGGCTAACAGGGAAGAGGAGCTCACTGGCAGGCTGCCACTTACCCTCCCGATCTGGTTCCTGTTGAAGGATAGTGTCCCTAAGAGCAGAGCAGGTGGCAGAGTCGGAGCTGAGTCATCACCTCTAAGACCTCCACATCGCCACCAGAGAGGTCGTCTGGGACCAGCTGTGGCAAACTGTAGAGGCCCCTATGAGCTTTCTTGGGCAGATACTCATCGAGCAGTAAGAATTCACTTAGTTCCCCAAATGAGGACCCTCGGAAGAAAGGAGCTGAGATCCCTCTAGAATCTTCTAAAGGTCCTGAGAGTACTGACTGGAAAGCGCTTATGAGTCCAGCTTTGGGTCAGAGGCACAGTTGCTGGGACACTCATCGGGTTTTCCTCTCTCTCATTGTCATCCAGATGAGGTCGCGTGTTCGCTTGTTGGAGACTCCCTCCCTCTGGCCACACTTGAATTGCATGTGGGATTTGATGGAAGCGGTCTTTCTCGTTGTCACCACACATCTTCCCTCAAAGGTTGAATGTCACTGACCTGGATATCTCAGTTCTGAAAAGTTCCAAAACCTGAAGCTTGCTGAGTGCTGAGGCATCACGGGTGACCAGTTCTACACCTGGCTTCATGTTGGTGGGTCTTGGTGAAATCACCGGCACACTAACAATGTATAACATTGTTGTCAGGCGCCAATGGCGCCTGTGAGACATCACTGAATGGCGTGCTTAGACTCAAGCTTTGGCCCTATGATATCTCATGATGTACGTGCAAAAACTCCAAAATCCAAGACAAAATAAAATCCCAAACTTGCAATACTTCTGGTTGCGAGCATTTCAGATAAAGAGTACTAAGCATATACTTCTTTTATAGAAGTCCGATATCCCCTTGATACAGCCACTGGTCAAAATGGACAATTAGGGCTTTTGTTTAGGCATAACTCTTTGCTCTTCTATGACAACTTAACCTTCCCTATATTCCACATACATCCTAGAGCTACCAGCTTATGGGGTCCATGCCCTTGTGGGCTTAACTTGTGTGCTGAGGACAACATGAACTAGCCAACCTTGCTAGTGAATTCCTACACAGAAACTTAATAACCTTACAAAGCCAAGTTAGACAGGATTCCCCTCCACAGAAGTCAGAACTGATGAAAACAAGCCTCCTGCCCTGAAGCACACTGTGTGTGGGCATAGTTTGGTGCTCAATGTCCTGAGTATAAATCACAGAAACAGTTACCAGGTTGTTTGTTTGCTTGTTTTTGGTTTTTGTTTTCTTTCTTCCCCCATAAAGCACTTAGAAAGTAGGGTTCAGAGAAGCAATACTGAGGACGTGACATATTTGGTGACCCTGTTGGTTACTTTCCTATTGCTGTGATAAAACACTAACCAAGGCATTCAGAGAAGAATTTATTTGGGCGTATGGGTCCAGAGGCCTAGAGTCCGTGTTGGTGATGTGAAGGCAGCGGGAGGCAGGCATGGCAACCTGGGGAGCTGGGAGCTTGCGTCTTGAACCACAGCAGAGCAAACTAGAAACAGTTTTAATAACAGTCTTTAAACTCTCAAACCCTGCCCCCAACGACATACTTCCTCCACAAGGCCACACCTCCTAAACCTTTCCAAACAGTGTCACTCACTCCCCCAGACTATGGAGGACATCTATCATTCAAACCAACACAGTAGCATCAGGTGACCTTACCACCTCATAGGTATGTTGTAGTGGGTAGCCATTCCAGCTCCTACTTTATGGACGTGAAATGCCCAGGATGCTATAAGATCACCACAGTCTTTAGCCATGCACAAATGGTAGTCTTGTGTGTTGGCTGCTCCACTGTCCTCTGTCAGCCCACAGGCGGAAAATCAAGGCTGACAGAAGGATGCTCCTTCAGGAGGAAGCAGCACTGAAAAGCACCTGATTCAAGATGAGTGGGAACCATTCCAATAAACACATTTTGGATTAAAAAAAAAAAAAAGATGTAGTGGGTAGCCATTCCAGCTTGGATCTGGAAGTTCCAACCCCCATTGAGACTCTGGCAACTGTCATGCCTACGAGGCGGGGCACAGAGAGAGCGCTGGCCCATCCAGATCTCGGGTCTCCAGGCGCCTCCCCTGGCCCCACCTCGTAGGCATGACAGTTGCCAGAGTCTCAATGAAGGTTGGAACTTCCAGATCCAAGCTGGAATGACTACCCACTACATATGTGGTTTAGAATCTCCTCTTATACACAGTCAGAGAAACTCTTGTGTGGCCAGGGAAGCATACAAAAGGTAATGAGATCAGACACTGAAGCACATTTCTGTTTACCTTTGTCCTTTTGGGTCAAAGCTCCATGGAAAAATCCACAGGTGGTGAACCTTGGAACTTCCCATCTAGAGAGCTCTTGCAATTTCTTTGAGTTATGTGAGTGAGCTTTCTTAGAAAATGATTACCCAGTCCCAGGAAAACCTTTAAATGACAAGAGCCCTAGATTCTGTAAGCCTAGAATCTGAAAGACCCCCAAGCTTAGAACCCAGCTAAACTCCCACATTTGTGATTCACAGAAAGTATGGAAATACATACTTATTATTGTTGTAAATCACAAATTTGGGGTTCATTTTTATTTGCAGCAAGAACTAAATATCCAACAGGCAGGCAATTACCTGTTTGATCCATTCCTTCTATTCTGGAGTTTAAACCTCACTTTTACTCCCTCAAGTACATTATACATAGAAGGAATCACTTCAGAGCATTAACAAAATTATTCTTGGCCATGTGTCATCTGATCTCTCTTGCATATAGATCCTTCCAAAGGCATGGCGCGTGCACACTTTCCTCTGACTTACCTGCTGTGTTGGTTTGAATAGGTATGACCCCCCACCCCCAATAGACTCATGGGTTTGAATGCTTGGCACATAGGAAGTGGTACTATTAGGGGTATGGACTTGTTGGAGTGGGTGTGGCCTAGTTGTAGGAAGTGCGTCATGGCTTTCAGATCATAGTGTGGGGGCAGGCTTTGAGGTCTCCTATGCTCAGGCTACTCCCAGTGTGTCACATAGTCTCTCCCTGCTACCTGAAGATCAGGATGAAGAATGCTCAGCAACTTCTCCAGCACCATGTCTGCCTGCAGGCTGGCATGTTTCCTGCCATGATGATAATGGACTAACCTCTGAACTGTAAGCCAGCTCCAATTAAATGTTTTCCTTTGTAAGAGTTGCCGTGGTCACGGTGTCTCTTCACATTAATAAATGACTAAGGCTCCTGCCCTCTATGAGGACCCACGGGGACATACTACAAATCTGTTTTGGATAAGGTGTTGGTTTGAGTAAGAATGGTCCCCATAGCCTCATACACTTGAATACTTGGTCTCCAGTTGGTGAAACTCTTTGGGAAAGATTAGGAGGTGTGGCCTCACTGGAGACTGTGTCACTGGGTGTGGGTTTTGAGGTTTCAAAAGACACCATTCTAAGTTAGCTCTCTGCCTGGTGCTTACAGATCAGGGTGTGAGTTCTCAGCTATTCCTGCCACTGTGTCTTTCCTCTACCATCAAGGACTCACCCTCTGAAACCATAAGCTCAATTAAACATTTGCTTTTATAAGCTGCCTTGGTCATGGTGCCTTATTGTAGCAATAGAAAAATAACTAAGACACACAGTGAAATCTACAGAAGGAACTCTTTACACATGGGTGGGAGTGAGGTGGGTGTGTGGGTGGGCAGCAAAGCCCTTCTGTGGACCTAAGATTCTTATCAGTGGTTGTCACACTTCAGTTATTCTATTCTTTTTTTCTTCCAAAAAAAAAAATTACTCAGAGAAGCATTTTCCACAGAATATGCCTGACACTCTCAAGAACCACCACCAGTTAGGAGACAGCTTTGTGAAGACAGGCTAGATTTCCAAGTGCAAGAAGCCATGGTCCCTCTGAAACAAGAGCTAAGAACCATGAGAAATGCTTTCAGTCACTAGTGGTTTTCAATTCATACTCAGCAATAAGGGTTGTAGCATTGAAAACACACCTCGGGATGAGGAAGAATGGTTTACTATGATACAGGAGAGTTAGCATTTGACATCACTGAAGGTCATATTTTGGAATAATTTTAAAAAAAAATTTTCTGTCATCCAGACATGCTCATACTCATACTTTTGAAAAGTCCTACCCAATTTGGGGCATTACGTAAGTGATTAGAATGCACTCTAGCTGAAAGAACAAGGCATCAGCCAGGAGCAGCAGGAGGCACTACCCATTGCCCCACCCAGCCCGGGGGCTTGCTTGAGCCCTGTGTTCACATCTCCCAAGTTCATTCCTCTGATGTTCCAGCTCCTCCAGGCAGCTCCTTCCCACTGCAATGTGTGGGTTCACAGTGACAAGCAGAGGACTTCCAGGACTGAGGAGACTTGGTTCTAGCTCCAAGATGTCCTAGCTGACCTTGAAGAAACCATTGAAAACTTGGAGCATCAGTTTCTACATCTGAAGAATAAGAAGAGTAATTCTACCTTTTTATTTTCCTTACTGTCATATTCTATTTCAGACACCACAAGGTAGCATTGCGTGCTGTAAAGCCTAAGGAATTTTTGTAGAATTCTTCCTGTCTGGTCAGATCTATAACTATTTGTATTGATTAGTTTCTGTCATACTGACACAAGCTAGTGCCACCTGAGAAGAGGGAACCTCGGTTTAGGAATTGCTTCCATCAGATTGGCCTGTGGGCAAGTCTATGGGGGCATTTTCTTGACTGCAGATTAATGTGGGAAGTCCCAGCCCACTGTGGGTGGCACCACCCATGCGGAGATGATTCTGGGTTGTATAAAAAAGCAAAGTGCATGAGCCATGGCCATCTAGCCACTCCTCCACAGCCTCTGCCTCAGTTCCTTCTCCAGGTTCCTGCCTTTAGTTCCTGCCCTGGTGTGATGGCTCATGTCTGGGATCAACTAAACCCAACTGAGTCTGGGATCAACTAAACCCAAGCTGATGGGGGCTCCTGTGAGAGATTTTCTTGATCAGAACATTTGAAGCAGGAAGACTCACTCTATACAGAGAACACCTTCTAGTGTCATTGTCAGGATATGAAAGAAGGAAACTGCTCTTTGCCTGCTTGCTCTCACTCTTGCTGGCAAGTTCATCTATTCTGATGCTGCAGTGTTCCTTTGCTGATATTAGAACCAGCTTATTCAGGATTCCAGCAGAGACTAAAGAGAATTAGCTCTCAAGGAATCTTCCAGACCTCTAGCACCAGATTGGGACTGCTGAGACCGCAGCCTCACAGAATGAGCAAGTACAGGATTCTCATCCTTTCTGCCTAAGACAACTGTCATTGGACCACACAGACCCCATCTTGTAAGTCAGTCTGAAGAACCTCCTTTTTGTATATACATTCATTCCGTCAAGTTTTAAACCTTTAAAGACTGCTGACTAATATACTTAGCTTTCAGGAGCCTGAAGGGCCGCTCAAACACAGCAGTCCTCCTGACACGGTGAGTGGAATCCAAACCAAACAAATCAGTCAGTTCGCACAGTCTCGCTGACACTCCCTGGGATGAAGGCATTTGACAAGTGGCCACATGACAGACCACAAGGAAACAGCTGCCTTCCTTCCCCAGGACCCAGCTTTCCCAAATGTTGCTGAGAGTGGTCAAACTTTTTTGGGAGAAAATGAGGGGGGAAAAAACCTAAATAAATAAATAATAAAAAATACACCATCAAAGGAGAAAGTGCTTGCCCTTCCTGTCTGCAGACATACACATGGATGGATGCAAGTGTTGGAAGACAGAGTTGAAACTCAGCATGGAGTCCTCTGAACATCAGCACTCCTCTGCTGTGCTTGCACAGGCCCTGGTATTTCTTTGGGAGCTCTGTAACCTTTTAAAGAAACGCTTCTTGTCAGGAATGTCCGCGGTTTCCAGTTTTTCACTGTGCAAACCACACTACAGTGTAGCGAACATTCCTTTCTCTAAACCCATGCTTATGTGCTTACGGTTAAATTTCCTGGAGTGGAATTGCTGCGTTGGAGGAAGGACGTGTTAAAGACTTCTGGAATATTTGTCCAACTACTCTCCAGATAAACTGTCCTAAGTCTCATCCCCCTGCCTCCTCTGTGTTCCTCTGTGCTATCAAAGCCTCGGCCAGATGAGAAGCTGACATAACCCTCAGTGTTTACATTTAAATATTGTAATTACCTGTGATGTAAAGTTTCTTTTCACATACTGCTCCTTCTGGGTACGGTGGGTGGGCACCCACTGCTCATTTCTTCTGGACTTCCTACTTGGGTGACATTTAATTCATTTGCTACGTATCAGTGATGTTAGCTTCCCATTTAACTGTGTTGAAAATGTATGCAAAGATGATATTTTGAATTGCTAAGGTGGTTGTTGTTTCTGGCTTGATGTTGCCAAACAAGTGACCTTTTCCTTATGAGTTAGTTCTGTCTTTTGAGCATCAAAGCCCTGATGTGGGAGAAACTGCCACACATTCAAGGAAGTGGTTGGACGCTTGGAGCATATCCCACGCTCGACATGGCAAACGTGTGGAGCCTTAGGCTCTCAGGTCTGTGGCGCCTCTGTCTTCGGACAAACCGATCTGATCAGGTAGGGCTGGTTCTGTATACGCTCCAGTAGCTGCCAGGAAGAGCATCTCCAAGTTAGGTGGTGTGGGTGGCACTCAGCCAGGGTTTCCTATTGGTCTTCCCTAGGTACTGCCCACCTTCTTGGGGAAGAATCATCACATAATTCATGGGAATTCACTGTATCTGATCTCATCTGCTCCCAGCTTTCTGGAAAAATCCCTCAAAGTTCAAGATGTGCCGCTGTGGTAGCCCCAGCAAATGCCTTTCCCACAGGTTTCTCACATCACATACGATCGCTGTGTTGAAAAATACTGACATTTGGGGTTGTTTTTTTCTACCAGACAATTTTGCTGAAATTTTATTCCAACATTTTCCCAAATATTTTATTCCCTAGATAATCTAGTAAAACATCTGAAAACAATATTTGCCTCTTTTTCCATATTTACAGTTTCTGTTTACATGTGTATTTACATCTGCTCAGATTTTCACAATACTGAATAATAACTGTAACAGTGAAAATAATATGTACTGAAATTCTTACAAGAATGTCTCTCCTGCAAAGGCAAATGTTTGTTTCTCACATTCTGCCAGCCCTGGGCGTGTGACTGACATTTGTGGGTAGGGGCCAGGCGGGAATGGTATACACAGCAATGTGTCAAACTACTATGAAGAAAACTTTGGCCAACTATCTTTTTTTGTCATCAGCAGATTAATACAAGTGTTCAGGATTTATGTTCTGATTTATAACTCTTAAAGATTAGGCTGCTTTGTCCTGATCTTTCCAGGCATTCCCGGCCATCCTTTTCTTTTATAATGCTACTATATCTGCATCCTAGTTATTCTGTAAATATTTTCCTGCTATGTCTCATGCAACTTCAGCTGTATTTTTTAAAAATATACTCTCAAAAGTTCACTCCACTGGCAACACACAAAACTTGATGCTGAAATCCTAGTGTCATCTAAACAAATCTCTCAAAGGGTTTTTGAAAGAAAAAGTGAGAAGAGAGAATCCCCATGAAAACTTCCTGTCTCCACATCACAGTGAAAGTATTTGTCCCGATACTTATTACTGAAAAAATTTTTCAGCAAACCGGGGTCAGGAGGGAACATCTTCAATCCGACAGATTATCTATCAAGATTCTACAGCTACTCTCACAGTTAGTGATAAAAATAGAATACTCTCCTCTACCATCGCAGAGAGCTGAGAACAGAAATTCTCACCACCTCTACTAGACAGTCTTAGAGATGTTAGCCAGAGCAATAAGCCAAGAAAAGTCCATAAACAGCATGGTGGGGCGGGGGTGGGGATGGGGAGTGAAACACAGACAAAAAGATCTTGTATAAAAAGAACCATAAGTAAAATAAATCAATCAATATAAATAAAGCCTACTGGAACTAACAAATGAGCTCAGCAAAACGGCAGGAAACGTTCGATGCAGAGACACCAGCTATTCTGCCATCCCATTGAAATGAACAAACTAACATGAAGTTAAGAAAGTAATTCAGTTTATAATTCTATAGAAAAAACTAAAATCTTAGGAATGAACGTAACAAAATAAGTGTAAAAAGGAGTTGAAATCTATCACTGTTGTAAACAAACATTGGAGAACTGGGCGAACAGACACCTGTGCTCACAGGGCAGATAGAGCCAATATGGCAGCCATCTCCAGACAGGGTAGATAGTGCCAAGATGGTGGCCATCTCCAGACTACTCTGAGGGTCCAACACCATCCTTTTCACCAACCCAGAAATTGATAAGGTGGCTCTAAAAGTTACTAGGAAAATCAAAAAGTCCAGAATAGCTGAACTGTCTTTACAAAAAAAGGAATGGCCAGGGCACACCTTAAAATTTCAGCACAGGCAAGGAGAGGCTACTCTAGAAACAAACCCACATTCATGGCTACTAGACAACTGGCAATAATGCCAAGATAACTCTCCAGTGAAAAAAAGAGTCTGCAGCTGGTGCTGCTGGACAATGGGGTTCCCACACACAGAAATACCAAGTCAAGCCGGGCGGTGGTGGCGCACGCCTTTAATCCCAGCACTTGGGAGGCAGAGGCAGGCGGATCTCTGTGAGTTTGAGGCCAGCCTGGGCTACCAAGTGAGCTCCAGGAAAGGCGCAAAGCTACACAGAGAAACCCTGTCTCGAAAAAAACCAAAAAAAAAAAAAAGAAAAAAAAAAAAAAGAAATACCAAGTCAAACCCTTTCTCCACATAAGTAAAACTGTAACCCTCAGAGGACCCAAGACTTCTTTGTAGGCACTGCAACTAAAACCATGTGCAAGAGATGGGTGCCCATCTTCATGTCCTTAGGTTAGGCAACGATTTTAGACAGGAAACAAGAGCGTGAAGGAAAAAAGAAAAACAGCCTAGCCATAATTGATGTTAAAGAATTTCTCATTTCAAAGGCCTCCAAAAGAAACTGCAAGGTTAGGCACCACAGTGAGATGTGCATGTGTAACTCATACCTATGATGAGTGGCCTGTGTGTACACTATATAAATAGTCCCTGTAACTCAGCAACAAAACTACAGTCCGGTTAAAATGTAAGGATCTGAGTAGGCATTTCTCCCAGTCAAGTGATTGCCAAGCAGGTGAAAACGTGCTCAACACAGCCCCCAGGAAACACAAATCCAAATTACAGTGTTATACCTACATGGGGACCCTGTAGTCCATCTTCACCTGAAGTGTGTGAAGTAGAGTGACAGCCCTTCAGAGAATGCCGGCTGAGCAGGGGGTGCTGGCCCCTGTCACCACAGCTTGAAAAGTCACAGTCTGCTCCTGACTGAGCCTGTATATGGGCAGGGAGAGAACTCAAGCTCCAGGAGGATGGGGGATTTGCGTGGTGCCTCTACCCGACACTGGGAAGATTATACTACCTGGAGTACCCAGTCTGCGGGGAACAGAAGGAGCAGGAAATTGCCACCAGAACTATAACAACCATTATTTTCTGCCAAATAGGTGTGTTGGCCATTTTTGCCTTTGTTCGAGTGGGTGCCTGGTTCTGCAGAAATGAAAATAAAGCTGCTTTGCTTCATTCCTGGACGTCTCTTGGATTTTGTTATTGTGGGACGAGGGTCTCCTTTCTCAGAATGACGATGTCCAAAAGAGGTAGTGCTGGGAAGGCGGTGGGAAAGAAAACCCTTATACATGCACATAATATAGAATGTTATATTTTGTATATGATATTATATATTATGTGAATTACGGATAATTTATAATATGAAATATGTATATGAATTCTACTCAGCTCTAATGAAAAGTGAAGTTGAAAAGTTTCAGGAAATGGATGGAGTTAGAATGTGTAATATTAAGTGAGGTCACATAACATTAGAAAGAATAAACTTCATGTTCTCTCTCATATGCAGAATCTAGTCAATTACATATATACATATATATATATATATATATATGTAAACAGAAGTCCATGTGGGTACAGTACAACAGGAAGAAAAGAGAAGAAAAGCTAAGAAAGGAGATGAGGAGGCAGGTGATGGACACGGGTTATGAAAGAGGTTATAAAGCTAATTGTTTTCTAGTTCTAATTCTGCCATAGTATTTTTGTGGTAGATAAGTGTATAAAAATATAGCCAACATACAAAGTGTAAAATGCACACAGGCCCACAGCTTCCTTTTTGGATTCTAATTCTAACTGAATATGTAAGGACATTGACTTGTGTAGATTTTGGATTTGGTTAACTTTGAGTGTGTGATATTTTTACCTATTTGTAATTTTTTTGGAACAAAGTTTATAAAAATTAAAATAAAGGGTTTTCCTATGGCCCAGCATTTATTTCTACCTCTAACTATATACTCCAGAGAAATCATACAACACCTGCTTGTATTTTAGTAGCTAAAGAATGATATATACACAAATTCAGCTGTGAGGAGGCAGAGAAGAACGTGTCACCTTTATTGGAAGAAAAATCAAGAATATTGAGTGGGCCTCAGGAATAGCTCAGACATTCTGCTCTTCATCCAACCAAACACTCTCTTATAGGTGCTTTCTCCTCAGAGACCGCCAACTCCATCATACCCAGCGTGTGGCTGCAGTCTCGAAATGATGCCCACTTTCTAACAGGAGGCGGCTCATCTCAGTCAACACAAGTTACCTGTCTCTTTACACAGGGAGGAGGGAGAGAATGATCAGTTGCTGGTCTGGGACAAGTCCGGACCCTGCTGGGTGGTCACTGAGACATCCCCACACAGGCAAGAGTGTGTCTGGATCTGGTCTTAGGCTGTTCTCTGGCTTACAACTCCTGGAACCCTAGCACCCGCTCTTCTTGGAGCTTCTCGGAGGGTCATCCTTTTCCTTGTCCCACTGTGGTTACTTCTCAGCAGGGGTCGGTTCGTGTTTCTCTGGGAGCCATTTGCTGAGCACAAGCAACCCAAACTGTTGGAACTCACAGTCTTCTCTAGTGATAAAAGTCTTTTAAAATCTGGACAGCTCACCTTCTGTTTTATTCTCATCAACATCTACGTCAGTCTATATCAATGGCCTCTCTAAATACAACTTAACATTTACTGTGGTTTGTGCATTTTGCTCCCACCCCTTTCCTTTTTTTCTGTTATTGCCCCATCTCTCTCTCTCTCTCTCTCTCTCTCTCTCTCTCTCTCTCTCTCTCTCTCTCTCTCTCTCTCTCTCTCTCTCTCCTCTCTCTCTTGCCCTCCCCCCAGGTTATCTGCAATGAGCAGATTTTAGTTTGGTGCTTAATAATTAGACCATAGGCTTAATTTTTTTTCCCTCCAAACTTAGAAAACTCATGTGAATTTGTCAAGGATTCCTGACATTCAGGATTAAATATGGTTTTTAGAAAGGCTGGGATCTTTCCAAATAAGAAATGGAGGAAATCGAACTTGCAGTGTTTTAATGATTCATCCATTTGGGGGAAGAATGACTTAGATAGAGCTTACGCACTATGCTTTAAAGTAATGTTCCCCTTGCTAGCTTACGAAGTAGAATTCATTAAATTTAAAGTAATTTAGTGAGCAGCTTAGTGCTAAGTCATGCTGTTTCGAGTTTGGAACAGTCTTAACTTTGCAGCTGGAATTCTTTTTTCCCATGAAACTTTCTTGACAACATTAAGTGTCTCCTAGATTTGGGATGAAGACAAAAGTCATCTCATGTGGCTCATGAAGCCTAGCCCAGCTGAACTCACCTGATACATGTCAGGGATTATGTTGATTTAGTGAAGTGGTGGTTGGTTGTAGGTTCTCCTCCAAGACACATGGCTTCGCTAACCCTAGAAAGATGTCTAGGTTTTCAGTACCAACTATGACTTCCCTCCTGCTGGTGAGCCTTAAGTCTTCCTAGAGAGCTGTTGATGACCATGGCCGTATTAGTGTCACTACTGTACTCTTAGGAGCAGTGCCATGCTGGTTGTTGTGGTGGTGGTTGGTTGTTTCCCTCCTTTGAAAGCTTGCATGATGCCTTCTGGTACTATGAAAGCCTCAGGAAGGAGGCTCAGTTCACAGCTCAGGAGCCTCTGGGCCATGTCTGAAGCCATGGTGTCGTCAGCACCTTCCACCTCTGAGGGGCAACCAAGGACAATCACAATAGCCTATGGGTTGGGAGTCTCTTGGACAACCTCAACCAACAACTCAAGAAAGGGAGGTCTCATGCCTGGCCTCCACATTAAATTTTAAGAGACATCTCTCCCTGAGGTAAACTTTGAAAGAGTGCTATTTAAGAAACCAGTTGTCAGCATAAACCTTGACCGGGTCTGCAGCTGTTCTGACGGAACATCAGGGAGGACCTGTGATCTGGCTATTTCAGGCCTCCAATAAAAAGGACAGTAAAATGAATGTTTGGTGAGAAAAATGCTTTTGTGGAAACTTGTGTAATCCAAACGTTTTGGTGGTGGTTTTAACATCAGATTTTACAACAGTCTAGTTAAACGGTTGGCTGAATCTTTTAAAGGTTGGGGAATTTAATGGAAGAAAGTATACCCTTTGTAGTTTTGTAAGTTCAGAGGACTAGGCAGGCAGATTGGATACTTTGGGGTCAAGTTGTCCAGCTGTAGCACCTAGAGAGTTCCCTCTCGAATAACCCTCCACAGTGAAGTCCGCTGGGTCTAAAACAAAGGATGGGGCAGGTAGCATATTCTTAGAACACACTGCTACTCTCCCAAGAGAGGAGTAAGTACTCCTGAGTCTCCATATCCTGGCGAGGTCATTTGTCGGAGTCAACTGAAGACAGGACCTTGATCCATCACCTGCCAACAGAAGCGTCTGGGAAGAGAATGAAGCTACTCTCGACCCAGACCCACAATTCCCTTTGTTTAAAGTCAACCACCTGAGCTTCTTGCCCACACGGGTCCCGTTGAGTGAGGAGCTTCGTGGGCCATTTTCCTGCTCTTATCAAGGCCTTCTGGAGAGTGGAAAGGAAAGATGGATAAATATCCCACTAAAATCCTCTCAGGAAGGGGCAGGAAGCAATCCAGTTTAAAAGACCTATGGAATAAAGCTGTGGTGTGGCCATATGAATCATCACCACCACACGCTCATTTCTGGATATTAATGAAAAGAGAAGCAGAATGATGGTCCTTAAAACAAAACAAAACAAAACAAAAAACCCACACAGCTGTGTGAATGGATTGACATTCTACAGCTAACATTTTTATTGCAGTTATCTGGTTGTCCCATCTTCACTAGGATATCCAAACCATGGTGATCAGGTCTGTACAGTGTCTCTGGTTTTGCAGCGCTTGCATAACCTGGACATGCCCTCCTCAGTCTTTAAACCTTGGGATTGTAAATAGCAACATATACGGTATAAATGTCATGAAAGACAATATGCTGTGTCATTTTGGGAAGAAAGACAGACATTTGTATGTGTCATGATAGGCACAATTTTCCCCCAAATATTTTCCACCGAGGTTGGTTGGGTCCACAAGCTGCGTCTCTGGAGGGTCTGAGCATGCCCTGTTTCTGTGGTACCTCTTGCTGCAGTAAACTGGTGAGACCACACATTAGTGTCTGTAGAGAAATCTCTAGAAACCATCTTGTTTACCTTCTCCAGAGTTCGTTGTTGTTCCCTGTTTGTTTAGTAACCATTTGGAACTAATCTGTTAATCTGTGTTTGCTGTATGTGGCCATTTAAATCTATGTTTTGTTAGTTTAGTAGCCAGAAAATAATCAGACCGATGCCTTCACAAAAGCCTGAAACTTGCGTGTCTCCCAGACGTTGCAGAGAGATTTACTTGTGTTGGGGCATGTGTTCAACCCTCTATCAGTCTTTGGAAGTTCTGCTTTACAGTTTCCATTCTGCTAGTGCAGAACCTCAAGGTCCATGGAGAGGAGAGGTGAGACCTTGGGGTCTTCTCAGGTCTTTCTCATGTATGTGCACAGCCCAGGGTAATGCCCAATGCTGCATGGGCACCTGGCCTTCTGGATTTCCAAGAACATGTTGCTTTTCAAAGCTTCTATGGATGTCTCCCTCATCAGCTTTCCTTCTCAAACTTCTCTGGATGATGTATTGTTTACTCCCAAATGTTATCAGTTCAGGTAGCTATGGTGTTAATTGATTAGCTTCAACTGACAAATGTTCCGTGGAGAAAGTCTGTTCACATGAGGTAACCTTGAGGTTAGGGCAAAAATGGGTAAACCTTGTGAGTCCAGTCTTCCTAGGAAGCATCAACCAGTTGAAATAATGACAATTCCTAAGACTTGGGACTTCAAAGGACTCAATACTACATTTTATTCCTTCTTGTGCCTGTGATCTCAGCCCAATAATTATGACTTGTTTAGATTTAATATGAGTCTGGAATGGCAGAATGGGACTCAGGTGAGTTTAAAATGACACAATGTGTGTGCATCTTAATAGAACCAGGTGATTTTCTTGAAGAGACACTCTCTGAATTCCCACACACCTTTGGCTATTTTACAAAATGCACAAAGATTTGATTTGTCCCCATTTTTTTGCTAGTTCTCTCATTGCTCTTGTGGAGGAGACTGTTTTCAGAAATCCTGGCTCCTCTGCCCCCACTGACATCATCTGCTATTTTGGTCACTTCTTAGCTTTTTTCCTTTTTATTATTGAGTTATACAAATTCTCTATAAATTCTAGACCAAAGTCCTTTATAGATATGTGAATGTTGAATGCTCACTCTGAGAATCTGGCTTGACTTTTTATTCTATTGGGTGTGACACTCAAGGAATAGCTTTCCTTTTTATGGCCCATGCTTTCTGTGTTAGGAGATTTTCTTCCAAGTGTGCATTGCTTAAGAATTTTACAGTATTGCCTTTTCTGTTAGGTCAGTGATTCACTTCAAGAAATTTTATTTGTTTATTTATTTATCTACTGATACTGGTGAATAAAGCCAGAGCTGTATGTATGCTAGACTTCAATCAACAAAACTGGAATGCTCATACTCCTTAACATCAGAGCTTACTTAAAAGCTAATTGGGCCAAAACAATGTTTCTGGCTTTTAAGGATAGGCACAGAAACAAAATGAATAAAAGTGAGGGTCCAAAATTAAATTCACTGGGCTGGAGAGATGGCTCAGAGGTTAAGAGCACTGAATGCTCTTCCAGAGGTCCTGAGTTCAATTCCCAGCACCCACATGGTGGCTCACAACCATCTGTAATGAGATCTGCATCCTCTTCCGTATACATAATAAATAAATAAATCTTAAAAAAAAAAAATTAAATTCACACATCAACAGCTGATGGATTTTTGATGAGGCTACAAAGACCAGCCAGTGAGGTAAGACAGCATCTCTAACAGATGCTGCTGAGCAACTGAAATGCTAGGTGCAGAATCATGAATGTGAGCCTCTACTTCAGTACCACATCCAAAAGTTAACTCAAAATGGGTCAATGACCTACAAAGAAAAACTAAAACATCACGTTGTTTGAAGAAATCGTCAGAATAAATCTCCACAATCTTGGATTTATCAACTCTAAGATATGATACCAAAACAAAGCTGTTCACAATGGTGTAACTGGGCATCATCAAAGTTAAACACACTTGCACCTCAAATCCTGCTGTCAAGAAAGTGAAAAGGCGTCAACAGGTGGGGTAAGGTACTTGTAAGCCATCTGTATGATAATAGGAAGGATAGTCCCTAGAATACACATAGATACATCTCAGTGATTAAAAAAGACAGCTACATATTAATAGAAGTGTCTCCAGAGATAAACAAGAACAAACAAAGACTTGGAGAGGTGTGCAGCATCATTAGGTATCAGGGAAATCCATCAAAACCGTGACAACACACCACTTCATACTCACTGGCTTGGCTGTGGTGAAAAGGCAAGGTGATAATAATTGCTAGCGAGGGGGTGGAGAAACAAGCCTTTACATGAGTCTGCTGCAAGTGACAATGGCCCAGTCACCATGGCAAACAGTTCCGCAGTGCCTCGTAAAGCTGAACGTAGAACGGCCTGGCTATTTCATTTCTGGGTTTGTATCCAGCTTTCCCGGAGCAGGGATTGAACTTGATACTTGCAGACATATGCCAGTCTACTATAGCCTATATCTGTAATAAATAAAATTCGCAGCCAAAAAGCACGCTAAGTTTAAGGGTGTGTCAATATGTGAGTGAATAAATAAAATTTGTTCTAATCATATAATGGTAGGTTATTCAAACATAAAAAGAGGTAAAGTTCTGAAATGTGGTGCAACATGGATGGGACTTGAAAATATGCTAAGTGAATGAGGTACGTCCCGTTTACGTGAAATGACTGAATTGTGTAATTTTATAGATATGAATGATTAGAATCCTTTTTGAGGAAAGGAGCTGAAGAGAACAAGGAGTCACTGTTAGTGGAGACAGAATTATTGAGAATGGTAACATTTTTTTTAGAGCAATTGAGCATGGTTGACAAGACCTCATGAATGCAATTAATGCCACTGAATTTTAGACTTAGAAATTATTAAATGACAGATTTTATGGTATACTTTTTTATCACAATTTAAAAATTAAGAACATAGCAGATTCAGTTATCTTCATACTTTAAATGAATAAATTTTATGATGTATATCTCAAAAATTCAATCTCAAAAATTTGTAAATCAGAAAATACAGTTTTGGGTTTTTTTTTTTTTTTTTTTAGATAAAATGTCCCTACATAGCCCTGGCTGTCCTAGAACTCACTCTGTAGACCAGGCTGGCCTCTAACTCACAGAGATCCACCTGCCTCTGCCTCTTGAGTGTTGGGATTAAAGGTATGTGCCATCATACCTGGCTAGAAAATGCAATTTTTCATGTTAAAGGCTATGGAAGAAATTGCAGCGAGATATCAATTATTTGACTCCATGAGCCAAGCTCTGCTCATAGACTTCCTAACTTGTTCCACTAGTCTGCTTTCATGAGGTTTTTCATGGAATATTCTTGCTACAGATTCATAAATGTTACTAATATTCTAAAAAATAAAACTTAAGATTTCTTATTTTTCTCCACTTCCCCCTGCTTTCTGTTATACTGATTTCTACTTTCTTTTGATTTTACTTCACAGGTTTTTTTTTTCAACTTCATAAAGGGGAAGACTTGAACCACCGATTTTAAGCTTCAAAAACACTGTAATGTGGAAATCTGCAGCTACGTTTTTCTTTCTTGTGTTGTTTAATTCAGTTACAATATCAGCACGCTGTATTTTCATTGTCATTTACTTCCACGGTATTTTCTATCATAATTTCTTTAACTCATAAATTACTCAGAAGTGACTTACTGTTGTTTTGAAACGTCCTGTTATCAGTTTCAAATTTAATTCTATTAGGATGGGATCATTGGACACACCTCAGGTCTCTTGGTATTTTCTGAGAGTTACGTTAAAGACTATCCAGTAGTGAGTAGTCAGTCATTGAGTGCTTTGCAGTGAGGTTCTGTGACTCGCTCCCCAACAGTGGTTCTCAACCTGTGGGTAGCGACCCCTTTGGGTAGCATATCAGATATATGCTTACAAGTCATAACAGTAGCAAAATTACAGTTATGAGGTGGCAACGAAAATAATTTTACAGTTGGGGGTGGTCACTACAACATGAGGAACTGTACTAAAGGGTTGCAGCATTAGGAAGGCTGAGAACCACTGGTCATAGGCACTGAAGCAGCCTCCTGACTTCTCACAGTGGTGTTCCGTGCTTGGTCTGTGAGGTACTGAGAAAGCTGTGTTAGGATCTCCGACTATGACTCAGGAGTTAATCGTTCTCCTCAGAATGTTTTCCCTCTTGCTAATTTCCAGTTATTAATCCTTCCTGTGAGTTCAATCATTGTGCAGTTTCTGTCTTCCTGCCCTGAAGTTTACTTTAATGAACATTAATAAGGCCCCACCAGCACTTTTAGTCTTGATGACGTCAAAAGAGTTCCTGCACCTGCATTTTTCTTTACATTTGTCCAAATCCCTCAGTTTGAAGTTA
Organism: Peromyscus maniculatus bairdii; assembly: GCF_049852395.1. NCBI lineage: Eukaryota > Metazoa > Chordata > Mammalia > Rodentia > Cricetidae > Peromyscus > Peromyscus maniculatus. The sequence continues at coordinate 47,955,646 of NC_134859.1, read as the reverse complement.
ACTTCATGCAGAGAGATTTTAGTTTGGTTTCTCCTTCTTCATGTGTCTGAGCAGTTTGTGATTTTTTTGTCATAGGCATGTATTCTACTTACATTTTATTGTAACAACTAATGTGGCTAAAGTTACATACAAATGCTATACGGTTCCCATTTGCAACTTTTGTTTTAAAGTTTTTATATTTGCTTGCAGTGTTTTTTAATTCTTTGCTTTCTGTTGGGTTACATTTCAGTATTCACTCACATTTCTGTATTAGCTTCTCAAGCCCACCTCCTCATTCTCTTGTGATAAGAAGTTGCTGTCCTAGAGTCTGTGTGGAAGAAATGCTCTTTTGCTTCACAGTTTATTCCTGGTACTTCAAACCTTCTTTCTACTGTGCACTTTATCCACTGCTAATGCCTGACACTTCCAACTTAGGACTGCCTCATTTCACAAACACAATACACTTAACAACGATGTAATCCTATTCATAATCCCCTCGTCCTTTATATGATTGTTAGGTCTTTACCTCTACAGACATTGCAACTCTCACACTGAGTCTACTTTTAATTTAGGAAGTTATTTAAGAAAATGATGAGAGGGACTGGAGAGATGGCTCAGTGGTTAAGAACACTGGCTGCTCTTCCAGAGGACCTGGGTTCGATTCCTAACACTCACATGGCAGTTCACAACTGTCTGACTCCAGTACCAGGGAATCTGACACCTTCACACCAATGTACATAGAATAAAAGTTAAATAAATAATATTAAAAAAAGAGAGATGGAAGGATAAAATCTTTCTAAAAAAGAGTGTGAGAAAATGTCACTGTATTTTCTAGTTACATATTTTCTCAATGCTCTCAACTCTGGGTAAATCTGGGTTTTCATGAAATATACTTTTCTGCCTGATAGATGTAGTTTAACAACTTTTACAGTGTCAATTCTGCTTATGATAAATTTCATTTTCATTTATGTAAATTTTTAAATTTTTTTGCTCTGTTTTATCTTTGCTGACTCCTTGTTTCTAAGCCCTGCTGATTAAACCGAGCGTGTGCTCCAGTCCTACACCCTTAGTCTCTGCTTTCTTTGACAAAGGACATGTCATTGGTTATATTTTTATTGTGATGGATATGCTATGCCACTTTCTTAGGTACTTTGGTTGCTGTGACAAAACACCCCAATAAAAGCAGCTCAAGAGAAGAACATTTTGTTTTTGACTGACAGGTGGAGGGGAAGCCTACCAAGGTGGGGAAGGCAGGGCAGCGGAAGTGGCTGGTCACATGTTTCTGCAGGTGGGAAGCAGGGAGCCAAGGATGCTCATGCTCAGGTTGTTTTCTCCTCTTTATTCAGTTCGGGACCTCACAGTGGGTTCACCTTCTTGCCTTAATTAACCTATTCTAGGTGTGTGGGTATCTCCCGGGTGATGCAGATCTCATCAAATGGAGACTAATGGTAAGAAAATGACAGGGACACTTGTCATTGTGCCCTTGTTTGTGTTCTGCCCAGCCTCTGCCTAGCCTTCATTCTACTACACTTAGGACATCCTACTGATCTGCCCTTCAGCAGTTTATCCAGGAAGAATTTAAATGCTGATTTTGTTTGTTTTTATACTGATTACCGGGGGATTTTGCTCTATTTCCTGGATCTGTAGATTGGTTTTGTGTGTTTGTTTGTTTGGTTGGTTGTTTGGTTGGTTGGTTGGTTGGTTTGGTTTAGTTTGGGTTTTTTGTTGCTGTTGTTGTTTGTTTGTTTGTTTGTTTTGGGTTTGGTTTAGTTTTGTTCTTGTTGTTGTTGTTTTATCCAATCCAATTGTTTTAAGCCATTTTTTCCTTCAAATATTTCTTCCTCATTACTCAGTTTTCTTCTCTGTCCTCCTAACATGTCTCTTCCCTCCTTTAGGGTCTCTAAACACATTCTCTTCAAAGCTGCCCCTTTGTTGAAGTATGACAATTTTTCATGGTTAGTTTCTTCTGGTTTGTTTGCTTGTTTGTTTGTTTTTCTTCAGATTGGATCATTCAGCTGCTCTTCCTTAACATTCACTATATATTCTGCCCTGTCTCATGAGCTAGTATCTGCACCCCATGATCCCTTACACTTTGCAGAAGTTCCAGGAGTTCCATGTTTCTTTTTATGGTTTTCTTCTTTTTTCTTTTATTTCTGCCTTGGAATTCCCTAATTTTTTGCATTCATTGAGATATTATTTTTCTTCACTTCTTTGAAAGTAGTTCTCTTCATTTTGCTGGACATATTTTCCCAGGCTTGTTATACTATGAATCTTGATTCACTTAATGAAGTAACTGACATTACCTAATGGTGGCTCTAAACTTCATGAGAGACCTATGGAGAACATTTGCTTTTGCCTTGGTAAGCAGACAGCCCTTGGCAAGACCCTTTATGTTTATAGACATCCGCAGGGCTTCTAACTAGCTGGAAGCCGCCATCAGACTCCACCTTCCAGGGTTTGTCTGTCTGTGGGCTTCCTTGAGTTGGCTGTAGACTGCTTCTAATTCTAGAATGTACCTTTCACTCTAAAGACAGTCTTGCAGGTGTTCCAACTGGATGCCAAGATGTTAATGATCTTTACCTAGATGATTCTGCCGTTAGGGACATGGCTGTCCCAGACCAGGATACAGCTCTTCAGCATTACTTCTTCCGGCTAGCCCTTTTGTCTCACGCCATATCAGCCTCTTTCTTTTAGTTTTACAGCATGGACTCACCTTCTTATGTGCAGCATGTGCCTCAGCAACAGGCTACACACAGCTCCTCCACACAGACATCTAGGGCCGCCTCTGTCTAGAGTTCTTTCCTCTCCTTACTGTGACTCACAGATTCCAGATACTTCAGCTACTCTGAAAACTTGCTCTTCCTCCCTCATCTCAGCAAAACCACTGGGTTCTGCTCAGAATCCATCTCTCTGGCTTTAGGCAGGAACCAGTCCCGAGGAAAAAAGCTGTGCAATAACGGGCCTTCTCCATGGCTCTTCCTCGGCAAGTACAGCCTCTACCCTGAATGAAAACAGTTACCTGAGATAGTTTGTAACAAGTTTACAGCTATCTAATGGTACAAGACCTAGTCTAGCACCAGTTACTAAATCATGTCTGGGAGCAGAAAGCTCCTCATAAAAATTTATTATAAGATGGAAGATAATGAGGAGCTGAGTAATATTCCTCCCAGACAATGCATACATAGCAAAAGACAAGCCTTAGAACATAACAAACCCTAAGATTCCAAGACAAGATAAAAGATTAAAGACATTAAGTATATTATGCAAAAACACAGAAGAACAACATAAATAAACAAAATTAAAACTATTCAGAAATGAGATGACAAAATTCAGGACAGATTTATACATAAGAAATACTGAAAAAAAACATGCAGAAAACACTAAAACAAAAGATGCCTTAAGACAAATGGGAAGTAAAAAGAAAGATGTTTCTAAAGACAAAAGCAATAAAACAGCAACAATATCAATAGCAAAAATTCCAGCAAATGACCTTCTAAGTTCTTTAAAGTGTGTTTGACAGTCAATAACAAAAGTTATGATACTGTTAGAAAAAGTTTTCAGTGAACAATACAGAAAACCTACTGCACAAAATCAAGAAAGTACAGAGTCTGTGTGACAGTGAAACATCTATATTTCACTCCAAATAGCAAATATTCCTTCTAGATATTTTGAAAACTTTAGTATGTGCATCTTGATGTCCAATGTAATCATTAAAATACATAGGTAGATATTTTTAAATGTATAATAAATAAATCATACACATTCCTATGCACAAAATAAGAAATGAAAGAGTTAGTCATCCTGGCACATACATGTAAAATCCTAAAACTAAGGAAGGAGAGGGAGGATTAGGAATTCTAGGCAATATTTGGCTATGTAGCAAACTCAAGGCCAGATTGGTCTGTATGAGAACCTGTCTCAAAAAACAAATAGAACCCAGACTTACAGGCTGTTGCCAGTGGAGCCCTCTACAGCTTGATGGTAAGACCATATTGCTGGAGATACCACATAGTGATGACATAGAACATGAAGAAGTCTAGCTAGTACTCTACTGGAATCTTTACCCCTACTTGCTAATGTTCATAGTTCTGGAAGGTACTATATACACTACTGGAAGAGAGAAGAAATCATCAACCTCATCCAGCCACAAATACTATGACTTCTAATAATGACCTGACTGCAAGATATGCCCCAATGGCAGCAGTGGCATGATGGTTATGGGAGTAACCTACTTCTCTTTAATTGAATTTAAGGCCCACTCCATAGATAGAACCCATATCTGATATTGTTAATAAGGCCAAGAACCTGAGACCAGACAGTTAATGGATCTGAGGGGGAAAGCTCCTACTATTGTTCTGCTAAATGACCATATCAAGGAAATAACTCCTAATTTAAAAAAACAGAGTTGATAGGGAGAAAATAACAAAGGGGTATATCTACATATAAAAATATCAATAATTACATTAAATATAAATGGCCCAATTATCTCACTTCAAGACTGAGATTGCTAGAATGAATTAAAAGTGACATGGCTACATGCTATGTACAAGAAACTCACTTTCACATGTGAGAGGTACCTTACAAACTTGAGAATTAAAAGCATAGATACATGCAAACCATACAAACACAAATCAAAAGAAGCTTGAAATACTATGTTAATAGTTGATAAAGTCTATACGTGTTCATAAAAAGAATCAATTCTCTAAGAAAACACAAATTTAAAGGTATGTGCCCATAGCAATATAGCTTGGAAATCCATGACACAAAAATTTAAGTAACTAAAAGGAGGGAGGGAAATGTAATTAATTTACCATTTCAACATTCTTTTGCCACCAGTATAAAAAACCAATAGAGAAAAATTAGTAAGATATTGAAGAGCCAAGTTGGACTGCCATAAAATGAAGTCTAATTGACATTGATAAGACTTTCTAGTCAAAGCTTCAGGAAGTACATTCTTATCAGCATACAGAAATATTCTCCAAGATTGATCATATCCTGGGCCATTAAACAAACATTAAAACATTTTAAATCACACATGACAAAATCTCTGAATACAGTAGAATCTAATAACAAAAATACAAAGAAAACACTCTAAACATGCTTGGAAAATTTAATAGTATTATAACACATCAAAATTTGTAGGCTGCAGAAAAGACAGTGCTTGGTCACATGATAGAATATATTAGAAAAAGAATAATGGTTTCAAATCAATAACATAAACTCCTGCATTACAAAAAAACAATCTAAGAGAGAAAGAAAAAAAAAAAAACGCGTGCAAAGGATGGATGGAAGGAGATAATAAGAGAAAGAAATAATCAAAGATCAGTGAAGATCTAATGTCCAGCTAATGAATGCTATCAAAGCAGAAAAATGCCTCCCTGGAGAGAGGACTCAGTGGTTAAGAACATTGGCTGCTCTTCCTGAGGACCCAGATTCAGTTCTAGGACCCATGTGGCAGCTCCCAACTGTCTGTTAGTCCAGTTGCAGGGGATCCAATGACCTCTTCTGGCCTCTGTGGGCACCAGGCATGGAAGTGGTAGACAGACAAACATGCAGGAAAAGCACTCCTATACATTAAATTAAATTAAATTAAATTGAAAACATGATTTAAAACAAATAGTAAAGTCTGTAAGTCATGACATTGTTCATAAATAGTTTGAGGTGAAGGCACACTATGATAATATAAGGTTAGTGATCCACAGTGACCCAACTGATCCCATTCTGACAAAAATCATATATTTTTACAATTTAATTTTTTATTTTGTAACATTGACCAAAATGTCAAAATAAATCACACATTCTCAAATTTTGTAGTGATACATATACCCAGACACTCAAAAAGGTTAATGGAATTTATCTATAGCATCATTTTAGATTTAATGTGCTTTAGACAATGAAATTATGCTTTTTTTCAAATGCTTTTCATTTAAGTTTAACTTTATACTTCATTTCTTCTTCAATTAACTTTTGTAACTCACAATTGTCCAAAAGTCATTCATTTTACTTCTTCAAAAAAATTTTTTTATGAATTGTTTTTACTGGGGGCTGGAGAGTTAGCTCAGCTGTTAAGAGCTCTGGCTGCTCTTCCAGAGGACCTGGGTTGAATTCCCAGCATCTACATGACAGCTTACAACTGTCCATAACTACAGTTCCAAGGAATCAGACGCTTTATTAGGCATACTCACAGACTAAACACCATACATATGAGATGTATGGGATGGATGGCTAGATGGATGGATGGATGGATGGATGGATGGATGGATGGATGGATGGATGGATAGATGGATGGATGGATGGATGAATAGATAGATAGATAGATAGATAGATAGATAGATAGATAGATAGATAGATAAAATTGTTTTATTTGCAATGTTTAAAATTATAATTATATCATTCCTGGGAACAAAATCCATGTGAGGACTAATGAAGAGATTAAACAAGTAATTGCTCAGAAAACTGAGAGAACAAGAGTCTAGAGAAATCATTGTAGTGGATCTATATATTATTATAATAATAAAATCAAACTTAAGATTATATAAAACATTTGTGAGTTTTTTTTTTTTTAAACTGATTGAGCTACTTTGGAAAAGAATTTCAAGCCCATGTTCAAAACCTTCTTGTAGTTTAATTTGTATTTCTCTTGTCTTTTGTGTGTCTTGTGTGTCTTGGAAACACATTCATTAGCCCATTTGTTGAGGGTTGTTTCATGGTATTGAGTTTTTTGAGTTCTTCATGTAGTCTAGATATTAATCCTCTATCAGATAGGTAGTTAGCAAAGAGTTTATCTCATAATTTAAGCTGTCTCTTCTCACAGTTAATGATTTCTTTTGCTATGCAGAAACCTTTAATTTCATGGAATCCTATTTGCCGGTTGTTAGCAGGACTTCCTGACAAATGGAGTCCTTCCTGTTCAGAAGGGCCTTGCTCTGCTGGTGCTTGGTGTGCTTCCAACCATTTCCTCTAACAGCTGCAACCCGTACTTTCCACATCAGCTTTTAAGATATTTTCACATCACGATTGATGGGTACTCAGGCTCTTGTCTCTGTAACGTTCAGAGCAGTCAGAGAGTCATCAGAGAACATTCCAGTTCTGTAACTCTCTGAATCCTTAAGAAATGGAACCCTGATGTTGAAAGAGAAGGTACCACACAATACAGATCAGATGTGAAAAATAACCCTATACTCTCAAATTATACAATTTGAAGTACAAATTTGTGATATTTTATTAATTATTGCATTATAATTATTTTGTTATTAAAAATCATAATATTACTGTATTAATTTTCCTGGGGAGATGAAGAGAACTATCTAGTCACCTCAGATAGGGCACAACAGACCAGAAGAAGGATTCTGTTCCAATCCAGTGCAGCAAACCAATGAGTTCATTGGGGTTTTAATACATTTATTGGAGTTACACACAGGATCACGGGTGACTCAGAAAGATGCTTCACTTAACTCATACACCAGCACAGGCGGTGGCTCACAAAGGCTGTATCACTAGAGTCTCCCACTCCAGAGTCAAACTCCCGCTCCTCTATGGTCTACCAGCTCCCAAGACCATTTGCGGCAAGCAGTGGTGGCTGGAACCTCAGGTGAGGGTCTGCTGACCACGCCCCTTTCCGGAAGGGAATGCTAGATGACCTGTTAGCATTATTATCACAGGCCTGGCCACCGCTGCACCACTCTGCTTGTTTTCTTGTCCTCACTTGTGCCATGACTTTCCGGATCCCCACTAGGAAGCAGCTACAGGAAATGCATACACAATGTGTCTGCGCTTCTTGTTCTACCTGCTGAGGAGCTCTGAAAGCAGCATCCAGGAGAGCAACAGGAATATCCCCGAGCCTGGATTTTGGTCTTTTCATATCTCCTGTTAAGAGAAACCAACATATTGTTTGTTTGCTGTTCTTTCAGAAATGGTAGCTCTACATCTGTGATAGGAAATGTGTGCGACACCCATGGAAGAACCTTACCACCAAATAGGCTAGAAGTACATAAAGCTACCACGCTCACGGTGAAGGACCCAGAGGCCAATCTGAAGACCTCACACCGGCCAAGAGTGGGGCAATTTCAGGTGTGGTAAGTTGATAATTGTGTAAGATTGCAATAGATTAAAATAACATAAACTTAAGTGTTGTGTGATATTTTATTTGTGTTCTGACAATAAAGCTTGCTTGGAGATCAGAGGGCAGAGCTAGCCACTAGTTAACCATAGAGGCCAGGTGGTGGTAGGTCATGCCTTTAAACCCAGCACTTGGGGGGTTCACACCTTTAATCCCAGCACTTGGGAGGCTCACGCTATTAATTCCAGCACTCAGGAGAAGGAGAGAGGAAGTGATAAGGTGGGGCAAAGACAGGATCTCAACCTTTTAGATCTGGAGAGGTAGGAAGTCACTGGTGGCTGCTCCTCTGCTTCACCCCGATATTTGACTCCTGGTTTTTGTTGATAAGAATAATTAGGTTCATGCTTCACTCAAGTCCTGAATTCATGGTAACATTTAATAAATCTAATAAGTCATCTGTGAGAGGTGTGGGGAGATAACTATTTTTCAAAACTGGGAAATAAACAGCCTAGTTTTTGCCTTTTCATGATGTTCAAATAATGGATAAGGGGCAGTGTCTGTGTATAAACATTCCGTTGCTAATATGTGAAAAGCAGATGCTAGAATTAGAATTTCACTATTTATATCACTGCTAAACCAAGTGTTCCGCGTCGGAGATGTTAGTGCCTTACCGCCCACAGGTACGGGGAGTCAAAGAAGTCCCGAATGAGTGGAGACCTGAGAGAATGTGTGCTGTTGACATGGTTACAGCCATGTCAAAACTCCATTGCCTCAGCCTCAGAGGGGTGGCAAAGCCTTCCTGGAGGACCGAGTGCAAGTGTTGACATTGTCTGTAGAAAATATCCACCATAGCTTCCTCCATCTTTACACACTTGGAGCCTGAAGGCAGCTCCCCTACGGAGACTGCACTTTCGAGATTAACGAGGCCTATTGCCTTGATCTGGCTGTACACCATAAGCCCTCCTTGTTTATATGTACATAACAACTCTGCCTCCTTGTTCAGGTGTATGCAATAACCTGCCTCTTTGCTCGAATCTATGTAACAAGCGTGCTGTGCATCCAGGGATGCTGTGGTTTCTCCAACGGAAAGCCCAGCCTGCTGAGAGCAGGTTTCCATTTGTGTGCCCATCTGTTTGTCTTTATTCTTTTCACCGTCCCAGGCAGCTCAGTCCTTGCAGTCTTGCTAGATGTAACATACAGGCCTGACGTGGGAGCAAAGTGATCAAGTCTCTGAGTCCAAGGGACAATGTGCAGAACCTGCAGGGGTGGAGGGCACTGTGTACTGAACCATCAAAGGACTACAGGAAAACCCAGAGTGGAGGAAACTGGATGATTCAACAGATAAACTACAAGAGTAGAGTTGGAGTGGAAACCAGAAAGTAAGAGCGGCCTATAAAACTGATACAGATACAGACCTATGGATGGAGAGAGACAGGGATGACCAGATGGAGGCAGAAACAGATAAAGCTAGTGAGAAAGACTAACCTGGTATAGGGCTGAGTACTTAGGAAAACCTCAGAGACACAAGTGAAAGGTAGTATAAAAGTGAGGACAAGAACTACTCAGTGGGAAAAGAGACAAGGCTTGAGATTGGGGTGGGAAATAGAATGACTTCTGGGTGGGCTGTAAAGTGCCGGATGGTGGCTTTGAGAATGTTCATCTTACAATAGCTTACAAAGGAACGCGAACGTGCGTGCGTGCGTGCGTGCGTGCGTGCGTGCGTGCGTGCGTGCGTGTGTGTGTGTGTGTGTGTGTGTGTGTGTGTGTGTGTACCATGAGATGACAACTTGCTGGAGTCATTTCTATCCTTGCACCACATCTGTTGTGGGATTGAACTAGGTCACCAGGCTTACCCATCAAGTACTTGATGAGTCATCGAGCCAGCCCCAAACTACCTGTCAGCTTCCGGTGAAGTCACCTTCCTCATCTCTATTACCTGGAGCCATTAATTGTCTTGACGGTTTTCAAGATATTGAGCCATCTTTGAATTACAAGAAAAATTCCATCTTGGACAGAATGTGAGATGCTCTAGAAATGCTGTGAGATGTTATTTGACCGTGCCTTTTAAAGGATTCTACTATCACTTTAGTAAGCATGTATATTTTGATGCATAGCTCAAGTTTCTAGAAATCATGTCTTTCCATTGACATGAAATGAAGCGGTGCATCGTGGCCCTTATTTGGTGTAAAGGTCTACCCTCAAATTGTGTTAAACTGGGACTCTCATTTGGAAATAATTCTTTAGAAGAAATTGAATAATCTGTCACAACCATGAATCTAGTGTGTTTCACTTCCATTTTTAAAGTTAATTTTAATCATTTGTATATAAAACACCCATTTTAAGCAGGATTTTTTCCTAAAGAGAAATGTGGATTTCTCAAAATTTGAACCTACATATCTATTTTCTTATTGTATCTATAAATTTTTATGATTCTTTTGTTCTGTCCCCTAGTTAGAGACAACAAATATCTATTTTTCGTATTTTTCTCAAGAATAAAATATTGGCTTTCTCATTTCTATTATTTCATTTTTTAATGTATTATTTTCTACTTTCCTTGTCATTTTTATTCTATACATCGTTGATCTAGTTCTGATAATGAGTATATTTACCTTTTTTATTTTAATGAAATTACAAGGAAATTAGTTTCCCCTTGCCAACTGGCTGCATTACTTGGTAGTTTTGCATGTAGCTTTGGTTATTATTTCCTAATCAGCTTATCATTTCTGACTTGACCTCTTATCTAGAATTAATTTGAGACACAGCTGTGTCTTTTTCTAAGTGTCTTGAAGTTGAAAGACAATCTTACATGCACTTAAAAGTGACACAAATTGTTTTTTTGGGGGGAGGGCACGTTTTTAAGACAGGGTTTCTCCATGTATCCTTAACTGTCCTGGAACTCCATAGACCAGGCTGGCCTCAAACTCACAGAAATCCACCTGTCTCTGTCTCCTGAGTGCTGGAATTAAAAGCATGCACCACCACCACCTGGCAAATTGCTTCATTTTAAAAATAATGTTTTAATTTTTTTTTTTTTTTTTTTTTTTTTTTGTGTGTGTGTGTGTGTTGGGTTTGTGCATGTGAATGCAGGTCTCTGTGGAGGTCAGATGAGAGTGTCAGATTCCCTGGAGCTGGAGTTATAAACTGTTGTCAGAAGCCTGATGTGGGTGCTGGAAATTGAATTTGAGTCTTCTGTAAGAATAATACATGCTTTGAAGTGCTGAGCCACTGTTTTCCTTTCAAATTATTTTATGCTCTATCAAATTTTACTATTTAAAGATAAATAGATCGATAGTAGCCAATTTTGAAAATGATGAAACTAAACAGAGTGGAATAACATGGTGTGGCATTGTTCTGTGTACATTTGGCAAGAATTTGCCATGGGACTCAGGAGCATCCTGGTGCACGCACAATCCCCTTTACTAACCTTTCCTCAGTCCAGGATGGCACATGCCCACAGAGGTTCAGGACTTGCCAATATCAAGAAAAGCACCATTCCATTCCCCTGGGCTTGCCAGTGTGGTATCATCTGAGCTAAAACTGCTAGTGAATATCCTGTAGTTGAATTTGGAGTCCCCATCTGAGGAAGAACGGAATAAGGGGCTAAGGGGCGGAACGGGCAGCCAACGAAAGCCAATGGCATCCTGGCTATCATTGCCTGAAACTAATTGCATCTAAGTATTTGTCTTTTACCAAAAAAGTCCATTTGGACTTTTACGAGCTTGATCCAGATTTTCTCTTCTAGTCATCCCCCATCCTGATTAATTCAGAATTTAACAAAAATGTGTAGTGACCTAGCACACTCTCCACTATGGAGCTTCATGCTTGGATTTGCACACCCATGACACAGGTGGAGTACACAAAGGATGAAGCTGACCGCTGGCACTGGCTTTGTTGGCTAATTAAGCTTTTGTTGCCCACAGGGAGAGAAATCTGCCTGGGTTTTCTGAAAAAAAAAAAGTGCTTAGGTATTGTCAGACTACACGTCTTTGACATGGCACATATTGCAACATGAACCCAATTCACAGCAGAGTCGGTGGTACCCGGGTTATCATTGTACCCTTATCACTGGACCTCAGCAATTTCACAGGGACCCCAGAGCTTTCAAGAGTGAATCATCAATCATCCATGCAGTAATGCAGGATTAATGGACATGTTCAAAAGCATCTGGGACTGACAAAGTCCTGCCTTCTGAGGATGCCTCGCCGTTTGAAGCCCATCCTCCAGCAAGGCTTATGGAGATCAATAAGCCTCCTGGAGCACGAGGACACACTAGTCTCTTTCATGTTTTCCTTTGCATAATGACAAAAACAAATCTAAGGGCATTTGAAGCACTTGTCTGGCTGTAGAATCAGCCTCTGGGGGCCCAGGGGTAACTGTGTTAAATAGGTAAACTTCAGATCCGGGGACCTTTCCTGTTCAGAAGAACTCATGTATATTTTAAGGATCAGCTATAGAAAGCAGGAACCGGAGGGAAACATCAGCCTAACCTTCAAACCATCTCGGGAAAGATGCATCGGCCTGTAGAAGCATGGAAATGTCTTTCTTGAAATAATGCCTGAAAGAATGTTCACTGGCAAATCAAAATACAAAAGCAGAGCTTACTGTTGTTACTGGAGTGGTCATTTAACCGAAGAGGTCACTTCATTCCACCAGGGACACACGTTCTGTGCCCACAGACTAGCGTATCTTTATTGACCAACACTGTGAAGATAATTTAGGACGTGTTGAAAAGTTCCCAGGATCCCCTGAAATATGCAGTAAGTCTTAGGTTTGGAGAAGTTTAGGAACAGGCTTCACTTTATTCACACTGCTGGATTGTTTTACCTTAATAAAGATATAGAGAAATGTTTTTCCACTAAAATAAACTTTGCTTTTTTAAACTGATATTGTCTTTGCTTATGAGAGATCAGTTGGGCCCGGAGTAGATAGGTGAATTGTTGGAAGTTGGTTTACGTGCAGGTGTTAGAGACCTATTTCCCCCACCCTCATTCCTGTGCTATAAATTTAACTTTTTCTAATAAAGTTACAAGGATAGCGTTTTATTGGAAGTCACAAAAATAACCTCCAGCCTCAGCTGGGTGGTGGTGGCGGCAGCGACTCACACCTTTAATCCCAGCACTTAGGAGGCAGGCGAATCTCTTGAGTTCAAGACCAGCCTGATCTACAAGAGTGAGTTCCAGGACAGCCAGGCCTACACAGAGAAACCTTGCCTCAAAACACAAAATAACAACAACAATAACAAAAAGTCTCCAGCCTCAGGAAAGGCAGTGTGTTTGCAAAACGCCAACTGAGCCGAACTTGGAATAGGTGTGAGGACACTCAAGAGCCCCATAGCTTCAGTTCCTTCCTGATGGCGTTCCGGAGTGTAGGCAGCATCCTGTTCTGAGGGAAATGCTGACTCAGCCGCACTGTTCACGTCACACTCGTTTGTGTTGTGAAGCCTGCTAGACTCCGAGTTTCAAACTCTAAACCCTTCAAAAAGAAAAAAAAAAAAAAAAAAGCCTGTCTCTATGACTCAAACTCTGTCATTCTATCCCTCTCTTTATGTATAAGAAGCAAGTGAAATTTTACTTGAAGTATAGCCCTGTAAGGAATACAAAAGCATGGACTCAACTTTCCCTAGATTTAGCTAAAAATAGGAATTACGGAGAATATTTGGTTTAGGGGTTCAGGGCATTCTTGACAGGTTGCGGTTTAGGTTTCTGCAATGTTGCAAATCCTTCCAGCTGTAGAACCTGACAGATTGGGATGGTGGGTAACTGCGTTTACTGTGAGAACAGTCCAGTAAAGAAACCATGTCTTCTGAGCTCTAGATCCTTTCTCCTTAAAAAACAAACAAACAAACAAAAAAGCTGCCATTTTAATGTGTGTAACATCCTTCAATTACTTTAGGTTTTGTTCCTTTAGAAAAAAAAATTCATTGTAGAAATGAAGAAGAGGGAATGACCAAATCACAAAAGAAATTTAGTTCTAAGGGGCAAAGAGAAAAAAAAAGGAAGGGAATCGTTTCCATTTTCTTCATTTAGTTCTTTAGTTAGTTAGCTAGCTAACCTTTGGTTTTGGGCAGGGCTGGGTGAAAAGACTCCGTTAGACTCCACTGTCCCGAGTCTTTAAGGAGGACAGTCCTATTACTGCAGATCTCGTCTTTAAACTGATATTTCAAATCTTCTATGTACTAACTCCTGACTGCTGTGAGAAACCAGCCTCTGAGGCCGGCCAGTCATAGGTGAATGAACTTGGCGGACTGACGGCACCGGAGGGAATGGTATCGTAGAGTTCCTTTTTTAAATGATGTGAGGAATAGACTACTGTTTCTTTCTGCCAAGCCATCCAAGGATATTGATTGTTTATCTGAGCACTGTGTCTACATCACCCCTTCCCTCGATCTCCCCTTCAGCTCCTCAGACCCCCCAATTCATTATCCTATTGCAACATTATTCATTCTGTATGTGTGTGTGTATTTATGTATGTGTGCATGTGTGCATGTTCACATGTACATACAACCTACTGAACCCATTTAGTTCCACTCACAAGTGCCCCTTATTCTCTGTGTTTTGAACTATGGACCTCTGCAATAGTCTCTATCTGCTGTGAACAGAAGCTCCATGATGAAAAGGTGAGAGTAAGCATTTAGAACACAGTTAGAAATTGTATTGGTTTAGGAAAGTGGCAGTAGATGATTCTCCTCTAGAGTGGACGACCTTTCCAACCATGGAGAGATGGCTAGTTTTATAGTACCGGGCATGAATTCCTTCTTGTTGAGCAGGTCTGTAGTCTTCTAATAAGTCAGCCTTATTAGATACCCCCAAGCCTTAAATGACACTGTTGCACCACTGTGGACATCTTGTCCTGCTGGTCATTATTGTGGTTCATAGGCTTTATGGCTGGGTAGAACTCCTAGTGGCTTATCCACCTCAGTAGCTTGAAGAGCACCTTCCAATACAATGAAAGGGAAGCTTCTAGATCAGGCTCAGCTCAATTCCTGGAAGTTCTGTGTCCCATGTGTGTATAGGTCTTCACCAACAGGGTCTTACCTTCAGGTTCTGAGAGGCAACCAAGGGCACAGACAGTGACCTCTACTGTTTGAGGAGTCTCTTAGATGGCCCGCAGCCAACAATTTGAATGAATGTTTGCCATGCCTGGTGTTTGAGTTTTTGTGGTCCATGGCTCTTGGGGAAAGTGTTATCACCCTAAATGACATAATTTATTTACATCATTTATATATGTATACACACACACACACACACACACACACACACACACACACACACACACACAAGTAAAAAGAAAATGTCTCCCTGTGACCTTTCCAGTCATCCTTGGTTTTCTTTATTCCTCCTTCTTCATCTCTCTGTCTCCCTCCCCACCCCAGATAAAGTTCCTTACTCCTGTTTTTTATTTACCTCTTTGTAGTTCCCATGCCTCATCTCCCTGTCTCTACACCTCCTTACCTTCCCCCAGGGTCCAGTTTACTTTCCTAGTCTCAGGTTATAGACTCACATCTAAAGATTTGAAGATAAGATCTACAAATAAGACAGAACATGCAGCCTTTGTCTTTCTGGGTCTGAGTCACCGTATGCAAAACTGCATTTTTGTTTGTTTATTTGTTTGTTTGTTTTCCTTCACGAGAAAAAGTTCATAGCCTAAACATCCATGTGTGGCTGCATTGCCTGACTCAGAATCATCTCTCTCTACACGCTCCTCTGGAATCTGGGTGTCACCACACAGTTTAGGTGAGCGGGCCGAGCACAAGTCACTTTAACTGCCCCGAATTCTCAGTGCGACCTCCAGAATGTCCTCCTCTCCCTGGATATGTCCATCCCAGGACATCCTTGCTCTCGAACTTTGCGCCCTTCTCTTTCCCACTTCTCCATGGACAGTCAGGAGGTCCTTTCCGGCTTCCCCATCCAGCCGTCTCCAGCATCTTTCAAGCATGCCGTGAGCAGCTGGTGGTTGTCAGACCTTTCTCCCTGAGCCTCATGTCCACTCTCGCCACTTTTCAGCATCTTCTCCAGTCCACAAAGTAGGCTCAACTTAAAACACTCTCCTGCTTGTCTTTTGACTGCTGCACACCTCACTATCAGCCTCCTAGATGTCCCCCAAATTTTGTTACAAAATAAATGTTGTTCCCAGGTAAAATACAGATGTATTGTCTGTCCAGAAATCCCACATCTTACCTATCACGAGCCTTTCTATGGGATGCAATGCTTTCTTCTTATGTCATTGTTCAGTTAATAGAAGTCTTAAGATTTGCTGACACTCAACATGTTCATAACTGAGCAATCTCATTTTGATTCCCTATGGATAATGCTATGAGCTTATCCATCCCAGATTACCCACAGTTCAAACTGTTTAAAGTCTAGCTAGGAGAGAACCTCACCACATCTACCCACTTCTTAGCCACTAGAGATCAAATACAGATATCTCAGAACTATGGGACTACCCAGTGCCAGACTGTTTTTGGCATCATCGTGTTGAGGGTTTATGTGCACATTTGACCCAATGCCTGGATTCTGACCCTAGCTGGCTTCTCAAGGACATGGCCTTTCGGCACTGACTCTTTGTCAGTGCAAATCCAGTTTGCTGTCGAGGTTTGTTTGTTTGGTTTACACTTTTTCTTGGGCCTCTCCCATGATTTAAGAAAAAAACACTTCGTTTTTAGTCCTATAGAGTCCAGATATCAGATAATTATAGTCATGGGATTAGAAGCCTACATTTTTTTTTTTACAAATTAGTCTTCAGTTAAATACATATAAATCATGAAAGAAAGCAACAGACCTGCCCCAGGTCTTTCCATGCTCATAGTGCTGAGCACAATGCTTTCTTTACACACAGCAGGCAGTGAACCTCCTTGATAGGCTGCAAATAGAAAGCACCATTTTTTCTTTGTTACTAACTTCTCCTAGCCACGGCCTGAGCCCCAACAGTCCATTTCATCAGAGCAAATACAGCCGCTGTCCATTACCGAATGCTGGTCCAAACTCCTCTCTCCATCGAGGTCCCATTTATATAAGGCAATGATCCAGGGATTTGAAGAACTCCTCACTCCGTTTCCATTATGCTTCCATGGCTTGGCTTCTCATGTGATCTATATTCATGAAGCCCTTCCTAGGAGGTATGCACAAATGTAGGAAGAGACAGAAAGTCTCACGGGCTGTCTTCTGTCATTACATGCAACTGTCACCAAGACCTACACGGCTTGCATGCTATCGTGAGTAATGCAGACATCCTTGGTGCAAATGTCAGTGTCTACGGCATCATCTCGTGCACGGACAAGAAGGATGCTGACTAAGCACAGATACTCAGGATGAGATCTAGAACAAGTGGATGAAGGGATGCCGGGGGGGGGGGGGGGGGAGACAAACCTGAAGGAGGAGGGGAGAAGACACAGTGAGAGAGAGTCCAGATGAGAGCACACCTGGTTAATACAACAGAGGTTCTGGTTTTCAAGGATCCCGCAGAAGGCTGGAGGATGTCAAGAAACCCTGGGAGGAGGAAGCTGCTTTGAGATAAACCTGTTCTGATCCACCACATCCAGTCATTTCCCATGCTTGCCACTCAAGGACCAGAAGCTGGCAGAAAAGGACTGGATTATTCGGAGCTGAAGGATGAATCAAGTTCTGGGCTGAGAAGAAATCTTCAAGCAGTGAAAGACGGTTGCCAAGCGTGTTGTGTAATTTTTCTGTCTGGATGTGACTTAGGGTCTGAGCAGAGGAAGCACCGGTAAAGCAAAATAGCCTGTGCAATCTAAATGGTGAGGAGAGGGTAAAATGGATGGAGAAAGGGTTTCCAAGAGGGTAAATGATTCCAGGTCTTCTTATGTGTTAGGTTTCGCAACTAAATCTGTGGGGGTCCTGCTAGCCATTAGGTTAGAGGCTCAGGTTAGTCATTCTCACCTGACGAAGAAAGGAGGAACAATCATAACATTAGACACATAGATGAGCTGAAGACAGCAGACCCCGTGGGTCTCCACGAGGTAGCAGACTGAGTCCAGGGGGCAATGGGAGATGCCATGTTCAGGGAAGGGCCGCCCGTGGGAAATTTCCCCCAAAGACGCTGTCCTACCAATGAAGTCATATTATGGTTACATTTGCCCTGTCACTGACTTTGTTTTGTGAAAACAAATGCTTTTTATCTGTGGCAGATTTTTTGAGAAGACAAACTCCAACTGCTGTCAAACCAGAGCCAAGAGGAAATAAAAGATTTGCCAAAAATATTTCATCGGCAAACAGCCCATCCATTATCTGTGGGCTCTTTAACTGGCTGTGAACTGAATTTCACCTTTGGCATTGAATGCATTTTTAATTTTCACTGTTTCACTATTTACACATGTTGTAAATACTGCAGTGACCTTGT
Source organism: Peromyscus maniculatus bairdii (assembly GCF_049852395.1). Classification (NCBI taxonomy): domain Eukaryota; kingdom Metazoa; phylum Chordata; class Mammalia; order Rodentia; family Cricetidae; genus Peromyscus; species Peromyscus maniculatus. The sequence continues at coordinate 47,937,252 of NC_134859.1, read as the reverse complement.
TATGAAACCAGTCAAGTGGTCACAGAGGCTGACACAGGAAGAAGACAACCCCAGCAGGCTGTGGTAGGCATTCAAGAAGCTCACTAGTTCTTTAAATGTGTAGATTTAAGGAAGAACGGATTAGGATGTGCAGGCAGGCAGCCACTTTCCAGGAAGCTGGCATAATCCTATAGCTGTGAACTCTTCCTCAGGATTGCAACATCTAGAGGCTTCGATGTTGTGGTTTTATCTTTAAGTTCTGTGGTTCAAACACAAGGAAAGCTATATTTTTTTACATGCGCCAAGTCCACCTAGAATTTCCTGTGGGAATGGATCTAGAAGGTGGCTTTTTTAGGAGACATAGAACTGATGACTGACTGACTAAATGACGCCCCCACCCCGAGGGGTGTTGTAGTCTATCTCAGTTAAAAAGAATAAGAATTGTGTGTTGAATCAAAGTCAGGGCAATTTTCTAGAAAGGGTTGTAAATGAATGTATGTTTTCAGTTCCTTCTCAAGCCACTGAAGGAAGGTTGAAAGGGTACTGTATGCCGCCATGAGAAAATGTTGAGGTCTATCTGCCATGAGAAAATATTGAGGTCTATCTGTATAAGCTAATAAATATACATATATTATATATTGTGTATATTATATATTAATGACATATAATTATGTATGTTACATACATATATATTATGTATACATATTACATATACCTGGGTTATTATATATGTAATACAGAGTGAATATCTCTTACATGAAATGCTTTCAATCAAATTTCAACTGTTTTTGGATTGGGGACCATTTTACAGGAGACCCAATTAAGAACACAAATGCCTTTTTTTCACATGCACTTTGTACTCACAGCAGAGAGTTTTGTACACCATCTTTGTGGATGTGTACTGGGATCCATCCCATGAGGTCACAGGGGACTATCCACTTCTTGAATCATACCCTGGATCTCAAAAATGTAAATTCTAGAGCCCCTCTAGTTTGAGGTTTTAGTCTTAGTGCTCATTCAAACTGTGTATATGTAAGGGCGCATCACAGTAACTTCACTGGAATTTGAGATTTGGGTTAGAAATCTCTCCTATATTTATTTCTTTCAAGATTTCAAGTAAATATGATTTTTTTAAAAAAAAATTAATAATGGAAGCTCATAAAAACATGTGTCTTTCTTTCTACTCTACTTCCTTCCATCACTTTCTAGGCAATGTGTTCTGGAGATATACGGATTGTTCCCAGTGGCCACCTTACTCTTTATTCTTATTTTTCTATGCAGAAAAATTTAAAGTAGTCAAAACACTAAGAAATACAGTCATCAGAAAATAATTTCTATGGGAATTAGAAACTATGCAAGAGTCTATTCACACGTCAAAATTCAAAGACATTGCTGTTCTGGTACCAAGGAGGCAGGCACAAAGACAGACTCGAACAGCTCGCAGCTAGGGGCACTCAGAACACCGAGCCAAGACGAGAGAAAGCTAAGGAAGTTCACTTGGTCCACTGTGAAACTCATCCCAATTTCCAATGAAGGGCAAAAGTGAGCTGCTATTTTCACACCCGAGCAGATGGAGAAGAATCACCAGAGGAGTGTGCGACAGCGAGGTTAGGAGGGAATCTAGAACTTTGGAACCAATGCTCTTTGAGAAGACTCTTCCGTTTGTCAAAAGGGTATTCCGTCTTCAGAATCAAGCCACATCTTTGCTGTCATAACCGCCTTGTGAGCTGCTCTTTGGACACTGTGTGCCTCTGGGTTGTGGCTCACAGCAGCTCATGGGTAGTGAGCAGAAATGATAACACTCCCAGACTGAAGAGCCAGAGAAAGATCTGGGAATCCTTCCTTCACTCCGGCAGCCACCTTGGAAGTCACATGTTGCCATGGTAAAAACCACAAAATTGAAGCAATCTGGGAAACCTGAATCATCCCCGAGCACACCAGGAATCACTTGAGCAAGATGTAAAAATTCAAGCCACTGAAAATTTGGAAGTTTGTGTAACTGCAGCATAGTTTAGCTATGACATAAAGCTAATCCAACATATCATTTGTATATTTTATAATATACATAATTACCAAACGGAAACTGTAACAGGAGGAGGAACCAGAGAAAGAAGTAAACAAATTTATTCAAAGGCAAATGGCTTCCTGGTTCCTAGGTAGGAGTTAGTCACACTTCTCCTCAGTATTTTCCTAATTTCAAAGATAAAACAGATGGGAGAGAGGAAAGAGCAACAGGACAACCCGAACAAAAACAGACTGCCTAAAAAGGAAAAAAAAGTAGGTTGGTGTGAAATGTCTCTTCTACAGAGCTAAGTAGGAGAATGTCCTGAGTTCTGAGACTGAAGCACCATTTCATAAACATTCTTGTATGAGCATCACAGAGTCTGGGATGCATAACACAAGGTAAAACAAAAACATGGGGCAAAATAAATCCCACAGCTTTCATTTGAGCAGAGGGCAATGCATGAGTCGGGAAGCGCCAAAGCCAGAAGAATCAGGACACCTGCAGTAGGGGTGCAGGTTTGAGTACCCTGAACAGGCAGCTGGGATGTGGGACATGACACTGAGTCTCCCAAGAGACAAAGAAGTGCATCTGTTTGACTGGTTCCAACAAGAAGACCCAAGTTGGAGTTCACTGGCAGATTCTGACTGGTGAAGACCCGAGATCTGGATGCACGGGCTCTTTTGGTTCCCTGACCAGGAATCGAACCCGGGCCACAGCGGTGAGAGCGCCAAATCAGGTCTTCAGCATCCTCTCTTGGCCCCGCCTTGTAGGCGTGACCGTTACCAAAGCCTCAATGGGGGTTGGAACTTCCAGGTCAAAGCTGGAATGGCTACCCACTACAGTGAAGACTCCAGTTCATTTTGTTGTTTATGTTGGGGTTCAGTTTGCACAGAAGAAACCTAAGGCAATGGGGTTTCCCCAGTATAATGCCCTTCCAGTGTAACAGTATTTTCAAAAACACAGAACATAGGGCACACAGATTTTTTTCTTTCCTGAAACTTTAACTTGACACATGGGAATATTTTACCCATTCATCTAGGGTACAGTAATTGTGGTAATTTGAATAGGTATAGCCCCACGGTGGGCTCATGTGTTTAAATGCTTGGCCCATAGGGAATGACACTATTGGGAGGTGTGGCCTTTTTGGAGTAGATGTGGCCTTGTTGGAGGAAGTGTGTCACCATGGGTAGGCTTTGAGGTCTCATATGCTCAAGCTACACCCAGTGTGGCACACAGTCTCTCCCTGCTGCCTTCGGATCAAGATAGGGAATTCTCAGCTCTTTCTCCAACACCATGTCTGACTGCATGCCACTGTGTCCTGCCAAGATGATAATGGACAGAACCTCTGAAACTGTAAGCCACCCAATTAAATGTTTTCCTTTGTAAGAGTTGCCGTGGTCATGATGTCTCCTCACAGCAATAAAAACCCTAACTAAGATGTGGTGTTATTGTGTTCCCCAAAATATTGTGCACCCTAATAAACTTATCTGGAGTCAGAGAACAGAACAGCCACAATATTAAACATAGAGGATAGGCAATGGTAGCACACACCTTTAATCCCAGCATTCCAGAGGCAGAAATCCCTCTGGATCTCTGTGAGTTCAAGGCCACATTGGAAATAGCCAGGCATGGTGACACATGTCTTTAATCCCAAGAAATGAGCCTTTAATCCCAGGGAGTGATGGCAAAAACAGAAAGATATATAAGGCATGGAGGACAGAAACTAGAAGCATTTGGCTGGTTAAGCATTTGGCTGGTTAAGCTTTTAGGCTTTTGAGCCTACAGTTCAGCTGAGACCCATTCTGGATGAGGACTCAGAGGCTTCCAGTCTGAGGAAACAAGACCAGCTGAAGATCTGGCAAGGTGAGGTAGCTGTGGCTTGTTCTGGTTCTCTGGTCTTCCAGCTTTCACCCCAATAATTGGCCTCAGGTTTGATTTTATTACTAAGAACTTTTAAGATTCCTGCTACACTAAGACAGTAATCATTTATGTGGCATTTGATCTGTGCCATCACTATCCCCTGTGTCTACGGCGGCACTGGCTCCTATTAAATGCTCAAGAGCTATTTGCTCAACTATATTTCAAAGTGATTAAAATTGTAATGAAGACATCAACAGACACAACACAGTACAAAATAACTATCAAACCATACATGAGTCAGAGTTATGTGATACTTTTCATTATTTAAAGTACATTCTCAATCTAAAAATTTCAGAACTGTTCTTTCAAATGGGGAGGTGATGGGGATACTAGGCTCTAAGAGTCATCTTTAGAAGGTGGGATGAATAGATCTCTATCCTTATGCTAGCATGTAAAAGAAGACAGACATTGATTGTTACCAATGCTAATATAATAAAATCATGACATAAGCTTTTCAGTTCGCTAAGGAAAAAAGAAGTAAGCATAACCAGTCTATCAGAGAAGGCAGTACTTTAAAGAACCACGATACATAACTATCGAAAGAAAGACTTTAAAAGAACTAAAAATTTGTCACAAGCAACAAATCAAAGGCTTATAGTATAATTTACATAACATAAAATGTTCAATTTGAAATGCTTGAGTTTACACCTTCCAAACAAGACCTTCAGACTCATTGTGTAGCACAACCTGATACCATCCTGGCCTCAGGCAGCCATGAATCTACTTTCTCTTGAGATATAGACATCTTTGTCAAGGTTTAGCTAAACTCTTAGAGAAGAGTCTCCTGTTGGTTTATAAGATTTTATCTTGTTTTAAGTTTTTTATTTAAGTTTATATGTATATCTATGGGAGTGTAGTTAGTACAGTTGCCTTTGGAGGCCAGAAGATGGCAATAGATCCCTGGAGCTGAGGTTGTAAACTGACCAGCTTGGGTACTGGGAACCAAACTCAGGTCCTATGTAAGAGCAGCCAATGCTCTTAACCACTAAGTTATTTCTCCAGGCCCTCATAATAGTTTTTAAATAAACATCCTGTGAAAAACACAAATAAAACATAGTGGTTTGGGTTAAAAATAAAGGTAGCATGATGCCAAGAAAATACAAAATGAAGGAAACTTCAATTAAAAATCCTAATACCATATAAAATAGAAATCAAGGCCATTGAATGATTAGGAGGGAAATAAGATGCAGTTTCTTTGGCAATTTCTCCAAAATATAAAAATAGAATTGCCATAAAATCCAAACTTTTCACTCCTTAGACATGGAGCCAACAGAACTGGAAGTCAATAGTAAAGGAAATGCTTATGTGGAGTAAATGAGCATGCACATAAAATCACTGCTTCCAATTGTGGAAACAAACGGGCCCCAAAGTGGGAAACTGGAAACACAAACCATGGTTTGTCCATCCCTTGGTGTCCATGGGGAATGCTTCCAGAACACTTGTAGATAATGTATAATGTACATATAACACAACGTAAACGCTGATGAAATTGTTACAATGCATTGTCTAGAAAGCAATAACAACCAAAGAAGATCTATATGTGGTTAACACGGATGTATGTTTTGTGTATTTTTTCTCGTTGGTCAATTGAATCCACAACTACAGTCATAGAGGGCTGAGCGCACTGCTACTCGGTGGCACTTATTCATAAAATGTGGTATACTGTGACAAATTAGGTGACATTGGAAACTTGAAGGACGGAAGATTCATTGTGCTCATCGTTCCCAAGGTTTGGCTCTAGACCTTGGGTGAGGCAGAGCATCATGGCAGTGGGAGTATGTTGGCTCACAGCCCAATGGGGAGGAGGCAAGCCAAGAGCTAGCAGGTAGAACCTTCCAAATGATGCCTCAGCTAGCCCCACCTCCCAAAATATCTGTACCAGCTAGAGACCAAAGTGTTGACCGATGAGCCCATAGGACACAGCTCATGCTCAAACCACCACTGTATAAAACAACAAAATACTGATACATTCTACCACACATAAGAACCTTGAAAACACAAGCTATGTGAATGAATTCTGAAAGGAAAAGGCCCAGATTCCACGCTTATGAAATGCCCAGGACTGGTAAAGCCATGGAAGTATAAATCAGATTGGTACAAGGAGCAATGGGGGATCAACTCTTTGGTGGCTACGTAATTTTATCTGGGAGTGGTGAAAATATTTTGGAATTAAGTAGAGCAGGCTGCTGGACGATGTTGTGAATATGCTAATTCCCGTCACATGCTCTCTTTAAAACAGTTAAATCCGTGTGGATTTCCGGCTAGTCAAGGTGTCTTCAATTCACGATTCATAGCCCCATGAATTCTCGAAATATCACAAGGTTGCACATCGTCATTGTACGTCTTCAGAGGTGATTCCTGGGGTCAAAGCACTGTAGGAGCTAATTGTATGATGGAGGTTAAAAGAAATCTACCACAGCTAATGAGATAAAGCATGAGTTGAACTTTATGCAACTCCAAGGAGACTCGAGGAAAAACTTAACTGTACTCTCAGCATTCTGGTCTGCTTTTCTCGAACTCTGGGGGAGAATGCTTGTCTCTCCTTGCATTGGGCTTGAAGAATAAAACAGAAAGCAAGAAACAGGCCAAGGAGGACAGCCCTTTTGAAGTTACGCCGCTCCCTCAGCATCGCAGGCAGTTTTCATGCCTGGTGGGTGTGTGGCAGAGAGGAACTAGATAATTAAAAGATGCGGAAAAGCATGAAACACAATATTTTTTTTTCCTAGCCAGCGATGCCACTCTTCCTTGAAATCCTGCCTCTGAAGATCAAAGATAAACAAACAGGCGGGGGGAGGGGGCGGAAAGCGACTCCAAAGCCCCAAGTATCCCTTTTCTCTTCTGAAAGGCAGAGCCTTCCTTTCGGAATGTAAATGTTTTCCTCGAAACTTGCGATAATTATGGATGTAAAGGAGAGCTTTTGTCGCAGTGGGGTCTCTTATCTGCGCTGACCTGCGCCTTCAGATGGGGATGTGGGCCCCAATTCTCATGATTTTAGAAAAGACTGCGCTCAAGTGGGGGTGGGGGCGGATGAGGAAGCCGAGCTGCGCAGACGGTTTAACATGCAAATGTCTTCGGTTTCTTTTAGGTGGAGGATCAAGGTTTGGCTATTTTCAACGTCTTTTCCACTCCCCCCTCTTCCCATCCCAGTTTGGTTTCGAGAGGACTGTGGATGTGACAAGGGCTTTGTGTAGGGAATTCAGGGGAATGAAAGGGCCAAGGAGACCCAGTTGAGGGAACAAACTTTTGGGGGTCAGTGAGGTCAGTTTGGAATAAAAGTGTGGCATTGTTGGTATTAAGGACATGCTCTCAGCGGGGTGTCCTGAGCTGGGCACACAACTCCAGGCCTGTTTATTCAACACTGAAATACCTAAGGATGGGCCTTGGGGAGAAAAGGAGACCAAATGCCAGGGGCCTGTACCTTCCAGCTTCAGTGCGCTCCAGGGACACACACAAAGACCTGCTTTTTCCACATTTCGGAGAAGAAAGTGCCTGTGCATAACCCAAAATTAATTGATTAATTAACCAATGCTTTAAAGGAAGAACTTCCCGTGGCATTTTTTTTCCTCCCTCTCTCCCTCCCTGCCCACCCCCCACCCCCCCACACACACATGGACAATCCGGGTCATTGAAAACCCAAGATAGAAACAGTTTCTTAATAGTGTTTGAAAACAGCCTTTGTTTCCATGGAAGTAGCCAGGCTCTCTGTGGCTTCCTTCTAAAAAGCATTTACCCACCTCAGACCTAGAGGGAGGGAAGGGCGTTTCTTTTTGTTGTTTTGTTTTGTTTCTTCTTTCTTCCTTCCTTCCTTTCTTTCTTTCTTTCTTTCTTTCTTTCTTTCTTTCTTTCTTTCTTTCTTTCTTTCCTTCTTCTTGTGACAATTAAATGAGAAATTTCTTGCCTCAGTCCCGCACACACTATTAACCTAAATAAACATTAGTAGTCATTAGCATGCCTTGCTCTTCTGTGGCCCAGTCACGGTGAGGTCAGGAGGAAAGATGGAAGGCTGAGGAAGAGGCTGGCTGGCTGGATCTGGAAACAGGATTAGAGCAGAGGGGAAGGGCAGCTGGGTCCTAGGCAAGGATGTCATCCTCCAGGCTGTGGAAAAGGAGAGAGGGACGTTTCCAGAATCTACGGATGAAAACGAGGAAATTCACCAGAAGACTCTCCCTTCCTGGTTTTTTTAAGGACCTTGTGAGCTTCCCTCCTGTCACTTGGGGCAACAAAACCCGGATGCACAGCTACTCCAGAAGGTAAGCACTGGCTTTTGTTTTACAGGTTGTCCAAGTTTGGAATACCAGGGGAGAAGAGAGACAAGGTTACCACTTGAGAACCACTTAGAAACAATGAAGAGTAACATCAAGGCATCATGTCCAAAGGAGTTTAACGCAGGCACATTGGCCGGGGCTGGCAAGACCGGGAAGTGGTGACTGAGCAACACGCTGTAGGATGAAGGCCATCCAATGAGCATCGGAATGGGGTGAGACCCCGAGGGATTATAGTGTTGACTCTGAGATTGAGAAAGCAAGGTTGCAGGAAGTTGAATTAAGGGATAGAGTGCTGAATGGTTTGTCACAGGACGACTATGCCAGCAAGGACATCAGCTAAAACCCTATGGCCGAATCCACTTACAAGTCATTGGTGGTGGGTCATGTGAGTGTGTGCAGACGGGAAATTTCATGAGTGGTGACAAATGGGATAAGGTGATCATCATTGAAGAAGACATCACAGACATGACTAATTAGAAATGGGATGGGTAGAGAAAATGGAAGATGCAAGAAAACTCTGGTTTTGTCATGGAAAACTGTAGAGATAGAAGATGTGCAGAACTTGAAAAGAGTTCCTATACTGAGTGTAAAGATGTTTTTGACCTAACTCTTGTGGGATTAGAATGATAAACATCAGGTCAGTGATACAGAATAGACCGGGAATCTGTTATGTTGAAAGATGGAAACTCTCAAGACATGGGCTGAAGGAATAAAAGGGGCAGTTTCGGGCAATGAGAAAGATGGAACAGGCTATAGATAAGACCTCTTGAAGAAAACAAAACAAGATGCTTCCATCTTGTGGCTGTGGGAGTGAGAGTGCCCAGTACCAGAGCTGGAGCCAAGTACCCAGCCCCGAGTTTCCTCCTACATCTCACATCACAGACCCCTCTTTATGAGGATGGGAGGAGCCATGTGGAAATCAGTGTGGGAAGCCATGAAAGCAAAGGAGGCCCAGCCTGTTCTACTTGGCCACACCCTAACGACAACACCATGAGAAGGTGAATGAGTTTTGTGTGTAGAGAGGAATGAACAGGTGTTCCTGCCTCAGACACAGGGTGGGATTTACTGATCTTTTCCTGTGGACTTGGGCTCAATCATTCTATACAATAAGTGCATGCACCTTGTCCAGTCCACATTGCTTCATCCAATGTCATTAAAACAGTGAAGAAAAAGACCCAGAAAGGAGGCCAAACAAATCAACACAAACCCCACAGGTTTCGAGCCTCCTGAGGGCAGAGGCTGAGCCAGAGAAACCAATGCCCTTTCACCCATCACAGTGTATACGCATGAGAGGTGCCCATTAGATGAGCAAGTTTGTTTAAAATGTGGACATTAGCTGACAGTGAGGGACAAGGAGGGAGGCATGCTTACCCAGCCACTTCTTCAGGGACAATGGATTTGGCTACATCAGGTGGTAATGTTAAAGGGTGGGTCGCTGTGGCTTGAAAGAGACCCTAAGTCAAACAGAAATAAATTGGCCCCAGTCCACAGGAAGATGGTAAAATGACCACATTCATTCTCCCGTGTGATAGATTTGAGGTAAGGCAGGTATGGAGAGGAGATTCCCTAGGACCACGTTGTTTGAGGTGATGCTATTCATTTCTATCCAGTGTACACAACTGACATAAATCTTACATCACTTCTGGTGCCTACCTTGAACTCTGACTCTGCATTCTTCCTTGCTGGGCATCAATTAGTTCAGTTATTTAGCAAGCAGGCACTCCTGTGTGCCAGGAGTGTGTGGTTACTGACGGCAGACGCTAAGAAGTGGGTGCATGTTGAGAGGGGCAGGGACATAGCACACAGAGTGACAAGTGCCCCGTCCTAAAGGATCACAGAGGTGGATGGCATCTGAGGAATGGCACCCCAGGGCGACCTCTAACCTCTACGAACATGCACATATGTAACGCAGTCATGCAGACACATACACAAGTACACAAGATCACAAGATGTCATGGGTGCCCATGGAATGGGCACCACACCCTCCATCCTTCTTCCTCATAAGAGCCTGCTGCTGTGGAGATAGTGGTAATGTCTGTTGTACTTTTAATGTGACAGCAGGAATAACACACCCGGGCGGTAAATCTGCCATGTGTCCCCATCAGAGGAAGGCAAAGGCACAGAACCATGGTGCCAGAGTCCTCGCTCTGAATGTCCTCTCTGAGATCTTGCCAGCAGATGAAGCCTTTGCCGCAGACCTGAAGCGGCACCACAGTTTCAGGGAACCTTCTTTGCAATAAAGCTGCTGAGGGCCACCCAAATCCCAGCGTGGCTTTCCCAGCCATGTCCACGGTTAATGGCGGCACTGTAAGCAAGGGTTCTCTGTTAAATGAACCTTAGTTTTTGACAAAAGCCTGGGCTAAGCTGCAGACTAACCAGAGAGATTGCCTACTGTGGAATGTCCCAAATACCACTGGCATGGAATGACAAAAGGCTATCAGAAAAGCAGCACCAAATCCCAAAGCAGAATATGATAGGTGAAGAGATAGCCTCATTCTTCGAGAATTTTCCAGTTTTCTCTTTCGCTGTGTTCAGGACATCTATAGTCAGAGTAGCTTTATTGCCTAGATGCAGAAACCAAGGACCAGATTGCAGGGGGCTTACTCTGGAACACAGGTTATGTAGAGGGTAGAACCAGAAGGGAAGCAGGACTCTACTATGCAGCACAGTGTTTGGAAAGTCCAACAAGTCTCAGATCCTGAAATGGTATCCACTTGATAAGTCTACACTCTCCTCAGAGACAATCACACTCATCAAGTGAGCAAGCTTGTTTGCAAGAAACCATAGTACATTACTTCCTAAATTCTCTTACGTGTGAGAATGACTATTTACTGCCTTATACCTTAGCTGGGTATAATAGTGTGGGTTAATAATTTATTCTCTTGGGCTTAGAAATACTGCTCCTTTTTCTTGGTGTTAAATGTTATTCTGAGAGAAAACAGAGTCCTGCATAATATTTTTTATCAGATAACATTTTTCTAGGTATTTTTTTTTTTTACAATTTAGTTCAATTAGAACAATCTGAATATGTCTATTGTTTATCACTTATGTCATCCCCCCCTAGAGTGATTATTTCAAATAAATCTATAGGTTAATTTCTTTACTTAATGAAACCTCCATTTCTTTTATTTTTAATCTATATTTTTGTTGTTGTTTGGTTTCTTTACTTCAAGAACTTCAGTGGCCCTCCTGACTCTGGGATTCAATAGCTTCAAGTAGAGGGTCTTGTCATCACTGCTCAGGCAGAGGGTGGATTTCAGGGCTAGGTAGTGATTCACTGGTTTCCTCTCTATCAGAGGCTGTCCACAGTGAACCTGCCTGTGAACAATGCCAGACCAAGTCAAGAACAGAAGGGCTGAGACCAACATGACAGCAGAATTCATTTCCTAGAACATCTACCAGTGAGATCATTCTTTGGCAAGCTCAAAGAAGTGTAGGCATTATGAAACACTCTCTTTTTCTCCAGTCCTAGCAGTAAGTTCTCTAAGAGCATAAAACAAAGCAAGAGGTCAACTTTGTCTGCCACCCCATCACCAGTATCTACCATTGGTCTCCATACCTAGTCCAAATGCCTGGTATTTGATGAATGAACAAAGAAGAGTAATAAAGTTGAACTAATGTGTAGTCAGGGTCAGCAGCAAAGGAATCCAGTATCTCTTATTTCTACTATGTCTCTATTGTCAACATTTTGAGGCACATGCAGACTTCAGTCTGAATGACTCTATGTTTTTATTAAGTGTAGGATGCTAGTGACCCTCTGAAGAGTCTTTGGCTCCAGAAAACCCCTCCAAATCGGACCTGCAAGGTGTGAAAGGGGCCAGACCATCAGAGCACTCCACATTCACAGTGCAGTGTGACTGTACCATCCAGTAATGCTGACATTTTGTTGTTGTTGGACAGAGGGTGTCCTACAGCCCACATTGACCTCCAATTTGCCATGTAGCCAAGGCTAGCCTTGAATTTCTGATCCTTCCGCCCCTACCTCCCAAGGCCTGAGGTTAGATGTGTGTGGCACCATCACCCAGCTTGATGTTTCTCTGATGTTTGATGTTCTTATTTGCAAAATCACAAGTTGGTGCTTCACAGAGTTGTGGGAATTTGGCAGTGTATTGTGGGGAACCTTTATAGTGCACCTCACAAAACAGAACAAGCCAGGTATTTAGGCAATGGTGCCTAATATTTGTGGACTTGGGACACCCATATCTGCCACTTCATCTATCCAGAGCCTGAGCATTGTCTCTGCTCCTTCGTATGGAGTGAGAGAGGGTCCAATAAACTTGATGACTGAAGCAGGTGCATGCATTAGACTCCCCCACAACCCTAGTCTCTCAAGTCCTACTCCCAGCATGATATCAAATGGGAAAGGCACGGTTGCTCTGTCTCCTGAATACTAAAGTGTTAGATTTTATGTTAAGAGTGATAAGAGAGAATTATTAAATGTGTCCTCCCAGAGGATCTCACAGCTTCAGGGAGGGTCAGATGGCATCATGGACCATGGTGTACCAGTCTCTAACGACATCTGTTTAAATTGCCGTGGTACGTCAGTTTCCAGATCCCGTCTTCCCTGAAGCCTAGCACTTCACCTCCTCACCCACAATTTGCCCATGTCCTTGATGTTAGTCTTCCCCCATGAAGAGTTTTATGCTGGAACCTAGGTGAGGGAATCAGAGCCCATCAGGAGTCACAATGCAGGTGACCAGGCTCATCAAGTACCTAGATCTGTTGTCCCAAGGTGGAAGAGGAAGCAGGCTTAGACTTAGTCCCTGTCTTAGGTTGGCCCAAATGCAACTTGAAACATGCTTAAAGGAACTACTACCTGGAAGAAAAAAGGCTCCTGGAAGCTGAGTCCTAGGCTTTAAGAGTCATGCAAACAGCTCAGGTTGACCTTACTCTGTAGCTGTCCTTCAGGATCTGCTGAGGGCTGAGGAGAAGATGGTGAGCAATGGGAGTTGAGGTCTCTGCTTGCATAAAATGCATATTTCAGTCACAGGTGAGCACACAGGATATAAATACCAATCTGAGTACTGGCCGGTGGGTGATAAAGTGGCAGAATGCGTCGACACAAGTTGGTAGAGTCTGGTAACCGGGTAACCCCTCAGGTCCTCTGGAGGGATGACTTTTGAAAGGCCAAGGTTTGGAGGAGACGGATCTCACCATCAGAAGTTCAGAGCAGAGAGAACTGAGGATCCGAGGAACAGCAGAAGGTGAACGTGCTAATGGGAGCTAGGTAGGCCAAGGGGCTGAGAGGTAGAAATGGCAGCAGGTCAGACCACAGCTGGGGACCAGAGCAGTGCACTGTGGGGACAGGTGCGACTTTTCCCGTTGACGGGGTGTCTCAGCGGTCACCTGGGGTGGAAAAAAGTGAATGTCTTCTCAGAAGAAGGATGTGGACACTGTGGCTTAGATGAAATCTACCTCTCAGGGTTCCTGTGTCAAAGCCTCTGTCATCAGTGTGGCTGAGGGAAATGTGGAACTTTGAGAGCTAGGGCCTCAGCCCAACCTCGTGGCACACACCAGTACTAAGCAGGTCAAGGCAGGAATATCAGAAGTAGGAGGCTGCCTTGTGCTGTGTAGCAGGACCCTGTCTTTAAACCAAAGTGGAGTTTTGAGGGATGTCTCTAAGTAACTGGGGAGAATGCTTCCAAAGGGATTTGGAGATCCTATCCTTCCAGCTTTGAGATGTCATCTGAGATGATATCTGTGCTGTGTGGATTGATGGGGTGGTGAACTTACAGCCTGCTCTGTGCTGTTCACTTTAAACATACAACCCTGTAAACCAAACCAAACCAAACCAAACCAAAACCTCTTTTCTTAATAAAAACGAGCCTGCCCCCAGTATTTTGTGTTACAGTGTTGAAAATGGAATAAAAAAGACTACAGACGACAGTGTACAGGCAAATTAAACAGAGTAAGATGGGTTACAGACTTTAGAAGCAGAGCTGGGCATGGTGATGCATGCCTTTAATCCCAGCACTGGGGAGGCAGGAGCAGGGGGATCTCTGAGTTCAAGGCCAACCTGGTCTACAGAGTGAGTCCAGGACAGCCAGGGCTACATAGAGAAACTCTGTTTCAAAAAAACCAAAAAGTGTGTATGTGGGGGGTGGGGGCAGATTCAAAGCAATTTATACCCCCAAATATTGCAATTATGAGTAATATAGGATTGTACATTTGACTCTTTGAAAAGACTCTTCATATCCCGTTCTCACTCCTCTTCCAGCTGTGATCTGGGCTCTCTCAGGCACTCATTGCCGAACGTCCTGATCTTGGGGGTACTGGTACTCAGCAACTGGGTTTTGGAGCCCCATTTTTTCCTCAGCAGTTGTAGGGCCACCGCCTCTGCCTCCCCAGGAAGCGGGTCCTTTCCTCTGGCTGTAAGTTACGTGCTGACTGACCCTGCTCCCAGGCTGCAGTTGGATGATTTATTCACATCTGGCACAAGTTCATTTGTGTAAAATCAAACCCGTTTGATACATGCACATACAAAGTTAATTAATAGCCGAGAAAGCCGCACGCCAGTCTCTGAGCTGTGATGGGTGAGTCAGGTGAACTCCACCTCCAAGGACAACTGCATCCCACCCATGATTTTTTTTCATCCCTTTTTGAACAGGGAAAGCTGTCCTCTCTCAGCTCCCCGCAAACCCTAGCACCTCTAAATCCACCAGGAAAATCATCTTATTTACAAAATGCAACACAGTTGCAAAAGGAAAAGAAAACAATTTTGCATTTTTTGTTAATTGGCAGCCTGAGAGCGGCAAGGTAACGAAGGGCCTGAACTCTCGGGACTATTGCTGAGGACAAGGCGCCCTCTACCGATAGACACAACCGTGAGACACTGTACACTGAGAAGTTTTTTTATTTGGGGGTGTTTGCTTGAATTCTGTTACCTACAATGCAGGGGCTTTTCTTAAAGGATTTGAAAGAAAACAAGCAGGTCATGGCTCATTTAAGAGAAATCTTGTCCTGCTTTTACTAGTGATGTAGGGTGTTTTTCAAGTTTGTCTTAGAAGTGAGCACAGAGCAGGCTGGGCTTGGAGATGGAAAAGGCTGTGATGTGTTTATGGAAGTGGTCAGGTGGAATACTACATATGCACCCAGTAAGCAAGGCTGGCCCCATTCATGATCTTCCTGCCTCTGCCTCCCAGTTGCTGGTATAGTCGTGTTCCCCCATGAGATCACTTATTGAACACTGTGGAATTTAGAGCTGTGTGGAAGAAAAACTTGGCATGTCCGTGGCAAGGAAAACATCTTAGTGGCCTGGTGGTGGAACCAGGTCTCCAGCTTTGAATGAGCCTGTAAGGATGAAGGGTTGCAGAAGTTACTAAGGGTCCGGTGTTCCTTTATATAACTCTCCATTACACATTTTAATACAGCATGTGGATTGTCTGTTCAGTTCAATTACCTGCCTTCAGCATCGTGACTGTTCAGCAGGGGCACAGGAGTCATGGACAAATGTTAGAATCAAATTCCGGATGTGTTGTCTTTGTTTGCTCTTATATCGGTTGGCCTTCCAACAGGACAATGGATCGAGTGCTTAGATGAACTAGCCACAGATTCTGCCCTCAAAGGCAGAACATCTCTAAGGAAAGAGACAAGATGCAGACAAATGACTCGGATGAAGCAGAAAGTTCTGAGTCACGAGAGAGATGTGAGATGTGGACCGTTGGTGGGAATCCTCTAGACGAGGCACAGAGGATGGAGTCAAGGGAGGGATGTAGGATGTAGGATTCGGATGGTCAGTGGGGATCCTCCAAAGCAAGATGGTCTTTCTAAGGAACCAGGAAGAATGGCCCTTTCGCTATTTCACTTACGACCTCTGACCTTGCCTCAGCACTGATACTTGACCATGGAAAGCAGTAGAATGCAGTGGGTTTGTAACTTTGGTCTATAGTTTGTAGATATTAGTAAAAATGCTGTTTTTAAAAAACAGAGAATTAAAAATAAGGTGACTTTGGACTTGTTAGAGAAAACCTGTTACAGTGTCTGCCTGGCTCAGGGTGAATATTTTTGCCATCATTATAGCATAATCCCAGATCCATGGTTTAATAGAGGACTATGATTTAGCCAGAGTGGGAGTAGGGGAGAGTCAGCAAGTGTGTGTGAATACAGAAGAGAATTAGATTCCCACACAGGGAGAAGCTAACATAGCAATATCTAAAATTATATTAACACATATAACAATTTAAACAGTGTTTGGTAATATGGACTTTAAGAGAGAATGATGAGTAAAGTGTTGAACTTGATTAGTTTAGGTGCAAAGCTTTACATTAAAATAGTGTAAAATTCATGATACCCTTTTTAAAAGTGTTAGCTAAGCCAAGAGTGGCAGTTCATGACTGTAATCCCAGCATACAAGAGGCTGAGGCAAGCGGATTGCTATGAGTCCGAGGCCAGACTCCCTCGGCTGCACACAAAACCTTATCTTTAAAAAAGGAGAGTAGTGTGTCTTAGTGGGTAGTGCGCTTGCTTAGCGTACAGGAGGTCCTGGATTAGAGGTGGTCGTGAATGTCATAATCTCAGCACTGGGGAGGGGTAGGATAGAGGCTACAGGGTCAGAGGTTTAAGGCCATTCACAGTAAGACAGGTAGTTCAAGGTCAGGATAGGACACATGCGATATCCACTCTCTCGTCCCCCCATAAAAAGAAGGCAGGATACTTGACTAGCTGACATTAAACAAAGACAGGGAGATAGAGTACGTACGGGGTGCTGTTTTCATCTCCTCGTGTTAGGCTGCACGTGATTACTCACTCAATGAGCTTTGATGATAGCAGGGAGATGATGGGACAGTGGACATGATTTGCTCATTCATGCCGATGGTTCATCCTCGGTTGGTAGATGGATTTTGTTTTTGGTTTTCTGTCCCATTTCTCCCCATTCCAGGGATGCTGCCTCTTTTTCTCAGAGCCTTTTGCTTTACTTTGTATGTGTGGTTCCCACGAAAGGTCACATTGTCTCAGTGAACCTCTTTCCTGGATGCCACTGATGAGACTCGAGTCCACGCAGAAGAAGAAAGAAAGGGAAAGAGAGGTGGGTGGAGAAAGAGAGGAAGGTTTAAAGAAGACGTTATAGATGCTGCAAAGGAAATCGAGTCGGGTAGAAGAACTTGAGGAACCAACAGGAAAGGCAAGGATGGGCACAGAAAAGCAGGAAAGTCAAGGGAGAAGTGGAGGAATAAAAGAAGCAGGAGCGATTATCAAAGGGAGAACCGCGTCATTCCAAGTCTCCAAAGTTAAACAACGTCCTCTGTTTTCAGGTGTCAGGTTCCCACACCCAGCGGTTCCTAACAAATCATTCTATGCAGAAGGAAGAAAAGTGGGAGAGACCTGGACAGCAAGCAAGTCTTGTGGTGACGTAGCCACTCCCAAGGTGCTGACAAGTCTCCCTTCACAGTGACCTGATCCCCTCTCCCTACACCCCCTCATAACACTGCCCTGAGAGACACCTTTAAACCAGCCCGATTCTCTTTACCTTGGATGCCACAGGACAACCACGCAGCTTAAAGTTCCCAGCAGTAACTAGCGGGCTACACGTCATCTTTAATAAGCACAGGCAATAAAATATATTCTTATTAAACAAGAACGCAAACAAGGACTGTAGAAGACAGCTTATTTGAAGTATGCCTCCAACTGACTGAGGAATGGTAAAATATTCCAGGCTGGGCAGTGGGGAAGTCGTTACACTACATTTGATGGGTTCAGCATTAAGTCTGAGTAAATGAGACCCGTATTTATCTAGCTCTCTCTAGGATAAATGGAAATCTAGTTGTAAAAAATGAATCTAAAATCAAAACATCTGTTCCTGTTAAAATAATGTAAAATTCATGAATTCATGGGGAAAAAAAATCAAGTTTAAGATGTCAGCTACTATTAACAAAAGCTGAGAACTAAGAGGCAAGGAGGAAGCAGGCGTGTGTGCTCGAAAGCTGGCTTCCCTCTCTACTGGGAGAATTAGTCAATGTTGAGAGAAAGAGAGCTTTTGAAACATGAGAAGATAAATACCGAAGAATAAAAGCAAAGAGAGCCCACGGAGCCCACCGAAGTCACGCCGGAAGCAGCCCTGAACAGGGCTTTTAAGCTCAGGCCCGTGTGTGAGGGAGGACCCAGGATGGGCCTCGTGCACTAAGTGCTGATGGAAGCATGTCTCTAGGAAGCCAGACACCCAGGTTGTTTCCGCTAAACCCAGCCAGTCATTATCTGTAAGGCAACACCAAAGAACGAAAGTATTTATAGTGATAAAAGCAAAATATTGAGCTGAAACACATCCGTCAAAAATCAAACAAGTCCAGGACAGAAGAGTCCAAATGTAAACATCACCAGGAACCTCAGGACAAGGGTGTCTATCGAGGAAAGCAGACATTCACAGCTTTGGGTAAAAGCTGCAAACATTTCTCTTGCTCATAACCAGGCAAATGTAACGAAACTGCTGGAAACTGGGTGCTCAGTGAGATTAAGGGGTGTTCAGGAGTCTTTGCCGCTCACTCCAGGTGAGATAGCAAAACTCAACTGCACACATAGAAAACCGATGCGTTCGTTCAGGAGCCACAGGATGCCCCTGTGCACATGCATGATCATGTGTGTTGCATGTGTGTCTGCGGGTGCACACACATGTGTATGCTCGTGCTGGTGGAGGCCAGAGGTCACCATTGAGTGTCTTTCCCAATCACTTTTCCACCTTACTTTTGGGGACAGGGTCTCTCACTATACTTGGAGCTCACTGATGTGGCTAGATAGGCTGGTCAGTGACCTCTGCGGAGTGCCGGCCTCTGTCTCCCAGAGCTGGGCTCATAGAAGCATGCCGCTCGCCATGCCTGGCTTTTTACCAAGGCGCTGCCAATCAAACTCAGCTCATCTTGCCCTCACAGCAAGCATTTTCAGCCCAAACCATCTCCCCGGACGAGGGTATATCTGTTAACTGAACATTTGGGGTCACACACGTGTAAAATCCCGATGACCCACCCTTCTTTCACATCCCCTTTTCTGGCCAGAGGAAAGAAAAATAAAACTAAAAATAAATTATGAAACTACTGAGTCACGGAGCAGGGGATTTAAACATGTTTAAATCATTTCATTTTCTGTGCAGAGGTGCTTTGCCTGCACGCATGCCTGTGCACCATGTGTGTGCCTGGTGCCCACAGAGGCCAGGAAAGTCCATCCCAGCCTATGGAAGTGGGGTTGCAGACAGTTGTGAGCCAGAATGTGGGTTCTGGGAACTGAACCCAGGTCCTCTGGAAGAGAAGCCAGTGTTTAGTTGCTGAGTCATCTCTCCAGCCCAGAACTGAAAATTTAAAAGTATTCCTGTGAGTGACTCATGAACAAAACACAGTGCAATTGCAAATATTGATTAATTAAGAAGATTGTTTCACACTAGTTCTCAGAGATTTAAGAATATACCCATTCAGATGTGTCCAACTTCCACAGAACAGAAACCATTGTGGTGATATTATGCTCCCCAAAATATTGTGCACCCTAATAAACTTACCTGGGGTCAGAGAACAGAACAGCCACTAGATATAGAGGCCAGAAAATGGTGGTACACACGCCTTTAATCCTAGCATTCCAGATGCAGATCCACCTGGATCTCTGTGAGTTCAAGGCCACACTGGAAACAGCCAGCAGTGGTAATGAGTGCCTTTAATCCCAGGAAGTGATGGCAGAAAGCAGAAAGGTACATAAGGCATGAGGACCAGGTCTAGAGCCTGGTTAAGCTTTTAGGCTTTTAGCAGCAGTTCAGCTGAGATTCTTTCTGGATGAGGACTCAGAGGCTTCCAGTCTGAGGAAACAGGATCAGCTGAGGAACTGGCAAGGTGAGGAGGCTGTGGTTTGTTCTGCTTCTCTGATCTTCCAGCGTTCACCCCAGTACCTGGAGCCAGGTTTGTTTTTATTAATAAGACCTGTTAAGATTCATGCTATAAACGATGTGTAGGAAACAGCTTGTGTGGGAGCAGGAAGCAGGTTCAAGTAGCCTGAGCTTGTCTGTGGGAATATGTGTATGTGGACGCATTGTTTTTATGCATAAAACAGGCATTCAGGGGGTACTCTGCCTTTACAGTTTAGAAGTTGGAAAACAGTTTGGAGGAGTTGCAGCTTTTCTTTTGTGTGTGTGTGTGTGTGTGTGTGTGTGTGTGTGTGTGTGTGTGTGTGTATGTACATGTGTGTGCGTGTGCAGAGGTGTGAGAGACTGACAAAGGGATCTTCCTTGATTGTGTTCTTGAATTTTTTTGAAATTGTGTTGCTTTATTTTTTGAAAAACAATTTCTCACTCAACTCTGTGCTCACTAATTGGTCAGATGGGCTGGCCAATGAGCTCCAGACATCTGCCCGTCTTTACCCTCACGGTGCCTCGGTTCCCAGCGCATGTGCTCCTGGCTTTTATGTGGGTGCTGGGCATTGAACTTGGGCCCTCGTGCTCAAGCTCTTCACTTACTGAGCCATCTCCCCAGCCCCGGATTGCAGCCACTCACTTAACTTTTTTTAAGGTTTTTGTGGTTGTTTTAATTTTTTTTTTTTTTTGTATGTGCACTCCATGTGTGCCTGATGCCCACAAAAGCAGGGAGAGGGCATCAGATCTCCCGGAACTGGAGTTGTATTCAGTTGTGAGCCACCATGTGGGTACTGGGAACCAAACCTGGGTGCTCTGGGATAACAGTCAATGCTCTGCTGAACCATCTCTCCGGCCCCCTATAGCTAGAAATCCATGGAGTCTGTATAACAGGCAAAGGAATTTATTAGGAGATAAAACTCACTACAGGCTGAAAAACCAAGCTATGATTTTTTTTTCCTAGTCTGAGAATTGTCTAGTCTGTCTCAGCATCCAAACCACCGCGAGCAAAGAGAACACCACATATGTGCATCCCAGGTCTTAAGGTTCCCAAGGGGCCACACCCCAGGGGCAGGGACTTCAAGGTCATAAGCAGGTGGAGCAGTTACCTGCTGCCTCTCCTGGGGCAGTGCTTCAAGGTCATAATCAGAACAGTTATCCACTACAGCCTCCACATAACCTTAAGATGGAAGATGCGGGTCATTTCTGGAAAAGACAGATCTCCCGAGCAACACAGCCCTAAAGCAGGTACATATCCACTTTCTTCAGGAATCAGTGAACTGATCTAAATACAGTGCCTTTATTTCTAAAGATTTACTTTGTGTCTGTGTACGTGTACGTGTGCGTGTGCGTGTGCGTGTGCGTGTGCGTGTGCGTGTGCGTGTGTGTGTGTGTGTGTGTGTGTGTGTGTGTGTGTGTGTGTACACATCCACATGCCCCCGCTCTTGTCAGTGTATGAAATCTTGTGCATTGGTGGACTCCTCAGAGGCCAGAGGAAGGTGTCAGGTCCCTTGGAGCTGGAGTCACAGGTGTTAGCTGGGATCAGCTTGTTACCTGCTGAGATCCGAACTTTGGTTCTCAGGACGACACAAGTCCTTTTAAGCACTGAGCCATCTCTCCAGCCCCTAAGTGCAGGTAGTTTTGACTGATCAATGTTAAGGGTTCTGTTCATGGTGTAAACTGTTTACATATTTCAGGGACAACATAGCCCAGAGTTGGAGAATTGTTTTCCTTAGGTTGAATTTAAACCACTCTATGACTAATTGTATAGACTGGAGTGGTCCCTCAGCATCACTGGGGAGTTTATTCCAGGACTCCCATCCCCCACAGCGTACCGAGGTCTTCTCCAGCCCCTTGAGTGAATGGTGTGATATTTGCATATGTGCTTTGTGCACACTTCTGTTCCCTTTCAATCCCCTCTAAATGACTTAGGATACTTAACACCATGTGAATGCTTTCTGAAGAGTGCTATGCTGTGCTGTTTAGGGAGTTATGACCAGAAAAACACGCATCTATGTTCAGCAAAGGTGTTTTGGTGGTTGTTGTTTTGTTTTTACATCTGAGGCTGGTTGAGTCCTAGCCACAGAATGACAGATAGAGAGGATTGATTCTGTGTTCATAGCTCAGCCAGACCATCTGTTCGAAAGCCAGACACTGGCTGAGAGGTCAGGATCCTTTGGCCATAACAGGGTAGGTAACTCAGCCTCTGGGCTGGGCCACAGGTGAGAGGCCTCTCCCTTGAGGCCTCTCTGACAGTTGATGGTCTGGGGGACATGGTCATTATAAGGACTGTGGGGCTGGGCAGCACGGGTTGAACATCTGATGCTTTGAAGAGAGAGGATCTGAGAGGATCCGTGCGGTCTGCACAATTCACAGGCGAGCGTGGAAGCCACAGCACCTTTAGCTCAGTCAGAGAGATTCTTATCTCTCCTACTTGGAGGGTTGGTTTCTCTGAGAACTGGGCTGTGAATCTACTTGTAAGATCAGCAGAACTTCAGAAGGGTTGACTTCTTAGCCTGGCAAGCTAAGAACCTGGCAAGGGTGAAGACCGAGATGTTAGGGAGGACATCAGGGTGTGTGCCCCAGAGAACCTTGAATGGACCAGGTCCTAGAAGTGAAATTGCATCTCTCGGCTAAAGGATGGTGTTTCCCTGCTTTGCCTGAAAATGTGCAGAGTTCACTAGTGAGACAGAACCCTTGGCCTAGAAGATGGGCTGTTGGGAACTGAACAGGACTGAATGCTGGGGTGCCTGAGATAACATCATCTTTGCCAGGCTGGTCACACCGCACTGCATAAGGACCCTGGTGAAGACTGGAATTGAGCTGCATGAATCCTAAATAATCTTACAATTAAAAAAAAATAACCCAGAGCCAGATATTAGGGTAAATGCTGAAAGATCTGAGGAAACAAGCCACAGCCACTTCTCACCTCACCAACTCCTCAGCCAAAAAGAGAAGACCCTGTCTCCATGAATCCTCAGACTGAATGCCTCTGAGTCCTCAGGTGAAAGGGCCCAAGTTCCTGTCTCCTCAGGCCTTATATGCCTTTCTCTGCCCAGCCTTATCACTTCCTATCTCAACCTTTCTAGTGCTGGGATTAATGGCGTGTGTGCTTCCCAGATACTGGGGTTAAAGGTGTGTGCCACCACTGCCTGGCTGTTTCTCTCCTAGACTGAATCAATGCAGCCCAGTGTGGCCTTGAACTCACAGAAATCCAGATGGATCTCTGCCTCCCGAGTGCTAGGATCAAAGGTGTATGCCACCACTGCTTGGCTTCTATGTCTAATCTAGTGGCTGGCTCTGTCCTCTGATCCTCAGGCAAACTTTATTAGAGTACAACAAAATATCACCACAGAACTGGGGTTCCTAGGCTGTAGAAGTCCATTCTTCCTGAACTAATGTGAAGTTTGGTTGACAACGTACTGTGATCTGAGAGGCCAGGTTCCCCGCAGCTGATGGTTTTCTAGGCAAGACAACATCGAGGGCCTTTGACGTAATGGTGTTGGTGAGCGACTGCAGGCAGGTGAGGCACCATGTTAGACCATCAGAATGTGTGCCAATCCAGTTGAGGTGACTCTCTCACACCAGAGGGGTGTCCAGGGCATGTGGAAGGCCAATAGTAGGGGCTTGCTGGGCCTCTTTCTCTTAGAGGGTTCCTATTGAGCAGGAGAACCCTGCCTTGGCAAGTGAGGCTCACACAGAGCCCAAATTTCTTCTCACAGACAGTTCTATTTATGAGAGCCTTGTGAGAGAATGGAGTGGTCAGGACAGAGGTTGGTCAAAATTAGTCAGTGCATGTGTTCACCTGTGGTTTTAACGTGTACAATTCTCTTCCGTTGCAAATAGTCTTGCAGATGGTATGGTTCTTCTTAAAAACAAAACAAAAAGCCTAAGCCAAAGAATTCATACGAAATCTGCGTTTCCTGTGATGCTTGCTAGAGCCTCTACAAGCACCTCAGTGGTAGGGTTGTTTCCTGGGCAGGCTGATTCTGGTCTGGAATTCTTTTCTTTTAATAGCCCTCTGCAAACCTCAGGACCACCACATACATGGGGCAGAGCACTATTCCTACGTGTGTGCTGTACTCTGTCCAACATCCAAGGAGATGTCTAAGCAGCATGCTGCTTTTATGACAGGAGGCGCACCCTGCAGGAAACGGTCAGCACAGTGAAAAGACGACCCGTGTTGTCCCAGGACACAGGACTCCAAATAGTCAACAAATGCACCAGTCCCATTAGTCTTGGCGGGGCTCCTCTCTCTCTCCTAGAGTGCTGCGCATGTCTTACCTCTCTCCACTTTCAGGGTCAGCTCATGTGGCATCAGCAGCCTTGGCTAATGTGACTTTGCAGCATGACCAGATGGTCCATATCCTCTCTGACAATACAGTGACACAGAGAAAGAGAATTAACATATCTCTGGGGCAAGACCATGAATGTACTGTGCCGTCCAGCCCGTAAGAATGCAGATTGCTTCTGTCTGCCTTTTTTGACGAGTATTGAAAAGAATGTGTTCATCAGATCAATAGCTCCATGCCATTTGCCAGAGCCGCTGATAAAGACCCCACTTCCAGGATGGCAGTTGCAATTGGCTGTAGTGTTTGGTTAAGTTTGTAATAGCACACTTCTTGTCCATGGTTAGTCTGGATCGCACAGGACTATTGCCTGCTTCCTTTGCATCATTAAGTGATATGGATCTGCCACTTCCCACCTATGCGCTCACCATTTGTACAGACTTGGCTCGAGGGGGAGGGGCCTTCCAGGGCTTCTGCACTGTCTTTCTTACTTGACTCTGGGTTTATAGTTAATGAATCAATGTAAGAACTTTGCCACCAACTTCCTGTGTTTATCGCCATCATTTCTTCAAGAACTGAAAACATGGTCACTGATGTCTGTATCCAGTAGTAAGATGGATCTGGGTCAGAATCCTACCACACATAACTCTTGCATCTGATATTTTCAGGTAAGGTGTTTTGAGTCTATGGGTTTAAAGTTAGTTTCAATCTTGTCTCTACCACTCCTCAAATGCAGTGAACATCACCTTTTCTTCAGTGTGCTGTTGCCTGAGTAAATGGCCAGCAGCCACTTTGATGAGGACATGGTAGAATTGCATGCACACACACTCACAATACACACAGGAAACACACTCGTGCACACACTCACAGATGTAGTGTGTGTATGGGAGTGTAGTCTTAGCTGGCCTTTCATTGCTCAAACAGAACATCTGACATGAATGTTGAGCCTGTCCCCTCCCTGACTTCTGGCAGAAGCTTGGCTGTCAGTCAACTCATGCTAGAAAGCACAAAAGTAAGCATGTCCATGCAAAGAGAGAAGACAGAACAGAGGTCACCGGTCTTTATGACAACTTGCTCTTCCAGGAACTAGCCCACACTCACAAGCACCACATCAACCCATTCACAAAGGCCTTACCACCTTCCAGCACCATTTGAGAAGGAATGACTCCTCATTATGAGCGTTGTGGAGGGAAGAAGCCATATTTAAACCACAGCTTGTGTGCCACAGTGTCCCAGAGATCTGGCTTTTGCCATGGACAGTCACCACCAAGCTCTTAACCGTTCTAGGGTCCTCACACAAAGGTGTACATTACCACTCCCATAAATGTCATGTCTCCCAGGCCTCCAGAGTAGCACCTTCAGGGCCAGTCACTGTATTTGCTGGTATCACGTGGTACAGCCATGCTAACACATATGCTGTCACAGGTTTGTGGTTCTTTCCTCCTGGTCCATTATGATAGCACAGTATTTTATTTTGTGTGAGCCGTTGCTTTGGTCAAGTTTCCTGAGTCATCTAGGCCGTGATTCCACCTGAGGATGTCTCCATTTACTTGATAAACTTATTTCATGACTTGCCACTGTGAAATTCAAGTATGGCATACTCCTAAACCTTCCTGGCTGCATGGTTATAGAATCCTGTGGAGAAAGAGTGTCTGTGTCCTAGTGATGAAATTTGACTGAATTTCTATTTGCCTGACCCATGACCTAAAGGGAACTAGCTTCTAATTTTCTGGAACAGCCTACCCAACAGCTAAGTAAACATGTGAGGTTACTACCAATGCTAAAGTCAGAAGCCAGGGAAATTGGTTGTGCACGGAGAAGAGTTTAAAAAAAAAAAAAAACCACAGGGAAGGAATCGAATAGGCCTGAGCTCTAATGTCCAAGTGAGCCACTTTCAGGCTACGGGGTTATGAAATGTTTTCTGAAAGAGAAAAGATTTGAGTGTATATAAACCTCGGATCGAATGCCAGCCCCCACCACTTTCTGGTTTATAACACTGGGGGAAAAAATCTCAATCTTTACTACTCATTAGAAGCTAAGAACAGGGACTTTTATGCGTTTTTTCCCCCAATGCTGGTGCCACCAAAAGTCAATGATTCAGAGTCTCCAGAGTGGTGCTGTGTGTATTCGAACTTACCCCGAGGTGAGGCAGGTACCGTGAAGGTGGAGAGCCTGTGTCTATCCTAACTCTCGGTGCCGACAGAGCTGCAACCACAGCAAACATCCCGGATGCCCCCACGGGCTTTGTAATGAATGCAACCCCAAATGAAATCTACTCAGGATGTCTGCTGAGGTTCTTCACAGGAAGTCCTCCTTAAGAGGAGAAAGCTTACTTGAAATCATAAAAAAAAAAAAAAAAACCACTGACCAATGAGTGCCTCTTCCCAAGGCACTGGGATAGCCTTTTAAAAAAATATTGTTCCCTGGCGTTAATTTTCCCCCAAGCTACTGTCATTTGTCAATGTAGTGGTTTGAAAAGCTAGAGGAATAGCTATTTCTAGAATCCCCGCTTACTCGGAAAGTTGGTAGTTCCCACCATTTTGTTGTTGTTGTATGAGAAGGGAAACTTCTCCTCTCAAGAACACTGGGAACCAGGAGGCCCCTTTCTTCCTGGCCTGGGACGCAAGTGAAGCACCCAGAGCTCTGAGCTCACCACACGCCTCTTAGAGCCATTGGCAATGAGAATTAGACATCTTTACCATTTTCTGAAAACTTGCTTTGTGAGCAACCAACATGAGTGTTATTTCCATTAAAAAAAAGAAAGAAAGAAACTCAGTTTACTCATTTTAAAAATGAAAATGTAAAGATTACACTTTTAAAACTTTCCTGGGAGGGGTCAGGGTTTGGGTGTTTCTGTCAGGGTGAAGTTTTTGTTTTTGTTTTTGTTTTTTTTGTTTTTTTGAGATAGGGTTTCTCTGCGTAGCTTTGCGCCTTTCCTGGAGCTCACTTGGTAGCCCAAGCTGGCCTCGAACTCACAGAGATCCACCTGGCTCTGCCTCCCGAGTGCTGGGATTAAAGGCGTGCGCCACCACTGCCCGGCCAGGGTGAAGTTTTTATCTGAAGCCATCAAAATGGCCACGGTCATGTTTTGCTTACATGCAGGTTACTGATATGGCCTGACATGGCCTCTTTCAGGGTAAAGACTTTCTTGCAAAGGGCCAAAGTATTTTAGGAAGAAAAGGTATAAGCAAAGCAGAAAGCTAAAAACAGTCCAGTTTGGGTTAATAGTTAACACCTTGCACTAACATGAAGCCAGTCGGAAAACCTTCAGTTCATTAGCAGCTAGCAAAGCCAACGTTCTTCCTTTACTATTTCAGTACCAGAGCTCACTCGGTAGTACGGGAAAGGCTGCCTGTTATGAAATGTTCGGTCGTAGAAGACAAAGCCGAACGACCAGTTAGAAAAACCAGTGGTCCACTGGCTGGTGACAGATCCCACACCTGAACCAATGGTGCGGGGGCACGTGTGAAGTCTGCAGTTGTACAAATACCTCTTTCGCTTTCCTCCCTGATCGGATTTTCAAACAGGGCATTCCAAGTTCTTATAGATTCTTCCCAGAGCATCCTTGGACCCCTTCTGTAGGCCTCTGGTGGCTGCCATGGATCTGCTGGAGTCTCGAGACTGATCTTCCTCACTCTGAGTGTCCATGTCCCCATCCAGCAGAATGCTCTGGCCCCGTCACTGCTGCCTCTCTGCTCTGCCACCTGCTCAGTGTCCTCCAAAAGTTCCACATGACACCTAACTTTTTGCTGACCTCTGAGGACCTGGATCTATGGATGGATGTGAATTTCTTAGCTCTTAAACACTCCCAAGAGGTCTATGTTAAGCCAAGAATAGGAATTTTAGAACCCCCTGAGCTACAGTCTGCTTCATTCCAGCCTCTTTCATACATTGGGTACTATGATGGATGCTTCTAGATACATTATCTCATTTAATTAATGCCTATGAGGACATGCTTAGAAGCAATAAATAAGTTTCAGGACTTGAGTAATATTTGTATATTTCAACTTTAAGCAAATTATTTCTCTGCTTTTGTTTCTCTAAGCAAGCATCCCTGAACTCCTCAGTCATTAAAAACAATGTTCCTTCTTCTGCATTTCCAAAGGGATACAAATGTTCTCTTCTCACTTGGTATTTTCTCTAGTTAGCCTCACTTTATGGAGAGATGTTCCCACATCTCTTGGTCTTTACTGGTACATATACACACACATGCATACATTTGGTCTTTGTCCCCACTTCAGGGTTCAGGGATCCTGATGAGTCTGGAATTTCCTGAGTGATAAGGATGTCACACACCTAAGGGGCTGCTATAGATTATAGCTGAGTTTATGCAAATGAAGTGACCTGCTCTGGAGAGCAATAGCTTCAGTATGGGTGTCCATCACCAGAAAAATGAGCAGTCATAACCAAAGAGTAAAATACATTGACTCCTCTTCCTGCCTCACGTGACAAGAGAAGAGATTGGGCTCAGTCATCAGCAACCAATCATTGAATCAATGACATCTTTGTATTCAGATCTTGACTTAACAAACTCAGAACAATAGTTTTGGGGGTACTTCCGTTTGATATGATTGTCCCTTTTATCCCCAGGAACATATTCCAAGGACCCCAAGGAGTGGCTGAAGTTTTCGATCGCACAGAACCTTGTATACACTTTTGGTTGCTTTTTTTTTTTTTTTTTCTTCAATACATTCCGGTTCATGGTTTGAGATGTGAGTGAACCCTTCCTTCTATCACTTGGCTTGGCCATGGTGTTTTATCACAGCGACAGGAAAGTCACTAATACAGCATTTAGTCTACTTGTCAGAAGACTAGAACCTGGGATGTGTGACCAATACCTGAAGTAGAGGTGTCATCAGTCAGCTGGCTGAGGGGTCCTTTACTCTGCTTCCACAGAAATCCCTCTTCCCAGCAAGGAGAAGCTCCCTAGAAGATGTGGTTTCCTCTCGGTTCTCAGTAGGGAGTAGACAGGTGGATACAGCAGCATGTGGTGCCCTCTAGTGTTACAGTTTTTGTGCAAGCCTGGGGTATCAAAACCTTAACCCTCCAAGTGTGACAGTCCCAGTGCACCCCAGGAACCTGGATCCTTAGTCCTTGGCAACAGATGATGTTACCATTCAGCTTGGAGGCTGAAACCCTTGGCTCTATGGTCTTGACAGCTCCCTGGAACTCTCTGGCAACCGGGGCTTGCACGTTCCCTTCTCCGGCTTCTTCTTGTGGTCCTTTATCCTCCTTTAGTCCTGGCTCTTGGCTCTCTGGTGTCATCCCTTTCTCTTGTACTTATGCCTCCCCTCTTCCTGTCCTGGCTGCTGTCTGGCTGTTCACGTTTCTTCTCTGTCAGGCAGAGAAGCACCTAACCCTTCCCACAACCCAGAGGCTGTGGGTGGGAAGGTTTGCTTTCCTGCATTTGCTATGCTGTGCCCAGAGCTAAGGTACAAGCCATAGCATCACCCTCTGCTCAGGAGCTGGGGAACCTGCAGACCTCTCGGAACCAGCCCTGCACTGGAAACAGTAGGCAATAAAACAAGCATGGACAGCTGTCACAGGGCAGGTGGGAGGGATGGCCAGGCTGCTGGGCAGCTCTGGGGCCATCAGGTTAGTCCAGGTCTGTGACCGCAGCTGGGTGCATGGCCACCACCTGGTAGATCTGGGTTTCTAGTGCTAGGGTTGTGCCCCTGCTTCTTCAGCTGTCAGATAGCTGTGCCCAGGCCACTGCTTCTGCCTCTGCCTTCTGCTGTCTTTACCTCATCTTTGTGTTACCAGTCCATCTCCCGTTACGGAAAGCAATCAAGAAAAGACCACTCCAAAGAAGCCTTTCCTTGGACCTAAGGCTGCAACACCAGGGGGCAGCGCAGCAGTCTCGCCACAGATTCACACAGTGAGCCTCCGGGAGCCTGGGAAGGGTATGTGAACAAGCACAGACACTTGTTAGAGCCACAGTTACAACCTTCGTTTTGAACCAATCACAGCCACTTGTTTGGGCTGATCACAGCCTTAATTCTTAACACCAATCGCAGTAGTCTCCACCAGGGGAAATGACCCCACCTGGCCTACATGGAAATGTCAGCAGTCATCTAGAACGCATAGAGACTCACGAGAGCAAAACCTCTGGTTTCAAACAGCCCTGCCCGGGCTTTGCCTTCAAGGGTCAATGCCACCAGCTGCAGCTGAGCTGTGGTCTTTTTATGGTGACTGTACCATGTTCCAAATGCTGCTACTGGCATCAGGGTTGTCCTGGTGGCTGTTGGACTTTGAGTCCCTTTGCTGAAGGCAGCCACTGCATTCAGAGAGAGCCCTCGAGCAGCTAGCTAGGGAGTCAGTTTGTCCTCTTCCCAATGTCTTTGCCTATTTCCAAAACCACAAATAATAAAACAGCTGTATGAACTCAAAAAGCTTATCACTAATGCTAAAGAAGTTTTTAACAGATTTGACCAGTGTCCCAGGGAGAGGGACACCATCCATCTCAGAGACACTGTTGAAGGACCCTCTAAGTCCCAACTTAGGAGATCTGATGCCACCGCTGAATGATGCTAGAACTGGATGCGGTTAGAGCCCCTGCTGGTCCTGGAGGGTAAGGGAAGATGTTAGAAAAGGCTCTGCATGTTTGGTGTCTGAAGCATAATGAATACAGATCTCATCCCATTGCAGAGGACATTTCAGAGATGCTCAGCATAGTGCCACGGCCTTGGTAGTCTCTCTATAAACTACGGTTGTTGAGTTTGTTCACATGCACCCATTACTACAGAGCGAAGTCTTGCATGCTGTGATGAAGACCAAAGACCCTGACCATGGATACACATACTTAGCTACTCACACTTGCACAGATTTATTTACAGGTTCTGTTTAATCTGTCTGCATACTGCAATTAGATTATTTTCTAAATTGCATGCTTATTTGATTTTTTTTTATCAAAAATATCATTGAATGTGCTTTGATAGCAGTTAATAAAGTTAAATAAAAGATTGTTCAAGCTGTTGTTACTAGTATGTGTGTTTTTGTTCACAAGTCATGAGCATGCATATGCGCCTTGTTGCTCACAATATTGAACAGTAGCAATTCCTTTCCAAATAATTTAGAGGCAAGAGAAAAGGTTGCCATAGTTTCATCTCTCACCCAAATGGATGGTTTGGTGTTCCTGTTGGAAAGAATGCATCCCATCTGCAGATCTGAAAGGCATCGGCTGAGGGTAAGTTCTCCAGTTGGTGCTGTGGGGCTGCGGATGAACCTGAGGTAGGATTCAGAGGGAGCCTTGGCCCACTACTGCTATGGGTGAATGAGTGAATTAGCTTAGGAAGACACAACCTGTGAGGAACACATTTGTGTTTGGTTGCCGGAGAAGATGTGATGACGAAGAGGACCGTGTGCTGTCCGTTTGTGAATGTGCTTCTGTGTAGCTCTGAGCCCCACAGAAGAAGGACCAACAGAAAAGCTAGGGGAGAGTTTCAATTTCCAGCAATCTTAGGGAGCCCGGGGATCTACAGAACACCACAGAACCCTATTCCCTGCCCTACCTGACCACATGCATATATACACATTTATGATTCATCTGCCTGAGCATTAAGGACAACTTCATGGCAGGGTTAGTACATGAAGGACTAGAAGTTTTAGAAACCTTAGTAGAAAACACTCAAAGAAAGATCCTACATACTTGAAGAGAAGCCAGGGTTTAAAACCTCTCCACGTGGTTCTAAAAGCTATTGACATGTACAGACAAATGGCATCAGGAGGCCTAATTGTGTGGCCTTTACATTTCTAGCATGCCCCATAAAGAATTCTCAAAGTAACTTGGTTGAACAAGGCCTTAAATCCATGTTGGGTCAATGAAACAGCAAGACTGTCATATCCCCAGTAACAGAAAGCCACTACAGAGAAGTAGTAGCGGTTCTTTATGAGGCCAAAACCCAGGCTGTGAACTTGTCCCGTGTAGACAACTGTGAGTTGACCAGCATAGTGTCATAGCTTCTTGCTCCCTAGACAATATTTCACATATCTCATGCTGGCTTCATTAAGTAGCCAAAGATGACCTTGAACTTCTTATCATCTGCCTTTACCTCCAGAGTGCTGGGACCAAGGCATGAGCCTTCATGTCTGGGTTGAGTCAGTTCTAGGAATCAAACCCAGGGCTACGAACTGGACTCCATCCCCAGCGCAGGGATAAGGTCATTCTCCTTCATCCATGGAGGGTGCATTCTAGGGCACTCCTCAGTTCATCAAATGCTTGAAACCAAGAGTAATACTGAGCCCACTATGGAGCATGTTTATATCCTTATGTATACATATGTGTTAAAGTTAGTTGATAAGATGGGAAGAGAAAGACATTAACAGCAACAATACGAATAATAAAATCAAGAAGTTGACAATATAATAAATGTGTGAATTTTGTCTCCTTCTCCTGGTATGTAAGTAACCAAGGGGTGCATAGCACATACAATGTGGATACCGTATACAAATGCAGAGAGAGGTAAGATGGAACAGGACACTCTGTGCGAAGAATTTAACCCACTATTCAGAGTAGTGTCTACCTTAAAACTTACAGATTGTTTACTTCTGGGATCTTCCAGTTGTTTTTATTTTTTATCACATTTGACAACAGGCGATTGAAATCATGGAAAACACACGTGTGGATGAGGAAGGGGTACCATGTCTTAGATAGGAGCACACCCTGCCCTTCACTACAACCCAGCCCACATCTTCTCAAACAGCACAATTCTCTGGTTTAGTTAAGGTGTTTTTCTGGATTCTGGAGTCATTTTAGCCTCAGTACTTTCTTCTTTCAAGACCTCACACCGCCATGAAAAAAAAATGCAAACATTTGGTCACAAGAAAGGTTCCTGTAACCCAGTTACGAGAAGGAGCAAGGCAAAGACACCATCCCCAAAGCGAGCCTGACATTTCTTTGCTCTCGGTAGGAGTCTGCCTAGGGGTAAAGTGGGCAGGTTGGCTAGTTGTTCTAAACCGGTACCCACCCTTCTCATCCTGATGTGCCGCCATCTCAGTGCTCGGCGGTAGACCAGTGGGCAGGCTAGAAAAACAAGAGCACGCTGGCCCCAGGAGTCATGACCCCAGCCTTCGGCCTCTGTTCTGCAACTTGTTCACACTGTGGTCGTGCACAGACCACTTTGCCTCCACAAATCATAAAGAAAATGAGGGGACTGTGTTGGATGATCTTCAAAGATCCTCCCAGCTCTTTGCTCCACCAGTTCCATGTTTCTGCATATAAGGGGAGCATATTTTGCTAGTGAGAACAGTTGCATCTGAAGAGAGTTACTCTTCCATGACCCTGGTCTGGAATTTATTCTCTGTGCGAATCTTGAAATGCTTCAGCCGGATTTATGCTATTTTTTCTGGCTTGAGACATTCTACAAAACGTAATTGCCTGGGAGACCTTATACAATCTATTCAACATGTCCCAGAAAGCCTTGGAATGTGGGATCTTCCACAAAGTTCGGGTAGAATTCTTTGAAATGGGAGCTGCTTTAGCCCAATAAAAGGCTGGAGGTGGCAGCAAAGGAGGCCTCTAAGATTGAGCCATGGGGGGGGGGGCAAGGCATGGCCAGAATGACTGCAAATGACTGTCCAGAGATGCCTGTACCTAGCATGCAACAGCCCATCATGTCCTTTCTACAGGCCACACCCTCCTGCTGATAGAGATGACTGTGGTTTCTCTCCCTATCACAAGGCCAGATCCTCAAAGAAGAAAATGTCACTTGTAAAGCTAGAACACAACACCACAACATGTAGTGTGGTCTGAATGGGTCAGGCCTATACTCTAGATGTGGTTTGTGCCCAAGGGTTCATGTGTTGAGTCCTCAGTTTAGTAAAATCTTTAAGAGGAGGGATCAATAAGGAAATTGGAATATCAATATTCAAAGGGACTAATGCTGGTCACTTAACACTGAGTTAGTCCCAAAGAAAATGGGTAGTTATGAGACAGTGAATTTGACCTCATAATCTCTATGGATTTCTGCCTGTGTTTACACAGTGGTGAGATTTGCCATGATGTGTATAAGGAAAGGGGGCCCTCATCAGAAACTGCTAGAAGCCAGGTCATACTCTTGACCATCCAAAACTGTCAGGTAAATGGCTCTTCTTTATAAAGAACTCAGCCTCGAATATTTTGTTATAGCAACAGAAAATGGACTAATACTTCTGGGAACAGGAAATAAGTTTCTGCATCACACAAGTATAGAGATTTATCATAATAACAAGTAGCTATTGCCACTTTGATAGCCACATGCACACTCCCCAGCATCTAACTCTCCTGTCTCAATGGTTGCTCACTCTCTACTTCTCCTTGATTTAGAATGAAGGACAGCTAGACTGTCTTAGGTCCTCCCTGGGGCCCCTAATGTCACTCATGCCACCTCTTCCCAGCAGCAAATGCTACATGGAGAAATCAGGACAGAGGAGGAAACAAGACAATGTAAGTGAGACTGTGCATCAGCCCAGCCCTGCTACAGTTAGGTAAACACACTGGGATGGAGCTGAGCCTAAGAGAGACAAAAAGGAGAAAGGGCAAGGGAATGTTGTGAGGATGGCTTCTGAGTTGCCAGCCATCACTCTTAGCCTCTGAGAAGGCCATCCACTATCATCCCTGGGATTCAGAGCATTGTATCCTCCAGGATGCAGAGGCCTTACTATAAGAGGAAGAGGGGCTTTGTGAGCAGGGACACGGGGCTGGATCACCAGAGACACATAGAAATACCAGGGCTGTGATGAGTGATTTGTCAGAGTCAAGGCTGAGGAACAGTCTTCAGACTTGGAGACTAGAATGGTTCCCGAGTCCTGAAGCTGCTGCAAAAGAAATTCATCTGTCCTGAGTGCTTGCTCCATTGGTCATGCCTGCAGTCAAATCCAAATCTCCCTGCGTCACTCAACAACTGCTTACTGAATGTCTTAATTACTTTTCTATTGCTGTGCTAAGACACCATGACCAAGGCAACTTATTAAGGAAGAGTTTCAGAGGGTTAGAATCCATGACCTTCATGGCAGAGGGCATGACAGCAGCCATGAAGGTATGGTGCTAGAGCTTATATGGTGCTAAGAGCTTATATCTTGAGATACAGTGATGAGGAAGAGAGAGAGCTACTGGGAATGGCATGGACTTTTGAAACCTCAAAGCTCAGCCCTAGTGACACACCTCCTCCAACAAGGCCACACCTCCTAATCCTTCCCAAACAGTTCCACAGTGGGCACCAAGTATTCAAATCTATGAGCCATTCTCATCCAAACCATTACACTGAATAGGTTCCAGGTGCCAAGCTCTACTCTAGACTTGGGAAGAAGTAAGTGAGATAATCAATGCTTCAGGGGCTTTTTATTCCAGTGAGGAAATGAATCAATTTAGCCAAACAGTAAATTAATGTACAAGATGGCTTCCAGCTTCAGCTTGCATCACAGCAACATCTAATGCAGTAGTGTACTGAGAATGCTCAGGAAGAAAGAGGCTTTCCTCCTGAACAACACTGTCACTTACCAACCACAGAGCATTGGTGAATCAAGGCCATTCCCCTTTATCCGCTGTGGGCGCTCACATCCCTTGTGTATGATTGTGTCATGTTTGCACATAGCCTACACATTCATCTTTTACGGCTTAAGTCACCTTTTGATGACTTACAACGTCTGATTCGATGTGTTATGCACACAGCTGCTATAACACATTGTTTAAGAAAGAGTGATAATAAAATTCCAGCCAGGGTGGTAGAGGCGGCTCAGGGATAAAGAGCATGTGCTGCCCTTGCAGAGGACCAGAGTTCGGGTCCCAGCACCCATACCACGTGACCCATAAACACCTGTAATCCCAATTCCGTGGACTCTGTGCTCTTTTCTGGACTCTGCAGGCACCCGCAACCCTGTGCACCTACCCCCATACAGACATGTGCACACACAAACTGTTGAAGAAAATAAAAACAAATCTTTAAAAATAAAAAAAAAAACACCTGCATGTTCAGTACAGATATGCTTTCGCTGTGCAGATAGTTGAATCCATGGCTACAGAGCCCACAGATATGGATGTATAAGCATAGTCAACTCTGTGAGTCTACCACTCCATCTGTAAATAGTAAATAAAATGCACACCTCAGCTGGACATGGCAGTGCTTGCCTGTAATCCAGATCCCAGAAAACTGAGGCAGGAGGATCACAAGTTGGAGGCTAGGCTAGACTTATACCTAGGAAGACTCTGTCTCAAGAAACAAACAAGAAAAGCCCAACAGCAATAACAAACAAACAAAAGAACAAAACCACGTCTCAAAGGGTTGACACGCAATGTGGACTCGGGTAACACATGTGCTTAGCACATGCCTGGCCACGCTTCTGCAGCCTCATGCTACCATGGCTCTGTGCCCAACAGTGAACAGATGAGACTCTGCCCATCCGAGTTCTACACAGGCCTCCTGACCCACTGACACCACGAGAGACTGTAACCATTGTTTAAAGCCACAGAGCCTTCCAACACTTGGTGACATGGTAGCAAACACTTCCTGTGTAACAGAGGAACCTTCTCTTCGGTATTTTTTTTCCTGGAAGAGAAAACCTTTTCCAGAAGAGTTTTTCTGCCAGCAACGCTGATCTAAAATAGTATTTGGCTTGGACTGGAGCGATGGTGCACTTCACTAGTGTGCATGAGGTCCTGGGCTCCATCTCCAGCACCACAAAAGAAAGAAAAAAAGAGAGAGAGAAAATGAAAACAGATGTGGGGTTGACTAAGGCTGATTGATCAGGAGACAAGTGCTATTGAAAAGATGGACACCGTCTCTTAAGAGGAGGGGTCACACCATGCCAAGGAAGGGACACCACACAGAGATGTGCCAGCAATGTCAGGAGGCAGAGGGGATGGGAGCTATGAGCATTCGATGGAAGGGGCACCATACAGGGACACACTAGTGATGGTCAGGAAGCAGAGGAGGGTGGGAGCTTTGAGAAGGAGCTTTGGAGATCTGCAGGAAGGGATTGTGAGGCAGGCTAAACTGTTGTAGACCGTCACGTTTCAGTGATTTCAGTGAGGCCTGGGATGGAGGAGCTGTGTTTAGCTGTCTGATTCCCTGCATCTGAGTGAATAGGGCAAGAAAAGGTTGTCCGTGAGGCTAAGTCCCTTGAAGGAAGTGGTTAAAGATCCAGGAAGGTGGCTCAGTGAGCAAAGTGCTTGTCACACAAATATGGTGACCAGAGTTGGATTCCCAGAACCCAGGTAAAGGTGGATGGAGAGACCTGGTTTCACAAAGCTGTCCTCTGACTCCACATGCATGCCATCATTCATGAACACCTGAGCTCATACCTCATACACAACAACAATAACAATAATGGGGATGATTGGCATGTGGGTCCCAGATTGGTTCTTCTTCATTTGATAATCAAGCTGGTTGCTTCCTCTTCTAGGAACTGGCTCATTGTGAGAAGGACAGTCTCCCCACCATCAGCAAGGCTAAGATGTCAAAGCATTGGGATTCAGAAGATGAAACGTTTGGCTCTTAAGAGCCTGTCTCCATTGTAGGAGAAGCAAGGGCTGACGATCCCATGCTCGTGGGTGTACACCTAGAGCATGGCCCAGCTACAGTCTTTGGGGAGATGTTGGAGGATGATAAGGGAGATGAGGGAGGTTAGTACTCTGGATGATGGTTTTCTTCCCTCATATGAGGAAGGAGAAGAGGCCCTTGCCTCCCTTTCCACTTGGAATATTGTCACTCCAAGCTTGGGGTTGCCACATTAACCTTTGGCCAGGAGAAGTAGGCGTGCCACCCATAGGGACGTCCACATGCCACCCATAGGGACGTCCACATGCCACCCAGAGGGTAGTCCACGTGGAACCTGCATCAGTGAGTCCCACTCAAACCTGGACTCCAGTTGTTGAAAGGAAACTTCTGTCAATGTGCTGACTTGCAGCCAGAAACAGGATGTACACACTGTCACAGACATCAATAATCGGCACCGTGAGAAAACCACTCACTTCTTGTTCCTAGACTCTAGCTCTAACCACAGTACTTGGAAGGCTCAGGGACTTAGCTACCTTGCCATGCAGCCTATTTAAAAAAATGGCTTGAAACCTCACGGCTGAGCCCTGCCAATCTGCAGTGCCTGGGGAACAGCTTAGTTAAGTGGGGGTTCTTTGAAATAGAAGACATGGAGGAGGAACAGTGGTGAATGCTGGGAGTCTAGAAGACAAGAGTCCACTTCAAGATGATGCTGAGGCAAGGCCTGCCTGCTGGCAGCCAGGCCTGGAGTTTGTTGATCTGGGACATATGGGAGCCGTGAGGTGTTGTTTCATGTGGTCCATGATGCATTGCACACTGCTTAGTGGGAACATATAAGATTCATATGGGCATGCTTCTGAGGGTCCTTGCAGCATCTGCCTAAGCTAAAGGGAGGAGTCATAGTGGCATGAAATGAGAGGAACACAAAGAAAGAGGATGATTAATGCACTGTTTTAATTGGTGAACTACCAATGTATGATTTCAATCTACTAGAAAGGGTGGGATATACATTGCCTCAACCCTAGACTGTGAAGCTGTATTTGATAGAACGTCTCTAATCACAGGAACTCATTTGAAACTGGAAGTTTGTGGGAAATGAAACACTGTTATCCTGAGAATGGAGAAGGAGAAAGAAAAAGCAAAATCAGTTTAAAAGAAGAACAAACCAAGTGGAGTACAGTAGAGTATGCCCGTGATCCCGGCCCAGGGGAAGCTGAGGCGAGAAGACTGGACATTCAGGCCAGTCTGAGCAACATAGTGAGACCATGTTTCAAAACAAACAAACAGAATTGAAGTGCTAGGATGGGGCTCAGTAGTATAATACTTGCCTAGCATGTGAAATAACTTGGGCTCAATCAAATCAGCCAAAAAGAGAAAAATAAAAACTTATCCAGCGTCAATGTTAGTTGTTCATGCCTGGGTCATTGCTTAGATTCCGATGGTCTTAAAGGAAGAAGGGTTGTGGACCATCCTCACATGCCTAGGTCATTGCTTAGATTCTGATGGTCTTACAGAAAGGTGTGGGGACACGTTGGAGGATCTCTGGAGGGTCTTCTCCCTCTTTGCACTATAAAAGCCATTGGGTTGTTTCTTTCTTACCTGTGTATCTCTTCAGCTCAGTCCCTCTGTGAGATAACTCCACTCATCCCACCTGTCCGTATACCGATGGATATATGTTTAACATATGATTAATATGTGCCAGACACAAGGACTGGGAACAGCTATCAGTAATACAGGTGTGGTTTCCAACATGAAGCTGTGATTTGGGTCCAGCATGGTCTATTGCTTTTTGCTGTGTGAATAAACACAAAGAGCACTTGCCATCGTCATGATGTCCAGTTCTGATTGTGATCACTGTGGTTATAGAGTCCAGGTCTGACTCCTCCATGTCTTGCAGGTGCCATGTTTACTGTTCTTTTTTCACCTGTGAGTCTCAAGACTAAAGGAATACGGATAAGACCGGAACTCCACCGTATCGTGAACTAAGCAGCGGAAAGATCCGAAGAAGACTTTATTCTTTTAGACTTCCTTTGTCTCACTGTCTCTCACACTCCCCAGCATACAGCATGGGAGCCAGTGTTCAGTAAGTTTTAGCTTGAAGATCCTCCACACACTTCCCACTAGAGGAGCAAAGCGAGTCTTTGGAAGAGGTGACAGGGAGGAACCAATACACAAAATACTACTGTCTTGCGTTCTTCTTTCCCACAATGGAGCCTCATGGACCAGGCAGGCAATACAGAGGAAATAGCTACAACGCTGGGTTGAGGGCAGAACAAGGAGATAGCCACAGGATCCCAGGAAACTGCCTGCCCTGCAAGATGCCACAAACCGCAGAGCACAGCTGAGTTGTGATGTGGGCAGAGTTGGGTGTGGGCAGAAAAGGGACCGGAACAATACTGACCAATGCCAGAGTGGTACTGGCCAGGACCAAAGCAGGAATGATCAGAGTCAGAGTGGTACCGACCAGGTCTATTTGTTCTGCTCACAGAACCCCTGGGACTGGGTCATGTATAAAGAACAGAAATTATTTTCCCATAATTCCAAAGTCTGAGAGGTCTAAAATCAGGACATCACTAGGTTCAGATGTCTGGTCTCTGCTTCCAACATGGCAGCTTGAATGCTACATTCTCTGGAGGGGAGTGATGTTGGATCTCACAGAGCAGAAGGTCACAAAAGGGATGAACTCCCGCCATCAAGCCCCTTTAACTCCCTGTATTCACGAGGGCCAGAGCCCTCCACACTCACCGACTTCCCAACACTGCCAAACTGGGGATTAAATTCCAAGGTACATTTTGGAAAGGACAAAAACAACCAATAATAGCAGTGGTTTGGGTAGAGAAAGGCTTCTACACGACAAAAAGGCTGGAGCTGAGGTACAGTCTCTGAACAAGAACCCAGAAGACTGAAGGGTGGGTGGGGACCTGGTAGGCCATCAGCATGGAGACGTGAGATGCTCTGAGAATCCTTTAGAAGAAGCTGCATTCCTTGGGGATGCCTGGAACAGGACAAAGCCATGTTCCTCTAAGCCCTAGGTCCAGCAATGGAGGAGCCATGCTGGAGCCAGGCTGGTGGGTCGAAGTGTCATCTCGATAGATCCTGCTGCTCAAAGCACAGCTGGGTGGCAGCTGTATCGGCCACATTACCGGGCTTCTTGTACACAGCACATGACCTCAAGTCTCATCTAGAGTATTGTGTCTTTTTACAAGCTCTCCAAGGACACTACAGAAATGCTGATCTGGCCCATTGGTTCTACAGTGGAGCCTTTGGTACAGATAAAAAGGGGTGGAGGGGTATATATATATATATATATATATATATATATATATATATATATATATATATATATATATATATATATATTTGGAGTATTGGAGTTTCAAGACCAGAGTACCACCAAGTTCAGATGTCTTGTCTATGCTTCCAAGATAACCATCACAATCTCCAGGAGGATTTGCTACAACTCACGTTCCTGCCTCCCCTCAGGTCAGCCTAGGGTGGGGCACCAGCCTCCATATATCTCACACACTCCCGAGCACACTGTGGATGCTGGTCCAGAATGGCATTCAGCACCACTGATTTCATTTCATGAAGAATTTGAATAGTTTGTCTCTTTGCTGTAAAGCTGTTGTTTCTTGTAAGAAAACAGCATCACAAATCTAGTACACTAAGACCATCTGACTCTACAATGGCCATCGCTTTGCTCCGCTGTTGTGTGATACTTTGTTTGTGTTCTGACAAATAAAGCTTGCCTGGAGATCAGAGAGCACTAGTTA
Source organism: Peromyscus maniculatus bairdii (assembly GCF_049852395.1). Lineage (NCBI taxonomy): Eukaryota > Metazoa > Chordata > Mammalia > Rodentia > Cricetidae > Peromyscus > Peromyscus maniculatus. The sequence goes on along the minus strand of NC_134859.1, from coordinate 47,895,737 downwards.
ACCATAGAGGCCAGACAGTGGTGGCACACACCTTTAATCTCAGCACTTGGGAGGAGGAAGCAGGAAGATCAGGAGTTCAAGGCCACCCTTGGCTATACAAGGTAGAATTAGTCTAAAAGAGAGACAGAGCCAGGCAGTGGTAGTTCACACCTTAATCCCAGCACTAGGGAGGTGGAGACAGGATAGCCTCATTCAGTCTGAGGGTTCATAAAGACAGGATCCCCGATTTGGTCAGATATTTCATAGAGGTAAGAACTCTCTAGTGGCTGGCTGCTCTGCTTCTCTGATCTCCAGGCAAGCTTTATTTGTCAGAACACAAACAAAATATCATACAACACTACTTTGAGACATATCCAATGAGAAGATTCTGAAGTATTTTCACTCAAATCCGGGGATGGATGAAAGCAAGTTACAATTTTATATGGCTTTTGATAACAACATCTTTGAACTAAATAAGTTTTATAACTAGTTTTTTTTTTTTTTTTTTTTTTTTTTGGTTTTTCGAGACAGGGTTTCTCTGTGTAGCTTTGCGCCTTTCCTGGGACTCACTTGGTAGTCCAGGCTGGCCTTGAACTCACAGAGATCCACCTGGCTCTGCCTCCCGAGTGCTGGGATTAAAGGCGTGCGCCACCACCGCCTGGCAATAACTAGTTTTTAATGTGATGCTTCAAACCTCATTTAAAAATCATATGGAATTGTACAGCAGAAGCACATTTGGTATATCTGAAGTCAGGAGTGTCGAGAGAATTTTTTTCCTCATCATTATGACCAAGAGTATGATTTTAAGTTTCTACCCATTACTAATCTCATACAGCTCCAGGGTACTCAGAATGCAGTCCTCCCTGTCAGTAGTATGCCCAGTTCGAAGGGTGGTTCCATTTCAGATTGACCAACAAGCCATCTTCCAAAGGTGATGCATGAACTTGACCTGGTTTTCCTCTCATGCAGCTACTTCTGATGAAGAGGAATCAAGATCCCAGCACTCCTCCTGGTCCCCAAGCTGTAGCTTCTTTTTTTCTCATTGGGGATCCGCCACCCAGCTCCCAAATAAATACACAGAAACTTATTCTTACTTATGAATGCCCAACCTTAGCTTGGCTTATTTCTAGCCAGTTTTTCTAACTTAAATTAACCCGTTTCTCTTCTATGTTTTACCACTGGGCTTTTTTTTATCATTCTTTATTCCATATGTCTTTCCTCCCTTCTTATTTTGTGGCTAGCTGTGTGGCTGTGTGGTTGTGTGGCTGTGTGGCTGTGTGGCTGGCCCCTGGCATTCTCCTCTCCTTCTCCTTTTCTCATTTCTTCGTTTTTTCTTTTTCTATCTATTCTCTCTGCCTGGTATCCCCACATATCCCTCTCTCCTGCCTACCTATTGGCCATTTAGCTCTTTATTAGACTGTCAGGTATTTTAAACAGGCAAACTAACACAGCTTTACAGAGTTAAACAATTGCAACATAAAAGAATGCAACACATCTTTGCATCATTAAACAAATATTCCGCAGCATAAACGAATGTAGCACATCTTCAACTAATATTCCACAACACCCAAGCTCAGGCTCTTTTTGGCTGCCAGTTGATTTCCAGCTTCAATTAGAGGGCAGTCTCCACCACCTCCCAGTGCTTCCTGAGCAACATCGCACATCCCCACTCATTGGTCCCAGTTGCTGCTGCTGTCCACGCATGTCTACTGAATTTGTGCTCCAAGAACAAAGCACTTGACAGCACCTGCCTCAGCCACCAGGGCCACCATGGGCAGGACTTCCTTGCTCCATAGAAGTTTCGGGTACCTTCTAACTGGAAATAACCAGTGCCAAATTGCAGCTCACCATAATCCCAAACTGGCCACATGAGGCTCACCTGGGAACTTGTGACACAAGAAAGGCCCCAACTCTGACCTACAAGCCAGGAAACTGAGGGTGTGGGGGAAGGGCAGGTGTTGGAAGAAGCCCTTCCAATGATGCTGATACCAGCTACAGTTCTGGGTGTTAGGCTGAATATCAGAACCTGGAAACAGATGGGGGAAATGGGCTATTTTCTCAACTTTCTCTTTGTGTTTTGATTTAAGCACCTAATGTTTCTGTAAAGCTTCACTTAATGAGAGAGCCCCAAGCTCAGGCCAGTCCCAGGATGTGTGCCCACACACTAAAGGAAAAGGGGCACTAATAATGATTATTCATCTAGCTACATTTGTAGATATAAATACATAAAAAGAAATGCAAATATGTTTATAGAAATGCATGGATGTGAACGTAGCATTTCACAGTGTGGTGCATCAGCCTTTGCAGGTGATGGGGCAGGGCTGGCTTCTGCTGGCATGTCTGCCTCTGAGAAGTGGTGCAGAGCAATAGCCTGGCTCACCAACTACCATTCAGTTCTTTACTCCTGCCTGCCAGCAACCCAGTACTGTTCAGAACGCCTCTTTCTTGTAACTAGGAGAAACTTGAGCATAGGTTCTAATGGTTCTTAGCCTGATGGTTTTCAGCATCAGGCCTGGGGGGTTTCTTAAAATACTGATGGCAGAATTTTTTGGCTACTGTAGCACCTTAAGATGTCCCATGTGATTCCTACATGCAGCCTAGTCTTCAAGTCACTTGCCCTAGCCTATGATGATACCCTACTCATCATAGAGGAGGATTGTAGTAAGGCTATTTCAAATAATTCATGCTGTAAACTTGCTGGAAGACAAGTTTTGTGGTTCACAATGAGGAAACCATAATGCACCCCTAGATACTGCTGGATCTAAATGTAATGGCTGGAGTCATGGCAGCCACATTGTTGTCATCCCAAAGATAATCTAGTACTCAGAAAAGGACAACATCAAGGCACGTGAAGAGAAGTGGATGCAGAGTTCATGGTTGGCACTCTTAAGCCTGACCATTTCATGTAATATTCAGTGTGCAACATGAGAAATCTTTTCCTTTGTGTTCAGGTGAGTTTAAATTACCCATTATTAGCTGCCAAAATGTTCTAGTGTAAGCATGAAGTGATACGGTTAAAACCACTGTTAAGATTAATATGGATTCAGATCTTATGATTCCAGCTCTTGCCCTGGGCTCCTTATACAAAATCATAGTTCCTCCAGAACCTCCAGCAGTGTTTTGTGAAAACTGCTTAGGCACTCTCTGTAGGCTAGCAGCTAAGAACTGTTGCATGTTAGGAACTGAATGTGTGTTGTTCTTTCAAGGGACCCACATTTGGTTTCCAGCATCTACACAAGGTAGCTCACAACCACCTGTAGCTCCAGCTTCAGGGCATCCAACACTCTTTTCTGGAATCCATGGGCACTGGCACATGTGCCAGGCACACATAAACACACACGCACACATAAACACACACACACACACAAACACACACGCACACACACACACAATTTTTAAAAAAGTGTTAAGTTTGCTAACAGCTTCCTCAGTGAACAAATGATGCTAAGGTGGAGGAGGTTCAGTTTCGTCTGTCCTGAGCTGAGGTTGGGAGTATTTCTGCTGAAACCGAGGAATAACCAAACCACTTCCGAGAACTAGGGAGGACAGCAGCTCTGTGGGAGCCAGATGACAAGCGTGTACATCCTCGTTTCCTGGATCCATGAGAAGGGATGGCTTCCTCTGGGAAGATCAAGTCATTAGAAGAGGCTCTGCTAATTTCAAGCTCCCTCAGGAACACCAGGGGGTGGAGCACATGAGAATGACAGAGAGCAAATGGCCTCAGTCGGAGAAGGAGCGGGGCGAGCAATGTAATTGATCTTACCTAGACGCAGGCAGAGGGAAATGCTCTGAGGGAGAAGCCTGCCGAGAGAGAGGGGTGGCATCTTTCTTCCTCGTGTGAATAAACCCCGTGTCCCTGGAGGCACAAATTCGCGAGGGGATTCTTTTCAAAGATGACACTCTAATTGTTTAAAAACACACAAAGCACCCCATGCCACGTGCCGGTTTCCCTCGGGCAGGGAGATGGAATCAAAATAACGTAAAAATGATTGAGCCAATGCAGTGAGGAGAATGAGGCCCCACTCAGGAGATGCGCACCTGTCTTTTAAGTGACACCGTGGTCCCTTGTCAGTTGACATCTAATCAGTTACCACGGTGGAAGTCACCGAGTTAGTCACCAGCCATTCAGATGGCGGTCACTGATCTAGCTCATCATTCAAAACCACAAATAGGTAATGAAACAGTTGCCCACCTCCTTCTGCACCCCCGTTCTCATCGCCGCTCGGAGAGACGAGTGTGACAAATGCAGAGCTGTGGATGGAGAGGAGGGGCTTTGGCAGTGATGAATACGCCTGGCAGGAAGTGTCACATGTGAAGTCATAATCACCATCAGCCCGGAAAACCAATTTCAAGCTTGAGACCACCCATTAGGCAAAGGAACATCCAATGAGCCCTTCTTTTCCAGGAAAGGAAAAGCATCTAAACAGATGGACTCCAGCCTTAATCTTGGCAGGACCTGGCCCAGCTACCCCAGGGACCTTTCTCCACCTACACTGTGTTCCTGGGAGCCATGGGCTAGAGGTCATGGACACTGGTTCTATGGAAGGTAAAAGAAAAGTTCACTCAAAATGACCAGCCCTTCCATGTAATGACTTCGTACCGCAACAGGGAATCCATCTGGGCTCTGAGGATGCCAGCTTCATGTCAGCTTAGGAGAGGGTGTGTGTCCCTGTGAGTATTCCGGACACTGAAGCCATCTTCATAGACGTCTTCATGTCTGCCACTGTTTCTGTGGCTTGTTCACAGGTGATCCACAGTGCAGGTTGTTAAGTCAGTCCTGGGATTGGTGAACACATACCCCAAGGAGTCAGCTCCTCAGCTGACCCTAAACCTCAGAGACACCCAGGCCATGGGTGTTATGCACACAGATACTCTGAAGCCAGCCCTTTAGGAAAGCCCACCAGCTTCCTCTGGAGGCCCACATCCCAGATTTAGCCGAATTTCAGTATCTCGACTGTTCCCATGTGGCTGTCACCTGACTGCTTCAGTGATCTTTAAATCCCCCACCCCTCACAGCTTAGTCTGTACAGAAGGCTGCAGTGTGTGATGGCTGGTAGATAATATCACTTCTGCTTCAAAGGCACTTCCTGTTTTATTTGGATTAAGTTCTAAATTTCTATCACTTACAAAGCCTTCTTCTGGCTCTGTCCTATGACCTCATGTCCCAAAAATCTCTCCCTGGGTCATTCTGCTATACACATGCATGAACACACACACACACACACACACTCACAATGTGTGTACATGCACACATATACGCACATACACACATGTGTGCCCACACACATACACACCTCCCTCAGGCTGCTCCTGATGACTATATTTGCTTGCTGTTTTCCAAGTCTCTCCTCTGCATCTGCAGGGCTCTCCTGCAAACCTCACAGAGCTGACCCCTGGATGGATCCGGTGGCAGAGTACAGAGAGAAGCACAGTCAACCACACTGATGGCTTCATCACGACTTCTTGTGGTGTGGCTCAGTGCCAGGCCCCAGGCTCACTCCCCATCCCCGACCATTTTATTGTCCAAGATGAGATAAGGAAAAAACAAAACTGGACCAAGCAGTTCAAGGCCCACAACCCCTTTCTCCTGATTCCTAACTCAGTGCTCTCTCCACGGGTATCCAAGCAATCAAATTCATTAAATTATAAAGTAGCATTTTTATTTGTTGGAATAAGTCATTTTGAGCAGCCTCACTTGATATATTACAACTAAACACTAGTGAGCCATATATTAAGAGTTTTATGAACATTCTAGACGTAGTACTTATGTGTTCAATAAACATTTTTATTTCCTCCTAAACTTTCTGACCTCCTGTATACTTATTTAGTAATATTGAGGAGGTGCCTGTCTAGGAGGGAGCTCAGCTATGTATATAAAAAATGTTTTCAAATAAAATTGCTGCTGAGTTATCAAGTCTGTAAACGGAACATAGAGAGCAGCCTGGGAGCTGGGGCAGTGGGAACGGAAAGGTCCCTCCAAGTATGGGAATTGGTGGTGGGAGGGGGGGTGGAATGGAAGGGTCTGGCATTATGAACTTGTCCAGGATTCAGACGAGAGGATGAAGGAAGAAGTTCCCCTGCAGAGAGACACAATGAAGACAGGTAAAGCACCCAGAACAACGTGATTGAAGCTCCAGTATCAAGAAGTCTGAAATCCTAAACACTCTGAAATTCAAAACTTCCTGGGCACTAACAATGCTCAAAAAAGTTTGGAATTTGGCAGCATTTTGTATTTCAAAATTTGGGACCAGGGGTGTTCAACTGATAAAGTCTATGTAAAAACCCTCAAGATGAAAAACCTATCTCTGAGTCCTGTGTGGTCCCAGGCATTGTAGATAAGGGACAGTCATCTCATTCCAGTGGCTGTCACAAAGGCTGATAAGTACTGTAGAAACAGGAAATGAGAGGAAAGCTTAAGTCTGCCAAAATGTGTGACTCCCAATACACACACACACACAAACACATACACATCTGCACACACATACACACCTGCACACATACAGACATGCACACACACACACAAACATATACACACCTGCACATGTAAGAACACGCCTGTATACACACACACAAACACATAAACATATATATCTATACACACACATATACAAACATAAACACACACTTATTCTCCTGTAAATAGTTTAAACGCTAACCTCAGGATCATAATGAACTTTATATAAAATGTGTCTTGATTGGTTTTTTATCAACTTCATATAAGCAAGAGCTACCTGGGAAAAGGATTCCCAATTGAGAAAATGCCTCCATCAGATTGGACGATAGCCAAGTCTATCGGGCAATTTCTTGATTCATAATTGATGTGGGAAGACACAGTCCACTTAAAACACCCCTGGGCAGGTGGTCTTGGGTGTTAATAAAAAAGCAAACTGAGCAAACAATGAGGAACGAGCCAGTAAGCAGCATCCTTCCATGGACTCTGTTCAGTCCTGCCTTTAGGTTCCTGCCTTGAGTCCCTGCCCTGACTTCCCTCAGTGATAAAATAGGACCCAGGAGTTGAAAGATGAAATGAACCCTTCCCTTCTCCAGTTACTTTTGGTCACGGTGTTTTATCACATCCCTTGAAGCCCTAAGAGTTAACGTGTGATTTCATTATAGAAATATTCACTTTCTTTGATTTCTTCTTTCTATCCAGTAATAGAAGGTAAATAAAGACCATGTGCCCCACCTGGAGTCACTGGCTTGTCTTCCTTTCCACAGAGGGGAGGGTTAGGGACTAGAGAGGTGCACGTTTCTTCAATGAGGCTGTGCACATCCCAAATGCACATCACCAGGGGCATCCTGTAGAAGTCAGAAAGGAGGGTCTCGCTTTTCCTGGGGTGATCTCAGAGGAGAGCCTCAATCACAGGGAGGCATGAGAGCCTCAGGCTCTCGGGCCTGATCTGTGTCCAGCATTCTCATACCCTGCACATACTTGGCTCTTTTAGGAAAAGAGATATCTCCCCCTCCTATGCTTGGTTCATGAGTGAGGGCCCAGGAACAATGGCTAAGACGAAAGCAGGAAAATGTATTTACTTCCTGTAAGTTATGTGATGTGAGAACCTTCAGAGATGAAAACATGAAGAGCCAGGGGAAACTGTTGGATGATTTTTATCTCTCTGCTTCCGCTGTCTGAGTTGTTAGCTACTCACAAGCCCTTCTACTTTTTAGATTTTGTTTATCTTAAGAAATCTTTTATAAAAAATGTAGACCATGATGAAATCTAGAAACAAATAACTTACAAATCTTGGGCTAAATGAAGTTTAAGTTTTCCACTTAACTGGATTGTGTCTCAGTGGCACAGGCTCTAAGGATGTTACCAAGTAAAGTGTTGAGATCATTTCTTTTAAAGATTTTTAAATTTAATTAAAATATAATTACATAAAATTTCCATTCCCTGTAATGCAATTTTCTGATCCTTGAATGTTATTATTACCAACTATTAGGATATAAAGAAATGAAAGTTAGTAATTAGACATTATAATAGAACTTGTAGTCATATTAGGTATGTTTTCAAGATTGAGCAGATATATTTTAGATAGACAGGTCATCTTCAAACCCTTCAGAGATCTACAGAATATGGCATTTAAAATGTTTTAATAACTTAGAAAATTTTTTCTTTTTTGTTATGACTATGAGACATTATTGGCTCCTGGCAGTACTAAACTACTTCAGAGAAAATATGGGCATTGGAAAAACTGCAATTGGAGTTAACTTTCATTGTGGCAAAAGTTAGCCACTGGACAACAAAGTATCCTCGAATCAACTGCTGACAAACAGAACAGACAGGACACGAAACAAAGGACTACTGATTCTTGCCAAAACAAGTGTGGTTATGGCTTTACCAAAAGACATCTTCTGAAGCCAGGACAATATGTCAGCATCCCTGAAGTGGCCTTCGCAATCTGGAAAAGGTACAGTGCCCTTTTCTTCGAAGGCACCCGAACAGGCAGTGGGCCGATGGCTTCTGATGTGCAATGGAACAGCAGCTGAAACAGTTATTCTTGAAGAGTAACTAAGCTCATGCCTCTCAATAATAGACTGGCATTTAATAGAGGGATGTGGAGAAGAACGGGATGCCGAGATGAAGCCACATACATACACAGCCAAGAAGAATGGACAGCTGAATTTAAAAAAAAAAAAATCAACAATTTCCAGAATTTAAAATCCTGAATCATGACAGGACACTAGTGAAATTCAGGTGTTTCTGGTACATGGACTGCTCTCACCCAATGTGAGGTTGAACTGTTGACCTTGTGTACATCCTACTTCACAAATGAGTCTGTCAGATAAGCTAAGGCTATAAGCTGAAGATGATGCCCCAACACTGCAGAGAAACCTCAGATGACTGTCCAGGCTGTTTCTGTTAACTCACATTTTTTTGGAAGTTGCTTGCATGTACTTCCTATTTTTATTTTTGTTAGCTAATATTATTTCCTTCTTGGGTCTCTGAGGGAATTGAAGATTAGTTAGTTATAGTTGAAGATTAATTAAGATAGAAAGTGAATTAGATACATTTTAGACTTACCAAAATAGGATAGATAATGGAATTGTTTTCTCTGAATTTGTCAAATACAAATGGACTACACATTGTTTAGGTATTTATTACTTGTATATATTGTATATAGTTATTGTACTTTTGTATATAGTTTTTCTTATATTAGTTATAAGCTTTTTCCTTTTTATTAAAATAGAAAAGGGAAATATGGTGATATTTTATTTTGAACTAAAATGTTATTTGTATGTTAATAAATAAAGTTGCCCGGGGGTCAGAGCTATTAGCAAGCCATAGGAAAGCTGGGTGGTGGTGGTGCACGCCTTTAATCCCAGTACTTGGTAGGCAGAGCTAGGTAGATCTCTGTGTGTTCCGGGATACAGCCAGCATTGGAGACACATGCCTTTAATTTCAATACCAACCATAGAAGACCTGGAGGTCTGTACAGACAGGCAGTGACGAGGCAGTCATGTGGTTGGGTTTACAACCAATGAGAAGGCAGAACCAAAAGTCTTTATAAAGACTTTAACACAGGAAGTAGGTCTCTTTCGGAGAGGTAGGACCACTGCAGGAGGAAGGGTAAGATTTCAGCTCTTAGCTCTGACCTCTTGGCTTTCTTCTTTGCATTGGTTCTGTGTTTCTTATTTAATAAGATGGTTGGTTACATCTACAATTCCCTCCCTTCCCTTCCCTCCCTCCTCTCCCTTCTATTCACCATTTTTATGGCTTCCTCTTCTTTAACCATTTTTGTTACATATGCATATAAACAAACAAACATATAATTGCAACTTGCAGAGTATTGCTTGCATGTGTGTATGTCTAGGACTAGCCAGTTGGTATTGGATAATGAATTGGGGAGCTCATCCCTGGGGAAGACTAATTCTTTCTCTCAGCAGTTGTTCAATTCTGGCAGCTCTTTATCTAGGACTGGGACCCGTTAAATTTTCCCCATCCACAATGGCATGACAACTGGTTTCATTGTTCTTGTCTTCTTTAGGCAGCCATGTTGTTGAGATTTTCTGGTGTAGCTTCCCTATCATAGCTAGAAGGAACAATCTCACAGGAGACTTCCTGGTCCTCTGGCTCTTATATTCTTTCTCTGTCTCTCTGATTCCATGTTCCCTGAGTTTTGGGTGCAGGAGTTGTATTATAGATGTGCCAGTGAGAGCTAGGCACCCTATGGTCAGCTGTTCTGTGTTTTGATCAGCTGTGGTTTTCTGCAATGGTCTCCTGCTGGGAAAAGAAAATTCTTTGATGGGATAGTGAAAGTACATTTATCTGTAATTATAAGGGTAAATATTTCAAAAGCTGTTATAAATTATACTACCTGGGTTTAGAAAATTGGCAGCAGAGGCTTGCCTCTAAGATCCATGGCCTCCATAAGAACATGTAATGTCTAGGTTTACAATACCAGGCATGGTATCCTGCTGTGGAATAATGCTCTTGTACACTGTAGAGATTTGTCACTCAAATTGGTTTAAAAAAATGCTGATTGGCCAGTAGCCAAGCAGGAAGTATTGGCGGGGCTACCAAACTAAGAGAATTCTGGGAAGAGGAAGGGCAGAGTCAGGAGTCACCAGCCAGATGCAGAGGAAGCAAGATGAGAATGCTGTATTGAGAAAAGGTACCAAGCCACAGGGATAAACATAGATAAGAATTATGGGTTAATTTAAGTGTAAGAACTAGTTAGTAGTAAGCCTGAGCTACCAACCAAGCATTTATAAGTAATATTAAGCCTCTGAGTCAATTATTATTTGGGAAGCAGCTGCTGAGTATTTGGGAATAGGCAGGTGGAAGAGAAATTTCCACCTACAGTATCCCTCCTGTTAAGCAGACCTTGAGTCCAGTTAGACAGCTGTTGGTTACTGCTAAGATGTAAGTGCCACTATTACACCTTTCGGGCTATCTTACCATGTTCATCGTTGTTGTGGTTCATTGGCATCACAGCTGCGTAGCACTATTGACTGCTTCCCCTCCTTAGGAAAGCAGTTTGCATAAAATATTAGCTCTTTCCAGTACTGTGAAAGTGAGTCCTTGGGTAGGAGGCCTTTAGGTCAGTTCCAGCTCAAGTCTTCTGAATCCTTTGTCCAAAATAGGTGGTATCTTCAGCAATGGGGGCTCGCCTTCAACTTCTGGGAAGCAACCAAGGGCAATGGCAATAGGCTTCATTGTTTGGGGAGACTCTTGGACTCTCCTGACCAAGAAGTTGAAAGGTTTCTCATGACTGGTAATGGGATCTTTGTTAGACAGCTATGACTCTTATAGGGAGCAGAGTCACAAGTGGTGTAATGTAATTTAGCTATAATTACTGAAACACAATATATGATTAAGAACATAAATACCAAAACAAAACAAACTACTGCAATCAAACATACTTTTTAATAATAACTTTAAATAGTAATAGTTTCAACTCTCCAGTCAAAAGGCACAGGTTTGTGTGATGGTGGTACATGACTTTAATCCTGGGACTTGAGATGCAGAGGCAGGAGGATCTCTGAGTTTGAGGCCAGCCTGGTCTACAGAGTTAGTTCCAGGACAGAAGAAATGTTGAAAGAAAGAAAGAAAGAAAGAAAGAAAGAAAGAAAGAAAGAAAGAAAGAAAGAAAGAAAGAAAGAAAGAAAGAAAGAAAGAAGGAAGGAAGGAAGGAAGGAAGGAAGGAAGGAAGGAAGGAAGGAAGGAAGGAAAGAAGGAAGGAAGGAAGAAAGGGAAGGAAGGAAGGAAGGAAAGAAGGAAGGAAGGAAGAAAGGGAAGGAGGGAGGGAGGGAGGGAGGGAGGGAGGGAGGAAGGAAGGAAGGAAGGAAGAAAGGAAGGAAGAAAGAAAAAGACACAGGCTATCTGAATGGATTAAGAAACAAAACCCATTATTCTGTCTATAAGGTCTATAGGGAACTCATCATCTTTAAGAGAGACTCTACCTTAAGGTGAAAGGATGGAAAACATTATTCCAAGCAAATGGGAGTAGTAAGGAAACAGGCATTGCTGTCCTGATATCTGACAAAATCAACTTCCAACTAAAGCGAAAGAAAAGAGACAAAGGAGGGGGCACTCCATTATGATCCAGGGAACAGTTAACCAAGAAGAGATTACAATCTTAACCAGTATTCACCACATTCTGGTGTACACATTTTCATAAAAAGCCTACTATGGAATTAAAGACATCGATCAACAGCAGCCCAGCAATAGTAGGTGATTTCAATAACCCCCTTTCTCCAACAGACAGATCATCTGAACAACAAAAAAGAACAGAGAACCTCAGAATTAAATATTACTGTACATCGAATGGACCTAATAGATAGCTACAGAATTTCACCCAAACATCAAAGAATATATAATACACTCAGCACACAGCACAGCACAGCGTAGCACAGCACATGGATGCCCTTGGAGGCCAGAAGAAGGCATTAGATACCCTGATGCTGCCAGTACAGGTAGTTGTGAGCCTCCTGGTCCTCCGCCAAAGCAACAACCACTCTTAATGGCTGAACTCTCTCTCCAGCTGCAATTATTTCCTGTATACCATTTCTGTGTCACCTTCTAAACTTTGCTGACATATGCTGAGATTTTTATATCTAGTTATTTCTTCCCCTTTGTGGTTTTACAAGATGATACCCAAACATCTGGAAGAATGTCTGCATGTGCTAAGCGGGCAATAAATGCTAACTGTTAGGCCATTCCTCACTGCTGCTTAGATGGGGAAACAGGACTCTGGAAGAGCCTCCTTCTTCTGGTTATGTTGTTCCTGGAGGTCACCAAGCTAGCAAAGCATGGATGAGAGAGCAGTGGAGGCCACTGTCCTCTGTGCTGGCTGTTATGGTTTGAATATGTTTTCAACGTGGTTCTTCCTCAGCAAGCAGCCCCCTGAGGCTTGGCGTCAGAGCAGTAGTGCTGGGGGCGGAGGGCAGGGCCAAGGGGAAGGTGTTTTGGGAAAGAAACTCCACTTTTGTGGAAAATTAATCTCCTCTCAGAGGGGTAGCTTCCTCACCCTGGAAATTGTTGCTGTTTTCTCTCTTCCCATGAACTCTTTCTGTTTTCCCGTCATATAGTAGGGTAGAGCATGTGGACATCACCCTTGATGCAGCCACCCCATCTTCAATTTCTTCAAATCCCAGAGCAAACCACTAAAATAAACCTTGCTATGAGCCACTCAGTCTCAGTGATTTTGTAACAACAACAGAAAGCAGACGAATACATTCATTTTTTAGGAAACTTGTGCTCAGGAGCCATCTGAAGCGATCTCTCCCTGGGTTTGGCAGCCACGGCCTCTCTGAAATATGAAAGCCACATAACTGAATTCAGTGACCCCCAATGCTCACTGACAAGGAATCTGGGTGAAGGCCAAATGTGTTGGTGGTAGGTCACAAGGAACTTTTCATGTCCAAATTTCTCTTTCGATTCCTGGATTGATGGCCTTGTGGATATAAGAGAGGCCCCTCAAAATTTCATTTCAGACCCAACAGTGCCTCCTCTTTTAAAGGAAGGGACCTGTCTAACAGCAATGCGGAGAAAATAACATTATCTAGTTTTCAGTGTTCTTAATACTAGCTGGTTATTGACACCTGCCTTTTGCAAAGGAGCTGGTTGCGGTAGACTGCATTTCATTCAGAAGCTTGATGAGTCCCTCCTCCATCTGCTCAGTCTCCCTAAAGAGAGAAGAGAGATTCATATGGATGCGTGTCCAGAGGCAGATAGGTTCTTCTTAGGAGATCGAGGACTCCCATAAGGCCTCTCTGTCAGACCTCGGAATCTGGATGGTCAGTATTAACAGCAACAACAATAATCCAGGCAAAAGAATGCATATATAATCCTAGCACTTAAGAGGCCAAAGACAGAGGACTCTGAGTTCTGGACCAGCCTCAACTACATAGGGAGACCCTATCTCACAAAAAATAAAACAAAACAAAATTCCAACTAAACCGAGGTAATAATCTAGGTGTTTCCTACTGCACCAATTTCCATTTCTTTCTTTTAGTGGTGGTAAAGATGGGGTGCTATGCAATGCACCAGCTGGGGGTAGACTCCCTTTATCCTAACACAGAATGTCTCTCCACAGTGCTGGGTAGCCTGAGTTCCAAGGTTAGGGTCTTTCCCAAGTAGACCAGTTGTCCCAGACATGTGCACCTTCATCTAGGCAATAATTCTCTTTAACACATCCTGGGCCTTTTGAATCCTGCCATGGCAGACAGAAACCTCCTTCCCTCACACGGAACAGCTTCCCAGACTCCAGAGGCAGCATTCCCTGAAATTCCAGTGACGGCAAACCGAACGTAACCGGGGGAGGCTTGCTGCTGGGCTCTGCTTTAGCCCAGTTACATCGATACTTTGTCACTGTCCAATTCTAACATTCTGTATCTGCAGTCACAAACCGGAGCAATTTTAGCTATTTCACAATTTCTTCTTAAAAAAAAAAAAAATCAAAAATGAAAAAAAATTCCCACTTCTGCTCCCACCCGCCTTCCTTTTGGACTCAAGGTCCCTCACGCCACCCCTACCCACTGCTGCTGCTCTGAGATAAGGCTGAGGCATTTTCCCTGCCTTTCCCCAATCGTGCATTATCATAAGAAAGTGCCAGGCATCCATCAGCCCACAGCCCCTGATTTATGCTCAAAGTTTGGATTATCTATTCTGCTCCAAATCCCTTCAAACAGCCAACCTGATCAAAGAGAATCACATCCACCAGATAAAATTCGAATATAGCTCCACGAGACAGAGTGACAGGCAGGAGTTCTTGTTTGGTGATCTGCAAACTGCCTCGACCTCTTCATTTCTACAGGAATTGTTCTCTATCCACAGCATAGGACAAGCTGGGTGGCCCGGTTGTTCTTGCATCTTTCCCACTGGATCCTGTGGGGGCAGGTTTTACGGCATAGGCATACTTCTGGAGAAGTAAAGAGCTGTTGTCTACCCACAATTCCCTGGGTTTGGGATGAGACAACTGAGGCTGGCGCAGCCCAGGGCAAGGGTCAGGAGAAACGTGACGATATATAGATCCCCCTTGCTCTATTGAGTTGCTAACTTTGGAGGTGTGTACCTGAGAGAAATCTAGAAAAGGAAGAGTGATTCCCCATGATGCACACCATCTCGATAACTATTGATGTCGTCATCGATAGCCAATCACACCACTCCTTCTCTCAGCCAATCCCTACGGAATGCCTGGCATGCAAGGCCCTGCTGGGTCACTGGAAGGCTAACAGTGAGGGAGAATGGACATATCTAAGCTGTTAAATAAAACCTAACAGGTTTCTAGTACAAGAGGGGAGTCTGAGACCGCTGAATCCAACCACACCCTCTTCCCAGCCCTTTCTGCAAATTTCTAAGCAGCTGGCCCTTTAAAATCTTAATATAGCCTTGGCAGTGTTGGGGTAGGAGATAACACTACTCACAGTATCTAAGCAAAACTCCAGCCAGTTCGGGTGCCGATGGAAAACCGAGATCCTGAGCAGGCAGGATGTCCATACCTAGCAAAGTAAGGACCGTCGGATAAGGTGCTGAGACACCGCCTAAAGGTACAAGATGAAAACAGGGGTCTGCTGTGGGATGGTCTGTATGTCAAATTGCTCTGATTGGTCAATAAATAAAACACTGATTGGCCAGTGGCGAAGCGGATGCTGAGGCGGAGAGACACTGTAGCCGCCGCCATGACCAGCAGCATGTGAAGATGCCGGTAAGCCACCAGCCACGTGGCAAGGTATAGATTTATGGAAATGGATTAATTTAAGCTATAAGAACAGTTAGCAAGAAGCCTGCCACGGCCATACAGTTTGTATGCAATATAAGTCTCTGTGTTTACTTGGTTGGGTCTGAGCGGCTGTGGGACTGGCGGGTGACAAAGATTTGTGCTGACTGTGGGCAAGGCAGGAAAACTTTAGCAACAGGGGTCTGCAAAGCTAGGGACACACTGTATCAGGTGTCAGTGTAGGGCTGCCGTCTCACCTGAGGGATCTTGCCACCCTGAGCCAGGTGAAAGTCTAAGAAAATAAATGAGCAGGCACAGGGCACAAGCCTGTAATCCCAGCTACTCAGAAGACTGTGGCAGGACGATCTTAGCTTGCCTGTTGTGAAAGTCTTTTTAAAGGGCTAGGGCAGTGTGTTAATGTGAATGTAATTGGCCCCCATAATCTCATAAGGAGTGGCACTATTAGGAAGTGTGGCTTTGTTGGACTGGGTATGGCCTCATTGGAGTAAGTGTGTCAGTGTGAGGGAAGGCGTTGAGGTTTCCTAAGCTCAGGATACCACCCAGTGTCTCAGACAACTTTCTGTTGCCTGCAAGATATAGGACTCTCAGCTACTGCTCCAGCATCAGGTCTGTCTGCACACTGTCATGCTCCTCATCGTGATGATAATGGACTAAACCTCTGAAACTGTAAATGAGCCGCCCCAGTTAAATACTTTCTTTATAAGAGTTGCTGTGGTTGGTTATGGTGTCTCTTCACAGTAATAAAAAGTCCTAACTGAGACAGAGTGCTTGTTTGGCATGTGCAAGTGCCTATGTTTAATCCCCAGGAACACATAAAATAAGAGGGGTAGACTGCTTAAGTACATTAGCACTGTGGTGCTTGATGGAACCACAGGAGTGGGGTATTTGAAGCAGGTTAGCAAACCTAGGATTGTTACTCTCTGACTTTGTCATTCCATTTTCTCTTGACGCAGATGCCCAAGATACACTTCCCAGGAAGTGCTCTCCTTACACCCAAAGGAAAGGAGCATCCTTATCTCTGAAGACACAAGGACATGAAAGATTCTGCAAAGACCAGCTCATCTAACTTCCCTTCTGTTATAACTACATCATCCATGGCCCCTTTTATCCGTTCATACCTCCCCATGACTGGCCATGTCTTCATCAAAATCATCACTAATACTAATCACTATACAGAATTGTCTGTTTCTTTAGTTATTTCCTTATGAAGCGTTTCCTTTCTACACTACATATTACTTAGATTTAAGTTTGTGTCCTCTCTTGTTGATCCATCCTTGGTTAAGGAGGCATCATTTCTTTGCTCCAGCAGTGCACTTACGAGACTTGCTGAAAGTCCCCTTTTAGTAGCTAATGATGGGGAGGTGTCTTTTTCTACTGTGGTTATTTCCCGGGTGAGCTTCCTCCTCCCTGACCCCCTCTGCTCTCCATCTACAATCCCACCAAGCAAGCCTGGAGAAAAATCCACCCACCCTCACCCCCCAGCTTTTGAGAGATTTGAATAGCAGCTCAAACATAGAGTCTACCCCATCTCTCAGTAAGGCGTGAGGACCAGAAACTAGAAGCATTTGGCTGGTTAAGCTTCAGGCTTTTGAGCAGCACAGTTCAGCTGAGAGCCATTGGGATGAGGACACAGAAGCTTCCAGTCTGAGGAAACAAGACCAGCTGAGAAGTTGACCAGGTGAGGTTAGCTGTGGCTTGTTCTCTGATCTTCCAGTTCACCCCAATACCTGGTTCAGGGTTTGATTTTATCAATAAGAATTTTTAAGATTCCTACTACATCTCAGTACCAGAGAAGACCTATGATGCCTGGGGGGGGGGGGGGGAATCACCTAGCAAGAACGCAGCAGAAATTCTAAGATTTGAGAGTAATCAAAGGTGTGAGAGTCCGTATCCACTCTGGAACCATAAGCACAGTAAGGACTTCAACTTCAAAGATGGAAGTTTGCAGTAGGATGTTGGGACAATATTATCTCTGAAATGGCAGCAAGCTAACCCAAGCATTCATTCATCTTCCACACTGGCAAAGAGGAAGTTGTGTTACCAAGAGAAGTGTAAGTTTTTGCTTTTTTTTTTAATTTAAAGGTTACCCATGGAGGAATGAGGACACTGTAATAATTCCAAAGCACGGCATTCTGAATAATCAGCTGATGATCAAAGCCCATGGATTTGGTTTCTTTGCTCTCATAATACCGATTTTGGCCATACCAGCCACATAAAGAAAGCTGAATATGACCACGCGTGGGTGAAGAACAGCTTTCCCAAGAGCTGAAATCCCACAGTGTTTCAGAAGTGAACAGCAGTGGTGAGAGACCGAGAGAGCAGGGGTTTACAGGGGTGGGGGTGGGGAGCAAGCCAACGCTCTTCCAGAAAGGTACAGGGGAGGAAGCGCTCTGAAGGGGAAGGGTGAAATTTGCTTTCCACTAGGACACCCGTGGATTTTACATCTCGCAGCCCTGTCCAGGGTGCGAGAACATGGGTGCTGAGGAGCTACAGCCTGAGCCTACTCATGGTAACTGATGGGTCTGGGCTGTTTGGCTGGCCACTGAGCAGTGGGGTTTCTGTGCAGGTGGAATTCACCACCACCACCACCACCCCGGCAAAGAGGATCTCTGTCCCTGTTGGCTCTAAATAAGGTAGGTTGTTCCTAATGAAGACCACATGAGAAAAGGAAGAAACAAAGAGCTAAAGAGGCCCACAGAAATCCACAAAGATACCCCCACAAAAGACTGCTGGCAATGGTCAAGAGACAGCCGGGACTGACCTACTCTGGTGATGGGATGGCCAAACACCCTAATAGTTGGGCCAGAAACCCCATCCAAGGACTGAGGAATCTGGATGCAGACATCCACGGCTAGGCCCCGGGTGGAGCGCTGGGAGTCTAATTAGTGAGAAAGAGGAGGGTTTATATGAGCAAGAATTGTTGAAACCAAGGTTGGATAAAGCACAGGGACAAATAACCAAATGAATGGAAACACATAAACTATGAACCAAAGGCTGAGGGGCCCCCAACTGGATCAGGCCTTCTGAATAGGTAAGACAGTTGATTGGCTTGATCTGTTTGGGAGGCATCTAGGCAGTGGTACCAGGTCCTGGGCTCATTGCATGGGTTAGCTGTTTGAATCCTGGGACTTATGCAGGGACGCTTGGCTCAATCTGGGAGGAGGGGACTGGACCTGCCTGGACTGAGTCTATCAGGTCAATCCCAGTCCTCGGGCGAGACCTTGATCTGGAGGAGGTGGGAATAGGGGGTGGGCTGGGGGGAAGGGGAGGGGGCAGGAAGGGAGAGAACAAGGGAATCTGTGACTATTATGTAGAACTGAATAGTATTGTAAAATAAAATTTAAAAAAAGAATAAACTACAAGAAGCAAAGATTTAAAAAAAAAAAAAAAAGGTAGGTTGCTCCTACAGTGCTGCCCAGGGTGAACAGAAACCACCTCTCCAAGAGTGGCAGGCCAGAGAATGAGAAAAGGTAAAGGGGCCTCCATGAACCGTTAAAGCAAATAACCCGCCCTGTTACTGGGAGAAGCAAGAGAAAAAACGTCAGCAAGGTTAGCATTGTGAAGAGCTTCACACTTACAGAATAGCTGCACGGATAATACAGGAAATTGGTGTATACCCTCAGTCAGTCCCCTGCAGTAACATTGTACAGAGCCTTGGTGCATTTGTCAAAATAAGACACCTATGTTAGTAGATCATTATTCTAACTAATTGGCCACAGTTTCTTGGTCTTTGTCTACCTAGGTCATTCAGTAGTTCATCATAATGCTGCAGTATGGGTCAGGGTCCCTCAAAGGTCCATGTCTTAAAGTCTTAGCCCCCAAGATGATGCTACTGGGGGGACGGTAGAACCATTAGAGGGTAAAACCCAGTGAGAAGTCCTTAGGACATTTGGGGTGTGCCCTCCGGGGTGCGCCCCCAGTCTCTTGCATGTCTCCCCTCCTGGTTTCCTTGCCATGAGGTGAACGGTTTGCTTTGCCCTGGCACTGCCATCCGGCACATCCAGCAGAAATCTGGCATATCCAGCATCTGCCTGCCTGGGCTTGAACTGGCACCTCCCAATCTTCTCTTCATACTCATCTCAGGCACATTGCTCATACTGTATGGAATGATCCTCGGCTTGTGCTGTGTGATGTTTTTCTCATTATTAGACCAGCGTGGACCACTAGACTAGTGTTAACACACAGTTCCTATTGTCTTTGGTCTCACACTCTGTTCAACATTGTTTCCCAAGGCTGCCTTGACTGGTTCCTTGTTTCCCCAAGTCCCTCAAGAATTTGGTGCTGTGTATATAACACACTCAGATCCAGCTGTTGGGGAGCTGGTGCTCTGGCTCCATTTGTAAGGAGCTTACCATACCAGCATGAGGTTCTGTGTTCATACTCCCAAAGCCCCATAATAAAACAGTCATAGTGGTACAAACTCAGAACCCCGGCACTGTTGAGGCAGATACAGGCAGGCGGATCCCTGGGGTTTGCTGGCCAGTAGCCTAGCCAAATCAGTGAGCCTTGGGTCCCAGTGATGGAGCCTGTCTCAAAAACAAAGTGGAAAAGTCTTGAGAAATGACACCCAAGTTGACATTTGGCCTCCACGTACATGCATACACAGACTCTTACACAAACACGGGGGGGTCAGGAAGGGAGAGAGGAGAAACACACACAGAGACAAAGACACAATTATCATCATCTACTTCACATAGCACTATGCTTTTATAAAAATGTACACATTAAAGTTCATTTTGAGATCTGTTGTTCTGAGAGTTTTGTCAAAGGCATTGAGTCATTTATTCGCCACCCCAGTGTCATAGAGAATGGCTCCATCACCATAAAATTCTTTTTCTCACCCCTTTGTGGTCAAAGTTGTTCTTCTCCAAACCGCTGGCCACCACCATCTGTTTTATGTTTTTATAGATTTACCTTTTCCATGATGCCATTGAAAGTGAACCAGGGAAGGTACAGACTCTTAATGCTGGCATTTTGCATTTAGCTAAACACATTTAATGGCCCCTTGTGCTAACCACTCATTCAATATTTGTTTGTTCCTTTATATAGATGGCCCACAGTTAGTTTGTCCATTGAACTTTTGAGGGCATAGAGGTTCTTTCTGGGTTTTAATGTAATAGACGAATTGTTTCAAATGGTCACACAGGGTTTTTTTTGTGTAGGCATGACTTTTAAGGTACCTAGATGAATATTTAGGGTGAGATTTCTGGGTTGAACTCTCTACCTGTTTGGCAAAATAGGCTTCTTCATTTCTACACTGACCAATACTCAGTGCTGACGGAAGAACAGAAAGAAATTCACAGACTCTGATGAGTAAGCTGGCTGTCAGTCCATAAAACCCAGGGAGCAGGTGAAGTTGAGGTAAATATTATAAGAGAAAGTCATTGAATGGATAGATCCAACTAACGTAATAAGTCTTTCTACATAAACAACACCCCTCAAAAGCAAAAGAGGATACAGCAAGATAGACAATTCTATGATCCTTTCACTGAATCAAAGAACAGAAAACTGGAAAAATCCATCAACTGATCCAGTAACTGTTTCCCAAACCAAACAGTGAGAGCTCTATCCTATTTCATTTGGGAAATAAAGACGAAAATAGAGAATCTCAGTTTAAAAGAAAATGAGGATGGGAAGAAATAAGCAAACATAAAGACACAAAATTAGAAAAGCTCTACGGAGAAAATGAAATTAAATATTGAATATTTTATATAAATCTATTCTGACATGCTTTTAAATGTAGGTAACTTTCTGGCAAAATGCAAATTTTACTCACAATGAAATAATCCTAACTTCTTTCTATAATCATATAAGGGATTTAACTTATTTGTTTATTTACTTTGGCTGTGATTAAACCCAGGGCATCTACTGTTGAGCTACTTGCCAGCCTGAGAAATGTGTCACATTTATTAACCCCTTCCTTCCAGAACAGCAACTCAATGGAGTTCATGAATACATTCTTCTTCGAAGTGGCAAGCATTAGAGCATTCATAGGCTATTTAAATCACCCCAAACATTCTGACCAAGAAGACTCTTGGCTCTCTTCTGGTGCTATCACAGATCTGACATGTTCATTTATAAAGCAGACTCAAACAGGCTTTCCACCCTCCCACATGCAAATCCAGGTGTGAACATTGTGGGTTCCATACCCTCAAATCCGCCCAGGGGTACAGCAGAAATCTAGAGGCCCACCATCAAGCAATTAGAGTGTCCCTCAGAAGTTCTGTGCTGCAAATGACTGTGTTGGTTACCATGCCAACACCAGAACAAACATCTGAGATAACCAGCTTACATGCACAAGGAGAAAGGATTGAACCAGTTCAGCGGCTTGGAGGCTTCAGTCCACACCCGGTTGGTGTGACGGCTGATCTTGGCCGTCAACTTGACTGCACTTAGAATCAGCTAGAACCTAAGCTGCAGACACTCCTCGCTTCATTAGATTGTTTGCAGCAGGGAGACTTACCCTAGATCTGGGCCTCACCTTCTGGGGGCAGCCTGGATTAAAGGACATGGAAGACAGAAAGTCCCTCCCTTCACCTGCTTGCCCTCACTCTAGCCAACAAGCTCATCCATGCTGTTGCTGTAGCCAGAATTAAGTCCAGTTTCTTCAGGTTTCAACGTAGACTGAAAACCAGAACCTCTCCAGGAATCCTTTTGGCCTCCAGCACTAGATTGAAACTGCAGACATTCAGCCTCATGGACTGAACAACTACCAGGTTCTCGGCCTTCCCATTATGGGACAGCCATTGTCGGACTACCTGTATTATAACCTGTAAGTGACTCTAATGAATTATATATATTCATTATATTATATATATATTAATTATATATATTCATTCTATCAGCCCTTTTCCTTTAAATATGAGTATAGTTGGTCATGATGCTTTTAGCCTCATGGCAGTCAGTACATCATCGACAGAGCACAAGACAGGGCTCATGGTCAAAAAGTAAAACAGAGTGGTGAGATGCTGAGACAAGGACCTTAAGACCCCCACAGGAGAAGTGCCCTCAGTGGCCCAAAGACCTATGACTAGGTCCCATCTGTTAAAGCATGCAGCACGTCCCAGGCGTATCAAGCTAGGGACCAGGCCTTTAACACATGGGCCTTGGGACAACCTTCCAGATCCAAACTCTAGTACTCCCCCACATCGTGGTGTTAGGGTGAAGTAGAGAGAAGCCCCTCAGCAGATACTTGATGGTAATGCCTCAGACTTCCCGGTCCCCAGAACTGTGATAAAATACATTTCTGTTCTCTCAAGTTACCAGCCTCAGATATTTTCCATAGTAGCTTACACAGGCTAAGACATAAGGTTGCTGGGAGCTGCTGTGGAATGAACCATCCCATCATTAGAGGAAACAATGCCTGCTTCATTCCTACAAAGGAAGCAGCCCGTTGATGAAATGCAGCTCGTACTGACAAGGCAAGTCATTCTTTGTTGTTGTTTCTGGGTTTTGAGACAGGGTCTCATGTAGCCCAAGCTGGCCCCTGCAAAGTCACCATGTTGCTAAGGCTGACCTTGAATCTGATTTTCCTACCTCTACCTCTCCAAGGGCTGGGATTAGAGGCTTGCGCCACCACAGTCAGCTAAGAAAACTCTTATGAGTGTGACACATGGCTGCTAAGACAGCTCCACGATAAGGAGAGCTTGCTGCTCAAGCATGATAGCCTGAGCGTGATCCTCCAGACTCACGTAAAGATGGAAGACAAGAGCCGAACCCACAGCTTGCCTCTGGCTTTCACGTGTGTGCCTCGGTGTGGCTCCCACCCACCCCTACACACACACACACACACACACACACACTCACTAGATACTGATAAATGAAATATTAAAAAATAAATGTGCAGTGATGAAGGATATGTGAAGCTCCGTGCTAAGGCCACATTTTCTGGGGACACCTCGAATATATTGCCACTAAATCAAAAGATGACACGTGCCTGACGTCACCTCTACTTTATCTCTTTGGAAGTGACAGGAAGTACAATAAGACAAGAAGGGAAATAAATCTGGAGTGAAAAACCTTATTGTTTGATAGCATCCATTGCTGTGTGCCTATAATTAAACACTCCTCATAGAAGGCAGCGTCCAGGTCTGCCGTCAAGGAGCATTGACTTGTACCATGCATCATTTCAAAGGCCCGGTAAGCTGAGAGGAGTTGGTAAATGTGCATGAGAAGGAGAAGGCTGAACAAAGTCAGGAAAGCCAAGTGGGGGCTTCACTAAATCTGTCATTTGGGAATTTGGAAAAACAGAAAGGGACTTTTCCCTGTTTCTTTCAGGCTGTCAATCAAATGCCACTTTACCAAACAGGCTTCTTCAGATTATTACACTCCAAACAGGACTCTCTCTGCCCCTGCTCTACATCTTTATTTTACTCCATGAAAGCATCTCTGAAACCGAGATCTTTTCGTTGTTGATTGTGTCGTCTGATAGCCCCATCCCACCACTGAACACACCAGAGGTGGGCTCTGTTAGTCTGTGAGCGCTGAGACAGCCCAGAGAAGATGAAGGCTGGGGGAACAGTCAATGGAGGTCAGGGACTCCTGCAGGGAACGCGAACAGTCTAGGGTGTGCCTAGAGCACAGTGACCCAAGCGGGATTTGGGTGGCACATCATAGAGGAAGTCAGACACACTTGTGGGGGCCCGGTAACCAGTGCTGAGCGATTCAGAACTTAATCTGGAGACATGATAGGGAACATTTTGAAGAAGAAAAGTGGCGTTATCTTTCAGGCATTCCCATTCTGCTTCTGTACAGGAACTGAGTTAAGATGGGAAAGAACGCGTATAAGATTAGTGAAAAGGTTCGGGAGAGCCATATACATAACAGTGGGCAATGGACCAAATTTGGAATATGCTCTCAAGAGCGTGTGTGTGTGTGTGTGTGTGTGTGTGTGTGTGTGTGTGTGAGAGAGAGAGAGAGAGAGAGAGAGAGAGAGAGAGAGAGCACAATGCCGCAAAGTGACATTCCAGTCAAAGATGAACACCACACACAGCGGTCCTACAATACTGGAGCCAACACATTTCCTCCGCTTAGTGACACTGTCACCGTCATAAAGGCAGAGTGGTGCCGATGGCTGTGAGGTGACTGAGATTCACGAACGCTGACCACACACAGTCACATGCAGCACCTAATTCTTAATGATAACTGATGGCTGCCGCTGCTTTGAGGTACCATCTCACGGTGGTCTTTATCACTGTTCTAGAATGCAGTCCGACTCACTAAAAACGTTTTCTGGAAGACAGTCATCTGTCACACCCGAGCAGCCTCGTACATCTTGTGTTCACCGTGTCTCTTGATTGTGTCAAGGGGCAGTGCCCAGTGATTCACCTACACTATCCAGCTTTGTGTTAAGTGCTCCCTAGAATGTTTACAATGTTTACCGGTCATTAAGGGACACGTGACTGGGGATGGAGGGAGGAAAGAAAAGAAAGAAAGAAAGAGGAACAGAGGGAGAGAAAAAGGGAGGGGTCGCTAAAGTTTGGAGTTCAAGCAGTTGGAAGCATTATGCTGCTGTTTTTTTTTTGTTTGTTTGGTTGTTTTTTTTTTTTTTTGAGATCTTAAAGGCTAGGAAAGGAACACATTGTGTCTTCACTTACTTTTGAGAATAAGCAAGGGGGGAAAAAAACAAGAGTGGAGTGTTAGGCGGTTCAGCTCGGCACGTCTGTGACACATCCAAATGAAGATGTCCAAAAGTCAATTGAAAACACCAGTCTCCAGTTGAGGGGAGCAGCCCGGATGAAGATGTAAATTAAGAGATGTCAGCCCACAGATATGGAACCACAGGAATGAATGAAGTCACTTGGGACTGAATATAACCGAAAAGGTGCCAGCCCCAAGCCTTGGAGTCTTGTCCCCTTTAGCAAGGCACAGGAAGCAGCGGCATCAAAAAAAAAAAAGCTGGAGGCGGGAGGGGGAAGGAATCCTGAGTCTTAGAAGCCAAGTGTGCAGTTCTTATCTCAGACAGAGGAGAGTGATTGAATGATGGAAGGTTGTAGAGAAATTTAGTAAGATGGAGATAGAAAGACACAGCCCAGGAGATTTGCTATATAAATATTACTAGTGGCTTGACATTAAAAATAAATTCAGTGGAGTAGTGTGATTAGATTCAGAGAGAATGGGAGACGGGGCTTCAGACAGGGCAACTGCAAAAGCTAAGACTGGAGCTTAAGTATTTTTAGGTGATGAGTGGAATGAGCTACTAGGGGACAGATGATGGCTGAGGAGAGGGGAGGGGACAGCTTAGAGAAAAAGGCTCCTAAATAGTCAGGAGGACCTCAGAGCGAGTGAACCGGGCACAGGAAACAGCCTTGACCAGAAGTCAGTAAGCCCCACAGAGGAGACCTCAGAGCATGCAGCTGGAGTTTGGTAGGTTGGGTGGTGGGTAGAAACAGGCATCCTCTTCCTTTGTTTGCTTCCTTTCACTAGGCAAAAGGAGACGTTAGAAGCCTGAGCGAGAAACGTCAAACTGCTGTGTTGACACTTGGAAGCTAGAACGGATGGGAGAGGTGCAGGGTCTGCTGCCCACTGCACAGTTAGGACTCTTCACTTACGAGGAATGGAGTTGGTGGCTTGCATGAGAAGCAGTGTGACATCATTTGTTATTAGATGTGCATGTAGGGACTTAAAGGTGCACCTCATTGTGGAAGCGGCATGCCCCCAAGGAGAAAGATTTGTGGGTGTGTGTAAGTCCCTTACAGAATGGTAGGTTCGGTGCTTTCTGCTTTCTGCTTGGATTGGTTTCACATAAACATCTAAATACCACATTATTGTTGCCCATGTACACATTTCTTTTCATTTTATTTATTTTGCTCACTTAATAACCACTGTGGTGAAGCCTGGATTGTCTTCCCCCCCCCCCCCAAGATGCCAAGGATAGCTACAGACTCAGAGTGGAACCAGCCCAAGAAAGGGAAAGGTGATGCAGTCAACAAAACTGGAAGGGTGGAGCCATCTAAGCCCCTTGACACCAGACATGGACTATGGAATTGGCCATGCTGGTTTGGGTCCAGCATTTCCTCACCATGCGCCCTTTTATCCCTTTTTAAATGGTGATATGTATTCTGTGCCATTGTATGTTGGAAATGTGTAATTTGCTTTGTGGTTTTACAGGGGATTGTAGATAAGAGATTGCCTTGAGTCTCAAAAGAGACTTGGATTTTGAACTTTTAAATAGTATTCAGACTGTAAAACACCACGGAGACGTTTGAAGTTGGGTTAAATGCATTTTGCATTAGAATATGGGTATGAGCCTATGGGGACTAAGGACTGGAATGTGATGGATTGAGTGAGGTGTTTGAATGCTTGTTCCACAGTTGGTAGAACTGTTAGGGAAGGATTAGGAGGCGTGGCCTTGTTGGAGGAGGTGTGTCGCTGGGGAAGGCTTTGAGGTTTCAAAAGTCCACACCAGTCTGAGTTAGTTCTCTCTGCCTCATCCTTGTGGATCAGATGTGAGCTCCCAGCTGCCGCTCCAGTGCCATGTCCCCCTGCCTTCTGCTGTGCTCCCCACCGCGATGGGCATGGACTCACTCCCTGAAACTGTAAATAAGCCTCCAATTAAATGCCTTTTTTTTTTTGTAAGTTGCCTTGGTTATGGTGTCTCTACACAGCAATAGAAAAATAGCTAAAACGCTCCCCACTCCTTAATTTTACCGAAGAAGCCGAGAAGAGAGCAGACGCTGTGTTTCAGGGTGATGCTTTAGGCATTGTTCTTGCCTCTTTCCATTTTGTTACTGCTTCATGTAGGGTAATTATGATATACCACCCAAGCAAAAGCGCACCTAACCTCCATTTATAGCACTACTCCAAATTCCAGCTTCGAAGTCACTGGCTTTAAAATAAACTGTTGACATTAATACCATGGGTAGGAGATCTCTATATACGGAAATCCAGTTAAGTGCATCTTCCCACTACATCATGGCTCTGGCTCCTTCCCAGCGCCTCATCTTCATGATCCATCCCAGTTAGTGTGCCCTTTTCCGTGTGTCCAGATAGAACAAACAGACCTGGGCTCTGGATACCGAGGTTGGATAACTTCATAGCTTTCTTGCAGTCAGAAAAAGAAAAATAT
Source organism: Peromyscus maniculatus bairdii (assembly GCF_049852395.1). NCBI lineage: Eukaryota > Metazoa > Chordata > Mammalia > Rodentia > Cricetidae > Peromyscus > Peromyscus maniculatus. The sequence continues at coordinate 47,868,005 of NC_134859.1, read as the reverse complement.
TACAAACTGGTGGGCAATCTAAATTAATCCAAGTATTATCAAGTATGCTTGCATTAAGCATTATCTTCTTTCATTCTAAAATAATCAATCATATATGTTGTTTTCTATAGCTTAAATACAAATACAAATTGTTCTCTTTTCCATCTCATGAATCTCAAGTTGGTATTTAGATTCATATATATACATATATATATATATATATATATATATATATATATATATATATATATATATATATACACACACTTGGGCATGGAGGCAAAGGCACTGGGTGGGCCATAGGCTCCATGGCAAAGTGTAAAGGATAGCACAGAAGTTTGCACTGAAACGCACATGGTCCAGAAGGGTTATGGGCGATGCTGTGTTTCTTCCTTCCTTTTCATCACTTTGGCCTCGTACCCACACAGCATCACAAGTCTCATTAACCCCACCCAGGTGTGGGGTCATGAACTTCAGTATTTTAATGAGCCACAGATGACCTCCAGACATTCTGGAGCACCTCTGGGTCTGCTCATGGCCTTGGCCTGGGGGGTTTCCAACTGTCCTCCTTGCCAACATGTTCTTCATGTAAGTCAATCGTGTGGCCTTCTAGACCTTGCTTTCTGAGAGCTACCCTGCCTCAATGTTGCATGGCTTTCCTGAGCAGACATGCAGAAATGTCCATTCGGCCTACATGAAACAATAATAGACCAAGGAGAAGGTTCTGCCCAAGTGCATCTTGGGAACCAATGAGTTTATGGAGATTTTTATAGGAGCATGGTTACATCAAGGACAGCTGAATCCCTGGAAAGTCCCACTTTAGCATGGCTGAGCACCCAGGAAAGCTGCAAGACTGAAGTGCCCCATGCTGCCCAGCCAGCCCTCCACCTCCTATACCCTCTAGTGTCCCTAGAGCACGTGACGCTGGGACATGATCTCAGGTGAGAGTCTGGTTTCCCTCTTCCTCCTTCCACAAGGTCATTTTAACAGCCTTGTTGTGATTACCACAACCTAGATATCACTGTTGTTTTGCTTATTCTGTTCCCAGGACTGCAGGACAAGGTATTCTGTAGGTCACCATAGCAACTCTGCTTCATGGTGACAGCTGGTCATGTTAGGCCTGGAGGAAACAACTCTACCACAGCAGTTGGTACTAGTCATGATTGCTAGAGGTTACAAAGGGTATGTGCAGAGGAGTAAAGAGAAGTTGGATTTATCAGGGTGTGATATATGCAAATGTGGAAATGTTATACTGCACTTCATTAATATGCATAATTAATACATGTTAATAAAATAGTTATTTTTTTAAAAATGTATTATGCTGGGCATTGTGGTGAACATCTGTAATCCTGGCACTTAGGAGACTGAAGAAGGGTATATCATTATAAATAATCCAGTGGTTGGAAAGATTCAAGACAATTCTGAAAGAATCAGGTCCAAAAGGCTGAGTGAGGAGCAAAGGAAAGATGGATCACGATATTTAAAATTTGCTCATGTTTCTCAAATTGGATAAAATAAGAAAGTTAAATGGAAAGCACACACACACACATGCACACACACAAAATAAATCAGCAATATAGCATTGCCTTTGCAGGGCCCATTACTCACAACCAATCAGAGCACACATCCTCTGCATTCAAGAATGCACCCCCTTCCTACAATCTTACCCAAGCAGGAATGTATGGGTTTGATGTTTTTCAAAGCTCAATTTCAGCACACAGGGAACCTTATCAAAGACACATGGTTGTGGATAAGCAGGGAGCTAGGAGGAGCTACTCCATAAGGGGGCGTACAGGACCTCACGTCAGCACAATGGTCTCCATTGTGCTGAATCTGGTGTGAAGTCCTTCAGACCCAGGGAACAGGGTCTTTTGTTTTTCCTTTTGTTTCTTTTGGTCATCAAAAACTAGGAAAAAAAGCATGCACTTGGGAAATAAGCTCCATGAAACATGGTCGAAGGAGCTGCTAGCAGAAAATTTGGGGTGATGGAGTCAGTACTCCAAGAACAGAGAATCCTCTCGGGTGCTGGAGGAGGCTCATCTGATCCCAGAGTGATCAGTGTTCTCTTCCCCTCATGCCTCTCTGCACCACAAAAGCTGGCCACACACAAGTAAGAACAAAGAAAAGACAGGCCGAGACACCAGTGAGAGCAGAATTGCTCTGGACTTAGAAATCTCTCAGCGCTCCAAGGGAAAGAAAAGGAGAGGGAGGAGAGGAAAAGATTTTGCCAATGGAGTTAATACTTTAAGGGGGAAAAAAAACTTAATTACCAGCTCAGAACTATTTTATACCAGAATGGTATGCACAGAGGTATACACAGGGGCATGCATGCACAGTGGTATACACAGTGGCATACACAATGGTCTGAATGTTAATATGGGGCCCTGTGTCTCCTTGTCAGGGATGCATCTCTTAGCTCTCTGCCCACATGTAACTGTGTACAGACATATCATTCAATTTTTTTATTTTATTATTTTATGCATTTAAGTGTTTGCCTACATGTATATCTGTGCACCATGTGCAAGCCTATTGCCCAAAGAGGCTGGGAGAGGATGCTGGATCCTATAGAACTGGAGTTACAGACAGTTGTGAGCTGCCATGTGGGTGCCGGGAATCGAACCCAGGTCCTCTGCAAGAGCAACCAGTGCTCTGGACCATCTCTCCAGCCTTTGATGTACATTTTTGATAAGGAGAGAAGGAGGGAGAGCTGTCATTAAGTGTTTCGGCATTATCCATATATACTACTTTAGTGGCTTTCAATGACTTTCATGACTGTGTGTGGAGCTGGGCAAAGAGAAGGGCATCAAGCAAATGTTACTGATGATGCTGGAATTTCAGCAGGCAAGTGGCTTCCACCAAACTGCAGGGTAAGGGACTCCTTTCTTCCTGTGTTCCCATAGTTCTCATGTCTTTTTATTTTTTATCCTATCTTAATGTCAACTATTACACACTGCTTGCATCAGTTTGGTTTTCCCCAAAGCAAAGGCAGTACACGTGTACTCCACCACCATGAGTAAGATAATGGTCATCAAGCCTGTTGCATTCTGGGTATTTCTTATCTCGTCATCTAATCTTTCCTTCCTTAGTTCTGATCTGAGTGTGATCCACCTGACACTGTCTAAGGTACTGGGGGGATTCCACACTTACGCAAATTAGACACACACACACACACACACACACACACACACACCCATCATGGAAAGCCATAGGCAAATGAGGCACACTTGGTTACATATGTCGTATCTCCCTGAGATAAATACAAGGGAGAAAAAAAAGCAGAGTGTGGGGGCAGGGCTGTAAGGGCGTCAGGAAGGCAGGAACATGAGCACAAGAGGCCTGGCTTTTCATCAAGCTTGAATCTATTTAACTCAGAAAATTACCCCCATCTGGCTGCCTCTCAGAAAACCAATAAACAAGTTTATAGAAAAGTATAACTCTTTCTGTGTCGTCTCATTTCAAGATACTGCCTTGTTTTCAGGCAGATTCTGCCCACAGGAATTGACACAATCCCCAGCACAAATCCAAGGTGCAGATGTTCCCAGGAGCGCTGGGGGCGGGACTAGGCACATCCGCATCTTCAGCCACCTGGGCACATCCGCATCTTCAGCCACCCGAGCAATTTCTTCATTTTTTTTTTTTCTTTCAAATCAAGGGTTTCAGCTTCAAGTACAGTGTTCTCTTATCAAAGACCACTGCACGGATATAAAAATAATGCATCTTCATCAACTGTCAAGAGACTTCAGGCTGCCATTCTGTTCTCAGGTTTGACCCGGCCACAGGTTTCAGGCTCCCATGAAAGTCACAGTTTAGATGGAGCCGCGCAGCCAACAAGGGTAAACAGGAGTCAATGATGCAAAAGCACCTGCTTCCTTCTAAAACAGCACCCGCCAAAGTAGACACAAAATATCGGAACGAATGAAGATTGAATAACTAATTTTCTCCAAAGAACTGGATTGTAAGAAAAAGCTTGAAGAATAGGTAAACATTTGCAGAGTCGGCTCATGAAGGGAAGTAAACGAGACATACCTGGGATAGATGGAAAACAGGGAGGGCGGCTGTCCAGGTGAGATGCCTTTTCACAGAGGGAAGTTACCTGAACTGGGCAGGGCAAATGCCCTCCCCCAACCCAGCGTCAGAGCGCTGAGATTACAAGCACGGTCCTCCATGCCCAGCTCTAGGTTGGGTCTTGATAATTTTGAGAAGGCTTTTAGCGTTCTTTCACGGAACAGCAGCCAGGCACCTGGCGTGCAGCAGGCGCTGGCTGGATTCAGGGGACCACACCATAATGGGACACAGTGTAACTAACATTGTAGCTGCTAGGGCCTGGGAGGGAAGGAAAGGGATGTCACAAGTGTAGTTAGGAGGGATGAGTGGCTTGTGCCGGCCTGACGCTGGCATAAGGTTGGAGCTCATAGTGTGCCAAAGGCATGGGGGGCTGGAGAGATGGCTCAGCGGTTAAGAGCACTGGCTGCTCTTCCAGAGGTCCTGAGTTCAATTCCCAGCAACCACATGTCAGCTCACAACCATCTGTAATGAGATCTGGTGCCCTCTTCTGGCCTGCAGTCACACATGCAGGCAGAACACTGTATACATAATAAATAAATAAATCTTAAAACTTGCCGGGGCGGTGGTGGCACACGCTTTAATCCCAGCACTCGGGAGGCAGAGGCAGGCAGATCTCTGTGAGTTCGAGGCCAGCCTGGTCTACAAAGCAAGTTCCAGGAAAGGCGCAAAGCTACATAGAGAAACCCTGTCTCGAAAAAACAAAAACAAAAACAAAAACAAAAGGCACCAGAGAGGAAACAGTTATTAATCATTTTATATGAAAAAGTAGGCCAATGATTTTGATAACTGATTAGACACAGAAAATGGAAGAGAGAGACACAGTGATCAGAATTGGAGCCTTTCTAAGCCAGAGAAAATAACTGTTCAATTAACAGGAAAATTAAAAATGCAGAAGAAATTGATTGTTTATGTAGAAGGTTCTAGACTCACTTCCCTTTGAACTTGCACTTCTTGGGCACCAATGTTCATGCCACATACTAAAGTGAGTGCCAGAATTATTAGGTCATGCCACAGCTGTCAGAGGAAAATACTTGTTAGCACAGTTTTTAAGATGAAGATCCGGAAATGAGAAGTAACCTTGCATCTGATATACCGACGAGGGGAGTGTAAGGGTGTCAGCTCCCTTCCTGGTCTCTGTGACGATGTCTGACAGACAGCTGGAGGGAAGAAAGGTTTTGCTCACAGTTTCAGAGGGGTTTCGGTACATCATGGTGCGGAAGGCATGCTGCACCAGTGCAGTTCAGGGTGGTAGAAATATGTGGGCCAGAAAGCACAGAGATGGATCCGAAGCAAGGGTGCTCACAGCTTTCAAAGGCCTGTCCCTTGTTATTTTTTCCACTAACAAGGCCCACCTCCTAAGGCTCCATGGCCTTCAAAATAGCTCACAAGTAGAGGACCAAGCACTCAGAACTGAGCTGGGGGAGTGGAGGTTCAGTTCAAACTATAACAAAGAAATTCTATACTAATTCCCTCTCGGCCAGCAGTTCCCAACCTCTGGGTCACCGCCCCTTTGGGGTCTCATATCAGATATCCTGCATATCAGATATTTATATTATGATTTAGAACAGTAGCAATATCACAGTTATGAAGTATCAATGAAATAATTCTATGGTTGGGGAGTCACCACAACATGAGGAGCTGTGTTAAAGGGTCTCAGCATTAGGAAGGCTGAGAACCGCTGCTCTAAGCCAATGACTGCACTCTCTACGATCTGTTACTGTCTATCGGGTTAAAAATCAAAACAGTCTCATCTGGCTCCAGTATCATTAGTTGGTAATTATAAACTAACTATTTGCATGCAACAGATGCATATGTAGTGTGTTAAAATATTCAAATATAAAGCAAACTGGAAAAAGTTCCAGCAACTTCACCCCTAGAAAGAACATCACAAACAGTATTTTCCATACTATAAGGGAGTGAATTCCTCATTGGTGTGAGTTTTTAAGTAAGTTCTATTGCCTTACTGCCGACGATGATGTTTCTTGCTGTGAAAATTTGGGAAGTGAGGAGGCATTCACATGCCATACGCACCTGCATATGACAGATGACGTCAGCTTTCCACAAGGGAGCTGAATCTCCCCCATCTGCTCCAACTCTAATTTCTTGAGGGATCTAACTCTCTGAGTTTAATCAACTTCAACCAATTTTCAGATTTCCAGCTTTCAAGTAGAAAAAGAAGAGAAAACAACAACAGTGTCATCAATGCTGATCTTTTCCAGTCTTCATAGAAGGGCATTTAATTTTTGTTTTTTGTTTTGTTTTGTTTTGTTTTGTTTGAGACAGGGTCATGGTGTGTAGCTCAGGCTGGTCTTGAACTCATAGTAATCCTCTCCCTCAGTCCCCAGAGTGCTCTGATTGTAGGTGTGCACTACCATGCCAACAGAACAGCATTCTTTATCTGTGTCTAATGTGACCTAATCTGTCCAGACTTCTACCTGCTATAGTATCAATGTTTTAATGACTATAGGACCAATATCCCAAGCTTTTAATTTCATTAAAACAGACATGTGGCCGGTGAAATGGGTCAGAAATACCAAGCCTGATGATCTGAGGTCATGCCCTGGAACTAAATGGAAGGAGAAAACTGAATCCCAAATATTGCCTTCTGACCTCCACATCTACATAGTGCCACATGAATACACATACACACAGGCACACACGCGCGCGCGCGCGCGCGCGCGCACACACACACACACACACACACGCACACGCACACACACACATAATAATTTTTCAAAAGAAGAACTAATTTAGATTTAAAATACCAGATATGAAAGATTCACTGATATAAACAATATGAATATCAATATGTCATTTGCTTAGCAATAAGCACATTCTAATAGGATGACAGACGGAGGGGTAGGAAAGCCCATCTGCTCAGTTGCCTGCACCCAGAAGATGATCAGTAAACAGCACTGACAATCTTGTGAAATGGATCTCCATTTTCATGAAGAGATAACTAAAGCCAGTGAGCAGGTATGATCATCACGGATCTCCATGAAATAACTAGGAAAACAGTCGACTGAGCACATGGAGTAAGTTGGGAGGCTCTTTAGCAACAGTGATCAGAAATGACTCATCTGATTAGAGACCCCAGGACACACAAAGACACAGCCCTTTAATTCACTGCCTACTCTCTTTTTTGCTCCCCATCCTGGTTGACTTAATCTCTTTTCCACGTCCCCAACAATACAGTTGACGTTTGTTGGATGAAGTCCATTTCCGAGTACCCAATTTCACCTTGAAAATGTCAAAGGTCCTACTCTTAAGCATCTGCTTCCTCACCCAGCTCCTCCGAGTCACAGTAGGCAATGACCACATCACTGATGATAGCTCCAAGGACTTTCATAAAAAGATCTTTCAGAGAGATGTGGACAGATCTGAGTGATGCTCTTAGGGATGGTGACACACTAGAGATGAGCAAAAGTAAGCAGCTGCTACTTTCTTGAGTCTTCAGGGACGAGAAGTGAGCTGAAGGGGAGTTTGCATCACAGAGTGTCCCCGAGCTATGCCCACAAGAAGAGACACAGACATGAGCGTGGAAGGAGAAGGGGAGAACTGTTGTGGGATATTTGATCACACTGTGTGAAAGGCACCTTCTGATTGGTTTAATAAAGAGCTGAATGACCAATAGCTAGACAGGAGAGGATAGGCGGGACTTCCAGAGAGACAGGAACTCTGGGAGGAATTTGAGGAGCTGGAAATTCACCCACAAGATACAGGGAAACTAGATGTATGGTATGGAGGAGAGGTAATGAGCCATATGGCAGAATATAGGTTAATATAAATGAGTTAATTTAAATTATAAGTGCTAGTTGGGAACAAATCTAAGCTAAGGGCAAGCTTTCATAATTAATAAGAAGTCTTTGTCATTTTTTGGGAGCTGGCAGTCCCGAAGAAAGGCCAACTACAGAAAATCTAGGCTTCTCTCCTCCCCGGTCTCCATCTGTGCCTTCCTTTGGCAAATCCCATCAGGAGCCTGATGATAAAGAAGTTGAGGCAATGTAGTCAGAATTCCCAGGGCGGAGGTTGGGGAAGGGGTACAGAAGCAGATGGAAACATTTTATTCCCAGATGCTGACGTCAAGCCTTCTTTCACCTTACAAACCCCACATTCATAGAATAGTAAGCCTCTGAGAGAATGCACTATGGTGGTTTCTCTTGGACATAAATACACTACAGAACCCCTTCACCCTCCTTGGTGTTGAGCCCAGAAAGATGCAAATTTGTGTCCATCCAAAACCTGTGCATGAAGGTTAGAAGTGGTGTGATTCAAACTTCTCAAGGTGGAGAGGCTATATAAACCCAGATGATGATGATAATCCACTTAGCAAAGGAAACAAATGAGCCACTGATCCACAGGAAACAGATGAGTTGTACACAGGTTACCCGAGTCACAAGAGCCAGACTCACAAGGCTACACTATGTGACCTGATTCACAGGACACAGGAGAGTCAGACAACCTAGAAATCAGACCAGTGGTTTTCAGCATCTAGGGTGAGGCAAAGGGCTGGCAACTAAGGAGCACAAGAGAATTGTGGGAGGGGATGAAACTTATTCATAGTGATTGTGATGGACACTGTGTGCATTTGCTACAGTTCATAAGATTACATGAGAAAAGAGGACTTTTACCAGACTTAAGGTAATACCTTAATTAGCCTGATTTAACAACATAATTGGTGTAGCTCCTTGTCCAATTCCCAGGGAAAGAGCTCTGAATTCTACATCACTGAAGGAATGGAATCGGTCTCAGGTGCACAGCTTTGTACTTCACCAACAAGCCCTGAACTTCACCAGAGCCCATCTCTCCTTCCCTGGTGCCCCTGGGGTAGAAACGACTTCTTTAGGTGCTCTAAGTGGGAAAAGAAGTCTTTCCTCATGACAGAACCCTGTCACAAAACACAGGTTAGCAGGAGAGACACTTAGAGAGTTATTCAATATGAGCTTTCTATGACAGGAGCGTTGAGCAAGGGGGCCCAAGAAAGAACACAGGGTGATGCAGATGTGAAATGGACCACATAGGCTCATGTGTTTGAACACTTGGTCCTCGGGTGCTACTGCTATTCTGGAAGGTTGTGGAAGGTTTGGAAAGACAGTAGAGCCTTGCTAGAGGAAGAGGGTCACTGGAGTGGTCTCCAAGGTTTTGCAGCTCAGCCCTACTTACTGCCTGTTCTTGGCTTCTTGATGGAAGACACAGTGTGACAAAGTCCCCTCCAGATGCTGCCTCTGTGCCTTCCGCCATGATAGGCTTGAATTCTTTTAAGCTGTGCTCCAAAAGAAACCTTTCTTCTTCATGGTTTTTGTCTGGTATTTTGCCATGATGATAGCGAAACTGACTACCTCCTCTGTATTTTTATACAAAGTCTGAAGAAGAAATGAGGAATTGTGGAGACACGATTAGAAAAGAGGAGTGTGGTTTAGTAGCAATGAACAAAGGGAGGTTTAGAAAAGCTTCTTCGGATTCTTCTCTGTGGCCGAGTATCTTCAAGGATAAGGCTTTCTTGTCCTCCAGGTAAAGGGAGGACCTCTCTGGATTGAGGATCCGTGATCTACTTCAGAGCAGTCACTGAGGGATGCCATGAGTGAGCATCTTATGTGTCAGTCACTTTCCCTGTTGCCATGGCCAGTTACCTGACAGAAACTAAGGAGGAAGGGCTTATTTCCCACAGTGTCAGAGGCTCAGCAGCATGGAGAGACACTAAAAGCATACAACTGCAGCTCCTCCATAGCGGAACAGGAAGCTGAGAGAACTAGACAATCTTCCAAGGCCCGCCATGGTGGCCTTCTTCTGCCATTCAGGCCTCACATCCTCAAGGCTTCACAATCTTCAAAATAGTTATGAGCTTGAGTTTGAGGTCCATACCAGGACATTCGGCTTCCATGGATCTTCAAGTGCAAGGAGCCCATATCTAGGGACGGTGCCTGCTGAACACCGTCACCTGAATTATTCTTTCCATCTTGGCTTCTTCAGTGAGTTCCCTGCCTGGCCCTCACCAGTCTCTCTCTCTCTCTCTCTCTCTCTCTCTCTCTCTCTCTCTCTCTCTCTCTCTCTCTCTCTCTCTCTCTCCACCCGATTGTAGCACGAGTCTTAAAAGTTCTTATTAATAAAAACAAACCAAGGGGCGAGTTATTGGGGTGAATGCTGAAAGATCAGAGAAGCAGAACAAGCCACAGCAACCCCACCTCGCCAATTCCTCAGCTGATCCGTTTTTTTCAGACTGGAAGCCTCTGTGTCCTTATCCAAATGGATCTCAGCTGAACTGTGCTGCTCAAAGCCTAAAAGCTTAACCAGGCTATAGTTCCTTGTCCTCACGCCTTAAATACCTCTCTGCCTCCTGCCATTCCTTCCTGGGATTAAAGGCGTGAGTCACCATGCTTGGCTGTATCCTTGAACACACAGAGATCCAGGCAGATCTCTGCCTCTGGAATGCTAGGATTAAAGGTGTGTGCCACCACTGCCTAACCTCTATGTTTAATATTGTGGCTGTTCTGTTCTCTGACCCCAGATAAGTTTATTAGAGTGCACAGTACTTCAGGGAACACAGCACCACCACACCCAATCATGTCTGTAATCACTCTCACAGCAGTCTCCCTTAGCGCCCTAGCCCTCTCCAATTTCTTCTCCATCCCTCTACTTCTTTGCAGGAAAATAAGCTTTTCCAAAGTTCTCTCCTCTTCTCATAAAACATAATTATAAAATAATTCTGAAAAAATTCAAAGGTAAAGAAAATGATACTATAAAACATTATATATATATATATATATATATATATATATAGTCAATCCTTAGACTTAACAGATGTTAACACTTAACTAAATTTACTTAAAATAAAAAAAAACTGCCCTAAAACATAACCTGTAAAGCTGAATCCCATCTGGGCTTCTTCCTAACCCTGTTAGCCTCTCATTCACCATAACTTCTACTCGGAATTAGATCTAGCTCATTCCATGCACAGAGCCATTATTTTGCATTTTATTGTGTGTTTGTGTTTTTCAGCTTTGCAGCCAATGTACTGAGTTCAGAGATTTTCATTTTATGTTGCTTTAATTTTGGCCACCAAGCTTTCACTCCCAAGATCTCCAGATCTGCTGCATTTTCATGGCAACCATTTTCTGCCCATCCTCTGTGAAGTCTGTTTTCTCAGGTCAGGTGCACGGGGCAGTTCTCTGTCAGGTATCAGCTTCCTTCAAGTGTGTGATGATTTCTGAAGTGTGTGATGATTTCTGCATACCTACATATGACCATGGTGTGACTATGGGATCTGCTGTCCAGGGAAGGGCCAGTGACTATTCTCATACAGGAAGATATTTTTTGTTCTGGGAAATTAATCTACATACTAGATGCTCACTGTCCCAGGGACTCCTAAAGAAGATTATGTTGTGCTCACTGCTTGACCCAAAGTTCAGTGTACCGAGTACAGGATGCTGGAGGGTCACCTCACCTTGCTGTTCCCTTCTACCATGAGACTCGAATTTCTGCAAGCATGGAACCCCCACATAAGCACTTCCTACTTACACAAACTGAAATCATCTACTTTCTTATCTATATTTTTCATCAAAAATGTGGTTTATAGGAAAATAATATCCATTTGTTTTTGCTTTCGAAACTGTTACGAATGTGTGCAGTATCTTCTATCTACTGTCTATGTAGATTGAAGAAAGTGGGGACAGGAAAAAGCATGTGTTCTTTCTATCATCTTAAATCACAATCATTTTTAAATGGCCCCCCATAACTCTCCCATTAGAGGTGAAAGGCTTTTTTCTATTGGATAATTTTAGTCCTCCCTCCCTCTCTCTCTCTCTCTCTCTCTCTCTCTATATATATATATATATATATATATATATATATATATATATATATATATATATATATATACATACATACATGTGTGCGTTCACGCTCATGTACGTGTGTCTCTGTGTACCAATGCTGTATGCTGGGGAGATAGGAACAGATAAGTACACCCAAGATATGAAGCTAATGACACAAAATAAGAATATCCCACAGTTCAATCTGGTGAGCCAATGAGACAAGGGGTTACTTGGGGAATATAGGATTTCCTTACAGGAACTGAAACAACTCAAAGGTAGCTGCATCTCTGAAAGCTGTGGCCGCTCCAAAGAACTGGGGACTTAGAGATCTAAACAATTTGCTGGCTTCTTGGTAGTTGCAGAGTGCATTCCAGGCAGCTTGACTGGTCTGAGTCTCCTCAGCGGTTCTTACTGTTCACAGAACCTTGAATAAAGGGGAGTCAGTTTCATGAACTTCCTGAGACTTCTGAGTAGTTTACCCCCTGGGTCTAAAGAAATCTACCTTTAGCTTCTAAAGAGCCTTTAGAAATTACCGAGTCTTAACAAGTTTCTATCCATGATGAAAGGTTTTAAAACAGAGAAAATGGCTACATAACAAGGCATTCACCTGTTTTCTTTCAAATGGCTTGTTTGGGGCCTTCAGAACTACCCCTTCCACTCTTTCTTTCTTTCTTTCTTTCTTTCTTTCTTTCTTTCTTTCTTTCTTTCTTTCTTTCTTTCTTTCTTTCCTTCTTTCTTTCTTTCTTTCTTTCTTTCTTTCTTTCTTATTTTCCTTCTTTCTTTGTTTCTCTCTCTCCCCCTCCCTCCCTCCCTTTCTCTCTCTCTCTCTCTCTCTCTCTCTCTCTCTCTCTCTCTCTCTCTCTCTCTTTCTCTCTCTGTAGGCTGGAGGACAACTTTGGATGTCATCCTCAGAAAGGCTTTCTATCTCCTTTGAGAAAGGGACTCTCATTGGCCTGAAGCTCATCAATTAGGGTAGACTAGCTAGCCAGCAAATTCCATCAATCTACCTTTCTCTCTCTCTCTCTCTCTCTCTCTCTCTCTCTCTCTCTCTCTCTCTCTCACACACACACACACACACACACACACACACACACACACACACACACACACACACCACTAAGATTATAAGCTTCATACCCAGCTTTTGACATGGTTTTAGGGCTTGAACTGGGGCGCTCATGTTTTCCCTGCTGATCTTTTCTCTCCAGCACCCACAGTAAAATAAGGATGCTCCCAATAACCACAATGTTGTCTGTAGGAATAGCTACCTCTAAATACAGCTTGTTAGAGTATGGACAGACATCTTATTGAGGACACGTGAGACAGAACCTCTGTTCAAAGGGTTTGCTTAAAAATTACACGAAGACATAATTTAAAAGTATAGTACATGAATTGAGCAAATCCTGATGGCACAGACCTGTCATTCCAGTTGAGGTAGATTTTAGAAGTTCAAGACTTGCCTGGGCTGTGGAGAGAATTTAAAGCCAGTCTGGGATCCTTGGTGCGACCCAGTCTCAAGCAAACAAACACCAACAAAAGCAGACAACCTAGGGTGAAGCTCAGTGGTCCAGCATTTACCTTGCAGATACCGGGACCAGGTTCAAACCTCAGCTTTTCAAAACAAAACAGGAAGCATGTGAAATGAAGGGCAGCGACTGAAGGAGCTGTGAGGAAGGACATTTTCTGCCCAGTTCTGCATTTAATGTGATCCTGGCTCTCAAAATCCATTCTGTTTTCTTTCTTGCTTTCAGCCCAGGAGCAATTTAAATAACAAAGACATTTTATTGAGTCCTGAAAACAATTTATCCTTGAACTTGCCTCGGCTCAGCCCTGTGGTTGGAAGGGAAATGGTTCTTTGACAACTTGCCAATTTTCCCTGTGTCGTTTATCTTATATTTCCAATAAGATTTTCATTGTTTGTAAATTGCCCATTTAGCCCAGACTTTCAAATGACTAACATAGGCTTTGCTAATCCTCTCTGTATAAATGCTACCTCTCATTCTTAATTTGCATTTGTTCTTTTTTTTCCCCTTGATTAATTCTTCTAAACCTTTGTCTACCGCATTAGTATTTTCAAAGACCCCAGTTTTTCAGGTACTTATCAACCACGCACAGTTTTCCAATCTGAGCTGCCTATACTGCCTACCTGACTTTGCTCTCAGCTCACTGTTTACTCTGAGTAGTTTGGAAACATCTCAAGCCTGAACTCATTTCTCTTGTCTCACTCTTTTAAAGCTATGCATTTCCCTGTAGGTGCCGCCTTGACCACATCTCGGATTTTCATAGCTTTCTAAAATCCCCAGGTCCCTGCTGCCTTGCTTAACTTTGGGTACCATGTGCCTGGTCCTAGGTCCAAACCTCAGCGTTGCAAAACAAACAAACAAACACACAAACACACAAAACGGAAAGTGCATGAAATGACACAAGAGGCTGCGATCCGAAGAAGCTGAAGGGAACGAGTTCTATCCAGCTTCTGACATCATTTTCATGACTCTGGCTTAATTTCCAATCCCTGCGCTTTTGCTGCAAGTGTAGACTCCCGGGTTTTTGGCTCTTTGCTCTTCAGCCCCGCAGCCGGGGCAGAAAGGCAGATTGGTCTCTCCTGGTCCTTTTTCTCTCGCCTTTGTCTTCACCACATTACACAGATCACATCCTGCTGTGGACTTCACAGGATATCTGTTAGAACTGATCCCTGTCTTCCCAGCTCAGAGGTACCACATCCCCTGTAGAGCGGTACCCAGAAACACACACCTTGTTCTCATCAGCTGCCCTTAGTGTGCTGAAACCCATGAATAGGTGCTTTTTTTTTTTTCTTTTAGATTTCAATACTCAATATTCTAAGAATGAAATGACATCAGGGAAGTAATTGCTGTAGTGTAAGATGTTGAAAGGGTGAATAATCAAACTCAGATGGATTTCTTGGATGGGAAATCAGTTTACGGTTCAAACATGGGGCCTGGGTGGAGATGGAGAGCCAGGGGAAGAAATTAAATCACACAAGAGTCAAGAGCAATGGTCAGAATAACATTAGACTGTGAGATGAAGGAGCCAGAGAGCATGTGTCCAGCAAGACAGGATGACCAGAAGAAAGGGTCCACTGCTTGGCAGGGCCACTAAAAGCCTTCTCTGTTCATCTGACTCAGTGGAAGAATTGAGGCTGCCGCAGAGTGTGTTCAGTTCAGCCTGCGGGCTTCCACTGTGTTTTCACACTGTTGCTATCACTCGGTAGCCTTGCAGTTTTTACAGTGCATACCACAAAAGCCATAGGAAGTTGAATCGATATCAACATTGCGAATGGAAAGTCTCTCAAATGAACAAGAAGATAGTGACCAGCCACTGGGATAAACAGCTGAAATCCAGACTCAGCAAACACTCCGCCTCAGTGATACTGCACCAATTTCATATCCTTAGCTCCTGTTCTCCTGGTACCTCAGCTCGGGATGCCCTCCATCAGGCCTCTCCTTCCTGCGTGCTGCTGCTTCAATCCAGAGGTGGAATCTGGTCTTATTGCCCTGAATCCGCACTGGAATTAATAGCTTGCTTGCCTAGTAGACTCTGGTAGGTAGCAACAGTGGCCAAAGGATTCTGTGATTTCTGAGATTAGGGCATAAGAAATTTTGAAGTTACCACCTGGGTCACTTTCTTAGCTCATTTTTACAAGCCACCCACCATGCTCTAAGAAGTCCGTGCCAATGGAATAGCCACACATCGATGTTTCAGTCACAAATCCCAGATGCAGTCCCTGGGCCATCGCCACCCTTCAGGTGAGCCTTCTTGGCCATTCAACTCAACATGTGACCTCAGATGTCACATGTCAGTCTTGAGGTATCATCCAGCCTTCCTCTACCCTTCCCTTCCCTTCTTTCTTCCCCTCTCAGCCCTCTCTCCCTCCTTCCCTCCCTCGTTCCTTCCCTTCCTTTCTCTCTTCTGTCAGGGTCTCTTGCTGGCCTATAAGTCACCAAGTAGGCTAGTCACACTGGCCAGCAGGCTCCAGGGATCCGCCTGTCATTACCTCCTCAGTGTGGGGATTACAAGTGGAAGACACACTGCTGCTGCCGCTCCCCTCCTCCCTCATCTCCCCAGGAGAGGGAAGGGGAGGGGACGGGAGGGGAGGAGGGGAGGGGAGGGGAGGGGAGGGGAGGGGAGGGGAGGGGAGGGGAGGGGAGGGGAGGGGAGGGGAGAGGAGAGGAGAGGAGAGGAGAGGAGAGGAGAGGAGAGGAGAGGAGAGGAGAGGAGAGGAGAGGGTTAGAAATTTGCCTCAAGTAAAACTGTAGTAGCTACCTTTGCCTCACAGGGACCAAAGTGACCACACTAACCTAATCGAGAGAGCAACTCAAGCAGGCAAGATTTCTGTGGCTCAGGGTTCCACAAGTTCTGGTCCATAGTGTGGAGGCCCACTGATTCTGGGCCCATGTGCAGCAGATGAACATGAGAGCTGGAGTGTGCGGTGGAGGAGGCTCCTCACCACATTGTAGACAGGAAGGAGAGATGAGGAAGAGACCAAGGACTAGGTACAGCCTTCAAGGCATGCCCCTGCAGGGACCCCGCTTCTACCGGCTAGCTTCCCACTCCTTACATTTCCCCAGCCTCTCAATCAGCAAAGTTTTCAACCTATGAGCCTTTGGGTGACATTTTACATTCAAACCATACCACAAAGTCATTAGCAATTTGGTTTAGGATCGCTACAGCAAAGATGGGTTGTTCGGAAGAGGAAAGATGAAGTTGGACTAACAGAAAGCAGAGTGGGAATTTAGGAGTCCCCCAAAACACTCTCTGCTCATTCTGTGAAGTGAGCCCAGAATACTGACGTCATTCTGGCAGAGTTTTGTTAATGGTCTCCTTTTGTACATGGTTTGAAAATGGGCCAGAGATGAAGGTGACTGGCATTCATTGAATGCTGCGTATCAGTCACTCTCAAAAGTTCAGTTAAGCCGGGCGGTGGTGGCGCACGCCTTTAATCCCAGCACTCGGGAGGCAGAGCCAGGCAGATCTCTGTGAGTTCGAGGCCAGCCTGGGCTACCAAGTGAGTTCCAGGAAAGGCGCAAAGCTACACAGAGAAACCCTGTCTTGAAAAACCAAAAAAAAAGAAAAAAAAAAGTTCAGTTAAAATGCACATTGTCTTATTTTTTCAGAACAACCCTAAGGGGCCCAACTACTTCTGTTAGCCTTAGAATCTGAAGCCAGATCTCATTAGTAACGATGATGCCCGTGTCCTTTGTTATCAAGTGTAGATGAGACAACACATGAGAGCCAACCCTACCATCTAGCACTCATGGGACTCAACACACATTACTATTCTTCTTCCATGCCTTTAGCAACCTGTCCTCCATGGTTGCCTACTTTGTCTGAATGCTAAGATTTGCAGTTACTAGCCAGCCACACCCAGTTCTCTGGGCTCCTTGAGTCTTCACACTCCTCTACAGTGGTTCCTGGGGTATGTGCCCCCATCTCACCCTGCTTCTCTCATTCCTTCCCAGATCCCTGTAGACCTCTTCTGTTCCTATGGGATTTAATAATGACAAATGTGCACTGGATTTGAGGCTATGGTTAAGTGCTTGCTGGGAATTTGGTGGAGGCCCACACACGCACACCCATCTCATTTATAACCTGCGTCACTGGCATGGAAACTACTAAGAGCAAGCAGATTACCATCCCCCACCATCCCCTCCAACTGATCCCAAATACAAGAGCAAAAACTGCAGGAGGCTCATCTCTGTGACTTTTTACAACAGTAAATTGTAGCTCATCAGAGCCAATTCCTCAAGCCATTTGCTTTAATCTAAACCAGAATTTCTCATCTCCCCTTTTATGATCCCATTTCAGGGTTGTGTGAGAGGTTGAGCAATGTGGCCATATGTTATCATTCTAATGAAAACAATCAGAGCCTGGTGGTTATTAATCACCTGGCCTTATCATCCATTCAAGAGAAGTCTTATTAACCAAAAAGCAGATATTTTGTTCCTGAATTCCAGAGATAAAAACCCAAAGGAGATGAGAAGAAGTGAACTAAAATTCACTGCCCTGGAATTTTTGAAGCCAATTTAATCTTGTCAATGGCTTCTTTAATTAAGCACTTATATGGGGTTTGGAGCAAAATATTCAGCCCTAGACATTGTTATTTAGAATTTCTCTCTGTATTTTGTCATTCTTGTGGACTAATGCTAATTCTAAAATTTTCAGAAAAACTGAAGTAGCTCAGACAGTTTTAAAACAGTGCTTAGGGGCTGGAGATCTGTCTCAGCAGTTAAGAGCACACACTGCTCTGGCAAAGACATGAATTCAGTTCCCAGCACACTTTTCTGGGGTCTTAGAACTGCCTGTAACTCCAGCTCCAGAGAGATCCAATGTCTTCTGTGGCCTCTGTAGGCACCTATATTCACATGCATACACACAGAGAGACATACATAAGATACACACAACTGAACATAAAAGAGACCTTTAAAAAAAATAGTGCTTAGAGTCCCCTGTCTTCTGTGACCCTACTTCAGATGACCGCAAAGATAAACTCACTGCATGCTATATTTTAAAACACCTCAGTGTGTTTAGAGTTGCCCACCAAAAGAAGATAATGATGACACAGACATGGTGTGAACACTGTGGTCAGCCACAAGCCTAAGACATGAGTTCTAGACTAGGCTAGTGATGAAAGTGCTAATTTCTAAGGGCAAGCAACTGAAAGGACAGGAAGTGAATGTCACACAAGAAAACTTGATGGCGACAAGTCATCGGAGCACAGCCACAGGCGCCATGGCATTCCCTGGCCTCTCCTCCTCCATCTGCTAAAAGAAAGGGGCAAGAGCCGGAGAGCTGTACGTGGGGAACGGTTTGAACACCTGCACGTGATCTTGTTTGCCTGTGGCTTTCATATCATGCATGTTGTATTTGACTCAAGTCATTTGAGTCATTGACATCAAGCATTTCTCCAAGTGATTTTGGCGAATGCATTTCTCTCAGACGTATTCCCATATAATAATAAGGTGGTCATCTGCGGACGAGAATGCAGGAACCACCTCCACTCGGAGGATTCTTTAAAAAAAAATAACTGGCATGTTCTTTCCTGCTCCTTGGATTTACCTCACATATGTTGGGGACTCTGAGAAGATGGTCAGTAGAGAAAATTCAGGTTCTCTCAAACTTCACCAAACTTCTGACAGAAGGCAGTTTCGTTCTTACCAAGTCTGTCAGGGTTTCTGGAAGTAGTGAATGTTCTACAGAGCATACCAAGAGAGATACCCTTTCATTACACGGCCCCTGAAGACTTGGTCCATGTGCCCATAGTCAGAAGCCAGTCTGCATCCTGTCATGGTGGCTTTATCTTCAGCAGAGCCTCCCAGGGAGTCGCTGTATTGGCTCATGGTAGACACCATGTAAACATTCACCAAAGGGGATGAAACTCAAATTAATCAAGCTGTTTACATGGCTGAGACTCCAACTGGCTCAGCCAGGCTGCTCCAGGATGCATGTAAACTGTGTTTGCGTTGGTGACCCAGCTGCCATCTGACAAACAGCTGCTTGGCCCCCAGGTCTCTGAAACATCAGTGATCTTAACTGAATGCTGGTTTGAAGTGCTGGGGACATTATCATGGAGCTACGGGGTTATCGGTACAGAGTTTGACCGTGTTTGTGACCCCTTCTGCACACAGCACATCGCACAGTACAGAAGAGCACAGCTTTGTGCCATTCCACAGGGACAGAAAGGCACACCAGCTGATGGCAGAGCTACGTGAGTGTATCCAGGTGGATGACAAAGATCCAAGGTGTGCATTCCAGCCCCCTGAGCAAGCTCACCCCTGGGAAGAGACAGGACAGGAACTGAGTAGCCTTTAATTGCTGCTTAGATGGATGTACTAGAGATGGAAGAGAGGAAGAATATCCAGAGAGAGAAAAAGAATGAAATGGGAGCAGGTCTTCCCTGGAGGCCACACATCCTTTCAAATCCATCACAAATCTTTACCACCAGGATGGCCAGGAGTTCTGGGGCATCATCAGCTGATCAGCTCTCTAGTTTCAGTCACTGTGGCCACAACACTTGACAGAGACAGCAAAAGGGAGGGAAAACTCATTCTGTCTCACTGTTCCAGCCCATCCTGGCAGGAAGCCTGGGTGGGACAGGTTCATTCACAGCAGCAGTATGTGATGACATAAAGCTGTCATGCCACAGTGGGTCAAGAAGCAGAGAGTGACAGGCAGTGAGGGCAGGAAGAGCATACCCTAGGCTATGACCAGGAAGCACCTCCCAAAGTTTCAAGACCCTCCCAAAATAGTGTTGTCAGTGTGGACCAAGTATTTAAAACACAAACCTGGCACAAGAGAGTTGGCCTGGTGACTAAGAGCACTTGTTGCTCTCTTCCAAAGGATCCCAGTTTGGTTCCCAGCACCCACATGGTGGTTTACAACCATCCATAACTCCAGTTCCAGGGCATCTGGTGCTCTTTTTCTGGCCTCTGTAGGTACGAGGCACACACACAGTGTGCATACATACATACACACAGGCAAAACACTCATACACATAAAATTAAAAATCCTAGCCAGAGAGAGAGAGAGAGAAAAGAAATGATGTTGTGGGGAACCTTTCAAATTTAAACCACAATACTGGTCAACACATAAGGTACCTAAAACCCTTCCCACAACAGAACTGACACCCTGGAGGCTGAGAACATCCCCTAATAAACCGAATGAATATGTGAATTAGTTGGACAGTAGATGTTCCATGCTGAGTATTTTATGGTGGAGAGACTCGTGTTTTGAAAAAAATGAAAGCATGATAAGAGAAACTCAGAGGTATAGTGGATAATTATTTGACTTTTGGTTTTGTTTTAAGGCTCATGATATAAACAGTTTTAAAGGAAATAATAAGCAATAAGCATAGGCCTCACTGAAAAGAACTAGAAGAACCGGAGAGTGTAAGGTCTATAGATTTACAGGAGAGTGTTCTGGACATGAGGAACTGTTGTAGAATATTAGCTAAAGATGTGTTACATTTGTTTGTGCTGTGGAACATTTGTTTTAATGATGCAAAGATGTGCTGTATTCTTTTATGTTGCATTTGTTTAACTCTGTGAAGTTGTGTTACTTTGCCTGTCTAAGACACCTGATTGGTCTAATAAAGACCGAACAGCCAATAGCAAGGCAGGAGAAAGGGTAGGCGGGGCTGGCAGGCAGAGAGAATAAATAAAAGGAGGAAGGAGTGAGAAAAGAAGGGGTCAGCCACACAGCGACACAGCCAGACATAGAATAAGAAGGAAAGAAAAGATATATAAAAATGGAGAAAGGTAAAAGCCCAGAGATAAAAGGCAGATGAGATAACTTAATTTAAGAAAAGCTGGCTTGAAACAAGCCAAGCTAAGGCCATTCATTTATAAGAAAGGATAAGCCTCTCTGTGTATTTATTTGGGAGCTAGGTTGTGGCCCCCCCCCAAAAGAGCCAAAAGACTAAAACAACCAACAACAAGGAACAGAGAGCGAAATCCCTGAGTCAGAAGCATCCTGTAGGCTACATGGACTCCAGCCTAAAGAGAGGGCACAAGATGCCCTCTCCATCAGCACCAGGGAACTTCCCTGGTCCTGACCACACTGGCAGTGATTCTCCAGGTTGAGGGACAAGAAGGAGGTGGCTAGAAGCCTAAACTCCACCCATTAACCAACAATAGCAAACAGAGGCAGAAACCTCTTGGCAAGAATCCCTGGTCTGGACCCTGTGTGCTGTGTGTGTGAGTCAGAATTAAGGTCAGCAGAGAGTGGGCAGGCGGGTCTCCAAGGTGGCCTATCAGAAAGCTGCCAGGCCCAGTGGTAAGCCCTGGATGATATGTGGTCATTGCAATGTCTTGGCCTCCTTGTGAATTAGACAACCCAAGCCCCTGCTTAAAATATGGGTTTAAAATACTCAGAACCTCTTCCCTGGACATTTGATTGACAAGCCTCAAGAGTACTGGGTTTTACAAAGCCCTGACAGGGAATGTAGAGTGCCCCCAGGCATGGGCTGTCTGTCCACACCCTGTGGTATGTGGTGTGAGAACTCCATAAAAGGCAGCTGTCTCCAGCCAGCCACCAGCCTTCCCCTGATAGTCTGATTCATGTCTCCCTCGTCTATGAAATGCTTTGCCTCAAAGTCTGTAAGAATTTAACATATTCAGGAAGAGCCAAGGACTTCATCTTTTAGTTCCTTTGGCCTTAAACAATTCCCTTAAGTAAGATATCCAAATATTGCATTTTCCTGGGCCTCACCCATTGTGTTTCAATTCACGACATGTCTCTGCTGCCGTGGTTTAATATTTGAGTGGCACTGTTTCTAGAAAAGACACTCTACACAGAAAAGTCCTCTGAGGGCCTTTCCAACTCTAACATACAGCTGCTAAGAGCATGCTGTCCACCTTTTCTAGGGCTCTCAAAAAGCATCCAAGTCCTCTTTGCCAGAAACTGTGGGTGGAAAGAAATTGGAAAGGAGGCCTTCTGATGTAGCATGTGAGCTGGAGAATGCTGAGTGGGCTAGATTTATGGACTGTGAGCATAGTCCTTGGGCCCCTGGACAGCCGGGAGTGAGGTCATCAGAAAGCAGGTGTGGGGCTCCCCAGCAGGTGTTTCCAAAGGAGTCTTTCAGCCTGTGCTCCCCTGCTCCCCGGAGCATAGGGGCACAGATGTCAGGCACGGGAACTCTCGGGGAGGGTGTTAAATCAACACAAATGTTCTCTGAAAGGAAATTGCTAAGACTTAAAAATCCCCGTTATGTGAGTGGGAAACTTGTTTCAGAAAATTGATGTGAATTGGAGTGTGCAGTCTGAGGTCTGAGGATTTTTATGGAAGTTGGAAGAATTCTTGAAACTACAAAGAATACGTTCCTTAAAGACCGCGGTTTTAATGTTCTTGCCTGCTGTAGGGTTCAGACATAAATGTGGGAAGGTATATAAAAGTTCAAAGGACTGCCAGTGCTCATTTTATGTCACTATAACCAATACCTAGAAAGACTGACTCCTAAAGAAAAAAAAATATCCATCTTGGCTCACAGTTTCCGAGGTTTTAGCTTGGGGCTGGGGTGATGTGCCACTATGGATGGAAGAGCAAAGCCGTGCACCTCAGAGTCAGGGAGTAAAGAACGAAGAAACAAACACTGGGCTTCCACCCTCTCTTTCAAGGGCATGTCCCCTAAATGTAAAAACCCACCCCTGAAGGTTTCTGACACCTTCCGTCAGCACCAAGTTTGGACCAACACTCTAACGAGTGTTCTTTGGGGAAAACATTCCAGATCCAAGAGACCAGTGGTGCACACAGAAGTATGTCAGCCCAGCCTGTCATTAAACCATTAGCTCTTGCCCATTCTGGATCTATAGGGTTTGAGGTGGACATACAACCCACAATCTAATCAGGATTCCTTTGAGTTGTGTGCAGAGATATTGGAAGTGTGTAGCTTCTATCAAGGTTGCTGAGGAAATTGGAAGAGAAGCCAGACTTACCTGGGTCCAGCTTTGGTACCATGGGAGCCACCATGACAGCAAAGCCAACACACAGGACACGGAGAGCTATGGACAGAGAGAACAAGACAGTCCTGAGCGCACTGTTGGAGCTTCTCAGCCTGATTCACTGTGATTTAGCATACCTGGGATTCCTCTCATTGTACAAGACATCATTTGTCACAGTTCCATCAGATAAAAATGACTGGGTCACTCTAAGATTATAACACATGAGTAGGTTATAGAAAGAATTCAACACAACCGGAGTGGACTTCTGGCTTTTTATTTGCCCATGACATTCCCAGCTAATCACATTTTGAATGTACCAGGTGATCTCATTTATACACCCAGAGGGTAGAGCAGGGTCAATTCTTAGTTCTCAGGTCCACTGACTTGTTACGAACTTAATGGTCTTATAACATGCAGTCATCTTTAAATTCATATAAATATAAATTCTCTGAAACAACTGTCTGGCTATACCATTCACTTCAAATGTGTTTATGTAGCAAACATATGCAGTACTCGGCCTCGTAAGTTTTAGCAGCAGCATCCTTGATCTGGTAGGAGAAAAGCAAGGGTTCTACCCCTGAGATCCCACCAGAAACAGCCATACCATCAAAAGAAGTTGGGTATGTTTGGAGATGAAGTGAGTCCTCCCATTCTATTCCTTCAATGACAATCTCCTTCTCATTCCTACACTCTCATCTTGCCCCAGGCTTCACATGTGTTTGATCCAAGTTGGGTCAAGACTCTCTACAGACAAATACAGTAGAGCCAAGTCAACTCCCAGGCAGCCTCTTGCTCAGCTTCTCCATTCCCCCCAAAACAGAACAAACTCTGAGCCTCCTGCTCAGCTTCTCTACACCCCCTAAAACAAACTCTGTCAGAAAACTGCATTAACGAGAGAGAGAGAGAGAGAGAGCTCATCTTCTATGGTGGTAGGCTTCTGTGTGGGAGTTTCACTGACATTGTATAGCCACTGGAAAAGGTGGGGTTAGCTTCTCTCGGTGGTTTGACCTCTGGAGGAGGATGGCTCAGCAGCAGAGGCCCTGCTGAGACCAGCTGGGCAGCACCAACCGAACTGGATGGGGAAAGAAGAAAATGTAAAAAGAAGTCATCTCAAAGCTGGATGGGAAGGCATGGGAGAGTAAAGAGGGTGGTTAAGAGGGTGGGGTAGATAGGGTGGCAAATATGCTCAAAAATATTTCACGGCTTTCTCAAAGAATTAAAATATTATTAAAAGGCGCTACTTTGTTTACAGCTACGTGTTTCCTTACCCTCTGCCTCTCTAAGCCTAGAGCCCCAGAAATATATCCTTATTAGATTAGTGGCAACTAAGTGTCTCAGCCTAACAGAATTAGTCTAACAGGAATTGTTCACAGGCTGTTTGTGAAATGAAATGATCTAACGTTGCAGCCCTTGCAATTAGACCACAGGAGAGAGAGTCTGGCATCCGTTTTCATAACAAAAATTAATTCCTCCATCCCTCTTAATGCCCTCACAGGAGGGACTAAGCAAGACTACAGACCCGCAATCAATGTGGACTCACCTCCCTGAACGGCCCTTCCCTCGCCTATACATCAGAGATAACAAAATTTGCCACATTTCAGCTCTCAGCTCTGAATGGAGGTGGAATGGAGGGCAGGGAATAAATGACCGGTCTAAACGTAATACATTGATTTGTGAGCCTTTCAGATGTAGTGCGGACAGGGTAAGAAAGGGGTTAATTCAATTTTGTGCTAAGTGTTTCCAAGTTAGCCATCAGAAATGCTGACGGTCACAGAGGTAAGAAATTCAGCAATGCTGAAAAATCTACCCCCAAGCCAAAGTGAGGGAGAAGTCCAGTGGAGTTTCATCTGCTGAGAGAAGGTTCAGGGGTGGTGCTTGAGGTTGAGTAGCAGTGCCCAGCAGCCTGTGCTTGACCATGGCTGTGTCCTGCAGCTATGGAGTGGCCCCTCCCTGTGACAGCCCCTTCCGCCTGTGGGTTTTAAAACTGTTGGTCACTTCTGCCCTCCCGCTGTCGTTTGTTGGTCCATGATGTTCATAAGAGCCCTTCATTAAGTTTGTTTTCTCAAGGTTTAGACCACCACATGTGAGTGCACACATATTTTCAACATTAATAAAAAACAGTAATAAAACGCCACTGTTTAAGAAATCAACACTACTGTTTAAAAGCGAATTTCCCCACTAGCTAACCAAGTCGTACGTAGATCTCTGTCATCAGCATTGGCAGATTTCTTCTCAGTCCTCGATGGCTTTGTTCTCAACACACTTGTGAGCTCACATGGATTGAAGGGGATTCTAACCCCAGGGATTTCTGTACCCTCTGCTCTCCACCAGTCCAGCAACCTCAGAGAGCAAAGACCTGATCTGTTCGCTGTCTCCGCAAACTTCAGCACACTCCATCCTCTGCCCAGGAAGACTGGGAGAGCTTATTCCCCATGATTGAATCGAATTGTAGGATGTTCAGATATCTAGTTATCCAGGTGAATCTGTAACCATGTTTCCCAAAGAGATTAGGACATCAGAATTACAGATGACTCTCTACAAGGTAGATTTGCCTCGCCCAATTCACTGAGGAATGGTATGGGGTGTTTGTATTTGCCAGAGTTCTGCAGAGAACCAGAATCAATTGATATATTGGGGGAAAGTGGGAATGTGTGTTTCTGACTTACAGTGGCTTGCTGTAATGATTTTTTTTCACTTTATGATAGTGAGAAAGTACTACCCATTCAGCATTTTGAGGGTTGGGTTTTTCCTAGGCTTGAGATCCCGAACAGCAGTGAGTCAGCCATGTGATCACACAGGGGTCTGGCTGTTATTCTAGCAGTACAGCGATCTGGTCAGGTAGGGATCAACACTAAATAATTTCAGTTCACAAAATTGGATTTATTAGAGCAGAGCCACATTGTAAGTTGAGGATGTGTGTGTGTGGATTTCTTGGATCTGCCGTTAGCAAGCTGGAGACACAGTCTGAGAGCTCCACCGGAGCCTGTGATTTTGGTTCCAATCTGCATCAGAAGGGAGGACCTGACAGAGGGCAGGGGAGGTAAGAGTGGGGGAGGTAGGGCTTCCAGCTGAACACTCAGGCAGAGAGCCAATGAGTTCTCTGCGCTTCCGCCTTTTGGCTTCATTCAATCTCTCAATGGCTTGGATGAGGTCTGCCTACCTTGGGGCTCGCCATCTGCAGTCTACTGACTCAGAGGCACATTGGCTCTAGTTCTCTAGAGAGCTGGTGAACATAAAATCCAAAGTGGGGTCTCTCGGGACCCCCAAAGCCTGAGGGAGTGGGCAGCACAGACTGGAGCATGGCTACCCTGGAGAGCATGGGCAGAGAAAGGGGGGGGGTGAGGCAGGAGAATAGAGACAGACTGATACGAAATCAAAGGCCCAGGGAACGGGGTCCGTCCAAATTGCCTCTGTGTCTTGGCATGTAGAAATCTTGGAGCAAAAGGAAGTATTCAGACGATACCTTAACATGAAGAATGGTTCCTGGGAAATAAGCTTTGGGGTGACCAGCTAGTCTACGAAAGAAGAGGAAGATGGAAAGTGGGGTACTTTAAGCAAGCCAGGACGTACCCTCACAATACCTAGATTAGATTCCCTTGCTTAAGCAGCTTGCTTACTTCAACACTAGGGCGTTTTTTACTTCCCTTGGCTCCATTAGCCCAATCCTTTCTGAACTAACACTATCTGCACACTGGAATCATGCTTGGGGTGATGCCAAATCTCTTCCAAACAGAGAGCAACGAGAGGCAGATCACACAGTGGTAAAACAATCCTGGAGCTGTAGAGAGCAGAGCATCATGTGATCAGTCAACTAGTGAAGGCACAAGACCATGGTAAAGCAGCTCAGATGGTGGGGGCAATCGGGAGGACCACCAACTGCCCCGTGTCTTATTATAATGTATCTCCTACTCAATAACCTTGCAAAATGTGGCTATTCTCACCATTCAATGGATGGATTGCCACATCTGCAACCCCCATGTGAGGACAGAGAAGAGAGTAAACCCATCTGGGCAATTCCCAACCTGTTCCTCACTTCTCCAACTTTACCCTGCCTTGACTGATGAACAACCATTATCTCTTTCAAGTTTGCCCTTAAGAGGCTATCCAAATCCCAGGAAATAAGACTTCCTCTTGACTGCATGGTTTTGCTCTGTAACAGAACCTCCAACCAATCTGTAACCTATAAGCTGGACATGGGGATCAAAACCATAGAGAAAATAAAGAAGTCATCCAGTCATGTGCCACAGAATGATGTTCCAATCGAAGATGAACCACAAATACAACAGCGAGTGGTCCCATGAGATTTTGATGTAGCCTAGGTATGCAAGAGGCTATGCGATCTCGGTTTGTACTGGGGCCTTCCACGGTTCAGACAACAACATTACATTAGGACGCAGTTCTCAAAACTTCCAATGACTGAGTGTCACATGGCTGTATCCAAAGAGGCTTTCCCATCCGGCTCATCGCTTTCCTTCAAAGCGGTGTTTCTCAAGCTTCAGCAATAACCACATCCCCTGGGGGTTCAGAGATCCTCAAAGCACAGACTCTCGGGCTCCCCCCAAGAGTTTCTGAGTCTGTAGATGGGAAGGAGCCCAGAATTTGCACTCCCGGCGAGTTGCAAGGTGACAGTGATGTTATGGCTGCCAGGGCTCACACCCAGAAGTATGGCTCCAGAGCTCTCCACTCACCCTCTTTCTTCCTAGCTCAATGGGATCAAGAAAGCTATTTCTTTACAGCTTCAAGACAAGCCTTTCCAAACTCTGTGGCCACCCACGGGGAAACATCAATCATTACAGGCCAGCAAGGGCAAAAACTGTTATCTCTTCCCCAGCAGGTGCTTAGCGCTCCTCAGCTGCCTGAGGCTGTGCAAGCACTCACTGGGAACCCAGATTTTACATGACTGTTATTAAAAAGCCTGGAACCTACACAGCAAGGAACACCCATTTGTCAGCAACAGCGTCTCTTCCTGTGATCACAAATGGTTTCCAGTCCCGAGGAAAACCCAGGAGACATGTGGGAAGAAGAAGAAGAAAAAAAAAGGCCAAGTCTATAGTTACAGCCTCGGGCTATCCCCCAAATCAAATTGAAAAGAAAACTGGGGAAATATTTTGGCTTCTCTACTCATTCCTGCATTCCTCTTTGGGACAGATGGATTTTTCTTATACTCTCCATTTTTAAATGTGTGCAAAGAAATAGTCCCGTGAGAAGTAAGTGACAAATTTAGAGAGGGTTCAAACACATTTACTAATATCTGAATGGATCATCATTTCTCTTTAACACAAACATCTCATTTTGACTTTTACTGGTACCCTTTTTTTTCTTCGAAACACATTTCAAGAATCTAAAAGTCAAGACTGCTGATTTTCTTCAACTTCGGCCGAAGTATAGTAACAGAAACAAGATTCGACTGAGCTCTCAAATGCCAGCCCAGCTTCTCCAAGCTGATACCCAGCCCCCTAGAAGGTTCACTGGCTCCTGTATCCTACACCCGTATGAAGCTTTAGGACCCCAGTTTGTCTGAACATAAACGTCATGACTTGGAAACTGCAGGTCACCCTCCTGACTCCGGGAGCTATAGGGGCAAACACACCACCGTGCTTACAACAGGAATTAAGGACGTGGCAAGAGAGATGACCTGAATCTTTCCTCACTCCACTTGCATGGACAATAGAAGGTGATGTCACGAAAAATGTATTGCATGGAAAATTAAACAATAGCCTTCACTGCAGTGAAAGGATGCCAGGGAAGCAGAAGTTTGAGAAAAACAGAGTTAAAGGCAGCAAAGCAATTTCTTTATTTCAGGAGCCCCTAGAGTTACTAATACTCTAAAAAATACTCTAGAAATCCAGAAATTTCACACACACACACACACACACACACACACACACACACACACACCAAAAAAAGAGATTTATTTGACCATAGGAAATGCATTTCTTCATAGGAAAACTACGGAGGATCTTCTCTTGGGACATTTTGGAGCGACTGTTTCAGGAGGCAGTAGATTGGACAATGTCTAATCACTTTTACATAAATTATCTGTTCCAACCCCTAAGCTTTTACCATGTGGGGAAATAAAATCTAAACCAACCGTCAAGGCTCGGATGTGAGGTCTGAGGCAACCATGGTCCACCTTGAGGCTCTAACCTAAGAAATGAAGTTTGTTTGCGTGTCTCTCCCCTGACCTCACCATCTCCCTCTGGGATAAAATAAAAATGATTCTAGTGAAGAAGTAAATCAAGAGTGGATTTTACAGCATGGACTCCAACTTTTATGGACATACTTCAAACACTACCACTCAGTGCCTTACAAATCAAGTATTTGGGTCATAATATTCTTGCCAGAAAAATTCTGCTTCACCTACACACACATTTGTCCCAACTGGGAATTGCCTTTTCTTCAAGAACTCTAGACACTAAATAAGCAAATCTACACAAATACTGAGCGCAATGCTAATGAACAAGCTGCCTCCTCTCCCGACCTCTTCCTGCTTCTGGTGCTTCTGCTGATCAACATCTATCTTAACATCTGACCAGACCCAGGAATATAAAAGGATTTTAGCTATGGTTGATGCTGTTTTCATTTAAAGTGTTCTGATGCTCCAAAACTTTACTAACTTACATCATATCATATCCTATTAACTATATTCTTTATTATTACTGGCATAGTTGTATCACATGATATGATTACATAATTTTATCATTTAACATTGAGATCAATAGTACAGTTAAGAAGCATGCCTTGTCAGGATTCTCCTCTAATGGATGATAAAGTCAAGGCTGGTTGAACCTAAGTAATTATCTCAGGTCACCCAGTCACTTTTTTTATTTTATTTTTTATTTATTGAGCAGAGGATCAAGGCATGCACCAACAGTCATCCAAAGCCAGTTTCTTCTTCCTAATCACTTCTGTAATCATTGGGATAAAATTGAGAAAGAAGAAGACAAAAAATAATTTCTTAAATGAAGCCTCAAAATATTTTGAGAACACTTTAGAATGAAATGGATTGTTACAACAGCAAGATATGAACTTAACACATAAGAGCATGCAAGGGAAATGGCATTTTCGGGACATATAAATAGTGTGTCTATGGTGGGAGAGTTTATACCAAGTAAGTAAACAGCTCTCCTGGTAAAACCTCACAATCCAGCAGTGATGCCTTGATATGCATGTTTAATCATGTACTCCAAACTCCTAGAATCAAGAGATGTGCTAAATAAATAAATAAACCACCACCAAATTGATGATAATAAAAAGAACTTTACAGTTAGCAAAATGCAATTAATCTTCAGGCTTACTTTTAAGGCATACTCATTTGTACCAATTAACTTCATTATTCGACTTGGAAGATTTCTCCCCGTCTCCGTGATCCAAGTCTCTTTTAAGATTCGAGTCCGAGCCATCTTTACGGCCTTATTTCTAGTTAAGATTGCAATCATTTGTCACTGGTGTGCAGACACTTCTTAACTAGCCCGGTGTTGGGCATAAAAGAACAGCATTGCTCAGGAGCTTCTCTCCAGGGCCCCGCAAAGCCAAGCACTATAAAATGGTTAGACATTAAAGATGCGAAGAAAACTCATAAAACAACACATAAAAATGTGTCTTGCCTCGCTATTTATATGGAAAGATGGTGCCGTTCCATCATTCAAGTCAGAGACTATTTAAGAATTAAAGTTTCAATCTGAACAGGAGCAGGGAGAGGTTTCTCTCTTTCTCTTTGACCCTCTTTTTCTGTTGTTGTAAAACCGCCAAAGTAAAAAGCATGAGCTTGGCCAGCTTGCCCATTGGCTTTCTGCTCTCTCTCTCTCTCTCTCTCTCTCTCTCTCTCTCTCTCTCTCTCTCTCTCTCTCTCTCTCCCTCACTCCTCCTCTCTCCCTCTCCCTCACTCCTTCTCTCTCCCTCTCTCCTCTCTCTCTTTCTCCTAGCTTACACAGACACACAGACACACACAGACACACACACAGACACACACACACACACACACACACACACACACACACAGAGAGAGAGAGAGAGAGAGAGAGAGAGAGAGAGAGAGAGAGAGAGAGAGAGAGAGAGAGATGCAATTGGCTGGCTTCTGGGAACGAGAAAAAGGAAGAAAAGGCTGCCTTTCCTAAGTCAGCTCTCCATCTCTTAGAGACCTTTCATTGACAAATTTCAGAGGAGGAATCATGAGCAATGGCGCTCTGTTCTTGGATGCTGGGGAGCTGCAGCTCCAATCTACCAAAGGAGTGGCTCCCCTTTGGAAGTACACATTGGATGGTGAGAACTCTATGCTGGCAAAGGTGTGGAGTCACTCCGCCCAGAGGCAGCTGCTAGGACCCTTACAGCAATGAAACTTGCAAGGAAGCAGATCCCAGGTACAATCATGTAATCTAGGTGCAAAGGAGTAGATACAACATTGGAGGGAGGGAGGAGAATCAGGGGTGAGCTTTGTCCTGAATCAGAGGATGCCCATTGTCCCCTGTGGTCCGTGCTGCATTTCCTGTCCATTAGACAGAGGTGGCGATGATCAGAACCAGGATTCCTAGTGCTCCAGAGCAGATGCTGTCTGTGCCAGTACCCTTTCCTTCACTGTCTACATTTCTACATAAACAAATCAGCCAGATTTCCATCATGAACACACCAATGTGGCCATAGTAAGAGATGGCGGAAACTTTAACAGGTGGGGGCCCCAGGGAAGTCACCAGGTCAGGTGTGTGCTCACAGAAGGGATTATCCTAGCTCCCCAGGCACCTCAGTCTCTCCAGCTTCCTGTCTCCCACTCCTGTAATACCAACCACATGTGGTCCTCAGCCACAGGTCAAGGAATGGGTAATTCAAAGCTGGCTGGTCAGAATTCTTTCTACATTCTCTCCCCTCCCACAATCAAATTGGGAAAAAAAATATAGGAGTGTGTTGTGATACAGAATATTCTGGAAGGCATAGGGGTGTGGCCTCATGGTGATGTAGCCCCAGGCAGAAGGACACACAGACTGGAAAATTTCCTGGTGCCACCTAGTTTCTTCCTTCCAGTCGATGCTGCCGCTGCTTCTCCAGGCTCGTTCATCGGAGCCACGGAATTTCTCTTCCCTCTTTGAGTTGATTTTAATCCTGAACTAGACCCAAGCTTTGATAGAATAACAAAGAAATAAATTCAAGAGAGAGTGGAAAGTACCAGCTTTGCCTGATGAGGCACCGTGGCATCAGAAATGACAGGTGATAGTTCAATGCCTCGAGAGCACACCGAGGGGCTGAAGGGAGAACACTCTTTCTATCCAGGGTGTGTTACTGTTTATAATGTGATCTCACACGCTTGCCAAAACTTCACAAGACTCTGTTTAAGTAAGGGCTGGATTAATAGGCTCTACAGATACTTAAATCTAATTTTTTGAAGCTTGGGAGTTTGAAAGATTGGGTTTGGCTACTAAACACTGATTTCCAAATAAAGTATTATAAAGGGTGGTTTTTAGCATATGAAAATAATTTTTTCCAGGACTAAACTCACTTTCTCCTTCAAAAAACTAGCTTCTATTCCAAATGCAAATGCTTGACTAGACACACAAGATGTATTTTTGGAGGGGGGAGGCTATGTGCATATGAGTGCAGCGTCCACAGAGCCAGAAAAGGCCATTGGATTCCCTGGAGATGGAGTCACAGGCAGTTGTGAGCTGCACAAGACAGGTACTGAGGTCCAAACTGGGCTCCTCTGCAAGTGCAGTGAGTACTAATGGCTGGCGTCTCTCCAGCCCCCATTCTCACTTCTTTCAAAACAAATTCTACCACTCCCACCAAATTATCCATTTTGTAATTCTGCTTTCTCTGAGAAGGAGTACATGACCCTTCAGCATTTTATCTTGGGGTGGTAGAATTTAAGTTTTCTGAAAACCTAAAAACCCATTCAGAATCTTGCCTTTTCCTTGCCAAAGAAACCATCATTTAATAAATGATGGAATAACTGTTCATTTACCATTTACAACTTGTTCTTAGCCCATCAGTGAGTATGGAAACTATGTGTGGACTTGATTATCATCAGCATCTAACACAGTATAGAAGACAGTCCTTTGCTATGAGACTATGACACCCAGAAAGGAAGCAGAATTGCTGGGTTCAACTTGTCCAGTGTTTCCAAAATCCTTCGGATAGTGGTTCTTTCTCTTCTTATTTTGGTGTTCCAACAATTTTAACGCATGCTCTCTATACATCAGATGCTGTTCACTGCTCAAGTGTCCTGCATACCTCATGGAGCCACTGCATTCTGCATTTCCTTCCTCTTCCCTGGGTCACCTCCTTCACCACCTAATCTCCACAGGGCTTCATCTAGGCTGTGATTTGGTTGTGAAATGACTCCCTGAAGGCCTAGGTGTTGAGTGTTTGGCCTCTAGCTCATCAGACCTTTGGGAAGTTGTGGTATAACTTTAAGAGGTGGAGCCTATGGGGAAGAAGTTAGGTCACTGGGTGCATGCCCTTGAAGAGGCATACAGGGCTCTGACCCTTCTGATCTTTCCCTCTTTTCTCCCTATCGGCTATGAAGTGAGCAGCTTACTCCAACACTCACTATTGCTACATTGTGTTGCCTCATCACAGGCTCCAAAGTGATGAGCTAACTGGCCATGGGCAAGAACCAAAGTTAACCTTTCTTGTTTTTAAGTTGACTTGTGTCCGTTATTTGTTATAGCATGGGAAAGACACCCAACTGAGTTTCACTTTTTAATAACAATGGCTCATATAAAGCACATGGTGCATGCTTTTAATTTTCAACATCCATTTTTACTTTGTAAAAATGCAAAGAGAAATGTTTTCCTTCAGGAAAACAGAAAATTGAAACAATGAGCAGCAATAAAAAGTGGTCAGAGGACGTAAAGAAAAAGTTGAAAGAAATTCAAATGGACAATAAACATCTGGGAGGAGGTCAGGTTTGAAGGGAGTTTTCTTTTTTGTCTCTCTCTCTCTCTCTTTTGTACTTCTCGGCTTTCCAAATTGTTGATGATACATAAACCTAACCACCACCACCCCCCAAAAAAATACATCCTCTAAGATCTTTGACAGTTTCCCATAATTTAACATCAGGATCCATCTGTTTCTCTTTCTTAGTTTCTTCACATCCTGAGGAGGAAAAACTGTTCCACCATCTGCTTTTCCCATTTGGTTATTATTGATCATCAAAACAGAAGCTGAACCTTAACAAATTTCAAGAATGGCACAATAGTAGTGCAAACAATTACTTGGTACTGACCAGGCCCAGGAGCTCTTATGGTAGGGGTGTGTGTGTGTGTGTGTGTGTGTGTGTGTGTGTGTGTGTGTGTGTGTGTATTTAAATGTCATGTGACTGGGCTGGTGAGATGACTGAACAGGAAAAGGCCCTTGCCACCAAGCTTGGTCCCACCTGGTAAAAGGAGGGAGCAGACTCCTGGCAAGTCATCCTCTGACCTTCATGTGTGAACCATGGCATGGGCACACACACACGTGCACACGTGCGCATGCACAAATCCACTAAACAAAATCCAATTCTCATGAGACTGCTTGCTCTGTGAAATACATCTTGTCATGTTCTTTTTATAAATCAAGGTAAGGAGTGATCTGCCCAAAGTCACAGAGTCAATGTGTTTCCATAAGTTCATTTAAAAAAAAAAATCAGTTGCCAAAAGAAATAGTGGTATGTATCTGCATAAAACCATGTGCTGTTCTGACACATGTATACATGTACATGGAATAGTCATCAGCATGGGGTAATTATCATATCTATTTCCACAAATGTATGTCAATTTTGTGGAAACGTCATTCAAAATGTTCTCCTCTAGCTATTTTGGAATCAAATTACTGTTGCCTGTAGCTGCCCTACTGTGTGACAGAGCCTCAGAACTTAGTCCTCCTATCTCATGGGAACTTTGTATCTGCCAATCAGCTCCCCATCCCCACTTACTGGCTCCGGCCTCTGGAAGCCATTATTCTGCTCTCTACTTCTGAGAGCTAAGGCTTTTTACATTCCAAATAAGAGTGAAGTCATCAGATCTTACCTCCCTGTGCCTGGATTGTTTCACTTACATAATGTCTAGGTCTGCCCATGCTGCCACAAATCATAAGACAGCATTCTTTTTGTGGATAGATAATATCCATTATGCTTTACTGAATTTTCATTATCTCCATTGATGAGCATGTAGACGTTCCCATAACTTAGCTAATGTGACTAGCGCTTCAGTAAAGGTGCAAAAGTGCACAATTTCAACGGCTTTGGATACGCCCAGTAGTGGAACTGAAGTACAATC
Source organism: Peromyscus maniculatus bairdii (assembly GCF_049852395.1). Lineage (NCBI taxonomy): Eukaryota > Metazoa > Chordata > Mammalia > Rodentia > Cricetidae > Peromyscus > Peromyscus maniculatus. Next base: position 47,832,452 of record NC_134859.1, on the reverse strand, counting down.
TATCCCCCCAAACCGTCCACCACTGCTGGGGAGACCATGTCTATTTCACATAGAGTCCTGGGTGGCCCTAAGGAGATTTTTTTCATATTCTTGATACTGTATCAACCAAGCTTTGGGATAAGTAAGAGTTTAAGGGTGAGTTTGGCTCCTTGACTGTCATTTATAATATTTTTATAGAAAGAAATCACTGGATCCAAAAGGAACTGGGCTTCAAATGAAACTTCTCTATCGCTTATGTGCAAGTTGGGGTTTGACTATAGATCTCGCAGGGAAATTACTGCCAGGGAAAAAGACATGTGTTTCTATCCAAAACAAATGTCTGGAAAATATTTGGCCTTTGAATAAACTCAGGCCGTCCATCTTCGGCCAGGAGTTTACTCTGAGGAGGACTCTTCATCAAACACCCCCAGTGTGAAGGAAGGCCTTACTGAATGCTAACGTCCACTCACAGACATGGTTCTGGAAGCTGTGGAGTTTTCACATGAGCACGCATGTGCTTCTGGAAGACAGTCTTTCCTGGCTGGCCTTCTTAAAGAAGAGGCAGAAAACCAAGACACCTGAGCAACTCCTGACCCTTTCAGAAGTAGATAATGTCCTCTCCGAAGGTAAAGTAGTATTGGAGGGATGCAGGGTTGGGGTAAGGAGAACTGTAACTTGCATAATTGCTATGTTTTAATATAGTCTAATATATACTTAGGTTAGCCTACTGGACACAGACCACACAGTCAACAGCTTGTGACAATCTGACTTCTAATTGCAACAGACAGAATCTGGCTTTGCTTCCTTTTACTTTCCAAGTCATAAACCTGATGAGGAAGCTTATAATTATGTAAAAGCAAGAAAACAATACCAATAGTCACCTAAGGAAAGTCCACATTTGATTATGTAATTTTCTCCTTGTTCCATAAGAAACAGTGGGATATTCAGGGGTAAAAGAAGAAATCTCTCTACCTGAAAACAATACCAGGAAAAAGTAAAGATAACAGCTTAAATATTTATTGTAAAAAATTCATTTAAAAACAGCTATCATTGATTGCAAACCATAAGAATACTGGCCTCATTGTAACAAAATGGGAATTTTCTAAAATTTAGGAGGAACCAAACAAATTTCATTAGTTTTGTTGGAGGAAAGGCAAGCTCAGTCCTCTGGTGTTCCACCAAGAACAGGCTCAAGCTTGTTACCCATGACGTTTCTGGAGAGAAAACAGTGAGCTTTAGGCAAGCACAGACACTTGCTGAAGATAATATGGCGCACATTCAAGGAGAGTGTGATACAGGTCACCACAGAAAGCCTGTAAACAATGCTCGGTCATCATCAGCTTACTTCCAACACAAACCTACCACAGGCTTGCCCTTGCACGGGGTCCTCAGAATGCAAAAGTCTTCGGGTGACCTGGCAGGCCGGGTTATTCCTTGATTGCCAGTTTCTTCCTTTGCTCTGTTTGATGATGGAAGTATCTTTTAATATAGGTAAAAGGGGTTTTAACCCCGCATTGGCTTGTTAATAAACGCCAAATCCCAGAAGACAGACGTTTGGATCTTCTGAAGACACTGAGAGCATAGCCTCATCTGATTATTCCTCACCCGTGATCTCTGAATTCTATAGATAATCATGATTAGTTTCATTAGATTTTTAAAAATTAATTCTTAAAGTATATGACATTAATGATCAATTAGGGCTAGTTTCTTCAATGTGATGGTCACTAGCCACCTGTGGCTTTTGAGCTCTAAAAATGTGGTTGATCCAAGCTGAGATGTGCTAGGGATATAAATACATACCAGATTGGAATAATTAGTGTAAAAAATGCAAATTGGTAGCAGAATTTTTATACTGCTGACATGCTGCCCTAGTTAGCTTTAGTTGTCAATGTAATACAGCTTGGAATTATCTACAAAGAAAGCCTCAACTGAGGAATCGCCTAGATCAGGTGGGTGTGTGAGCATCTACAGGAAATTGTTTTGATCAGTAGTTGATGCCAACTGTGGGTGGCACCATCCTTAGGCAGGTGGTCTAGGGCAGTAAAAAGAAGCTAGAAAAGAATGAGTAAGAAGGCAAACCAGCAATCATTGTTCTTCCACATTTCTGCTTCAAGTTCCTGTCCTAACTTCCCTTGATGATGGATTGTGACCCGGAAGTATAAACCAAATAAATCCTTTCCTGTCCTACGTTTCTTTTAATTGAAGTGTTTTATTACAGCAACAGCAACAGAAAGCAAACCAGAATACTTGTTGAATACACTGTCTTGGCTGAATTGTATTATATAAAACACATCTTTAAGATTTATTTCATCTAAAACTGAGCTTGTTGTTTTGACAAAAAAAAAAAAAAATATTTCATCTATTCTCTGCTCCTCGCTACCTTCTTCCTCATTCCAGAAAGCTTTGCTCTGATGCTCTGAGAAGGGAGTAACCCAGACTTGGTTGGTCCATGCTTTCATCCAGTTCCACTGTGGGGGTGATGCTGATAAAAAGCTGAGGTTGAGAGAGAGATGAGCTGGGAGCACTTAAGTCCTCCTCTACTCCACCTACTTGGGGTCCACATTTCTTGGAGAAGCTGAGATCTCAGTACTATTTCACTCCTGCCTAGAGTGGCCAAGATCCTGTGCTGAACTGCATAGTGACAAGGAAGACCCAAGCCTCAGTCTTACCTCAGGAATATAAACAAATGGGGAAAGCCTACGAAAAAACAAGACCGTCCATGGAATTACAAACAAGTACAGAGCTGGAGTGGTCAGAGACAGCAGCAAAATGTGTTCCTGGTTCTATCCCAAAAGAAATGCTCTGGCAAGCAGTAAGAAAGATAAACATTGACTGGACCATAAATATGGGTAAGACCATTGCAGATGATCAAAATTATAAATGTAACAAGCATTAACCCAGTGCCCTTATGTACTGGAAACTCCTAAGCACTTTACCAAATAACTAAAGCCATCACTTCTATACAGTACTCATGATGTCCAAGGTATTTTAATTATATAAATTCATCCCATGCACATTTAATGTGCCTAATAGATGCTATTGTGGTCTTCATTTTCCTAGAGTTTAAAACTGCCATACAGATTAGTCCCTGTTTTTCAACTTGCCCAAGCTCCCACAGACAATAACTGGTAGAACTACAGACCACATTGTTAGTCAACCCACCCTATACTTTCAGAGGCTGAGTTCACCTTCACAGTGCCCTAGAATAGTCCAAGGGACAGAGATTCAGGACAGCTTCTGCAGTTTGCCCAAGATCCTGGGGCTGCTCACTGCTCACTCTTACACAGTCCGGTCTTCCAAATAGTTCATGTCGAGGCCCCATAATGCAAGGATGAAAACCTTGGTAATTTGCCATTATTTCCTCCCTAAGGCCCCATCACAATTGTCTGCATGCTCCAAGCCTGTAGAGCGCCTTCTGCTCACCACCTTGGCCTCTTTTCCGCACTCCATTCCACGGTGCTTATTGGTTCCAACAGTCTGTCTGCTTTTCTCCTTCTTCCTTCATTCACCGCAGTGAGACCTAGTCTTTGACAGTTGCTCAGTTGTTCTTCCTTTTTCCTAACCCTACCTTCATACAGTGGGATGGCCTTAATCCTAAGAGCCTCCCAGGTCACCCTGGACTCTGGTTTATCACATCACATTGACAGTCAGCCAGGGTGAGAGTATTAGTGCCACAAAATCAAATGTGTGATCAGGGCTCCCTCTTCCCCCCTCCCTTATTCTTTCCTCTTTTCTCCCTCCCTCCCTCTCTTCCTTCCTTCTGTCTTTTTTATCTTTTCCGTGTGTGTGTGTGTGTGTGTGTGTGTGTGTGTGTGTGTGTGTGAGAGAGAGAGAGAGAGAGAGGGGGGGGGAGGGGGAGGAGGAAGAGAGGGACAGGTGTTAAACATACACCTAGACACTACTGAATGCTCCATCCTAATCTATGTATGCAAACCGCAAGAAGATATTTAGTCATGCTTTAGGAAAACCACTGAAAAAAGGGTTTTTCATTTGAGTTGTAACAAAAAAGTTCTTCGAATTGGTTTGAATCATTACTGTTATGGTTAAATCTGATTGTCGACTTGACTGGTTTGTGAAGCACGTCAGCGAGGGCATTTCCTGTGGGAGTTAACTCAGAGAGAGGCCCCCTACCCACGAGTGTGGGTGGCATGATCCCACAGTCTGGGAGTCTATATAGAAAAACCACAGAGAACAGAAGAAGGCAGCCAGCACAGGTATTCTCTCTTCCTGTTTCCTGGCCACGGTGATGCTATGTCTTCCTTACTATGCCCTGAAGCCTCTGAAACTGTGAACTGAGTGAATCCCACTTCCTTTTCAGTCCTTTGCACTCACCAAAGGGAAAATGAAAGACATATGCAGAGGATGGAGTTCACATTCAGAGAGGAGCCCCTTTGAAAGATCCAGAGAGATCTGGAATCAAAGCCCTGATCTTGTGGATTTTTAACAAATTCTGTAAGACCAAGATCCCCTTTCACTCCATCAGCTGAATGAGGCAATGAAGTTTCTGTTTTCGAACCAGATTGAACTGGGGTTTATGGTCTTTAGTTGAAAGACCATAAAGCTATCCACAGAGATCTACCCTAAAAACAAGGCTAACTATATTGTCCAGCTTCAGGGGCAATGTCCACATTAACGTCTTGGTCAAAGTCCTTGGAGTTGGTCTGGAGAAAGCCTGTGCAACCCTGCAAGGAGTTTTTCTCTCTTCTTATCATTCAGTGAAAGCCAACTTTCCTCTTGGGTCCCCACTGATTCTTTTTATCTCAGGGCCCATTCACATTCATCTCTTCTTACTGCCCTGTCACAAGTAAGACTCAGCTGCCCCGTTTTTACACTCTCCTCTTCTTCCAGAGCTAAACTTTACAGCTTCCTACCCCAGTTTCACGTTATCTGTGTTCTCCGAAAGTTCCTAAAAAGAATAAAGAAACTCTTTAATCCTGACCAGCTCATCTATTAATAAAAAATTTTCCACTGGTCTTGCAAACTTTTATCCTGTTATCTCATTTTCTACTCCCTCCATGTTGGCCCAACTGTCCTGCAACTCATTACCTTCAAGATGCATCCAACTAATAAGTGTCTTGGCACATCTATATGCGATACTGTCCTCACCCCAACCTCCATTTTTGTCTCCCCCCATTAAAATATCATGTTTCCAGTGAGACCCAATTCAGATCTCTCTCCCTTATAATTGACTTAGTCTGATATTATTATAATAAACAGATCATTTGAGCCAAAAGAACTGATTTCTTTGGCTAGAAATACAGGGCTGACCCATAGAATTGAAAGCATCCACTGCAGCCAAGTCTCTTGTGAGATTCCCATTAGAGGGACCAGAGGCTCAGGAGTGGGAGTTATCCTCTCCATCTCTGTGGTCTTAAGGCTCCAATGATCTACTTCTCTCTTTATTTCTACCTCATTTCTTCTTGCTTTCTTCATGCCACCTCTCTGTATTTGTGGTATCCCTGACAGCTTGTCTGCCCCAACAGTTTCAGGGCCCAATAGAAACTGATACAGATGCCTCAATTCCAAATCCATTGGAAGAAGCCAGTTGGCCTTGCTAAGCCAAGGTGTTGATTCCCTCTGGGTCTGATGCTACCTGATCAGGGCATGTGATTCCAGAGCCAATCCTTCCAGGAGTGTAGAAAAATCTGACTCTGGAGAGAATATCCATGGGCCAAGAAGTGATTGTCCTCTCTAATACTAAGCAAGTCCACAGAGTGGTGTGAACACCCCTGTAGTGGGTAGCCATTCCAGCTTGGTTCTGGAAGTTCCAACCCCCATTGAGACTCTGGCAACTGTCACGCCTACGAGGCGGGGCGAGGGGAGGCGCCTGGGGACCCGAGAGCTGGAGGGGCCAGCGCTCGCGCTGGGCGCTCTCTCGGTGCCGGAACGCTGACCGGTGCAGATTGACTGTGCAGAGCTCCGGAGAACACCACTGGACTGCATCACCTTCCCCAGACCCTGCGACCTACCCATTATTTAATTTGTGAGTTACGCCATTAAATAAATATCCTTTTAACTACGTGGAGTGGCCAAAATAATTTCTCCAATATCTGGCGCTCACATGGGGCAAACTCCAAAGGCCTAGGCGGCTCCCGCCGTCTCCTCCCTAGCTGGCGGGTACCTAAACCCGCCTGCAAAGTTCCATATAACCAGGGAACACCTACATGGTTCCATTCCCGAAAAAGGGAGCAGCTAGTCCGATCTCAATTCCCTAGCTTAGCCCCAGACCAGCGAAAGAGGCAGGAGAGTGCTAGCTCCGATTTCCGCCATCTCCGCCATCTCTGCCATCTCCCTCCGACTCTAGCCAAGATCGCCAGCAGGCCCTGTTTCGGAGCTGTACCAACGCCACCTGCTGGCTGAAAAGTGCTACTACACGAAAGGTAAGCATATTGTTTCAAGTAAAGGTACTTGATAATTTTACACCTTAAAATTGACTAACAAATTTTGAGTAATTCGTGTAATATGGCCGACAACATTACCTCACAAGAGTTTAAAAACCTTTTTGCCTGTATGATGAATGACATCTTCCTGGAAATATACGACATTCCTAAGGCATATCTGGGCTATACCATTTTGGCATTCATCATAATAATTCACACAGTGTTCAAACACTGGTTTAAGAACAAAGATGAGTCATTATTGGAACTGATACAGGCTTTAAAAGATAGCAATGAAGGCTTAGAGAAAAAGATTCTCTCTCTGGAATCTGCTTTCAAAGATAGCAATGAAGGCTTAGAGAAAAAGATTCTCTCTCTGGAATCTGCTTTCAAAGATAGCAATGAAGGCTTAGAGAAAAAGATTCTCTCTCTGGAATCTGCTTTCAAAGATAGCAATGAAGGCTTAGAGAAAAAGATTCTTTCTCTAGAATCTGCTAATCAGGATTTACAAAACAGGCTTATACCCAAAATTGATTTTATTGATAATAAATATGAATATTTAATGGATAGAACACTAACTCTCCAGAGTGAAGTTGTGGCTACTCAGACAGTATATAAGGAAGAAAGATTATCGTTAATTGATAGGATAAGGTCCATGGAATCATATGTTTCTGAGGAACATAAAAACTTCTATGATTCCATGAGAAATATGGAGTCCCTTGCAAGAGAGGAGGTTCACTCCCTAGAACAGACCCTAGGTGCTCGTTTGCAAGCCCTAGAAGAAACTCTCAGTAAACATGACAAGGGAACTAATAAGCAGAAGGTCAAGACCATAGAGGTTGTAACATCTCCAAATGGCTCTCATACAATGGCTTATCCTGTTATTGTCCATGAGAAGCCAGCAGATGACACACACCCCGAGCCATATATGACATATACATTACAACCAATTTCAACAAGGGACTTTAAAAATATAAAGGAAGCAGTAGTTACGTATGGGATACAATCCACATATGTAAAACAGATGTTAAATTCGTGGTCTACCTCACATAGAATCATTCCAGATGACTGGCATCAGTTAATTTCAGCTGTTCTAGAATATAGTCAGCAGTTACAGTGGAAAAGCTGGTTGAGAGAAGAGGCAAAAAATTTAGAACAACAAGGTAAAATCAGAGGTTTTGTGATCTCCCAAGATCAAATACTTGGTGAGGGATGTTTCGCTGACAGGAATGTACAAGCCACTTATGATGAGCATACAATATCCCTATGCCGTACAGCAGCTCTAAATGCTTGGGAAAAAATTCCAGAACCTGGAAAACCAACTGAGGTATACACAAAGATATTTCAGGGACCGCATGAACCCTTCACTGATTTTTTACAAAGACTGAACAGAGCTATAACAAGAGCTGTGTCAGACAAAGAATTAAGAAAAGTATTAACTGAGTCCTTGGCGTTTGACAATGCTAATGCAGAATGCAGAAGAATACTTACACCATTAAAGATCAGATCAGCTCCTTTGGAAGAATGGATTCAATATACTAATGGTGTTCAGTCTCTTAACTACAGTAATGAGGCTTGGATAGGAGAGACAAATCCCAGAGGTGAAAGAAGGCCCCGTGTTACCAAATGTTTTAAGTGTGGTACACCAGGTCATATAAGTAAAAACTGTACATGGGGTACTCCTAGAAGCAATACACCTTCTAGGAATAGCCTAAACCGGAGACCCCAACCACCTCCTGGATTATGTAGAAGATGTGGCAAAGGCCGACATTGGACCAGTGAGTGCAGATCAAAAATAGATATACAAGGCAACCCTTTACTGGCGGGAAACGCCTCAGGGGGCCTCTTGCAGGCCCCCAAACCAAACGTAGTACGAACATTCCCTGCCACTGTGGAAGAAATTCCTCTCCAGGACAACTGAATAAACCAATGCCTAATGTAAAAACCGATACTGCAATGGATGATAAAACAGCTTTGATAGCTGGATCACAGTTTACAAAGAACACTATAAAACAAATATTTTGGCAGACTTCCATAAACGAACAAAGACCAAAGCTTAGAATTCGAATTAATGGCCTGGTTCTGGAGGGCCTGGTAGACACAGGTGCAGATGTGACTATAATTACACCAAAATCATGGCATCCGAATTGGCCTCTTCAAGAGGTAGATGTCCAACTGTTAGGGATTGGCACCCTATCTCAGATAAAACAGAGTTCGAGATGGGTTGAATGCATAGGGCCAGAAGGACAGAGAGGAAGGCTGAAGCCTTATGTAGCAAATGTAGCAGTAAATCTTTGGGGCCGAGATCTGTTACAACAGTGGAATACCCAGATTAAAATTCCTACACTTTCAGAAAAGGAATACAGACCAATGCATGTTTCTAGGAATAATATCATAACATGCTATAAAAATCAGTCACCAACCATTCAGGCTGTTCACAAACAGAGCACGACTGTTGTTGAACTCTCAGAAGTACCAACTGCCTTACCTTTAAAATGGCTAACTAATAAACCTGTCTGGGTTGGACAATGGCCTTTGACAAAAGAGAAGCTACAAGCTTTAGAACAGCTGGTTCAAGAGCAGTTAAATGCTCAACACATTGAAGAATCTACCAGTCCTTGGAATTCTCCTGTATTTGTTATTAAAAAAAAATCTGGTAATTGGAGAATGCTGACAGATCTGAGAGCTATTAATAAAGTAATTCAGCCAATGGGCTCCCTACAGACTGGGATGCCCTTGCCCTCTATGCTACCAAAAGAATGGCCTATAATAGTTATTGACTTAAAAGACTGTTTCTTTACCATACCCTTACAGGAAAATGATAGAGAAAAATTTGCCTTCACAGTACCTAATTATAATAATTCTCAGCCAGTCAAGAGATATCAATGGAAGGTCCTCCCACAGGGAATGTTAAACAGCCCTACTTTGTGTCAATACTTTGTGCAGAAACCATTAGAGATAATTCGTGTAAAGTTTCCACAATCCATAATTTATCACTATATGGATGATATCCTATTAGCTGATCCAAAGTTAGATACATTGGAAAGCATGTTTGAAGAAGTAAAAAAAGTTTTGCCTTGCTGGGGACTGCAAATTGCTCCTGAAAAAATACAAAGAGGAGATTCTATTTATTACTTAGGATATAAGATAGAGCTACAAAAAATTAGACCCCAAAAGGTACAACTAAGAAGAGATAGATTGAAGACTCTTAATGATTTTCAAAAGTTATTAGGAAGCATTTCCAACTTACTGGGAATCATGGGAATACCCAAAGATGGACTACAAAATTTGGCTAATACTCTAGAAGGGGACAAAGAATTAAATAGTCCAAGAGAATTATCAGCCGAAGCTGAGAAGGAATTGGCTCTAGTAGAAAAGACAATTCGAGAAGCACATGTGGATCGTGTGGATCCAGAACTTAAATGCATTCTTGTCATATTCCCCTCCAGACATTCCCCAACAGGTATTTTGATGCAGAGGGAAGATATTATATTGGAATGGATATTCCTACCACGTAAACCAAATAAGAAATTAAAGACTTATATAGAAAATATCTCTGATTTGATTCAAAAGGGTAAATTAAGACTTCGCCAGTTGACAGGAATGGACCCAGCAGAAATTGTAGTACCATTAACTAATGAGGAAATTTCATCACTATGGAAAGATAATGAATACTGGCAGAGAGCCTGCAGTAACTTTTTGGGAGAGATTAACAACCACTATCCCAAAAGCAAGAGAATAGAATTCATAAAGAAGACTGAATGGGTCCTTCCTCACATTGTACGACAAAAGCCAATTTCTGGAGTCCTCACATTCTATACTGATGCAAATAAATCAGGGAAAGCAGGATATAAATCAGGAGACTTAAGTAAAGTGGTGCAAAGTCCATATAGCTCTGTACAAAAGGCAGAACTGTATGCCATTCTTATGGTACTGATGGACTTCACAGAACCCCTCAATATAGTCACTGACTCTCAATATGCAGAGAGAGTTGTTTTACATATTGAAACTGCTGAATTTATTCCTGATAATACAGAATTAACTTCATTATTCATACAATTGCAGGAAATCATCAGAAAAAGGGAACATCCTATATATATAACACATATCAGGTCCCATACAGGTCTGCCAGGACCTTTAGCACAAGGTAATGATGAGATTGATCAGTTGCTAATAGGTAATGTGCTAGAAGCTTCAGAATATCATAAGAAACACCATATAAATAGCAAAGGTTTGAAGAAGGATTTCTCCATCACTTGGCAACAGGCTAGGGATATTGTGAAAAAATGTCCTACTTGTTCCATCTATAACCAAACTCCATTACCTGCAGGGAGTAATCCAAAAGGTATACAAAGAAATGAAATTTGGCAGATGGATGTGTTTCATTTTGCAGAATTTGGAAGATTAAAGTATGTACATCATACCATTGACATCTATTCAGGATTTCAATGGGCAACTCCTATGAGTTCTGAAAAGGCTGATTCTGTGATTACACACCTATTAGAAGTTATGGCCATCATGGGAATACCTGTACAAATTAAGACAGACAATGCCCCAGCATATGTCTCCAATAAAATGAGACAGTTCTTTGCTTATTACAATATAAAGCATGTTACAGGTATACCACATAATCCCACAGGCCAAGCAGTCATAGAGAGATCCAATCGAACTTTAAAGGATATGCTAAATAAACAGCAACAGGTAACAATGACTCCTAGAAATAGACTGCATAGTGCTTTATTAACCTTGAATTTTCTCAATGCTAATGAGAAAGGAACAACAGCTGCGGAGAGACATTGGACGATAGACAAAACTCCTGAGCTAAACCAACCAGTTTATTTCAAGGATGTGCTGACCTCAGAATGGAAACCTGGATATGTTCTACGTTGGGGAAGGGGTTTTGCCTTTGTTTCTGCAGGAGAAGAAAAGCTATGGATACCAACAAAATTAATAAAAATCCGATTCGAACAGGAAAAACCCCTTGATGAAGAGAAGTAAAAGATCATCCACCAATGTGACATCTCTACAAGTTGTAAGAAAAATTTAACAATCAAAGGGTGGGGTAGGGTTCTGTTTTTGTCTTTCCAGGATAATGGAAATACCCATCTTCCAAAACTCATAAGGCCTTGGATATCCGGATGTTTACAGCAGAAAGGAAGAATCTATTGGTACCAATCTACACATGGTAATATCTCACTGTCTAACATCTTTCTCTCTATCAATCTAGAAAAGTTGTGGTTCCAATTCAATTATAGCCAAGCTGGCTTTGGAGATGGAATTGGCTCACTCCTTCTCTAAACCCAAGCATATTGCTAAAAGAAAAGTTTAAGAGATTCTTCAGTCCCATATCAGAAGAGCCCTCTGGTGTGAGACAGAAGGAAACCAATAAAAAGGGACCATTGTCTTCTAAATTCTAATTCTCTCCATGCTTACTCTTGATTTCTCAGAATCCTTTCTTACATGCTATGTCCTCTTTAAATCCAAACCTCCCATTTTTGATAACAAATAAGTTTTTCCAATAGCAATCTCAGAAGTCACCAGAAGGAAGATGGGGCCCCAACAACAACAACTCTACCCAATCCAGAATGATGCCATGGTAATCATCATCATACTACACTTCTTGCCAGAATTTCAGACAATCTTACCCATTACTCTAAAACTTGCTGCAGAATCTACAGTTAGTCTAACTGAGATTTAACTATCTGAGCTTTCTCACAGTACCCAACAGAGATAACATCACCCCCTAAATGGCAGGAAGCAATTCTAAGAAAACGACGCCCCTTCTCCCTTAGGTTTCATAATTCTCAGGGTTATGGATGACGGTTATAGGGTTAGGGGTGGAAGAAAATATTAACTCAGTATTGTAAAAAAAAAAAAAAAGGGGGGGGGCGGAAGAAATGGAACGAATAGGTATAAGATATGATGGTAAATCATTGTATATACTAGTAAACAAACTTGGTAAAATAGCAACCTTAGACAATTTGCACTGTAATTTGTACTGTTATAGATTCTTATATGTTGATACAAATGTAAACTATTTTTATACTCCTGTTTAAGATAATTTGTATATTGATACAAATACAGAACTATATTTGTTATAATGTACATATATTTCTACTCTTATTTGAAACATTTTTATAGTGATACAAATGTAAATTTATATCTGTCATACTTTATATATGTTCTACTTCTGTTAGGATATTTGGTATATTGATATATATTTAAGATTATTGTCATATTGCATATCGCACTATATATTCCTACCTCTGTTATAAATATCTTGTGTATTGTCACAATTTTGAAGTCATCGTTCTTCACCATACATTTGCTTATAGACTGTTTACCTTATTTACGTGAAGCCTTAGTCCTTAGGTTATTTCGGTAGATAAGATTTATAGATTTATGGTCGCCTATGCCTGTCATCTCTATAGTTACGTTAGTTAGGTTATCCAGATTTACAGATACATAGGTCAGATGGACAGGTAATCTTCAAACACTTCATAGACCTAGAGAATATGGCATTTAAATAACTTAGAATTCTGTTGACGTGAGGCACAATTGCTCCTGGCTGCACCAATTGATCCCGAGAGAATGTTGGGCTTCTAAGACATTTCCATTTGGAAGTTTGTCTTTTTGGCACAAAATGGCCTACTGGGCAAAGAACTGCCCTTGCCTTGATGGCTGACAGTACAAATGCAATGCTGTCCTTTCTGGACAAGCGGGACACAAGGAAAGTGACCACTGTACTCTGCCAAGACAGGGTAAGATGGTCTTTCAGAAATCCTGCTTCTGAAAATGGTCTGTCAGATACTCTAGGCCTGTAGCCAATTTGAATGCACCAACAATGCTGAGAAACATTAGGTGACTGTCCAGGCTGCCAGCTGTCTTGGTCTACTCTTGCAAGATTCCCGAAAGTTGCTTGCATCCATCTACCATTTCTCAGGGACCATTATGTTCCTTCTCAGGTCTTTGATGGGATTGAAGACTAGCAGTTATAGTGACAATTTAGTATATATAATATCTTAGATAGAACATATTAAGTATTAGGTTCAGGTTCTTTAGGATAGGACACCTTTGAAAACATATTAAGTATTAGGTTCAGGTTCTTTAGGATAGGACACCTTTGAATGATCTTTATAACATGCTGTTTACCTATGCTCTATACTTCTCTGGATTTTAGTATGTGTTTCTTGCTTGATATTGTTTGCATTGGTTGTAGTTACATCTTATCTAGGTCATTATCTCTCATTATTTCTGGACAATATTTGATAACCATTCCTTTGTATATAGTCTTGTATTAGTTTAGAACCTTCTTATTTAGACAAAAAGGGGGAGATGTAGTGGGTAGCCATTCCAGCTTGGTTCTGGAAGTTCCAACCCCCATTGAGACTCTGGCAACTGTCACGCCTACGAGGCGGGGCGAGGGGAGGCGCCTGGGGACCCGAGAGCTGGAGGGGCCAGCGCTCGCGCTGGGCGCTCTCTCGGTGCCGGAACGCTGACCGGTGCAGATTGACTGTGCAGAGCTCCGGAGAACACCACTGGACTGCATCACCTTCCCCAGACCCTGCGACCTACCCATTATTTAATTTGTGAGTTACGCCATTAAATAAATATCCTTTTAACTACGTGGAGTGGCCAAAATAATTTCTCCAATACACCCCACTTCCCTACTTATGACATTTGTGTACTGTTGTCTTAACTTGCCTCACACCTCATTTCCTCCTCCAGTCTATACAGAAAATATGCTGTACTGTATGTATAAGCAACACCATCATAGTCTGTCTTTCAGGAAAGCAGACTCTGAGACATAATCTAAGAGGCAGGATTATTTATAAAGAGTGTCCTTGGCATTGAGATTTCAGCAAGAGGAAAGAATCAAGCAGGATTAGATGAGAGAAAGAAAGACCAATAACAGGCTCCTGCTGTGGAAAAATCTTTTTGTACACTTTAAAGATGTGTTGCTCTCACTGAGAGCTAAGTAGCCAATAGCTAGGCAGGAAGAGGTATGGGCAGGAAAGCCAGACAGAGAGAAATCTGGGAAGAAGAAGAGCAGAGTCGCCAGGAGACTGGAAGAGAAGCAAGTGCTGAAAAAAGGTACCACCATGTGGTAGAACACAGATAAGAAATATGGATTAATTTAAGATGTAAGAGTTGGCCAGTAACAAGCCTAAACTATCAGCCAATCATTTATAATTAATATAAGTCTCTGTGTGGTTATTTAGGAGCTGGCCAGGGGAACAGAAGATTCTGCCTAAAGGCTCCCCCGAATATCAGGAGGTTTTTTAAGCTTTGACATTATCTGAGTCAGCCAGGATACACACTGTCCACCCACTAGTCACTATATACATAGGTCTTCCCAGGGAGGGACACATGTTTGTATGAGGCTGTGGCAGTTGAGGTAGTTGAGGGAGGTGCTAAGAACTGGGCTTGATCTGATTAGTGTTTATTTTCAATTTACAATCTAGAGTCACATTGGAAGAAAAATCAACTGAAGAATTGTCTAAGTTAGAGTGGCCTGTGAGCATTTCTGTGAGACATTGTCATGATTGCTCACTGATCCAGGTGGGTCTATCCCACTGTAGATAGATGGTCCTAGGATGCATAAGAAAGCTCGATGAGCATAATCCTGTAAGGGAACCCTTAAGCAGCATTCATCTGTGATTGCTGCTTGAGTTCCTGCTCAGACTTCCTTCAACATGATCTGGAAGTCTGAGATGAAATAAACACTTTTCTCCCCTAAGCTACTTTTGGCCAGAGTGCTTAAACACACCATCAGAAAAGCAAACTGGTACAGAGCTGCAGCAGCCAGTCTTTAACTGGAGCTGAATGGTGCCAGTGATCACAGGTCAACTGAAGTCACAGCTATACCTTAAACAATGCATATGCCTATATCTATGTTAGCTACTTCAAGGAGAAGGAGACTGAGCATAATACTGAATGAAAGATTGGATGAATTGCTATGGAAACACTGACCAGAGAAGAACCAAGTAGGTACTTGGAAAGTGGGAGAATTCAGCTTTATTGGTGCAGGCCTGGACTAAGGCTAGGACTTTGAAAAAGAACCTGCCTCAAATCACAGTTTGTTCCAACTTTTACAGATAGCAGTGTTGAAATCCCCATCAACACTCTGGTCTTAAGGGTGGTTTTTGAGTCATGAGACCACCAAAGAAAAATTTCCATCACAGTTAGACACGTTTATAGAAACAAACATGGCAGGTGGCAGGTGACACATCTCATATTAAGCCAACAAGACAGTAGCATGAACAGAGAGCTGTGGTAATCATTTATTAAGGCAGTTTCATACAAGCATTTGCCTTCCCCAAGAGGAGAAGAGGAGAAGGCTCTAACAAGCTAGCAGAACTCAGCATAGTTACCTATTGCAGAAGTAAACTTTCATTTATTCTATTCTTACATAATCCTATAGTTTCTAGGCAAACATTATAACACAGACTACTAATTAGATCTTGTTAGATGCATATGTAAGGGTATAATATATATCTTTCCCCCTTTAGAACGAATATATATGAGTCATTTTTCTAGAGATCCTGACCAAGAAGAAGTTCAGATTTTGCAGCATCCCATTTGTAGATAGACAGACAGACAGATATAGATAGATTATATATATATATATAAAGGCAGGGTCACACGTAGCATAAGCTGACTTCAACTCACTTCGTATCTGATGCTGGCCCTGAACTCCTGGCCATTCTACCTCCAGTTTCTAATTCTGAGATTACAGGCACATACTACTACCCCAGGCCAGAAAAAAAAAATGTTAAACTAATAATTGGAAATTAGAGATGCATCATCTGACACCTGCCAAATTTTTAAATAATTTACAGAGCATCTCTTCCCTGAGACTGCATCAAATAAGTTCCATGCATGTCTGTCCCTAACACTGTGTGGCCCAGAGAAGACAACAACTAGGGTTCCTACCCCATGCTCATGTATCTAAACCTTGAGCCACACCTCCAAGTTCTGCCCATATGCTTCCCAACATTCTTTGCCAAGAGCAGACATATTAGGTAAAGATATTGCTAGCAATCCACGGAGTCTGCTTAATGGGCAAAGCAAGTTATTAGAGAAGGAAACTCACGATGCAGAGCAGAGGAATTATTGCAGGGTCCTGGAAGGCTGAGGCACAGTACCACGCTGCTCTTTCGCCTGGACTATCTCCAGCTTTCAAAACCACGAGGGAGCAAAGAGAACGCCGCTTACATGCATCCAAGATCTTAAGTGCCCCAAGAAGCCACACCCCAGGCACATGTACTTCAAGGTCATACACAGGCAGGTGTAACAGTTATCTGCTGTCTCACTAGGGGCGGTGCTTCAAGGTCATAGCTAAAACAGCTACCCACTACAGAGACACTTGAGGTTCTTTCCAGTGCCCAGAGCTGGAGAAGAGGCTGTACATGTTCTGGATGTGGGTTCCATGACACTGGTTTTGGGAGCACAGGCATCCCAGGAGCCTAACATCATGTCTAGGTGAAGCAGCTCAGATTCAACTGTACCACCCATGGTTGCCCTTCCTCGGTTCATGGGCAGGAGCCTGGAATGAGGCAACTGAAGCATGTCTGTCTGGAATTGCACAGCTTAGTAAAGGGGTCCGGTGCACAATCAGCAGGGGCCAGAGACTAACCCTCATCCCACCTTTACGCAGGACACAGGTGTGTACTTGGACTAACTCTGGGTGTTCTCCAAATTGCACAAAATGTCTCAATATGCACTCTCCAATTTTTTCTTTGTTCCTCAGTAGTATGCTAAAACATCAACTTTTCTATTTTGCTGTGTTTCTTGGCCAAAGTTTATTGAGACTTTGAATATGCAAATTCATGTAATTAGCTCAACTTGGGAACTTACCAACCATTGATTCTTTAAATACCACTGGAAATCTAATTAAGTTGAAGGATCTTAGTATGCATCTGAAGTCACGCTCTAGTCATAATTATTGTTGTTGGGATGGGAGAAGGGCAATTCTACCTGATTTGAGACTAATCTCTGTTTCTCCCAACATAATTCTTCCAGCATTCTCTTGGCCCCAAATGATCTTTTTCTTACTTTTCAACAACCTCTCCAGTTATCTTTACCCACAAATCCAATAAAAAGGAGGCCCCCTGCTCAGATACCCAGCAAGTTGATCTATAAGATGTTTCCATGCAAACATGGAAGCCTTTTGCAATAAATAACCTGCAGAGACTGACAGTCTGCCAGAAGCTGGATTTATGTTCAATCCGAAACAGAATCTTGGGTCCCTGCAATGAAGGCACCGTGGGGGACTCGTTCTGCTTCAGAGTGCCCTGCTCCCTTCGGCCATTGTATAAATCTGTAGAATCATAGGCCCTTATGACTGCTAGGGATCTGAGGGTTTGATAGAGCTGACTGAAAGAATAGACTGCATTCTCTCAAGTCAGCATCCTAGAGACCCCAAACCCCTTTACATCTTCCTTCTGAACCATTACTTAGAGCATCCAGTAAACCAATACTCAAAAGGGCAGGGCAGAGCCAGTATATGGGCTGCAGGCTGGCTAAGTCCCAGCTCATAAAGGCCAAACCTAGATCTTCAACAGAGCAAGGATTTCAGTAGTAAACCACAACCACAGCACAAGACCAGGAAGTCCTGCTCCTCTGGGAAGACAGGGATTCACACTGGGGAACAGACACAGCTCTGTACTCCTAGGCTATGCCTATCATCCTAGAGCCCCGCCCTTTATGAAATGAGTTGAGCATTTGCCGTCCGTCTGACCTCACGGGTCAGGATCATCTTTCAACAAATATGAACGTGAAAGCAAGCTGTGAACTCAGAAAAGCAGAACACAGCCAGCGCGGCTGATGCATTGCCTCCTCCTTGAAGAGAGCCTGAGCTATGGTGACATTGTTCAGCAGCTTCAAGTTTCTGGCGCTGGTCTTATGTGCTCTTACCTCATTGGCTAATAAGAATCAGTCCACGCCCTCCACTGGGAGCAACCTCTCCAGGAGGACTGTTGTAAATACTTTGAAAACAGATGCTGCTGAATCAATCTCAAAGCTTCTTTATAAGCTCGTAGAAGACCCGGTTGGGAAGCAACTGCACCGCTTGACCCAATGAGAGAGAGGAAAGAAAGGAGGGAGGGAGGAGGGAAGAGATGGAGGAAAGAGTAAGCGAATGTGTCAATATGTCCTCAGGGTGACATGGTTGATTATCAGTTTGATGACCAGAAGCATTTTATCTTTATTTTTCTGGATAAAACAACAGTATTTGCTAGAACGATGTTGTTTTCCTTCATTATACTACGGTCTAATTAGAATGTTGAATTCAGTAACTCATTGATGAGCTAGCTACTCTGGGGTTTTTGGCTGATTTTCAATTATACTGAATCACTTTTATTTACAATCACCAGCCCTCACGCCCTCTGGAATGTGAACTCTGTGAGCATGTTTACTACAGAATAATCGTTTTAATACTGTTAAAAAACATGAAATAAAGATGCTATCTGTGACAAGCTTATCTTTAGTGATGAGAGCACTGTACCTTGTCACCTGCTGAAAACAATTCAATAGATATTATAGATAGCTCATTTCAGCATTGCTATTATTTCCGTGAGTGGCTCATTATGATCCCGAAGGTGAAGAGTTGCCTGTGATTATACCCTGGCTTATCAATATACATAAAAGAATCATGTTTTCCTGCAGAATGTTCCAATAGCTGCATACATTTAAAACATGGTGCTTGTGTATTTTCATTGTCTTAATTCTCATAGTATAAGTATTTAAAATATATTCATGAGGTTCGTTTTGCTTTGAATTTTTAGTTTGTATACATGTATACAGGTAAAGTAAAACTTACTTTCATTTTTACCCCAGTGTCAATGGGAATTATGAATAACCAGTTGTTATAACTGGAACAAGCAAGAATTCATTGATCCTTCAGGGTTTCCAGCCAGGCTTTTCTATGTGAGAAAAAAAAAATGATTCCACATTCAAATGTTACTTAAAAACTTCTTACATTGAATTTTTTTTTTAAAAAAAAAAACATCATTTCTTTCTGTCTTTTTTCTATTATTCCTAACATTTTTAGAAATGTGTCTAGTTAGTGCTGCCTACAGGCACATGGATGTGCAGCCATCCACTAGAGCACAGGTGTCTTAGTCACTGTGCTATTGCTGTGAAGAGACATCATATCCAAGACAACTCTTATAAAAGAAAGCATTTAATTGGGGCCTTGCTTACACTTTCAGAAGGTTAGTCCCTGATCATTATGGCAGGAAGCATGGCAGCAGGCAGGCATGAGGCTGAGAGCTTATATATTGATCTGCAGATAAGCAGGGAGAGAGAGAGAGAGAGAGAGAGAGAGAGAGAGAGAGAGAGAGAGAGAGAGAGAGAGAGAGACTGCATGGGCTTTAGAAACCTCAAAGCCCACCCCAGTTACAAACCTCCTCCAACAAGGCCACACCTCCTAATCCTTTCCAAATAGTTCCACCAAGTGGATTTCAAGTATTTAAATATATGAACCTATGAGAGCCATTCTCAATCAAACCACCATAATGGACAATCTACCAGTGCCCATACTCCCAAAGAAAAGTGATTCTCTTTCCCCTCAGGAGCTGTCAATAGTTTCTCGGCTAGAAGTGGGACCTCATGAGCCCCTTCTCCATCCCTGCAGAAACTTCCCGCAGGTAACCATAGTTTTTGTGAATTTATAAGCACAACGGGCATGCCCCACAACACTCCTCCCCATCTTCCAGCTCTTACATTCCGACCTACTTCCCTCTACAATATTCTCTGGGCCATGTCGGGAGGAGAGGGTGATACGGATGTCCCATTTAGAGCTAAGCACTCACAGTCATTCATTCTCAGCACGTGACCAGCTGTGAATCTCTGCATTAACCACTGCCCACTGAAATTATAAGCTTCTCTAACCAAAGTTGAGAGCAGCACAAATCTATATTTAAAGAAAAATATTTAGAAGGCTTTTTGAAAACGAGTGTTTAGCACAATCACAATAGCAGATTCCTTCCCAAGGCATTGGCCCATCCTGGCCTTCAGTTCAGGTTTACAGTACCAGCATGAATTCATTCCTGTGGCACAGGAAATCCTCAGCTCCAACCATAAAGCCATTGGTGACTCCTATAGCAGTCATACCACTATTATGCCAATGGGCATGTTTTGCATGGAATGTTGGTATTGTAACATACAGGGGCCAGTGCTGGGTAAGACCATTGATATCTCACCCCTACCTAGCATCTTCTGACTCTTTGAAAGCCAGCCCAGCCAGGAGTAAGTCTCCTAGTGAGTTCCAGATTTATTCCTCCATGTTCTACAGCACAAGCGTGTGGTGTCTTCAGCAATAAGAGTTTTATCATCTAGTTATAATCAGCAGCCAAGAACAGTGGCAATGGCTTATGTTGTTTGGGAGATATCTCATGCCTGGCACTGAGATTTTATTTAATAACACGTATCTTCTGAAGTAGCACTGCCCACCAATGCAGGGTACAAAGCGTGGCTTTCAAACGTAGGCTTCTAGACATGGGGATCTGACTTCTTAAAGCAGCTCTACTGTCCTTTTGCACAAATAACCGATGTCATCTCTGGAAACTGCACTGTTCTGGTGAGTTTAGGGATAGTTCATCCACAGTCTACTGAGGATGAACTTAAACAGAAACAAAAAAATGTTATAGTAAATATGGGGCTGGAGAAACAGCTCACAGAGTTAAGAGCACTGGTTGCTTTACTAGGGAGCCAGATTTTGTTTTCAATATCCTCGTGGAGACCCCCACCTGCCTCTAACTGATGCCCTGACCTCTGCATGCACCAGTCATGCATGTATTGCACATATATAAGTGCAGGCAAACCACTCATATACATGGAATGAAAGTAAATGAATCTTTTAAACATTACAGTAAATAAGAAAATACAATAACTAACTTACTTACTTAACACTATAGTTTAACACTGCAACAATGGACTAGGCGGCAGTGTCCATATCTCTGTATGTCTGTGACATGTGTATCTGTGTCTCTGTCTGTACGTCTGTGTGATACTGAGGATTTGACCCAGAGCCTTGTGCATGCTGGGTAAGCACTGTACCACTAATTTCTATTCCCAGCCCTTCATTATACTCTCTTTACAGGTTATAGGCAAGCTCAGACACTACTGTCTTAAGAAAATACTTGTGGAGCTAGGCACATGGCATATACCTGCAATGCCTGTGTTACAAGGCAAGGGTATGGGCCAGCCTGCAACAATCTATGCAAGCACAAGATCCTGACTTTGAACTCCTGAACTCACATAAAAAATTTATTTGAGGTGGAATGTACTTCAGTGCTGGGGAAGTGAAGGCAGGCAGATCTCTAGAATGCACTGGCCAGCCTACCTGAATGAACTAGTAAGATCCAGGCCAACGAAAGACCTCATCTCAAAAAATAAGGTGGACAGTCCCTGGGAAATGCTGTCCAAAATTGTCTCTGGTCTTCATATAAACATGCACTGCCATACACATGTATACACACACACACACACACACACACACACACACACACACACACACACACATACACATACTGTATGTGTATATTATTAAAGGAATCTTAGAATATAATATTACCTCTGATATTACAGTGTTATTTATAGTAATCATATCAAGAATATGGTTAATTGTCTACATGTTTATATTCATTAACACCATCTATTTTGTTATTAGTCTCTGTGGAGATTTCAATTGATTCATTTATGCCTTTCTTTTTATTGTTGTCTTTCTCTTCCTTTCAGAGGATTTATTGCTATTATTATCCCTTAGACTTTCTGAAACAAGCATCGAGCTCATTACTTCTGTTGTTCTTACTATCAGCACTTGGGATGTGTGAGACAGCCTGCACATGCATATGGCCTTGGGATGTGTGGGACAGGACAGCCTGCACACGCATGCAGACTTGGGATGTGTGGGACAGGACAGCCTGCACACGCATGCAGACGTGGGATGTGTGGGACAGCCTGCACATGCATGCAGACTTGGGATGTGTGGGACAGCCTGCACATGCATGCAGACTTGGGATGTGTGGGGGGACAGCCTGCACATGCATGCAGCACTCTTCTGTGTGCCACAAGTTGTGTATGAAAGTGTTCCCTTAGTAGTTCATGATCATAATTTTGGTGATTGTTGTTTTTTTTGACATCCATTAGTTAAAAGTGTTTCAGTTCCTTAATAAATCAGAATTTTCTAAATTACCTTTTGATTACTAATTTATAACTTTACTTCATATTCATTAAAGAATATAAATCGGGGTGCATGCTTTCTGAAACAGTTACTTATGCTTCTTTTGTGATAGAGTATATGGCCATGTTTACAACTGGCTACATCCATGTAGAAATATATAGATTCCTTTTTTATTAGGTATAGATCTGTATTCCTTGGGTCCATAGCCTAAATAAATATGATTGTTATATTAAGCTTTATGACTATTATTTAAAGCATCTATGTTCCTGTGTCATTTTGCCTCCATTTGGAGGAACTCATGGAGAATTATTAAAATCTCCATGAGAAGGATGGGTTCTCCCTGTCTGAGGCAATTTGTGCATTTTGTATTTGGATGCTTGGTTTGTCAGGACTCTGGGGTCTCCAGCCCACTTGCTGCCTATGGGGATGGACTGTCCTTGCCCTGATGGCGTTGTTTGTTGCTGCCTATGGGGATGGACTGTCCTTGCCCTGATGGCGTTGTTTGTTGCTGCCTATGGGGATGGACTGTCCTTGCCCTGATGGCGTTGTTTGTTGCTGCCTATGGGGATGGACTGTCCTTGCCCTGATGGCGTTGTTTGTTGCTGCCTATGGGGATGGACTGTCTTTGCCCTGATGGCGTTGTTTGTTGCTGCCTATGGGGATGGACTGTCCTTGCCCTGATGGCGTTGTTTGTTGCTGCCTATGGGGATGGACTGTCCTTGCCCTGATGGCGTTGTTTGTTGCTGCCTATGGGGATGGACTGTCCTTGCCCTGATGGTGTTGTTTGTTGCTGCCTATGGGGATGGACTGTCCTTGCCCTGATAGCGTTGTTTGTTGCTGCCTATGGGGATGGACTGTCCTTGCCCTGATGGTGTTGTTTGTTGCTGCCTATGGGGATGGACTGTCCTTGCCCTGATGGCGTTGTTTGTTGCTGCCTATGGGGATGGACTGTCCTTGCCCTGATGGCGTTGTTTGTTGCTGCCTATGGGGATGGACTGTCTTTGCCCTGATGGCGTTGTTTGTTGCTGCCTATGGGGATGGACTGTCTTTGCCCTGATGGCGTTGTTTGTTGCTGCCTATGGGGATGGACTGTCCTTGCCCTGATGGCGTTGTTTGTTGCTGCCTATGGGGATGGACTGTCCTTGCCCTGATGGCGTTGTTTGTTGCTGCCTATGGGGATGGACTGTCCTTGCCCTGATGGTGTTGTTTGTTGCTGCCTATGGGGATGGACTGTCCTTGCCCTGATAGCGTTGTTTGTTGCTGCCTATGGGGATGGACTGTCCTTGCCCTGATGGTGTTGTTTGTTGCTGCCTATGGGGATGGACTGTCTTTGCCCTGATGGTGTTGTTTGTTGCTGCCTATGGGGATGGACTGTCCTTGCCCTGATGGTGTTGTTTGTTGATGCTAATGGAGCTGCTTCAGCTTGCTTTCATCAGGGGGCCTAGTAGAGGCCACTAACTTGCAACCCCTTGCCTCATATTTTCGATGCATCTCTTAGAAATAATTTACAAATGAACTTTGTCTCTTAATAGGACGATCCAATACATCCATACTCACTGGAAGACTGGTATGTCTGAACTCTTTTCCACCTTCTAGTTTTTAGATGGTCATTTTACTTCCCTCCTTTGTCTTCTATTGAGTGTTGTGTATTTTACTAGTTTTTTTTTAATTTTTATTAAAATTTGTGTATTTTTTGTTATTTCCTCAAATATTAGCTACTTTCCCTGTTACTATGATAAATGCCATGACTAAAGCAACTTAAAGAAGACATCATTTCCTGGTGATCCCTATCCATCACAGCAGGGAGTTTGTGGGGGCAGGAGCCTGAGGCAGCTGGTCTCCTGGCCTCCACAGTCAGGAATCAGAGAGGGATAAGTACTGGTGCCCAGCTTGCTTTATCCTTTGAGCTCAGCATTGCTTACAGTAGGTTGCATCTTCTCACTTTACCTAACCTAATCTAGATAATTCCTCACAGACATACCTTGAGGCTTTTGCCTCTTCAGTGATGCTAGGTCCTGTCAAGTTGGCAATCAATGTAAGCATCAAACTTAGTAAAAACTTATACTTTTTAGGAAGCATGCTCAAGATGGTGTGTCAGATTTTCTGTCTTCTTTAAACCGCATACAGACCTTAGTTTTTGCAATATAATTGACACAGCTGGAGACTCACTCAAAATACATTTGAGACAAGTTCCCAGAAAGTGTTCTTCCTGGCTCCCTGTTCTTGCATCTCAGTGGTTTCCCACACCCACAACCTGGGGACTCAGCCCCAGGAAGTCAGTCAATGGCTGTTGTACTTTGCTTCCCTGCCACTTTGACAAAACACTATGTCCAAGAGCACATTGGGGAGAGCGTCTCTTATAGGTTACAGTTCATTGTTGAAGGGAGCCGAGGTGGGAGCTCAAGGTAGGAGCTAAAAGTGAAGCCTCAGAGAAGTGTGGCTTACTGGCTTGCTTTCTCGGGCTTGCTCCCTAGCTTTCTTGTACAGACAGTCCAGGCCCACTTACTTGGGGATGGTACCACCTACAGTGGGCTGGGCTCCCGTACGTCAATTAGTAACTAAGAAAATGCCACATAGCATTCAAATATTGTAGCTATGTGTCTCATTCTCTGGCTGCCCACTCTTCTGCCTGCTACCCTGACCATGCTTGGCTTCCTAGTCTACACTATGATTCTGTCACTTTAAGTTCTTCTTCTATAGGGCTGAAGATGGCTTGGAAGTATGGGTGGTCCTACAGAATAGCACTCTTTCTGCTTTTCCCAGGAACACAGTGACTTCTAGACTACTTTATTTGAGACTATCAAACAATGCCCATAAATTCAGAAGTTGCACCTATTTTGGTAACAATAATGTTTGGAGTTCTCGAAAAACACTTTTGGATACTTGGAAATCATATACTTTGCCTAACTATGTTTATGCAACTAGGAAATGGAGTTTCTCATTTTCATGAACTTGGACCCCACCTTGTGAGTCCCAGCTATATAAAAGAAACCCCAATTCCAGCTCCCCACCCTATGCAAAGCCACCAAGGCATTTTCTTCCCTCTAACTCTATCTTAGAACCATAGACCCACCTCAAAGCCTATGTGCCCAGCTTTAGTGGCCCAACCCTGCCCCAAGGATGCTAGTGGTTTCTGGTGGTGGGATTGATGCTGTGTATGGGCTTCTTTGTGTTTCTGAACTTAGGGAGTTCTGTTTGCTTCTTTTCATGAGCTTTATGTATGGGTTACATTAAGCATTTCTACAGTGTTTAACAAGGGAAGATAAATGGCATTGGGTGACTGCCATAAGATGTAACAACCACATTCTAAGAGCACTTTTCATCCTGTCCTCCCCTGTGACCACTCTTGACCTTCACTTCAACTATTTATGCTCAGGCTCATCACTCCAAGGTTTTCTGTTAGAAGTTCAGAGAAATCATAGCTCTGTCAAGTCTAAGGACCCCACCCCCAACCCCTGTCATAGTTACTATCAGCCGTCAACTTAACACAAACTTAGAGCTCTCTGGGAAAAGGGAACCTCGACTGAAGAATGGCCTCTATCACACCAGCTTGTGGATGTATCTGTGCTGCATTTTCTTAGTGGCTAGTTCATGTAGGGGAGCCCAGACCTCTGTGGTTGATGTCATCCCTAGGCAGATGGGTCTGGGATGGATGAGAAAGCTAGTGAGCAACCCAGAGAAAGCAAGCCAGTAAGGCACACTTCTCCGAGGCTTCACTTTTAGCTCCTACCTTGAGCTTCCCACCTTGGCTCCCTTCAATGATTGACTGTAAATCTGTAAGAGAAGCTCCCCGCAAGGTGATCTTGGACATGGTGTTTTGTCAAAGTGGCAGGGAAGCAAAGTATAACAGCCATTGACTGACTTCCTGGGGCTGAGTCCCCAGGTTGTGGGTGTGGGAAACCACTGAGATGCAAGAACAGGGAGCTAGGAAGAGCTCTTCCTGGGAACTTGTTGTTTCAAATGTATTTTGAGTGCATCTTCACCTGTGTGGATTACATTGCAAAAACTAAGAAATCGTGTTAGTTTGAAATGAGTGTGAATCGATCTTTGGCAAAAATAACCAAATTGGTGAAAGAACCAATTTGTCTACTTTGCTGTCTTTGGATTGGGTGGTGGTGGTGAGGCGAACTACTATCCCAAGGTTAACTCTCTCTATCAAGAGAAAGGAACCAGAAAGCATTGACAGCTGACACAAATGACTTGTGTTCTTCACTTCCATAGGTATTTTCTCCAGGTTGTCTCAAGTTTTTAAAGAAAGTCTTTCTACTATTTCTCCCTGTTGGCATCATTTCCTTTCAGCTACTTTTGATGCTGTACCTTGAAGACAGGATCTCCAAAAGGTTTGTGCTGCCTGTGTCTTTAGTTTTTGGAAGATGCCAGCTGTGTTCCACCGGCCCTCCCTCAGTGACCCCCTGTTCTGCCCTGAGTCCCAGAGACTAAATATGCAAACTCTCTTCTAAGAGTCAGTTTTCTTTCATTTAAACATTAAAATTGGGGCTGGAGAAATGACTCAGCGGTTAAGAGCACTGGCTGCTCATCCAGAGGACCTGGGTTCAATCCCCAGCATCCACATGGCAGCTCACAACTGTCTGTAACTCTCGCTCAGGGATCTGCCAACCTCACACAGGCCTACATGCAAGTGAAACATCAGTGCACATAAAATAAAAACAGTAAGTCATTTTTTTAAAACTTAAATCGCTTCATCCAGCCACACTGATTTTGACTATCAGGGCTAAGTGAGACTGACAGATGTTCACAGTTGTTCCAGCTGCTGCCAAGCACTCGTTACCTTAGAGAAGGAATGAAAACAAACACAGACATTGTGGAGATACTGATGCGTTACCACTGGGGTTCTTCTGACAAACAGTAGACAAACGGCAAAGCCATCCTCAAGAAAGAGAGAAACAGAGATGGGGGGGGGGCGACGCCGGTTGCTACCCACAGTCCACACAGAGCGCTCTGCCCTTCCTGTAAGCAGTTTGATTTATCGCCTGTGATATTACATGCAAGAGCGCCCACAACCCAAAGTGTTCTGTGAGTTGACCTGTGAAAATAAGCCTGTTAACCCCAATCAACCTCCCATTATCCCCCGAGTGCCTGAAATTTAGCAAGCCAAGGGGTGACAGAGGTCTCTGCAGCTCCCTAGCTAACCATTGTCTTTGCCAATCTGCATCTTTGGCCCGGCAAATTAGCATCAGTGTACAGTGGGGGGGGTGGGGTGTTTATCTTTTAATGAGAAAACGGAGGATTGTTTTCCGTTTTAATTGCTGGAGCTAATTAAGGCCTAGGGCTCTTATGCAGACCCGGACCCCTAGGCCTAGGCTTCACCCCAGCTGTGTGTGGTTAAATTGCCTGCCCCAACTTCTTGCTGTAATTAGTAAGGTCTTCTATTCAGATGGAGTACTTATTACAGAAGCTGATTATGAGGTCTGTAGATGCCTCACTGAGCTGCAGGGCAGGGGTTTCCCTGGGCTTTCACGGGGGAATTCTGAAGGTGAGTGTGGCTTCAACCTTTGGAGGGTAAAATGGGAATTCACACATGGCACGGCTGGTCAGATATTACAATATCCACGGAAAATGGCAATATCTTAAACTCACAAGGAGGAAACACAGCAAAGGAAGCTTCTTCTCCACCAACGTTCAGAGAGATGGACGGAGAAAAACCCAGGCCGTTACTGACTTGCACCATGGGGTGGGTCTCATAATAACCAGGGCTGAGGCAGGGGACTGTGCCTGGAACTCCCAAAGGGATGGATTAGAAGTCCAACATGTGCTAGGACATTCTTGGGAGCAGTGTCAACCTATTTCCCTGCAGTTTTATGTTTATTCCTGTGTTCTTATAGGTCTGTGCTTGTTTTGAGATAAATAAATACAAGAAAACATGTTTAGGGTGGACATAGGAGGGCTGAGCTGGGAAACACTGGCCCCTTGTGACATTTGA
Source organism: Peromyscus maniculatus bairdii (assembly GCF_049852395.1). Lineage (NCBI taxonomy): Eukaryota > Metazoa > Chordata > Mammalia > Rodentia > Cricetidae > Peromyscus > Peromyscus maniculatus. Next base: position 47,803,966 of record NC_134859.1, on the reverse strand, counting down.
AAGGTGTCAGTACATTGCTGATTTTAAAGCTCTTCGATAAGAAGAATTTGGGAGACACTGTTCCCTTTGTGTTCATGTGTGCAGAGGTGCGTTCGTGTGCACATGTGTGTAGAGGTCAGAGGTCACTTCCTCAGACACCATTCACCTTGAAAGGGTTTATTGCTAGCCTGAAGTTCATCATGGGGGCTAGGCTAGCTGGTCTGTGAGCTCCAGGGATATGCCATTCTCTGAGATAATCTCCCTAACCCTGAGATTATGCCACCACACGTGGCTTTTACCAGCTTTTCTGTCTCCGTGACTCTGACATTATTTCTCCATTAAACATGGCTTTACTGTTTCTCAACTCTCTCTGGAAGCAAAAGGATAATAGTAGATATTGATGTACAAGAGGCAGCTTGCTTCACTTGACCTGTGTACATACTGAAGTTTTCTAGCCACAAATAAATGAATAATAAATGGTGTGTAAGTGTTGTTGGGGCATAAAAGTCTGTCCTTGACACTTACTCATTTGCAGCAAGAGTAAGGCAGAGAGCCTCTTTCTCATCACCTGCCCTCTCCACTCCCTGCTCATGTCTGCAGACTTGCCTTGCCCATCTAGAGCTCCACACTCTTCCCTGAGGAAAACACAGAAATGGGACCGGTGTGGGTGCAGGAAGCAGGCAAATCTTACCAGGCAGCTAATCCCCATAGCTAGGCATCTGAAACTTGCCGAGATGAGGCGGGGGGTGCTTTAGGTGGACACAGACCTCCGGCCTGGCAACTTCTAACTCGGTGACAATGATCTCAGAGGAGCACAGAAAGAAAGATCCCCATGTCTAAGGACTCGTCACAAAGACGTCAGTGCCCCGTGCGACAGTCAACGCCAGACTTGATTTTAAAAATTATGTGCTGTGTGTGTTCACTCGTTCTTTTCTGAAATACATGTTTAGTTTTTACAATGTCCTTTTCACTATGCTTGGTACCCAGGGTTTATTATGCAAAATAGTTATTGGGTTTGAAAGAAATAAAGTTTCTATAGCTCTGATCATATATCCACTTCCCAAGAATTTTGCTTCAGATTTTTCTCAAGATATATGTGTGAGTGTGTGTGTGTATCTGTATGAGTAAATATTTGTCTGTGTATGTGTGTGTATGTGTCTGTATGTATGTGAGTATGTGTGTATGTATGTGTGAGAGAGTATCTGTGTGTGTGAGTGTGTGAGAGACTATGTGTATGTGAGAGTGTGTGTATATATACATGTGTGCATGTGTGTATGTACATGTGTGAGTGTGTGTGTGTGTGTGTGCGCGCGCACACACACGTGCATACACTTCAGAGAATTTACAAAATGATTTCTCTTTACAGATAAACAAATTTAAGTTTAGGACTGATAAGTCTTCTGATCAAGGGAGCTACGCCACAGCAGGGATTGATCCAAAGTTTCGAGTGATCCAATTGCAAAGAGAATTGATTAGTTCACAAAATATTTCTGACTGTATGAATGTCATGACTGATTTAACATCATACACAAATTCTGCCATTCAGGAGACTGGGTCTGTTACAGCTGTCTTCAAATCAGCCAAATAGAAATCAAAACCTTGCCAAGGCTGTGGACTCCATTTTTCTGAATCTAGCTATCCCATGTCCTCAAAGGGGTCTATGCCTGAGAACTTGTAACATCAGTTGGCTGAAGGCTCCGACCCCCTGTAAACACTCTTGCAAGCTAGTGTAAGATGTACAAAAGAGGGCTTGCTTTTCAAATTTTAGTTTTGTATCTTGGCAAGATTGCAACAAATCAATGATAAATAAATAAATCTAGCTTCCCAATGGCCCCAGCAATAATCTTCGTTGAAAAATGGATAAAACTAGAAGAAATTGCTGCCAGATTTAGCATAAAATATATAAGTATACTACATTAAGAAACTGTTTTAGGAAACACTTTAAATCAAGATTCTTCCAGTCAAATGTAGAAGAATGTCCTTCCAAGCAGAGAAACCTTCTTCAAAGCTTCAATACACACCCTAACTCACAGGGGGAGGCAGACAGTAGGAAACAGGAAAGTCAACTCAGAAGGTGCAGGCCATTATCCCATCCCCATCTGGTCATATCCACCAGGGGAGGGGAGGGTCATGTAAGCTTCTGCCAAAACAAAATAAGAAATAACACTTCTTCATGATTGGAGAATTTTTTAGTTATAATTACCTGAACTTCACCTCTCAAAATCTATTCTTAATCCCAAGCTCTGGTATTCCTGATGTAAATGTGAAACATAAGTGCCCTGTTACCTGGAATTGTGAATCCCAGAAAGCTGTGGCAAAATATTGTCATGGTTACTGTTTAAACAAGCAGAGAATCTCCCCTAAAGTAATAGGCCCAGCCTGATGGCACAGGCTAACTTCTCAGCTACTTGGGAGGCTGAGGCAAGAGGATTGTAAATTCGATTCTTGAGAATGACAGGATATAGGTGATACGATGGAGCATATTGAAAATGGGGGGAGGCCTTTGACAGAGGGAAGGGAGGGAAGAGAATAATAAGGGAAAATAGAGGCAAATAATACTAACAGTGTTTCAAAACGCTATGAGAAACAATGTTAATTTATATTTCTCTAAAATTACAATGTGTGTGTGTGTGTGTGCATATATGTACAAGAGATTTTTACAGAAACATAGGCTATTTATGCTTCCCTTTGTTACCTCCCAGAAGTTGAAGGGAAGCCCCTATTGGCAAAGACACCTTGTACTTTGGACGCAAGACTCAGAGAAATCATACCAAACCTGACCCCAAAGCCTCCCTCTCTGAGGTCTAGCTTGCATGATACTAGACGGTGCTATGCAAGGTTCCAAGTGAGGAAAACAGTTAAGAGTTCCACCCAGCTGTGACACCTCTGAACGGCAACGATGGCCAGCATGGCAGGCTATCCATAAAGGTTCATTAGTAACACTTGCATCGTGGTGGTATCCAACAGCTGTCTAACTTAAAGCCTACTTACCAGGAGGGAAACCATGCCTGGTACTAGACACATAGCAAACTGCACATGGCTGATGAGGTCATGGATAGTAGGGGCGAATCTATGGCAGCCCCTTTCCTAAACCAGTATCCTGTAAGTCCTCACTGCATTCTAAATACTCATCCTTACAGCCACAAATAAATGTAGCTCTCATCTCCCATCAAGGAAGCTTCTTTTCCCAGCAGAAGGAGACCATTACAGAAAACCACAGCTGATCAAAATGCAGAGAACAACAGGCCATGGGGTGCCCAGCTTCGGTTGATGCATCTACCACACAATCTCTACACCTAAGGGAACATCGTGGAAGAGAAGGTGGAAAGACTGTAAGAACCAGAGGACCAGGAAGGGAGTGAGAACCAGTCTTCCTAAGGGATGAGCCTTCTAACTGGTTACTAATTCCAAGTGGTCAACTTCAAAACATAAACATATGAGCAACACTAAATGGACTTCATAGGTTGCATTTATAGATTTGTATATACAGTGCCCATCCCCAGGAAAGATAGAACGAGAGAGAGAGAGAGAGAGAGAGAGAGAGAGAGAGAGAGAGAGAGAGAGAGAGAGAGAGAGAGATTCAAGGACTACTTCTGTAGACACTACAGCCATCCAAAATCACCTCACTAAAAATTAGAAATTAGAGAAAGTGAAATTTGCTACAAAAAAAATAACAAGAAATTTTAAGAGATTACAGTAATTTTCAAGTGGGTAATATTAACACATGTATCAACTAACATGTTTAGATATCTAGAAAAAGATAAATTATCTTTGGACAAGGAAGATGAGCATGAAAAGATATAATTATTGAATTTAAAATACTGTGGTTGACATATATCAAATTAAAGTCCTCTTTTTGTTTGTTTATTTTTGTTTTGTTTTGTTTTTTAAGACATGGTTTCTCTATGCAACCCTGGCCATCCTGGAATTTGCTTTATAGACCAGGCTGGTCTGGGTCTCACAGAGGTCCCCCTGCCTCTGCCTCCCAAGTGCTGGGACTAAAGGCATGCTCCACTACCACCCAGCTAAATTTTCTAATTTTAATTTTTATTTACGTTTATGTGTGTGCTTGTGTGTGTGTGTGTGTGTGTGTGTGTGTGTGCGTGCGTGTGCGTGTGCGTGTGCGTGTGCGTGTGTGTGTGTGTGTGTGTGTATGCAGTGAATGCAGGTCCCCATGGAGGTAGAAGAAGAGGGTGTGGGGGCCTCTGGAGTAGGCGTTATAGACCCTAGTGAGCTGCCTGACGTGGGTGCTGGGATCAGAACTCAGGTCCTCTACATAAAAAGATTCTCATCTTGGCAGAAACATCTGTAACCAGTTTCCCCCTCCATGCTCCTGTGTGCTGCCATCCAACAGCTGGATTCACTGTTGGGTCAATCTTTAGATGGCACACACTTAAGGCCATGGCTTCTAGTTCTTGGCCACAATCCCTTCCTCTCTTGCTTCCTGAATCCCCAATGGTATCTCCCTAGACTATGAAAATGAGAGGGAAAGTCAGAAAAAGGAGACATAAAGTCAAGGGGCCAAGATGTGTAGTTTGGGTAAGTTACGGATAGCATGGAAACAGATTCAGGTGCATAGGTCAATATGGAGCCACCATACACACACACTCACTCACACATACACACACACTCACACTCACACATGCACATACACACTCACACACACCAAGAACATGGCAGTAGCTCTCTGTTTCATTAAAACGCAAAACAAAGAAGGAACCACGGTGATGAACATGAGGACCTCGTGGAAGTGAATTATTCCCAGGAATGACGCCCAATGTTGTCTCCACATTTCACTGTCTTAAAGAAACAAAAAACACCCTTTAAAGAGACAAAAGAAACAAACAAAAATCAGGCAAGACTGGAAGTTACTGAACTTGAGGGCAGTGCAATGATACGACACGGACCTGAACTGGTTACTTCGGCTGCAACACAAATGTCATGTTGGAAAGTCACTCACTCTTCAGCCATACAGTATGACAAAATTAATTTCATCAATACTCATGAAGCAAAATAGATGATAACAGTGGGCAGATAAGCAATAATGACAGCGAAATTTCTCTGGTATGTCAGATACTCATAAAAATGAAAATAAAGATAGTACAAAAGTGGAAAGCAGGGCTGGAGAGATGGCTCAGAGGTTAAAAGCACTGGCTGTTCTTCCAGAGGTCCTGGGTTTAATTCCCAGCAACCACATGGTGGCTGACAACCATCTGTAATAAGATTTGGGGCCCTCTTCTGACCTGCAGGGACACATGCAGGCAGAATACTGTATACATAATAAATAAATAAATCTTTTTTTTTTTTTTAAAGTGGAAAGCAGGGTAGTCTATTTAAATTACATAAATGTGTGTTTAGAGAGCATGACAGAAGTTGGTGATGATTAGCAATTCTGAGATTGCCATACCTAGAACTGAACAGATGAAATGGATATGTGGAGTTAGCTTGCTCAGTATTAACGTAGGGAGTTAACTAATTGGTAAGAGGAGGAGCCTTGAATGACAGATGAGAGCTGAGTGCATCGATATCAAATCGTGTTTGGCTTTGATTAGATACAATGGGTAACACAGTGATGTTTATTCAGAACCTGGTTGTCCACGCCTGTATGTCCCTGCTCTGTCAGCTCAGAGGCTCTGGAGATAAAGGACACCTGTGTCAACCAGCGCAGTGGTCACTCAGGCCAGGGTTCTAACGTTGCTCCCAGTAGAAGAAGCAGGGAAATGGCACAAGTCCTAAGATGTCATTTTCTTTGCTATGATGGAATCCAATTAGAAATCAATAATATGAAGATTTCTGAAAAATCCCGAATCTGTGAGGACAAGATAACCCCCTGGTCAAGTGAGAAATCAAATGACAAACTGAACCGTATTTTTAATGTGGAAGTTTTCACAAAAGGGCAATAGTTGATTTTACAGGTGGAGTTTGCTAAAGGGGAAGGTCATCCTCCTCAACCCCAGGCTGGCTTCCCTTACAGCCCAGCACTCTGGGACATAGTGCTACTGACCATTAACATTACCTGTGTCTAACACTTAAGCTCGCTTTGCTTCTATGGCAACATTCTTTCTGAAACACTTTCTGCCTGTATCGATTCATTCATTGATACAATTGAGGTGCAGAGAGAAGCAACCTGCCCCATCCAATAGCTCAGGCACAGTCATGATTTGTAACAAAGAGACCACCCTCAGACTGTGTTACTTAAAGTACCTCCAAACTGCAAGTGGGGGACTTTGCTTTAAATTCAACTAGTACATTATTTGTCAAAATAAGTTTATGTGAATCTAAAATATCAAAAATATGTAAAATTTAAAATACATGATTAAAATATGATTTAAATGCATATGAATGACTTAAAAATCAAGCAGCTTCTATGCAGCTTTTAAGTAATTTAAAGAATCAATGTATTTTTTTTTTTTTTTTTTTTTTTTTTTTTGGTTTTCCGAGACAGGGTTTCTCTTGTGTAGCTTTGCGCCTTTCCTGGATCTCACTTGGTAGCCCAGGCTGGCCTCGAACTCACAGAGATCCGCCTGCCTCTGCCTCCCGAGTGCTGGGATTAAAGGCGTGCGCCACCACCGCCCGGCTCAATGTATTTTTTTGATTAAAATTTTAAATACTTTTATATGCAAAAAAATGTAAAGATAATTGCCAGATGTGGTGGCTCACTCCTTTAACTCCAGTACTTGGGAGTCAGTGAGTTCAAGGCCAACCTGATATACATAGCAAGTTCCAGGATAGCCAGACCTACATAGAGAAACTCTTGACTCAAAGAAAAAAACATTTAAAAATAAAGATAATTTTAGGTAAAGAATTAACAGCCACAATATAGAAGTTGACCTTATTGAATAATATGATAACTATCATTCTAATATAGAAACGAGCCATGGGCATAAGTAGGAAAAATGATGGAAGAGTTACAGACTAGAAATATGCCAAGAGAAAAAGAGGAGAGAGAGAGAGAAGCTAACAAGAAAGAAACGAAAGCTTTTGAGCTAAGTTTCTTTTGTCTGTTTTCATATGGCAAGGGTCATTGTTTCTTATTTCTAAAATAGCCCTTCAGGGCTGGCAAGATGACTCCATGGGTAAAGGTACTTGCTGCAAAGGCTGAAGGCCTGGGTTTGATCCCAGGGACCCAGTCAGGAGAGAGAGAACAGACTCCTGAAAGTTGTCCCCTGACCTCCACATGCATGCAGTCATATGAATGCGCATGTGTACACACGTAAAAATAGATAGATACACACGACCTAAAAGACTGCACAGGCCTTCAGTTTTGCTGGTGCACACAAGCCTATGATGAAGGAAGGAGAGGTGTTCATTTGTACACCGCTTGTGAAACTGTCAATAGTGTACGTTTTCTTCTGTTGAAACGGAGAATGTGTGTTTTGAAAACCTAACATTCTCTGTGATCTTCTCCGAGTAAGAACAGCTTTATTAGTGTGTAGTGAAAAGAACTGGTGGTCGCTCACACCCACATTTGCATAGAGATGAGCTCTTGGTACAGCGCGTGCTGAAAGCAGCTGTGATTCCTGTCTAAAGACCCATCAGGCATTACTGGATATATGTAGACACTAAATGCTATACTTTAAAGGAGTTTTTATTAATTGTTAAGGAATGAAAAAATACTAAGGTTATATTTTTGTCTTCACGTGCTAGGGATTGAATCCTAGACCCTCACACATGCTAGACAAGTGCTCTCCCACAGACCTACACCCCAGCACAATACAAAGGTTGTATTACACAAACACTTAACTTTGGAGAACATGACACAATTATGTACAAGAAAAGCAAACACATTCGGAGAGGAAAAGAACGAGAATGTTCTCCGGTGCTGGCAGTGTCGATCTCTGGGTTGTGGGATCTTGGAGTATTGTCATTATGATTACTACTTTTTAATCCTACCAGAACCTTTCAGGACAAAGTGTACTCCAAACAAATCATGAGATCTTTCTAATTTTCCCACACAATCCACACGCTCTGCCTGAGAATAAGCTGTAATCTCTTTCCTTCACCATATTAGCTTAGAAAGCTAACATATCTGCAGCTAAACTACTTTACCATTCCCGTCTTCAGCAAGATCAAGACTGATCATAAATTATTTGACACGGATTTCCTAGGAGTTAAATATCACCTACCCCCTACTCCACTCCATGCCTTCATTGGCAGGTGGTACAGGCATGACATTGTGGGTACAGTACAGACAAGGAATCAAAGATGGCTGCCTCCGCTCCAGTCCACACAATCCAGGCAGGGATTTCCAACCGAGCTTTACACAGGTCAAGGATTTGCAGAGTCTTTTAATACGTAGTTGTTTTATCTACTTTTGAAAATGCATGTGCTTTTGGACAAGTTCTTCTCTGGAGGGAAGGAAGGCTACAGGGACAGATGAGCACAGCTAGTTCTCAGAGGGCAAAGCCGGGCAGCAAGGTCTCTGCGGGTTTGCTAAGTGTGTTTGGTGACAGGCCCTCCAGCTACCAGTCCAAATGAGAAATGGAATCGATTATGAAGTTGTTAAGGCATCTCTGATCTCCAAGGATGACAGCCCGGCGCCTGCGTTTCTCTGTAGCCATTAAATCACCCCACCTAAGAGTGGGGTGGCAGACAGGGAAGTAAGAGAACACACACACACTGAAATGACTCGGAACAGCGATTGCTTTATTTTGGAGATGACATTGAGAACACCAGAAGTTCCAGTTAGAGACACATGGAGATTTATTTTTATGACTTCACAGCCTCGGGAATTATTTATAGGGCAACTCCCGAGACAAAGAAATAATTCACCACAGACCATGGGACTGTCTATGTTCTGAAGCCTTGAGAATAAGATACTCATTTTTTATTATGTCTGTGGATGTGGAAATGAATGCAAAAAGTTCATGATCAGAAAAAGCCCCGCCATGTGAATCCAGGGACTTGCTAGCTGCACCAATAACACCCATTCCTCTGTGTGCCTGGAGCTTCCGGGATTTGCCTTCCTCAACTTCCCCAGGTTGCTGTTTGATGGACAGTGCATTACATGTAGCTGAAAACATAATTTTGTGTTAGATGAAAAATAAAAATGTAGTCTTTTCAATAATTGATGTAGTCCCTATAGCAAGCCAGAATGAGGATGTATGCATCATAACTTACAGGGGAATGGCCAATCCACAGCCTCCATTAGCCATGTGAGATGGTGTTTGCCTATGAGTGCACATCCTCTACAGACCAAAACAAATGCATTCATCATTTGTCAGTGCTGAGGTCTCCAGCTCCTTGTCATCTAGACAGATGCCTGTCACAGATTTCTAGATCAATGTCTCTTAGAAGACAGTGTGTGTCCTAACAATTCCTTTGGTCAATCAATCCTCTGATAATTAAGGTTTTCTCAATTGAAAGAAAATAAATTGTGATATTTTGACCACGTAATTCACAAATGCAACATTCAGATTTTGCAGACTTTCTGTGCTTCTTATCACCCTTGTTCAACAAAGGCCGCACAATGTCTGCCTTGCAGGGCAAGCTCCTCTGAGCTAACCATGTAGGAGCTCTAAGTTTCATTTACAGGTCACAATTGGGCTGTCATACAAATGCGTGTTTCTAGCTATGATTGCTGCGTTACTTTGGGGTTTTAGTGCTGTGATAAAATATCGTCTCCAAAAGCAATGTGGAGAAGAAGGGGTTTATTTCAGCTTTTAGCTCATAGTCCATCACTGAGGGAAGGTCAAGACAGGAACTCAAGAAGGAACCTGGAGGCAGGAACTGACGCAAGGACTGTGGAGGGGTGCAGCTTACTGGCTTGCTCCTCATGGTTTGCTCAGCCTGCTTTCTTATATAAGTCAAGACTCCTGCCCAGGGGGTCTACTAGCCACAGTGGATTGGGTCTCCCACATCAACCATTAATCAAGAAAATACACTCACAGACTTGCCTATAAGTCAATTTCATTGAGAATGGAAATATTTCCTCAACTGAGATTCCTTCTTCCCAGATGACTCTGGCTTGTGTCAAGTTGGCCAGAAAAGAAAAGTAAACAAAAACAACTAACCAGAACAGTCACTCATTCAAAAGTCAACTATCCATCACAGCAGCCATAGTGGAGATAGTGCTGCCCACAAAAAGTACCACATGTTTCATTTTGAGCACATTTTAGCCACACAGAGCAATTCTTCCTACTAATCTGCATTCCAAATTTCTGTCAGCTACAGAATCTTGCTTCCTTTACCTTCAGTATCACCAAATCCATTTACATCTAAAGCTCTAAATAACATCTGTCACCAACCTGGGAAGTAACCAATTATCCTTGCCATGAGAGATTTCTGAGCTTTGGGTTCTGTGCCTACATCTCTGGGTTCTCCCTAAGGAATTTCATCCAACAGAAAACACCTGTCTACTGGTCACCAGAGAGAAAGAATGATGTGTTTACCATGCAGAAGTAGTTTTGCTCAGAGTAAAACATCTGGAAGGGGGTGTTGTCTTGGTCTTTGAGTAATGTGTGAAGGACAAATGTTTATCCAAGATCATTGGATAGAGTGCTTCATCACTACACAGGCCTCAGTTGAAAGTGTGTTCCTTCACAGGAGCATTGAAAGTGAGCATAACCCTTCTTCCCTGTGAACATACTTGGAGCCTCAAAGTAACATTTTCCTGTTCAACTATTCATTGATTATCTGCAGAGCTTGCTGAGCAAACTAATGCCTATTCCATCCCCAAAGACAAGAATTACATAGCAAACCAATGCCTATTGCATCCCCAAAGACAAGAGTTACATAGCAAACCAATGCCTATTGCATCCCCAAAGACAAGAGTTAGATTGTGGGGCATACATGGGCTGCAAAGAGGGTGCCGAGAGAAAGTTAGACAAATAGAGCTTAAGCTTTAAGCTGTTTACGAATAGAGTAGATACAAATGGTGGTAGAGGAAGTTAGTTTAAGCTGTTCATGCAGAGAATAGATACAACGGATGGCTAAAAGGAAGTTAGCTTGGGTTGTTTGTATGGAGATTAGAGACAAATGGTGAGGAAGGAAGTTAGCTCAAGTTATTTATGCTAAGATAAGTTACCAAAAACAGGAGATGATGTCAGGACATAAACAACTTGTAAATAGGGTGACCTTTAAAATGATTGGTTGGTTCCTTCACTCCCTCCTAGGGTTCTGAGGTTTTCTGGTATAACAGAGGCTTACTGCCTATCAATAAAGGAGTTCTTGCTTGACTTGACTCCCCGCTGCATCTGACTGTCATCTGACTGTCTCCCAGTAAGAGGAAGGCTGGGGAACAGGCAAGCAGTGAGGTGCGCACTTACCTTTCCTGGGTTCCAGGCCACCTCTTCACAGGTGACCTAAGTTCCCGGTTGGGCAGGTCCCCACATTACATAGCAAACCAATGCCTATTCCATCCCCAAAGACCAGAAAAGCACAAGGGTGAGCTTGGAGCTAGGGACATGCTCCTTCCCTTATTGAGCTCAGCTCAGTTGTCACTGCTCTGTGGCACAACGCCTGAGTGAGGTCAGAGTGGCCTCGGATCATAGAGCAGCTCTAACAAATGAACCCTGATAGTCAAAGGCCAGGAAAATAGGAAGGTGTCCCTCTCAAAAAAGAGAGGACTTTAACCCAGGCCTGGGCAGTGGAGCTACCCTAAAGAGACAACAGTCTGATTCAACAACTGCACTTTAAAAGTATAACACTCTTCTTACTGAAGCTGGCTATGACGTGCAAAAAACAAAGTCAACACTCTTGAGCAAGCTGGGGAGAGTGGCAGATTTTGCACACCACATACTTACTAGTCCTGTATACTTCATGAGTCTGTCTATCATTAACCTCCTGGGAACTTGCACAGTCGTGAATACACTTTGGACATCATCAAGCCAAAAGAAAACCCACCCACTGCTCCCCTGGGAGGGGGTCATAATGTTCAGCTGATAGAATGTCAAACATGCTGCTAAGACCCTCAGAGGGATATCATTTGATGAGACTTGGTTCAATAACATCAAAGTAGTGTGGTACCCTTGCTCTGTCCATGGTTCCCTTGTTCCATATGTGGTACCCTTGCTCTATGTGGAAGGAGGCCAAAGAAAGAACAGCCATAACTGGAGCTCTCTTTGGAGCACAGGATGCCAACAGCATCAGACCCACAAATGCTGATGGTGTAGCCCCTCGTCCCTCAGAGGCTATGCTATGTGCCAGAGAAGGGAATTAATCCTTCTAACTTCTACAGCATCATGTAATTGGGACCTGGAAATACTCACACAGGAGAGAAAATACGCGCAAGGCTGCCTGCTCCAAGGGAGCAGAAATTTAGACAAGTCACCCACCAGAGCAGCCCTCATGAGGGGCTCATGCAGGGGCTGGAGAAAGACTGGGATGAAGAGAAAAAAGAATATTCATGGAGTTGAAGATGCTTTCGGGGGCCAAGTACATACATCTTAAAGAGATAGTTTCAGGAAAAAACATAATTAAATGAGGGAGTTGAGGAAGCTAGCAGGAGAGGCTGCGGGAGACTCTGAATGACAGAGTGAGATGTTTTGGTCTGCCCTGTAGACAAATGGAAATGACTGAAGGTTTGGGCTTAGGAAATGACTGAAGGTTTTGGCTTAGGCTTTGTTTGATTTTTAGGTTTTTGAGACAAAATCTTGGCTGTGAAGCCAAGGTGGCTTCCAGCTCACTCCCCTCTTACCCTACACCCCACTCCTTACCTCTACCCTCACCCCCACCCCACCACTGCTATGCCTGGCAAATGAAGGGCTTTGATTAAGGGGGGGGGGGTTGTGAAGTCAGGGTCTTGTATGTGCTAAAGAAAAGTCTGGAGAGACAAGACAAGGGAGTCTGGAAATGGACAGGGCCTGGGAGAGGGGACAGTATGTCACATGGGATTGGAGAAATTGCCTCCCTTTGCTGACAGTTTAAAATGTCTGAACAGTCCTACAATCCAGCATAAAGAAGAAACTTCAGCTCAAAGAAAGCACTGGGTTATAAAGTTTGGATGACTAAATGTCCTCCCTGATGCAAAGGATGGGGAAAGCTAAGAAGGAAAGACAGCCGAGAAGAAGCACCTGAACGTAGGGCCATTCCAGCCAGACAGGAACGGAGGGATGAGGGCACCCTATAAGGTAAAGGCAACGTGGCTGTGAAGCCAGAGGCACCTGTGCTGAGTGTCACGACATATTTAATGTTGATGGACTCCATATGCACACAATTGTGACCACCATGGAGAGTCCCACTGTCTTAGTCAGTATTTCTATTGCTGTGAAGAGACACCATGACCGTGGCAACTCTTATAAAGGAAAATATTCAACTGGGGCTGCCTTACAGTTCGGAGGTTTAGTCCATTATCATCATGGCAGGTGGCATGCAGGCAGGCATGGTGCTGGAGAAGGAACTGAGTTTTACATTTTGACCCACAGGCAACAGGAAGTGAACTGTGTAGTAGGCATAGCTTGAGCATATGTGAGACCTCAAAGCCCACCTCCACAGTGACACACTTCCTCCAACAAGGCCACACCTACTCCAACAAGGCCACACCTCCTATAAGTGCTACCCTATAGGCCAAGCATTCAAACACATGAGTTAGTGCGAGTCATTCCTGTTCAAACCACCACACCCACATCGTCAGAGAAAACTCAGACCAAGAAAGGAGAGTCTTTGCAAAGCACACGGCCCTGAACTGGCTGCAGGAGGGCAGAGACTGGTACACTTGCTGTTGCAGTTCATAGGGAAGAGGCCGACTTCGGCGCTAACGAACCACGGAGGCATCCAGCCTGAGCGATCAGGGGAAACTGAGTAAAGGGACCGAACAGATGAGTGGCCTTTGCAAAGGAACAGGCAGAGAGTTGGTTCATCATAGGTGTGCCAGATTTGTCTAGGATAGAACACAGAAAACATTACCTTCAAATGTGGCACCCGATGTGAGTGTTTATGCTGAAGGATCTGAGAAGACCATAGAGGGAGAAGCACTCTCTACCTTTCCCTTGCCCCTCCTCCTGTAAGAGTCAGAAACTCCACCTTGTTCTTGGACCTGAAGCTCTCCTTCAAGGCTCCCTCATGCCGCCTCTAGTATGATGGCCCACCCATCTCTCCTAAAGCTCTCTCCCACCTCAAGGCCTGATCATGGCTGTCCATGGTCAGTAGGCTCTGTCCTCACAAAGCTCAGCTGGAGATTGATTTTGCATCAGTGTCTTTCTGTAGCCAAAAGATTCGTCCGGTCCTGCGGAATTTCTCCCACCCGTGTCCCACAGCTGCTCGGTCCCAGATAAATGCACACAGGATTATATTAATTAAAATTGCTCAGCCATTAGCTCAGGCCTACCACTAACTAGCTCCTACACTTAAACTCAGCCCATTTCTGTTCATCTATATGTTGCTATGTGTTCCATGGCTTTACCTGTGTGCCATTAATTACATGCTGCTCCCTGGATGGCAGGCTGGCGTCTCCCCCCTCAGTTCTGTTTTTCCTTCCCAGAATTCCCTGTCTGCTTATCCCACCTATACTTCCTGCCTAGCTACTGGCCAATCAGCATTTTATTTATCAAGCAATCAGAGCAATACATTCACAGCATACAGAGCGATGTCCACAGCATCTTTCTACAAACCTGCACTATTTTCTAACGTACGGGTGCCAGTATCTGAGTGTTTCTAACACTCTTTTCTTTAGATGAGCAGAGAGCAATGGTTAATGTGTTCCAGGGAGCAGGTATGACTTGAGAGAAGGCACACACACAGGAGACCATAAATCATGAAACACTGTTGACCGCAGTTTGGGAAAAGCGCCGCAGAAGCAGAATTTACAAGGTGCATGACAACCCAGAAACACCTTTGTCGACTCATAGGGGGTACTTCAAGATGTGTCTCCACGAAGCATGTCAAATTCATCTTCCAAAGGCACACACACAACTTCAGCCCAAACGTCAGAAGTGATGGGTCCCTGGGGTGGGGGCAGGGCCCAAAGCCTCTGTGTGGCTGGGAGGGAGATGCCCTGCTCAGGGCACCTATCAGCACCTAGCATGGAGCAACTCAGAAAAGTCACTTAAAATCTAGGAGACACAGATTCCAGTTTGGAGAGGAGCCCTGGGCTTCTGAGCACAGAATACTAAGCATCTCATCTGCTGCGAAGCAACCACCTCCACACGCAAGGATCAGTTTCTTAAGAGAAAAGGCCTCTGCAGCTCCCAGACTCTGGGACTCTGGGAAAGTCTGTTGGCCAGTTTCTTCTGCAAACCTAGGTGCCGAGAGACATCAGATCCCACGGTCCCTGAGGCTGGTCCAGCTCTGTTTACTGCAGCACAGCCTTTGTCTGGCCTTAGCTATGCTCTTGGCTCAGAAAAGAAAAGGAAACCCACATCTGGAGGGGGGTCCCTGAGAAGAAGGGCTTTCTAACTGTCCTTCCTCTTACACTATTTGGCTGAGGAAAGAAAGTCTGTGAAAATGATACTACTGGTTTTCTGTGTTTATTTTCTCTCAAAATCTTTCATATCCTATATGCTCCCTCTGCAGATTAAGTGTATCTGTGGGAATCAATGCTTAGAAGCCGCAGAAGCACGCCTCTCTAACGCAGTTCTACGGAAAAAGGGAGTGAGTGTCACCTTGCTCATGACCTGGCCTTCCCTTGGAGTACCACCACGATGGCAGCCAGCCTTGATGGAGGCCTTCTACGGCCTCATCCTCAAGGTATTCAGACAGCAATACAGAGGCTTTGGGCCCGGCCCCCACCCCAGGGACCCATCACTTCTGACGTTTGGGCTGAAGTTGTGTGTGTGCCTTTGGAAGATGAATTTGACAAGCTTCGTGGAAACACATCTTGAAGCACCCCCTATGAGTCTACTAACATGTTTCTGGGTTGTCGTGCACCTTGTAAATTCTGCTTCTGCGGGGCTTTTCCCAAATTGGGGTCAACAGTGTCTCATGACTGTTTAACTGGAATTCATTCTGGGCAAAGTCTAAAGCAGTCACGTCCAACAGAAACAAGCCATGAGCCAAGAGTGCACACACACACACACACACACATCATCATCATCATCTTTAATTTTCAGTAATGGCATTAACAAAGAGAAACAGGTGGGATGAGGTTTCAAAGTGTATTTTTCCTAATACAATACATCCAAAACAGTATAATTTTAACATGTCAAGGTAAAAATCATTATTAGGAAATTTGCCATTTTGTACTAAGTTCAAATCCACTGTGTATTTTTCCAGCACATCCTAATTTAGATAATCCTCGGGACCCTGTAGAGACCAGTGGGGACCAGGGACTGTACTGTCACAGGTTATTAAGAACTAAGATGCTCCTCACAAGCACGAACTATTGGAAGCATCTGGGAAGCCAATTCACACGCCCAAAGAGTCTTGCAGGAATCACTCCCCTCTTGTTTGATTTGCCAAGAATTTCCTCCTAGTACTGTTCTGCAGGTAGAGGTTATACTTTAGTAAGACATCAAACAACAAATTTCTAACGAGTTCTATGGGTTTTAATTCTAGAGGGAAAAGATTTTAACATAAAAAGTATTGATTGGCCGGAGGTCAAAGAAGCGCAGTTTAGTGCAGAGTGGGCATGTCCAGAGAAAGAAGCAGTAACTGGCAGCTGGTGCCCCCAGAGATCTGTGACACTTACAGCCCTCCAGGCTCAGTGTATGTGGCCTGCTTGCTGATGGTCTTTGGGCTTGGGAAATGTTCCTTCCTTGTTGACACTTATCGGATGCTCCACAATCTTCATTGAAGCTCCTCCGAAGACCTCTAGCACCTCACCTGTGAGAGTGTAGATGTCCATTATTAACTGTGCCTTCCCGCGGCTCACTGCTTCTGATAAAAATGCTGACTATCAAAGCGGGAAATGCAAAGCAAAGGAGACGAGGAAGAGAAAGAACTAGACATGTTATGGAAATCTAAGCAGTAACCGGTTTAAAGTTGGATGTAGTCTTGAGTGACAGCGCTAACTTGATCAGGAAGTTATAAAGTTGAAATGCCTTCCAAATGACACCACCGTGCAGAACAGGAAGAGGAGAAGGAAAGCTGTCGGGGGAGGGAGGGCTGAGGACAGCTGTTCTGTAAGTTGCTGTGATATAAATGGGGAAAATTGGGGAGATTCGGTAATAACAGAAATGAGATTAATGAGATGCAAAGCTGAGAAGTGGTTGAGATGGATGGACCTCTAATATCCTGAGATCGATTTACTCCTGAGTGAAATGGGACCAGATCTGCCAGGTCTGTGAGAAATTCAAAAGCAGGCACCCTTTATAGCCAGGTCCAAGAAATACTCAAAGTGAATGGCTATGTCTTTTTTTTTTTTTTTTTTTTTTGCTAAGTCTTTAAGGTCCTTAAATGATTGGTGGAAGTAGACAGCTGCCCCGAATGTGGATCTTGCATGGGAAGCACTCCTCCCCGCAGATATCTGTACTGACTGGTTTTACATCAACTTGACACAAGCTCGAGTCATCAGAGAGGAAGGAGCCTCGATTGAGAAAATGCCTTTATGCTATCAGACTGTGGGCAGGCCTAGGGCATTTCCTTATTTACTTATTTGTGGGGAAGGGCCAAGCCCATTATTGGTGGAACTATCCCTAGGCTGGTGGTCCTGGTAATGTGCCCTTATAATACAGAATATGGTTTTTTTTTAAATGGGTTATTTGAAGCATGTGTTATATGTCAACATCTTAGAAGAGATACATCATGAGAATTGGCTCCTGTGCCCATGGAGGCTGAGAAGACCTGTGATACACTACAGAACAGGAACTCAAATGTCCAGTAGGGGAAGGTGGGTCCCCTAGCTCAGGAAGACAGTGAAATTTCCTATTATTTAAGCTTCCTTCCTGTTGCTGTGATAAAACACGCCAATGATAACAGCTTTGAGAAAGGCTTTATTTCAGCTCACCGTTCCAGGTGTCAGTCCATCACTGCAGGGACCCTGAAGCAGAAGTCCCGTCACATCCACACCCAGGAGCAGGGGAAGTGAATTCAGGCATGCACATCAGTGCTCCGCTCACCTTCTCCGCTGGCACAGTTGAGAAACTAAACCCAGGGAATGACACCTTCCACTTTCAGGGTGGGTCTTCCCATTTCAGCTAACCCAGCCAAGAAAATCCCCCTCGGATGTGCCCACCAGCTAGTGTTCACAGGGAATTCCTTCTTGAGACTGCCTTCCCCGGTGAGTCTAGATTGTGCCAAGCGGACAAAGGCAACCACCACACCTTCTCTCTGCCCTTTTGTTTGGCCCAGGCCCTCAATGGGTTGGGTGATGCTCACACTGCTAAGGGCAGATCTGCTCTTCCCCTCCTGATTCAAACTTGTCTCTTCCCAAATCACATTAGTCCAAGAGGAAACCAAACCAGGCCCTGTACGTCCGGATGGAATAAACAACAGAACATCACAGATCTAGGGGCAAGCTTGCAGCTGTGTGGTGTGCGGGAAGCAGGAGAGGTTTGCTTGGCACAGGTAGGAAATGGAAGGTTTCATTTTGACTCCATTAAGCTGGAGCTTCCTCTGTGACATCTTAATAAATAAGTCAAGAAAGGTAAGTGATTTAAACTCAGCAGAAAGGCTGGGGTCTAGAGATGTTCAGGGACCCCCAGTATGAAGGTGGTATTCCAGTATGGAAAAATCGAGAAGCCCCCCGTGAAGCTAGTTCAGAAAGAAGAAATTCCTGTGTGAGCACCAAAAATAACCAACACTGAGAAATCTGGAGATGGAAGAGGAAGAAGTGATACTGTGAGGGCCTGCTTGTAGAAAAAAAAAAACAAAAAAAAAAAACGGTTAAGACCCTGAATCACAGCAGCCAAGAGTTAACATGGCCCAAGAAGACAGCAGCCACCAGAACCAAGTGCCTCTGAGAGTGCGTGTCAGACAAGGACAAAAAGTCACCCACAGGATGAGAAAACACAAAGCCCCAGTTGCTTGTGGGAAGGTGACCTCAACTGCATGTGCTGCATGTGAGAGGCGGGCTATAACTATACCAGTGTTAGAGCGGTGAGCACAAGCAGCCAGCCCGAAGGCTACCGAGGATAAGGAGTTTGGGCTCTGAGAACCTCACTCAGACAAGTGCTTCCTTCCTTCTTCCCTTCCTCCCCGTCCCTTTCTCTACCACAAGATGCGCCTGTTTTAATCGTCAGTGTATTAGGACACGTGCCACAGCCAGGCTTCGGGTGAAAGTCCCTGTTTGTAGCTTTATAACCACATGGTAGGAGCTGGTATCAAGTCACACCTGTAGCATCACTGGATATCAACAAATATCCAGAATCAGAATCAGCACCCTCCAGCTCCAGCTAAGCACCACTCTGGGATGCATTTTGACAGATGACCTCCAGTCGAGCCAAAGAATTAGCAGCACAGGACATAGAACCCAAACCAAAGGACTCAAACTCTGCAAAGGAGAGAGAGAGAGAGAGAGAGAGAGAGAGACAGAGACAGAGACAGAGACAGAGACAGAGACAGAGACAGAGACAGAGAATAGATGGAGTTCAACACAAAAGATGGGATGGGTTTGGAAGACAGGAAGAGCACCCTCCACTATAACAGCAAACAGAAGTCTGCAATATGGCTGCTCAGTGGGTAAAGGCACTTGCTACCACATCTGAGGGCCTGCGTTTGTGTCCTCTGCCCCTCCACCACCACCTAGAGGATGAGTCATTGCTGTTCCTCTGTATTGTGACAGTTCTCTTGTTTCTACAGACTGCTCACCCTTTGAGGAGGCTCGTTTGCTCAGTATTGACAACCTGCCTTTTATACATAAAGTCCTCCAGGGAGAATGACATTCTCTCTCCTGAAGAAATCTGCAGCCCAAACCCCTCCATGTTCCCTGGCAACACTCCATGCAGATCTCCATTGTGAGCATTCAATATACTAACCTTGCTTTCATAGCTTCTGTAGGTCTAGCTAACTGTTCTTGCTAACCAGGGTGTGTCAACTCAGGATGTGGTTTCGTGTGTGTGTGTGTGTGTGTGTGTGTGTGTGTGTGTGTGTGTGTGTGTGTGTGTTTAAAAGCTTGGCCTGAGAAAAGCTCAGGACTGTACTGGGGTCCCAACATCTACTGTAGTCACAAGCTAGCTAATAAAGACTTTCTATTGGGTTAAACCCGTATCTAGGTAGACTTCTCTGGTGGGTACCTCATGACACTGTATATTACATATTCAAATCTGGAGTGTTCAGCTTTAATTTTTATACTCTCAGTTAAAAAATCAATAACTACACCCATGTTGATTGTCTGTATTAAAGATTCCCCCTTGAAAGCGACAGGGAACCCACTAAACTGGCATTCAGAATGATCCAGTGGTTGACAGCCTGCAGACATGGCCTGATCTTGAAACTCCTGATGGCCCTGGCTCGGCTCCTTTTTATTGACATTTTCTAGGCACAGCTCTCTCATCCACAACACCTGCAGCTACTCCAAGCATGACTAGTCCAAGAAAATGGACAAGTTTGTGTTGCTGTCCGAAGCCCAAGTCCCTAGGTTCACCTTGACTGACCCAGATGACGGGGGACTTGCACACACACAAACAAATCTCAATGGCGGGAGCATTGCACAATAGAATGCTTCCATTTGAGAAATGTATGCAATCCTCATGTGCCTCCAAAAGTTGAGCAACCACCCTGAAAAACAGCTAACGGAAATCTGAGGTGCTGTAAGCCTCCAAGGGTCTTACATAGATCACATGGTTCAATTTGTAATGGAGCCCCTTTTACAGACGAGGACACTGAAGCTCGTGGATGAAGGTAACCTTCATGAAGGCACAAGGTTGGTGAGGTTAGAATCCACATGGATGGACCCCATTCTCCTAACTGCCATGATGCCTTCTGTACCGCTTCCCATTCTGGAGCTGCTGCGGCTGTTTTATCCTGAAGAACAGAGAACACAAAGCTAATAGAGAAAGGGCAGAAATCAAACCCTACGCCTCTTTAGCTGAACCTGGAAATCAATGAATTCAAGAAACTAAAATGGCCTTTGCATGAAGCGAAAACCTCCCCTGAACCCAAGTCACAAACACAGGATCCCAACATGTGTGGGGTTTGTTGTTCAGACACTAAAGCCACCCCCAGACTAAGATGCATAAGCAAACAATTTTGATCTTATTTGTATTTCTTTACTTAGTTGTAGTTTTGCAAATTTAAACTGTTACTTGCAACCAGAGGAAAATGCAAATATTTCAGATCAGGCCTTCAGAAATCCTATGATACAATAAAGTAGATTTATCAGGATAGATATGTCTGAATCAAAGAGGCTAGCTCATTATTGTGAGTTTGTTTTCTTGATGTGGTCTAACTTATTCTGCAGAAAACGAAAAAAAAAAAAAAAAACCCTGCTTCTAAAAGAAGAATGAAAATACTGTGGGTTCTACAGTTCATTTAGTATAGAAGCTGTCAATGAAAGCGCCATCCCGGGTCCTAAAGATGTTTGGGAATTTGGGTGAGGGACACCCAGCAGGCTGGCATGTGAGGCAGCATGGTTCTTTCACACTCGTAACTGAGCCAGCTAAGGATTCTACAGGAGAACATGAGCCTTTCGAGCACAGCCCGGTGTTCTCACTGAATGAGCCATGCAATGAGCTAAGTCCCTTACAGAAGCTGGGGAGTGACCAAGGTGGATGCTGGTCCTCGGCGTAGAGTAGGTAGGTCTCTGTGTTCATAGAAGAAACGGATAACTAAGTAATTAGTAACAAAATCTCCCAATGAGATGCAAATCTCTTTAAATTTTTTATTATGTCCATTTCTTTTCTCTCTCTCTCTCTCTCTCTCTCTCTCTCTCTCTCTCTCTCTCTCTCTCTCTCTCTGTGTGTGTGTGTGTGTGTTGGCATGTGATGGCAACTTGGAGGAGTCAGTTTTCTCCCTCCACCATTGGGTCCCCACATTAATGTCAGGTCACTAGGCTTGGATCCCTTACCCTCCGAGCCATCTCTTCTGCCACACAAATCACTATCAACTCTTCTAAGTCTCTCTTTTGCTCTGGGTTTTTCACTCTGATGTCACACACTGTGCCAGAAGCTGTTCTTTCTTTATAACTTGTCGCCCATACCCCCCAGAATATCCCTAAATGTGATTCCAAAGAGGAACAGGGACAATGTAGGGAGATCAAGACAGTCCCTGCCAACATTTGGTGCTGGGTCTTATTATCTAGGGGGCTGGCATGGTGAATGGAGGCTCTGATGTTCGGGAGCAGGGGAATTATGCACGTGGGAACGATAGTCATTATGCTAATTGAGGCAACCTCTTTGTTGTGAGACTTCCAGAGCAGGAAACAGCTTGTGCCAGAGATTTACAGTAGAAGTTCTAAAACCAGGACCCCTAGGTGTGCCCCAGGGGTTGGTGACAGAGGTAGCTGAGAGGTTAATCTGGGAACAAAGAAAATGTGCTGGAACCAAGTGTTTACAAGCATCAGCCTAGGGTCTGAGGCTGTGAACCTCATGAATAAAGGGGGAAGGCGAGGGGGCTGAGGGAGGGGAGGCAGGAGACAGAAAGCCCTGGAGAGAGAGGCATCCTGGTTGGACATTAATGCGTGAAATGGAAAGAATAAAGGTCAGGCCACACAGCAGAGTCAGTGAACACCACAAGCACAGGCACAGTAGAGGTGGGTGGCCATGGTGCATGTGGCAGGACACATGGCTGCTGTGTCCCTGGACAAGGCTGGGAAACCTGGACCTCTTCCCACTCTCACTCACACCGTGGAAGAAAGTTGTTTCCGGTTTGTTTTTCTCCGAAGTGGATTCTGTTACTTTAGGCCAACACCAAGCAGGGAGGGTTACCCAAACCTGTCTCTTTCCAACCTAGAACTTGACCTTTGCCACCCTTTAATTTCCAGTCCACACTTCTCTGTATATGGAAATGTCTTTCTTCAAACCTAGTCTTGGAAATCTCTGCTCCGAGCTTCACTCTTCCCATTCCAGACCTGGCCCCTCAGAAAGCCCGCCAAGGGTCAGCTCCTCTCCCAGAGCTGCTCAAAGACCACACACACACACACACACACACACACACAGACACACACACACACATATACACACACTTGCACGCACACACGCACGCATGCACGCACACATGGGGTATTTAAGCTTCTCCCTTCTTGGAGCAGCCTCGTGGTTTTCTCCTCTTCCCCTGAGGCCACCCCAGGATGCTTTGCTCATTAAACCTGGACTTTCCATTCAGTCTGATCTGATTTATTGCGCCAGTGGAGAAACCCAGTATCAGGGTATGGAAACCTTCCACCTAGTATGGCTTCTTCCTGGAAGGAAGAGCAGCCTTCACCTGTGGGAACTCAGAGGTCCACTTCAGCTTCATCTCTAGTCAGCTTCCTCCTTCACCAGCTACGGGTCTGCAGCAGGACAGGCTATGCCCACCATGCCTCGGCGTGACCCTTCCACGCCCACCCCAGCCACCTCGTTGAAACTGCTGTGAGTCATCACCACTCCCCTTACCTGTCGTTCCCTGGACCTGCGCCATTCCTGACCACTCTGAAACAATCAGAAGTGGGGTCTGCAAGCCTCAAGATTGTCAGTGGTCCCTTGGGGCCATGATTCTTCAACTCTTCGATAACTCCATATAGTTGGCCTTCACTGGGTACCCACAGCAGAACGCCACAAGCACTGGTTTACAAGATGGACTTCTAGGCTCCTCCCCAGAGCGCACGAGGTCGAGTCTGGCAGAACTTCTCAGAAATGGCAAATCATGCTGTTGGAGCTACCCAGAGACCAGATTCCAAAAACCACTGCTCAAACAGTCACTAGCTGAGGCTGCATGTTGACGAAGGTGCCCCGAGGCAAGTTCCTCACTGTATGGAGTAACATAGTCATTCAGGACCTTTATAAAGTACCATACACTGTCCATCACTGCAGGTGCCACCCTTTCACATGGCGATCAAGGATTATTCTAGCATCAGCACTAACGAGAGAGGGATGGCCTGGATGGGGCTGTTCTAACGGCTGTGACATCACCTGGCAATAGAAATTCATTGGCTCCATTGGACCTCATGGAAATGCTGTCACAGTATGAATTGTGTGGATGACCAAACGTCAGTCTGTGGAGGACTGTAGCTGGCAGCTTAGACTAAGAATTGCCTGGGGCTGATGGAAGTGCTTTGAAAACTTCAGCTGGTAGAGTTGGAGAGAGGGCTCAGTGGTTAAAAGCACTCTTTGCTCTTATAGAGGACCCAGGTTTTGTTCCAAGGAGCTACACCAAGTAGCTCACAGCTGCCTGTAACTCCAGTTCCAAGAGATGTGACACCCCCTCAGGTCTCCCCAGGCAAAGTACTCACATGGTGCATATACAAACAAGTAGGCACACAGATAGACGTACACAAAAATAAATTTGAAAAATAATTGCGATTTTACTATAGAAAAATTAAGTAAGACTCTGGGATGTCCCTGAGAATCTAACATGAGGTCAGTGAGGAGTCACGACATTTGCTTCCTTCTTTGGTCCCACTTTCACGATGTCCATAGAACCAAGCTCAGTCCTGTGATCTTCGTCCTGCAAGCGGCATTCTCTCCATCTGTGTACCTTGTCCACAGAATGAGACTTAACCCAGTGTCATGACCATGGGGAAGACACAAGATCAAGTTTTCAAGCTATTCAGGAATCAAGCAGTAAGTCTCCTTGGTGGCAGTTAGATGCAGACACTAGAAGAGAAAGAAAACCCAACTGTTTGGAAGTGGTTACAGAAGCTGCGTCTTCTGCCCTTCTCCGATGCTGGAAGGAGTGCAGTCAACACTCACCCCACAGTTCCGCACAAACGTCATGGTGAGACCCACGTCCACCATCTGGGGAACAGTTTACGCATCTGCTCAGGGATCAGAAGGCATAACCCCCCTTGATAGCTTGCCAAAAGAGTGATTAAACCTATTTGGAAATCAGATTTGCATCTTTGTTTTGGATGCTTTGTACCAAACAAAATTTCCTTTCTTTTCTCTCCTTTTTTTTTTTTTTTTTTTGATAATCCAAACTCCAGCAATAACATTACTAGAGTCGTTGGGGTCAGAGCCTATGCAAGACCCAGCCACTCATCCTCACCAGGCCAATTAAAGAGACAAATGAAAAGAGGTCCAGTGACACCCCAGTAGATCTTAGGGGTCTTGATGAGGTTTGGGTTTAAACAGAGGGCAACAGGGATGCGCAAACAAGCAGTTTTGATCAAGGTCTGGTTCCACCCATCACTGGCCTATCACTGTCCCGGCTCCAGTCTGTCTTGCAGGGTGGTCCAGGAAGATAGTGTTGTGTGAGATCTCTTTCCAGGAAACAAGCTTCCTCTTTGGCTGCCACTAGGGCTCCAGTCTTCTCCTTCCCCAACTTGAGACTCCTAGGGAAATTCCAGTCCCTAGGGGTCTGCTGTCTCTATAGCCTGATAGTCAAAGACAGAGAGACTAACGGTGCCTCTTTAGAATGTCATAATTGCTGCTGGATGGTTCCATTAACACCTGTGCATATTGCTATCTGTTGGTTTTCTCTCCACACACACTCATAGACCAACAGCTTTGTCTTTTCATGCAATTCTCCCTCCTCTTTGCATATAAAGTAATTATTGTTCCAGGAACACTAGTTGGATCAATGTTAAAACATTTAGCCATGCAATGCATCACCACAACGAATAAAATATAAAGGCAGTGAAAGGCACTGGGTAAATTTTTGTAGTCACATCAATTGCTGAAATAAACAGAAATATGTAGAATGCCCCAAGAACAATCAAGATGATTCTTAAAGCTTAAAATCCAACAGCATATATGGGATATGAGGTAATAATAATCAGTCTCATTAACACCATATGAAAGTGGGGTCTCTACACACGACTTTATATTGTTTATGAGAGACCAGTTAATTAACCTCAAACGATACATAAAATAAAGTAAGTGGGGTAAATAGGGAAAAGAAGGAAGCAGATAGTCCTTATTTATAAATTATGAAACCATATGCCTAGAATTCCTAAGAGAAGATAATCATAATTTTTATACTTAAGACTAAAAAACAAATTTGATTTTTTTCTTTAATTTTAAAGTTTAAAGTGGCTGTGGGGTAGCGGAGACAGGCAGGTTCTGGGAGATTGCTGACCAGCCAGCCTAGCCAAAATATTGAATTCCAGGTTTGAGAAGAGACCCTGTGTTAAAAAGTAATGTGAAGAATAACAGAAGAAGACACCTGAAATCAACTTCTAGCCTCCACACACATCTGCACTGGCAAACACACACAAAGACACACTCACAGATACACACACACATACAAAAACACACTTAATAAGTTTGTGAAAGTACAAAGTCGTCTTTGTATTAGCAGGTCATTTAGAATTTTAAAATAAAGCTAAATGATACTATTCTAATAAATGTGTCTGGAGAGATTGCTCAGCTGTTGAAAGGACATCCTGCTCTTGCAGAGGACCTGAGTTCTGTTCCCAGCACCAACACCAGCCTGCTCACACTTGACACTAACTCCAGATCAAGGTCATCTGATACCCTCCTCTGGTCCCCTCCAGCACTCACCTGCCACACACTTGTGCTATATACACATAGAAAAACATAAATGCTAAAAAATAAAATGAAAGTCCCAATAACAATTAATCACATTAAAACTAAATTGCCAAGGCATAAAAAAAAAACATTGTGTATAAACTATACCATAAAACAAGATCTAAATAAATAGGTGAGAAAGCAGTATCACAAAAGTCAACCTTTTTCATTATAAATTAAAGGTCTAGAAAAATATAAGGAATGATTAAGAGAGAGAGAGTGATTTTAAATTTTATGCTGAGCATGTGCAAGGAATGCCAACAGAGTGCAGAAAAAGAAAGTGGTACAGATTACATGTGAACTGGTACAATCAAAATAGTGGGGTCCTGTACAGAATGTGCAAAGAAATCAGTAGAAACTTCTAGAAACAGATCTAAATATATATAGAAACTTAATATATGATAAAGGTGAGATTTAAATTCAGTCATGAAAGAACAGTTTATTTTATGAATAAGAGTGGAATAATTGGCTATTCACCTGGAATAAAACAATATTCGTCCTTTGCTTCAGACCATGTATAAAAATAAACCATGCGGATTAAGGATCTAATATGAAAACTAAAGCAATAAAGATATTTGAGGGAAATTTTAGGAGACTGTTTATATGACCATCGGGTTGGGAAGCCGTTCTATGCAAGAAACACATGCATTATTTGTTTTTCAATGTTTCAAAATTTTTAAATGTCTAAATGGCAAAAAGACCATCGATGGAGTCAGAGGCCTATGATAGGCTGTGAAAAATATTTGCTGACTGTGCTAAAAGTGACCAGGTCATTGTCTCCACTGTACTAAGATAGATGAACAAATTGTTTCAAAATCAGATAAGTAACAGACAGACAACTGGGTGTGGCTTAGTCAAGATGAAGTGGATTCCAGTGAAAATACAAAGAGCCAATAAATGTAAATAAAGCAGCTCACTCTTACCCAAGAACAAATAAATGAAATCAAATCAGGAATGTGCTTTCCTTCACCCCTGGACTAGAGAAAACAGAGGGAGAGGAAGATGACCACGACAATCAGGATGCATCCCTAGGTCTCAACCATTGATAGAAACATTTTGTATACAATGGTCCATTGAGTCCCATCATGGTATTTTCGTCAACCCCATTTGTAGAACAGGAAACTATATGTACACATGAAGAATGCTTATGTAAGTTCTCTGAAACTTACTGTTCTAGCCTGGCTTCTTCCTGTGAAAACTGCTGAGCAGCAGGGCACAGAGGCAGATCATGCCTCTAATGCCAGCATCGGGGAGGTGGTTAGGCAAAGGGATCAGGAAAGTTCAAGCCCAGCCTCATATACATAGAGAGTTTGAGGATAGCCTGGGCTACATGAGACTCTATCTTAGAACAACAACAAAAAACAAACAAAAAAAACCTGATGATCAGAACAAAGCAGACTGTATGATGCACAGCCTAGAGATGTGCTTACAGAATAATCAATTATGAACATGTCTTTCTGAATAATGTGCAGATACAGGTCTTGTGTTTGAAAGGAGAGACAGAAGAAAAGAAAGAAGAAAAGATGAAGGTACGTGCCATATGTGTGTGCAAGATGTGTGTGTGTGTGTGTGTGTGTGTGTGTGTGTGTGTGTGTGTGTGCAGAAAGAGATGCAGGAACCACATCTAACTAGAGATATGCGTCACCCGAGCAGAGGGAAGGGGGTAACAAACACACAAAGAGATCTCCGTAGCTCTCTTTAAAAAAAAAAAAAAAATGCTTTCAGAATCTAGGAACAATTCGACACACTAGAATAAAGAATTTTGTGATTAGGAACTTCTGTGCTTGGGCTAAAACCGAAGCCTTCCAAACTTTATTGCATCTCAGGCTTGAAGGATGCTCCTTCAGCATTTGACTCCCACTTATTAAAAGAATAAATCTCTCAATTCCATCTACAAAACCTACGGGGAGGAGGATAAAACTGATTATGTTGTCTTCGTATGGGGGAGGAGGGTGAATAATGATGGTTCTCACCCAGAACGACGTAGTTGAACAAGACTGAAGGTTCTCCTTGAGAAAATATCTAAGCATCAGTGAGGTAGGTTTACCAGAGAGAAGTCGAGTCCCGCTGGAGCGAAGCTTCACTTGTTCATCCAGGCACTCACTGGGTGCCTGGTGTGGTTTATTCTACGTGTTTGGCATACCTCACGATCCCCTTTCTGGGTGCTTTGTAAGTACTTGCTAGGGGTTTCCTCCACGGGTCAAAAGGTTCGGTGTCTCTCTCAGGTGATCCTTCCAACACAATTGCAGAACCGTCCAAGACTTCCGGAGACATGCTCACTTCCGGAGACATGCTCACTTCCGGAGACATGCTCACTTCTGGAGACGTGCTCACTTCCAGAATCAAATGAAACTGTTTTCTTTCTTCTAAAATCTAAGAGGAAAAGAATGAATAAAACCTTAGACTTTTCATCTGGTGTTTATGATAGTGTTAGTGCTGCTTGCCAGCTCCCTCTCCTGGACACAGGCTGCAATTGCATGATCCTGCCCACTGTGGGGTAAGATACAGGACACCATTTGTCTAATGAAACATGAACAGAATTGTAAAAGATCTAATAATTGGATTTACCAACTCCTTTTCTGTCTCAGTGATAAGGGCCTATACGAAGAAACAGCTTCATCAGTACAGGCTCTCACTTCTAAGCTGAGGAGCAGAATGGATGTGGATAAACTCACCTGCCATTGGCCACTAAGCCTGAGTATTGCTTGTGGCCACCACATGCTCTAGCCTATGAGCTTCTTATGTGTTAATTCCAACCATACCTCACTGTGCAGACCAGTACCTTGCAACTGAAGACTACTTCCTCACTGTGATGTTGTCTTTGCCCCTTGGAAGCCTGGAAGATGCAAGAGGTGTGTTTACAAGACCCAGGGGCTTTTCTAGATCAAACTTCCACATTCCTCTTGCAAACCAGTGTCAAAGGCCTAAGAACCACGTGGTCATCTTTATCACAGCCAACAACCCTGTGTCTCGGACCATTTTTCTGTATGGCTCACTTGTCTCATTGCAGCAACAAATACCACACAGAAACACTCGTGGTAGTTTGAAGGAGAATGCCTGTAGTGGGTAGCCATTCCAGCTTTGATCTGGAAGTTCTAACCCCCATTGAGGCTTCAGTAACTGTCATACCTACAAGGCAGGGCCAAGAGAGGACCCTGAAGACCCGAGATCCAGATGCGCTGGCTCTTGGTTCCTGGACCCTGGAAGCTGGAGGTAGACAGAGCAGAGTTCTCCAGAGAACACCGCCGGACTGTGCCACACCTTTCCCAGACTCTGTAAGCTATCCACTCACTTGTAAGTTACCCCACAAAATAAACCTCTGTTTTAACTACTGGAGTGGCCTTAATAATTTCACCAATAAATGCCTGCCCTCCGAGGCTCCCCTGTTGAAGGAACAGTTTGGGAAGGATTAGGGGATGTGGCTGTGCTGGAGGAGATGTGTCACTGGTGGTGGACTTTGAAGTTTCAAGAGAGTCATGCCAGGCCCAAAGTTCCTGCTCTGCCTCCGGCTTGCGGATCAAGATGTGAGCTATTAGCTGTTGTTGCTGTCTTATCTCATACCAACATCCTAGACGAACCCTCTGAGCCATCCATGAGGCTAATTAAACACTTTGCTTTGTAAGTTGCCTCGATCTTGGTGTTTTGTCAAAGCAAGAGAGAAGTGACTAAGACAGAAGCTTGAAGAACGAAGGGTCGAATTTAGCTCGGGGTTCCAGAAAATACCGTTACAACGGTGAAGGTAGGAATGAGAGGTGGCTAGTCACAGGACATCCACAGCCAGGAAGCAGGGGGTGAGGGGTGCTTTTATTCAATAGCTTACTTCCTCCTTCTTCATCTTCTCTGGGATCCCAGCACATGGAATGGCACTCCACCATGTAGGGTGGATCTTCCCACCTTAGCCTGATCTTGGCAATCCCACATAGTCATGCCCCCAAACTTGTGAGTCTATACCCCAACAATGCTTTGCTTTTACAGCTTCATGCAGTGACCACCCAGGACCACCTTTCATTCCTGATGTGTATTTATGATCCTTCCAGCAATAAGAAAAATCGCACTGTCCTTTCTTGTGTGTCCCTCTGAATTAGCAGTCACCTGCTTACCATCTTGAGTTTCACCTCCCCCCCCCCACGGTGTCTATTATAAAGAAAGTATACTTCTATGTGTACCTACTACATGTCAGATACGAAATACCTTAGTATCATCTCAGTCCGCTGGCATTTTTGTTGACCTTAGCCTTCTCGGGGGCTTTGTGGAGCTCACAGTACTTCATTTTGGGACCAACCTTGCTTAGCACCATGCAATTGCCGTAACACTATCTGTCAAGGCTCCCGTTTCCCTGGCCCAGTGTGACGAGGCGGAGGATAAAAGGCACACCCCACTCCCCAGAATACAGAGACTATTCGAGAATGGGCATCGGGCCAAATTCCAGAATGCTTTTTTGGAGTGTCATATGGGCCCTGGAGATTAGAAAGGTTATCTGTCCTTCCACGAGCATGGGATAGAAAAGTCGCAGAAGCTAGGAGAAGCCCTACTGTGTGGAGGTATTTTGCAAGCAAGTGAGGTCAATGCAGATGAAAGCTGACCCTGATCAAAGAGGAGGCAGGAAGTGAACGTCATGATGGTGTTCATTTGAACGCCACACCCACCCGTGTCTGAAACCAGACTAAGGCAGACAACTATGCTTTCATGAGCTCTCAGTTCCTTTCTACTTAAACTAAATACAACTGAGTTTCTTTAAGATACAATAGAGTCCTGGTTAACACTTCATTGTTTCTAGGGAAAGATTTAGAAGCAGCATTCTGTCCACAGTGACCTTCAGAGATAGGTGTCCAGGTGGACGGCCTGATAAAACAGAAATCAAGACACCAAATAAGAGGGCCTGTAGAACCCCCAGGGGACCATGGACACAAATGCTCTGACTCTTGTGTGAGCCTCCTTTGCATTTGGAATAGCAGGGAAGAGGGGACTGAACGGAGAAGAGAGGAAGATGGAGAGAGAGCGGGAACAGTTCTCCCAGAAAGCAAAACAAGCAGGCAATCTTAAAAGCTGGAGTTCCCACCACAGCTCCCCAGGCTCGTCTGTCTGTTACCCTCTTCCTGGTGATCCACAGTGAGAGGGATGAGGGCAGCTCACCTTCTCCTGTACACTTACGCCAACATCAGCTCTTGCAAGCCTGAGAGTCTCTACTCCCCTCCCTCTTCTCCTCTTCCAGCCCATGACTGATCTTCTCCAGTGTGGGAAAGTTGAGATGTAAGCGTATGACTGGGTGATTTACTGATGTCTCCAGCTAGGTAGTGATCGTTTTCTTTATCCATGACTAGCTTTTTGGCAATCTGATGATAATCCATGGAGTTAAGATACGGTGGGATTGGGATCTGACCAGAGAAGGTATAAGGGTTACTGGAAGTTGAGAATTCGACACCAGCAATGTTTGAGTAGGAAAAGGAAAAGGAAGGACCAAAAAGCTAAGTAGTGAGTGTCCAGGCTTGCCTCCTGTTGCTCCAATAAAACAGTGGCCAAAAGCAACTTGGGAAGCAAAGGGTGTATTACATCTTAGGTATTAGAGTCCATCATCAAGGAAGTCAGGGCAGGAACTCAAACAGGAACCCGAAGACAAGAAATAATGGAGACCACCAAGAAATGCTTCTTACTGGCTTGCTCGCCATGGCTTGATCAATCAGCTTGCTTTCTTACACAGCTCAGGCTAACCTGCCCAGGATAGCATAACCCACTTGGGGCTGGGTCCTTCCACATCAATTGCCAATCAAGAAAATGTCCCACAGACATTCCCACATGCCTATCTATTGGAAGCAATTCCTCAATTGATGTCTCTCCTTCCCATGTGACTCTAGTGTGTGTCAAGCTTATTAAAAACTAACTATAAAATTTTCTTCTACACATTTGGAATAAGGCCCCACCTCCTTTGATTAGAACAGAAAGGGAAGCTACAGGAACTCTCTAAGTCATTCCTGCCCCTGTCTTAGAGTACCTAGACTGTGATGACATTCTCTGGAGATTCAAAAGTCATCCAGAAATCCACAAAGCAGGCTCTGTAATTCCTGTATCTGCAGATACCAATGCATGAGTAAATGGTCTAATTTACATTGGCTTTCCTTGACACAGTTTCAAGGGATTGTAGACAGGATTTGATACCTAGGACTTCAGGATTGAAATCTTTCTTTGCAGCCCTCCCCAACTCTCTCTCTCTCTCTCTCTCTCTCTCTCTCTCTCTCTCTCTCTCTCTCTCTCTCTCTCTCTTCCTCTCTCTCTCTCTCTCTCTTCCTCTCTCTCTCTCTCTCTCTCACACACACACACACATACACATACACACATTTCATTACAGACTATAGATGCACTTGTATCACACACAGACAATTTCTCTTGGAAGTGAGATTTTTTTCCCCATGGGTCTCAAAGGATCTGGAATGTGTTCATCGTGCATTTTACCTAGAGCAAAATTTGTGTTTTATTTTTTAGCCAGAAGTGGTAATGTCAAACCACCACCCCAAATTGAGAGAGTATCCCCAATAGTCTACCCATACTTTGTCAGGTAGATCATGAGGGAGATCAAGCCAGTGCACTGTGCTCGGAGGTGTGCTCAGATGCATGAACATAGAAGAGGCAACTGGGCATCTCAGAACTGCTGAGAAATGGTGACAAACGACGTTTACCCCACCTCAGTATGGTTGAACAGGAACTGGCCTGGGACACAGGAGTCTTCTCCTTCAGTCCTATGTGCTACTGACAGATCTGGCAATGCTGCAAAACTAACTTCATCAGAAAATCATGCTCTGTGTGTATGCGCGCACGCGCACACGCACGAGCACACACATGCACACACACTCAAATTTTGCCTAACAATGCATCTTTTAAACAAACACACTTGCACCCCAAGCAGTCTGAAAGACTGCTAAGAGAGGGAGCCATACATGGCTCTCTATCTTTTTGTCTGTGTTTCCAAATGCAGCACAATTTCCCTGTCTAATTTGATTAAGTTGATTTTAAGCAGACTGTGATTTAGAGGAAGAAAAGAAAAACAAGTATTTCTAGCAGTTTCAGGCCATTTATCTTGATTAAAAGACAGTCTTTATATCCAAACAAATCTATCTTATTTAAACCTGAATGAAGAAAAAAGGCTTTCATCCCAAGTAATGGATGATTAGGACTTTTAAAGTCCTTCATGAAATCTTAGTTGGAAAGATGGTCTATAAATAGGCCTATTTTGTGTTAAAAAAAAAAAAATCAAAACCAAGAAATGAAGTACTCAGACCCTGAAATCCTTTGGCTGGTCCTCCCCTTCCCATCTCCAAAGATACAACGCTCATTTCTTCTCTACCTTCCCTCATCTTTAGCCCATCTGCAATCAGACTGCACCCCAACATCCTCCCCAAACTGAATCTTTGGGGGGGGGTAACAATCCTTTCCCTTCCCCGTCACCAAAGCTAGCCCTTGGAGCTCTTTATCTTCACTGTATAAGAGAAGCCCCGTCATCCAGCATTGTCCTCTCTTCCCTGCGCTTCAGGAACATTATTATCCTTCTAGGTTTTATACTCTCAAAGCATTACTTAACTGCTTGTCACGTGTCAAGAGCTCTGGTAATGATTTTACCTACATCCTTATTGAAGTGTGACAGCCTCCCTGCGCCTGTGGTAAGACTGCACTTCCACAGAGGAAAGGACCCCTGGAGAAGCCGCCTGTGGTTCCCATGCTGGTTCTCCAAGAGGGCAAGAGCCAGCCCTGACTAACACCAGCAGCTGATAATATTCAGAGTTTTTTCCACTTTAACAAAAACAAAAACAAATTCACTGAAGCAAGACAGAATTCTTGCAAATACATATTTAGTGTCAGGTACCAGGCAATTTTTTTCTTTAGATAATGACAAAATAAGCCAACAATAAAATTACTATTGTTACGTCTGTTTGACAGGTAAGGAAGCTATTGTTCAAAGAGGCCAGATCCCCCTCATCAAAGAAGCCTCCCTTAAGAGCAAACAGAGACCATCACGGAAAACCGCAACTGGACACAACGCAGAGGCCAACCAAGTGTGGAGAACCCGGCCCAACAGATACATCTATTCCCCACTGCCTGCATCTATGGTACTGGGAACGAGGCAGAAGAGGGGGCAGAAAGATGGTAATTCCAGGAAGTCTGCTGCAAAACAGTCTCTTCCAGACATGGCCACAGAAACAAGACCGGAGCAATGGCAACATCAATGGACACATCAGTGTGGAAGGGGAATCTTTAATGGGGTCCCACCCCTAGACAGAGAACTATCCACAGCTAACAACTGCTGGAAGAAGGAGAATTAGCCTCTCCAAGGGATGTGTCCCTTATTGGTTGTCCAGTGCAGAGTGGTCAGCCCCAAAGCCACGCATACACAAACAATAAAAATGAACTCAACAGGTTGTAGTTACTTACATATGTGTGTGTGTGTGTGTGTGTATTCGTGCATACATGTACATACATACACACATTCATGTCTATCTCTCTACAAATACTTATCAATAATAATCAAAGAAAAGGAGGCTGTCACCTTGAGGAGAGGATGGGAGGGATTCAGCAGAAGGTAGCTGGGAGAGAGGGGTTGGAGAGAGGAAAGGGAGGAGAGAGTGATGTAATCCTATTTCAATTAAAAGTAAAATAAATTTTTAAAAAGAAAAAAAAAAGACTGTTCAAACCACATGGTTCCTTCTTTTCCAAGGAGGGGTAGTTTTTGTTGGTTTGTTTGATTGACTGACTGACTGATTGATTGATTGATTGATTGATTGATTGATTGATTGATACTGATCTTATTGGCTGTTTGCCTTGCCTTTTATATTGTCAAGGCTGGCCTGGAACTCACAACATAACCCAGACTAGCCCCAGAACTTGAGACTTTCTGATTCAGCCTCCTGTGTGCTGAGATTACTGACAGGCACCATCACGGTCAGCCTCGGAATTCTCTTTTCTTCTGTGGGTTAGTGCCTGCACACGCTCAGCCACCTCTGCCCTCCTCTCCTCTCTGGGTATCTTATTCGGGAAGGACCTAAACCACGTGCACATGCGGCTTCACTCCTACACGTCTGGTTTCCAAGTGCGTCACCTGCCTCTTCTGGGTTCCAAACCTTTTATCTTAGTGAGTAGCTGTTTCCATATTCCAAAGGAAAGGTGTGTAAAAGATAACAAGTGTAGGCGTCTGTCCTCCAAGGAGTCACCTGGCTTCCTCCTCACTGTCGCCATCCCTGGTACAGAACCTAACAGTCACTTTCATTCTGGACCAGCTTCTTCTCACTCCTCATCCACGCTCCCTTGTTCTTTCAGCTCCAGCAGTACAGGCTCACATCTACCCCTTCCTCCTGACTCACCTGCCTCTACATTTGTGACAGGGTCTCTCTTTGTAGCCACCAGGGCCTGGAACTCACTATGTAGATGGGACTTAGCTCAAGCTCACAGAGATCTGCCTGTCTTTACTTCCCAGGTACTAGAATCAAAGGTGTGTGCCACACCACACCTAGCTTACATTTATCCATAGTCCATTTCTTCTTTCCTTCTTTCGTCCTTCCTTCCTTCCTTCCTTCCTTCCTTCCTTCCTTCCTTCCTTCCTTCCTTCCTTCCTTCCTTTCCTGTTTTTTTGCTTGTTTGTTTGTAGACATGAACTTGCTATGTAGAACAAACAGCCTAGCCTCAGACTTGCAATGGTCCTCCCACGTCTGCCTTCTGTATACTGAGATGGTACCCAGCACTCCTTCTCTGCTCTTGCTAAAATTCCCCTGACTGACTGGTCTCCCTGGGTGCCATATTGCATGCCTGATGTCCACAGTGATGTGGTGCCACCCTGAGGACATTCATACTCACACGGGTCACCTTGCAGCTCAGACTCTGAAGTAGCATAGCGACTTGCTTTCCTAGCCACAGCCCTCCCACTCTTCCTTAGTTGGTCACTTCTGGGTCTGTGCAGACTTGACCCTTCTTCCTGACTGCTCATGGTGGCCAACAGCCTAGAGCACATCCCAGATAGAAGTCCTTTGAGCCACAGCAGCCTTTTCCTGACCGAAGAGTCCCAAAATGCCATCTATGCTGAGGAATCTCATCCCAGTCATCCTATTGGTCCATGGGAAGACAGAACACAGAACTCCAACCCAGATGCATTGGCAGCATGCAGAACTAACACTGGGGACATACAGAAGCAGCTTTCTTCTCCAGTTGCAAGAGGAGCCTTCACTACTTCAGTACAAGCTGCAGGGACAAGATCCTTCCTGAATATTGGCCACGAGGCAAGCATTCTCAAGCTTCCCACGGACTTGATTCATTCGCCCAATTTCTAATTTCTAATCCCCAGAGGACCCAGTTAGTGGTTAAGAAGGCAAGAGAACAAAATGGACGCTCCCCCACCCCCTACAGCTACAGAGCATGCTCACAAACGCTTCTTTAGCACATTTGTTCATCCGGAGTGTACCTACATCCTTGGCTCCATCCATTACCATTTAGTCTTTCCTGTTTTACTGTCACGAATACAAAGCAAGGCTCTTTCATAAAATATAAAACTTGACTGTGTTACTCTTTTGAGAGCAGCAAAAGAAAATGTTAGAATTTCCCCCAAAGTGATCAGAAACATTGTTACATGGAGAATCCTCAATATATGATGGATGAGAAACACCTAACCTCGTCAACGTCCTCATTTGGAAACCGCTAACTGTAGAATGCCTGTTATTTCTTCCACGAACACATGGCTGAACAGAAGCTGTGGCTCCCTACTACAGCTCCTGAGAGGGCATCCTTCTACACACCATCAGCCAGGAGAAACATCCAACTTCAAAATCGGAAGTGTTATCAGACTTGGGAGTCACAGCCTGTGCCCCAAGTCAGATCCAGCCACCCATCCTCAATAAGCCAATGAAAGGAGCCAAATTAAACGTGGAAAGCAGAAAAAGGAGATTTATCCAATGTGGTCACGTTGGGAAGAGGGACAAAAAAGATACAGAGAATCCTCCCAAGTCCCCCTTAGTCTTCAGGGTCCTGAAGTGAGGTCAAAGATTAAACAGAGAGCCAAGGCTGTGTACATCTAAGCAGTCCAGGGCAAGGTGTGGTCCTGCACACCACTGATCCATCACTGTCTGGGCTTCAGTCTTAACCTCTAAGGTGGTCAGACAGGGTGTTATCTGTGTGCAGTATCTTTCTGGAAGCCAAGTTCTTCACATGGGTGGTGTCTTTTCCTTCCCCCAGCATGAGATTCCTGGGCCATTTCTTTGGAGTCCATTGTTTTAATAGCCTGATAGCCAGATTGAAAGATACAAGAGTCTCTCTTAAATACCCTCATTTCTGCCAGGCTGGTTACAGGCATGGGTTTCTAGTGAATTTGTTTTGCTTCCACGCCATTGTAAAGCAGGGAAATAGCGAGTTCAACCATTGTAAGTCGGGGCCATCTGTACTTTGTGCATTTAAAATGAATAAAGCAAAGAAGAGTAGATGTCTGCCATCTGACTGGCACCATTGCCAGCTGAGTTCCAAGTACCCAGGCTGTCCACCCGGGTTTCCAATTGATCCTCTTAGAAGATCCCACAGGCACTGCTCACCCAGACTGAGGGTGCAAGAGAAAGCAGCGTCTTCCCTCGTGAAGGGAGAGTTACCATGAACTCCTGTCCAGACGTGACTCAGGTGACCCCACAGAAAGACCACAGTGAGAATAAATGGTTCAAATGATAGTGGGCTCTGATGTACCAGGCAGTGGGAACATCCTCCTCTGACTCTCAGCATTCTCAAGCATCCAAGAAAACCTTCCACAGGGAGGGCCTCGGGGAGGGCCAGGAGGACAACGTGAACTGGGTCCTCCAGGCGTTGGCCCTGGGTTCCTATCTAGAGACCAGGCAAACTTGAACCAACAGCTGCTGCTCACATTCTTCATGTGCTGTTGGGAGGGATCCGTGGTGCTGCCTCAGGCCGGCTCAGTCAACAGTCACTCTGATGAGAAATGCAGCAGTCGAAGGCACAGACAGAAAAGCCAAATACCTGTCAGGCTTTTTCACACTCCGGGGCTGCCAGAAGGCCTATAAAAATGTCATTGTCTCTCAGCTGCCGGTGATTATATTACCCTTTACGTTGGCTGTTGGTAATAAAAAAAAAAAAAAAAGCAAATATCATTTTTTTCACTGCTCTGGCCTTCCCCTGGCCTTTTTCAAACAATAATAGACTAAATATAAAGAGACAGAAGCCATTACTTGGCTCTTTAACTAGAGCCAAGGAAAATGAATAATTAAGGAAACATTACTTGGAAGAAATGTACACAGTTGCTTTTAAGTTAGAACCAAATAAGAGCTCTTTAAAAATACATCATTTCCCCTTTATCTTAACATGGCATTCGTACAGCGGCCCCATATATTATCGTTGCTACTGTTTAGATCTTACCAAGGGGAGAAAAAGCTTTTAGTTTCCATTATCCTATTAAAAGTCCCAAATCAAACAGAAACACAGACAAGGAGATGGAGGGAGAGGCAGGGAAGGGGTGTTCTGTTTGTACAGCTTCCTTCGAATCTGGCCTAGAAGCCAATATTTAATTTTGTTCACCTGGGGCAGCCATTCCAAACACCATTC